>NC_073255.2:81200000-82450000 GCF_029289425.2 Pan paniscus | reverse complement strand
AGATCTCAAAGAAAAGGAAATTTATGAAATGCCTGAAAAGAATTCAAAATAATGATCTTGGGGAAACTCAGTGGATTATAACACAGATCAACAATACAAAGATACAGATATCCTAAAATAGAACCAAATCAGAAATCTTGGAACAGAAGAATTCAATGAATGAAATAAAAAATAAAATCAAGAGCATCAACAAGAGATTAGAGTGGAAGAAAGAACTTCTGAACTCGAAGACAAGACTTTTGAAACAACTCGGATTTTTTTTAAAAAAGATAATTTAAAAGTATATAGAAAGCCTATGTGACATGCAGGACACCATAAAGCAAACATATATTTGAATTTCAGGAGTTCCAGAAAGAGAAGAAATGGACAAAGGCATAAAAAACCTATTTAATAAAATAATAGTTTAAAATTTCTCCAAGTCTTGAGAGAGAGAGATAGACAACCAGATACAGCAGGCTCAAAGATCCCCACATATATTCAATCCAAAAAGGTCTTCTCTAGGCACACTATAGTCAAGCTGTCAAAAGTGAAAGAGAATTCTAAAAACAGCAAGAGTGCCAAGTCATATATAAGGGAATCTCCATTAGACTAAGAGCAAATTTCTTAGCAGAACCCTTATAGAACAGGAGAGAATGAGATGATACAATCAAAGTACTGAAAGAAAAAAAACTGCTTATCAAAAATACTATATCCAGCAAAACTATCCTTCAGAAATGAAGGAGAAATAAAGTCTTTTCCAGACAAGTAAAAACAGATAATTCCTCACCACTAGACTGACTGTACAAGAAATGTTTAAGGGAGTCCTATGTCTGGAAGTGTAAGAATTATATCTACCATCATAAAACTGTTCCAAAATACAAGTTTATTGAAAAATAAAAGTATGCTCAACTGTTTATAATCACAGACAAATGGAAGTAACCATCAGAAAGTCGTTAAATGGGCCAGGCGCGGTGGCTCACAACTGTAATCCCAGCATTTTGGCAGGCCAAGGCAGGTGGATCATGAGGTCAGGAGATCAAGATCATCCTGGCTAACATGGTGAAACCCCGTCTCTACTAAAAAATACAAAAAAATTAGCCAGGTGTGGTGGCAGGCACCTGTAGTCCCAGCTACTTGGGAGGCTGAGAATGGTGTGAACCCACGAGGCAGAACTTGCAGTAAGCTAAGGTCACGCCACTGCGCTCCAGCCTGGGTGACAGAGCGAGACTCCGTCTCAAAAAATAAAAAAAAAAAGAAAGTCGTTAAAATGAATGACATATCCATGGAATACAATGCAACTAATTAAACACTGAGGTAAAACTGCTTGTATACAAAGAGGTAAAACACATTAAACATATTGTTAAACAAACAAAAAAAGCAACTTGTAGGCAGTATGCAAAGCATGATTCAATTTGTACTTTAAAAATTCAAGTATAGTTAGTATAAACTAAACACGTCAATAAAGATGGTTTCTAAATTATAAATAGATACTCCTTCTAGGGAGTGAAACTTAAGCGGGAAGGAAATGGGGGTCCAACCAGGGTGGTTTTCATTTTTATATTTCTGTATATTTTATGAGAGCAAATTTGATAAAGTAATTATTTTCCTTAAAAACAGACTACATTATACATATAGCACGATACATTAAAACAATATGGCTATGTATGTACAAATATACATCTACATATATAAACATAAGACTATTTTGTATTGTTTTGTTTTTTGAGACTGAGTCTTGCTTTGTCACCCAGGCTGGAGTGCAGTGGCACAATCTCGGCTCACTGCAACCTCCACCTCCCGTGTTCAAGCGATTCTCCTGTCTCGGTCTCCCGAGCAGCTGTAATTATAGACGTGCACCACAACACCCAGCTAATTTGTGTATTTTTAGTAGAGATGGGGCTTTGCCATGTTGGCCAGGCTGGTCTTGAACTCCTGACCTCAAGTGATCTGCCCACCTTGGCCTCCCAAAGTGCTGGGATTACAGGCATGAGCCACCACACCCACCCATAAACATAAGATTTAAAAAGCATGCATTCAGCATGTATTACCTTAATCATTAGGAAGAAAGCCCAAGAAACCTAATATAAACATCATCTAGCAACTGTGAAGGCTGGGGCTAAATGTTACAAGAATAGAAAAATGACCTCCCCCTGGTGTGATGTGACTGGAGAACTACACAGCTGGAGCTAGCAAGGAGGAAGGCAGGCTTGAGAACAGAGACAATAAGCTCAGTTGTGTTCATTTAGATTCCAAGGTGCCAGCAAAAAACTGGGGAATATGGCAGGGCGTGGTGGCTCACGCCTGCAATCCCAGCACTTTGGGAGGCCCAGGCAGGCGGATCACCAGAGGTCAGGAGTTCAACACCAAACTGGCTAACATGGTGAAACCTGTCTCTGCTAAAAATACAAAAATGAGCCAGGCGTGGTGGCCCACACCTGTAGTCCCAGCTACTCGGGAGGCTGAGGCAGGAGAATCACTTGAACCCAGGAGGCTGAGGGTACAGTGAACCAAGATCATGCCACTGCACTCTAGCCTGGGTGACAGAGGGAGACTCTGTCTCAAAGAAAAGAAAAGAAAAAAACAAAAAACTGTGAATATGTGTAAGCGGCACGTTGAGTTCAAAATACGGAAACAGAACCTAGGTGTGCAAACAGGGTGGCGGGGTGAGGGAGGATACAATGATATGCTCAAGCAAGATTGTCAAAAGATGAGGGGAAGATGCCAGCAAAGAAGAAAAAAACAATGAGAGCAAAATCTTCTAAAACCCCCAAAGGAGAGAGTTTCAAGAGGAAACTGATGGTGAGCAAGGTGAAATAGCACTGCATTCAGGAGGATGAACGAGGAAGCCGTTATAGATATGGCAATTCATGAGTAAAGTCTTAGCAGAGCAGTTTCCGAGTATCCTAATGGTGAGTCTAATCCAGGGGTCAGCTAACTTTTTCTATAAACACCATGTAAACATAGTAAATATTTTAGGCTTTGAGAACCAAATGGTCTCTGTGGCAGCTACCCCACTCTGCCAGTGTGGCAGGAAAGCACCACAGACAATATGTAAACAAGAATCATGGTGACCAGGTGTGGCAGCTCATGCCTACAATCCCAGCACTTTAAGAGGCCAAGGTGAGAAGATCACTTGAGCCAGGAGTTTGAGACCTACCTGCACAACATAGCAAGACCTCATCTCTACTAAAATTAAATTTTAAAAATTAGCCAGGTGTGATGGTGCATGCCTGTGGTCCCAGCTACTGGGGAGGCTGAGGTGGGAGGATCGCTTGAGCCCAGGAGACTGAGGCTGCAGTGAGCTGTGATTGGGCCATTGCACCCCAGCCTGGTCAAAAGAGCAAGTCCCTGTCTCAACAACAACAACAACAACAACAACAACAAAGCAGCAGCAGCATGGCTGTGTTCCAATAAAACTTTATTTATAAAAACACGTCACACCAGATTTGGGCCCTGAGCTGCAGTTTCCTGACCCCTCACACCAGTCACTACCATTTCTGTTGAGAAAGAACTACTTTCAGATTCTGCCATCTGACACAATAATTCTTGTTTGAACACCAGTTTCCTGTTTGCAAAATCCTGCTACTGCTTGTAGATATATTCCTCTATGTATTTTCCTTAACTGTGAAGATTTAAATGAAAATATATAAGAATTCTGAATCACTCCTAAAGGAGACATTAGGAAAAAGAAAGACCTAGGTATTGGTAAGAGAGAAAGGGATATAAAATAAAAGGCAGAGCAGTAGAAGGTTCTGGATTACAGTCACAAGTAAGAATTAAAAGACAAAACAAACCCAGGCCTTAAAAATGCACTTTAGAATTAGGTTCTAATGGTGAGCCAGGCCCAGTGGCTCATGCCTGTAATCCCAACACTTTGGGAGGCTGAGGCAGGTGGATCACCTGAGGTCAGGAGTTCAAGACCAGCCTGGCCAACATGAAACCTCATCTCTACTAAAAATACAAAAGATTAGCCAGGCGTGGTGGCACACACCTTTAATTCCAGCTATTCGGGAGGCTGAGGCAGGAGAATTGCTTGAACCCGGGAGGCGGAGGTTGCAGTGAGCCAAGATCTCGCCACTACACTCCAGTCTGGACATCAGAGTAAGATTCTGTCTCCAAAAAAAAAAAAAAAAAAGAAGAAGAATATAATGGGAGGAAAAGAATCAGCTGAATAATTGGAGCAGCTCTGCTGAATTCTAGGGAGGTCTGGTGTAAAGTTACCGTGGGTGCACTATAGGTAACTAATGTGTTAGAAAGTAAGTTTGAAATAGGATACATTAGATGGATTAAATAAAATTTACCCACAGGTTTTTAATTTCAAGCATGAAATTATCTGGGTTTCTTGAGCCCAGTGGACCCTGAAAGTCAACAGCTCAGTCACGGGTCAGACAGGGGGGAAAAAAAAGACAAGGCCTGTATTTACTATGCACAAACACAGGACAAAACAAATTTATAATTATCACGTGGATGCTGTAGGAGAATCTGAAATTTTAGTTGCAAGAAAGAAACAGAAAAGTAGAAATTCATTGAATAGTACTCATTACTAATTAAAGGTGTATAAAATGTTACTAATATTCTCTATTCAACATTATTTCCTTGGTCCTTTTACTAAATGAACATAATATTTAGAAGGGTTTTCACTGATTGCTACAATTCCCAACTTTGATCTAAATTTTGCTTTAAAGAGCTTAATTCTTCAAACTTGACTTCCCCTATCACACAGATGTTGTAGGATATAATCTTTGTGTTTGATAATGAAATGACTGTATCCAAACTGCACCTCCACTAAGAGATGGGCAGGTGGAATTTTTTTTGTTTTGGGTTTTGTTTTGTTTTCCTGATCTGAGAATGACACCAAAGGTGGTAGGTTTGTGTTTGTTGTGGACTCTGCTTCTCTACTTCCCTATTTCCCTTTCAGAGATTATGAGGAAGTTCTAGAAAACTAGGCAGTCTCTAGCTTTCCTCTAATCCCTGTCCTCAGTCCTACCACACCCAGAAAATGGCAACCAGGAGTCCAAAAAGAATCACTGCCTTTACGCTAGGAGGAATGGTGAAGACATGGTCATGTCATAATGGGTTATAAACAGACAAATGGACCTACAACCTGGGAATTCTCCAGTGTTTTTCAGGGTCTACCAGATATTTTCAAAGAACATAAAGGCAAAAGATGGTAATTTGCTTTCATAAGCCAGGAGAAGAAAAGAAGGGAAATGTGCTTTCTGGTGATATAAATCTTTAAATAGTTAGCTTTGAAAGTCAATGGAGTCAACAGATAACAGTGAACAAAAATAAAATGAAGTGTTCCTTCAGCCACTGGACCAGGTCGGGGTCTCCCCACATCTCATGATGTGGTTCACGTGTTAGGAGGAGAAATGAATGATGATATATCCCTTCAGGTTTTTAACATAGATAGATAGATAGATAGATTTTTTTTTTCCTTTTTTGACAAGCTCCAAAGCTAGAAAAATATCACATCAGAAAGATTCTAAAACTGGTAGAGAAAAAGCTAACAAACTCTAAGAGCTGCTCAAATTTTATTTACATGATTTTTAACATTTCTAACAGGCAAAACACATTTTTTCCCCCAGTGTGTGGAAGGGAAGGTGCAAATGGCTGAATATAAATGGTATTTATTTCAATCCAATATCTCAGACTATGAAGGAACTAATGGCAAAATTTTTTTTATTCCTAGGAAAGTGGCAAATGAGTTTTTGCCATGTATATGAGTTTCTTATGGACCCACATCAGAAGAGCAAGCCATCTTCACACTGCCATAAATCAAATAGAACCCATATAGTTTCTATTATCTTCATTTCCCAGATGCACTAATAAAGGTTTTCAAATGTCAACTTGAGAAAGTGCTTCCTTCTTTCTAGTTTCAATGAGCAAAAGAAATTAGCTTCTGATCATTCTTTTTAATTTCCCTTTCCTGTAAATTCTCTTTTTCATAAATCAAACATGATGATTCTCATAAAAAGGTTCAGCTCTAATCTCCAAAATGGCAATAGCCAGGCTAAAAATTTTTAAACAAGTGGTGAGGTGAATGGCCGTGAATGATTCCATTTAGAAGAAATTAAGGAGGATGAAATCTACTTGGTAACGGGGTAAAATGCCACTGGTCTCTCAGTCAAGACGGGGGGTTGGGGGTGGTGCGCGATGACTTCTTTGTTGTCTGTTTGTGGCAATGGGTCACAATCATTTTAAATCCCAAGCCACTTTTGATAAACATGAAAATGTTCCTTCAATGCTATTTGAAATTTCAAAGGAAATATCATTGAAAACAAATTGAAAGCAATGGTTATTTTTTAAAATGTCAGTTCAAACCACCTGGGTGCTCTTGGAGTGCCCCCTCCCCCAATTCTCTGCTAGGTGAAAATCCATTATCTGTGTGACCTAGAACAAATAAAAATCACTTTCAACAGCCGGGCACAGTGGCTCACGCCTGTAATCCCAGCACTTTGGGAGGCCAAGGTGGGCGGATAACAAGGTCAGGAGATCGAGACCATCCTGGCTAACACAGTGAAACCCCGTCTCTACTAAAAATATATATATAAAAAATTAGCCGGGCGTGGTGGCAGGCGCCTGTAGTCCCAGCTACTCGGGAGGCTGAGGCAGGAGAATGGCGTGAACCCGGGGGGTGGAGCTTGCAGTGAGCCGAGATCGCGCCACTGCACTCCAGCCTGGGAGACAGCAAGACTCCATCTCAAAAAAAAAAAATCACTTTCAAGTAAACCTTGTTAAGTGACCTTAGTTCCAACTTGGAGTCTCGGACTCATGTTAATTTTTTTTTTTAATCTTACGACACTCTGTTGAAAGAGTACAAACCATTTACATATATATCACAATAACTCAAGAATCCTGAGAAACAGGTGAAACCATTATTCTAGAAATTAGAAATAAAACATATCTCTACTGAGATATATAAAGATCAACTCTCTTACATCTTCTTCTCTACCTACATGTCCATGTTCAAGTCTCCCCACTTCAAACCAACAGACCAATAACCCTCCCCTCAAAGTCCCCCCACAAACCCCAAAGCCTTCTGTGACCCTTCCTCCCAAGATGACCATCTGTTCTCTTTCTTACCAAATATTATGACAATCTGCCGTCCATCTCCACCAAACCATTGAGATTACTTTGGTAACAGGCATCAATAATCTCCGATTTGTCAAATATTTGGGTTTCTTTTTTTTTTCCAAATTAATTTATTTTTTCTTTTACCTTGATTCTTTCCTTCTTCCTAATTTCCACAGGCTTATTTTGCTATTTCTTAGATTTAATGCTTAGCTTACTAAGCTAACTAGTAGATGACTAGTTGCCCACCAATCCCTATTCTCCCCTTTGTCCTTATAAGCAGAGAACCTTGCAGACGTAAAAAAGAACAAGATCATGTCCTTTGCAGGGACATGGTTGGAGCTGGAGGCCATTATCCTCAGTAAACTAACACAGGAATGGAAAACCAAATACCACATGCTCTCACTTATAAGTGGGAGCTAAATGATGAGAACACATGGACACATGGAGAGGAACAACACACACTGGGGCCTATCACAGAGTGGAGAATGGGAGGAAGGAGAGGATCAGGAAAAAAACAAATGGGTAGCAGGCTTAATACCTGGATGATGAAATAATCTGTACAACGAACTCCCATGACACAAGTTTATCTATGTAACCAATATGCACATATACCTTTGAACTTAAGAGTTAAAAAAAAAATACAGAGCATGCTTGAGCTACTTGGTCACAGCAATATATGATCTGTGGGGGAATGGATCCAGGAACCTCATGAATGGCAAAATCCATGGATGCTCCAGTTTCTTCATAAAATGATGTCATATTTGCATTTAACCTATGCACATTCTCCAATATACTTTAAATAATCTCTAGATTACTTACAATAGCTAATACAATGTAAACGCTAGGTAGTCTTTACACTGTATTTTTTTACTGTTGTATTGTTATTTTTTTCTGAATATTTTCAATCTGTGGTTGGTTGAATCTGCAAGGACACAGCCTGTGGATACAGAGGGCTGACTCTGCTCTGCTAAAAGAACCTATTTCCTAGTCTCCCTCTAGCAAGGGGAGACTAAGACACCTAGTTCTGGCTAAAAAGATGTAAATGGAAGAGTTATGCAAATAATTTTAAAAGAAAGAAGATGTGCCCTTCTTGTACACATCTTTGTACTGTCTACTCAAAATGAAGGCTGGAATGCCAACATGATGGCTGGAGCTCTAGCAACCATTATGAACCATGAAGTACACTGCAGAATGAAAGTCGTCTGTTGAATGTGAAAGAAGACAGGAATCTGAGTCTCTGATGACACTGTGAAGCCACTGTATCAGCCTCTGATCCACCTACAATCAGGCTTCTATGACATTAGAAGAAAAGATATTTCTAACTTGATTAACCTACTCACTATCTGGGGATGTTATATGCAGCTGATCTGAATCCCAAGTGATATAATTCACATTTGGTCCAATTCTGAATATTGTTATACAATATTCTTATTTTCACTATCTTACAAGTATCTATAATTGTAGTTTTGATTCCCTTTCACTTAATGAAGATTAAAATTGAGTCTTGTGAATTACCAAGTGGTTGCGCTTTGTTTACACTTTTGTTGGTCTTGCTCCATTGTGTTCAGTGGCAGTAGCCTATGTTATATTTTTGTTTATTTTTTGTCTCTCCTATCAGAAAATAGGGGCCTTATCTGCCTATTCGCTTGTCCTCAGAAGCTAGAAGAATCTTTACCAGATATTAAGCACTCAATAAATATTTGTTGAGTGAATGAATACAGTTTGGACAGTTCAGATCTTTTTAACATTGTTTATGGTCTAGTATATTAAATGTTATGCAAACATAAGAAGGCATCATAAAAATAAAAATACAAGGGAAAATGGGTAAGTATTGGAGGAAGGCAATCTATCACTATGAAGAAATAGAGCAAGATTCTATCACAGGATGGAAAACTACTTATGTTACAAAGGAGATAAAGTAATGCACATAGTATGATTATAACTATGAACCCCAAACTTAAGCTTATATCTAAATAAGTACCATAAAAATAATTAAAAAAGAACAAAGGCCAGGCACGGTGGCTCACACCTATAATCCCAGTACTTTGCGAAGTCCAGGTGGGCAGATTGCTTGAGCCCAGGAGTTCAAGACCAGCCTGGGCAACATGCCAAACTCTGTCTCTAAAAAAAATAAATAAATAAAATAAAAATTTAGCTGAGCATGGTGGCACGCACCTGTAGTCCCAGCTATTTGGGAGGTTGAGGTGGGAAGATTGCTTAAGCCCAGGAGGCAGAGGCTGCAGTGAGCTGTGATTGTGCAACTGTGCTCCAGCCTGGGCAACAGAGCAAAACCCTGTCTCAAAAAAAACCCAAAGAAACAAAACATAAAAATGATAAGCTAAATACTATACATTTGAAAAATACTACTTGAAATACAGTGGGCAGCAGGAAGGCATTCAGAAAAAAATGACCATAGGAAATATATACCCAATGCATTTAAAGAACCACCATATCACTGGCTGATCTAAGATGATGAAACAATAGTAACACAGGAATCTCCTAGCTGAGAGTACCAACCTGTTCCTGAAAATGCTAAATGAAGCATATTTCACACTATTTTAATTGGGAAAAATTAAAATGTGTTACACATCAACTCAAAATCTCCAGTTTTTAAAAATGAAACCAGTCAGGCGCGGTGGCTCACGCCTGTAATCCCAGCACTTTGGGAGGCCGAGGCGGGTGGATCAAGAGGTCAGGAGATCGAGACCATCCTGGCTAACACGGTGAAACCCCGTCTCTATTAAAAATACAAAAAAATTAGCCGGACGTGCTGGCGGGCACCTGTAGTCCCAGCTACACGGGAGGCTGAGGCAGGAGAATGGCATGAACCTGGGAGGCGGAGCTTGCAGTGAGCCAAGATCATGCCACTGCACTCCAGACTGGGAGAGCGAGACTCCGTTTCAAAAAAAAAAAAAAAGAAACTAAAACAGGGTAAAATGCCCATATGTACAATAGCCATTGTATTGGTCTGTAAAATATGTAAAAGACTGCTAACAACTGAAAACAAAAAAACAAGATTCACATCAACTGCTCAGGATGGGAAAGTGGCCTCTCTCAGTGCCAGCACCAGCAAGAAGCAAATTAGTAGGCCTTTCAAATCACCCACATCTGACTCTCACCATCGACTGATTGTATTTGGAGCTGGCATTCTGGATTTTTCCTGCATATGTTTTTGTTTAAAATGCTGTATTAGTTTTTGGAAATAAATATAAATGTTGCCTTTGTAAGTATCAGTTAAAAACGTTGTATTGAAAGACTGCTGTGCTGTAGGAAGTTTGGATATTAAAAACAAAGAGGAGGCCAGGCGCGGTGGCTCACGCCTGCAATCTCAGCACTTTGGGAGGCCAACCCGGGCAGATAGCTTCAGCTCAGAGCTCTAGAAGAGGCTGGGCAACACGGCGAAACCCTGTCTCTATAAAAAATACAAAAATTAGCCAGGTGTGGTGACACACGCCTGTAGTTCCAGCTACTCGGAAGGCTGAGGCAGGAGGATCGCTTGAGCCGGGAGGTGGAGGCTGCAGTGAGCTGAGATCATGCCACTGCACTCCAGCCTGGGTGACAGAGCAAGACTCCAGCTCAAAAAAACAAAACAAAACAAAGAGATGTTGTAGTGGAAAACCAGCAACACAAAGAGGTGACCTGTAGGGTATGCCTGTATTTGGAAGAGATGTCTGTTCCTATACTCTTCAGGCAATCTGATGATATATGAAGCAAAAGTCAAAGGGTAGAGAAAATTCTATTCCCTTGTGGCTTGCCAGATCTTTAAAACCATTTGTCTTATTTTTTAGGTAGTTGTGTGTCACTACTATTCAAGCCATAATTTACTCAAGGCTGACCTTAATACACAGCTAGTGTCACATAAAAGATACTTTCTCAAATGAAAAAAGTCTTTAAGTCACCCTCCCATGACACACACTACCCGTGTATTTGGTCATCTAGGCCTCGGAGTCCTAGAAATGTCTACTGAATTAATGATCCACTGCTACATTAATGACCTATATAAAATTTCATTAAACTTTTAAAGATAAAATACAAATTGTTTTTCTGTAATGTTATCATAGATTTTGTTTTCAGTGGAAACTGGAAAACATGAGAAAATGTCACCCATGACTCAATACTTTTACACTATTATAAATGTTTTTGTTCAACCATTTTTAAGTCAAAAAATTAGCTAATTAGCATATATATCAAAAAATGCTTTCTCAGCTTCTGTCAAATGATTACTTGAATGTTTTTAGAATCACAGAATTATTTAAACAGCCTTTTAAAAGCTCTCTCAGTGTGCTAGGCACTACCAGCTTGTGGACAGCTAGATCGTTAAGACCATTTCCCATTTTTGGAGTAGTGTAGATTTGTTTTTTAACATGAAGGCTGAGAAAACTCCTTCTCAACACCCCAGCTTATCCACTGTCATTCCACTCCCCATCCGACCCCATGCTCTTGGACTCTGGTGGAACTGAACTGCTCCACAAGCCACACGTGCTTTCCCAAATCGCCAAACTCTGCCTGCTTCCGCAAACGGGAAGGCTCTTTAGTAATCAGTGGTGGCTCTTAAGGAACACAGAACAGCTGGAGGTCAGAGTGGAGGGAACGCTTACTTCTAACTCCCTATCAGTCTGTGACATTTTAAGTTTATGCCAGATGAATAAAGTATGCATTAAATAACACTACGTTTTAAGTCTCAGTTCTGCTATCACTTCTTGCAGAATGCCTTTTCTGATGTCAATGTCAGCATCTCTCCTCACGCTCCTTGTAGCCCAGCACTTCTCACCAAGTCCTGAAACTATCTATCTCCCACACAAACAATTCCTCTAAGGCAAAGACCACATCCCAGTTGTAACTATATGCCCCAGCCTAGCACAGAACTTGAAATATACTACGCACAAAGCAAGAGTTGGTGGAAATGATTATAGTATAAACAAAGTCTCCAAAATATTGACAGTCATTTATACACAAAAATTATTCTAAGAAGCAAACCACTATTTAATTTTAAACTTTTTTTTTTTTTTTGAGATGGAGTTTTGCTCCTGTTGTTCCAGGCTGGAGTGCAATGGCGCTATCTTGGCTCATTTCAACTTCCGCCCCCCGGGTTCAAGAGATTCTCCTGCCTCAGCCTCCCAAGTAGCTCAGATTACAGGCGCCTGCCACCACGCCCGGCTAATTTTTTGTGTTTTTAGTAGAGATGGGGTTTCACCATGTTGGCCAGGCTGCTCTCGAATTCCTGACCTCAGGTGATCCACCCACCTCAGCCTCCCAAAAATGTTGGGATTACAGGCAGGATTACTGCACCTGGCCTAATTCTGAACTAATTTTATTAATAAAAGCACTGGCTGGCCAGGCGCAGTGGCTCATGCCTGTAATCCCAGCACTTTGGGAGGCCTAGGTGCGCAGATCACTTGAGGCCAGTTGTTCAAGACTAGCCTGGCCAACATGGCGAAACCCTGCCTCTTAAAAAATAAATCAGCCAGGCATGGTGGCATGGTGGCTTGTGCCTGTAGTCCCAGCTACTTGGGAAGCTGAGGCAGGAGAATTTCTTGAACCCGGGAGGCAGAGACTTCAGTGAGCTGAGATCATGCCACTGCACTCCAGACTGGGTGACAGAGCAAGGCTCTGTCTCGAAAAAAAAATTATAAAAAATAAATAACAATAATAATAGCACTGGCTGGATGTGGTGGCTCACATCTATAATCCCAGTGCCTCGGGAGGCCAAGGTAGGAAAACCACTTGAGGCCAGGAGCTGAAGACCAGCCTATGCAACACAGTGAGACCCCATTTCTACAAAATAAATAAATAAATGAAGATTAACTGGCTGTGGTGACACATGCCTGTAGTCTCAGCTGCTCCGGCAACTGAGGTGGGAGGATTGTTTGAGCCCAGGGGTTCAAGGCTGCTGAGAACCATGATTGTGCCACTGCACTCCAGCCTGGGCGACAGAACAAGTCCCTGTCTCTAAATAATAATAGCACTGACATTATTGAGCCCATGTGCCAAGCAATGTATTCAGAGTTTTCATGTGTTATCTTTTTTTGAGACTGAGTTTCACTCTTGTTGCCCAGGCTGGAATGCAATGGCATGATCTTGGCTCACTGCAACCTCCACCTCCCGGGTTCAAGCGATTCACCTGCCTCAGCCTCCCGAGTAGCTGGGATTACAGGCGCCTACCACCACGCCCAGCTAATTTTGTATTTTTAGTAGAGAGGGCGTCTCCCCATGTTGGTCAGGCTGGTCTCGAACTCTTGAACTCAAGTGATCCACCCGCCTTGGCCTTCCAAAGTGCCGGGATTACAGGTGTGAGCCACCATGCCTGGCCTCATGTGTTATCATTTAATTCCAATTAGGAAGTACTCCTAACCCCACTTTACAGTGAGGAAGCAAAGACTTCACAGAGGTTCAGTGGTTTGGCCAAGGTTGCATAGCTATTATAGTATGGTGCCCTGGGAGTCAAACACTCACACTCTGCTCGCTTTCTGAGGAGTAGAAAGACCCCCATGGGCTTCCAGTGAAATATTTTGGCTAGACAAACACGAACTGTAAAAATGTCTGAACACTTCCAAAAGGCGGGGGAATAAATGGAGTATGAAAGGAAACACTCAGTGCTTTTCAGTAGCCACTGTACCAAGTGGTGCTAAAACAACATATTCAAGTTGAGCAATTACTAGTCTAAGACTTGGAAAATTAATTTGCGTGTTGGTTAGAATATTTAGGGAAAATAAATATACATGATATATTTTTATTTTTATGATGGCCTCTTACGTTTGCATAAAGCTTAATATTCCAGTCTGTAAATAAATGTTAAAAAGAACTAAACTGCACAAACTGTATTGATTCACTCAGCAAATATTTATTGAGCATTTAATATCTGGTAAAAATTCTTCTAGTTTCTGGGGACCAGTGACTAAGGCCGACAAGGGCCCTGTTCTCTGGTCAGAGAGACAGAAAAATAAATGAATAAAGATAAACACTTATAGGCTATTTTTCCCCAGAAAAATAACCTACAAAATAGAAAATACTAGCTTTCTAGGTTATTATTCCTTAGAAAAATGATCTTCTTAGGGGTGGCTTCTGACAGTTGTCCTTTTTAAAAATAAGTCACACTCAGAAAAGGTACAAGGAAGAATACAGCCAAAGGTCTCCCTCCACCCCCAGACACTTGGGTCAAAACGAATTCAATGTGTGGTTGAACCATAACTTATTTTAACTGGCTCCTGACTGATGGAATAGTTTGCTTCTAATCTTCTGCTATTATAAATAATGTCACAATGAATAATCTTGTATATATTTTTCTTCACATGAATGTATGTCTCAGGGGAAATTACTAGATATGAACTGTTGACTCAAAGTGTACATTTTTTATTTTAACAGGTACCATAAAAGTGACCTTCAAAGATGAGGCTGAAGCAATTTATAGTCTCACCAGGTGGCCATCTCACAATGGCCAAGATTTGGAAGCAACCTAAGTATCCAATGGCAGATGAATGGATAAAGAAAATGTGGTATTTATATACAATGGAGTACTATTCACCCATAAAAAAAAGAATGAGGTCCTGTCATCTCCAACATGGATGGAACTGGAGGTCATTATGCTAAGTCATATTAGCCAGGCACAGAAAGGCAAACATCGCATGTTCTCACTTAATTGTGGGATCGAAAAATCAAAACAATTCAACTCATGGAGACAGACAGTAGAAGGATGGTTACCAGAGGCTGGGAAGGGTAGTGAGGGTGTTGGGAGGAAGGTGGGATGGTTAATGGGTACAAAAAATAGAAAAAATGAATAAGACCTAGTCTTTGATAGCACAACAGGTTGACAATATAGTCAAACATAATTTAATTGTACATTTAAAAGTGACTAAAGGAGTATAATTGGATTGTTTGTAACACAAAGGATAAATGCTGGAGGGGATAGATACCACATTTTCTATCACATAATGATTACATGTTATATGCCTGTATCAAAGTATCTCAGGTACCTTATAAATATATACACCTACTATGTACCCACAAAACTTAAATTTAAAAACAAAACCCTTTTTAGAACCCTCCTCCTTCATAGAGTTATTATTATTTTTTTTTTTAAAGGTAATTTCTGGTCTAGAGAATAAACACTCGAAGCAGAGAAACCAGGAGGACTACCAGTTCAATACGCACTATTCCCTGTGGGCATCATACAGATGGCTTGCTAGGACACTGCCTAGGCTTCACAGGGGATGGAACCCCTCGTGCCTCTCTGTGAAGTGTGGGGTGTCAGCAAAGCAAGCCCTTAGCCACAAGGAGGTAGCTGGCCAGCCCATTCTCAGAAAGTCACTTTAAGCATTAACAAGAGCACAAGGCCTAGTCCAGATCGGCAGCAACCTCCCAGGTTTCTTAGTCCAAAAGTCTTTTTCGGTACCCTAGGATCAAGAGGAAGAAGTGCATGGTGTGAGAGTGTGGGCCTCTCTCTGCTGCTAAGATGAGGTTGTTTTCGGCAGTGGCTGTGATGTCTCCTTAGAGAAACACTTACTAAGCACCACAGAGATGAGAAAACCAGGCCCTTTGGACAGGATGTCTGATGCAGGGAGTCTTCATAGATTCCTCCTATAGATTCCATTCCACCTCAAATATTTTTTTTTAATTAGGTCTTAATCCACACCTCCATACACACGAATCTTTCCACATAGAAAAGCTGTAATGCTCAGCCACGCAGACCAAGTCACCCAACCACACCTCCCAGAGTCTTGTTTAAACTGGCCACATAGTGTTGAATCATTCCACTCCAACTAAGGTTGATTCCTGTGCTTAAAAGCATTTTGCCCAATGGAATTGTTTCCTGTTAGGTAGGCTATCAAATATAATCTTTTAAAAAGCACAGTTTCAAATTTTCCTTTTTTCTCTTTTATTTTATTTATTTTTTTTAAAGAGATGAGATCTTGCCATGTTGCCTAGGCTAGTCTCAAACTCCTGGGCTCAAGAGTTCCTCCCACCTCGGCCTCCCAAAGTGCTGAGATCACAGGTGAGCCACCATGCCTGGCTTAAAATCTTCTATACTTGTCCTTAGAAAGGGATTTCTAGCCTTAGAATAAAAAGAGTACCAAAAAATAAGGGATGACTTGCAAGTAAGTGGGAATTCCAAGGACCTGCTTAGAATAACTTTTAGTTCTAGCATCTTTCTTTCTAGAAAGTGCTGGAGGAAGGAGTTTGCTTGAAACAACCGATTCCCAACCAAAAATCCTGTAGGAAAATAACAAAACAAAGGCCAGGCGCGGTGGCTCACACCTGTAATCCCAGAACTTTGGGAGGCCGGGGTGGGTGGATCACCTGAGATCAGGAGTTTGAGACCAGCCTGGCCAACGTGGTGAAACCCCGTCTCTACTAAAAACACAAAAATTAGCCGGGTGTGGTGGCAGGCACCTGTAATCCCAGCTACTCAGGAGGCTGAGGCAGGAGAATTGCTTGAACCCAGGAGGCAGAGGTTGCAGTGAGCAGAGATTATGCCACTGCACTCCAGCCTGGGCGACAGAGTGAAACTCTGTCTCAAAAAAAGAAAAAAAAGAAAACAGGAAAACTTGCAATTTTTTCCCATCACTAAGTCAACTGGAAAAGGACAACTACACATTATTAGTTTTGACAGTCAATAATTTTAGTATTTTTATGTTGCCCTAATATAGTGATGTCAGCATATATATACACACACACACACACACACACACACTGTATAAACACACACACATACTAATATATGGTATGTGGATCAACACTTCATCAAATTATAAACACTACTCCACAGTCATCATAGTTCATCAGCTAACAGTTTAAATGTCACATTATTAATTACAATGATTAAATACAAAACAATTTTCTTCTCATGTGAAAAAAAAGCCAATTTATAATAGAAGAGATTATTCAGATCAGATGAAATCTTCCTCTAGTACTAATAATACCTTGGCAACAGATCATTACAGAATTATATAACTGTAATAGTTTCATACGCTAACCCATGAAAATCTTAACATCACAGTACATAACATGGAAACATACTATGCTGTTCTGGTTCAAAGAATAAATAAGAGAAGGAAAAATGATAACTTTAGGTAGCAGGACTAACTTCTGTGTTCTGGAAACGGTTATGGTTAACAAACTGAAGCTCTCTGGGGCTAAACAGGAGTTCAAATACCAGTTTGATTTTAGTGGCTGGTATTCAGGTTCCCACACACGATCACCTCCACTTTGGGCTATGTCAAATAAACAAGTGCTAAAAGATAATAAAAGTATACCATGAAGCCAAACAGCTCTGTGACCTTCAATTTCCTCATCTGTAAAACAAGGTGAACAATATCTACAACTCATATAAAAGGTATGAAGATAAGATGATACGTACTCAGGATTAGCAGTACCAGAATTTAGTAAGAGGTTGTTTAACAGATGTTAGCTATTAGAGCTATGATTATTAAATAAAAGAACTTATGATAAGAATGTTCTCTGCAGGACCCAATGTCTGCTGTACACTATATTTAGTTCAATAATGAAACACAACAGAGTCTCAACAGCAAACCCTGAGTGGTACAGTGACTGGCTTTCCAGGTCAGACACCAGGAACTGGTGGGGCTGCCATACCTGGGCAGGGTGGATTTGCTGGCCAGGTGCTGGAAGAGCAGCAGCTCTGGGAGTGAGCAGATCCTTTATTTACAGAGAAACTCAGTTATTTGGATGCTTCAGCATAAACCATAAAGGCTTTAAAAAAAAAAAAACTTTTGGCTGGACGTGGTAGCTCACGCCTATAATCTCAGCACTTTGGGAGGCCGAGGCGGTGGATTGCTTGAGGCCAGGAGTTCAAGACCAGCCTGGCCAATATGGGGAAACCCCATCTCTACTAAAATACAAAAAAATAGCCAGTGTGGTGGCATGTGCCTGTAATCTCAGATACTTGGGAAGCTGAGGTGGGAGGATCACTTGAACCCAGGAGGCGGAGGTTGCAGCATGCTAAGATCATGCCACTGTACTCCAGCCTGGGTGACAGAGCGAGAGACTGTCTCAAAAAAAACAACAACAAAAAAACTGTTTTAACATCATATTCAAAAAGAAACTTGGTTGGGGTGATGACAATGTTCTCGAGTTAGGTAGTGATGATTTCACAAGCTTGTGAATATACTAAAAATCATACTTTAGAAGGGTGAACTTCCTCTCTCTCTCTGTATATACGTATGCATGTATTCATTGATTCATTCATCCATTCGAGACAGGGTGTCACTCTGTCACCTAGGCTGGAGGGCAGTGACACAATCATAGCTCACTGCAGCCTTGGCCTCTTGAGCTCAACTGATCCTCCCACCTCAGCCTCCTAAGTAGGTGGGACTACAAGAATGCATTAGCACACCTGGTTGATTTTTTTTTTTTTTTTGGTAGAGGAAGGGTCTTGCTATATTGCTCAGGCTGGTCTCAAACTCCTGGGCTGAAGCAATCCTCCCACCTTGGCCTCCCAAAGTGCTGGGATTACAGGCATGAGCCATCACATCTTGAACTTTATGATATGTAAATTATACCTCAATTATAAAAAAAAAAAAACACATGGGCATGGAACATTTGTCTCCTGATTTCCAGGATTCTGAGTTTTTATACAGTTGAGGGAGGTTGGGAGCCCTTGGCGGAATGAAGAATGGCTACCTGTATCTTTGACAGCTTCCGCTTCCTGGCCTAGCAGAAACTTTTTCTGCTTTTCCCTGGGTTCTCCGACATGCACCCTGCTAAGGTTCACAGAGTTGTTTGGATATATGGTATCCTTTTATTTATCTTTTTTTTTTTTGAGATGAAGTCTTGCTCTATCACCCAGGCTGGAGTGCAGTAGCGTGATCTTGGCTCACTGCAACCTCCATCTCCTGGGTTCAAGCGATTCTCCTGCCTCAGCCTCCTGAGTAGCTGGAATTACAGGCGCCTGCCACCATGCCCGGCTAATTTTTGTATTTTTAGTACTAACAGGGTTTCACCATGTTGTCCAGGCTGCTCTTGAACTCCTGACCTCGAGTGATCCACCCACCTCAGTCTCCAAAAGTGCTGAGATTACAGGCGTGAGCCACCGCGCCCAGCCCCTTTTATTTATCTATTAGCACTTGTTTATTCCACCTAGCCCAAGGTGAAGGTAATCATTTCTGGGAACCTGAATACCAGGATGCATGAATTATTATATTAATTCTATTTTTATTAAATGCATACTACAGGCAAAGCACTATCCGCGGCACTGAGGATAGTGCAGGGAATGAGAAAATGTCTCTGCTTTCACAGTTGAAAGGAATAAAAACCAATAACATGCAAGTCTGGAGCTGATGCTGCTATGGAAAAAAACAAGCAGAGAAGAGGGATGGGCAGTGCTGCTGAGGAGGGATATTATTTTCCACAGGATGAGGAGGGGCTAACTCTCTGATAAGGTGATATTTGAGTGGAGTCCTGAAGGAAATGAGAAAACAAACCATATCAACATACAGAAGCCCATTACAGGCAGAAAAAATGAATTCTAAGAGTCTAGACAAAGGCAAACAGCCAACGGAGAAATGGGCAAGGTATGGAAAGGCTATTAAAGACATGGCCAAACACAACAAAATGCTCACCCACTCCTGGGAGGATTATAAAATAAAACCTCAAATCAGACTGGCAAAACCTAAAACCCTGACAATGGCCAGGCACGGTGGCTCACACCTGTAATTCCAGCACTTTTTTTTTCTTTTTTTTTTTTTTTGAGATGGAAACTCGCTCAGCCGCCAAGTAGCTGGGACAACAGGCGCACATCATCACGCCCAGCTAATTTTTGTATTTTTAGTAGAGACGGGGTTTCACCATGTTGGTCAGGATGGTCTCGATCTCTTGACTTCATGATCCGCCTGCCTCGGCCTCCCAAAGTGCTGGGGATTACAGGTGTAAGCCACCGTGCCCGGACAATCCCAGCACTTTTGAAAGCCAAGGTAGGAGGATCACTTGAGGCCAGGAGTTTAAGACAAGCTGGGCAACATAGTGAGACTCCATCTGTACAAGTTAAAGAATCAAAAAAATTAGCCAGGCATGGTGGTGCACGGCTGTAGTCCGAGCTTCGTGGGGGACTGAGGTGGGAAGATCACTTGAGCCCAGGAGGTTGAGACTGCAGTGAGCCATGATGGCACCACTGCATCCAGTCTGCCAATAGAGCAAGATCCTGTCTCAAAAAATAAATAAAATAGAATCAACAACTAACAAGACCAAGTATTAGTGAGGATAGAAAATAGAAATTTAATGCAGTAGTCTCCTAAGTATAATCAAGTAGGACAGGTTACGGTGACAAAAATCTAATAAAGTTCAAGTTTAAGATGTACATATCCTATGATCCAGCAACTTCCAACCACAGGTTAGTTCCGAAAGAAATTATTGCACATGTGCACAAAGAGACACTCTCAATAATGTTCACTGCAGAGTTAGAAACTGTGAAACAATCCAAATGCCCATCTGTAGGAGGATGAATTTCTCCTACATCGGGGAATATTTACAGGATAGAAGGCTACCTAGCAGTTACAAAGTCTCAAAAGCTAAATATAACAATATGAATATGTCACCAGCATAATATCAAACAAAAGAAAAACAGGTTGCAGGGAGGAAGAAATGAGGGAGGCTACTATTTAATGGGTATGAAGTTTCATAGTTTGGGGGAAAGAATGGGGAGATGAAACAGCTCTGGAGATGGATGGTGGTAATAGTTGCATATAATATGAATGTACATGATACCACTGAACTGAATACTTTAAAATAGTAAAAATGTAATTTTTTATTTTAAAAAAATGGTCAAAAATTAAGTTGCTTAAGGATACATACAGGGTTACAATATTATATAAAGTTTTAAAATATGGAAAACACTATGCTCTGTTACTTATGGAGTTATACATAAAAGTGAAGTATAAATATGGAATGATAGGCCAGGAGCAGTAGATCACGTCTGTAATCCCAGCACTTTGGGAGGCCAAAGCAAGAGGATCACTTGACGCCAGGAGTTCGAGACCAACCTGAGCAACACAGTGAGACCATATCTCTACAAAATGCAAAAATTAGCCGGGCACAGTGGCGGACACCTATTGTCTCTAGCTACTTGGGAGGCTGAAGTGGGAGGACTGCTTGAGTCCAGGAGTTCAAGGCTGTGGTGAGCCATGATCATACTGTGGCACTCCAGCCTGGGCAACAGAGCAAGACCCTGTGTGATGGTTAACACTGAGTGTCAACTTGATTGTATTAAAGGATACAAAGTATTGCTCCTGGGTGTGTCTGTGAGGGTGTTGCCAAAGGAGATTAACATTTGAGTCAGTGGACTGGGAAAGGCAGATCCACCCCTCAATCTGGGTGGGCACCATCTAATCAGCAGCCAGTGCAGCCGGAATAAAAGCAGGCAGAAGAACGTGGAAAAACTAGACTGGCTGAGTCTTCTGGCCTTCATCTTTCTCCTGTGCTGGATGCTTCCTGCCCTCGAACATCAAACTCCAAGTTCTTCAGCTTTTGGACTCTTGGACTTACACCAGTGGTTTGCCAGGGGCTCTCAGGCCTTTTGGCCACAGACTGAAGGCTGCACTGTCAGCTTCCCTACTTCTGAGGTTTTGGGACTTGGAACGGCTTCCTGGTGCCTCAGCTTGCAGATGACCTATTTGGGACTTCACCTTGTGATAGTGCGAGTCAATTCTCCAGTAAACTCCCCTTCATATGTACATCTATCCTATTAGTTCTGTCCCTCTAGAGAACCCTCATTAATACAATATGGAATGATAAACACCAAACATGAAATACTGAAGACAATATGGAACGATAAACACCAATTACAGGATACTGATTCCCTCTGAAAGAATGAGAAGGAAAAGAAGTATGATAGGATAGAAATGAGGTCCACAGAGACTGCAAATGAATTTGTAATATTTATTTCTTAAGCTAGACTATAGTTATAGTGGTACTTACTATCTTATTCACTGTATCTTTTCATATGTATAAAATATTTAATCATATACACAAAAATGACAATAGAGGGCATCATTTTGTAAAATTCAAACAAAATTACCTACTGTAATGTTTCTAGGTGTTTTTGTCTAGACCCTATAAGGTAGGCACTGTTATTTACTCCATTTCACAGGTGAGAAAAGTGAGTCCCTTGCCCCAAATTACACACACAATAGGTGGCAGAGCCAGTATCCAAACCTTGGTAGCCTTGTTTCAGAGACCCAAGCTTTCAATTACTAAACCAAGCAGGTTGTTGGGAAATAACAATATACACCAAGAGGAGACCGGATAAATGCAATTTGCTCATTGACCAAATACTTATGTGGCAATCATGTGTCAGTCACCGTGTTAAGGGCTTTGAATACCACAGTGAACAAAAAGGCATAACACACATCTTGCCTTCCCTAGGGGACTTTTCAATTCAGAGCAAGGACAATTAAATAAGCAGTCACACCAACCCCTGCTCTCCTGGGTGGTAAAAGAAAGCACACGTACCCTTCAACCAGAAGTGCCAAATGCAGACTGTGGGAGGGGAGGGAAGGAGTTAGGGAAGGCTGCCAAAGACAAGACTTGTGAGGCTATTTGTTAAATCCATATTAAAAAATATTATTCAGACAGTAAGAAGAGTGTTGGAGTGTTATATTTACTTCATTTTTGTATTTTGAATTTTTTTTTTTTTTTGAGTTAAGAGTCTCGCTCTGTCGCCCAGGCTGGAGTGCAGGGGCATGATCCCCACTCACTGCAAGCTCTACCTCCCAGGTTCACATCATTCTCCTGCCTCAGCCTCCCGAGTAGCTGGGACCCACCACCATGCTCAGCTAATTTTTTGTATTTTTAGTAGAGACGGGGTTTCACCGTGTTAGCCAGGATGGTCTCGACCTCCTGAACTCGTGATCCACCCACCTCAGTCTCCCAAAGTGCTGGGATTCCAGATGTGAGCCACCGCACCCAGCCGTCTGTTTGTTTTTTGAGATGGAGTCTCTGTTTCCCAAGCTGAAGTGCAGTGACACAATCTCGGCTCACTGCAACCTCCGCCTCCCGGGTTCAGGTGATTCTCCTGCCTCAGCCTCCCGAGTAGCTGGGATTACAGGTACCTGCCACCACACCCAACTGATTTTTGTATTTGTAGTAGAGATGGGGTTTCACTGTGTTTGCCAGGCTGGTCTCAAACTCCTGACCTCAGGTGATCCACCCACCTCAGCCTCCCAAAGTGCTGGGATTAGAGGCATGAGCCACCACGCACGGCCTATAATTACTTCTATAGAAAGATATGACACTCTGTTAACAAAAAAAAAAAGTAGAAATCAACACACAGAGCATCTTCTGGGAATGGAACAGCACATATATCAAGTTTCAATACGTAGTAATGATAGCTTATCAAATCTGTACTTTAAAGATGGTTCATCAATAAATGGTACTTGGGAACGACATAAAAATGAATGCTAAGTTATATCCCAACTGGATTAAAGAGTTGAGATTTAAACAACTGAGCTAGGAAAGAACCAGAAAATATACATAAGTATTTTTATATCCTAAGGGTCTAAGCATGACACTTAAAGGAGAATTCACAAAGACAAAAATTACTAGGTCTTAAAGAAAAAAGCTGTGAGACTTATACTATCAGATTTTAAAACTTAAAATTAACCCCTACGAGCCTTCTAGTTTCCAATGCAGCAAGAAAGTTGCTTGGACGTCATCACTGTGTCTTAACAAGTAAAAAGCTGAACAAATTGAAAAATCAACAACTGTTCTTAGATCCATCAGAGAAGTGAGGTCACAGGGCAAACCTGCTGTCCCCATAATTGGAGGGAAAAACAGGCAAGCACAGAGAATCACAACTTAACAGGAGCAGAAACCTCCACAGAGACCAGCGCCAACACAGGGAAACTGAACTGTAATTGACGAAGTGCTGGAGGCTCAGTGTGGACAAGTCTGACACATAAAAATTCCAGACAGACCCAGTCATTAGGGGCCCTACACTTTTGTGAGTTTTACCTACTGGAGCTCTGCCAGATTCTCACAGTAAGTATACAGGGGGAAATCCCTTGTGCTTCCGGTAAGGGGAGGTAAACAGGAACCATTTGACATGTGTCAGAGCATTCTGTTAATAACAAGGTCTGCTCTCAGGAGAAACGATTTAACCAGAACCTAACTTGCTTGGTTTTATCAGAGCCTAACTAACCAAGTGGAAGAGAAATACCCAACTCCAGCCAGCACCGGCCTTCCATGTAAGAAAAGGGAAATAGCCAACTGCAGCACACTCTAGCCAACCTATCCCAAGGGGGAAGAAAAAACTGAGAAGTATTTGTGAAGTTCACAGTCCAGGGGTACAGCCTCACTAAAAGACTGAGACCTAGACTGGGCGCAGTGGCTCACACCTGTAATCCCAGCACTTTGGGAGGCCGAGGCAGGTGGATCATTTGAGGTTAGGAGTTCAAGACTAGCCTGCCCAACATGGTAAAACCCCGTATCTAGTAAAAATACAAAAATTAGTGGAGCATGGTGGCGGGTGCCTGTAATCCTAGCTACTTGGAAGGCTGAGGCAGGAGAATTGCTTGAACCTGGGAGGCAGAAGTTGCAGTGAGCCGAGATCGTGCCACTGCACTCCAGCCTGAGTGACAGAGCAAGACTCCGTCTCAAAAAAAAAAAAACACTGAGACCTAATCATAAGACTACAGAATGCTTCCCCTCCCCATACACCATACCATCACATTATTAAAGGTCTAGTGAGAGCAGTTCCTTTTACCCAGGATATCACGTTCAGTAACAAGAAGTTACAAGGCACACTAAAAGGCAAAAAGCAAAGTTTAAAGAGATAGCACAAGGATCCAAACCAGGCTCTGACACGGCAGGGATGTTGGGATAACCCGACCAGATGCAAAGGGCTCCAGTGGATAAAGTACACAGCACACAAGAACAGATAGACAATGTAAACAGAGATCGAAATCCTAAGAAAGAACAAAACCGAAATGCTGGAGCTCTAAAACACTCTAACTTTGGAAATGAAGAATGGCCTTGAGACTGGATATGGCTCATGAAGGAATCTCTGAGTTTAAGGATTCTCAACAGAAACCTCTAAAACTGAAATGCAAAATGAAAGAAGACTGAAATAAACCAGAATGGAATATTCAGGAGCTGTGGGATAATTATAAAGGGTGTAATGTATGTGTAACAGGAATACCAACAGGAAAAGAAAGAGAGAAAAGAACAAAAGTAGTATTTGAACGAATAATCACTCAGGATTTCCCCATGTTAATGTCAGGCCCGAAACCACAGTCAGGAGGCTCCCAGAACATCAAGTAGGATAAATGCCAGAAAAACTATAGATAAGCATGTAAGTTTCAAACCACAGAAAATCAAATATTTAACAAAATCCAGAAAGAAGACAGAGGGAAAAAAGCCTTACCTAAAGAAAAGGAAAGAATGATTTCAACTTCTACCCAGAAAGCATGCAAGCAAGGAGACAGCAGGGTGAAATATTTAAGCACTGAAAGAAAAAATCACCACCTAGAATCTGCACCCTATGAAAATGTTCTTCAACACTGAGGGAGAAATACTTTTTCAGACAACTGGGATCTGGGGGAATTTGTTGCCAGTAGATCTTCCTTGAAAGAAATGTTAAAAGAAGTTCTTCGGAGAAAAGGAAAATGATACAGGTCAGAAACTCAGATCTAAGAAAAGAAAGGAAGAACATCAGAGAAGGAGTAAAATAAAAATGTTTATTTTTCTTATTCTTAATTCATCCAACAGATAGCAATTTGGCTAAAATAATAAGATAGCAACAATATATTGATTATGCATGCTTATGTATAAGTAAAATGAGTGATGGCAATGATACAAGGACAGGAGGGAAGAATCAGGATTATTTTGTTATTATAAGGAGGCCGGGCACAGTGGGTCAAGCCTATAATCCCAGCACTTTGGGAGGCCGAGGCAGGTGGATCACTTGAGGTCAGGAATTCAAGACCAGCCTGGCCAACATGGTAAAACCCTGTCTCTACTAAAGATTTAAAAAATTAGCCAAGTGTAATGGCGAGCGCCTGTAATCCCTGCTACTTGGGAGGCTGAGGTAGGCAAATTGCTTGAACCTGGGAGGTGGAGGTTGCAGTGAGCCGAGATCAGGCCACTGAACTCCAGCCTGGATGACAGAGTGAGACTCGATCTCGAAAAAAAAAAAAAAAGATTATTTTATTATCATAAAATACTTTTCCTACTCAGGAAGCAATATAGTGTTCTTTGAAAATGGACTTCAATTACTGGTAGACCTATATTACAAACTGTAGGGAAAACACTAAAAAAAAACAAGTGAAGTATGATTAATATGCTAAGAAAAGAGAGAAAATGGAATCATATTTAACCTACTCAAAACCACAAAAGAAAAAATGTGGAATACAAAAATAGAAACAAAGAACAAGACCAACAAATAGAAAACATTAACAAATACAGTAGATGTTAATCCAACTATATCAAATCCCCTGAAATGTATGTGATATTGTTGCAAGAACAGACAAATAGACCAAAGGAACAGAACACAGCCCAAGAAAATAGTCACACAAATATAGTCAACTGATCTTTAGCAAAAGAGAAAAAAGTAATACAATGGGGAGAAGATAATTTTTTTCAACAAATAGTGCTGGAACTAGAAATCCACATGCAAAAAAAAGAATCTAGACGAACACCTTATACCTCTCCCAAAAATTAACTCTAAGTGGATTACAAAATTAAATGTAAAAGGCAAAACTGTAAGAGTTCTAGAAGATAACACAGGAGAAAGTCTAGATGACCGTGGATTTGGTAATAGCTTTTTAGATAGCAAACCAAAGGCATGACCCATGAGAGAAAAAATTGGTAAGTATTAAACATTTTTGCTCTGCAGAAGACACTGCCAAGAGATGAAAAGACAAGCTACAGACTGGGAGAACACATTTGCAAAAGACATATCTGATAAAGGACTCCAAAATATACAAAGAACTCTTAAATCTCAACAATAAGAAAATGAACAACCCAATTAAAAATGGGCCAAAGACCATAGCAGACATCTCATCAAAGATATATGAATGGCAAATAAGCATATGAAAAAATGTTCCACATCACCTGTCATCAGGGGAATGCAAAATAAAGCAACAGTGACAGAACTCTCATCCGTTGCTCATGGGAATACAAAATGGTACAGCCACTTTGGAAGACAGTTTGGCAGTTTCTTAAAAAACTAAACAATACTCTTATGAAACTACCCAGCAACTACACTCTTTGGTATTTACTCCAAGGAGTTGAAAATTTATATGCAAACACAAACTTGCACACAGATGTTTATAGCAGCTGGGTTCAAAATTGCCAAAACTTGGAAGAAACCAAGATGCCCTTCAGTGGGTGAGTAAACTGTGGTACATCCAGACAATGGAATATTGTTTAGCTCTAAAAAGAGACGAACTATCCATGTGAAAACACATGAAAGGAACCCTAAATGCATATTGCTAAGTGAAAGAAGCAAATCTGAAAAGGCTACATACAGTATGATGCCAACTATATGACATTCTGGAAAAGGCAAAGCTACGCAGACAGTAAAAGATCCATCCATGGTTGCCAGGGATGAGGGAGGGAGAGATAAACAGGCAGAGTACAGGAGATTCTTAGGGCAGTGAAACTACCCCATATGACACTGTAATGGTGGATACATGTCACTATACATTTGTCCACACCCACAGATGTACAACCACAACAATGAACCCTAATGTAAAATACAGACCATGGCTGATAATGATGGATCCATGTAGGTTCATCAGTTATAATAAATGTGCCACTCTTGTGGGTGATGTTGATAAGGAAGTAATGTACGCATGCATGGAATAGGGGGGATATGGAAAATCTCTGGACCCTCTGCTCAATTTTGTTTTGAGTCTAAAACTGCTCTAAAATATAAAGTCCATTAAAAAAAAAATCCAGACCCCCTACCTTATGCAATACCCCCAAATTAATCTCAGATGATTCACAGACCAAATTGAAAAATAATAATAACAACACTTCTGAAAGAGGAAAACATAAGAAACTATCTTCATGACCTTGGGGTGGGCAAAGATTTCACAAATAGGACAGAAAAAGCACTAAACATATACTTTTTTAAAGTGATAAACTAGACTTTGTTAAAATGAAGAGCTCTGTTTATCAAGCAATATTAAGAGTTTAAACTGGCAAAGACAGGCCAGGCGCAGTGGCTCACGCCTGTAATCCCAGAACTTTGGGAGGGTAAGGTGGGTGGATCACTTGAAGTCAGGAGTTCGAGACCAGCCTGACCAAACTGGTGAAACCCCATCTCTACTAAAAATATAAAATTAGCTGGGCATGGTGGTGCATGCCTATAATTCCAGCTACTTAGGAGCTGAGGCAGGAGAATCGCTTGAACCCAGGAGGCAGAGGGTGCAGTGAGCAAAGATCACGCCATTGCACTCCAGCCTGGGCAACAAGAGCAAAACTCCACCTCAAAAAAATAAAATAAAATAAATAAACTGGTAAAGACAGACTGGGAGAAGATATATTCAGTACCTGTATCTGGACTTGTATTCAGAACCACTATTACTTGCAAAATCATGGAGGAATCTCTGAACACCATGTTGAATGTTATTATAATATTATAATGTTGAGAAATCAGACACAAAGGCATAAACAATCGTTTCATTTATATAAAGTTAAAAAACAAGCAAAACAAAAATAAATTTAAAAGGTCAATAACAGGCAAAATTAATCTACGATGATAAAAGTTGGCATAGTTGTTCACAACATATAAACTATATAAATAGTTGAAGGCCAGGCACAGTGGCTCATGCCTGTAATTCCAGCATTTTGGGAGGCCAAGGTAGGAGGATCACTTGAAACCAGGAATTCAAGACCAGCCTGGGCAACAAACAAGACCCCATCTCTCAAAAAAAAAAATTTTTAGCCAGGTGTGGTGGAGCACATCTGTATCCCAATTACTAGGGAGGCTGAGGCAGGAGGATTGCTTGAGTCCAGGAGTTCAAGACCAGCTTGGGCAACAAAAGGAAACCACCATCTCCACAAAAATAATAATAATTAATAACATATATATAGTTGCAAAAATATGTACAACATGATTTCAATTTTATAAGTGAAATACAGACACATATGTATGAACATGCATAAAAACCGTAGAAGATGTAATGCAGTATAGTAACTGTTTACCTTTGAATTCTGGTAAAGTATGAGTCATTTTCTTCAATATCTATGTTCTAAATGTAAAGTTTTTAGCAGATATGCTATGCAATTCTTTAAGCTGATGAAAGGAAATGCCTTTGACTTCATTATTGGTACTCTTGGTTCAAAAGGTCAGTATTCGTTACATTCAGATCTATTATTTACTCTCCCCATTTCCATCTTTCCCATTCATCCCTCCATACAATGGCTTCCACACAAAACACTGCACCATACTTTCTTTTTGACATAGTAATTAAAGACCAACTGGTAAAGCTGTTTTCTTTTTTGTCATACCTTTACTTCGTAATCTTTCTGGAAACTCACTGTTTCCTTGAGTTGCATGGAATTCAACCAGTATCTTTATCAAATTCTTCCCAGACTCATTCTCTATGTGCTTCACGTTGAAAGCTTCAACACCCGCAGACTCCCTCTTTGCCTTCTTTAGGCACTTCTTGGGTCATCCCATCTGCTTACTTGCCTTTAACTACAATCCGTTGCTAAAGAGATGACTTTCAGATCTACACCCGGTATTCCTTCCCCAATGTTCTCCTGAGTCTCCAAACCCATAGAAGCTATTATCCACTAGACATTACCTGATGCCTCAACACGAACCTAAGATGCAATACACTTACATTTCTCTAAAACGATATTAGTTAAAAGGTCTGGAGGGAACCAGTTTACTAAGGAGTTAGCCAGCTTGCAGACACTGGCTTTAGACAACATATTTGCACAAATCAAGCACAGCAGTCTTGTCTGATTTCAGAAGTGGCTGAAAGCAGGATAACATTTTAGCTAAGCAGAGCAGGGTAAAATGGCATTAAATCCAAGCTGAATGGAATCAGCCCTGGGGGATCTATGCCTGTGGATAGGGGTCCCACGGTTTACATGAAAGTTAAAGCCTTCAAAAAAGTGGTAGGAAACAGATATCCAGATTAGCCAGATGGGTTAAGGCTCAAGAATAGACTTTGGCACTGATGATGAGAGGTAGAAATAAACAAAATAGGTCAATAAGAAGGGAAACTTGTCAGAACCATGAAAGGGAGACGAGCTCATCCTAAAGCAAAGGAAAGAAGAAGATATATTTCATTGACTACAAGAAACTCTAGGTTAAAGGCCATGCCATGATTTAATGTACCATTATCTTACGCTTCTCCTTTGTGAAAGTCTCAATGCCACCAATTAAATGTAACATGTCATCTCTGGCTGCATTCAATTTTCAAAATTTTCAAAAGTGACAAAATGTGCATGCTGCAACTCAGGAGTAGCTGAGACTTTGTCCTCAGTGTGCTAAGGACAGAAAATGTGACTGTCAGGCCTCTAGGATGGGAAGAAGGATGCCGGGACATCACACACTCCTGCTGCTCCCTACTACTGGCCAACAAGCAGGAAACTGAGCAGGATGAATGACTACACTGTCTTTAACATGACCATCACAGAGAAGTGTAATGACAAGGAAAAATACTTATGACATGATGTTAAACAAAAACAAAAGTAACAAATAAGATGGAATTAAATTTGCAAAAAAGCATGCCCTCCCCCAGTGGATTAAGTAGAAGTACTTCAAATGTTAATTACTGTGTTAAGGTCCTGGAATTATAGGTAATTTCTTTCCTTGCTTCTTTGTATTTCTCTTTACTTCCCCCAAATTGCCATAAGCAGCACATAATATTTTTATAACCTGATATAAGGCCAAATGTGAAATGTTTGTTTTTTAATTTGCAAATTGGCCACATACATAAATTGGTTTATTTAAATATTAGATAGAGGGCTATCTCATCAATGTACAATAAGCCCCTCGTAGCAATGGAACAACCATTATTTAGATAATGATGTCAGGTCAGAGTATCCTAACATCTGTAGAGAGAGGGCCAATGGTCATTGTTGACGTGCAATGCAAGAAATTATGTTGGTCATTTTTCTTTTTTTAAATATGAGGTTTCAAGAATGTTAATGCTATTACTTAAACAGAGAGAAGAATTAAATAGTTCAGTTTACTACTGGATCTTGACCTTGGCATAATCATAGTTCAGCAGAAACACATCTGGTCACATTGCTGATAAAAGTTCACTGCTAAAAGCTGGCAGCGTTTTCTTGTATAAGATATATTTCTCTTTTTTTAAAAAACGGACTGTTTGACAAGTAGCTATCGTGGACGGAAATTGAAGCTAACACATTTTTTACTCTGGTATCTCGATGGAATTGGTTTTTAGCCCACATACTCAAGTACCAATATATTTCTCTCCTCATATTGAAAAGGAACATTTTGACAAAGGATAAAGATCTGGAAATGTAAACATTGTACTTGCCAAGAGTTAAAAACAAAATATGCTACCTTCTTCTTTGGGTAGTACTAGATCAGAAATAGGCTGAAAATCTTGGGACAAATCAAAATTTTTTGTTTATAAAGTTTAAGAAATTCTCTTCAAATGCCTTTCCTTGCTCAGGCATAGTAAAAGTCTAATCAAATAACAGAAGATAACAGTATGGATGTTCTAATTAAAATATCTGAAATAACACTCTTATTTATAGTAATCTGGTATCATTTGAGTTTTTATTTTTTATTGTAATATATTTATTTTGAGACAGAGTCTCGCTCTTGTTGACCAGACTGGAGTGCACTGGTGCGATCTCGGCTCACTACAACCTCCGCCTCCTGGGTTGAAGCAATTCTCCTGCCTCAGCCTCCCGAGTAGCTGGGATTACAGGTACCTGCCACCACTCCTGGCTAATTGTTTTTTTGTATTTGTAGTAGAGACGGGGTTTCACCATATTGGCCGGGCTGGTCTTGAACTCCTGACCTCAAGTGATCTGCCCACCTCAGCCTCCCAGAGTGCTGGGAATACTGGCGTGAGCCACCGCGCCCAGCCAGCATTTGAGTTTTTATGTTTGACCCTAGCTAACACATATAACTACAAAATATATGTTTTAAGTGCTAAACAACAGCAAAACAAATCTTTCTTAATAGCATCTACTATGTCTTATAAGATCAGACATTCAGAAGGAAGTAACAGCTTGAGTCAATTTAAAGGAAAATTTTTAAGAGCAGCATCCTGCCACAGATCTTCTCTCACAAGGCAACAAAAACAATGCCAAGAACAAGAAACAACAACTCTAATTGCTACAAAATGCTCAGAAAGTCATTGCCCTAATGTGTGGGCAGTTTAAATTGCCCAAAGAAACATTCCAACAAGAATTACATAGAGACAATAATGACTTCTATTTAAGATGCTCCTGGGTTGAAATTATTTTCTAACTTTAAGTTACTGCATTACTGTCATGAGCAAACCCAGAGTAATTACAATTGAATTCATCACCCAAAGGCTAGTGACTTCGAGGTAAGAATTCAGTTTTTGGAACATTTTGACCAAAGACAGGAAGTAAACTATTAAGCTATTGTGTTAATGTTTCCTTGTCATCTTCCATACTCAAAGAACACAGCCTAGATAACAATGTCAGATGGGCCTGACTTTGCCAGCTCCTGCTGTTTAACTCCCATTTAAATCCATTCTAATTTTTATGCTATGTAAATCCAAGACCGCTTAGAAACTAAAGTAAGGCCTTTTCGTATTTCTTAAATAACATCAGTATTAATAACCAAAGAAGGCATGGATTTAACTTTGGGCATAAAACAGCAAAAGAAACCCACAAAGATTTAATCAGCTGGACAACTGGTAAAACACATATGGTACTTTACAAATCTCTGTTGAGTTTCCACCCATTCATTCTTTTAAGAAACAGACTGGTTGCAGTGGCTCACACCTGTAATCCCAGCACTTTCGGAGGTTGAGGCAGGCGGATCACTTGAGGTCAGGAGTTTGAGACCAGCCTGGCCAACATGGTGAAACCCCATCTCTACTAAAAATACAAAAATTAGCCGGGCATGGTGGTACACACCTGTAATCCTAGCTACTGGGGAGGCTGAGGCATGAGAATCACTTGAACCCGGGAGGCAGACGTTGCAGTGAGCCAAGATCACGCCACCGCAAACCAGCCTAGGCAACAGAAAGAGACTCCATCTCAAAAAAAAAAAAAAAAAGAAGAAAGAAAGAAAAAAAGAAACATTTATCAGGCCTGGAGCAGTGGCTCATGCCTATAATCCCAACACTTCCAAGGCAGGAAGATTGCCTGAGGCCAGGAGTTTGAGACTGTCTCTACAAAAAAAAAATTAAAAAATTAACTAGGCATGGCAGTATGTGCCTGTGGTCCCAGTACTTGGAAGGCTGAGGCAGGAGGACCGTTTGGGCCCAGGAGTTGGAGGCTCCAGTGAGCTATGATGGTGCCACTGTGTTCTAGCTTTGGTGACAGAGCAAGACCCAGTCTCCAAGAAAAAAATGGAAGCATTTATCAAATACCTTAAAGTGTACTATGCTAGACATTGTGCAGAATTCAGACATAAGGAAGGAATCCAGCTCAGGAGAGAGCAGCTAAGACAAAACAGAAGAAAAACAGTGTTTTTTAATAGATATAAAACTTAGGAAGGGAAAAAGGGGCAGCTAATTGTAATCAGAAAAGACTTTGCAGTATGGTAATCACAAAACTGGGTCTAGGAGGTGCACAGAATTTCTACAAGTCAAAGAATGGAAAGAAAGAACATTCCTTCCAAAATCTGGGGAGACAGTAACCGAAGACTCAGAAGGGAGAAGGTGGTGGGTACATGTGCAGAAATGGTTAACGTAAGCAGGGAAGCATGGCCCTCCTGGGGAATACGGTGAAAAATGAGCCAGGAAATGTACATCGAGGCCAGACAGTGATGGGTTAGGAATGTCAAAGTAAGCGCTGGGCACAGGAGAGAAAGGCAAGTTTTCTGGGACAGTGACTCCCATATCTGGCTGCATACCAAATGACGCCTGGGATGTCTAACAAGCAGATCTCAGATGCCATGAGGACCAGGAAACTGTCATTTTTTTAAGCTCCTGGGGTGATTGTCATTATCAGTCAGATGTCAAGAAGGCATAAAGAACGCTTAGAAAAGTGACAGAAAGGAAGCAAGGAAGGAAGGAAGGAGGATTAATGGAAAAGCAGAACCAGATGGTTACTTTAGGTGAAAAAGAAAAGGAAGGTAAGTATGCCATATGAAAACACACAAGAAAGGCCAAATGTTTGCAGAAAATGACATTCAATGTGAACATTCTGAGGCTATTGATGGCTTAGGAAATGTGGTTCTAGAAATTCAGGAAAATTAACTTCATATTTAAATGTATACTATTTGCAGACCCCCCTTTTTTTTTTTTTTTTAGATAGGGGTCTCACTGTCACCCACGCTGGAGTGCAGTGGTGCAATCTCGGCTCACTACAACCTCTGCCTCCCAGGCTCAAGTGATTCTCCCACCTTAGCCTCCTGAGTAGCTGGGACCACAGGTAATTTTTGTATTTTGTTTTTTGGTAGAGACGGGGTTTTGCCATGTTGCCAGGCTGGTCTTGAACTCCTGACCTCAAGTGATCTGCCCACCTTGGCCTCTCAAAGTGCTGGGATTACAGGTGTGAGCTACCACACCTGGCCTGTAGACGCCTCTTTTAAGGTGGTTACGTATAGTCGGTCCTCCATATCTGTGGGCTCCATTTCCACACATTCAACCAACCATGGATGAAAAATATTTGGAAAAAATAAAACAATTAAAAATCACACAAGTATTTAAAATGCAGTATAACAACCACTTACATGGCATTTACATTGTACTACATATTATAAGTAATGTAGAGATGATTTAAAGTATACAGGAAGATAAGTGTAGATTATGTGCAAATACTATGCCATTTTATTTTTATTATTTATTTATTTATTTTTTGAGACGGAGTCTCACTCTGTCACCCAGGCTGCAGTGCAGTGGCATGATCTTGGCTCACTGCAGCCTCCACCTCCAGGTTCAAGTGATTCTCCTGCCTCAGCCTCCCAAATAGCTGGGATAACAGGTGCATGTCATCACAACTGGCTAATTTTTTGGTATTTCTAGTAAAGATGAGGCCTGACCATGTTGGCCAGGCTGGTCTTGAACTCCTGACCTCAAGTGATCCACCTGCCTCGCCCTCCCAAAGTCCTGGGTTTGCAGGCAGGCATGAACCACCATGCTTGGCCTATGCCATTTTATGTAAACTTGAGCATCTGTGGATTTTGGTACCCATGGGGAGTCCTACGACCAATCTTCCATAGATTCCGGGTTGGGTATCTATGGGGAATTGGTTCCAGGACCAACTGTTATTAACTTTGGGAGTATATATACCTCTCTCCTTAAATGAATAAAAGGCAAATGATACATACAAAGCATTGTGCTACAAACTTAAGAGGAACTCAATAATTATTTAACAAATAGTAAATGTTCAAAATTCCTTGAAGAAGGAAGTCTCTAAAAAGTTGAACGCTATATTTCATCTTTTTTTATTTTAAAGAGAAAAGAGGAAAAAGTACCTCTGTTCTTTTCTTCCATCTGTCTTTCTTCTTAACTTCAGTACACACCTGAGGGTTGTTTATTTATTTTTAAGATGTCATAATTCTTACCTTGACTGCCAAGGCTTTTAAACTGTCAAGGAATCGCTGCCAGAAATCCTTGAAGAGTGGGCGGTCGATTTTCTTCAGGCTGTCTTTGGTACTGGCATCCACACTGACATACAGCTGAGTAACCGGCTCGAGGTTCCTTAGTAATTTTTTTTTTTTAAAAGAAGAAAGAAAAATTATTCCTCTATCAGGCTTTCCATGATATAAAACCTGCAATCTGTAATAGACATGGGGATTAAACACTTCACTGGGTCTAGAGACTTCCACTTCCCCCAAAAGACTGAACTAATGATTTTAATCATGTGACAAAATGGGACGGCCTCTGGTTATTTTTTAAATGACTGGAAACCATCCCTAATACATTGAAAATATTGAATTACTTAAAATTGGTCCTTCTTCAAATACTAAGTTTGAATGGAAAATAAACAAAATGTGATCTAACTTCAGGTCTGACAGCATCAGCCCAGCACAATTAGAGGGGCTCTCTGATCTAACTTCCCCCCACCCACACACTCTGCCAACCACATGGGGTCTGTGCTGCTGGGCCACCTCCCTCCATCAATCACTGACGGAAGTCTTCTAAGGAACAAGAAACAATCCCAAAAGCTCAGGCCTTATTCAAAGGACGCAGAGTCACACCTATGCTTCCATAAGCGGGACTGGGTTTCATGTCAAGCCTTGGGTGGGCAAACAATGATCCATTTGGGGAACTTTAAGTAGTGCAGACCTAAAACAGTAGAAACCTCATACTTACACAGAAGAAAAAAACGCATTCTTATTTTCCTTGCCTTTACAATCAGTTTCCATGAATACCACTCATTCTCCGCTTCTCTCAAATTCACTGCCTCATTTCATAATTTCATTCCTACCTACTAGATTTCTAGTAGGTCCTTCTTCTAGTAGGTCTTTTCCCCCGGCCCAATCCCCAGACAGGATCTCATTCTCATCCAGGCTGGAGTGCAGTGGCACAATCACAGCTCACTGCAGTCTCAACCTCCCAGGCTCAAGTGACCCTCTTATCTCAGTGTCTCAAGTAGCTGGGACCACATGCATGTGCCACCATACGCGGCTAATTTTTAAATTTTTTTTGTAGAGACAGGGGTCCCACTACATTACCTAGGCTGGTCTGGAACTCCTGGGCTCAAGCGATCCACCCACCTCAGCCTCCCAAACTGTTAGAATTAGAGGCGTGAGCCACTGCACCCGACCCTACTAGATTTCTTGCAAGTTATACATTAAACCTAGACTATACTTTTTTTCTTTTCTTTTCTTTTCTTTTTTTTTTGAGATGGAGTCTCCCTCTGCCACCCAGGCTAGAGTACAGTGGTGCAATCTCAGCTCACTGCAACCTCTGCCTCCGGGTTCAAGTGATTCTCCTGCCTCAGTCTCCTAAGTAGCTGGGATTACAAGTGTACCGTGCCACATCCGGCTAATTTTTGTATTTTTAGTAGAGAAGGGGTTTCACTATGTTGGCCAGGCTGGTCTTGAACTCCTGACCTCAGGTGATCCACGCACCTTGGCCTCCCAAAGTGCTGGGATTACAGGCGTGAGCCACTGTGCCTGGCCTAGACTGTACTTTTTCTAAAGCCTCTCCCGTTCTCTCTTCAAATAGGTCTCATAATTCATTCTCTTCAGTAAATTTAGAACTAGAAGAAACAAATTCCCCCTTAATCATCTTCTGATCAAATTCTCCCAATATTCTTTTTCTATAAGGATTCCACAATTTATTCCACATTTCCACCACCTAGAAGTTTTGTGCATTTTTTGTTTCAAAGTCCATGCATTTTTAAAAAATGAAAATATCACTCACATGCCATACAATTCACCACTTTATAATGGTTTATGTGCTTTATATATGTATCAGTAGCAGCCTTATCAATCTTTGAGTGTAAGATCTTGAAGAGCAAGAATCCTGTTTTTCTTTTTATCCAGCCACACAGGCAGATATTAAAGCTACTTTTTAGGAGATATTGTTGATTTCAGCAGACAGAATTTTTAAGGGAATATAGGCCAAACAGATGCTTGCAATGATGTGGCTTAGTGATATATAGAAAAATCACAAGTGTCTAGACTTCTATTCACTTCTGTTGAAAGTGGAGAGGCTCTGACCAAATGTAGGACAGAGGTGATTAAGATCCCGGCAGGCTCTCATTGCTTTAATGCCTCTGCAATACCGATATACTAAGGGGATCCTTCAAAGTTCAGGTAATGTGTCACTACTGAGCAAAGCACGTTAATTACTGAAAATGTAAAACAAAAGCATCAGTAATAACAGCATTCTGTCTCATCACCCCTTTGCTGAGTGCCTCTTTAATAAAAGACAAGCTATGCTTCCTTAACTGGACTTCTATTTTAAAAAAAAAAAAAAGGACTGTCTTAATGGTTACTGCTGGCTATCATCATCTGATAACTAACAGGACTTTGTCAAAAGCTTCCTGATGCAAAATGAGAACTGCCCTGACCTTTTCACTATGCTTCCATAACTACTTAAGATTATGAACAGCACATTCCAAAGGCCATACTCCTTTTACAAACCTCTATCATTTACAAAATAGGAAGCCCTGGACACTGACACTACCAATAAGGAATTCTAGCCAATACTAGATGTCTGAGATGCTACACTCAAGGAAGTCCAATAAGGAATTCTAGTCAATACCAGATGTCTGAGATGCTGCACTCAAGGAAGTCTACAGATCTCTCGTCAAGGAGCAGAGGAAGAATGGAGAAGAGGAAAAGGTCCCCAGGAATTACAGAGCTCATTTCTAAGGGGCTCAAAATTAGCAAAGAGACTTTTGGAGATATTTTCTGAGCTTTAGGGATCTTATTTCTGCCTCACATTGGTCTCTATTCACCCAGAAGAGATAATGAGGCTCCCAGTAGAGTCACTTATCTGTCTCTATTCTATACAGAGATAACAAATGTTCCCAAAAAGCAAGAGTCTTACATCATCAAAATCATCATAATAATTCCTGTATCTGAGAATCTCAACAGCACTGCTGGGAGTAATTAAAAAGGATATCCTCTGCTCTCCCAAAAACAGACAATATTTAAGATAGACAACCTTAAGCCCAATCCTCTGTACAAATGCCCCAGGATTCTTGATGTGAGTACTGTAAGGACCCTTCATCTTAATTTTAAATCTCTGAGTGAAGAATTATCATATATAAAAATGTGCTGATGAACATAAAAATCCCTCTCCCATGTTGCCTTTCTGTAGAGATTATCAGGCCTCTTTCTACCTTCCAAGGCTCAAAAGGTAGAATGAGGCCTGACATATCTGCAGGAAAAAAAAGGGAGAGAGATTTATGTTTGTAAGAAATTCAAGTAAACAGTGACTTTGAAGCTCCTCCTTGGGATAAAAAAAATAAGCAGAGTGACCCAAACAAGCAATGATATTAAAACCTAAATCTCTAAGACAATCTGAGGCTGTCAGATCAAGCCAAATAGCTCAGGAGGAAGAGGGGAGGAGGGTGAAAGAGAAGGAGAGAATTATTTACCACTCAGCGAGCTGGCACACTCTGCTGTGTGCTTTACCCTTCTTGATCGGTTCACTGAATCCTCACAATAAAACGACCACGCAGTTGCTACTTATGCCCATTTTAGAGACGATGAAGCTGAGGTTCAAAAGGTTAAGTAACGTGTGCAAGGATCTATAAAGAATAAGCATCATGCCGGGCACAGTGGCTCATGCCTGTAATCCCAACACTTTGGGAGGCTGAGACAGGAGGATCACCTGAGGTCAGGAGTTTGAGACCAGCCTGGCCAACATGGTGAAACCCCATCTCTACTAAAAAATACAAAAATTAGCCAGGCATGGTGGCGCACGCCTGTAATCCCAGCTACTCAGGAGGCTGAGGCACAAAAATCACTTAAACCCAGGAGGCGGAGGCTGCATGAGCCGAGATTGTGCCACTGTACTCCAGCCTGGGCAACAGAGCAAGACTCCACATCAAAAAAAAAAAAGAAAAGAAAAGAAAAAGAACGAAAGAAAGAAAAGAAAAACAGTAAGTGTCAAGGAGATTCAAGTCCAGAGATGACTCCAGAGCCTTTCTCCTAACTCTGCACCATGATGGCAAAATCCACAGTGTGGCTCAGTGTTCAAGTCACAGCGGTTACATGTAACAAACGGTATTCCATAAATGAAAAATCCAAGAGAATATGGATGACCTGTGAAATGCAGATTCTGACTGCAAAGTCCTAAGAGAAGCCAAAACAACAAGTCCTCAGGAAGAAATTCTGAACTTAATTCTTTTCAGGGGCTTATGCACTTCATTCAACATTTATTCAGGGATTACTATGAACTGGACACTGAGGCCAAGAGGCTCAGCCCTTAATATTTACATTCTGGAGGGAACAGAAGATGGATGAGAGTCCCACCACACAGCGCCATGACTAAGGTGGGGAAAATGTAATGGGTATAAGTGGAGGAGTGAGTTGATTTTGCTTGGCAAAATCATACAAAAGACGTAACAAGGTCAAAGTCAAAGCTGATCTCTGAAGGACACAGAGTTCATCAGGAAGAGAATGAGATCATTTCCAGGGATGTCCGAAGAAGAAATGCAAAGGCCTGCAGCTGTGAGATGCAGCAGGATAAAGGAATCACAAACTATCCCCCATGGTTCTAACATGGCAAATGGAATTCGGGGATGCCTGCAGCCGGGTCTCATGTCCTGCCAGGGTTAGGTTTGGCTTACTGAAGTTTTATGTAGCCAGTGACACAGTCAGATCAGTGCTGATGAAAGTCACGTGGCTCCAGTGTGATGGATGGATTAAAAAGCCAGCACAGCGCACCGTTCTGCATCTGGCTCCCCTGTGCCTCCCACTTATCACCAATCCAACAACCTCTTAACCACAATTTAAAAATCCAAAAAGCTCTAATAACCGAAAGGTTGCTTTTCTAAGTTGGGAGACATACTTACCTCGAAGTAGAATCTGACTTACAAAGCTGTTTGTATTCTTAATTTTTGTTTTGTTTTCTTTTTTTTTTTTTTTTTAAGACAGAGTCTTGCTCTGTCACCCAGGCTGGAGTGCAGGGGCATGATCTTGGCTCACCACAACCTCCACCTCCCGGGTTCAAGCAACTCTCCTACCTCAGCCTCCCAAGTAGCTGGTTCTACAGGCACGCACCACCACACCTGCCTAATTTTTGTATTTTTAGTGGAGATGGGGTTTCGCCATGTTGGCCAGGCTGGTCTTAAATTCCTGGCCTCAGGTGATCTGCCTGCCTCGGCCTCCCAAAGTACTGGGATTACAGGCGTGAGCCACTGTGCCTGGCCTAATTTTTCCATTTCTGTGACTAAGCATATTTTATTGTAGAACTAATTACATGTGTGTGGCTCTAGGGTGCTGGAGATATACCATAAAATACAGTGGATACACTGTATTGTCTTTCTAAAATTCTGAAACACTTTTGGGCACAAGGGGTAAAAGATTGTGAACTTGTAGAAATCATTCCATATCAATACATAAAGAGCTTTTGCACTTTCTTCTTTTTTTTTTTTTTTTGTCAGACAGAGTCTCGCTCTGTCACCCAGGCTGGAGTGCAATGGCACAATCTTGGCCCACTGCAACCTCTGCCTCCCAGGTTCAAGCGATTCTCCTGCCTCAGCCTCCAGAGTAGCTGGGATTATAGGCACCCACCACCATGCCCAGCTAATTTTTTTGAATTTTTAGTAAAGACAGCGTTTCGCCACGTTGGCCAGGCTGTTCTTGAACTGACTGCAGGTGATCCACCTGGCTCAGCCTCCCAAAGTGCTGGGATTATGGGTGTGAGCCACCACGCCCGTACCTTTCTTTGATTTTCTAACAACTACAGAGAAAGAATGTACTTTGTGATTTCTCTTTGATATTCTGGTTATTTAACAAGTGTGTTGTTTAATTTCCACATATTTGTGAATTTCCCAAATTCTAGTTTGTGAAGTTCTTGATCATTATTTGTTCAAATATTCTTTCTTCTCATTTCTCTCTCTCCTGTCCTTCTGGAATTCCCTTTATAAATATGTTGGCATGCCTGAAGGTGCCCCATGGGTCTCTGAGAGACTTTAGTGATAGTCTATTTGATGAGTCATCATTTTCATACTTTTGTTTCTTTGAAAATGCTTTTCTGGCCAGGTGTGTTGGCTCACGCCTGTAATCCCACCACTTTGGGAGGGCGAGGGGGGCAGATCACTTGAGGTCAGGAGTTCAAGACCATCCTGGCCAACAAGGTGAAACCCTGTCTCTTCTAAAAATACAAAAATTAGCCAGACATGCCACATGCCTTAATCCCTTGCTGCTCAGGAGGCTGAGGCAGGAGAATTGCTTGAACCCGGGAGGCGGAGGTTGCAGTGAGCTGAGATTGTGCCACTGCACTCTAGCCTGGGTGACAGAGCAAGATTCCGTCTTGGAAAAAAAAAAAGATAAGAAAATGCTTTCCTGTAGTTCTTTGAACACATTTAAAATAGCCAATGTCAAATCTTTGTCTAGTAAGTCCAACATCTAGGCTTCCTTGTAGATGGATTCTATTCTGTTTCCTTTCATGTGTATAGGCCACATTCTTGTTTCTTTGTATATCTTGTCGGTTTCTTTAAACACTAGACATTTTCTTTTTATTTATTTTTTGCGACAAGGTCTCACTCTGTCCCCCAGGCTGGAGTGCAGTGGCATGATCATGGCTCACTGCAATCTTGAACTCCTGAGCTCAAGCAACCCTCCCAACTCAGCATCCTCAGTAGCTGGGACTACAGGCATGCACCAAAACACTTGGCTAATGTTTTAATTTTTTGTAGAGACAGGGTCTCACTATGTTGCCCAGGCCAGTCTCAAACTCCTGGCCTCAAACAATCCTCCCGTCCCAGCCTCCCGAAGTTCAAGCGATGACAGACATGAGCCACCACGCCTGGCTATTACTTTAAATATCATTAGTGGCAACTCTGGAAATCAGATACCTCTCAACCCAGGTTTGTTTGGTTTGGTTGGTTACTTTGGTTTTGGGAATATTGTTTTGTTCGTTTCTTGGTTTTCTTTTTTGCTGTTTGTTGTGTTTATTTTTGCTGAAATAATTTGGTAAATTCGATATTCATTGTTGTGTTTGGCCACTGAAGTCTCTGTTTGGTTAGCTTAGTGGTCAGCTCATTAATGGACAGAGATATCCTTAAATGCTTCCAACTGGTAAGCCTCCCAGCCTTTGTCGAGGGGCTCTGTGTTTTTGTTAGGGGATGCCTTCATCACCCAGGCAGGCAGTTTGCAACTCTGCCTTGGTTTTCGCTGCCTGCTTACTCAGTAAGAACCAAAAGCACAGGGCCTTCTCAAGTCTTCTCTGGCATGCCCACAGCCCTGATCGTGTGAGTGGGGTTGGAGATTCCCAGGAATACGATGGAGCTTTTCAAAGTCCCCTATGACATCTCATGGCCCAGCTTTTCCTTTTCCATTTATTGGTGAGCTTCTTGTCTGCCCTAGCTGTTAATGCCACTTGAGGTGGCTTTGTGAAGCTAAACAATCATCTATAATTGTTTAGGAGAAACATCCAAAGGTTTTTTGCACCAGACAAACTTGAGTCACTTCAAATAAAGACAACCCCTGTGAGAGAAAGTTTCCAGGTTTGCCATACAAGTCATATATAATGACAATTTCCAAGGAATGAGACTTTGAAGGAGTTCCCACTCTGTTTTGCCCCCTCCCACAGCGGCCGGGCTGCTGGTTTTTACTGTGGTTGTGAGCTACTGGTTTTCTTTTTTATTTTCTTTTGAAAGGGAGTCTTGCTCTATCCCCCAGGCTGGGGTGCAATGGTGCGATTTCAGTTCACTGCAACCTCCACCTCCTGGGTTCAAGCGATTCTCTTGCCTCAGCCTCCCAAGTAGCTGGGATTACAGGTGCCCGCCACCACACCCGGCTAACTTTTGTATTTCAGTTGAGACAGGGTTTCACTATGTAGGTCAAGCTGGTCTTGAACTCCTGACCTCAAATGATCCGCCCGCCTCAGCCTCCCAAAGTGCTGGGATTACAGGGGTGAGCCACTGCTCCCAGCCAAGCTACTGGTTTTCAAGGCTAGGGAAAGTGAGAATGGAATAGAACAAGTTAACATCACAAAGCTCTTTTTTCTTACTGAGATGCAACCATTTTTTCGTGAATATATGCTCCCCACATTGTTGCATGCCTTTGGTTAATTTCCACAGGTAAAAAAAGTCGCTTGTGATCATTTTTGCCAGTATTCTCATTGTTTTCACAGAGAAACAAGATTTTTAAGGTCTGTGCTCTGCTATTTCTGCTGACATCCAACCCACATATTTTGTTTTCTTATCTATCATCATTCATCAATATATTTTCTTTTTTTTCTTTTTTTTTTTTTTGAGACGGAGTCTCGCTCTTTTGCCGAGGCCAGAGTGCAGTGGCACTATCTCGGCTCACTGCAAGCTCTGCCTCCCGGGTTCACACCATTCTCCTGCCTCAGCCTCCCGAGTAGCTGGGACTACAGGTGCCCGCCACTGCGCCCGGCTAATTTTTTTGTATTTTTAGTAGAGACAGGGTTTCACCGTGTTAGCCAGGATGGTCTCGATCTCCTGACCTCGTGATCCGCCCGCCTCGGCCTCCCAAAGTGCTGGGATTACAGGCGTGAGCCACCGCACTCGGCCTCATCAATATATTTTCTATTTTCACTGTAACTTCTTTTTGACCCACAAGTAAATAAGAAGTGTGTTGCTTAAATTCCAGAATATTCTAATTATCTCTTGGTATTGGTTTCTAGTTTAATTCCATTGTGTTCAGATATCATGCTCTATACAATTTCGACCCTGTTTTGAAATGTCTATAATGTTCAGCAAATGGCCATTTGGTAATTTTTCTGTGAACAAGTTCTGTGCTCTTGAAAAGAATCTGTATGCAGACCAGACACAGTGGCTCATGCCTGTAATCCCAGCACTTTGGGAGGCCAAGGCGGGCAAAGCAGCTGAGGTCAGGAGTTTGAGACCAGCCTGGCCAACATGGTGAAACCCCATTTCTCTCAGAAAATAAAAAAATTAGCCAGTGTGGTAGCGCGCGCCGGTATTCCCAGCTACTGGGGATGGTGAGGTGGGAGAATCACTTGAACTCAAAAGGCAGCGGCTGCAGTGAGCCAAGATTGCACCACTGCACTCCAGGCTGGGTGACAGGGTGAGACCCTGTCTCAAAAAAAAAAAAAAAGAAAAAAGAAAAAATCTGTATTCCAAAGTTACTGGTTGGAATGCTCTATTTCTGTGATATAGGTTAAATTTGTTAATTCCATTGTTCAAATCTTTAATACTCCTACTAATTTTATCAGTTTGAGAGAAATCAGTTAAAAATCTACTACTGTTCCTCACCCTTTGTAGTCTGTCAATCTTGAGACTATATTATTCAGTGTTAAAAATTTTGAGTTGTTATATGATTTTATGTTTCTGGTGGGCTTAACGTTTTATTATTAAGAAATGTCCATCTTGTCTGGGCGCAGTAGCTCATTCTTGTAATCCCAGCACTCTGGGAGGCCAAGGCAGGCAAATCACTTGAAGTCAGGCATTTGAGACCAGCCTGGCCAACATGGTGAAACCCTGTCTCTACTATAAATACAAAAATTAGCTGGGCATGGCGGTGCATGCCTGTAATCCCAGATACTCGGGAGGCTGAGGCATGAGAATTGCTTGAACCTGGGAGGTGCAGGTTGTAGTGAGCCCAGATCGCACCACTGCACTCCAGCATAGGAGACAGAATGAGACTCTATCTTAAAAAAAAAAAAAAAAGTCCATCTTGGCCAGGCATGGTGGCTCCCACCTGTAATCCCAGCACTTTGGGAGGCCAGGGTGGGAGGATCACTTGAGCACAGGAGTTCAAGACCAGCCTGGCCAATATAATGGGACCCTGTCTCTGAAGAAAAAAAAAAAAAAAAGTCAATCTTATCTCAAGTAACAGGTTTTGCCTTAAAGTATATTTTGACCAACATTACTTAGCCTGCCTTGCCAAAGGTGAAACTTCCATGTTTCATGTCTTATCTCACATACTCGCAATGCCACCATAAGGCAGTCATTATTATTATTATCATTTTACAAATGAGGAAAGCGGGTACTGAAAAGTTATCCTCCAACATCAGAAAGACACCAGGAGATCCAGTCAAGATTCAAACCTAGATCGTTTCTAGCCCACAGCCCAAGATTTTTGCCACCTCTCTGCACTTTCTCTCTCTCTCTTTAGCCCATCCAGACATGCATGTTTCAGAAAAATATTCCATGAATTCAAAGACAGGAGAGAAAATTAGATTTTAAACTTCATATGTTTAGTGCAAACAAGATAGGCTGGGGGTCGGGGAACTTCTATTGAAAGAATCAGGCCGTATTTACTTCTACTGAAACTTCTATTGAAAGGCTCAGGCAGTATTTACTTCTATTGCAAGAAACTTCTATTGAAAGAATCAGGCAATATTCAATCTTCATTTCATTGTAGCTGTTTTCTGGAACCATTTTGAGCTAACACATACAAGAAAACTGCATGTTTATTAAACTTCACTCATCTCTTCAAACATATACTATGCACCTAACACGTAAAGAGACATCCAGTTTATAGAGGTTCTCTAAAAGATGGGGTGAATGTCTCAGCAAAAACTAAAGAAAACAAAACACAAAGCAAACAAAACAGAAATACAGAAGTAGCAGAGGAAAGAGAATAAAGTTCCTACATAGTTTCAATGAAAAGGTGTTCGAAAGTAAACGTACACAGGGATGAAATTTGGGAGCAGGAGGTGAGTCTGAGAAGTTAATCATGTCATAGTTAAATGCTGAACACAGCTCTGTCTTCTTATGATAAACCTGCTAGCAGCCAAAAAGCTTTAGATTTACAGTACTAACCAAAAAAGAGCTATGAGATTCTAAATGTAAATTTTAAAATAATGTAAAATAGATGATTATGATACATAACAGTTAACGTGGACTAAATATGAAAATAAGAGTTTGTAAGTCTACAAATGACTACAAATTTGACTCTGAACTCTGGCACACTCATGAAGTGGGAGATGCTGTTTCAGGATTCAAATGTCCACAAGATAAGAACAAACCAGTTCTCTGAGGTTCCTCAGAGGGAAGAAGCTATTCAGTGTTGGGAAACATCCTCCTCAACAACTTCCTTGCCTTACAACACGATGCCATACAGAGATCTGCTTTTACAAGGTGTCGTCAGCATTACAGCGTGGAGCTATGTATAAGAAATGACTCCATGGAGTCTTCCATCGCAGCAATAACATCAGCTGTGATGCACCTCTCTAGGACTGCAAAGCTGAATGCACAGATGGTACAGTGTTCTGGAACAAAGTTCTAAACTCACATGTCTACAGGGACCAAGGAAATAATGTGAGTCAAGTAAGCCACTTTTAAGACGGAAAAGAATTCTTTGTGTATCAAAATGCGGATTGCATATGAAACATACATGAATATTCTCTCCAGCCAGGCACAGTGGCTCACGCCTGTAATCCCAGCACTTTGGGAGGCCAAGGTGGGCGGATCACCTGAGGTCGGGAGTTTGAGACCAGCCTGACCAACATGGAGAAACCCCGTCTCTACTAAAAATACAAAATTAGCCGGGTGTGGTGGCAAATGCCTGTAATCCCAGCTACCTGGGAGGCTGAGGCAGGAGAATCACTTGAACCCGGGAAGTGGAGGTTGTGGTGAGCCGAGATCGCACCAGTGTACTCCAGCCTGGGCAACAAGAGCAAAACTCCTCCATCTCCAAAAAAAAAAAAAAAAAAAAGAATATTCTCTCCTCTCTCAAAAGTTCTTTGTGTACCAAAATGCAGACTGCATATGAAACACACAAGAATATTCTCTCCTTACTCAAAGTGATATGCTTTCTTCCATTTTTCTGGGACTATGTGGCCTCTCAGTCTACCTTTCATTATTTCACTTTTTTAGAAATGGTGACAGGAATTTCTCTGCTATAAGAAAATCAACCGTGCAATTCCTCTGACAAGTGGCAGATGACACTCAGCCTCAGGGCTGAAGAAACAGCAAGACGGGAGGAGTGTGGGAAACTGAAAACCACAGGGCTTCCTGGAAAAGATAAGCACTCCTTGGCTCTTGACAACTTTTGCCAGATCATCTTTTCAAAGTCAAAAGTCCAGATTTTATGTAAAACCTCTTGGTTTTTCAATGTTGGCTCCAAAAAAAAGTGATAAACAGGCTGTAGGAAAAGCAAAACCTACTTCTTATCAACGGAGGGCTTGAGACCTCTGGGCTTAAGGAGAAAATGGATTGCATATCATCTGGGCTATTCACATAATTATAATCATCAACTGAGTTTCTGAAGAATACTGAGCCCCAGTAGGTTCAAGGTTATACTCCTTGACAAGTGTGGTCTGTTGTGCTGTATGTAGACTGTAAATGTGGCCATCGACTCCTCCTGTCCCAGTACCCAAGTGCCCCTGCCCTGTAGATCTGAGTGCCTTCTCATTGACTTGAAGCTCCACCGTGTGACTAGCTTTGGTCCATGGGAAGTGAGCAAATGTGATACAAGCAAAGGCTTGAAAGATGCTCGTGCATTGGGGCTTGCCCCCCTCGCTGCTCTTTGAAACCCTGCCACCCTGTGATAAAGTGCAGCATAGCTGCTGGGGGATGAGAGGCCATGTGAATAGAGGCCCCTGGGCCCCAGCCCAGCCCATCATCAACCAGCAAAGTCACCCAAGACCAAAAGACTTCCAGGCTGATCTGAAGAATTATGAGCTAAATAAATTAATGTTAGTTAGTTTGAGGTGGGTGGTTGCAGCAAAAGAGAACTGACACATATTAAAATATATCAGTACCTTCCTATCAAGAAATGGCTTTTTTCTTGTCTAATCACCACCAGGCCTATTAACATGAAGTGTGTTACACATTCTTGTCACTTTTATTAACCTCTGTTTTGACAAAAGCATACAGCTACTCAGAGAGCAAAAGCTTTCTCATTTGCCTAAGGTGTTTGCTTCTACACAGCATCCACAACAAATACCTGGCTCTCCCAAAAGTCCTGGTGGACCACGCACTGTGAAAACTCCTCTAAGGGGCAGAACTGTTAGTAAAGAGTCTGATATAATCTGGCTCTGTCCCCACCCAAATCTCATGTTGAATTCATAATCCTCAATGTTGGAGGAGGGGCCTGGTGGGAGATGGCTGGGTGATGGGGACTTCCCCCTTGCTGTTCTCGTGATAATGAGTAAGTTCTCACGAGATCTGGTTGTTTAAAAGTGTGTAACATTTCCCTTCCCCCTTCATTCTCTTCCTCCTGCTGTGTGAAGATGTGCCTGCTTTCCCCTTTGCCTTCCGCCATGATTTTAAGTTTCCTGAGGCCTCCCCTGCCGTGCTTCCTGTACAACCCGCAGAACTGTGAGCCAATTAAACCTCTTTTCTTCACAAATTACCCAGTCTCAGTTAATTCCTTATGGCAATGCAAGAACAGACTAATACACAGTTACATGCTTTGGAGCTGGAGGGAAGACTGAAACCCTTTTAGGGAAAGGTTTAGTACCCTGAAAAAGCCACTAGCCTGAATATAATACAGACAATTGACAAAGTCTAGATTCCCCTGAAAAGATACCAGAGTACAGGTGGTATTGCAGTTACTTAGAAAAAGAAATTCTAATTAAAAAAATAAAAAATAAATAGGCCACCCAACCACCCAGAGAACATTATTACTTCCTAGTGTGTGTGTAAGGTCAAAAGCCCCTCCCAGGTTTAAAATAAACCTATTGACTGTCAAGCTGCCCTTCTTGTTTCTCTCTTCTTTCTTTAATTCTTACAGTGTGCTCAAAGATGACATGGCTGCAAGAGGCTCAGCAAATAGCTGAACTTGTTGACTTGCTGTATGAGCTGACTTGCTGTATAGAATTAGCATTATCAACATTAAAGGAAACTTCCAAAATACATGGCCTCTGTGTTCTATTAGTTAATCTACAGCCTTATTTTTCTGAAAGAAACTAAGACACCAGAGACAACTGGTATTTTGATTCCTCCTATTCACAGAAATAAGTAAGATTATCTCCTCTTAGAAAACTTTTTCTTTCTGTTTTCTCTTGGGATATGGGGGTTGGCAGGGAGCGTCCTTAGTTTAATTCAGAGAGGCCTCAAGTCCTGAAAGTATTAGTTTAAAAGTAAAGGCTGTCTGAAGACTATCTTGTTTCACTACTCTATAGCCCAGAGTGTTTGAAACTTGTGGTTTTATGACACGTCATAATATCTAGCATGGCAATCCTAATCATTTTGTTTTTGAAGTTTTTTCTAGATAATTCAAATCTTTCATTGGGAAAATGTGGGGCTAGGAGGGTTGTCTTATACTTAGGACTTCCTAACATTTGGACACACATTATTCCCAAGCCAGGAGGACTGCTCTGTTTCAGAAAAAGGTAAGCTGAAAGATTATGTCCTCAACCCATGTCTACCAGAGTTCCATTATCAGAAATTCTTCCCATATCCAAGCAGTAATCTGTAGATCTCAGACTTGCTTTTGTTCTTCTCTTTCTAGATAGGTATTTCAACGGATAACAAAGACATGCCCACTTTTTGAGATCTGAATCTAGAATGGCTACTTTCTACATATTCTGTCTTGTTCCAGGGAAGGACATACCCTAAAAAATGCAACACAATTTGCCTGCTTATTCCCTGAAGCACAGCACCCTTCATATTAGGAGCTTCAAGGATGCTTTAAAAATCCAAAAGCGTGGCCGGGCGTGATGGCTCACGCCTATAATCCCAGCACTTTGGGAGGCCAAGGCGGGCGGATCACGAGGTCAGGAGATCGAGACCATCCTGCTAACACGGTGAAACCCGTCTCTACTAAAAATACAAAAAATTAGCTGGGCGTGGTGGTGGGTGCCTGTAGTCCCAGCTACTCGGGAGGCTGAGGCAGGAGAATCACTTGAACCCTGGAGGCGGAGCTTGTAGTGAGCCGAGATGGCGCCACTGCACTCTAGCCTGGGTGACAGAGCGAGACTCCATCTCAAAAAAAAAAAAAAAAAAAAATTCCAAAAGCGTAACCTCTATTTCCTAAGCATTCCTTCTTTCTTGATGATTCCTGATAGAGTAAACCCATCCACTTTTTAAACTCTCATTTTCAGGATCGGAGAAATTTGCTCATCTTCCTATTAGCCCAATCCTGCCACCTTACTTCTTCCTTTTTGTCTCCCTCCTCATTTCCCAGTCAGGTTTAGTAAATGAAGAATTATTTCTTTGGAATCATATGCCATCCTATCTCATTTGTTTGTTGAAGATGGCAATCAAGGCTAGTACGAACATCTTGTCGTATTCCACAATCCCTCTGCAGGCCTGAGAAGACTCACCAGCAAGAGAGGGAAAGAGAGACTCGATAACATCTACCAAATGTGGCCGGCATTTTGTTGGACGTTTTCGGGTAAATATCTTATATCATACTCTATAATTTTCCTCAATCCATGATGGCAGTCACAGACAATTCCATTCATGATCAAACAATGAAACATCTTCTCTGGTTATCATTTTGCAAAAAATTTCTATATCCTACTACTAACAGATTCCATTCTTTTGGGGGATATATGCCTTTAATTTAAGACAGACTCCCTTTTTTTATGCATATACCCCAAACACCATTCTATCCCAATGTCCCCCACATGAGCCATGTGAAAATTCAGGAATTTAAAACCCAACTAAAGTTTAAAAACAGAAATGGCAACCCTATGTAAAATAGACACATTGACTTTTTAAAAACATTTTAACTTCACCTTTTTATACAACTTCAAAACGTAATACCTTAGATATCTTTATGACAATACACTGATTTTCATATTATTGCCTGGTAGCTAATAATTTTAATCAACTCTTCGATTTCCTACGACATTAAATTTCAGGCTGGGCTCGGTGGTTCACGCCTGTAATCCCAGCACTTTGGGAGGCCGAGGCAGGTGTATCACTTGAGGTCAGGAGTTTGAAACCAGCCTGACCAACATGGTGAAACCCCATCTTTTAGCTGGTGTGGTGGTGTGCACCTGTAGTCCCAGCTACTGGGGAGACTGAGGCAGGAGAATCGCTTGAATCTGGGAGGCGGAAGTTGCAGTGAACCAAGATTGTGCCACTGCACTCCAGCCTGGGCGACAAAGCTAGACTTTGTCTCAAAAATAAATAAATAAATATTTCAAGCTGACTCTGCGTGTGCGAATGTATGTGATCAATCTTTCTAGAAATAACCGTGATCTTAATTTTTTGCAAATATTTTCACCTTTTTTCACATCTTTGACAGAGCAGGAGCACCGTCATCTCGGATAAACCCCGCCACTTTAAGTTCCACCTCCCTTTCTAGCTTCACGCATTCAAGGAAATCACTTCCAACTACAAGCAGCCAGAAACAGCAGACAGTAAAACACAGATAAGACTCCTGGGGCACAGAGGGAGGTAAGGGAAAAGTCTCTTGGGTAACTGCCAAACTTCACCCTCATACACTGGGCCCCAGTAAAACAGTGGGCCTTAATAAGCACATTCCTTTCCGTTCAGGTGCACTAAGATAGGGCAGCTAAAAGCAGACTCAGGGGTATGCCTGCGGCTGCAGAAAGAGGTATGGGAACAGACACACACCACCTCTCCCTCCCACATAAGCACAACAAAGAGACACAGAAGCAGTACAGGCTTCTGATAAACTCACCCGCCCTGAATCCTTGAAAACTCTTAGTCTGTAACAGAGTGTGGCTTCTGACCTAACTCAGTCAGAAGTCCCTCCCAGGTTCAGAATAAACCTGTTAACTGTTAAGCAGCCCTTCGTGTTTCTCTCCTCTTTCTTTAACTCTTTTTTTGTTTTTTTTTTTTTTGCTCTGTAGCCCAGGCTGGAGTGCAGTGGCGTGATCTTGGCTCACTGCAAGCTCCACCTCCCAGGTTCTCGCCATTCTCCTGCCTCAGCCTCCCGACTAGCTGGGACTACAGACAACTGCCACCATGCCTGGCTTATTATTATTATTATTATTATTTGTATTTGTATTTTTAGTAGAGACGGGGTTTCACCATGTTAGCCAGGATGGTCTCAATCTCCTGACCTCGTGATCCACCCGTCTCGGCCTCCCAAAGTGCTGGGATTACAGGTGTGAGTCACCGCGCCCTGCCCCTTTAATTCTTACAATCTTATACTTTATTGGCCAGTGTTTACGAAACAAACTTGAATTCAAAAAGATCTTTTTTTTTTCCTATTTCCCCAATATTTCACTACCCATGTACTGAGCACCTTTAGTGCGCCAGGCAAAAAATGCACCGAGATAAATAAGCAGAGGTCTTGACCTCAAGGAACTTGCAGTCTAATTGGGGAAAACACCAATACATAACAGATGAGTAAATTTTATAATACTTTTGGTGTTACAGCATGTGCCTAGTCCCAGTATGACACAAAAACAGATCATTTCCCCAGAGGCCCCAGGAGATGCCTTTGATCATCCCTATAAGGAGAGCCCTCCCTTAAGTCATCCAACCCAACCTCATCATCCTACCAACTAAACCTGACCCTTCCTTACAAGAGCCCTCTGCTGTTATGGGGCCCCATAATCCTAGCAATCAACATGGCTGGAACCCTCAGTGTAATTACCTAGTCCTCTTCTCCGCTAGCCTCTCAAAGCCATACAAGCAGTTTGCCAATCATACCTAGCAATCCTTCAATAGCATTTTTTTTTTTTTGAGTCAGAGTTTCACTCTTGTTGCCCAGGCTGGAGTGCAATGGTGCGATCTCGGCTCACTGAAACCTCCGCCTCCCGGGTTCAAGCGATTCTCCTGCCTCAGCCTCCCGAGTAGCTGGGATTACAGGCATGCACCATCATGCCCAGCTAATTTTGTATTTTTAGTAGAGACGGGGTTTCCCCATGTTGGTCAGACTGGTCTTGAACTCTCAGCCTCAGGTGATCCACCAGCCTCAGTCTCCCAAAGTGCTGGGATGACAGGCATGAGCCACCACGCCTGGCTTAACAGCATCTTTTTTAAGACTCCCTCATTCACACTGACTTGCTTCCACCCTTATAACTCTGACCTAAGCAAACATCATAATCTCCTATCTAGGTTCCTGCTGCTTCTTGTCTCCCCAGTTGCATACCATGCCAGCAGACTGCTCTGCAGGAAACAAGATCTTTCCAAAGGACCGCATTTGAAGTCCTAGACCATCTAATCCCAACCTTTCTAACTTGACTTCCACCTGCCACTCTCTTTCACACATTCTGTGGTCTAAATAAACTACACTTACATAATGGTTATCACAAATACCCCAACTCCATGTCTTTCTCAGGAAGTTCCTTATTAACAACAATATAGTTTCCAACCTTCTCAAGTACCAATCCCAGACATAAAGATAAAAATTAGGCCAGGCGCAGTGGCTCACACTTGTAATGCCAGCACTTTCAGAGGCTGAGGCAGGAGGATCACTTGAGGTAAGGAGTTCAAGACCAGTTTGGCCAACATGGTGAAAGCCCATCTCTATTAAAAAATAAAATAAAATAATTAGCTGGGCATGGTGCCAGGTGCCTGTAGACCCAGCTACTCAGGAGGCTGAGACAGGAGAATCACTTGAACCTGGGAGGCGGAGGTAGCCGTGAGCCATGATCACGCCACTGCACTCAAGCCGGGGAGACAGAGTGAGACTCCGACTCAAAAAAAAAAAAATTAAATGACAGCTTCTCTGGTAAGTTTTACCCTGCCTCTCCCATTTGGAAAAAAAAAAATTCATTCTCTTTTGAATTCCCCTAGCGACGTATCTGTGCCTCTAGTCTTTTTACTAATGTTGTTGTGCCTAATAGAACAGATTTTGAAGAGCAGGACCATCTTCACCTCCCAAAGCCCAACATTTGTATGTAGTAAGTAATCAATAAATCCTATTTGATTGCATTAATGCCTATTAGTTTTACTTTGCAGTGAAACATAGATTCAAGCAGCATCTCTCCATAGGCTGGAGAACTCACCTGATTTCCGCAGGAAATTGTGCATTTGTGACCAGGAAGCTGGAGATTTTACACTGGTGGAGTAGCTTCAAAAACCTGTTGATCTCTGGGTACATTATTGGTTCTCCCACGAGGGACAATGCACAGTGCTTTACCGTCATTCCTTCTTCAAAGCGTTCTGCTTTGACGCCCGGTACTCCTGGAGAATACAGTGAGAAGGACCCAGCTACATAAGGCACAGATAGAGGATGTCACTTAACGATGCTTTGATTTTATAGAGCAAATTCATTTTTGATATCAAAGAATACAAAACAAAGGCTAAAGGGCAGGGCAGGACTAGAATTATTAAATCAGAAAAATCAGTCAGTAACCTCATTCTTAGTTTTGGTACCAGTTAAACTACATCAATACAAGCAGGCAAAACTAGCTTTGTTGGCTAATTATCTGGAATGCAGAATAAGTCCCTTTGCATAATTTGCTTAGCTTTGCATTCTTTCATGTTGATCTAAGAAAATGAACTCAGTATATCTGCATAAGAACAAGCTTCTTCTAGACCAATCATTCCTCAAGTATCCTGAACTGGGAAAGTAAATGTAGTTGGTCCAAAGCTGTATAGGAGAGAAAAAGAAGAGACCTAATCGTTCTTATCTTTGGCTTCATACTGGAATACTTCATAATTCATACTTCATACTGGAATCACCTGAGGAGCTGCAAAAAATACTTCTACAGGCCAGGCACAGTAGCTCACACCTGTAATCCCAGCACTTTGGGAGGCCAAGGCAGGAGGATTGCTTGAGCCAAGGAGTTCAAAACTAGCCTGGGCAATATAGTGAGACCTTGCTACTACTAAAAATTAAAAAAAAAAAATAGCTGGGCATGGTGGCACATGTCTGTGGTCCCAACTACTTGGGAGGCTGAGGTGGGAAGATCACTTGAGTCTGGGAGATTGAGGCTGCAGTGAACCACTATCATGCCACTGCACTCCAGCCTGGATGACAGAGCAAGGCCTGTCTCAAAAAACAAAAATAGGCTGGGCGCAGTGGCTCACACCTGTAATCCCAGCACTTTGGGAGGCCAAGGTGGGCAGATCACTTGAGGTCAGGAGTTCAACACCAGCCTGGCAACATGGTGAAACCCTGTCTCTACTAAAAATGCAAAAATTAGCTGGGCGTGGTGGCAGATGCCTGTAATCCCAGCTACTCGGGAGGCTGAGGCAGGAGAATCGCTTGAACCCAGGAGGCACAGATTGCAGTGAGAGGAGACGGTGCCACCGCACTCCAGCCTGGGCAACAGAGTGAGACTCCGTCTCCAAAAAAACCAAAAATACTGCCACCTAGGTCCACCTCTAAAGAGTCTGTTTCATCAGAGTGAGTGCAAGGCTGGGCAATAAGTTTTGTTGAAGCTTCTCAGATGGTTGTTACGTATAGCCAAGGCTAAAAGCTACTGCATGAAACCAGAGGGGCCCAACCTGTCTGCACATTGGAATCACCTTGGAATCTTAAAATTCCCACAATCCAGGCCACAGCTCAGATCAACTAAACGCCAATCTCTGGCGGAGGGGTGCAGGCAATTCGCAGTTTCTGAAGCCCCCCAGGTGATTCCAATGTGTAGACAAGTTTAGTAGCCACTAGCACACACCACTCGTTCTGAATCCTAGCTGGACACTGGAATTACCCAAAAAACATTTAAGAATCCCAATGTCCAGGCCATATCCCAAACATATTAAATCACAGTCTCTGGGGAGGGGCCTCATGCATCAGGATTTCTAAAGGGCTCTCCGTGTGATTCCAGCATGCAGCTTGGTTTGTCAGGTACTGCTCTTGACTCAATGTAGAAGGCATTACGAGATATGCTGTCCTAAAAGTCCTTCAGTCTAACAGAGAATGTGAAAGACTTGGAAAGAGTGTAAATAGGCAAAAATATGTATCCTAAGAACACATGAACACATAGAGGGGAATGACACACACTGGGGCCTATCAGAGGGTGGAGGGTGGGAGAAGGGAGAGGATCAGGAAAAACAACTAATGGGTACTGGGCTTAACACCCGGGTGATGAAATAATCTGTACAACAAACCCCCATGACACAAGTTTACCTATGTAACAAACCTGCACTTGTACCCCTGAACTTAAGAGTTAAAAAAAAAAACAAAGAAAAAATATGTATCACCTTGACTCCTGATAGTTCTAAATCAATGATTTCTAGGTTCCTTTTGAAGAATATATTCTCTCTGCAGGATAGGGGTTCCTCATGGAGCTTGGGCCTAGGGGAGAAGCGTGTTCATGTGTCTTCTCCGACTCCTATTGGACATCTTTGTTTTGTTTGTTTGTTTGTTTTTGAGATGGAGTTGCGCTCCATCACCCAGGCTGGATTGCAGTGGCAAAATCTCAGCTCACTGCAAGCTCCACCTCCTCGGTTCAAGCCATTCTCCTGCCTCAGCCTCCCGAGTAGCTGGGACTACAGGTGCCCACCACCATGCCCGGCTAATTTTTTGTATTTTTAGTAGAGATGTGGTTTCACCATGTTGGCCAGGATGGTCTTGATCTCCTGACCTCGTGATCTGCCCGCCTCAGCCTCCCAAAGTGCTGGGATTACAGGCGTAAGCCACCATGCCCAGCCATTATATATATTGGCCATCTTTGAAACATAACTTTCTTACCTGTGAATGGTAAGTACCTTGAAGAATTTTTGTTGGGATTAAATGAGATAATGCATGTAAAGGCCTTAGCGGAGTGTCTGGCACACAAGAAATGTTCATTAACGATTTGCTATTACCACCTTTATCCTCGTTTATGAAACTGATTCGATCCCAGTCACTGTCACCTTAACAACAGTAACAAAGAATGTGGGCGAAATAAAGTTAAATTTCACTGCTCAGTTGTGCCTCAGTTTTCAGAAAGTGATTTTATTTTAGACACACTGTTCCGCCAGACCCTCATTGACTTCAGTAGGGATAGCACCACGTGTGAGGGGCTGGCAAAGAGATGCAGAGCCAGTGAACGAGACATAGGGGCTGCTGTTGTTGTTGTTGTCGTTGTTGTTGTTGTTGTTGTTGTTTTCGAGACAAGAGTCTCGCCTTGTTGCCCAGGCAGGAGTGCAATGGCGTGATCTCAGCTCACTGCAACCTCCGCCTCCCGGGTTCAAGCAATTCTCCTGCCTCAGCCTCCTCAGTATCTGGGATTACAGGCGCACACCACCACGTCTGGCTTTTTTTTTTTTTTTTTTTTTTTGTATTTTTAGTAGAGATGGGGTTTCACTATGTTGGCCTGCCTCAGCCTCCCAAAGTGCTGGGATTACAGGCGTGAGCCACCATGCCCAGCCAAGACATAGGGTTTATTGAAGGGACTCACAAACTCACAAACAGGGCAGTCCAGTGGCAGTGGGCTGGGCAGGAGAACCACAGTTGCTTGTAAAAAGCATGCAGTTCGGCTGGGCACGGCAGCTCATGCCTGTAATCCCAGCACTTAGTGAGGCCGAGATGGGTGCATCAGTTGAGGTCAGGAGTTCAAGACCAGCTCAGCCAACATGGCAAAACCTCATCTCTACTAAAAATACAAAAATTAGCCAGGCGTGGTGGTGCATGCTTGTAGGCCCAGCTACTCGGGAGGCTGAGGCAGAAGAATCACTTGAACCCAGGAGGCGGAGGTTGCAGTGAGCTGAGACTGCGCCACTGCACTCTAGCCTGGGCAACAGGACAAGACCCTGTCTGGAAAAAAAAAAATCATGCAGTTTATACATCATTTTCACTTAGTACCCCCCCACCAGCAATCTCCACCAGGCACCACTTTATTTAACCCAAAACAACGGGCCTTGATCCCCTGTACAACCTGCATTCCACAGGAAGCGCTAGGGATTCAGATGTTCCTCATAGATAGAGAATGATCTGTCCAAAATAAAAAAACAAAGAGAATGAATCCCCAGGTTGGCCACTCCTGGATCTCCTAGTTCAGAGCTCAGAACACACATTCTTCTTAGAACATACAGTCATTCTCTGGGTATGTTTAAGTTAAGGTATTGGTGTCAGCTGTGCTTGACACACACACACACACACACACACACACACACACACACACACACTCTAATTCTCTCTCTCTCTTCCTCCCACACCTTAGAAATACGAAAGTGTAAGTTACGTGAAAAAAACACTCAGCATTACTAATAATCATTTGCAGAGAAATGCAAATTAAAATTACAATGGGATATCATCTTATACTAGTCAGAATGGCTATTATTAAAGCAAAACAACAGAATTGGCGTGGATTACACACTGTTGGTGGGGATGTAAATTAGTTCAACCTCTATAGAGAGATTTCTCAAAGAACTAAAAATAGAACTACCATCCAACCTAGCAACCCATTACCGGGTATCTAACCAAAGGAAAAGAAATCATTATATTAAAAAAAACCTGTACCCACTCGTATGTTCATCGCAGCACTATTCACAATAGCTAAAAGTCATGAAACCATGACCTAAGTGTCCATCAACGGTTGACTGGATAAAGAAAATATGGTACCTATACACCATGGAATACTATGCAGCCATAAAAACGAACAAAATCATGTCCTTACAGGAACATGGATGAAGCTGGAGGCCATCATCCTAGGTGAACTAAAAAACAGAACATCAAATATCACACGTTCTCACTTTTAAGTGGGAACTAACCAATGGGTACACACAGACCTAAAGATGGAAATAATAGAGACTAGAGACTCCAAAAGAGGATGGGACGGGGTGAGAGTTGAAAAATTACCAATCAGGTACAATGTTCACTATTTGAGTAATGGGTATGCAAGAAGCCTAATTCCCGCAGTGCACAATACACCGATGTAAATAACATGCACATGTACCCCTAATACAAAATAATAAATAAAATAAAACACAAAGTGCAAGTAAATCCCCAAGAGATCAAAGCAACAGAGTACAGACCAAAATGAGAACAATCTAAGCATGACAGGTGATGTCTTCTTTTATGACTAGGTAACTGCAATTGTAAGAATGTATTTCGTGTCAGTATTTTTGGATGGATGAATAATTTTTTAGGTTATTGGAATCTAAGATCTTAACTCAAGTAAAACAAGGTTTTCAAATAAAATTTGATCCTTAAGCTCATTCTATGTTGCCAAGACAACTCAGCATTAAGCATAACATTTGCTTTTCAAAAAGCATATCATTAACTATAATCCCCACCATGAGCAGCTGAGTAGAAAGGCAGTTGAACCTGAACTCCAAAACCAACCTAAAACTCAGAAAGTGGAAGGAGCATCGGCTAGGCCCTGGCCACTGGGATTCAGATGCACCGGGTTCACACTCTAGCTCCACCGCGAAGGTAGTTTTATATCCTTGGTCAAGCCTCTCTCACCCTCTCCAAGCCCATTCCCTGATCTTTAAAATGGAGATTTTACATACACACATACAGCTATTATAACAATTAAATGAAATAAGCTACATGAAATACTTAATGGGGTGCCAGGCCCAACATACACATTCAAAACGTGCTAGCTGCAAATGTTTTTATTTTGTGAACTGAAAAATAAATTCAATTATTATTATTTCTTTTTTTTAGACAAGGTCTGCCTCTGTCACCCAGGCTGGAGTGCAGTGATGTGATCAGGCTGACTGCAGCCTCAATCTCCTGGGCTCAGGTGACCCTCCTACCTCTGCCTCCTCAGGTGCTAGGACCACAGGCATATGCCACCACACTTGGCTAATTTTTTTAAAAAATTTTTGGTAAAGATGAAGTTTTGGGCCGGGCGTGGTGGCTCACGCCTGTAATCTCAGCACTTTGGGAGGCTGAGGCAGGTGGATCATGAGGTTAGGGGTTCAAGACCAGCCTGACCAACATGGTGAAACCCCATCTCTACCAAAAATTTAAAAACATTAGCCGGGCATGGTGGCAGGTGCCTGTAATCCCAGCTATTCGGGAGGCTGAGCCAGGAGAATTGCTTGAACCCAGGAGGCGGAGGTTGCAGTGAGCCGAGATCTCACCACTGCACTCCAGGCTTGGCAGCAGGGTGAGATTCCGTCTCAAAAAAAAAAAAAAAAAAAAAAAAGAAGAAGGTGATAGGCACGTGGAAAAGAAAAGAAAGAGCAGGGCAATGAAGATGTGGGGTGCCAAGAGGAAAAAGAGGCAGGCTGACCTGTCAATCAGGCTGGTCAGGATAAGTCTTGCTGAAAAGGGGAGTGTAGTTGGAGGAGGTGAGGGAGTAGGCCAAGAGGGCAAAGACGGAAGAGCATTCCAGTTGGAGGAAAGACCCCAAGGTGGGAGCCTGCCTGATTATGTCTAGGGAACCTGAGTCACATGGGTAGCCAATGCAGGATTTTGAGAAGAGGGTGGCATAAACTAATTTTTGTTTTAAGTAGATCACACCGGGTTCTCCGTTGAGAACAGAGGGGCAAGGAGAGAGGATAATCTGCCGACAGACTATAATATAATACAAAAAGGAAATGGTGGCTTGGACCAAGGTGGTGACACTGGAGGTGGCACGATAGTGGAGGTGGCAAAGTCAATCAGCTGGCTCTACTTTCAAGGTATCATCAAGAGGGATTTTCAAATGGATTGGATGTAGGGTATGAGAAAGTGAGAGGGCTCAATGATTTCTACAAAGTGTTTGGCTCCAGCAACATGGCTGCCATCAACTCAGACAAAGCAAGCATTGGGCCTAACAGGACAGGGAGGAGGACCACGGACTGAGTCCTACAACACTCACAGTTCTGGGGAGAGGAAGAGGGATCAACAAAGGGCACTACCACAGAGCAGCCAGCGAGGACAGGAGGAAACCTGGAAGCAAAGACACCAAAGCCATCCTTTCCAGAAAGCTACAAATAAAAATATCATAATCATATTCCCCCATTTAGACAATCACAAAAACAAACAAAATACAAGACAAAAAAAATTCTTGATGATCAACTTTTTAAAGTAATGGATTCTTAGATTTTAAAGTTATCCTGATTCTCTCAAAGTAAGATATTGAGAAGCTTATGTAAAACCTTGGTTCTCTCCTTCATAAGAGCATGTTTCTATTTCTTGCTCTCTGCCAGAGGCTGTTACACTGGTCCTCCCAAAAACAAAGCCTCAAGGGCTCCACTTCATGTCTTCTTGCACTGTCCTCAAGGAAATATGACAGAAATTGAAACAGCCTCTAAATTTCTTTTTTATTATTATTATACTTTAAGTTCTAGGGTACATGTGAGCAATGTGCAGGTTTGTTACATATGTAAACATGTGCCACGTTGGCGTGCTGTACCCGTTAACTCGTCATTTACATTAGGTGTATCTCCTAATGCTATCCCTCCCCCCTCCCCCCAACCCATGACATGCCCCGATGTGTGATGTTCCCCTTCCTATGTCTAAGTGTTCTCATTGTTCAGTTCCCACCTATGAGTGAGAACATGCGGTGTTTGGTTTTCTGTCCTTGTGATAGTTTGCTCAGAATGATGGTTTCCAGCTTCATCCATGTCCCTAAAAAAAACATGAATTTATCCTTTTTTATGGCTGCATAGTATTCCATGGTGTATATGTGCCACATTTTCTTAATCCAGTCTATCATTGATGGACATTTGGGTTGGTTCCAAGTCTTTGCTATTGTGAATAGTGCTGCAATAAACATACGTGTACATGTGTCTTTATAACAGCATGATTTATAATCCTTTGGGTATATACCCAGTAATGGGATGGCTGGGTCAAATGGTATTTCTAGTTCTAGATCCTTGAGGAATCGCCACACTGTCTTCCACAATGGTTGAACTAGTTTACAGTCCCATCAACAGTGTAAAAGTGTTCCTATTTCTCCACATCCTCTCCAGCACCTGTTGTTTCCTGACTTTTTAATGATCACCATTCCAACTGGTGTGAGATGGTATCTTATTGTGGTTTTGATTTGCGTTTCTCTGGTAATAGCCTCTAAATTTCTAATGGAAAGGATTCCTGGAGAAGAAAGAAAGAGTCCACATGAGACACAGGACATTTCAACAGCAAATCGATAGTGCTGTTTCCCATTATCTCACACTCACACACACACACATGCACGCACACACACACAGGCACACATACACGCACATGCACACAGACGATCTGTTCTCTTCATGGTGCCCAAATCTTAACCCTTTCACAACTAAACTCTGCTTTGTTATTCTAATTCTTTGGGTTTTTTGGTTAAGCAAGTTTTCTGACATTTTTCTTATTCTGAACACCTTCCTGATCTTGGATAATCACAATTACAGTCAGCAGAGTAACTAACAAGCGGACTTCATCTCATTGAAAGATGACAAAGCCAGAACTTAAGATCTGAAAATTTTCATCCTAATGTCATAGTGATAAACCAAATAACACACAAATAAACATGATGTAATGCTCAGTATATTCCTATTTCTAAAGTTTGGGCAGATCAGAAATAAAACATTCTCTTCTTTCTTCTCATAACAATGCAGTTCGTGGCCAAAAATCTTCCCAACAACCTGTCCTGACTAAAAGTCATAAATAATACCTGTTTGATATAGATACTCCACTTGAGGTTTTTCATAAATTAGTTTCTGAAAACAATTAACAGGTGGTGTTCTCTTCCCCACCTTCACATTTTCTTTATGATGTGTATGTTAGCATACCTAGCTTGTGAAAACCATCTGTTGGAGATCTTTTATTTCTTGCAGTACTTTGCTTCTAGCCTAAAGTATAGATAAAAACACCTAGCAATAAATGATGTCTTTTTCATCTTTGCAGCTTTAGTACTGAGGACGTTCCTGACAAAGACGGTGCAATCACTTGATGTTTGCTGAACGGGTGGAACACTGAGCTAAAGAAACCTCAGCCCCATTTTCTGGGAACTATTTCTCCCTGCCATGGTAGTACTTAGAAGGGGGCAGGCAGCATTTTGAATAGACGCTGAGTGGCACTGAAATTCTGACCCACTTTTAATCAATGCAAAGTTAATTTTGTATGTATATAAAAGGAAAGCTAATAAAGGTCAGGAAAAGAAAGATATTTTTATAAGTGAAATAACTGAAAAGACAATGATTGCCCTCGGAATTAAGAACACAAAAGACAAGCATTGAAAACATCAGGAATTATCTCCAAAGCTGCTCAGGACTGGCCACTTAGCTCCAGTTGGGGAACTCAGACAATAAGCAACAATCCCCACAGCCAGTTCCACCTTTCACACAACTGAACCAGACCCAGGACAGACGGCAGGCGTTCTTTGTCATGGGGTGGGAACTCCACTAGAAAGCAAAGGACTCTCCAAGCCAGAGTGAGGTAAATAATTAATGAGCATTCCTGTCTCAAGGCCACGCCTTCCACCTGCAGTGGAGTCTTCCGCACCCAGCGCTTCGACCTTTACCAGCAGGCCTCCCCACCAGATGCCCTGCACTGGATACCTAAGCCTTGGGAATGGACACGGCCGCCACCTCGAGAAGGGCCCTCCCAAAAGGCAGAGGAGCCTGGGTCCCGAGGGGACAAGGAGCCTGGTTTGCCCCCACCCCACTGAGGGAGTTCCTCTTGCCCCCTACCCCCAGGGCTTGTATATAGATTATAAATATATAAGGGGGAAAGGGGTGGCGAGGGAGGGGTTGTGGGGCTGGGGCCTCACTTCCCCTCCTCCCCCTTCCCCTGGTCCCCTGTCCCTGGGGCTATTTGTTAAGAAAGAGTAATAAAAGGATTTTAAAAATAATAATAATTAATGAGCTAAGAGTGGACCTCCAAAAAGAGGCCAAAGTGGAGATACCAGGAATATCACAAACTACGAAGGAAATGCCTTCAAGCCTTTGAAATTGACTATAATTGCCATTTATACAAGAAATCTGTTCGTAAGCATTTCTGTTTAAGCCTGAAATTTGTATTCCCATAGATACAATATTATTAAAATGAAAATTAAGGCCAGGTGCAGTGGTTCACACCTATAATCCCAGCACTTTGGGAGACTGAGGCTGAAGGATTGCTTGAGCCCAGGAGTTCGAGATCAGACTGGGCAACATAGTGAGACCCCCATATCTACAAAAATGTTTTTTAAAATATTAGCTGAGTTTGGTAGCATGTGCCTGTAATCCCAGATATTTGAGAGGCTGAGACAGGAGGACTGCTTGAGCCCAGGAGGTTGAGGCTGCAGTGAGCTATGATCATGCCATTGCATTCCAGCCTGGGCAACAGAACAAGACCCTATCCCTTTACGGTCTTTTTCAGTTGAAATTACTTGCTGCCAAGAGAACAGAAAATACAATCAATATTCTGAAGTACTAAAATTCTATAATGCTGTCAAAGTTATCATTTTAAAAGAAATCACATAACATTTTTTCCTTTGAAGTGTTACAGACTACCACCAGTTTTCCAGAAGGGCTCTGGATTCTTACACATTATGCACTTTACCCTTTACTAATTAGGGTTTTTTTTTCTTTTCTATTATCATAATTTTACAGCAATATTTACTATGACTATTATAGCAATAAGATGGATTTTCAAAAATAATGGCTTGTTTAACCTAACTTAGAACAAAGAAAAAAGCATTAAACAAAGTCATCAAGGCCCCAAAATTACAAATTAAGGGATCTCTCATTCATTGTGAAAATGTATAACAAATGAGAGCCAGGCACGGTGGCTCATGCCTGTAATCCCAGCACTTTGGGAGGCCCAGGCAGAAGGATCATTTGAGCCCAGGAGTTCAAGACCAGCCTGGGCAATATAGGGAAAACCCATCTCTATTAAAAATTTTTAAATTAGCTGAAGCGCGGTAGCATGCACCTGTAGTTCCGGCTACTTGGGAGGCTGAGGTGGGAGGATCACTTGAGCCCAGGAGGCAGAGGTTGCAGTGAGCCAAGATCATGCCACTGCACCCCAGCCTGGGCAACAGAGTGAGACCCTGTCTCCAAGTAAATAAATAAAGTAAAATAAAATAAAATAAAAATAAAACAAATGAGGCTCCTTTATGCCTACGTGCTGACCCGTCTACACCCTCCACACCTTCAAACATGCACCTGTTTTCTGCTAGCTTCAAGAAAAACTGCTTTGCTAACCTGAAGAGCATCAATGCACAAATATTAACCAGTTCCACTCTGAAAACCCTTCCAGCAAATTTGTTGCTGATTAAATACACTGAAGTTTTCCTGACATGGTAACGTGTTATCAAGTCAATCCATTCAGATATGAAAAAAAAAAATCCGTTGTAGGAATTACCAGGGTAAAATAGATACTGTATAAATACCATTTTTAAGAATGAAATTGGTGGCAGTTGTTGAATTTCTGGGGATCATTCCTTCCGTCTTATGCATTCTAATGCCTACTCAGGATTCATGCATTCATAGATGTGCTCTATTCTTTCTCTCTGCTATGCTGCATCCTATCATCCCTCAAGAGAATCTAAATTTTAAAACTCTTTTGTTTTCCTCACATCGTAAGAACCCATAGACAAACCATTTGAGATGCCTGCTGATTAACATTAAGCCTAAGGTCACTACTGGACACCCCTTTCTGCACAGGACAGGACCCTCAACAGGCCCAGCAGACAATGAAAAACACGTGCTCATGGAACTCACCTAACACATTTTATTAACATCAACAAAGTCTACCTCATGGTTTATTCATTACATATTTCCATTTAAAGTGCATTTGCAAAAACGCTCCTGTCAGAAAAATTACTATCCAAACTCAGATCGTCATTCTGTAGGAAGGACATTTCAGCATAAAGAAATGAAGGTGTCTTTTCTTCAAGGCAGAGCTGATTCCTCCTCACACAAACTGCCCGAGACACAGTTCATTCAGGGAGACTCCAGGATGTCCAGGAAACACACATCCTCAGTCATCGTCCCATTACCTCCTTAAGCACTAACTCAAAAATCAACTTCATATAAAAATAAAAGTACTGGCATTTCCTGCTTCTGATATTACTATCTGTGATGGTTAATTTTATGTGTCAACCTGTCTGGGTCACAGCATCCAGATATTTGTTCAGCCATTATTCTGGATGTTTCTGTGGAGGTGTTTTGGATGAGATTAACATTTAAATTGCTGGGCTTTCAGTAAAGTAGATTGCCCGTCATAATGTGGATGGACCTCATCCAATCATTTGAAGGCTTTAATATAAAAAGATTGACCTGTTCCAAGCAAGAAGGAATTCTGCCAGGAGAATGCCTTTGAACTTGAACTCCCACTCTTCCCTGAGTCTCCAACCTGCCAGTCAACCCATGAGATGCTGAACTCACCAAGCCTCCACAAATACATGAGCCAACTCCTAAAAATGAACAAATGAATCTCAATCTCAGTCTCTTTCTGTCTCTCTCTCTCTCCCCTCACACACATTCACATACACATACACATACACATACACATACACATACACATATACCCATTGGTTCTGTTTTTCTGGAGAACCCTAACACACTCTCCAAAGGAAAATAAGACTTTGCCTTGAAATTTATTAAAAAGACACATAGCTTACTTGAAGATCAACAATCAATTATTAACTAAACCAACAATGAGTCTAGGAAAAGCCAGTCAAATTCCAGATGTGGGGCTTACTAGTTCTTTACCAACAGTTTCACTTAATTTTCCAAAACACTGGTAAGAGACACTGCTTTATCCAAGTATAAGAATGTAATTTGCTCTTGAAAGTCACCCAAGGTCCTCTCCCTCTCCCTCTCCCTCTCCCTCCCCCTCCCCCTCCCTCTCCCCTCTTTCCACGGTCTCCCTCTGATGCCGAGCCGAAGCTGGACGGTACTGCTGCCATCTCAGCTCACTGCAACCTCCCTGCCTGATTCTCCTGCCTCAGCCTGCTGAGTGCCTGCGATTGCAGGCGCGTGTCGCCACGCCTGACTGGTTTTCGTATTTTTTTGGTGGAGACGGGGTTTCGATGTGTCGGCCGGGCTGGTCTCCAGCTCCTAACCGCGAGTGATCTGCCAGCCTCGGCCTCCCGAGGTGCCGGGATTGCAGACGGAGTCTCGTTAACTCAGTGCTCAATGGCGCCCAGGCTGGAGTGCAGTGGCGTGAACTCGGCTCGCTACAACCACCTCCCAGCCGCCTGCCTTGGCCTCCCTAAGTGCCGAGATTGCAGCCTCTGCCTGGCAGCCACCCCGTCTGGGAAGTGAGGAGCGTCTCCGCCTGACCGCCCACCGTCTGGGATGTGAGGAGCCCCTCTGCCTGGCTGCCCAGTCTGGAAAGTGAGGAGCGTCTCTGCCCGGCCGCCATCCCATCTAGGAAGTGAGGAGCGCCTCTTCCCGGCCGCCATCACATCTGGGAAGTGAGGAGCATCTCTGCCCGGCCGCCCATCGTCTGAAATGTGGGGAGCACCTCTGCCCTGCCACCCCATCCGGGATGTGAGGAGCGTCTCTGCCCGGCCGCCCCGTCTGAGAAGTGAGGAGCCCCTCCGCCCGGCAGCCACCCCGTCTGAGAAGTGAGGAGCGTCCTCCCTCCTCGTCCGGGAGGGAGGTGGGGGGGTCAGCCCCCCGCCCGGCCAGCCGCCCTGTCCGGGAGGTGAGGGGCGCCTCTGCCCGGCCGCCCCTACTGGGAAGTGAGGAGCCCCTCTGCCCGGCCAGCCACTCTGTCTGGGAGGGAGGTGGGGGGGGGGTCAGCCCCCCGCCCGGCCAGCCGCCCCGTCCGGGAGGGAGGTGGGGGGGTCAGCCCCCCGCCCGGCCAGCCGCCCCGTCCGGGAGGGAGGTGGGGGGGTCAGCCCCCCGCCCGGCCAGCCGCCCCGTCCGGGAGGGAGGTGGGGGGGTCAGCCCCCCGCCCGGCCAGCCGCCCCGTCCGGGAGGGAGGTGGGGGGGTCAGCCCCCCGCCCGGCCAGCCGCCCCGTCCGGGAGGGAGGTGGGGGGGTCAGCCCCCCGCCTGGCCAGCCGCCCCGTCCGGGAGGTGAGGGGCGCCTCTGCCCGGCCGCCCCTACCGGGAAGTGAGGAGCCCCTCTGCCCGGCCAGCCGCCCCGTCCGGGAGGGAGGTGGGGGGGTCAGCCCCCCGCCGGGCCAGCCGCCCCGTCGGGGAAGTGAGGGGCGCCTCTGCCCGGCCGCCCCTACTGGGAAGTGAGGAGCCCCTCTGCCCGGCCAGCCACTCTGTCTGGGAGGGAGGTGGGGGGGGGGTCAGCCCCCCGCCCGGCCAGCCGCCCCGTCCGGGAGGGAGGTGGGGGGGTCAGCCCCCCGCCCGGCCAGCCGCCCCGTCCGGGAGGGAGGTGGGGGGGTCAGCCCCCCGCCCGGCCAGCCGCCCCGTCCGGGAGGGAGGTGGGGGGGTCAGCCCCCCGCCCGGCCAGCCGCCCCGTCCGGGAGGGAGGTGGGGGGGTCAGCCCCCCGCCTGGCCAGCCGCCCCGTCCGGGAGGTGAGGGGCGCCTCTGCCCGGCCGCCCCTACCGGGAAGTGAGGAGCCCCTCTGCCCGGCCAGCCGCCCCGTCCGGGAGGGAGGTGGGGGGGTCAGCCCCCCGCCGGGCCAGCCGCCCCGTCGGGGAAGTGAGGGGCGCCTCTGCCCGGCCGCCACTACTGGGAAGTGAGGAGCCCCTCTGCCCGGCCAGCCGCCCTGTCCGGGAGGGAGGTGGGGGGTCAGCCCCCCGCCCGGCCAGCCGCCCCGTCCGGGAGGGAGGTGGGGGGGGTCAGCCCCCCGCCCGGCCAGCCGCCCCGTCCGGGAAGTGAGGGGCGCTTCTGCCCGGCCGCCCCTACTGGGAAGTGAGGAGCTCCTCTGTCCGGCCACCACCCCATCTGGGAGGTGTACTCAACAGCTCATTGAGAACGGGCCATGAAGACAATGGCGGTTTTGTGGAATAGAAAGGGGGGAAAGGTGGGGAAAAGATTGAGAAATCGGATGGTTGCCGTGTCTGTGTAGAAAGAGGTAGACATGGGAGACTTTTCATTTTGTTCTGTACTAAGAAAAATTCTTCTGCCTTGGGATCCTGTTGATCTGTGACCTTACCCCCAACCCTGTGCTCTCTGAAACATGTGCTGTATCCACTCAGGGTTGAATGGATTAAGGGCGGTGCAAGATGTGCTTTGTTAAACAGATGGTTGAAGGCAGCATGTTCGTTAAGAGTCATCACCACTCCCTAATCTCAAGTACCCAGGGACACAAACACTGCGGAAGGCCGCAGGGTCCTCTGCCTAGGAAAACCAGAGAACTTTGTTCACTTGTTTATCTGCTGACCTTCCCTCCACTATTGTCCTGTGACCCTGCCAAATCCCCTCTGCGAGAAACACCCAAGAATGATCAATAAAAAATAAAAAATAAAAAATAAAAAAATTAAAAAAAAAAAAGAATGTAATTTGTACCCCACCTCCCGCCATCGAAAAATGCTTGAAACTAAAAATCAAGATGAGAAATTAAAATAATCATTAGCATCTTTGTAAATGCACAAAAAAAAGTCAGCCTATCTACAGATACACACAAATATGTACAGGTCAACTTTCCCTAGAAAATTCATAAAGAACAAAAGTATAATTATTGACTAATTTTTTTTTTTTTTTTGAGATGGAGTCTCACTTTGTCACCCAGGCTGGAGTCCAGTGGAGTGTGAACTCAGCTCACTGCAACCTTTGCCTCCTGGGTTCAAGAGATTCTCCTGCCTCAGCCTCCCAAGTAGCTGAGATTAAAAGGCACACACCACCATGCCTGGCTAATTTTTGTATTTTTAGTAGAGATGGGGTTTCACCATGTTGGCCAGGCTGGTCTCGAACTCCTGACCTCGGGTGATCCGCCTACCTCAGCCTCTCAAAGTCCTGGGATTACAAGCGTGAGGCACCGTGCCAAGCCTACTGAATAATTATCTTTTATAAATTACTACTGATCTTGAACCATTATTTGCATGACTTTTCTCCATTTCTCATAAGAATGAGAAATAAGTATGAGCCCATTTTCATACTGCTATAAAGAACTGCCGGAGATGGGGTAATTTATAAAGGAAAAGAGGTTTAATTGATTCGCAGTTTAGCATGGCTGGGGAGGCCACAGGAAATTTACAATCACAGCAGAAGGCAAAGGGGAAGCAAGGCACCTCTTTCACAAGGCAGCAGGAAGGAGAAGTGCAGAGCAAAGGGGGAAGAGCTCCTCATAAAACCATCAGATCTCGTGAGAACTCACTCACTATCACGAGAACACCATGGGGGAAACGGCCCCCATGTTTCAATTACCTCCACCTGGTCTCTCTCAACGCATAGGGATTATGGGGATTATGGAGATTACAACTCAAGATGAGATTTGGGTGAGGGGGACAAAGCCTAACCATATCAAGTGGTAAGGAGTATTATAATATTACGAATGAGTGGCCAGAACAGAACAAATTTCCTTACGTGAAAGAATCATCTGATCTTCAGAATGCTAATTACTGAGGTTTCTAAAGACTCCCATATGCGCTATTAATACCTTAAGAGTGTCTATATTAAAACAGTCTTGGCTGGGACTATTTTTTAATGGTTGCATATGACGGAAAAGAAGAATACAGGAGAGAAGGAATCACCAGTGGTAGGTAGAGACCAGAGCATAGAGATTCAACAGGGAACCTAAAAATTCCAATTCATCACCTACAGCTGTTGCTTTATGAAGCCATCACATGTACAGTAGTGGTTCTCAAAGCATGGTCCCCAGTTGAACAACATCAACACCAACCAGAAACCTGTTAGAAATGCACATTCTCAGGTGACTCACACCTGTAATCCCAGCAATTTGGGAGGCCAAAGTGGGTGGATGGCTTGAGTCCAAGAGTTTGAGACCAGCCTGGACAACATGGCTAGACCCCATCTTCACAAAAAATTAGCCAGGCGTGGTGGCCCGTGCCTGTAGCCCCAACTACTCAGGAGGCAAGGCTGAGGTGGGAGGATCATCTGATCCTGGGAAGTGAAGGTTGCAGTGAGCCAAGATGGCACCACATACTCCAGCCTGGGTGACAGAGCGAGATCTGGTCCAAAAAAAAAAAAGAAGAAAGAAAAAAAAGCATACTCTTGGGCTTACTGACCCAATCTCTGGGAAAGAAAACCAACAATCTGTGTTTTAACAAGCTCTCCAGATGATTCCGATGCATGATAAAGTTTGAGAACCAGTAACCTCCAGTGAAGTCAATATTTGTTAATATGAGACAGAATTAAATCAGGAAATTCAAAAAAATGGAATGGCTGAATTTTTACCACATTACTATGCATTATATGGAAGAAACTGTTATTTATATTATCCCTCCTTTTTTTTAAATAAGGAATTCATTCAAAACTGTTTTCCCATCACTAACTAACATTATTTAAGACTTTCCACTAACCTAAAATTTCCAATCCATTCAAAAGGCTGCTCAGCTCAGCAAGACAGAACAACAGCAAAGGTTTCTAGGAAGATTGATGGTACATTCCCAGGTAAAGCTTTCAGGCTGAATGCAGCATATTATAAGTTGCTAAACTTTTTATTTATTTATTTATTTCTGAGATGGAGTTTCGCTCTTTTTGCCCAGGTTGGAGTGGAGTGGAGAGATCTTGGCTCACTGCAACCTCTGCCTCCCAGGTTCAAGCAATTCTCCTGCCTCAGCCTCCCAAGTAGCTGGGATTACAGGCAACCACCATCATGCCCAGTTAATTTTTGCATTTTTAGTAGAGACGGGGTTTCACCATGTTAGCCAGGCTCATCTCGAACTCCTGACCTCAGGTGATCCGCCCGCCTCGGCCTCCCAAAGTGCTGGGATTACAGGCGTGAGCCAGCACACCTGGCTAAGTTGCTACATTTTAAATTTTTAGTTCTTCCATCATATGGGACGTAAAAGCTAAAAAGGCAAAATATATATAATATTCCTACAAAGTTTTCACTTCCTTAGAGGAAAATTTGCCAGTGGGGACAAAATCCTACCAAAGAGGCAATTCTTCTGCCAATCTGATTCAGACTATTAACAGGTATTAGCATTCCTTTGTAGAGGGAAGATAAATACCTTTAAACTGCTTAATCATGTTCTGATGGTTTTCAATGGCTTCCTTCAAGATCATTTCAGGCTGGTCCATCTTCCATCGCCACTCAGTGCCCACGGGGTTGGTGTGGTGCCTAGGAACAAGACACAAAGTTCTAAAAGACCCTTCTGTAATAAGATCTGGGCTAGTCATTTATGATGAAGTCATCCATTTTTAAAAATCACAAAATCAGGACTGGTTTCCTCCTAAGAGTTCAACCATGCATAGTGGTATTTTCCAACTTATTTTAAATCATGACACCCAACAGAGAGGGGTGAATAGAGAAATCATTCAACTCTTCCCAGAGATGTTGGGCACCTAACTCACTCAATTCCAGTTACAGGTTGACAGAACGCTCTCTGATGCTTTAACCATGTTAACTGTGAATGTACACAAACAAGGCAAACTGTCAACACCATGTTACTGTCATCTACGTCGACACTTCATAAAGTGAGTGACGACAGCTGGAACACTTGCTTGGAAATCACACTGACAGGGCCTGAGAATGAGTTTCTCCTGATGCAGGCCTGGGGAAAGAACAAGAACCTCCACCTGGGACCCAAGCAGCTACAACACAATGTCATTTTGAGACCAAAACCACTGCTAGAGTGTATCCTGCCCGGGGAGCCAAAGCCCCTGTATCTCCATATTCCTGAGGTCCCACCGCCATCACTCCATGGCCATACAAAAGATTACAATGCCATAACCCAAGCTATACCTAGCAGTACAACCATATCCAAGCACCTGAGCCCATGCAGAACCTTGTAGTCCAAAAAAACAGGCAGCGCAGTACAGCAAGGAGACCACCCCCAAGACAGACACAACGCCAGGGCCCAAGGACCAGCTCCCCAGTGTCCACCACTGCCAACCATCTCACCCTCCCGACAGGCAGAACTACCGTGTGCCCTACAGGCCCCTCAAGGCCCAAGGACCATTCTGCCCAGAAACCAGCACCACTGAAGACACTACCCCCATAAGCAGCAGAGCTGCCAGAAATAGCACAAGCTCCCCTAGGGTCTAAGGACCAGCAAGCCCAGCAATACTGCCCCTAGCAAAGTCATGCCACTGCCTCCACAAACACCCACAGTCCAGGCCAGTGAGGCACTCATAGGAACCACAGGCACCGATTATGGCCAAAGAAATCACATGTACACTACTATACTACTACACTACTGTACCCGTCTAGAGGACAAGTCAAAGCACCCCACTCAACCAACACTATAAAATACTTCTCCAGGAAAGTCTTTCCCTATGAAAACTACTCTATAAAAATGGAAGGGGTGACTATTATACCAGATGTGCAGATATCAATGTAGTAAAAAACAAAAACATGAAATAGCAAGAAAACATGACACTCCCAAAGAAACACAATAATTCTCCAGTAACAGACCTGAAAGAAAAAGGAAAATCGAGGCCTGTAACAGAATTTAAAATAATGGTCTTAAGGAAACTCAGAGAGATACAAGAGAATACACATAGACAATTCAATGAAATCAGGAAAATAATTCATGACCTAAATGAGAAATTCAACAGAGATAGATATCACAAAAAAACAGCCAAACAGAAAACTTGAAGGTGAGGAATTCGATGAATGAAATAAATACAACTCAGAGTTTCAACAACATACTAGAGATCAAGGAGAACAAACAATGTCTGAATTTGAAGACAGGACTTTTGAAATGACCCAGTCAGACCAAAAAAAAGGAAGGAAGAAGAAGAAAGAATAAAAGGAGAAAAGAAACAGAAAAGGAAAAGAAGAAGGAGGAGGAAGAGGAGAAGAAGAGGAGAAAAAGAAAGAAGAAAAGAAGAAGAAGGGAGAAGGGAGAAGGAAGAAAGGATAGAGGAGAGAGGAGGAGGAAGAGCAGGAGGAGGAGCAGCAGCAGGAGGCGTAGGAAAAAAAGCCTGCAGGAATGATGGGACACCATTACATGAACAAATGTTTGCATTTAGGAATTCCAGAAGGAGAACAGGTGGGAAAAGGCATGGAAAAGTAAACAGGTTTTAATGAAATAAAAGCTGAAAACTTCCCACATTTGGGGAGAGATATGGACATTCAGATCAAGCAAGCTAAAAATTCCTCAAATGGATTAAATGCCAAAAAAAAAAAAAAAGCCACCTTGAGACACATTATAGTCGAACTGTCAAAAGACAATGACAAAGCGAATTCTAAAAACAGCAATTGAAAAGCATCACGTCACATGTAAGGAAACCTCCATAAGAATAACAGCAGATTTCTCAGCAGAAACCTCACAGGCCAGGAGAGAATGGGATGATATATTCTAAGGGATGGAAAAAAAAAAAAAAAAAAAAAAGACCACCAAGCAAAACTGTCCTCTGGAAATGAAGGAGAAATAAAGCCTGTCCCAGACAAGTAAAAATTGAGGGAATTCATCACCACTAGACTGGCCTTACAAGAAAAGCTTAGGGACTCCTACATCAGGAAGTGAAAGAATAATTACCATCATGAAAATACGCAAAAGTATAAACTCACTGGTAGGGCAGATATACAAATGAGAAAAAAAAAAAGGATTCAAATGTTACCGCTATGGAAGACCACCAAACTGCAAAAAAAAAAAAAAAGTAAGAAAGCAAAAACAATATACAAAACAACATGAGTAAGTCATCATCTACCATGAATAACCTTGACTGTAAATGGATTAAAGTCCCTTGTTAAAAGATATAAACTGGCTGAATGAATTTAAAAAAAAAACACCCAACTATTTGTTGCCTACAAGAAACTCACTTCACCTGTAAAGATATACACAGACTGAAAGTGAATGGGATGGAAAAATACATACCACACAAACCAAAACCAAAAGCAGCTGGGTGTGGTGGCTCACGCCTGTAATCCCATCACTTTGGGAGGCTGAGGTGGGGAGAATCACGAGGTCAGGAGTTCGAGACCAGCCTGGCCAACATGGTGATACCCCATCTCTACTAAAAATACAAAAATTAGCCAGGTGTGGTCGTGGGCACCTGTAATCCCAGCTACTCAAGAGGCTGAGGCAGGAGAATTGCTTGAACCTGAGAGGCAGAAGTTGCAGTGAGCTGAGATTGTGCCACTGCACCCCAGCCTGGGCAACAGAGCAGGATTCCATCTCAAATTTAAAAAAAAAAAAAGTAAGCAAGAGTAGCTATCCTTGTATAAGATAAAATAGACTTTAAGTCAGAAACTGTAAAATGAGACCAAGGAAAAGGTCACTGTATAACGATAAAGGAATCACTGCAGCAAGAGGATCTAACTGTAAGTATTTATGTACCTAACACTGGAGCACTGAGATATAAAGCAAACATTATGAGATCTAATGGGAAAGATAGACTCTACTACCATAATAGTTGGGGGCATCAACATCACACTCTCTCAGAATTGGACAGATCACCTAGACAGAAAATCAGTAAAGAAACACCAGATTCAAACCACAGGCCAAACTGACCTAACAGACACTGACAAAATATTTCATACTACACCTGCAGAATACACGATCTTCTCATCCATACATAAAATATTCTCCAGGGCAGACCATATTTTAGTCTCAAAAAATGTTTAAAAATCAAAATCCCATCAAGTATGTTTTTGGACAATGGAATACAACAAGAAATCAGTCATAAAAGGAACTTTGGAACCTATATAAAGTAATGGAAACCAAATAGCACACTCTTGAACAGCCAATGAGTCAATGAAGAAAGCAAGAAAAAAATTTAAATATGTACTGAAACAAATGAAAATAGAAGCAAATGTCAAAACTTAAGGGACAGAGCAAAAGCAGTACTAAGAGGGAAGTTTATAATAATAAACAACTATATCAAAAATGTAGAATCATTTCAAATATCAATCTAACAATGCACTTCAGGGAACTAGAAAAGCAAAAACACACCAAACCCAAAATTACTAGAACAGAAAAAAATAATAATCAGAGCAAAAATAAATGAAGTTGAGACTAAAAGAACACAAAAATCAACAAAACAGAAAGTTCATTTGTTAAAAAGATAAACATCGACAAACCATTAGACTAACCAAGAAAAAAAAAGAGATCCAAATAAATATAATCAGAAACAAAAAGAGACATTACTACTGATACCATAGAAAAACAAAGAATCATTAAAGACTGTTATAACCAACTGTACACCAACAAATTGGAAAACCTAGAGGAAACATAGAAATTCCTGTACACACACAACCTACCAAGAATAAACCAGGAAGAAAGAGAAAACCTGAACAGATCATTAACAAGATTAAATCAATTATAAAAAGTCTTCCAACAAAGAAAAAAGTACATGGCCAGATGGCTTCCCTGATAAATTCCACCAAACCTAAAACACACACACACACACACCTCTCACACAAATACTTTTCAAACTATTTCAAAAAATTAAGGGGGAAGAAATTCTTAGAAACTCAGTATTACACAAGGCCAGTATTACCCTGAAAACAAAACAAGACAAAAACACAACAAAAAAGAAAAGGAAAATAGCATGCCAATATCCCTGATAAACAAAGGTATAAAAATCCTCGGCCAGGCGCGGTGGCTCACGCCTGTAATCCCAGCACTTTGGGAGGCCAAGGTGGGCGGATCATGAATTCAGGAGATCGAGACCATCCTGGCTAATACAGTGAAACCCTGTCTCTACTAAAAAAATACAAAAAATTAGCCAGGCGTGGTGGCAGGCATCTGTAATCCCAGCTACTCAGGAGGCTGAGGCAGGGGAATCGCTTGAACCCAGGAGGTGGAGGTTGCAGTGAACCGAGATTGTGCCATTGCACTCCAGCCTGGGTGACAGAGCGAGACTCTGTCTCAAAGAAAAAAGAAAGAAAAAAAAGAAAATTGCATATCACTGAGGAAAGAAATTGAAGAGCGCACACACAAAAAAATGGAAAGACATCCCATCTCCATGGGTTAGAAGAATAAATATAGTTAAAGTTATCATACCACCCAAAGCAATTTACAGATTTGATGCAATCCCTATCAAACCACCAAAGACATTTTTCACAGAAATAGAAAACAATTCTAAAAATCACATGGAACCATTAAAATCCCCAAATAGCCAAAGAAATCCTATGCAGAATGAACACAGCTCAAGGCATTACAGAACATGACTTCAAAATATACTATAGCCAGGTGCAGTGGCTCACACCTGTAATCCCAGCACTTTGGGAGGCTGAGGCAGGAGGATCACAAAGTCAGGAGTTCAAGACCAGCCTGGCCAACATAGTGAAACCCCATCTCTACTAAAAATACAAAAAATTAGCCAGGAGTGGTGGCAGGCACCTGTAATCCCTGCTACTCGGGAGGCTGAGGCAGGAGAATCACTTGAACCAGGCAGGTGGATGTTGCAGTGAGCTGAGATCACATCATTGCACTCCAGCCCAGGCAACAGTGTAAAACTCCATCTCAAAAAAAAACAAAAACAAAAAACAAAAAATAAACTATAAACCTACTGTAACCAAAGCAGCATGGTATTGATATAAGAACAGACACATAGACTCACAGAACAAAATAGAGAACCCAGAAATAAATCCAAATATTTACAGGAAACCAATTTTGACAAAGGTGCCAAGGTCATGCAGTGGGGAAAGACAATATACAAAAATCAACTCAAGACAGATTAACGACATAAACGTAAGACCTGAAACTGTGAAATTACATACTGTGAAAACACAGAGGAAACACTTTAGGACACTGGTCTGGGCAATGATTTTATGAATAGAACTTCGAAATTACAGGCAACAAAAGTAAAAACAAATAAATAGGATGATATCAAACTAAAAAGCTGCTGCACTGCAAAGGAAACAATCAACAGGGTAAAGAGACAACCTGCAGAATGACAGAAAATATTTCCAAACCATTCATCAAACAAGGGATTAATATCCAGAATATACAAAAAATTCAAACAACCCAACAGCAAAAAAACCCACAAATAATCTGATTTTTAAAAGGCCGAATGATGTAAATAGACGTTTCTCAAAAGAACATATACAGGTAGCCAACAGACACATTTTTAAATGCTCAACATCACTAATCATCAAAGAAATGCAAATCAAAACCGCAATGAGATTCCATCTCACCCAAGTTAAAATGACTATTATCAAATAATAACAAATGCTGACAAGGATGTGGAGAAAGGGAACTCTTACACACTGTTGTTGGCAATGTAAACTACCACAGTCATTATGGAAAACAATATGGAGATTCCTCAAAAAACTAAAGCTAGAACTACCATATGATCCAGCAACCCCACTACTGAATATACATCCAAAGGAAAGGAAATCAGTATGTTGAAGAGATAGCTGCATTCTCATGCTTATGGCAGCACTATTCACAATCACCAAGATACAGAACCAACCTAAGTGTCCATCAGCAGATAAATGGATAAAGGAAATGTGATATATATTTACAATGGAATATTATTTAGCCCTATAAAAAAGAATGAGGCTGGGCATAGTGGGTCACACCTGTAATCCCAGCACTTTGGGAGGCTGAGGCCAGTGGATCACTTGAGGTCAGGAGTTTGAAGCCAGCCTGGCCAACTTGGTGAAATCCCGTCTCTACTAAAAATATAAAAAATTAGCCAGGCGTGGTGGCACGAGCCTGTAATCCCAGTTATTTAGGAGGCTGAGGCAAGAGAATCACTTGAACCTGGGAGGTGGAGGTTGCAGTGGGCCAAGATTGTGTCATTGCACTCCAGCCTGGGCAACAGCAAGACTCTGCCTTAAAAAAAAAAAAAAAAAGGCTGAGTGCAGTGGCTCAAGCCTGTAATCCCAGCACTCTGGAAGGCCAAGGGAGGCGGATCACCTGAGGTCAGGAGTTCAAGATCAGTCTGGCCAACTTGGCAAAACTCCACCTCTACTAAAAATACAAAAATTATCCGGGCTTGGTGGCGTGTGCCTGTAATCCCAGCTACTTGGGAGCCTGAGGGACAAGAATCGCTTGAACCTGGGAGGCAGAGATTGCAGTGAGCTGAGATCAGGCCACTGCACTCCAGCCTGGGCAAAAGAGCGAGACTCTGTCTAAAAAAAAAAAAAAAATTCACATACCATAAAATTCTCCTATTTAAGGTTTATAAATCATTGGCTTTTGCTATACTCACAGAGTTGTGCATTGTTAGAAATGCTTGTTCCCCAGTGTCACAAAGAAATAGCAACTGAACATAAATTTAATTTTCTCAGCAAGGCCATTTTTTTACTTTCTGCAGAAAGGGTACACTCGCCAGCACTTCTGCCATGAGAGTACACTGAACAAAGGAGACAGGGACATTTATAACCTGAAACATTCACCCTACTGCTGTTACCAGTTTCCATTGGCTGGAACGGGACCTCACATTCTGTATTTGTCCCAATTGGCTAGCAACTTAGAACTTTTCAAAAGAGGCAAAGGCAGAGGAGAACAAAGGAAGGAGGAAGTAAATTGTGGAATGCTCAGAAAGGTAAAAACACCTCCGAATAAGGAAGAGGAATAGGCTACGACTTAATGCTTGCTTTGACCAGTATAAGTATGCCAGGGAAAATATTTAGGCTAAATTGTGGGAGCTAAGAACACAAAGTACATTGATTTCTTTATTACAGCTAGCAGATATCTAAGAATGTTAGCACAGGTCTTTGAATAAATTTTGCTTCTAAGAGAAGTTACTATTTATTCTTAATTAGATGGGGAGGAAAGTCTCTTTGAATTGGAGCCTCTACTTCACTTTTTACATGCATCCATGACCAAAATCCATTTTAAATGTTTTGTCATTCCCAGAAAGAAACCCTATCCCCTTGGGTATTGCTCCTCAACCCCCATATTCCCTCCGGCCCTAGGCAACCACTAATCTACTTTCTGTCTCTACAGATTTGTCTATTCTAGGCAATGCACAGAAATGCAATCTTACTATAGATGCAGCCTGTTGTGATCGGCTTCTTTCACTTAGTATAATATTTTCAACATTAATCCATGCTGTAGCATGTATCAGTACTTAACCTCTTTTTATTGACAGATGACATTCCTTGGAATGGATACACCACATGTTCATCAGTTAATGGACACCTAGAGTATATCTACTTTTTGGATATTATGAATATCTTTTCATGTGCTTACTGGTCATTTGTATATCTTCTCTGGAGAACTGTCTAACAAGATTTTTTGGGTTATTTCTTCAAGACAGATATAACTCTTTCCTCCACCCTGCCCCCACTTCACAGGCTAACCCAGGAGCAAGGAAAACAGACAAAACCCTCGATTCAAAATTTCAAAGAATAAAACCTTAAAATAAAATTTTAAAAACAGGAATAAGAGACACACAATGGTAAATATGTGGTATCTATACATACATAAAAATACTCAATATATCCTTCTGAAAATTGGTGGAACAGCATTTTATCTATCCATAACAGTCTACTTCACATATAATCAAAATGAAGTAAAAATTTCACTTTGAAAAAATCACATCTATGTACATCATGTTGTAGTTTAAAAACACAGTCATTGGTCAGGCCCAGTGGCTCACGCCTGTAATCCCAGTTATTAAAAATACAAAAATCAGCTGGCATGGTGGCACATGTCTTTAGTCCCAGGAAGGCTGAGGCAGGAGAATCGCTTGAACCCAGGAGACAGAGGTTACAGTGAGCCAAGATCACACCACTGCACTCCAGCCTGGGTGACAGAGCGAGACTCTGTCTCAAAAGAATAAAAAAAAAAACCCACTGTCATATACAGAATCTCACTCAAGCAATTAAGCCTTACAGCAACCCTGTAAGGAAGGTATGTTGTTTTATTCTACAGTTGAGAAACTGAGGCTCAGAGGCTATTTTGAGAATCCACTGCAAGAAAAGGACAATAATAAAAGCATTTATGTAACATTTAAATCAATTTTTAATGAACCTTTTCTGACATTCTTGTTATATATTTCATTGAAACAGATGGCAAATTCTAATTTTAAAACCTCGTATATTAGTCCTTCTTTACCAGAAGCCATGGTAAATGAAATATCTCCATTTACTTAGATCTTTCTAAAAATCTCATTAAGGAATGTGTTAATGATACTGTTTGCTTTCCAAAACTCTGGGTAAATGTACTGTTCAAGAAACTGAAAGACTGCATTGTTGGCTATGAACAGGAAATTAAGATTGAGGAGCACTACCAATTAGATCCTGTTATTTCTTTTGAATTTTGACCTGTAAAAAACCCAACTACTTATGCCAACAATCTTAAGAAGAGATTAGGATTTATACTTAGTGTAAACTGTGAAACAAGAAAAACTAGGACACAAAATACTTGATTATTTGTCCTACAACCTCAGTATGATGTGATCCCAATACTTCAGTCTACATAATCATATGGCTAACATACTTTTGTCTTGCAAGCGCTCACCCTATAATATTTCAAACTCTGTAAGCACACACTCTATTCCTAAAAAGTGGTTTTTTGGTCACATTTTATTTCTTTTTTTTTTTTTTTTTGAGATGGAGTAGCCCAGGTTGGAGTGCAGTGGCGTGATCTCGGCTCACTGCAAGCTCCACCTCCTGGGTTCACACCATTCTCCTGCCTCAGCCTCCCGAGTAGCTGGGACTACAGGCGTCCGCCACCATGCCCGGCTAATTTTTTCTATTTTTAGTGGAGACGGAGTTTCACCGTGTTAGCCAGGATGGTTTCGATCTCCTGACCTCGTGATCTGCCCGCCTCAGCCTCCCGAAGTGCTGGGATTATGGGCGTGAGCAACCGCGCCTGGCCATATTTCTTTTTTTTTTTTTTTTTTTGAGAAGTCTTGCACTGTCACCCAGGCTGGAGTGCAGTGGCGTGATAGCTCACTGCAACCTCTACCTCCTGGGTTCAAGCAGTTCTCCTGCCTCAGCCTCCCAAGTAGCTGGGATTACAGGCGCCTGCCACCACGCCCAGCTAATTTTTTGTATTTTTTTAAGTAGAGACGGGGTTTCCCTCTGTTGGCCAGGCTGGTCTTGAACTCCTGACCTCGTGATCCGCCTGCCTCAGCCTCCCAAAGTGCTGGGATTACAGGCATGAGCCACTGCACCCAGCCTGGTCACATTCTATTTCAATGCTGCCATGTTCCAGCAATACCCTTCACTGAAATAGTAACTGTAGACCATGGCACACAGGTTATTTCAACCTCAGCACAACTGCCATTTTGGACTAGATAGATAATCCTTTGTTGCGGAGCACTGTCCTATGCATTAGGGAATGCTTAGCAACATCCCCAGCCTCTACCCACCAGATACCAGCAGCACTCTCCTTGGTTCTAACAATAAAAAATATCTCGAGACATTGTCAAATGTTCCAAATCTCCGTATTGGACAAGAAATAGCAATTTTGCCCCCAGTTGAGAACCACCGATTTAACAGGATGACCTAAGAGATACTTTTAGTGTTTTGTTTTTTGTTTGTTCTTACCACATCTCGAGATAACTAAAAGAGGAAATACACGTAAAAGAATATGGTATGGTAGCCCACGCCTATAATCTCAGCACTTTGGGAGGCTAAGAGGAGAGGACTGCTTGAGGCCAAGAGTTTGAGACCAGCTTGAGAAACATAGCAAGACCCTGTCTCTATAAAAAAAACAAAAAAACAAAAAACTGGATAGGCATTGTGGCACAAGCCTGTAGCTGGAGTTACTCAAGTGGCTGAGGCAGGAGGATCACATGAGCCCATGGGTTCAAGGTACCAGTGAGCTATGATTGCACCACTGTACTCCAGCCTAGGTGACAGGGCTTAATATGGGATGATAGTATTGTGGCTATATCATTTTTTAACAGACCTTATTATTTACATTTTACATGATCTGTCAGTTGAAGTATGTACAGATAAAACAATATGATGGCTAGGATTTGTATTAAAATAGGTAAATGGAATATGATTATCCATATGACGATAAATGTTCACCGAGGTTTAATATATTGTTCTCTCTCTGCTTACGTTAAAAAAAAATCTATAATAAGAATTTTTAAAAAGTGGGTAGAGAGGGGTCAGGCGCGGTGGCTCACTCCTGTAATCTCAGCACTTTGGGAGGCCAAGGAGGGCAGATCACGAGGTGAGGAGTTCAAGACCAGCCTGGCCAACATGGTGAAACCCTGTCTCTGGTAAAAGATAGAAAAAATTAGCAGGGCATGGTGGCACGCACCTGTAATCCCAGCTACTCAGGAGGCTGAGGCAGGAGAATGGTGTGAACCCAGGAGGTGGAGGTTGCGGTGAGCCAAGATCGTCCCATTGCACTCCAGGCTGGGTGACAGAGTGAGACTCCGTCTCAAAAAAAAAAAAAAAAAAAGTGGGTAGAGGGGTTAACAAAGGTCTCAGTAGGTACATGAACAACTTGCTGTTAAGAAAAAAATTATAGTTGAGGTAAACAATACACAGCTGAATGCCTGGGAAGGAGAGCTAGGCACCAAGGCTAATGTGGTGAACTGGAGCACTGAAAAGCACCTGCATGCTCCTGGGATTTAGAAAGGCACACTGGACAGGAGACATGCTAAGAAGCGGCCTAGGAAGAGTCTAAACTTTCACCTCTGCCCGATCTTTAGGCTCAGCACAAGCAGGAAGCAAAGGCTAAGGCAGAGTTGTAAATGGCCTGGCTAAACGTTAAAAGAGTGTTCCAGGCCAGGTATGGTGGCTCAAGTCTGTAATCCCGGCACTTTGGAAGGCCAAGGCGGGTGGATCACTTGAGGCCAGGAGTTCAAGACCAGTCTGGCTAACACAGTGAAACCCCATCTCTACTAAAAATACAAAAAATTAGCTGGGTGTGGTGGCGGGTGCCTGTAATACCAGCTACTCAGGAGGCTGAGGCAGGAGAATGGCATGAACCCAGGAGGTGGAGCTTGCAGTGAGCCGAGATTGCGCCACTGCACTCCAGCCTGGGTGACAGAGCGAGACTCTGTCTCAAAAAAAAGAAAAAAAAAATTAGCCAGGTATAGTAGCACACACCTGTAATCCTAGCTACTCAGGAGGCTGAGGAATGAGAATTGCTTGAACCCAGGAAGTGGAGGTTGCAGTGGGCCAAGATTCCACCACTGTACTACAGCCTGGGTGACAGAGCAAGACCCTGTCTCAAAAGGAAAAAAGAAAAAGAGAAAGAAACGTTCCAAGACAGAGTCAATCTGCAAAGACTGGGAGAAGCTTTTTTTTTTTTTTCCAATTTTTTTTTCTTTGGCTCCATGAGCTCAAGGAAATCTCTGTCAAATCATTAGCTGACCCCTGAGCTTAAGACACAGACTTCAGAGATAATATAAAACAAAGAATAAAATCTTTACAAATACAGTTTAGAAAACTCACTAAACAAACAAAACCCAGAGCAAGCAATAAAAAACAAACCCTGAAGAGTGAGAAAAATCTGACATCCAGAGTTAACACATTCTAATAATCAAAATATGCAGTTTTCTTTTTTTTTTTGAGACGGAGTCTTGCTCCGTTGCCCAGGCTGGAGTGCAGTGGCACGATCTAGGCTCACTGCAAGCTCCACCTCCCGGGTTCACGCCATTCTCCTGCCTCAGCCTCCCGAGTAGCTGGGACTACAGGCGCCCACCACCACGCCCGGCTAATTTTTTCTATTTTTAGTAGAGACAGGGTTTCACTGTGTTAGCCAGGATGGTCTCAATCTCCTGATCTCGTGAGCTGCCCACCTCGGCCTCCCAAAGTGCTGGAATTACAGGCATGAGCCACCGTGCCAGGCCAAAATATACAGTTTTCAACAAAACATTTCTTTGCATACAAACCATGCAGAGAAACAAGTGTGGCCCATTCCCAGCATGTATTAGGAAAAACTCTCCCTGAGGAGGCATAGGCATTAGACCAACTAAAAAAATACTTTAAGCCAACTATCTTAAACATGCTCAAAGAGCTAATGGAAACCATGGACAAAGAGATGAAGGAAACCAAGAAAACAATGTCTAAACAAATCCAGAATATCAATGAAGAGATACAAATGATAAGAAGGAACCAAACAGAAGATGTGAAAGAATAATAACTGAAATGAAGACTTCACTAGAGGGTTTCAACAGAAGATTTGAACAGGCCAAAGAAAAACCTCAGTGAAGTGGAAGACAAATCAATTTGGAATTATCTTGTCTAAGTAGAAAAAAAAAGTGTGAAGAAAATTGAACAGAGCCTTAGGACACCATCAAATTGAAAAGAGCTGGGGGACACCATCAAGCATACCAACATATGCATAATAAAAGTTCCAGAAGGAGATAAGAAGGAACAGAAAGAACATGTGAAGAAATAATTATTGAAAAATTCCCAAATTTGGTAGAAGACTTGAATTCACAGAACTAAGAAGCTCAACATACTCTAAGTAGTACAAACACAAAGAGATCCACACCAAGATATGTTATAATCAAACTGTTGGAAGAATAAGACAAAGAAAGAAACTTGAAAGAAGCGAGAGAGAAGGCACTCATCACATATAAGGGATCCTTAGTAAAATTAACAGCCAATTTCTCAGCAGAAACCATGGAGGCCAGAAGGCAGTGGGAGAGCATATTTAAAATGTTACAAGAAAAAAACTGTCAGTCTAGATTTCTATATCTAGCAAAACAATTCTTCAAAACTGAAGGAGACATTAAGACACTGATAAATAAAGGCTGAGGGAGTTCACTGCTAACAGACCTGCCCTACGATAAATGCTAAAGGGAGTCCTTCAGACAAAAATGAAAGGACACTAAACAGACCCATATCATACAAATATACAAAGAACAACATAAAGGTAAAATACATAGGTAAATACAAAAGTCACCACTGTTGTATTTTTGGATTTTTGTTTGTGTTTGTTTTTCATTTGTTTGTTTTGAGACAAGGTCTTGCTCTGCCACCCAGGCTGGAGTGCAGTGGCACAATCAAGGCTCATTGCACCCTCCACCTCCCAGGCTTATGATCACCCCCACCTCAGCCTTCTGGAGTAGCTGGGACCTCAGACATGCACCACCATGCCCGGCTAATTTTTGCATGTTTCGTAGAGACAAGGTTTCGTCATGTTACCCAGACAGGTCTTGAACCCCTGGGCTCAAATGCTCCACCCACCTTGGGGTCCCAAGATGCTAGTATTACAGGCATAAGCCACTGCACCCGGCCAGTATTTTGGGATTGTAACTCCTCTATTTTTTCTCTTGATGATGTAAAAGACAAATGTATAAAACAGCAATTATAAATCTATGTTAATGGGCATACAGTATATAAAGTTGTCATTTGTGACAATGACATAAGGGAGGAGGGACACAGCTGTTTATGGGCAAAGTTTTTGACTGCTATTGAGTCAAATAATATCAATTCAAAATAGTTTACCAAATCAAAATAGTCAATGCCATTAATATCTGATTTCATATTTGTAACATTGTCTACTTGCTAAAATTTATTTGTAACCCCCAAATAATCATAACAAAATAACCCCCAAATCAAGTTATTATAAGCATTTATAATAATCAAAACAAAATTTTTAGGAATAACTGGAAAAAAAAGAATTATAACTCTTGTGCCAATATGGAGATAAATTAAGAGATGACATTGACAAGAAAGTATTAAATCATTTTGGTTGCTAAAGGAAGAAATAATGAGAATCTGAAACATAATCAATAGAATTAGATAAGCAAATGGATACAGTGGGTTTGAGAAAAAGAGAAGAAATGTCCAGTCTGGGCCATTAGATGGCTAATAGTGCCATTACCCAAAACAGAACAAGTTAACACAAGCCTAATAAATTCCATGATAAATACATTAAGCTTGAAATGACTGCGGATGATCCAAGAGAAGATATGCAACAGGAAATTGGAAATGGAGAAGGAAAAATCAGAAAAGAGACTGAGACTGGAGATAAAGTATTTAAAGGTGTCAAACTACAGGTAAATGAAGCCACGGAAATGGTTTACTTCTCCTACCATCATAACACAGAGTCATAAATGACAGCTGAAGGACAGAAGCAGAAAGAAGAGCTAACAGGGGAAACTGAAAAGAAACTGACAAGGGTGGGTGGGGTACTAGAAGAGACTGGTATCTCTGAATCCAACAGAAGGAGTGGCCTCCCCCTTCTTTCCTAGCATGCTTCACTGGAGTTCAACTAAGATAAGAATTAAATAGCTTCTATTAGATCTGATAGTAAAGAAGTCATTAGTGACCACAACAACATGAGCTGCTATGGAGATGTGAGTTGGCATAGAGAACTAGGAGTTGAAGAGTAAGCAGTTGTAAGTGAAGGAAAGAAATGGGTTAGTAGGCTGGGTGCGGTGGCTCACGCCTGTAATCCCAGCACTTTGGGAGGCCAAGGCGGGCGGATCACCTGAGGTCAGGAGTTCAAAATCAGCCTGGCCAACATGGTGAAACCCCATCTCTACTAAAAATACAAAAATTAGCTGGGCATGGTGGTGCGCACCTGTAGTCCCAGCTACTTGGGAGGCTGAGACAGGAGAATCACTTGAACCTGGGAGGCAGAGGTTGCAGTGAGCCGAGATGACGCCATTGCCCTCCACCCTGGGCAACAAGAGCGAAACTTCATCTCAAAAAAAAAAAAAAAAAGAAAAGAAAAAGAAATGGGTTAGTAGCAAGCACCACCGCCCCCAAAAAGAGAGAGACAGAATTGTGCAATTTAGCCATTTTCTTTCACTTAAACTATTCCCAATTGTTGTAAAAGACTCAATTCTGCATACAATGGGCTGTAACCAGCTGAAAAACAACATTCACTGCTTGTACTTCCAGCAAGATAAACTGAAAAGCCTCCAATAAAAAGACACCCAAGCTGACACCTTAGCATAAAATTAGTCATAGATAGAAAAAAAAGAAAACAATGTAGGAGAGCAAGATAAACAGAAAGCACAAAAGGATAGAATAAAAATAAACTTTTATCACTAATGTATCACTATTTATCGATAATCACTATAAATAAGACAAACTAAACTCACCAGTTAAAAAAGACAAACTGTCCAAATGGATGTTTACAAATCCAGCAATTCCTCACAGTGTTTGTCCAAGAGAAACAAAAATATTTGTCTACAAAATTTTTACACACTAACATTCACAGTTGAAAAGATTAATCACCAAGACAGCAGAGCTCTTGGGTAAGTCTGAGTGTGAGCTGGGCAGATTGATTACCACAGCTCATTATATATTCGATCACCATGACCTTTCATTTTTACTTACCGCCAACAGAAGACACATTTATTAGCACATGCCAAGCTTGGGGTGGTTTCCATGCAGCGATGGCTCTCAATTCCATAGAATGTGTGTTTGTAACAACCTCCTCTCCCTCGGAGCATGGACTATGACAAGTAAACAAATCACAATTTGAATAAAATCGTCAAAGCACAGAAACAAACCACCAAGGCATCATTTTTAAGAGAAACCATGTGTTTCGTAACCATGAATACTCCTACTGGTAACTGCATGACGCAGGAAATTCGCATCAGAGCATTTTAGTGTTTTGGCAGTGCTTTGGGTTTTTACTAAAGCCCAGTGAAATAAACCTATGATTCATTAACTCTGAAAACTCTACAGGGAGAACCACTAATGCTTTCATTTTCAAATCCATCAGACTCCTTCAAATAACATTAATACAATAATATATAATGCTAGGAAACAGATAAAACAGACTCCTAAAAAATGGGGGCTGTCTGCCTATGCAAGCGTATCCCTGCTCTGAATAAAGAAGGATGGGTAAGGGAATGCATCCTGGAGTGTTGTTCCTTTGTTTTGTTTTGAGACAGGGTCTTGCTCTGTTCCTCAGGCTGGAGTGCAGTGGTGCAATCATAGCTCACTGCAACCTCCAACTCCTGGGTTCAAGCAATCTTCCTGCCTCAGACTCTCAAGTAGCTGGGACTATGGGTGTGAGCCACCATGCCTGGTTATTTTTTAATTTTTTGTAGAGATGAGGTCTCACTATGTTGCCCAGGCTGGTCTTGAACTCCTGGTCTCAAGCGATCCTCCCACCTCAGCCTCTCCAAATGCTAAGATTACAGTTGTGAGCAAACCACTGTGCCCAGCCCTGGAGCATACATATTTGAGACATTGTGGAAGCAAGCAGCAGGTATACAAGAAATACATTATTCCCATTTCCAAAAAGATCACTATTTGATGAGGCAAGGGATAAAAACAAATATCACGAGTCATATAAGTTGGTACATGTAGTAAGAAGGTAATCTAAAAAAATGTCTAGATCAACCAGGGTTGGAATCAAGATAATATCAAGCTTTAAAAGGTAAAATCAGATCTGTCCAGAGCTCTGGGTAAGATGAGCTTGATTTCAGTACAAGTGAAAGCAGTGAAGCCTGGGAGGAGGTTATGTCAGACAGGTAATGATGACTTTCTCCTAAGATCAGTGGGACAGGTAGGGTACTAAAGAAGTGAAATCAATGTCATTCCCCACTGAGGAGCAAAACAGAGGAAGTCATCCAAAATAACTGATTTTGAGGCCAAGTGACTGAAATAATATGGAATTAACAATACCAACAACGAACAAGGAGAAGGAAAGCAGAGACATGAATGAGTAGCCTTTACACGTGTATAGGGGTGTGTGTGTGTGTGTGTGTGTGTGTGTGTAGTCTCACTCTGTCACCTAGGCTGGAGTGCAGTAGTGTGATCTCAACTCACTGCACCCTCCGCCTCCCAGTTCAAGCGGTTCTCCTGCCTCAGCCTCCCAAGTAGCTGGGATTATAGGTATGCGGCACCACGCCCAGCTAGTATTTGTATTTTTTGTAGATACAGGGTTTACCATATTGGTCAGGCTGGTCTTGAACTCCTGACCTCAAGTGATCCGCCCACCTCGACCTCCCAAAGTACTGTTATTAATATAAGCCTGTCCACAATGAAAGAACATTACATAAATGTCTACTAGCTTATTTACTGTCAGTTGACCACGAAGCCTTTTAACTATTTTTTGTTTTAATTAAAAAAAAAAAAAGTTTCCCTGTCCATATTAGTACTGCATTTGAAAAAAAGGCGTGAAGGGATAACCTGTGCCTACAAACCTCTTCCAAGTTCCTAATAAAATGTACAAGGCAGCAAACAAAACATTCGAATCTTGTAAATAGCACTGAAAACCGAAACGTCCAACAAATGCCAGAGTCACAGAGTAATTTCCACAAAATCTCATGCCACTAGAGAAACAAAGCTGAAGAAGTACACTTCAATCACTATTGATTAAGAAGTTAATACACTTTGTCCTGAACTGCCCTGTGCTCCCCTGTCCCATTCAGGTTGAAGTCCTAAACTTCAATGCAATGCAACGGCACGTGGATATAGGCTCTTTAATGAGGTATTTAAGGTTAAGTGAGGTCACGTGAATGGGACCCAAATCTGACAGAACTACCGTCCTTATAAGAACAGGAAGAGAGACCAGACATCTCTCTGCATGTGCACAGAGGACAGATCATGTAAGGACTAGAGCCCATAAGATGGAAAAGCAACCAAGGTAGCTTCGCCAAAGGACCAGTGAGAGCTTCCCAGAGGTGTGCGGTCCAAATCCAATACTGAAGGACTAAAAGGATTTTTCAAAAGGACTCTGTAAGACACAGGCATAGAAGCATGTGAGAAGAGGACGGAATGTTTTTCGTTTTAAAAAATGATGTCTCCAAATGTTTAAGTCTGTGATCCATTTTGAATTAATTTTTATATAAGGTGTGAAGTTTAAGACACTCTTTTTTGGAATTTGTTGCGGGGAGCAGTATTTGGGTCTTTTATTTTTTTCTGTTGGTTTTGGCCTATGGTTATCTAATTGCTCCAGCAGCATTTGTTGAAAATTTCACCATGGAACTTGATATGGTTTGGCTGTGTCCCCACTCAAATCTCAACTTGAATTTATCTCCCAGAATTCCCACGTGTTGTGGGAGAGACCCGGGGAGGAACTGAATCACAGGGGTTGGTCTTTCCTGTACTATTCTTGTGATAGTGAATAAGTCTCACAAGATCCAATGGGTTTATCAGGGGCACTTTTGCTTCTTCATTTTCTCTTGCCACCACCATGTAAAAAGTGCCTTTTGCCTCCTGCCATGATTCTGAGGCCTCCCCAGCCATGTGAAACTATAAGTCCAATTGAACCTCTTTTTCTTCCCAGTCTTGGGTATGTCTTTATCAGCAGCATGAAAACGGACTAATACAGAACTGCTTTTGCATTTTTGTAAAAAACCAGTTAAACATATTTTGTGAGTCTATTTCTGAGATCTCTAGTCTTTCCCTTGATTTATATGTCTATCTCTCTACCAGTAGTACCACACCGTCTTGATAACTGCGACAATATAGTAAGCTACAAGATCAGAGTGAACTATTCTTCCCATTTCTGTCTTCTTTGTCAACATTGTTTAAGCTATTCTAGGGCCTGTGTCTTTCAAGTCTTGAATAAGTTTGCCTGTTTCTACAAAAATCTTATTGGTATTTTTGTAAGAACTTCATTCAACCTACAGAATCAATTTGGGGAGAATTGACAGTTTATTATACTGAGTTTTCTAATCCATGAACATGGTATGTCTATTTGTTTAGATTTTCATTTATTTTTTATCAGCATTTTAAAAATTTTCAGCATCCAGTCCTGTGTATGTTTTGTTAAATGTAAATCGAAGCATATTACTTTCGTTGGAGTGACTGTAAATGAACTTTTTAGTTTTGGTTTTCATATGTTCATTGTTAATATACAGAATACGGCCAGGCACAGTGGCTCACGCCTGTAATCCAGCACTTTGGGAGGCCGAGGCGGGCGGATCACAAGGTCAGGAGATCAAGACCATCCTGGCTAACATGGTGAAACCCCGTCTCTACTAAAAATACAAAAATTAGCTGGGCTTGGTGGCGGGCACCTGTAGTCCCAGCTACTCGGGAGGCTGAGGCAGGAGAATGACGGGAACCTGGAAGGCGGAACTTGCAGTGAGCCAAGATCATGCCACTGCACTCCAGCCTGGGTGACAGAGCGAGACTCCGCCTCAAAAAAAAAAATACAGAATACAACTGATTTTTGTGCTTTGATATTGTATCCTGTAACCTTGCTGAACTCAAGTTCTAGGAAATTTATTTTTTTGTCATTTCCTTGAGATTTTCTACATAACAATCATGTCACCTGCAAAAAAAGACAGCTTTATTTCTGCCTTTGCAACCTGTATGCATTTTCTTTTTCTTGACTAATTCCAGTGGCTAGAATTTACAATACTATGTAAAACAGGAGTGGTGAACACAGACATACTTGTCTTGTTCCCAATCTAATGGGAAAAGCATTTACTCTCTCATATTAGGTATGATGTTAGCTGTAAGAATTTTGTAGATACTCTTCATTAGGTTAATATTCCTCTATTTCTAACTTGCTAAGAGTTTTTAATGATGAAGGGTTAGACTCTGCCAAATGCTTTTTCAGAATCAATTGATATGACTGACTGATTTTTTTCTTCTTAGCATGTTTGATATGGTGGATTGCTTTGGTTTTTAAATGTTGAACCTGCCTTGCATACCTGGGAAAAATTCCACTTGGTTATGGCATATAATTCTTTCTATACTTGGCTGAATTCTATTTGCTCATATCTTATTGAGGATTTCTACATCTAAATTCCTGAGAGATTAGTCTTTAGTTCTCTTTTAGTGCATTGTCTTTGTCAGGTTTTATCAGGTTACTATTGGCCTCGTAAAATGAGTTCAGAAATGTTCCCCACCTCTTGTATTTTGGGGAAGATATTAAGTAAAACTGGCATTAATTCTTCATTAAATATTTGGTAGAATTCTTCAGGAAAACCATTGAAAACTAGGATATCACTTTGGGGAGGCTTTTAATTACAAAATCAGTTTCTTCAATGATTACAGGATTATTCCGATTATATATTTTGGTTGAGTTTTAATAAGTTACGGTTTTTGAGGAATAGATGTATTTCACCTAAGTTGCCAAATTTATTAACATAAAATTGTTTGCAGCACTCCCTTATCATCCTTTCAATCGCTGCAGGACCTGTAATAATATTGTTTCATTCCTGATACTGATGACTTGTGTTTTCTTTTCTTTTTTTTTTTTTTTTTTTTTGAGACGGAGTCTCGCTCTGTCACCCAGGCTATATCTGGGTGACATCTGGGTGATTGCAGATGGGCTACATCCGGGTATTGCAGAAAACATCTGCAATCAGCTACATTCCAAAACTGCTTTTTATGGAAATGACTTCAACAAGTACTTTTTTTTTTTCTTTTAAGACAGAGTCTCTGTTGCCCAGACTGGAGTGCAGTGGTGCAATCTTGGCTCACTGCAACCTCCGCCTCCCGGGTTTGAGTGATTCTTCTGCCTCAGCCTCCTGAGTAGCTGCGACTACAGGCGCCCAACACCACGCCCAGCTAATTTTAGTATTTTTAGTAGAGACAGGGTTTCACCATATTGGCCAGGCTGGTCTCAAACTCCTAACCTCATGATCCGCCCACCTCAGCCTCCCGAAGTGCTGGAATTACAGGAGTGAGCCACCGCACCCAGCCCAACAAGTACTCTTGAACACATTTCTGATAATTTTAAGATCAATGGACTAAATGACAACTTCCAGAACTCTAATATATTAAAAAAAACTGATTGGTGCATAAAACTGTTAATGGCCAACCTCACAGTACAACGGTACTGCGTCTGACTCCATAAAACTGCTAATCAAGATCAAGCAAAACTAAAATTTAATGACTTCAAATTAAGTAATTGATGACAACAATGTGTTTGTGACTTTTCATTTTTGGTTCTTTACTTAAAATATGTTGTCTTACAGATTTAAGACATTTTTCTCGCATAAGCTATCTATAGTATACAACAATTTGGTAAAGCATACTTTTGTGAACAAAGATGGAACCATTTGCTTTTCCTCCCTATTGGATTCCTCCCAAAATTCACCAACCATTAGTATTCTTATTTTTATTTATATAAATTCAATAAAAATCTGCTCTCAAGTAGGATACAATTAGAAATATAAACATCGGTTATATACCACCAAGGCTTTGGCTGAAATGTCTTATTTGAAAATGTGCATTGAATGCCTGGCTTCCAGAGTTCCCAGACTTCCAGTGAGTCAGTAAAAATGGTCACTTCCTGGAAGGCCAAAGATCCTTAAGATTGTACGTAAGATCTAAAATCTGCCCTGGTTTGGCTTCCTAGCTCAGGAGGTTTTTAAATCTGAGATTCCTGTGTGATCAATGTGGGAAGAAAAAGTTATGTCTCTATAGAAAAACTGTAATATACCTATTCTTATTACAGTTTGTAGCCCCGTGCATTGTTTTAAAGTTCTTGTTATCTACGTGTAGACTGGACTAGATTCTGAATTCTTCTAATTTCCTCCAGTACTTGGTCACAATTCTCCAGCTGGCTTAAAAAGCTTTATTAGCTGAAACTAGATAATTTTTTTTTTGAGATGGAGTCTCACTCTCTCAACCAGGCTGGAGTGCAGTGGTGCGATCATGATTCACTGCAACCTCCACCTCCCGGGTTCAAATGATTCTCATGCCTCAGCCTCCCGAGTAGCTGAGACTACAGGCACACACCACCACACCCATCTAACTTTTGTATTTTTAGTAGAGACGGGGTTTCACATTGTTGGCCAGGCTAGTCTTGAACTCCTGACCTCAAGTGATCTGCCAGCCTTGGCCTCCGAAAGTGCTGGGATTTCAGGTGTGAACAACTGGTGCCCGGCTGAAACTGGATAAATTTTAAGAAACAAGCCTCATGTCTGATTTATGAACCACGAAAAAGGTTCACCCAACTGCCCAATGTCATGACCAAAGATATTCAAACTACAAACCAGAAGAAAAAGTTGCTATTTTCACACTGTAAACAGCTTTCTCCAAGAGGTTGGAATAAGAACTTCATATCATAATGAGACTTTTACTCCTCTTAATGCTACTTTTCTCACTTGGCGGACTAACAGTGTAATTGAAATTTTATAATCAATAGCCTCTGCTGGTAAGTTAACAAAACCTAACTTAAGAAATACTTTTGTATCGATTCATTAAATAAGAAAATGTCTGTGCTGTTTCTAATATTACAAGCTGTACCTGGGTAAATTCCTCTGGGAAAGCTGAAACCCATATACACAAAACAAAACAGCTCATAAGGTTACAGCAGGTCTCATCTAATTCCCTATGGTGATTTAACTTATTCAATTGGTTTTCTTTAAGCCTAGATTCACAACTCAAAGCCATTATGCAAACTGACATTGTCATATTAAGTTTACCTTTTATTTTCCCTTTCTAAACTTTGAATCTGGGCCAGGCACGGTGGCTCATGCCTATAATCCCACCTTTGGGAGGCCAAGGCGGACGGATCACTTGAGGTCAGGAGTTCGAGACCAGCCTGGCCAACATGGCAAAACCCCGTCTCTACTGAAAATATAAAAAGTAGTTGGGAGTGGTGGCAATTGCCTGTAATCCCAGCTACTCCGGAGGCTGAGGCAGGAGAATCACTTGAACCCGGAAGGCAGAGGTTGCCGTAAGCCAAGATCACGCCACTGTACTCCAGCCTGGGCGACAGAGTGAGATTCAGTCTCAAAAAAAAACATAACTACAGGGCCGGGCACAGTGGCTCACACTTGTAATCCCAGAACTTTGGGAGGCCAAGGCAGGTAGATCACTTGAGATCAAGAGTTTGAGACCAGCCTGGCCAACATGGTGAAACCCTGTCTCTACTAAAAATACAAAAAATTACCCAGGCGTGGTAGTGCATACCTGTAATCCCAGCTACTCAGGAGGCTGAGGCAGGAGAATTGCTTGAACCCAGGGGGCGGAGGTTGCAGGGAGCCGAGATCACACCACTGCACTCCAGCCTGGGTGACAGAGAAACACTTTGTCTCAAAAAAGTAAATAAATAAAAATAACTACAGGATGAATGATCAGTCATGCTTTCTGAGAAAGATCTTGATCAAAAGGAAGAAATGTAAAAGTTGTCAAAATCAGAATGGAATCACTAATGTTAAGAAAAACAGAAGCAGGGAAGACCATCAGGAGAGTTATCTTGTATGCCTGGTAATGAAAAAGACTCTACAAAAACCACAACCTTGCACAAAGGCTACCATGACCTTACACAAAAAAATGCTTCTCTGCCAACGTCATCTGCCCAGCAACTGCCAGCCTACCCTCAGACTGCCGTCACCCTTGTTATTGATCTTTGCAGCCAATGATAATTATTTCAAAACAATTACATAATCCTCCTCAATTTTTCCTTTAAAAGTCTTTGTCTTTGGCCAGGCACGGTGGCTCATGCCTGTAATCCCAGCACTTTGGGAGACCAAGGTAGGTGGATCACGAGGTCAGGAGATCGAGACCATCCTGGCTAACAAGGTGAAACCCCGTCTCTACTAAAAATACAAAAAAAAAATTAGCCGGGAGTGGTGGCGGGCGCCTGCAGTCCCAGCTACTCGGGAGGCTGAGGCAGGAGAATGGTGTGAACCTGGGAGGCAGAGCCTGCAGTAAGCTGAGATCACACCACTGCACTCCAGCCTGGGTGACAGAGCGAGACCCTGTCTCAAAAAAAAAAAAAAATCTTTGTCTTCATTGACTTATACTAACTCACAAAACATTAAAAAGTATACTTTGTCTTCCTGTACCTCCCCAAAAACACAGTTTACTGTGGCTTGCATATTCCCATTGCAATGCTCTATTCCAAAATAACCATCATTTTCTTCTAGAGAGCCCCTCTCTGTTTGTTATTCAGGTTGACAAAAGTCTTCAACAAACGGTGCCAAAACAACTGGATATCCATATTGGCAGAGGTGGGATAAGTCTTAACCTTTACCTCACACCATTCATAAAAATTGATTCAAGACGAATCACAGGCCCAAACATAAAAGTTAAAACTACATATGGGGCCAGGCACAGTGGCTCATGACTATAATCCCAGCACTTTCAGAGGCCAAGGCAGGCAGATCACCTGAGTCCAAGAGTTCAAAACCAGCATGGGCAACATGGTGAAACCCTGTCTCTACAAAAAATACAAAAAACAAACTTTTGCCAGGCATGGTGGCACACTACTTAGGAGGCTGAGGAGGGAGGATCACTTCAGCCCAGGAGGTGGGAGGCTGCAGTGAGCCGAAATTGCACCACTACACTATAGCCTGGATGACAGGGCAAGACCTTACCTCAAAAAAATAAACAATTTTTAAAAATGGCTTCTTCCACACAGGTTGCTTAGGAGGAATCTGCCCAAGCAACTCTGTCCGCCCCCTCAGCCACTGACCCCCTGAAGAGCTCCTGCCACCGCTCTAGGAATACAGACATTGAAGTTTGGGGACAATATATTTATATAACTTCTGTATCAAAACTAAAGACCTGCTATGGCAGTGAAAAAAGAAACTGAATTTGTCATTTTCACCTAAAGAAAAATGACAGACAAAAATCAAAACTGTAGGCCAGGCGCAGTGGCCTACGCCTGTAACCTCAGCACTTTGGGAGGCCGAGGCAGGTAGATCACGAGGTCAGGAGATTGAGACCATCCTGGCTAACACGGTGAAACCCTGTCTCTACTAAAAATACAAAAAATTAGCCGGGCATGGTGGCGGGTGCCTGTAGTCCCAGCTACTCGGGAGGCTGAGGCAGGAGAATGGCGTGAACCCGGGAGGCGGAGCTTGCAGTGAGCCGACAAAGCTTCTAGAAGAAAATCTGGCCGGGCGCAGTGGCTCACGCCTGTAATCCCAGCACTTTGGGAGGCCGAGGCGGGCGGATCACGAGGTCAGGAGATCGAGACCATCCTGGCCAACACGGTGAAACCCCGTCTCTACTAAAAATACAAAAAATTAGCCGGGCGTGGTAGCGGGCGCCTGTAGTCCCAGCTACTCGGGAGGCTGAGGCAGGAGAATGGCATGAACCCGGGAGGCGGAGCTTGCAGTGAGCCGAGATCGCGCCACTGCACTCCAGCCTGGGCGACAGAGCGAGACTCCGTCTCAAAAAAAAAAAAGAAAAGAAAAAAAAAAGAAAATCTAGAATATCTTTGTGACCTTGTGGTTGGCAGAAATGTCTTAAAATACAAAAAACACTAACCATAAAAGAAAAATATGATATAGTGAACTGTATCCAAATTAAAATTTTCAAAAGATACCTTTATGGAAATAGAAAAGCCACAGTCTAGAGAAATATTCACAATGCACATTCAACAAAAGATTCACATCCACAACATATAAAGAACTTCTAGAAATCAATAATATAGAGTCAAACAACCAAGTTTGAACAAAGATGTGAACAGACATTTCACAAGTATAAACAGCCAATACGCACAACACAAGATGTTCTTGGCTGGGCATGGTGGCTCACGCCTATAATCCCAGCACTTTGGGAGGCTGAGGCGCATGGATCGCTTGAGGTCAGGAGTTTGAGACCAGCCTGTCCAACATAGTGAAACCCCGTCTCAACTAAAAATACACAAATTCAAAACTTAGCTGGGCGTGTTGGCACACGCTTGTAATCCCACTTACTCAGGAGACTGAGACATGATAATCACTTGAACCCGAGAGGTGCAGTGATCCAAGATTGCACCACTGCACTCCAGCCTGGGTGAGACAGCGAGACTCTGTCTCAAAAAAAAAAAAAACAAAAAAAATGTTCCCAATCATCAACCATCACCAGCAAAATGTAAATTAAAACCACAATGAGGGCCAGGCACGGTGGCTCAAACCTGTAATCCCAGCACTTTGGGAGGCCGAGGTGGGCAGATCACGAGGTCAAGAGATCAAGACCATCCTGGCTAACATGGTGAAACCCCATCTCTACTAAAAATAGAAAAATTAGCTGGGCGTGGTGGTGCGCGCCTGTAGTCCCAGCTACTCGGGAGGCTGAGGCAGGAGAATCACTTGAACCCAGGAGGCGGAGGTTGCAGTGAGCCAAGATCATGCCACTGTACTCCAGGGTGGCAACAGAGCGAGACTCCATCTCAAAAAAAAAAAAAAAAGAAAAGAAAAAACACAATGAGGTACCACTTCACAACCATTTCACAACCATGAAAATGCCTAAAATTAAAAGACAATACCACATGATGGTGAGAATGTGCAACAAATGGAACTTTCATAAATTGCTGAGCAAGTATAAAGTAGTACAACCACACTGACAACAGTTTCGGAGTTTCTTCTAAAGTTAAATATATACCTACTCTATGACTTAACAATTGCACTTCTAGGCATTTACCCAAGGAAAACTGAAATTTACATTCACAAAGTCTTGTGAAGAATGCTCATAGTACTTTTTTTCATAATGGCCAAAAATTAAAAACAGACCAAATGTCTATTTACAGATCTTTAAAAACTGGTATATTCATACAATGGCATACTACTGAGCAATAAAAGTGAATGAACTACTGATGCATGTTACATGATACGACACGGATGCATCTCAAAAATATGTTGAGTTTAAGAAGCCAGTTGCAAAAGACTGCACATTACATGATTCCACTCATATGAAATTCTTTTTTTTTTTTTTTTTTTTTTTTGAGATGGAGTCTCACTCTTATCACCCAGGCTGGAGTGCAGTGGCAAGATCTGGGCTCACTGAAACCTCTGCCTCCTGGGTTCAAGTGATTCTCCTGCCTCAGCCTCCCGAATAGCTGGGATTACAGACGCCCACCACCACACCTGACTAATTTTGATATTTTTAGTAGAAACGGGGTTTCACCATTTTGGCCAGGCTGGTCTCGAACTCCTGACCTCAAATGATCCGCCCACCTGGCCTCCGAAAGTGCTAGGATTACAGGCGTGAGCCACTGCATCTGGCCACTCATATGAAATTCTAAAAAGGCAAAACTAAATAACAGTAATAGCAATTAGAACAAGAATTCCCTAGGGAAAGGGAGTTATTGACTAGAAATGGGCACAATAAATTCATTGGGGTGGGGATAATAACTTATATCTTAATTGGAGTTGGTGAATATAGGTTCTACATCTATCAAAATTTGCTGAACTCATTTTAAAGAATCATTTAAAAATCTGTGCAAATTAAATGTAAATTATACCTCTAAATAGTAAATTTATAGACAGTGTATAATAATAGCTATTTAAAAGTTGCATGTAATAGACATATTGAATAAAAACAAAAAAAATACCTTTGTCCACCTGCAAAGCTTCACCCCCGAGTGGCTCCCAATCAACTGATAACCTGAGTGGAAAAGCAGGGAACACAAAGTTGGACTGATCCAAAGCGTCATATCAAAAAGTGACTTTAAAATTTAGCAAAAAAAATTTTTTTTTTTTGCTAAATTATTGCAGTCAACCAACCCATGGCAGGAAACATTAAAGATTTAATTCAGCAAGATGAGAAAACAATTTAAAATCTATATGTATCTAATAATATAGACTCAAAATACATAAAGAAATGATCTTTTTTTTTTTTTTTTAAAGACAGTCCTGCTCTGTCACCCAGGCAGGAGTGCAGTGTTGTGATCTCAGCTCACTGCAACCTCTGCCTCCCGGGTTTAATAGATTCTCATGCCTCAGACTCCCGCGTAATTGGGACTACAGTTGTGCTTCACCCTGCCAGGCTAATTTTTTTGTATTTTCAGTAGGAATGGGGTATCACCATGTTGGCCAGGCTGGTCTCGAACTCCTGTCCTCAAGTGATCCATCTACCTCTGCCTCCCAAAGTGCTGGGATTACAAGCATGAGCCACCACACCCAATCAAGAAACCATAAATTAATCCAAAAATTATACGAGGAGATTTTAACCTCTCTGTCTCTAACAGATCTCATAGGTAAAAACTCGGTGAAGCTCTAAAAGATGTAAGCAACACAACACATAAACTTGACCAAAAACATACAGAGCCCTGCACTCATCAACTACAGAATTTACATTCTTTTCATGGACCAGTGAAACATTTATAAAAATGAACAGTATGCTGGGCCATAAAACAAAAGTAATGATATATTTCAAATGAATGAATGGGGAGCTATCATCAGTAATCTTTGAAAGAAGATGAAGAACCAGATGTCAATGGGAGATTAAAACAAAGTAATGTTGACCCAAAGAGAGAAAAATCAAATTCTAGGAACTACATCTTAAACGTGAATTCTCAGTAGCACTATAACCTGTCATTTCAAATTTTTGAGCTACATAGGACATGAAAAGCATGGAAAAAGCCAGGCCAAAGTAATCTCATTTCCTTTTTAAACAAACTACTAGTACAAACAAGTAGTATATTCTGATTTCAGAAAGCATTCAATACCGTTTCTCATGAGGCTTCAGGTAATAAGCCACAATTATCATGAGTCGCTCTCACAAAAAGACTCTTGCAGGCAAATAAGGCAAATGGAGAAATACAGTCTGGATGACAGCATAAGTGGATCAGTGGCTGGTTAAACAACCATATTCATACTGTGATGATTATTGGAGCAATGTCAATTTTGATTACAAGTTTCCAGTGGTAACATTTACAGGGCTTTGTCTTGTATCCTCTTCTGTATTTATGTAAACATCTTGCATATAAATAAACAAAGGACTGCTTATGTACTCCAAGGTGGAACTGAGTCCAATTGAGTAACTCATCTCTGATACCAAATATGCATTTAAAAGATCCCCAGAGGAAATTCTAGTTCTTCTCTTGGAATTCCATATTATACTGTTCATACTATCATAGAAATCATCCTCTATTATATTAACTCTTTATATTTTTATCTCCCAAGATACATAGGTTTCTATAAATTTTGCATTTAGGTAAAGAAAAAAACTGTACATTACAGAATGAAGAGATCTGTAGTTGACCACAGCACAAATATAAGCCAACAGTGTACAGTTGCTGAAAATAATAGTGTGGAATTCTGCTTCTAGCCAAGATGGAATAACAAAGAGGATTTACAATCCTACTTGAAATACCAAAAAATGGACAAAATATATGAAACAACAGATTTCAGAACATGAGACATCAGACAACAAAAGATGGTGATCCCATAGAGATAGGAAACAATTAAGGTGAGCCCTCCCATTACCTTGGCTTACTGTCTAGAAACCTTCCAGGCCATGTAGCAAAGAGAGACTACCCAAGCGAAGCCCAGTGGACTCTTGAGTTTGGAAAATGCAACAGGGCCTGGGGAGACAAAGGTGGCCACAGTTTGCAGGATTGAAAGCTAGAGAGATGAAACCTACAAAGAGACTCCAAGAGTCTACAGGGGATTTCTCTCAAGTATTTGCCCAAGTACTATTCAGCACATTCACAAGAGAAACACTACCCAAGGATGGGAAAGAACCATTTTTGGAAGACTAGACATTTAGAGAAGAAACAATTACTGAACTTGAAGACACAGTGATAGAAACTATCCCAAATGGGATGGGCATGGTGGCTCACACCTGTAAATCCCGGCACTTTGGGAGGCCAAGGCGGGTGGATCACCTGAGGTCAGGAGTTCGAGAACAGTCTGATCAACATGGTGAAACCCTGTCTCTACTAAAAATACAAAAATTAGCCAGGCGTGGTGGCGTACGCATGTAATCCCAGCTACTCGGGAGGCTGAGGCAGGAGAATCGCTTGAACTCAGGAGGAGGAGGATGTGGTGAGCCAAGATCACACCACTGCACCCCAGACTGGGCAACAAGAGTGAAACTCCATCTCAAAAAAAAAAAAAAAAAAAAGAAACAAACTATCCCAAATGAAAAGAGGGAGAGAGGAAGGGAAGGACTGGGGGCAATGCCTGATGCTTACAGCAGGCTGAGAATTGTACCTGTTTCTGCCAGTCAGACTAGAAATCTAAAGATGCACAAGGCATTAGGTAGACTACAAATAGAAGTGTTTTGCCTCAACAGTGAAGAATAATTAGCCCCATATTGAGCCAGCTCTTGTCTCATCTAAGAAGCCATAAAAGTAAGATATAAAGCTCATATTATTTCCAAGTAACTTAACCTTGTCCCAGGGAAAAAAAAAAAAAAAAGCTTAAAACTGTTTATAAGAGTGTTTATATAAAAATATCCAGGCCAGGCACTGTGGCTCAAGCCTGTAATCCCAACAGTTTGGGAGGCCAAGGTGGGCAGATCAGGAGGTCAGGAGATTGAGACCATCCTGGCTAACACGGTAAAACCCCGTCTCTACTAAAAATACAAAAAATTAGCCAGGCGTGGTGGTGGGCACCCAATTACTCAGGAGGCTGAGGCAGGTGAATCACTTGAGGCAGGAGAATCGCTTGAACCTGGGAGGCAGAGGTTGCAGTGAGCCAAGATCACGCCACTGCACTCCGGCCTGGGCAACAGAGTGAGACTCCGTCTCAAAATAAATAAATAAATAATAAAAATAAAAATACCCAGTACCTAATAAGGTAAAATTAGGTCTGACATCCAATCAAAGATATGAAGTATGCAAACAGACAGGAAAACATGACGAATGAGGGAAAAAATCTGTCAACCAAAGCTGATCCAGAAATGACAAAGACATTAGCAGATTAGGACATTAAAACAGTTATAACTGTATTCTATAGGCTCAAAAAGGTAATAGATGTGGAAAATATAAAAAGACCCAAACTGAACTTCTAGAAATGAAAACTACAATGTCTAAGTTGAAAAACATATTACATAGGATTAACAGAACATGAGACATTACAGAAGAAAGATTATTGAACTTGAAAACATAGCAATAGAAACTAACCAAAATGAAAAGTGAGACAGAAGAAAGAACTTTTTTTAAATGGATAGAACATGAGTGAGTTGTGGGTCAAATTCAAGCAGATTATTACATATATAACTATAGTCTTCTAGGAAGCAAGTGGGTGGGTGGGGAGGAGAATATTTGAAGAAATAATGGCCAAAATTTGTCCGAATTTCATGAAGACCATAAATCCACAAAACCAAGACACTCAACAAAACCCAAATAAAAGAAACATGAAGAAAACTAAACTGAGGCACATTATAATTAAATTGCTCAAAATCAGCCTTAAGAGAAAATCTTCCAAGTAGCAGGGGGTTGGGAGAAGGAGGATCCTATTTAAAGGAACAAACAAAAGGATGACTGATTGCTGAACTCTAATCAGAAGCAATGTGAGTAAGAGGACAGTGCAGTAACATCTGTAAAACACTGAAAGAAAAAACAGCTGTCAACCTACAATTCTATATCCAGCAAAAAATTACTGAACTTGAAGACACAGTGATAGAAAATGAAGGCAAAGTAAAGCCATTTTCAGATATACGAAAGCTGAAAGAATTCACCACCAACAAACCTGCACTATAAGAGATGTTCAAAAAGTCCTTGGAGTCGCCACAGGTAAGTTTAAATTAGAAAAAAAACAAAAAACAAAAAACAAAAACAGTCCTTCAGGCAGATGGAAAAGGATACCAGACGGAACACAGATCTACATGAATAGAACATGGTAACTACATGAGTACTGAAAATGGTAACTACATAAGTAAATATGTGAGATTCTAAGATTCTAAGTATATAAATCTTTAGTACATAATTAAATAGATGTTTTGATTGGGTTAGATATAAAAATAGATATTTTTGTTGAAGAAAAAAATAATAATAAAGTGTAGGCTTTAGAGCATACGTAAAACACTCAGTGTGGTGGCTTACACCTGTAGTCTCAGCTATTCGGGGGATGAGGCAGGAGGATTCCTTGAGCCCAGGAGTTCAAGGCTACAGTGAGCCATGATCATACCACTGCACTCCAGCCTAAGCAAAAGAGCAAGACCTCACTCAACCAAAAAACAAAAGTAAAAGTAAAATGTGTGATAAAAATTACATATGGGTTAAGAAAGAAATAATGGAAGTATAGTACTGTAAGGTTCTTCTACACATTGAGTGAGATAACATCACTCAAAGATATACTATGAAATGATAAAGTAGTATGGTGTAGGCCAGGTGCAGTGGCTCACACCTGTAATCCCAGCACTTTGGGAGGCTGAGGCGGCAGATCACTTGAGGCCAGGAGTTCAAGACCAGCATGGCCAACATGGCGAAAAAATTAGCTGAGCATGGTGGCATATGTCTCTAGTCCCAGCTGCTCAGGAGGCTGAAGCAGGAGAATCACTTGAACCCAGGAGGCAGAGGTTGCAGTGAGCCAAGATTATGCCACTGCACTCCAGACTGGGTGAGAGAGACTCTGTCTCAAAAAAAAAAAAAAGAGGTATAGTGTAAAACCTTGAGCAACTATTAGCGAAAATGTTATTGCTAGTAAGCAAACAAAATATAAAATAGAGTCATTTTTAAAAAATGAATTAATTTGAAAGAACACAGAAAAACAGGAAAAGGGAAATCAAAAAGGAGATGAAATAGAAAATAGCAAGATGAATTTAAATCTAGAATGAAATCACATTAATATAATCTACCCTAATTAAAATATAGACATAGATATTAAAATACAAACATATATATATTTCTCTAGTGCACCAGACCGACGGTTCCTTGAAGCAGATATAGTTTCCTGTGTTTCTCTGCATTGCCAGAACTGTCACATAAAAGGCCTCTCATAAATATAGAGGGGAAGTGGGGAGGGGGAAGAAGGAAAGGAGGTCGGTCTACTGATTCCCATTTTACTACTCTTTCCTTCACAGGAAACTAATATTATTACTCATTCATGCAACTATAACCTCCTTAATAAGGTAAGATCACAAAAATCCAGATATGACACCTCTACATAAACACTTCTAATTAACCCAGTCTCATATCATATAAGCTTTTCTATGCATTTTTAATAGCTTTCCCAATGACAGCACTTTTGATCTGTGAACTTGACCCACACTGATAGTAATATCCCAATAAACCAAGAAAAAAGGTAACTCACTGGTGCAGGCAGCCAACAGAAGCAATCCGCAGAAATAAAAAGGTAAATCTTTAGACTGTTATATCTGCCACTATGAATAGCTGCTGAGCTAATTAGAGAGAGACTTCATTCCAGGTATCAAATGAGAATGCCTAAGACTATAGTCATATAACAACAATTCTTGAAGATTTTCACCTTGTTTAGTAAGGGCTTCTCGGAGAGCAGGAGTTATCATAGCTCTTCTTTCACTATCTTCATTCCTCCCCATGTTCCTGAACAAACCAGACTTCTCTTCCTGCTGTTCCTTTTCTCTCTGCATTAAAATAAAAAAGAATGAAATCCAGAATTGGTAATGTGCAATGTAAATAACAGCACAATCATGAACACCTAGCATCAATAAAAAGGTCCATTATGAGGCCGGGCACGGTGGCTCACGCCTGTAATCCCAGCATTTTAGGAGGCCAGGGCAGGTGGATCACCTGAGGTCAGGAGATCGAGACCAGTCCGGCCAACATGGTGAAACCTCATCTCTACTAAAAATACAAAAATTAGCTGGGGATGGTGGCTCACACCTGTAATCCCAGCTACTCAGGAGGCTGAGGCAGGAGAATCACTTGAACCCGGAAGACGAAAGTTGCAGTGAGCCGAGATCACACCACCGTACTCCAGCCTGGGCAACAGAGAAAGACTCCAACTCAAAAAATAAATAATTATAAATAATTTTTAAAAAAAATTTTTTAAAGGGCTGTTATGAACCATGGCCCACAAAACCCATCCTCTCCAAAGTGAACACAATCCCAATGAGACAACAATCTAAAGACATGCCAGGATGCTCTTTTGTTAAGTAACTATATACTCAAACATACACATCCAAAAACCATAAATCTACAATTCACTTATCTAAGTGTCAAACATTTTCAGCAGTCTCAGTACAGATAGCTGCCTTACTTTTTAGCAAGTTGTTTATTTTCTCTGAATTTCAATTTCCTCACCTGAAAAGGGGGAAAAATAATAATAGCAATAGAGAGGAAATATGTTGAAGGTTAAATGAAATAAAATCACAGCACAACCCCTGATGTATAATAGGCGTTCAATAAATTAGAGCTGCTGCTGGTATTACATCTCTAAACCCCAAAAACAAATGAAAAAAGTACTCTAAGCCACTCTGAGAGCCATCGGCTCAGAGACCAAGTTATCCCACTACCACCAACAGCCATCCCAATGGTTCCTTCTCCTTTATTTTATTTTTTGAAACAGAGTCTCGCTTTGTCACCCAGGCCAGAGTGCAATGGCACGATCTTGGCTCACTGCAAACACCCGGGTTCAAGCAATTCTCATGCCTCAGCCTCCCAAGTAGCTGCGACTACAGGCATGCTAATTTTTTTGTATTTTTAGTATAGACAGGGTTTCACCATGTTGGCCAGGCTGGTCTGAAACTGCTGGCCAATGTCTACTTCTAGAAGATCCTATGCAGGATATTTTTCTTCAGTGATAGAAAAAGAAACACTTAAGAAATCCAAAGGATAATATAAAAATAATTGTGTTTCCTGTTGACTTTGGCCACCAGGAAATTTCACCAGCACACCTTTGATTACTGTTACAAAACCTTGCAGCATGTTGGTCTTCTATTCACTGTAATTGGCTTGATATGACAAGATGATCCTCATTCCCTCTTTCCACTGATTTCTTCTTCTCTTTTTAAAAGTTTATTTGTGTATATTTTTAGGGATATCTCCCTATCTTTTTGGGAATGGCAGAGTGCTGAGTAATAATTTCAGAGACAACACACGAGATCTGTGTTACACTTTAGGGGAGATACTCATCAAATCTTACTGACAGCTGCAGAAATTCACAGTAACTCATCCAGGCAGTGGCCCTACCACCAAGCCCCAGCCCACCCTTGGTCCCTGTCTATTTTAAATGTCCAGCCATCCAGCCCCCAGGTGAGTAAGTGAATGGACTCACCGTAACACCATTTCTACTTTAACATGAGAATATCTCACAGATGAGGTCTGAGATTTGCTTCAAACTAAAACAGAAAGGGGTATACAAAGGGTACCTAGGGGAGGATGGCCCATAAGTTGCTGGTTGATGAGGCCAGACAATAGGTAATAAGAATTCACTATATCACTCTGTGTACTTTTGAGAACATTCAATGTCCCCCATATATAAAACAGATTAAAAATTTTAACACGTGGCTGGGCACGTTGGCTTACGCCTATAATCCGAGCACTATGGGAGGCCGAGGCAGGTGGATCACCTGAGGTCAGGAGTTCGAGACCAGCCTGGCCAACATGGTGAAACCCTGTTTCTACTAAAAATACAAAAATTAGCCAGGCATGGTGGCGGGCACCTATAATCCCAGCTACCAGGGAGGCTGAGGCAGGAGAATCACTTGAACCTGGGAGGCAGAGGTTACGGTGAGCCAAGACTGTGCCACTGCACTCCAGCCTGGGCGACAGAGACTCTGCCTCAAAAAAAAAAAAAAAAAAAAAAAAAATTGACACTCACAGAAAGTAAGTGAAATTTGGAGTCAATATCTCTACATTCTCTGTTACTTCAGGGACATGCTCTGAAATAGGAGATCAGTGAAAAAAGTACTTTAGAGAATCAAATGTACCAAATGAGAAAAAAAAAAAAAGTCGCATTAAGTCCTATCTGTCCTAAAAGTCAGCATTCCAAATTACTAAATATAATCAAAATGCAAGGCAAATGAACATTTTTGCTTCCAGTAATAGGGTTCTTAATTACACATTACTGGATGGAGCTGAAAAAATTCATAAACAAACATTGATCATTTGTTCTTATAATAAATGTAATTAGCTTAATGCTAGGCCTTTTATAAAAATAAAAAGGCTCCAGTTATTATTTTATTAAGATAGTTTAAAATAGAAGGAATCCTTTGCCTTTTGTTTTCTGAGATGAGGTCTCGCTATGTTGCCCACGCTGGTCTCAAACTCCTGGGCTCAAGCGATCCTCCCGCCTCAGCTACCCAAGTAGTTTGCTTTGTTTTTTTTAATCTAAAAGCAAAGGTGTGAGCTTGATAAAGAAGTCTTGTGGTGAAGCAAAATGAAAAAATCTCAACCTTGAAAGCATTTAAATTCTCTGAAGCAATTCTATAGCAAGTCTTTATAATTCCTCTACAAATCATGTAAAAAATTGATAAGACACGGCAGTATTTGCCCTCAAAAGCCTCTGTCACAACAAAACACCACCAGCTTATTTGCTTAACCCAAAGGCCAGATAAATCCAAAACTGGACCGAGGTCCATGACACTGGCCTCTGACCACTATGCCCAAAGCTCCACAGACACCCTCTTGGGGTTTTAAACAGAGACTTCTGGCCCCTACAAAATGAACAGACTCCAAAGGACGGCCATGGAATACTGTCCCTGTCCCTTCACTAGAGAAAGTATCTATTATAAAATGTGAGTGTTGCAACCCCAGAGTCAGTCATAAGGGCAATGATTAAAAGTCTTGAGCACTCAGGACAAACAAAATTCATCACTCCTTCCCTCTAAGGCAGCTCACTCCTATCCTCCATATGCAGTAGTAATTTCATTTCTGAAAAGAAATGTAATGGTTTATAACACTCCGCAAGGGAGTTTAATGCACCATTCAAATTCTAACTCTAATCTGCTAGGTGCAGACATTGTTTACTCTCTGCCCAGAATGTAACAATATAACAACCATGTAAGATCCATATATTTTTGTGTATTTATTCATTTATAGCTGTTACATGGCCTAAACAGAAATAAATCAGATCCCAGAATCAGCCAACCTTGATTTCTTCCTCTCCTGTACCATCCCATTTAAAGATGAGTGGCCAAGTTCTGTAACCACATAACTAGCCCAATCTGGTTCAATTATGTGTAGTAAACTAGTAAGTTGTATTTCAGTTGCCATGAACCCCCAGGTTGTAGGTCAGGTAACTCCAGCACAGATGAACCCAGTGTGCCCAACGCGTGATACCAGAGGCAATCAGAACTAAAAAGTCAACCACAAGCAGAACCAAAGGGCTCGGATCAGGGAAAAGAGAGAATTAAGAAGCAAGCCTCGGCATCACCTCAGGGCATGCGCCAATCAGATCATGTCTTGGCATCACCTCACGGCATGCTCCAATCAAATCACACCTCCTGGCTTCACTTCGTTGCAAGATCCAATCAGATCACACTTCACTAATTATACTGCCTCATATTAATCCCTCTGCCTATAAAACCTGCCCCAGCCTCTAACTCAGGGAGACAGATTTGAGTGTTTCTTCCTATCTCCTTGCCAGTCGACTCCCAATAAAGCCTTTCTTTTTTTAAAAGCCAGTGCCACAGTATTGGCTTCTACATACATCCAGCAGTGAGCCCATTGCCCAGTAAAACAGTTCTAGGGTTTCATTTCCCAACATAACTGTTCTCTCCACCTACAATGCCACCATTCTTGTCCACGGCCTTGATTTCTCCTAAGGGACAATGGCAAAAGCCAAACTAAATGGCCTCCCTGTCTCCAACCTCTACTTCCACTCCTCCCATCTCCCATACCCATCACACTTGCCTTGAAAGAAAACTCATGTCCTCGCCAAGCTGCAGTGGCCTGACATGCAACCAGGAAAGGCAATTATGAGCTAACTTCCTAAGCACTTATGAAAATGGCAATGAACACACAAAACGTTCTTTATAAACTGACAGGACTACATGAATCTTACAGAATAATAGTAATAAAGCAGTGGTGCTAATGTTTTTTGTTTGTTTTTGTTTTAAATATCATACGATACTGGTTGGGTACAGTGGCTCATGCCTGTAAACCCAGGACTTTTAGAGGCCAAGGCAGGAAGACTGGTTGAGCCGAGGAATTGGAAACCAGCCTGGGCAACATAGTGAGATCTCAGCTCTACAAAAAAAAATTTTTTTTTAATTAGCCAGGTGTGGTGGCATGTGCCTGTCATCTGAGCTACTTGGGAGGCTGAGGTGGCAGAATCACTTGAGCACAGGAGTTCAAGGCTGTGGTGAGCTATGATCACACCACTGCACTCTAGCATGGGTTACGAAGCAAGACCCTGTCTCTAAAAATAAAAAAAAAAATTTTTTTAAAACATACGATACCACTTAATTCATTTTGATACCATCATCCCAGAAACCACAGTACCATCCAATTTTGCCTAGGATAAAAACAAGGCCAAAACCTGATTTGCTGAAGACTTTAAGGTAAAATGCTATATAGTTGGAAACTGACAAACATAAGTTTTACAACAAACAAGCTTTTTCTTACCAAAACATACATTTCTCCTGGGAAAGAGTCTTTCTGATTGTTTGATCCTTTTTTACCATCAAGTGATTCCTTTTCTTATCAATTCCTATAGAAAAGGTTGGCTTGGCCGGGTGTGGTGGCTCACGTCTGTAATCCTAGCACTTTGGGAGGTGGAGGTGGGTGGATCACCTGAGGTCAGGAGTTTGAGACCAGTCTGGCCAACACGGTGAAACCCCATCTCTACTAAAAACATAAAAATTAGCCGGGCATGGTGGCAAAGGCCTATAATTTCAGCTACTGGGGAGGCTGAGGCACGAGAATCACTTGAACCCAGGAGGCAGAGGTTGCAGTGAGCCGAGATGGTGCCACTGCACTCCAGCCTGGGCAACAGACTCTGTCTCAAAGAAAAGAAAAAGAGAAGATTGGCTACAGAATGCCCAAATTCTCTAGAGGTCATTTTTCTAGACAGTCAACCTGGCTAGGCCTGGAGCCATGCCAGCACAGGATGGGCCTTCAGTAAATGTTGGTTGAATAAATGAAGAAATGCCTCAAAACTATCAGACAGCTATTTCCAGACCCGGAAACTTAGACCATACTTCTTTCAGTAACTAATTCTAAGCCTGGTAACTTTCAATATTAAAAACTCAGGTCGGACGTGGTGGCTCACACCTGTAATCCCAGCACTTTGGGAGGCTGAGGCGGGCAGATCACTTGAGGTCAGGAGTTCGAGAACAGCCTGGCCAACATGATGAAACCCATCTCTTCTGAAAATACAAAAATTAGCCGGGCGTGGTGGCATGCGCTTGTGGTTGCAGCTATTCAGGAGGCTGAGGCAGAAGAATCACTTGAACCTAGCAGGCAGAGGTTGCAATGAGCCAAGTTCACACCTGCGCAACAAAGCAAGACTTCATCTCAAAAAAAAAAAAAAAAAAGAAAACTCTTATTCATGCTTAATTATACATGAAGTAGAGTTTTAATATTAATCTAAACTAATAAAAATTATATCACTGAAAAGGAGTCACAGTAAAAAAATAAATTATTAATATTTAATAACTTTTGCTGCAATTTAACCCCACATTTAGATTCCTATTTCTTTAATAAATGAATCTCCAAGATATCACTCACTAGTCATGGTTCAGTTTTAAAATGACCAATTTTCACCATTACTCAAAGCTTTTGTATATACTGAGTTCTAAAAATGCCTTTTGAACTGGTGGAAAAGCAGCGTGCCCAAGCGTGTCAAGAGCTTTACTCTGACACCGAATTCTATTTTGGATAACCTATCTTAACAAGATAACATGGGGACTCATTGTTAAGTGCTCCTAGCTACAGAGACCATGGTGAGTCAAGATGGTTTAAGGGCAGTGTATTGGGGTTGAAAGGATATCACCTCTTGTTTCTAGGTGAAGTAAACACTCCAAAGCCTTAAAAATAATTCTGAAACTAGCTTCCGGTTATTCCACTGCAATAGCAACAGAATTTTATAATCAGAACTGGACATACTGAGATCCTTCTGCTATTTAAATAGCTGGCAAATGGAAATGTTTCTCCAGTGAGTAACTGTCAAGCATTTGCCATTTATTTCCAAAATTAATGATGCTGATGTTAGTGTTTGTCTGCTTAGCCAGAACATTGCTGTGGGGAGTATTTAGCAACATTTATTTACTGAAGGGAAAAAAAAAAAAGTAGCAATAGGCTTTACATTTACAAACCACAACATAAGAGAAAGAGAAAATAAACAATATAAAAATTATCAGGCTCCTCCTGACTCATGGTTCTCTAAACACTACAGCTTCTCTTCTGAGAACCACTCCTCCCTGGGGAAGCAGCCAAGAGGAGTGACACAGACAGATGGAGTCCAGGCTTGAGCCTGTCAACTTACCAGCCAACTGACGATGGACAAATTGCTTAAACTAAGCCTCAGTTGCTATCTGTTAAATGGTAAATTGCAGATGATAATAGTTTCATCATCTCAAGGTCACTGTGAGGATTGAGTGAGATAATCTAGTATGTATTTTGATTTCTCCTTTTTTCCTTTATTTTTTGAGACAGGGTTGTCTCAGGCTGTTGCCTAAGCTGGAGTACAGAGGCACAATCTCTGCTCACTGAAACCTCCATCTCTCAGGTTCAAGCGATTCTCCTGCCTCAGTCTCCCGAGTAGCTGGGATTACAGGCGTGTGCCACCACATCCCACTAACTTTTGTATTTTTAGTAGAAATGAGGTTTTGCCATGTTTGCCAGGCTGATCTTGAACTCCAGACCTCAGGTGATCCACCAGCCTCAGCCTCCCAAAGCGCTGGGATTACAGGCATAAGCCACTGCACCCGGCCTCCTAATATTTTAAACCTACACTGGAACTCTCCTCTCTCCCCACACCCCCTAACCCATTCTCCAATTCAATCAAATCACATTGCCTCCCACTGCCTTCAGGAGAAAGCTCAGCCCCCTCCACTGCAGGACTTGAGAAGCCTCTAGGATCCTACCCCATCTTCCTTCTCTATGTCACAGCTCCAAATATCCCTACCCCTAGTCAACTCTAGGCACACCAAACTGTTTAGGGTTCCCCAAACATGCCACCCCTAACACCCTATTCCTCCCATATCTCCATCTGTCTCTCTAACATTCCAGTGTTTCAAACTTTAGTGCTCTAGTTCTTAGAAACCACTCTCATACTTCAAATTATCTTCAGTCCTAGAAGAAGTCTTAGATAGTACTACAGAGGGAGGGAGGTAGAATACCAAGGTGGTGTTTTGGTAGGACCAAATCTATCCTATTTGAAGACATATACTTATATAAGCTAATTATTAACTATTATAGTTAATATATTCTAATTCTAATTATATTGGAATAATTAGTTAATATTATATTCTAATTCTAATTATATATTATACTAATAATATATAATTATATTAGAATAATTAGTTAAAATTATATTCTAATTCTAATTATATAATTGTTATATAATTCTAATATAATTATATAATTCTAATATAATTATATATTAATTCTAATATAATTATATAATTCTAATATAATTATACATTAATTCTAATAGAATTAGAATATAATGTTATTATATAAAAAATATATTAACTACTATACAAGAAAATACAATGCGGCTGGATTAACTTTTTCAATCTACATAAGAACTTTATAAGGCAGATACTGTTATCTCCCACATTACAAATGAGAAAACGGAAGCACAGAGGGGTAAAATAATTTGTCCAGATACACAAGCTGAGACGTATGACTCCATGAAAGTTAGTGAGTATTACTCAAAAACCAGTCTTACAATGACAGTGCTTCGACCCAACTCTTAAGCACTGGCACATACTACTTCCCTCGACAGTAACAACTAAGGCAATTTCATGTGGTGTGTCATGGATGATCATGCGGAAAGCACTCGGGGAATGTGTGAGCCAGCCCCAAAGAAAATGCCAGAAAAAGCCAGGCTCAGTGGCTCTCACCTGTAATCCCAGCACTTCGGGAGGCTGAGGCAGGTGGATCACCTGAGGCCAGGAGTTCAAGACCAGCCTGGCCAACATGGCCAGGCGCTGTCTCTACTAAAAATACAAAAATTAGCCGGGCATGGTGGCGGGCACTATAATCCCACCTACTGGGGAGGCTGAGGCAGAATTGCATGAACCCGGGAGGCGGGGGCTGCCATGAGATGATATTGTGCCACTGCACTCCAGCCTGGGCGACACAGCAAGACTGTCTCAAAAAAAAGAAAAGAAAAAACAAAATGCCAGAAAAAGAAAAGCCAAGCAGTAAAAACCTCCATTGCCAAGTTTACTATCCCATATCCCATAGAAATCGAAAACAAGATCTATTTGAACACCCTGCTGTAACCTAACAATCATGAAAAATGAAAACTGGTAGCTTATTTTGTGTCATACCAAAATTGGGAAAAAACACGTATTTTTCCCAAAGATCTGATGATTTTATGAGAGATTTTTATGAGAAATCTGAAATATCATAAACCAGCTGCTTAAAGCTCATAAAGCCCAAAATCATTTCATTTCAAAAAAATAATGTACATGGATGTCTGAAATCTTCATTAGTGTTTTCTCCAGTGCCCTCTAATGGCCATAAGATGAAAAAGCAAAGAAAAATACATACCCACAAATTATCCCAAACTCTTCACCCACTATAAACAAAGTTTTTAAATTCTCTTTTTTTTTTTTTTTTTTGAGATAGGGTCTCACTCTGTCACCCAGGCTGGAGTGCAGTGGCGTGATCTCGGCTCACTACAACCTCCGCCTCCTGGGATCAAGCAATCCTCCCACCTCAGCCTCCCAGTAGCTGGGATTATAGGCACGCACCATCACCCCCAGCTAATTTTTGTATTTTTTGTAGAGACAGGGTTTCGTCATGTTGCCCAGGCTGGTCTCGAACTCCTGAGCTCAAGCGATCCACTTGCCTAGGCTTCCCAAAGTGCTAGGATTACAGGCATGAGCCACTGCGACCTGCTAAACAAAGCTTTTAAATAAAGCTTAACCTGGTAGAAAATACAAAAATCTCTCAATCAGCTATCACATGCATCATTTTCAGACAATTTCACCAATGAAAATTACTCAGATTTTTAATTAAGAGTCATAACATTACACATTCACGTTGACCCAGTATATCAATATGGGGAATGTGTAAATGTAGGAAAACATTCATACATTTTTCAAAAGTAAGAAAGGTCTCAGACCAGTGTTAATTATAAGAGCAGAAAACTTGAAAGCACATCAAATGACCAACTCTAAGAAAATGTATAAGCAAATTTTAAATGTCTAAGCAAGGCCAGGCCCGGTGGCTATCCTAGCACTTTGGGAGGCCAAGGCGGGCGGATCACTTGAGGTCAGGAGTTCAAAATTACCCTGGCCAACACGGTAAAAACCCCATCTCTACAAAAAACACAAAAATTAGGCAGGCATGGTGGCACATGCCTGTAATCCTAGCTACTCGGGAGGCTGGGATGGGAGAACTGCTTGAACCCAGGAGGCGGAGGCTGCAGTGAGCCAAGATTGCACCACTGCACTCCAGCCTAGGTGACACAGTGAGACTCCATCTCAAAAAAAAAAAAAATAGGCCAGGCATGGTGGCTCATGCTTGTAATCCCAGGACTTTGGGAGGCCAAGGCAGGTGGATCACAAGGTCAATGGATCAAGACCATCCTGGCCAACACGGTGAAACCCCGTCTACACTAAAAATACAAAAATTAGCTGGGCGTGGTGGCACGTACCTGTAGTCCCAGCTACTCAGGAGGCTGAGGCAGAACAATCACTTGAAAGAGGGAGTAGAGGCTGCAGTGAGCCGAGATCGCGCCACTGCACCCCAGCCTGATGACAGAGTGAGACTCTGTCTCAAAAAAAAAAAAAGTAATTAAAAAAAATAATAAAATGCTCATTTCAATGTCTGTCGGGCTTTTCAAGATTATAAAGCACTTTCACATACAACAACTCTATTTTCCTCAGGAAAGGAGATTAAAGCTAGGGAAGGTTAAACTGTACCTTTAGATCACCAAGTTACAATCTGGCTGGACCAGACCTTGTACCCATATTCCATCTACTTGTCATTCTTTTTTTTTTTTTTGAGACGGAGTCTCACACTGTCACCCAGGCTGGAGTGCAGTGGCACGATCTCGGCTTACTGCAAGCTCCACCTCCTGGGTTCACGCCATTCTTCTGCCTCAGCCTCCCGAGTAGCTGGCACTACAGGCGCCTGCCACCACACCTGGCTAATATTTTTGTATTTTTTAGTAGAGATGGGGTTTCATTGTGTTAGCCAGGATGGTCTTGATCTCCTGACCTCATGATCTGCCCATCTCAGCCTCCCAAAGGACTGGGATTACAGGAGTGAGCCACTGCACCCGGCCTACTTGTCATTCTTAATAGCTCCTCTTCCCGGGCTTCAAAATACAAAAGCTACTAAAAATGACAAAGACCACATGGCCACATGGAAGTACAAGTTGAGTAGCTTTAGCTGAAATGCTTAGGGGATCAGAAGTTTTTCAGATTTCAGAATTTTTTTTAGATTTTCAAATACTTGCATTTTGCTTAACAGTTGAGCATCCCAAATCTTCAAAGCCAAAATCCGAACTGCTCCAATGAGTATTTCCTTTGTTTTGTTTGTTTTGTTTTGCTTTTGAGATGGAGTCTTGCTGTGTTGCCCAGGCTGGAGTGCAGTGGCACAATCTTGGCTCACTGCAACCTCTGCTTCTGGGGTTCAAGCGATTCTCCTGTCTCAACCTCCCGAGTAGCTGGGACTACAGGCATGCACCACCATACCCGGCTAATTTTTGTATTTTTAGTAGAGACGGGGTTTCGCCATGTTGGCCAGGTTGGTTTCGAACTCCTGACCTCAGGTGATCTGCCTGCCTCAGCCTCCCAAAGTGCTGGGATTACAGGTGTGAGCCATCATGCCTGGCCACATGTTTGTATTTTTGAGACAAGGTTTTACTCTGTTGTCCAGGCTGGAGTGCAGTGGTGCAATCATAGCTCACTGCAGCCTTGACCTCCCAGTCTCAAACAATCCTCCCACCTCAGCCTCCCAAGTAGCTGGGACCACAGTTACCAGCCACCATGCCCAGCTAACTTTTTATGTTTTGTAGAGACAAGGGTCTCACTATGTTGCCCAGGCTGGTCTCAAACTCCAGGGGTCAAGAGATCCACCCACCTCGGCCTCCCAAAGTGCTGGGATTACAGGAATGAGCCACCAAGCCCGGCCTGGTGTGGATGTGAATTTATTTTGAGACAGTCTCACTCTGTCACCCAGGCTGGAGTGCAGTGGCATAATCTAGGCTCACTGCAACCCCTGCCTCCCAAGTTCAGGCGATTCTCCTGTCTCAGCCTCCTGAGTAGTTGGGACTACATGCATCTGCCACCACGCCAGGCTAATTTTTATATTTTTTTAGTAGAGACAGGGTTTCACCATGTTAGCCAGGCTGGTCTCGAACTCCTGACCTCAGGTGATCTGCCCGCCTCGGCCTCCCAAAGTACTGGGATGATAGGCATGAGCCACCAAGCCCGGCCCGAGCATTTCCTTTGAATGTCATATCAGGACTCAAAAAGTTTCATATTTTGAAGCATTTTGGATTTCAGACTTTTGGATTAAGGACACATGACATGTATTAGGAGGTAAGTAACAAAATGCTAAAACAAGAGAAAGATGCTAATTTTAAATTTAGAAAATAACTATAATGTTATAGTTAGAGTATTATATTCATCACAGTATTTTTTAATTTCTTTTTATTAATAGAGACAGAGTGTTGCTATGTTGCCGAGGCTGGTCTCAAATTCCCGGGCTCAAGCAATCCTCCCACCTCAGGCTCCCAAAGTGCTGGGATTACAGGCAGAGTCACCACACCCAGCCTGGGATATTTTTTTATGATAAGCTTTACAAAAGAAACCAAATAATCCAATATAAAAATAGATGAAACACAGTGTACAATAAAGAATAAGATGTCTAGCCTTTGTCCCCAGCTCCTGGAAAATTAACCTCTAAATCCTTGAACATTCTCAAGTGATAGGATTATCTTTTTTTTTTTTTTTTTTTTTTGAGACGGAGTTTTGCTCTTGTTGCCCAGGCTGGAGTGCAATGGTGCAATCTTGGCTCACTGCAACCTCCGCCTTCTGGGTTCAGGGGATTCTCCTGCCTTAGTCTCCCAAGTAGCTGGGATTGCAGGCATGCACCACCACGCCTGGCTAATTCTTTTTTTATTTAGTAGAAATGGGGTTTCACCATGGTGGTCAGGCTGGTCTCCTGACCTCAGGTGATCCACCTGCCTCGGCCTCCCAAAATGCTGGGATGACAGGTGTGAGCCACTGCGCCCAGCTAGGAGTATCTTTGTTACTCATGGTGAGCCCTTCAGACTACATCTGATATTTTATGCTAATTAGGTGTCTCATGGCGGACCCCTAGGGCAATGTGGTATCAGCCCAAAATTCAGGAGGAAGAGGGGGTGCTCAAGACTGAGCCTTACCACAGAGGCAATCAATTAATCAATCATGCCTAGCTAATGAAGGCTCAATAAAAACTGGGCCAGGCACAGTGGCTGACGTCTGTTACCAGCTGCTGGTCTGCCCCACTGGGTCTGGCAGCCCTCCCAGGATGGGCCCACACCCTCCTCCTCCAGTCCCTGCCCAGCAGCTGCACTTGATCCCTCTGTAGTCTCTTTGCTTCTGGCTGGTAAATGATGTCAACCTGCTGCCTTGGCTGCCAGACCCTGTACACAACTCAACTTCTGTTGTGTGACCAGTTCATGGTTTATTCTCTATTTGTCTCTCATGTCTTCCTTTTCCGCTGAAGAATCCTGTCTTCTCTTTGGCCGTCTCAAATTGAAATCCTAAACTATTCCTGCAGAACTGCCTGGCTGGCACCCACAAGCAATACCTCTTGTTCCAGCACGACCAAGGGAGCCAGCCTCCAGTGAGTGACTCCAGCAAGTGCGGTCACCTCTCCCTTGAGGGTCTGGGAGCCTGGCCCCAGCAAGGGGCCCTCCTGACCTCTGGCTCTAGTGAAGCTAAATGTCCTCACTTTATGGGTCACACTCTTTCCATTTCTGTAAAGAATCTTGGCACACCTGGGGTTTACCAGTGGCCCAGGTAATTTTTGTTTCATGGACTATGGACTGTTTCAAAGGGATCTGATCCTTTTGAATTGTGCACAGCCCTAGATATAATCTCTTTTGATAAAAGGGTCTTTGCTTCTGATTAGAGGAGCGCTATGGAACGTCTGTAAACATGTTTTTATAATCCCATGTATAATTGGTATGCACTCACATAATACCAGTCCCCAGCAGCCGCTCTTCTCTGTATAGGGCCATAATAGGATTCCGAAGAAACCTTGGGGAGGGAGGGGGAGTTGGAACAAATGTCTATTCCCTGGAGCCCAGTCTGGTGCTCAGACTTTTAGACTCATTATAAGTTGCCACTGCCAACATGACACCAAAGTGTGTGAGTTGTCAATGCAGCGCGACAGCATTAAAGACTGATGCTAAAACTCAAAAAAAAAAAAAAAGGAAATATCAAAACCATTCTGATCTGAGGACAATGGGAGCCTTGGACTTAAGAACAATAGAACCGGCCGGGCACAGTGGCTCACGCCTGTAATCCCAGCACTTTGGGAGGCCAAGGTGGGTGGATCATAAGATCAGGAAATCGGGACCATCCTGGCTAACATGGTGAAACCTCGTCTCTACTAAAAACACAAAAAATTAGCTGGGCATGGTGGCATGCACCTGTAGTCCCAGCTACTCGGGAGGCTAAAGCAGGAGAATCGCTTGAACCTGGAAGGTGGAGGTTGCAGTGAGCGAGATGGCGCCACTGCACTCTGGCCTGGGCAACAGAGGAAGACTCCGTCTCAAACAAACAAACAAAAAGAACAATGGAACTTCCCAGGCATTGCCTTGTGCATGTCTTCCCTTAGCTGATTTTCTGTATCCTTTCCTCACAATGAACTATACCCTTGAGTATAAAAGCTTTCAGGGAGCTCTGTGCGTTTTTCTAGCAAATTATCAACCTGAGGATGGTCTAAGGACCGCAACAAATCTGTAGCTGGTGTCAAAAGTGGGAGCAGTCTTGGAGACTGTGGTCTCAGACCTTGCAGTTTGTCTAATTTCAGGCAGACAGAAAGAAATGATTCAGGCCAGGCACAGTGGCTCACGCTTGTAATCCCAACACTTTGGGAGACCGAGGCGGGTGATCATTTGAGGCCAGGAGTTTGAGACCAACCTGGCCAACATGGTGAAACCCCATCTCTATAAAAAATACAAATTAGTTGTGCATGGTGGCATGCACCTGTAATCCCAGCTACTCGGGAGGATGAGGCAGGAGAATCACTTGAAACTGGGAGGCGGAAGTTGCAGTGAGCCGAGATCACACTACTACACTCCAGCCTGGGCAACAGAGCAAGACTCCATCTCAAAAAAAAAGAGAAAGAAATGTTTCACAGGAAAAGAAAAAAGAAAGAAAAAATGCAAATGAACAATAAACACAAAATGCATCCAATCTCACTCAAAATTTTAAAAATGCAAATTAACACAAAGCTACTATTTTTCAGATTGACAAGATTTGAAAGATTGATAACATCTCAGATGTAGAGAACAGGTACTCTCATTTCTCTTCTACAATGGAAACAGATGGGAAACTTTTTGCAACTTTCACAAGGCGATTTGGAAATATCAAAACTACAAACTCCCTTTGATGCCAGAATTTCAATTTTAGGAATTTATTCTTCGGGTAAGTTTATATCAGCCACAAAAAATATGAGCAAGAGTATCCATTACAAAAATGAGAAAACACCTGAATGTTAATGAACAAGAGCCAAATAAATTGTGGGACATAATTACGAACTACCTTAAAATGAACCTTACATTGAATTCATCTAATATGACAGGACCAGAAAGCTGTCATGTTAAAGCGAAAGAAAAGCAGTCTGTAGACCAGGAGTACAAAATGATCCCATTTGTGTAGCCAAAAAACAAAATTATACCAAAACAAATGTGTTTATAAAAGGCAATAAAATACCTGCAAGAATATCGTCAAACTGAAAACTGTGGTTACTATGAAAAGCGGATCCAGGAAAAACAGGAACAGAGGACTGCTGTCTGTGAAATTTTAAAACACATGTCAACAGGGTTTTAAATTAAAGGAGGCCGGGCACAGTGGCTCACGACTGTAATCCCAGCACTTTGGGAGGCCAAGGCAGGTGGATATCTTGAGGCCAGGAACTGGACATCAGCCCAGCCAACATGGCAAAACCCCGTCTGTACTAAAAAAATACAAAAAATAGCCAGGTGTGGTGGCACACGTCTGTAATCCCAGCTACTTGGGAGGCTGAGGCAGGAGAATTGCTTGAACCCAGAAGGAGGAGGTTGCAGTGAGCTGAGATCGCATCACTGCACTCTGGCCTGGGCAACAGAGCAAGACTCCATCTCAAAAAAAAATAAAATAAAAATAAATAAATTAATTAAATGAAACTACAAAGAGAAGATCAGATCAAGTTAAAAATTTTCAAAGACATATCTGAGAAACAGTTTTACAACATTAAAAATGGCTCCCCTGGCCGGGAACGGTGGCTCACGCCTATAATCCCAGCACTTTGGGAGGCCGAGGTGGGCAGATCACAAGGTCAGGAGTTCAAGACCAGCCTGGCCAAGATGGTGAAACCCCGTCTCTACTAAACATACAAAAATTAGCCAGGCATGGTTGCAGGCGCCTGTAATCCCAGCTACTCGGGAGGCTGAGGCAGAGAATTGCTTGAATCCCAGAGGCAGAGGTTGTACCGAGCCAAGATCACGCCACTGCACTCCAGCCTTGGCAACAGAGCGAAACTCCATCTCAAAAAAAAAAAAAAAAAAAAGGTTCCCCCAGATCACAGAGATGAAAGAGTAGAGAGCATGGAGGTAATGAGACAGGGTTTTTGAAGATTTCTCTAGAGAATGTTGGTAAGGTACTTTAAGTTCTCTCCACTCCCTCAAAAGGAGAGAGGCTACAGGGAGCTGTCAGCTTCTTACCTCTAGCCCCACAAGAAAACTGCCAATCCAGCCTCTCAGAGAAGTTGCTCTGTATCCCCCGCCCTCAGAGGATTACAGATTGACGTACGGCTGCCGCCTAGGAAATTCAGAAGCAAATGGATCAGCTACTTGCATTAGCAAGTGAGCACTGCTGCTGGGTAGGAATTGGCCTGTCCCCTCCAAATAAAGAACTCAGGAGTGTTCCCCTGACAGCAGGATGGGGGCAAGGGAGATCTCAGATCCTGACCCATTGGTCAAGTAGAGCAGACAGCAGGTGACAGACTTCAAAAGAGAAGCCAGAGGGACAGGGCACAGAGGAGGGACTAAGCAGCCATCAGTATACTTCTTGGACAGGCGCAGTGGCTCATGCCTGGAATCCCAACACTTTGGGAGGCTCAGGCAGGAGGATCGCCTGAGGTAAGGAGTTCAAGACCAGCCTGGCCAACATGGTGAAACTCCATCTCTACTAAAATTACAAAAATTAGCTGGGTGTGGTGGTACGCACCTGTAATCACAGCTACTCAGGAGGCTTACACAGGAGAATCGCTTGAACCTGGGAGGCAGAGGTTGCAGTGAGCTGAGATTGTGCCACTGCACCCCAGCCTGGATGAGACAGCGAGATTCTGTCTCAAAAAAAAAAAAAAAAAAAAAAAAAAAAAAAAGGTATACTTCTCTGCTGCCGGAAAATGGGCTCAAAAAAGAAGGAAAAAGAAAGATAAGTACACTTCTCAGCTTCTCAGAGTACATTTTGCTCAGCGCAAGGGACTTGCCAGGGAGATGGTCATGGAAGATATCTCCAAAGAAGCCATGAAAACATTCCCTGGAAAGAGAGTCAACTCAAAACACATGACTAGGAGAGTGAGCACAAAGACCTCTATGACAACAGTGATCAAGTAAGAACTTCCCCACTTTTCTTTATTTTCTTTGAGACAGGGTCTAACTCCCATCACCCAGACTAGAGTGCAGTGGCACGATCTCAGCTCACTGCAACCTCTGCCTCCCAGGCTCAAGCGATTCTCCTACCTCAGCCTCCCGAGTAGCTGAGATTACAGGCGCCATCACATCTGGCTAATTTTTGTTTTTGTATTTTTGGTAGAGACAGGGTTTTGCCATGTTGCCCAGGCTGGTCTCAAACTCCTGGGCTTAAGTGATCCATCCATCTCGGCCTCCCAAAGTGCTGGGATTACATGTGCAATTCAGCACGCCCGGCCTCCTACTTCTGTTTATCTGTCCTGCCTCCCCGCAGCTGCTCCCAAACCCTACGGAGATCCAAAACAGCAGCTAACAAATAGGCTGGGTGACAGAGTGAGACCCTGTCTCCAAAAAAAATAAAATAAAAATACAACCAAAAAATCCACTGCAAATTTCCCAAAATGTCCAGACAATGGTCTTTTCTCTTTGATCCAAGACTAAAATTTACAAAATGCTTTTGGATTTTCTCATTGTCTCTTTTAATCCTATAATGGTTATCGCCTCACCATGTTTTTTTGTTGTTATTGTTTATGATATTTACATTTACAAAGTCTAAAAGGCTTGTGGCAAATACTGGATTTGTCTCATTGTTTCCCCATGATGAGATTCAAGCTAAACATTTTTTGACGCGAAACTACAGAGATGATGTGTGTGTGTCTTGCTATACATCATATCAGCAGGAACATGGGTCACATTTTAGTAGAAATGATGATGCTAAATTTGGTTGGTTGGTGTAGGTGGGAATCACCTGATCTCGCCATTTGTAAAGGCACATTGTTCCCTCTGTAATTAGAAACTAATATTTGGGGGGTTTTCCCCACTCATTCCTCATTTCTAGTTGGTTTAATTTGTGGGATGATATTTTGAGACACTGAGTATCTATTCCCCAAAGACATTTCACACAATCCTTGCTTAAACCAATTTGTTTTGTTTTGTTTTGTTTTTGAGAAGGAATCTTGCTCTGCTGCCCAGGGTAGAGTGCAATAGTGCAATCTCAGCTCACTGCAACCTCCGCCTTCCAGGTTCAAGTGACTCTCCTGCCTCAGCCCAGTAGCTGGGACTACAGGTGTGTGCCAACACGCCTGGCTAATTTTTGTATTTTTAGTAGAGACGGGGTTTTACTATGTTGGCCAGACTGGTCTCGAACTCCCGACCACAGGTGATCCACCCACCTCGGCCTCCCAAAGTACTGGGATTACAGGCGTGAGCCACCATACCCGGCTGAATCCTTGCTTAAATCAATTATTACACTAGGAATTGCAAACAGCTGATTTTCTAATTCTCTCATGCCTTACATAGTTAGTATCTAGAAGCCTTCTCCTACACAACACGCCTCCTGTTTGAGCCGCACACAGACTGAAATTTTTTTTTTTTTGAGATGGAGTCTCGCTCTGTCGCCTAGGCTGGAGTGCAATGGCGCAATCTCAGCTCACTGCAAGCTCCGCCTCCCGGGTTCAAGTGATTCTCCTGCCTCAGCCTCCCGAGTAGCTGGGATTACAGGTATGCGCCACCACGCCCAGCTAATTTTTAGTCGAGACAGGGTTTCACCATGTTGGCCAGGTTGGTCTTGAACTCCTGACCTCAGGTGATCCACCCACCTCAGTCTCCCAAAGTGCTGGGATTACAGGCATGAGCCACCGCGCCAGGCCAACTAATTTTTTTTTTAATTTGATGTAATGTAACCTATTACGTTCATTAATCTTTTTGAAGCTCTAATTGTTCCAAGTTTGGGCTGTAAGAAACCCTTCGAGTTAGTTCCTACGTCTTTTTGGCAGGTCTCCATAAGTCTCTGAGGCCCCACTTGTTCAGTAAGATGTCCCAGGGCTCATCTGTTACCCTTCTTTCACCAGTCCTGAAACCAGCCCTTTATCATAAGGAATGGTATTCAGAAAAACAAGATCTGAGTGCTTAGTACATTGATTATTTCTGGGTCTGTGGCACAATAAAGAATATATCTGGGCCAGTCATGGTACAATGGTGCAATCTCGGCTCACTGCAACCTCCACCTCCTGGGGTCAAGTGATTCTCCTGCCTCAGCCTCCTCAGTAGCTGGGATTACAGGCATGTACCACTACGCCCAGCTAATTTTTGTATTTTTTTAATAGAGATGGGGTTTTATCATGTTGGTTAGGCTGGTCTCGAACTCGTGACCTCAGGTGATCCGCCTGCCTCAGCCTCCCAAAGTGCTGGGATTACAGGCATGAGCCACCACACCCAGCCATATATATCTGACCTTTGACCCTGGTTCTTGGTACACAGCTTCAAAAAACCTTGGCATTTCCTAAGTAATAGATTCAGGATGAAGGCTGATCACCAGAAAGAAACCAGTGATTAGAGGATTAGAATTTAGGGCCAGCCTGACCTTTGAGGAAAGGAAATACACTGGAGATTCAGCTTAATCAACTGCCCAATGATTTAACCAATCTTGCTTGCATGATGGGATACCAATAAAAACCCTGGACACTGAAGCTCAGTGGGGCTTCCTGGTTGAGGAACACACTAATGTGCCTGGATTCCAAGAGGACAGGACACAGAAGCTCTGTGTCTCTCCCTCATGCCCACTCCCCAGAGTATCTCTTCCTTGCCCGAGAGTATCTCTTCCATTTGACCGTTTCTGATCTGTGGCCTTTATAATAAAACTGCAACCTAGATCGGCCTGGGCAACATGGTGAGACCTTGTCTCTAGAAAGAAATTTAAAATGACCTTGGCGTGGTGGTGCGTGTCTGTAGTCCCAGCTACTCAGGAGGCCGAGATGGGAGGATCCCTTGAGCCCAGGAGTTCAAGGTTGCAGTGAGCCGTGATCACACCACTGCACTTCAGTCTGGATGAAGGAGTGAGACCCTGTCTCAAAAACATCAAAAAACAAAAAACAAACCTGCAATCTTAACTATAGTGCTTTCAGGGAGTTCTGTGAGTCATTCTGGCAAAAAAGTAGATAGCCGTGAGACTTCCAGCAGGTATCTGAAGTCAGGGCAGTCTTCTATAGGACTCTGCCCTAAACCTGTCCAGTCAGACACTAACTCTGGGTAGGATATATCAGAATTGAATTGAACTACAGGATACCCATTTGGTGCCAGAGATGGATGTCAGAACATGCAAAGTCTTTCAGTGAACCCAGCTAGAAAATACTATATATATATATATATAGAGAGAGAGAGAGAGAGAGAGAGAGAGAGAGATATACACACACACGCACACACACATATTTAACTAAGTTTGCAAATATAAATGCACATTTTTTTAAATCTTAAGTCCACATCATTTTTTTAAATCTTAAGTCCATATCAGCCAGCCGGGCGCGGTGGCTCACGCCTGTAATCCCAGCACTTTGGGAGGCCGAGGTGGGTGATCACGAGGTCAGGAGATCAAGACCACGATGAAACCCCGTCTCTACTAAAAATACAAAAAATTAGCTGGGCGCAGTGGCAGGCGCCTGTAGTCCCAGCTACTCGGGAGGCTGAGGCAGGAGAATGGCGTGAACCCAGGAGGCAGAGCTTGCAGTGAGGCGAGATTGCGCCACTGCACTCCAGCCTGGGCAACAGAGCGAGACTCCGTCTCAAAAAAAAAAAAAAGTCCATATCAGCGTCCAAATAAAATCCAACACCACTTGGAAATCACATTAATGCATATCAATCCACCATAGTGTTATTCAGAGCCACACAACAATATTCCATTGTGTGGATATACCATGCTTTTTTCAACCAGTATTCGACAGAGTTGTTTGCTATGTATGCTGCAGTGCATAAGCCTGTGGAAATGCTGTTTTGCATTAATGAAGCTGTATCTTTAAGGCAAATTCATACAACTGGGCCTGCTGGATCATGGATAAATGCATATGTGATTTTGGTAAAAACTGTCAAAAGCCCTTCCATACAGGCTAGACCATCCTGGACTCCCACCTGCAAGGTATGAGTGCCTGTTTACTCAGAGCCTCGCCTAACTGAGTATGTCATCCAGCTTTGGAGTTTTGTTATTATATTCTGAAAGGCGAGAAATGTTTATCAGTGTAGTTTTCATTTGTATTTCTCTTATTATGAGTAAAGTTAAGCATCTTTTCATGTTTAAATCTCTTTGTAGAGCCATTTCTGAGAAATTCTTATTCGTGTGTTTTGCCAACTTTTTCTACTAGGATTTTGGTCAGCTGGAATTACAGGCACGCGCCACCACACCCAGCTAATTTTGCATTTTCAGAAAAGACGGGGTTTCACCATGTTGGTCAGGCTGGTCTCGAACTCCTGACCTCAAGTGATCCACCTGCCTTGGCCTCTCAAAGTGTGGGGATTACAGGCGTGAGCCACGGCACCTGGACAGGTCTGCCTTTTTTTTTTTTTTTTTGAGACAGAGTCTTGCTCTGTTGCCCAGGCTTGAATGCAGCAACATGATCTCAGCTGAATGCAACCTCTGCCGCCAGGGTTCAAAAGATTCTCGTGCCTTAGCCTCCCAAGTAGCTGGGACTACAGATATGCGCCACTATGCCCGGCTTATTTTTTTTGTATTTTTTAGTAGAGATGGGGTTTCACCATGTTGGCCAGGCTGGTCTCGAGCTCCTGACCTCAAGCAATCCACCCACCTCGGCCTCCCAAAGTGCTGGGATTACAAGCATGAGCCACCACACCCAGTCAGGTCTGCCTTTTTTTTTTTTTTTGAGACGGAGTCTCACTCTGTCACCCAGGCTGGAGTGCAGTGGCGCGATCTCTGCTCACTACAAGCTCTGCCTCCCGGGTTCATGCCATTCTCTTGCCTCAGCCTCCCGAGTAGCTGGGACTACAGACGTCCACCACCACACCTGGCTAATTTTTTGTATTTTTAGTAGAGACGGGGTTTCACCGTGTTAGCCAGGATGGTCTCGATCACCTGACCTCGTGATCTGCCTGCCTCGACCTCCCAAAGTGCTGGAATTACAGGCGTGAGCCACCACGCCTGCAGGTCTGCCTTTTTTTGAAAGAGTTCATTGCATAGTAAAAAGATTAACACCTTGTCTGAGATATAAGAGGCAAATAGTTCCTCCTGTTTTGCCTTTTGATTTTTCTTATGGCCATGTAAAACACTTTAAAGTCATTCATAAATTTAATATTTTTTTATTGCTTCTAGATTTTGAATCATACAGAAAAGCTTTCTCCAGGTTATACAATAATCCATCTGATTCTACTATGGCCATGTAAAACACTTTAAAATCATTCATAAATTTAATTTTTTTTATTGCTTCTAGATTTTGAATCATATAGAAAAGCTTTCTCCAGGTTATACAATAATCCATCTGATTCTACTATCTATATAATTTTTTCAACATTCAGCATTTAGCTCGCTCATCCATTTGGAAATTATTCTGACATATATACAAGCTAACAGATGTTTCACATCTTTTTTTTTTTTTTTGAAACAAGGTCTCGCAATGTCATGCAGGCCGGGGTGCAGTGACATGATCACAGCTCACTGCAGCCTCAAACTCCCAGGTCCAAGCAACCCTTCCACCTCAGCCTCCCAAGCAGTTGTGGCTACGGGCACATGCCACTACAACTAGCTAATTTTTTTATTTCTTGTAGAGATGGGGTTTCACTATGTTGCTGAGCCTGGTCCCAAACTTCTGGCCTCAAGAAATCCTCCCATCACGTCAGCCTCCCAAAGTGCTGGGATTACAGGGTGAGCCACTGCACTCAGCCAACATAATTTATTTTTAGAGTCCCTTTTAAACTCCAGGTCTTCAGAGTCCACCTTAAATATATATGAAATTCCTACATATTCTTAGAATTTTATTCTGTTGCAAGGGTCTTTGTCTCATCATGAGCCAGTACTACAGTTTTAATTAGAGATACCTTGTGGTATGTTTCAATATGTGGGAGTCTTGACAGAGCAAGACTCCGTCTCAAAAAAAAAAAATAGGCAGACCTGGCTGGGTGTGGTGGCTCATCCTTCTCATCACTACTTTCACCAGGGTTTTAATAACTATTATTCCATGTTTATTTTTTCCACATGAATAGATCAATCTAGATCTAGGAGGCTAGAGGACCTACTAGAATTTTTATTGGGATTCCATCAAACTTATACATTAAGAGAACTGACATCTTTACCATTCTGAGTCACTCTACCTAAAACAAGGAATGTCTTTCCATTTGTTCGAGTCCACTTTGATATCATTCAGGAATGTTTTAAAGTTTTCCAACGTAGGTTTAAGACACTTCTTTTTAAATTAATCTGTAGGTAGGCCAGGTGTGGTAACTCACGCGTGTAATCCCAGCACCATAGGAGGCCAAGGCGGGCAGATCGCCTGAGGTCAGGAGTTCGAGACCAGCCTGGCCAACATGGTGAAATCCCGTCTCTACTAAAAATACAAAAATTAGCTCAGCGTGGTGGTATGCACCTGTAGTCCCGGCTACTCGGGAGGCTGAGGCAGGAGAATCACTTGAAACCAGGAGGCAGAGGTTGCAGTGAGCCGAGATTGCACCACTGCACTCCAGCCTGGGTGACAGAATGAGACTCCATTTCAAAAAAATAAAAAATAAATTAATCGATAGGTAATTATTTATCTTTTATGTAGCTAGTCTAAATGAGGTGTTCTCTTTTACTATAGCTTCTAACTGGCTATTGTTTGGAAATATAAAGTCTATTGACTTTCTACATTATGATATCCTGCTAACCTTACTGAGTTCATTTGAATTTGTATAGGTTTTAGCATTGATTTTCTTGGATTTTCTAGTAGCTTTTTTTTTAAGGCTTATGGACTACATATAATTTTTAATTTAGGGGATTCTCATTTTCCAAAACTCACAGTTAAATTGAGGCTGTTATTTTTATAGTATAGTATATACAATATTACTTCAATTTCAGATCACTGGAATCTGCATGAAATCCTACTGCATTGTACATTCTCACATTCATCTAGTCACTGAAACAGTCACATCCCAGATTGGTATTTCCTGGATTCCTAGGGGCCCCACTCATGCTGATCTCCACACCCACAGACCAGGCTGCCATCCTTATGCCCCAACACCACTTAGTCTATACAGCAGATAAGCAAATTTACACTGGAGTTTCACTTGGAATCTCAACCATAATATATCCTATCATGCTGTTCATCTTCAAATAGCCCTGAATAAAATCTCTCTAACCATCTACAACAAGCTTGTCCAACCCACAGCCCACTGGCCCAACACAAATTTGTAAGCTTTCTTAAAACATGATGAGATTTATTTTGTGATTTTTTTTTTTTTTTTTTTTAGCTCATCAGCTATCATTAGTGTATTTTATGTGTGGCCCAAGACATTTTTTCTACCAATGTGGCCCAGGAAAGCCAAAAGATTGGACACCCCCGATCTACAATGTCCTCAGTCCTTGTTCTCAAATCTCCTGCTTATCCTCTGATGAGCTGACTTTCACAGGCCTGAGAAGGGAGATGCTCACGACGCTCATGAAAAATGGCAAAAAAATTATAAAACTCTCAAGACAGAAGCTAGAGAAATGAAACTCCTCTGTGAGCTCAGATGGACTACACAGTAATAAAGAAATACTAAATGGTAACCAACTGCGGGAGCCAAGTGCAACATTTCCCAAAGTAACGGTACCTTTTCTTTCTTCACATGATCCATAATTTTGCCCAAATCTTCAACATCAACAATGGAATTTAGGCTCTGACGGTCCTCACCACCAAACTCTTCTTCACTGGAGCTCTCGAAGGGTTCTTCCTCCTGGAAGAGAAATGCTTCAGAAATACATTGTTCAAAGGGGCAAAGGCAAAGTTCTCTTACCCTCCCTCCCACACTGAGAATTCACTATGTCTCTAAATTCTTTTTTTTTTTTTTCTTTGAGACAGGGTCTCGCTCTGTCGCCCAGGCTGGAGCACAGTGGCGTCATCTCAGCTCACTGCAACCTCCACCTCTCAGGTTCAAGCGATTCTCCTGCCTCAGCCTCCCAAGTAGCTAGGATCACAGGCGCCTACCACCATGCCTGGCTAATTTTTGTAGTTTTAGTAGAGACAGGGTTTCACCATGTTGGCCAGGCTGGTCTCGAACCCCTGACCTCAGGTAATCCACCCACCTCAGCCTCCCAAAGTGATGAGATTACAGGCGTGAGCAACAGCGCTCGGCTGTCTATAAATTCTTATTTTAAAAATAAAATCTAGGCTGGGCATGGTGGCTCACACTCATAATCCCAGCACTTTGTGAGGCCAAGATGGGAAGACTTTGAAACCTCAGGAGTTTGAAACCAGCCTGGGGAACATAGCAAGACCACATTGCTACAAAAAAATGTATACAATTAGCCAGATGTGGTAGCACATGCCTATAATCCCAACTACTTAGGAGGCTGACGCAGGAGCATCACTTGAAGCCAGGAGTTCAAGACCAGCCTGGGCAACAGAGTGAAACCCTCATCTCTACAAAAACAACAACAACAATGAAGAAATAAATCTTAAGTCTTTAGCATCAGACTAACAACTGTGAAAGGGCATAATGGAGTGGGAACAACTAACACTTCACCTGCCCTCTCACGTCACAGTGACATGAGCTGGGCTCAGGGGAACGAGACACATACCAAGCAGAAGTAGAGGAAATGTGACATCACTGGAAAGACACATTTGCTGAGTATCTACTACGTCCCCAACACAATGTTCATATACCCATTCATTTCATCCTTAACTACTTCTGATGTAGACAGGTTCAACATCATCTCATAGATGAGGAAATTAAAGGTAGAGAAGTTAAGAAATCACGGCTAATACGTGGCAGCCTTCATCCCTTTCTCCAATTGAGGATAAGGCAGAATAAAACGTTAGAGAGATTTTTTTGTTTGTTCTTTGTTGTTGTTGTTGTTGTTGAGTCTTGCTCTGTCACCCAGGCTGGAGTGCAGTGGCGTGATCTTGGCTCACTGCAACCTCTACCTCCTTGGTTCAAGCAATTCTCACGCCTCAGCCTCCAGAGTAGCTGGGACTACAGGCATGCACCATCACACTCGGCTAATTTTTGTATTTTTAGTAGAGACAGGGTTTCACCATGTCAGCCAGGCTGGTCTCAGACTCCTGACCTCAGGTGACGCGCCCGCCTCAGCCTCCCAAATTGCTGGGGTTACAAATGTGAGCCACCGTGCCCAGCTGATAAAGAGATTTTTAAGAGGTGAAGTAGTTCTTTGTTTTCAACAGCAGGTACTTTCTCAGTAACTCAAGGGTCACTTTAAAAGAAACAGGCCGGACACAGTGGCTCACTCCTGTAATCCCAGCACTTTGGGAGGTCAAGGCAGATGGATCACCTGAGGTCAAGAGTTCGAGACAAGCCTGACCAACACGGTGAAACTCTGTCTCTACTAAAAATACAAAAATTAGCCGAGCGTGGTGGCATGCGCCTGTAGTCCCAGCTATTCCAAAGGCTGAGACAGGAGAATTGCTTGAACCCAGGAGGTGGAGGTTGCAGTGAGCCGAGATCGTGACCCTGCACTCCAGCTTTGGCAACAGAGCAAGACTCCATCTCAAAAAAAAAGAAAAGAAAAAAATTAAATTAAAAGAAACAAAATGTCAATAACCTTCATATGCTGGCCAATATGCCCCACAGTATAGCAGAGAGATGTCATATAATCAGATGCTGCTGCTAAGTGTTCAATACAAAATAAAACAGCCCCTCTTAGACGAGGTCACGCCTGTCCTGTGCCAGATGATAGGATTATCACGGACGATCTTACGCTCTCCTATTTGAAACCAAGCCTGAGACTACAGAAGTGGCGCTGTGGCTGGCTCTCTGGTTCTCTTTTGCTTTGTCAATAAAAGAGTAGTCTTCTCTGCCTTGCTTCCAGATGACAAAATAAATTGTTCCCAGAAATAAGTGTATGAATGTGTTCTTTAATTTAGCCCAGCTTCAACAGAAAGTCTCTGCCAGTTAAGTCCACCCTGATATCCCAGCCTCATGCCCAAGCTGTCAAGAAGAGACAAGTACACCACGTGAAACATACTTTCTAACAATTAGTCCATTTTTAGATCTTCTAGTCCAGTGTCTCCCAACCAGTTTGTCTAAATATATAACAATACCTTCAGTATTAGGATCTCCTGATGCACTCATTTTCCTAGAATTGCAAGAAGTTCCGTATTGCCCATGTGCCCTATGCTCCTACCTCATCATTTCCAATAAATTTCAGAATATTAGACACAGAAGAGACATCAGGGATCATATAGTCCAATCTCACCATGTTATCCTGGACAAGAAGTCAGTAAACTTTTACTGTAAAACACCAAATTGTAAGTATTTCTGACCTTGTGGGGCATACAATCCTGTCTTTACTATGCAAATCTGCCCCTCTAACACCAAAGCAGCTATGACAATACATAAATGAATGAACATGGCTATGCTTCCAAAACTTTTATTTTAAAAAATTAAAAAACAAGCTGGGTGCAGTGGCTCACACTTATAATCCCAACACTTTGGGAGGCCAAGGCAGGAGGATCGCTTGAGCTCAGGAGTTTGAGACCAGCCTGGGCAACACAGTGGGACCTCATCTCTACAAAAAATTAAAAAAACTTAGCTGGGCATGATGGTGCACGCCTGTAAGCCCAGCTACTCAGGAGGCTGAGATAGGAGGATCACTTGAGCCCAGGAGTTAGAGGCTGCAGTGAGCTATGCACTACTGCACTCCAGCCTGGGGAACAGACCAGCCCCTGTCTCAAAAGAAAAACAGGCAATAGGCTGGATCTGGCCAGTGAGCCTGTTTGCTGATCCCTGTCCTAGACTCTCCTTGATAACTGCTCCTTAGACTCAAGTTTCTAATGGAAAGACTCATGTCGAGAATTTACTTTTTCCAAAAGGAACCTACTTCATCTTCACATCAAATCAAATCAAAACTGCTAACTTGGTTCTGTGACCTTGGGAAACTTCAAAAGTTATCTTGAACACTGCATATACTCATGGTAGCCAGTAGTGCTTGAAAACTAATGCGACACATTCCCCTGGTCCTCACAAAGATTCCAACCCAGTAAGAGACACACAGGTACTACATCGAAAGGGGAAATGCTTTAATGAAAGGGTTTAGGAATACGAAAAGGAGCCATGCAGTGGGCTCCAAATCCACGGGTGGCTGCCTGAATGAGACGATACCTGAGTCAAATGTGAAGGGTAAGTAAACAGGCCTGGCCAGGGAAAGACATGTGGGAATGCTGTTGGAAGGGGATGGGCAAAGTCACTTAGGCAAGCACCAGGAGGCATGCAGCTACTATCAGTCACTCAGAAAGTACCAGCAGATGGAGAATAAAGCACATGACATGGGGAGAAAATGTAGCAGAGAAAGATGTGGGCCGGACTGCAAAGGATCTTGCCTGTCCTGGAAAGAGAGAATGAGAAGCGTCTAACATGGTCTGAACAGAGAAATAACACAGACCTGCACTTCAATAGCTCACTCAACTGGGAAGACAGAAGGTAATTTAAGGGAAACAAGACTATAGACAAGGATAAATCTGAACAACGTACGACAATCCCCTAGGGAAGAAAAGATGTTGGCCTGAACTAAAGAGTAACAGGTGAGCAGAAGGTTGGATATTCAAACTCATTTGACAAATTTGTTTTTTATTTTTTTTGGAGACAGCGTCTCGCTCTGTCACCCAGGCTGGAGTGCAGTGGCGCAATCTCGGCTCACTGCAACCTCCACCTCCCAAGTTCAAGCGATTCTCCTGCTTCAGCCTCCCGAGTAGCTGGGATTACAGGTGCCTGCCACCATGCCCAGCTAATTTTTGTATTTTTAATAGAGACAGGGTTTCACCATGTTGGTCAGGCTGGTCTCAAACTCCCAATCTCATGATCCGCCCACCTTGGACTCCCAAAGTGCTGGGATTACAGGCATGAGCCACCGCGCCCAGCCTTGACAAATATTTTTAGAACCAAGGAGACCACGTAGCTAGAGGCTGGAGAGGAAGAGAGAGAATAATAGGATGACAATGGAGAAATTCAAGAGTCAGATTAGGTGCTAAGGTCACACTAAGCAACGAAGTTTTTATGAAAGCAGCAATGAAAAATCACTTTTAAACAGGAGGGTAACATGGTCTGATTTGTATTTTTAAGATTACTTGGCCGGACACAATGGCTCACGTCTGTAATCCCAGCACTTTGGGAAGCCAAGGCGGGTGGATCACGAGGTCAGGAGATCGAGACCATCCTGGCTAATGTGGTGAAAGCCGGTATCTACTAAAAATATAAAAAATTAGCTGGGCATGGTGGCGGGCATCTGTAGTCTCAGCTACTCGGGAGCCTGAGGCAGGAGAACTGCTTGATCATAGCTCACTGCAGCTTTTAACTCCTGAGCTCAAGTGATCCTCCTGCCTCGGCCTCCTGAGTAGCAGGGATTTACAGGCCTGAGCCACCATCCTGTCTACTTTTAATTTTTGTTTTTGTGGAGACACGGTCTCACTATTTTGCCCAGGCTGATCTTGAACTCCTAGCCTCCAGCAATCCTCCCACCCACCTTGGCCTCCCAAAGTGTTGGGATTATAGGCATGAGCCTCCACACTGGCTGTAAGCTCTTTAAGTTATGGGACCCATAACCTGAATTGAAATTGATGTTTCATTCCAATTTCATTGCAGTCATAGCTTGGACTGAAATGAAATTGGAATGAAACATCTGTCATATCACTTCCTGTTGAGCTAAGTAATTATCTCTTGAAGCCATCTGCTCTGTGGGCTTGACTCAGACTGACTGACTCCAGGTAGCCATAAAATGCTATTTGCATTGCACACCATACCTCATATCTTGTCATTCAACAGTGCATAGCTAATCACTAATCAATATTATCGCTATAAAGCAATAAGAATTTCTGTCCAACAACTTGGTATCGACCACTCCTTGTTCCCTTTGCTTTTAAAAACCTGCTTGTAACAAAAGCTAATGGAGCAGTCCCTTCAGCTGCAAAGTGTGTCTGAGGCAGCTGCCCTCATTTTGGCTCAAATAAACCCTTTAAATTATATTTATATATTTTGGCTAGGTGCAGTGGCTCACCCCTGTAATCCCAATCCCAGTGCTGTCCGAGGCCAAGATGGGAGGTTTGCTCGAGGCCAGGAGTTAGAGACTAGCCTGGGCAACATAGTGAGACACTGTCTCTAATTTACAAAACGGTCTGGGCATGGTGGCTCATGCCTGTAATCCCAGCACTTTGGGAGGCTGAGGCGGGCAGATCACCTGAGGTCAGGAGTTCGAGACCAGCCTAACCAACATGATGAAACCCCATCTCTATTAAAAAAATACAAAAATTAGCTGGGCGTAGTGGTACATGCCTGTAATCCCAGCTACTCAGGAGGCTGAGGCAGGAGATGGGAGCTGGGGGAAGGGGTGGGGAGGAAATGAGTATGAAACAGTCAACTTGGAGAGTAAGAAGGGGAATCTGCAAGGGAAGTTGTGAGCCTGTAGAGCACTTCTGAGTCTAAACTTGAGCCCGTGGTCGTGAATCTATAGTCAAACAATCAGCAGCAGACACGAGGAAGGCTGATGTGAAGGGGATGGTTTCAGCCTGGCTTGGGGTTTGGCCAGTCGGGTTACAAGAGTGAGTGAGAGGTTGAAAACGTTAAGGCTGGGCACGGTGGGTCACGCCTGTAATCCCAGTATTTTGGGAGGCCCAGTATTTTGTTTTTTTCTTTTTTTTTTTTTTTTTTTTTTTGAGACTGAGTCTCACTCTGTCGCCCAGGCTGGAGTGCAGTCGCATGATCTCAGATCACTGCAACCTCCACCTCCCGGGTTCAAGCGATTCTTGTGCCTCAGCCTCCCAAGTAGCTGGGATTACAGGTGCCCGCCACCACACCTGGCTAATTTTTGTATTTTTAGTAGAGATGGGGTTTCGCCACGTTGGCCAGAATGGTCTCGAACTCCCGACTTCAAGTGATCCACCCACCTTGGCCTCCCAAAAGTGCTGGGATTACAAGCGTGAGCCACCGCGCCCGGCCTAAAGAAGAGATTCTGGAAAGCATCTAGCACGATATGGCTTAATTCCTAAGGCCTCTCTCTCTCTCTGAAACACCACCACATGAGTTTCACATCTTCCTTCTTTTTTTGTTATTGTTTCTGTCTTTGTTTTGGGGGCAGGGTCTCACTCTGTGGCCCAGGCTGGAGGGCAGTGGCATGATCACAGCTCACTGCAGTCTCAAATTCCTGGGCTCAAGCAATCCTCCCAACTCCACCTCCTACGTAGCTGAGACAACAGGCATGCACCACCATGCCTTGCTAAATTTAAAATTATTGTGGTAAAGATAGGGTCTTGCTATGTTGCCCAGGCTGGTCTTAAACTCCCGGACTCAAGCAATACCCCCACCTTGGCCTCCCAAAGTGTGGGGATTACAAGTGCGAGCCACTGCACTCAGCCAGATCTTCCTTCTAACCAGAAGCCAACGAGATGGTTTATTGAGAAAGAGGTCAAGCTCGAGATCTCCAAGCAGAAGGGGAAAGCCTCAAGAGATGAACACACAGGCGGTATACCTCGGTGTCTCTATGATGCAATTCATCCTGCTCGTGAGATCCTTCCTCCCTCTCCTCTGAGCCATGTTGGTGAGATTCACATTTGCCTTTCTTGCAGTGGCTGCCACAGGACTTCTTTCTCTCCCCTTTCTGAAGTGCCTGCAGCTGGGAGATGAACTTGGTCTTCCATGCTCTGAAGTCGGCCTCAATGCTGCCGTGCTTGCTTTTAACCACGTCGCAGTCGCCCTCCCCTCGACTCATCACACGATGCGCGCCAAGCATCCAGAGCCACTTGTCAACATTTTTGCCAACCTGCGAGGAAAAGATAGATAGGCTAAAAGCACAGTTCTCTAAATCAGGGTTTTCCAGACTGCTCTGCAAAAGCCCAAAGTCCTTCTGGGGCCCCTAGTCATGGGCTGCCGCTAAGGAAGAGGAAATTGCTTGGCAAAATGACCTTCAAGCCTTCAAGCTCCAGCCTTGACCCAGAAGAGCTGCATTTAATGTATTCTACTTTTCTGCCTTAGATTTATTTTTTTAAACAAAAGGACAAACAAACCCCCTTTATCAAATGAAGGGTTAATGACTAAAAAAAAGTTTGAAACCTACCATTCTATATCATGATAAGAACAAAACAGGAGTTAACAAAATAAATGAGTTCCAAAAATGTAACAAAGCCTATGGGGCCTAAGCCTACTCAGTTATAAAATGAAAATGTAATCAATTTGGCAAGATTCGTAATTTCCTAAACTCAGTAATTTATTTCACTGTGATATGAAGCAATTAAGCTGAGGAACAGGGGTTATCAGAGGCATAGTTAAGAGTTCAAAAACTTAATAAGCTTCCTGAGTGGCAAGGCATTAAACAAAATATTTACGTATCTACGCCAGGCGAAGTGTCTCATGTCTGTAATCCCAGCACTTTGGGAGGCTGAGGCAGGCAGATTGTTTCAAGCCAGGAGTTCAAGACCAGCCTGGCCAACATGGTGAGACCCCATCTCTACTAAAAATACAAAAATTAGTGGGGCGTGGTGGCACATGCCTATAATTCAGGCTACTTGTAAGGCCGAGTCATGAGAATTCCTTGAACCCTGGAGGCAGAAGTTGCAATGAGCCGAGATTGTGCCATTGCACTCCAGCCTGGGCAAGAGAGTGACTCTGTCTCAAAAAAAAAAAAAAAAAAAAAAAAAAAAAAAAATTTACATATCTGAATTTTCCCAATCATAGTCTAATTTATTTGAAAATATGGGGAGAGGCCAGATGCAGTGGCTCACGTCTATAATTCCAGCACCTTGGGAGACCGGGGTGAGAAGAATGCTCAAGCCCGAGTTCAACACCAGCCTGGGCACCAAAGTAAAACCCCGTCTCTACAAAAAATACAAAAACTAGCTGGATGTGTGGTGGGCGCCTGTGGTCCCAGCTACTCAGTAGGCTAAGGTGGGAGGATCACCTGAGCCCAGGGAGGTCGAGGCTGCAGCAAGCCACTGAACTCCAACCTAGGCAACATGGTGAGACCCTCTCTCAAAAAACACATAATCAAAAATGTTTTTAATGAAAATATGGAGCAAAATCTACATTGTGACACAACAATAGAATGAAAACAGCTTTTATTTTATTTATTTATTTTTTTTGAGACAGAGTTTCACTCTTCTTACCAAGGCTGGAGTGCAATGGCACGACCTCGGCTCACTGCAAACTCTACCTCCCGGGTTCAAGTGATTCTCCTGCCTCAGCCTCCCAAGTAGTTGGGACTACAGGCATGCACCACCACGCCCGGCTAATTTTGTATTTTTAGTAGAGATGGGGTTTCTCCATGTTGGTCAGGCTGGGGTTGAACTCCCGACCTCAGGTGATCCGCCCGCCTCTGCCTCCCAAAGTGCTGGCATTACAGGAGTGTGCCACCGCGCCCAGCCGTAAACAGCTTTTAAAGAAAACTCCCCACCTCCACCATCACTCACACTCCACCAGAGACAGACAGCTAGGCAGGGCCCATCCCTAGGAAGAGGTACACAATGCAAATGACCAAGAAACTGAGAGGCTCCATCATTTCATTTTTTCAAGTGTAGAGAACAGGATGCAAAAGGAGCCAAGTTAATTTCATTTAGAAAAATAGCCCGGGAAAACTAACCAAAAAATTTAATGTTTTATTATGTAAAGTGCAATGAATGTTTTTTCCTTCATTTCCCTTGAAAAATTCATGATCTTTTTTTTTTTTTTGAGACATAGTCTCACTCTGTTGCCCAGGCTAGAGTGCAGTGGTGAGATCTCGGCTCACTGCAAGCTCTGCCTCCCGAGTTCACGCCATTCTCCTGCCTCAGCCTCCCGAGTAGCTGGAACTACAGGCATCCACCACCACACCTGGCTAATTTTTTTGTATTTTTAGCAGAGACGGGGCTTCACCATGTTAGCCAGGATGGTCTCGATCTCCTGACCTCGTGATCCGCCCGCCTCAGCCTCCCAAAGTGCTGGGATTACAGGCGTGAGCCACCATGCCCAGCCGAAAATTTCATGATTTTTTAAAACTGAGCTCAGGCTGGACACGTTCATGCCTGTAATCCCAGAAATTTGGGAGGCTGAGGTGGGTAGGACTGCTTGAGGCCAGGAGTTTGAACCAAGCCTGGGCAACACAGTGAGACCCTCATCTCTAAAAAAATTGAAAGATTAGCCAGGGGTAGTGGTGCAGCCTATAGGGAGGCTGACTTGGGAGGATCCCTTGAGCCTAGGACTTCAAGGTTCAGAGAATTCTGATCAGGTCACTGCATTCCAGCCTGGATGACAAAGCAAGACCCTGTCTTGAAAAAATAAACATAATTTAAAAAAAAAATTTTTTTTAAGAGTTCACCTGCATAAAGAGCTTGGGCAGGCTGGGCATGCTGGCTCACACCTGTAATCCCAGCACTCTGGGAGGCCGAGGTGGGTGGATCACCTGAGGTCAGGAGTTCGAGAACAGCCTGGCCAACATGGTGAAACCCTGTCTCTACCAAAAATGCAAAAAAATTAGCCAGGCATGGTGGTGGGTGCCTGTAATCCCAGCTACTCGGGAGGCTGATAAATGAGAACCGCTTGAACCCGGGAGGCGGAGGTTGCAGTCAGCTGAGATCCCGCCACTGCACTCCAGCTGGGGATTAGAGCAAGACTCTGTTTCCAAAAAAAAAAAAACAGAAGAGGCCGGGCACAGTGGCTCACTTTGGGCGGATCACATGAGGCCAGGAGTTCACAACTAGCCTGGCTGGCATGGTGAAATCCCGTCTCTAGTAAAAATACAAAAATTAGCCAAGCCTGGTGGCACATGCCTGTAATCCCAGCTACTCGGGAGGTTGAGGCAGGAGAATCACTTGAACCCGGGAGCTAGAAGTTGCAGTGAGCTGAGATGGTGCCACTGCACTCCAGCCTGGGCGACAGAGCAAAACTCTATCTCAATCAATCAATTAATAAAATAATAGAAGAAATGTATTTATTACTAGCTACCAAAGTTTGTGGATTATTTCACATACATGTGTGTTTATGTGTGTGTACGTGTGTGCACGTGTGTGTTTGTGTGTGTGTACGTGTGTGTGCGTGTGTGTGTGTGTGTGTTTATGGGGAGAATTTATTCCTATAATTCAATATAGACCTACCTTGTTGAAGTGGCTAGCATAGGCAGAATTTCCCAGGCCAAATACCGCATATCTCATACCCTTCAGGTAAGTTTTGCCAAATCGAAAATCAATGGATGCTTCCTCTAACCATTTGCAGAACCACTCTGCACTTTCAGTTGGTAGGCCATCAGTGTATGTCGCAACCAGGAAGACACAAACATTTTTACTAGTCACCTAACCAAGAAAGTAATTGTTTCAGTAGAACATTCAAGGCATAAATTATCTCAATGAAGAAAATCCTTTGAAAAAAAGCATACTCATCTCAAAGAACAAAGGGCACCTTCATAAACATGGTTCATTTTCGAAAGTGAAGGGCATGACTAAGAAACACAGCAAGAACAGCTTGCACGGGGGAGAAAACCCAGTCCCTTGCTCCTGCCAGTATACCTCCTGGTATATTTCACCATATACGCCATTCCGTTATCCAGACTATACATTCTCATCATCGCTAATTTGCCACAGTGGAAACAAAATCCAAATCAATCAAGAAAAAATACAGGCCGGGTGCGGTGGCTCAAGCCTGTAATCCCAGCACTTTGGGAGGCTGAGGCGGGCGGATCACAATGTCAGGAGATCGAGACCATCCTGGCTAATACGGTGAAACCTTGTCTCTACTAAAAATACAAAAAATTAGCTGGGCATGGTGGCGGGTGCCTGTAGTCCCAGCTACTCGGGAGGCTGAGGCAGGAGAATGGCATGAATCCGGGAGGCAGAGCTTGCAGTGAGCCAAGATCACGCCACTGCACTCCAGCCTGGGCGACAGAGCAAGACTCCATCTCAAAAAAAAAAAAAAAAAAAAAAAAAAAGGAAAAAATGCAGAGAGATGGCCAGGCACGGTGGCTACTAATGGAAGAACACACTGGGGGAAAATAAGGCACCTGAGTTTCAAACCTTAAGAGAAAACAACAGCTCATGTTCCTGCTTCCTTAGAGTGGAAGCTGCTCTGTGGTGTCAAAAAGACAAGGAATGTGGTGACCTTGCTTATCCAATAAGAGTTGTATTTGGTGTTTGAGATTGTTTTAAATCTCTGAAGTCTCCAAGGAATAGGGGAACCATGTTCTCGGTCCATTAACATCTCCTCAGGCAGGAAGCTGTGAATATCCATATCAAGGCAGTGGATGTTGGCTTGGCCCAGTGGCTCATACCTGTAATCCCAGGACTTTGGGAGGCTGAGGCGGGTGGATCACTTGAGATCAGGAGTTCAAGACCAGCCTAAGCAACACAGTGAAACCCTATCTCTACTAAAAATACAAAAACTAGGCAAGCGCGGTAGTGGGTGCCTGTAGTTCCAGCTACTCGGGAGGCTGAGGCAGGAGAACTGCTTGAGCCCAGGAGGCAGAGGCTGCAGGGGGCCACAATCACACCACTGCACACTGCACTCCAGCCTGGGCAACAAAGCAAAGACTCCATCTCAAAAAAAAAAAAAGAAAAGAAAAGAAAAAATACAGAGAGATCTCTAAAAAATTATCTAATAAATTAAAGCAATAAAAAGTTTTAAACATAAAGTAATTTAACACTTGGCACCATTATCTAAACAGAACTGTTGCAAATCCCAGGGATACAAAATACAGGCTAGGTATCCGTTATCCAGAATGTTTGGGATGGGAAGTTTTTTGGATTTTAGAGGTTTTTTTCTGTTTTGGTTTTTTTTTTAAATCTGCATATACAAAATGATGTGCCTTGGGGATATATCAAGTCTAAACACAAAATTCCTTTGTTTCATATACACCTTACACACATAGCCTGTAGGTAACTTTATACAATATTTTTCACAATTTCATATATGAAACAAACTTTTGACTGCGTTTTGACCTTGACCCATTACAGGAGGTCAGGTGCGAAATTTTCCACTTGTGGCCTCCTGTCAGCGCTCCAGAAATTTGGATTTTAAAGCATTTCCAATTTGCGGTTCAGGGATTCTCAACCTGTGTATCCTTAGTCTTGATAGCCTGGTGTTTGAATTCATCTTAAGAGTTCCAAGTCATGAGGTAAGTTATAAGTAATATCAAAGTTTGCTAATAATTTTTCACAAATAATTTAGAGCACATTCAAGCTCACTCATGTGCACACCAATACATTTTCTTGGGGGACAAAGAAATGGACAGAGTTAAAGCTAGATATTTAACCACTAAGACGGGGCCGGTAAACTACAATCCATGAGCCACATCTTGCTTGCTGCCTTTTTGCTTTTTTTTTTTGAGACAGAGTCTCGCTCTGTCACCCAGGCTGGAATGCAGTGGCATGATCTCAGCTCACTGCAACCTCCACCTCCCGAGTTTAAGCAATTCTCATGCCTCAGCCTCCCAAGTAGCTGGGACTACAGGCGTGCACCACCATGGCTAATTTTTCTATTTTTAATAGAGACGGGGTTTCACCATGTTGCCCAGGCTGTTCTTATATGCCTGAGCTCAAGCGATCCACCAGCCTTGACTTCTCAACTTGCTGGGATTATATAGGCAAGAGCCACCACGCCTGGCCTCTATTTTTTTTAAAGAAAGTTTTAGTGCAACACAGCCACACTCATTCATTTACATATTATCTATGGCTGTTTTGTGCCTCAGTGGCAAAACTGAGTAGCTGCCCAGCCCACAAAGGTGAAGATACTACCTGGCCCTTTACGTGAAAGTTTGTCAACCCCAGCTCTATGTGCTGCTTCTTTTTTTTTTTTTTTCAGACGGAGATTTGCTTTTGTCACCCAGGCTAGAGGGCAATGGCGCGATCTTGGCTCACTGCGACCTCCGCCTCCCAGGTTCAAGCAATTCTCCTGCCTCAGCCTCCCGAGTAGTTGGGATTAACAGGCGCCCACCACCAACCCCAGCTAATTTCTGTATTTTGAGTAGAGACGTGGTTTCACCGTGTTGGCCAGGCTGGTCTCGAACTCCTGACCTCAGGTGATCCACCTACCTCAGCCTCCCAAAGTGCTGGGATTACAGGCGTGAGCCACCACACCCAGCCTCTGCTTCTCTAACTCTACCTGTGTCAGCATCACCAGGAGCACTGTTTAAGCTCTACGATGCAGCTAGGCTAAGACCTGAGATTCTGCATTTCTAGCAAGTTCACAGGAGATGCTGATGCTGCTGGCTCAGGGGCCACACTTTGAGAACCACTGCTGTAGGGTGAAATCCCCTAACTGGGCATGACTGGAGAAAAAAGGGGAGGAACATTTTTCAGATGAAGAAATTAAACCCTCATAGATATTAAGTAATGCGCCCAGGCGCAGTGGCTCATGCCTGTGAACCCAGCACTATGGGAGGCCGAGGCAAATAAATCACCTGATGTCAGGAGTTCAACACCAGCCTGGCCAACACAGTGAAACCCCATCTCTACTAAAAATACAAAAATTAGCCAGGCATGGTGGTGGGCACCTGTAATCCCAGCTACTCAGGAGGCTGAGGTAGGAGAATCACTTGAACCCTGGAGTTGGAGGTTGCAGTGAGCCAAGATCATACCATTGCACTCCAGCCTGGGCAACAAGAGCGAAACTCCGTTAAAAAAAAAGACATTAACTAATGCATTAAGGTCACACAGCTAATAAGAGATTTCTCTGATTCCGAAACCCATACTCTCTGCTTTTGACCTTTTGGTTGGATTGCCCATGGTCTACAAGTATAGCACACTGCCATCAATAACAACCCTTCCTTGATTAAGAGATTCAAAATAGCGGGGAGGGCTGGGCGTATCTATAATCCTAGTACTTTGGGAGACTGAGGCCAGGAGTTCGAGACCCACCTGGGCAATATAGTGAGACCGTATCTCTATAAAAAATCTTTTGGCCAGGCGCGGTGACTCACGCCTGTAATCCTAGCACTTTGGGAGGCCGAGGCAGGCGGATCACAAGGTCAGGAGATTGAGACCATCCTGGCGAACACGGTGAAACCCCGTCTCTACTAAAAATACAAAAAATTTGCCAGGTGTGGCGGCGGGCGCCTGTAGTCCCACCTACTCGGGAGGCTGAGGCAGGAGAATGGCGTGAACCCGGGAGGCGGAGCTTGCAGTGAGCCGAGATCGCGCCACTGCACTCCAGCCTGGGTGACAGAGCGAGACTCCATGTCAAAAAAAAAAAAAAAAAATCTTTTAAAATTAGCAGGGCATGGCAGCACATGCCTGTAGTCTCAGGTACTTTAGGAGGCTGAGGAAGGAGGATCACTTGAGCCCGGGAGGTTGAAATTGCACCACTGTACTCCAGAGCCTGGGTGAGAGAGTGAGAGCCTGTCTCTATAAAATAAATTTTAAAAAAATAAAAATAGTAGGGGCCAGGCACAGTGGCCCATGCCTGTAATCCCAGCACTTTGGGAGGCCAAGGCGGGCAGATCACTTGAGGCCAGGAGTTTCAGACCAGCCTGGCCAACATGGTGAAACCTCATCTCTAGCAAAAAACACAGACACACAAAAAAAAATTTAGCCGGGCATGGTGGTGCATGCCTATAAATCCCAGCTACTTGGGAGGCTGAGGCAGGAGAATCACTTGAACCTGGAGATGGACATTGCACTGAACTGAGATTGCACCACTGCACTCCAGCCTGGGTGACATAGTGAGACTCCATCTCAAAAAAAAAAAAAAAAAGAAAAGAAAAAAGAAAATTGTGGGAAGGAGTGAACTTCCAACCACCCAAGCTTTCTCACCTCTAGCCCTGCCCCAGGAGAATTTAACATACCTGAAGAACAAGCCCCACACCACGTGAGAATCAGTGAACCTTATCCCACATTCAATTGTCTGATTCACACTGGAATTCAACTAACTGAAATCCCTTAGCACGAAAATTAAATTTATTCTGAAGATTCTAGTTATCTAATTAAATTTACTGTGAAGATTGCAGATCAGTTAAATTTGAGAGTTTTGATTGAAGAAAAAGACAATTACCAACCTCTTCTATCAGATGATCATCTGGATCATATTCTTTTAGATTAATAATGGCCACAGGCAGATCCAGGGACGTAACTGCTTCAGCAAGAACTGTTGCGAATCCCTAATAGGACAACAAAAAACATCAAATAAAGTCTTCAATGAGCCAAATATAACCCTCATTTACCCCTGTTGGCACAAGAATGTGGCATTCCTCATGAAAAATATTTTCAGTGACTGATATGTATCTTCATGAACACAAATTCTGTCCTCACTCTTACCATTTTCTTGGGCACCATTACAGAGATCATTCAATTGTGTTGTTCTCACCCGATCAGGGTTTACGTAGGACTGAATCTAATTTGGCTTTGGATGATCAATCTGCCTTGCCCTACTAGAGTAAACATATCAGCCAGGCAAGATGGCTCATGCCTATAATCCCAGCAATTTGGGAGGCTGAGGTGGGAGGATCACTTGAGGCCAAGCCTGGACAACAAAGTGAGACCTCATCGTTATAAAAAAATTAAAAAATTAGCCAGGTGTGATGGCACACACCTATAGTCCCAGCTACTCAAGAGGCTGAGACGGGAAGATCCCCTGAGCCCAGGGGTTAGAGGATACAGTGAGCTACGATCACACCAATGCACTCTAGCCTGGGCCACAGACTCAGATCCTGTCTCATAAAGAAAATAACATATTAAAAAACAATAAACACAGAGAAGTGCAAAAAGAAATAGTGAAGAATGGGCTGGGCACAGTGGCTCACACCTGTAATCCCAGTACCTTGGGAGGCCGATGCGGTTGGATCACTTGAGGTCAGGAATTCGAGACCAGCCTGATCAACATGGTAAAACCCCGTCTCTACTAAAAATACAAAATTAGCCAAGCGTGGTGGCACACACCTATAATCCCAGCTACTCGGGAGGCTGGGGCAGGAGAATCACTTGAATCCAGGAGGCGGAGGTTGCAGTGAGCCAAGATTGCACCATTGCACTCCAGTCTGGGCAACAAAACTCCATCTCCAAAATAAATAAATAAATAAAATAAAAGAAAGAGTGAAGAGTGAAAAGAATGGGAAACATGAAAAGAAGCCGGTTGACAGACAGGAAAAAGTCCTAGGGAAGAGTTCACAGGGCTAACAGAACCCCAGAGAAGCTCTAGGCTGGGAGCAGCCACTACAACAAAAGATGGAATTAATATTTTTTGTACGCTAATGAGATGACTTACTGGAGTGAGGCCTCAGATAGCTTCAGGATGGAGGCTCGTTGCCAGAGAAACTGATGAGAAGTTAAACTCAGCACCTCCTACCCCAGCCCCAACAGGGAACACTAGGGAGAGAAGAGGGGCTGGAGATTGAGCTTAATCACCAAGGCCAATGATTTAATCAATTGTGCCTATGTAATGGAGCCTCCAAGAAAAACCCCTGAACAATGGAGACTGTTGACTTGGTGAACATACCAATGTGCTGGGGAGAAGACACGGCCAGAAACGGCCTGGAAGCCCTGCTCAACCCCCACCCCTCCATAGCTGGCCCTGTGCAGCTCTTCCATTCGGCCGTTCCTGAGTTGCATCCTTTATAATAAACCACTAAACATAAGTCAAGCAACTTCCTGAGGTCTGTGAGTCATCCTATAGAACCTGAGGAGGCAGTGGTGCAGAACCCTAAATTTAAAGCCGGGACTTGTGACTGGTGTCTGAAGTGGGGGCAGTCTTGTGGGCTAATGATAACTCCCAATAGTAAGCATGAGAACTGGTATAGAAAAAGGACAGGTTGGCCAGGCGTGGTGGCTCACACCTGTAATCCCAACACTTTGGGAAGCCGAGGCGGACAGATCACCTGAGGTCAGGAGTTCGAGACCGGCCTGACCAACATGGTGAAACCCCATCTCTACTAAAAATACAAAAATTAGCCAGGAGTGGTGGTGGGCACCTGTAATCCCAGCTACTTGGGAGGCTGACGGAGGAGAACTGCTTGAACCCAGGAGGCAGAGGTTGCAGTGAGCCGAGATCGTGCCATACTGCACTCCAGCCTGGACGACAGAGCAAGACTCCATCTCAAAAAAAAAAGAGAAAAGGTATTTGGGGGTCAGAAAACAGTACTGCAGCAGGCCTCAAGGACTGATACGGTTTGGATATTCGTCCCCTCCAAATATCATTAACACGTAATCTCCAATGTTGGAAGTGAGCTCGAATAGGAGGTGTTTGGGTCATGGGGGTGGGTCCCTCAGGAGTGGCTTTGTTACCAGTGGAGGGTCTTGCCTAGGAGTTGTCCAGGTTGTTCACATGTTCAACAAAGAACTGAAAAAAATGCAACAAGCGAAGCAACAAAAACACAGATTTATTGATGGGAAGGTACACTCTACAGTCAGGAAGCAGGCTTGAGCAAGTGGCTCAAGAGCTCCAGTTGTTTTTATTAAGCTTAGGTTTTTATTAAGCTAGAAGAATTTGGTAACACCCCCAGGTACCCTTGGGAGGCTTCCAATTGGTTACACCCTATATAAATGAAGAATTGGCTCATGGCCAATCAGAGGCTGCAGTGGAGTTATACCATATGCAAATAAAGAATTAGCCCACAGCCCATCAGAGGCTAAAGCTTTCCTTTCAGTTTAATTCAAGGACGTCAGCCACAGGTTGGCCTTAGGCTCTATCTCCAGACTCTACTTTCCTACCTCAGCTTGCCGCCCTCCCCTTGGTGTTGAGTTCTTGCCCTATTAGTTCATAGATGGCTGTTTAAAAAAAAAAAAAAAAAAAAAAAGCCTCACATCTCTCCCTACTGTTTTGCTCCCTCTCTCACCATGTGGTACCTATTCCTCCATGGGTGGAAGCTTCCTGAAGCTTCACCAGAAGCCAAGTGGATGTTGGCACCATGCTTGTAGAGCCTGCAGAACCATGAACCAAATAAACCTCTTTTCTTTATAAATTACAGTATTAGTCCATTCTTGCATTGCTATAAAAAAAATACCTGGCCGGGCATGGTGGCTCATGCCTGTAATCCCAGCACTTTGGGAGGTCAAGGCGGGCGGATCACTTGAGGTCAGGAGATCGAGACCAGCCTGGGCAACATGGTGAAACCCCATCTCTACCAAAAATACAAAAAATTAGCTGGGCATGGTGGCATATACCTGTGGTCCAGCTACTTGGGAGGCTGAGGTGGAAGGATCACTTGAGCCTGGGAGGCAGAGGCCGCAGTGAGCCGAGATCACGCCACTGCACTCCAGCCTGGGCAACTGGGTGAGACTCCATCTCAAAAAAAAAAAAAAAGGAAAAAAGAAATACCTGAGATTGGGCAATTTACAAAAAAAAAACATTTAATTGGCTCACAGTTCTGCAGACTGTACAGGAAGTGTAACGGCATCTGCTTCTGAGGAAGCCTCAGGGAGCTTCCAATATTGGTGGAAGGCAAAGGAGGGGCAGGCATATGACATGGCAGGAACAAGAGAGAGAAGGAGGCAGTGCCACACACTTTTAAACAGCCAGATCTCATGAGAACTCACTGTCACGAGGACGGTACAAGGGAGATGGTGCTAAACCTCTCATGCGAAATCTGCCCTCAAGATCTAAGCACCTCCCGCCAAGCCCCACCTCCAACACTGGGACTACGATCCGACGTAAGATTTGGTGGGGACACAGATCCAAACCATATCAATTACCCAGCTGCAGGTATTCCTTTATGGCAATGCAAAACAGACTAACATAAGGATAAAGTGAGATTTGAGCCAAAGCCGAAGGAACTGGGAGAACCATGAGGTTATCCCAGGCGGCAGGAACAGTGAACTGCAAAGGCCCAGAGGAGGTTACTAAGACTGAAAAAAAAGAAACCAAGGAGATGGGGTAAGAGAGTTAACAAAGAGCCACACGTGTAGGATCTCTGAGCCACTGTGAGGACTCAAGCATTGACTCTTGAATGAAGGGGTCAGTGCAGGGTTTTAAGCAGAGGGATGACGTGATTTCACCTAAGTTTTCAAACAGTCACTGAGGTTGCTGAGTTGAGAGTACACTGGAGTCAGAAGAGGGCCAAGTGGTACTGAATCAGAAACACTGTCTTAGTCCATTTTGCTACAAAGGAGTACCTGAGACTGGGTAATCTATGTCTTTTATTTTTTTGAGACAAGGTCTCACTCTGTCGCCCAGGCTGAAGTGCAGTGGCACAGTCACGGCTTACTGCAGCCTTGACCTCCTGGGCTCAAGCAATCCTCCCACCTCAGCCGCCCGAGTAGCTAGGACTACAGGCACATGCCACCATGCCTGGCTAATTTTTGAATTTTTTGTAGAGATAGAGTTTTGCCATGTTGCACAGGTTGGTCTCGAACTCCTGGTCTCAAGTGATCCACCTGCCTTGGCCTCCCAAAGTGCTGGGATTATAGGCGTGAGCCACTGTGCCTAGCCCAATCTATGTTTTAAAAAGGTTTATTTAATGCAGAGAATCCCAGTGAGATAATACATAAGATGGCCATCCCCAAGACACAAAATCATCAGATTCTCCAGTCGAAATGAAAGAAAAAATGTTAAAGGCAGCTAGAGAGAAGGGGCAGGTCAGCTACATACGGAATCCCATCAGGGTAACAGTGGACCTTTCAGCAGAAACCCTACAATCCAGAAGAGATTGGGGCCTATATTGAGCATTCTTAAAGAAAAGAAATTTCAAGCAGGGCATGGTGGCTCACATCTGTAATCCCAGCACTTCGGGAGGCCAAGATGGGTGGATCACCTGAGGTCAGGAATTAGAGACCAGCCTGACCAACATGGTGAAACCCCATCTCTACTAAAAATGCAAAAATCAGCCAGATGTGGTGGCGCACACCTGTAGTCCCAGCTACTCGGGAGGCTGAGGCAGGAGAATCACTTGAACTCAGGAGGCAAAGGTTGCAGTGAGCTGAGATCGCACCACTGCACTCCAGCCTGGGTGACAGAGAAAGACTCTGTCTCAAAAAAGAAAACAAGAAATTTCAACCAAGAATTTCATATCCAGCCAAATTAAGCTTCATAAGCGAAGGAGAAACAAGATCCTTTCAGGCAAACAAATGCTAAGGGAATTTATTACAACCAGACCTGCCTTACAAGAGGTCCTTAAGGAAGTGCTAACTATGTAAAGGAAAAATTGTTATGGGCCACCATAAAAAGGTTTATTTGGTTCACAATTCTGATATCTGAAAAAGTTCAAGATTGGACAACTACATCTGGTGAGGGCTCCAGGCTGCTTCTACTCCTGGCAGAGTAGAAGTGAAAGGGAGCTGGCGAGCACAAAGATCACATAGCAAGAGAGGAAACAAGAGTGCAGGAGAGGTTCCAGGCTCTTCTTACCAACAAGCTCTCTTGGGAACTAAGACAGCAAGAACTCACTCACCCCTCCCCCAGGGATTCATCTATTCAGGAGGGATCTGCCCCCAGGACCCAAACACCTCCCATTAGGCCCATCACCAACACGAGGGATCAAATTTCAACATCAGTTTTGGGGGAACAAACAACAAATTATAGCAGAAATCAATGGTGAGATGACTGTCCTAATCCAGACAAAATATCATGGCAGTGTCAAAGCTGTCAGAATCAACAACATGGAGTTACTTATGTTAAAATATCCCTGACAATAAGAGCTAGGGAAGACAAAGAATTCGCACACTTAGATTGTTTTTTTTGTTTTTTGTTTTTTGTTTTTTTTGAGACAAGGTTTCACTCTGTCCCCCAGACTGGAGTGCAGTGGTGCAATCTTGGCTCACTGCAACCTCTGCCTCCCGGGTTCAAGTGATTCTCATGCCTTAGCCTCCCGTGTAGCTGGGATTACAGGCATGTGCCACCACACCAGGCTAATTTTTGTATTTTTTAGTACAAATGGGGTTTTGCCATGTTGGCCAGGCTAATCTCAAACTCCTGACCTCAAGTGACCCACCTGCCTCAGCCTCCTAAACTGCTGGGATTACAGGCATGAGCCACCACACCTGGCCTTGTTGTGCCTAGACTGTTAGTTCCTCAAAGAAGACCACCAGAGTCCAGAGTCAAAGCCAAGCGGCAAGGATCTTTACTACAAGTTCGAACCTGGTCCTTCCATTCCACAGCATACAAGAGGGCCCTGAACAATGCGAGTGTTTGCTTTTTATAGCCTGAAAGTTACAGGGGAACAAAGGAATTCTTTTGGTTCCCGCTCTTTCAGTAAAACTTTGAACGGCTGTCTCCTTATCGGAGACTTTCCTGGTGGTGTTTGTACTGGGCTCAGGAAGTTTGAGAGATATATGGCGATATGTGGTGGGATGGGAGGATGGGATGTGTTTGTACTGGGCTTGTTTGTTTTGAGCCTGGGGCTGAGGAATGTGCCCGGCTCTTTTCAGCCTCACACTCAAATTCCTGATAATGAGAAAGATTCTACAAAAAATACAACCTTGCACAAAGACCAGTGCAACCTTACACAAAAAATACTACTGCAAGGACATCTGCCCAGCAACTTCATGTCCAACCTTGGATTGTGTCACCTTTGTTATTAACCTTTGTAGGCAAGAATAATTATTTCAAAACAATTCTGTAATCCTCATTTTTTCCCGTAAAAATCTTTGCCTTCCTTTACTTCCCTGAATACATGCAGTTTACTATGGCAATTGTATCCCCATTGCAATGTACGTGCTATTCCCAAACAAACATCTTTTCTTTTGGAGAGCCTCTCTGTGGTATTTAGGTTGACAATGGCATGGACCAGGAGAGTAGCAGTGAAGGTGGTAAGAAGTGATTGGAAACTGAATCTATTCTTAAAGTAGAACAAACAGAATCTGCTGACAGACTGGACATGGGTTGTATAAAAAGAAGCCAAAAGGTGTTTTGGACCAAGCAATTGGAAGGATAAAGTTGTCATTTACTGAAATTGTAAGGATTACAAGTAGAGCAGGCTTGGGCAGAAAATTGGGAGTTCAGTTTTGAGCACACTGATGTTAAGATGCTTACTAGACATTCATATGATGCTCTAAGATAGGTAACTCGATATGAAAGTCTGGAGTTGAGAGAAACAGTTAAGATTAGAAACAGAAATTTAGGGCCAGGCGCGTGGCTCAAGCCTGTAATCCTAACACTTTCAGTGGCCGAGGCGGGTGAATCACTTGAGGCTAGGAGTTTGAGACCAGCCTGGCCAACATGCAGAAACCCCATCTCCACTAAAAATACAAAAATCCCAGCACTTTGGGAGGCCAACGCCACTGCACTCCAGCCTGGGTGACAGAGTAAGACCCTGTCTCAAAAAAAAAAAAAAAAAAAGAAGAAGAAAAAGAAAAAGTTACAAAAATATAAGAGAAAAGATCTGAGACACAGAAGATGATCCAAAAGGTAGAACATCCCACAGGAATCCCAGAAAAAAAGAAATGAAAAGGGAAAAAAAAATTCATCCAAGAAATATTAACAGAACTAATGCACACAAATCGTCAAAATGCATACAAATCGTCAAAACAAAAAAAATTCAAGTATACAGAACAATAGCTGAAAAAGATCCAAATAGTCACCTTCCCATAAAATTTCCAGAAATCAAGGACAAAGAAATGATCCGAAAATCTTCCAGAAACAAAATAATCAAGTCATCTACAAATTCGCTTTCTCATTAGCAATACTAACATGCTGGAAGACAATGAAGCTACGCCTTCTGAGGCAAAAGTTTTTAATAGTCTTCTACACACGACCAAATACGAATCAATCAAATCCAACAGCAGAATGAAGAAATATTGAGATGGGCTGGGCACAGTGGCTCACACCTGTAATCCTATCCTGTAATCCTAGCCCAATATTGAGATGGGCTGGGCATGGTGGTTCATGCCTGTAATCCTAGACAGAAGGATCTCTTGAGGCCAGGAGTCAAGACCAGCCTGGGCAACATAAGGAGACCCCATCTCTACAAAAAAAATTTTTTTAATTAGCCCAGCATGGTGGCACAAGCCCATATTCCCATCTACCCAGGAGGGTGGGTCAGGAGAATCGCTGAAGCCCAAGAGGTCAAGGCTGCAGTGAACTAAAATCATGCCACTGCATTCCAGCTTGGGTGACAGAGCAAGACCCTATCTCTTTTTTTCTTCTTTCCTTTTTTTTTTTTTTGTTTGAGACAGGTTCTCACTCTGCTGCCCAGGCTGGAGTGCAGTGGTGCAATCTAGGCTCACTGCAACCTCCACCTCCCAGATTCAAGCAATTCTTCTGCCTCAGCTTCCCAAGTAGCTGGAATTACAGACGTGCACCACCACGCCCAGCTAATTTTTTGTATTTTTAGTAGAAATGGGGTTTTGCTTTGTTGCCGAGGCTGGTCTCGAACTCCTGGCCTCAAGTGGTCTGCCCACCTCGGCCTCCCAAAGTGCTGAGATTACAGGCGTGAGCCACCACGCCAGGCCAAGACCTTGTCTCTTAAAAAATAAAAATAAAGGCTGGGCGCGGTGGCTCACGCCTGTAATCCCAACACTTTGGGAGGCCAAGGTGGGCAGATCATGAGGTCAGGAGTTCGAGAACAGTCTGACCACCATGGTGAAACCCCGTCTCTACTAAAAATACAAAAACTAGCTGGGCATAGTGGTGGGCGCCTATAGTCCCTGCTACTCATGAGGCTGAGGCAGAAGAATCGCTTGAACCCGGGAAGCAGAGGTTGCAGTGAGCCGAGATCGCTCCACTGCACTCCAGCCTGGCGACAGAGCGAGGCTCCATCTCAAAAAAATAAATAAATAAAAAATAAATAAATAAAATAAAATAAATAAAAATAAATTCAGATGGCGCAGCTTTAAGATGGAAGATGGCTATCTACCCCAAAATCAACTATGATATGGACAGCAACATTAAGCCACTGAGACTTGAGGGCTGTTTGTATAAACTAATTAATATAAAGAGTCAATAACTTTTGTGTAATGTTGATAAATCTCGAAACACAGCATAAGCATCAGAGGAACTAAAAATAGAAATAGTTAAAAGGTTTCTGGAGAGTACATTTCATTATGAACTTTCTGTACACCTGGATTTGTTACCATCTGCAAGTATTCATTTGATCTTTTTGATCATTTTTTTTAAAAAGGTAAAAACATGCATAAAGAGGCTCTGAAAAAGGTTTTTTATAAGTAACATTAAAAGGACTTTGCTTTGGCTGCTCAGATACCTTTTTGCTTTTTTTCAGGTTTCCCACCTCCACTGCTTAAGGTTTAACTTAACAAGTGACCTTCGACTGTAAAATGAAGCAAAGTATCTGCACTCAAGTAGTGAAAACCTAAGAAGTACTATTCTGCGCAACTTCCACAAGAGGGCAGTAGAACCCTCTGAAGTAGTCCACAAAAGTAACAGACCTTGATTTTTCCTCTAATTTATTTTCATGCTAGCCTTCCTTAAAATCTTTTCCTAGAAAGCACTAACTAGCTGTGACCTGGCTAGGCCTCGTGGCTCATGCCTATCATCTCAGCACTTTGAGGGCCAAGGTGGGTGAATATCTTGAAGCCAGGAATTCAAGACCAGCCTGGACAAGATTGCAAGATCTTGTCTCTACAAAAAAATAAAATAAATTTTTTGGCTGGGAGCGGTGCCTCACACCTGTAATCCCAGCACTTTAGGAGGCTGAGGCGGGTGGCTCATCTGAGGTCAGGAGTTCGAGAGCAGCGTGGCCAATATGGTGAAACCTCGTCTCTACTAAAAATACAAAAATTAACTAGATGTGATGGCAGGCACCTGTAATCCCAGCTACTAGGGAGGCTGAGGCAGGAGAATTGCTCGAACCCAGGAGGCGGAGGTTGTGGTGAGCCGAGATCACACCACTGCACTCCAGGCTAGGGGACAGAGTGAGATACCATCTCAAAAATAAAATAAAATTTTTTAAAATAGCTGTGACCTTGTAACACAGAAACAGGTAGCATCTAGATATAATTAGAGAATGGGACTGGGCACGGTGGCTCACGACTGTAATCCCAACACTTTAGGAGGCCGAGGCGGGCAGATTGCTTGAGCCCAAGAGTTTAAGACCAGCCTGGGCAACATGGCAAAACCCCATCTCTACAAAAAGTACAAAAATTAGCTGGGTATGGTGGCATGCACCTATAGTCCCAGATACTCAGGAGGCTGAGGTGGGAGGATGCCTTGAGCCCGAGAGGCAGAGGTTGCAGTGAGCGAAGATGGCACAACTGCACTCCAGCCTGGGCAACAGAGAGAGACCTTGTCTTTAAAAAAAGAAAAAAAAAAGAAAAAAGGAGAAATCAAAGTACATGCCAGATAATATCACTAAATCCTCACAGTGACCCTGAGATAACCATACTATTACCATCTGCAATTTACCATTTCACAGATAAGCAACTGAAGCTTAGATGGCACTACAGCCAGACACTGTTCCCCCGCAAAAAAGAGAGAGAATGGGAAGCATCTTTCAACTAGATATCAGCTGTATTTACTTTAGTGTCTACCTTTAACACTTTTAGCACTATTAGAAATCAAAACAAGTTTCATTACATAGATGTGTGACATGAGGCCAGGTGCAGTGGCTCACGCCTGTAATCCCAGCACTTTGGGAGGCCGAGGCAAGCGGATCACCTGAGCCCAGGAGTTTGAGAGCAGCCTAGCCAACATGGCAAAACACCCATCTCTACTAAAAATACAAAAATTAGCCAGGCATGGTAGCAGGCACCTATAATCCCAGCTACTCGGGAGGCTGAGACAGGAGAATCACTTGAGGTGGAGGTGGAGGTTGCAGTGAGCCGAGATCGTGCCACTGCACTCCAGCCTGGGTGACAAGAGTGAGACTCTGTCTCAGAAAACAAAATAAAAAATAAACATAGATGTGTGATGTGAAAGTCAGGCCCATATTGGAACTATTAGTGCCATCCTTTTTTCCCTATTCCCTACTTCCATACCCATGGGCATCGATAATGGACTCACAACTTTCTCTAGCCTGCTGAGGCAGAAGCAAACTTCAGAACAAAGGCCCCCTCAAGACACTGACCATCAGACACCACCAATCAGCTCTAACTGGGCACAGGAGATGAAACCTGCCTACCGTCGCAGAAAGGAAAAATATTTGAGGGGAAAAGGCTGGGAGAAAGAATAAAGAAGGTTAGATGACCAATTCAGTTCACTGCTAAAGGACAGTTCACTGCTAAAGTTCACTGCTAAAGGGATTTTCTTAAAGTGTCAGGAAACCAAAGGAAAAGCATCATATAAAGTTCTTACCTTTGCTGTTCCAGTCTGAGAACCATAAAAAATCTTCACTCCAGACACAAAGATGTCTTTCTCTTGAAGGGAGACATAACCATTTGGCATCAAATCCTGAGCTGCTTTTGGAACAGATTTTTCCTGTAAGTTCTTGCCCTTGAAGACAAATAATTACACAAAATCCATCAAGTCTAAATCGTTTCCCAACTTCAGCAGGGATGAAAATTAGCACAGATACTGACACACTTTATTTTTCTCTTAATCTGACACAATGTATTTTTCTCTTAATCTTTCTGGTTGTATTCCTCAAATATTAGCCCCTTGGTATAATAAGGTCCTTTAATAGGCAGGACCCACATTTTTAAGGCTCATGATTTCCTTTCCCTCCAAGAAAAAACTGTACATACTTTTATCCTATAAGGTATTTTAGTAGAATAATAGTAGGAACTTATTTTCTCATCCTTAATTAATGGAAAGGAAAGAGAGGACTACTGACCCTTAAAGGTATAAAACAAATTTGTTTTTCATATAAAAGGTTCACTTTTCATTACAAAAATCTTCCTGTATCTTAAAAATGAGACACACCTATCAAAGAAAAAGTAAATAACTTAATCCAAGATAACTTAGTCTCCAAAAACTTAGAGAAGAAATTTATTTTAGGCATTTCATTAAAATGTCTAAAGACCAAACACAAAAGTAATTAAAGGTTCCTTTTAGTATTTAAATCCTCTATAAAATCTGATGCCTAAATACTCTATTAAAAAAAAAATAACTCCACTTACCTGCGTCTTGATGACAATCTGGACACAAATCCAAAGGCTAATGCTAACAGCAAAGCCCAAATAAATGTAAAACCTGTTTATCCATAATGATATTAAAGGTGAGGAGAGGTCCCATGTATCCGCAGAAGGATCTAAATTTAAAATGACACACACAATTTCATTTAAAGCTACATATACAAAGATATCCATCCCAATTTTAAGAAGAAAATAAAACCAACCTTACATTCAACAACCCAGCTAAGAAATCTAATTTAAAAATCAACTGTTGGCCGGACACGATGGCTCATGCCTGTAATTCCAGCACTTTGGGTGGCTGAGGCGGGCAGATCACCTGAGGTCAGGAGTTCGAGACCAGCCTGGCCAACATGGTGAAACCCCGCCTCTACTAAAAATACAAAAATTAGCCGGGCGTGGTGGCGCGCACCTGTAATCCCAGCTACTCGTGGGGGCTGAGGCAGGAGAACTGCTTGAACCTGGGAGGGAGAGGTTGCAGTAAGCCAAGATCGCGCCACCGCATTCCAGCCTGGGCGACAGAGCAAGGCTCCATCTCGGGCGGGGGGGGGGAACAACTGTAATAAAAATAACACACTATGTAGTAACGTAGTAAAATTATCACACTGTTAACACTAACTCAAAGAAAAAACAGAATATAAAATTGTATCTTCACTTCGAAATGAGCATTTAGAAGCAAGAGAAGGAACACAAAGTAAAAATACTTCATGTGAAATTAATTTTGTTTTGTTGTGTTTGCTCCATAAAAAAAGCTTAAGTAGTAAAAGCACTCTTTTTACTAACTGTACTTTCAAAGGCTCACGGTTAAACTTGTAAAAGATTCTCAAGTAACTGACCTTACATCTCATTTTTTTTTAAGAGAGATATGCAGGGACCTGGCTTCAAACGTTCAACCTGGGAGCAATTTCAAAAGTCGAGGCCTGAAATTTAGGCTTTACAGGTGCAAAAGTCCTAATACACGTAGGTAAAGTGGGAGGGGTAGTTTTCTGTCTAACCCCCTAGCCTCAAAAGGCAAAAGCCAGGTCAAAAGTAGGGATCAGTCCTCCTTGCTCTCAGCGGCGGCTAGCCGGTGCTGTCAAGTGCAACAGTCTCCGAAGGAAGGGGACCGAGGACGCCACTCCGCCCGGAGAGGGTCTCAGTAAAACGTTTACCTCCCCTGCCGCCCCAGGGTCCTTGCCCGCCGAGTGCCCTTACCCATCCTCCTCAGAGCCGACAGGAGACTAGGATCTCGGACCTGGATAGCCCGATGATTCGCACTGGTACCGCGAGACGCACCGAGCTACCTCGCCGCGTTAGCGGCGTACCGAGTGCCTGCAGACCTGTGGGCAGCCATGACACTGCCAGGCCGGTCCTGATTGGTTCAGAGGACGAAGAGGTGGGCCCAGAGGAAAGCCTAGAGCTCCGGGAAAGGAAGCCAGTGCCCGGTGCGCTCTCGGCCCTGCTCCGATTGGCTCAGAGGGGAAAGGGGGCGTGCCCAGAAATAAGCACCTCCCAGAGTTCCGGGCGATGAAGGCGGAGCGCTTCCGCCTCCATTTGGATTGGCTCAGACTGGGAAAAGGCGGGTCCAGAGAGAAATGATTGGCATGGGAAAATTAAAAGAGGAAAGGAGCGGGGAGCGGGGGAAATGCTATGTGGGCCTGTTTGGGTCTTAACTGAAATAAACCGACTGTAGAAAGGCATTATTTTTGGGAAACCCGAGGATGGACTCGCTATTAGATGATATTAAGGAATTGTAGTTAATCTCGTCGCGTGTATCTGTTAAGGGCTATAGGCTGAAGTATTTAATGCTGAAACCATATGATGGTTTCTTTAAAATACCCCCAACCGGCCGGGCGCTGTGACTCAAACCTGTAATCCCAGCACTTGGGAAGCCGAAGCGGGAGGATCGCTTGAGCCCAGGAGTTCGAGACCAGCCTGAGCAACATAGTGAGACCTCGTCTGTACAAAAAATTTTTTTTAATTATTTATTTAATTAAATTAGCTTGGCGTGGCCGCTCACACCTGTAGTCCCAGCTACTTGGGAAGCTAACGCTGGAAGATCGCTCGAACCCAGGAGGTCGAAGCTGCAGTGGGGCCATGACCCTGCCACTGCACTCCAGCCTGGGTGACAGAGTGAGACTGACTTAAAAAAAAAAACTGTAAATAAAAAAGCAACAAAAAAATGAAAAAAGAATAAAACAAGGATGGCAAAATGTTGATAGCGGGGTGATGGGTACATAGAAGGTTCATTACACTTTTTTGTCTACATTTTATGTTAAAATATTTCTATTATAAAAGGGTGAGTAAATAAAAATATTTATTTTAAAATAATTCTATTATAAAAAATATTTATATTATAAAGTGGGTCTGGCCCTTGAATTCCGCGGAACGAGGTGGTGCCAACGCTGTGTTTCAACCCGGTCACTAAACATCCGCGAGCATCCTGTCAGAACTCTCAGCTCATTGGCGAAAGTAAATACGCCAAGGAAAAGCACCTCCCTTTTTGGGCGTGGAAAGATGGCGTAAAAAGCCACAATACGCAGGCGTCATCTCTCACTTTTCCCCTCTCGGCTTCTGCGCCACCTGACGCCTGCGCAGTAAGTAAGCCTGCCAGACACACTGTGACGGCTGCCTGAAGCTAGTGAGTCGCGGCGCCGCGCACTGGTGGTTGGGTCAGTGCCGCGCGCCGCTCGGTCGTTACCGCGAGGCGCTGGTGGCCTTCAGGCTGGGCGGCGCGGGTCAGCCCTGGTTCGCCGGCTTCTAGGTCTTTGAACAGCCGCGATGTCGATCTTCACCCCCACCAACCAGATCCGCCTAACCAATGTGGCCGTGGTACGGATGAAGCGCGCCGGGAAGCGCTTCGAAATCGCCTGCTACAAAAACAAGGTCGTCGGCTGGCGGAGCGGCGTGTGAGTAGCCCCCTCCCTCGGGCCTGGGCCTGGGCCTGAGCCGTCACCTCCGAGGCGGCCTGTCTCTGCCCAAGTCGAGTGAATGGGCCAGGCTGGGGTGTTGGCCGGGGAGGAAATGGAACATTCCTGCTGTGAGCATGAGACGTCGCTGTCCGAGCTTGGCGCCTAAGCCAAGGGTTTCTTCTTTATTTGGTTGGTTCGGATTGGGTTGTTGGTTTGGGGTTTTGTTTTGTTGGTGTCATAAAAGCTGCAGCCAAGAAATCTCATAATTGTGGTCCTTTTCCTAGAATAATGATGGCTGAGAACCTAGTCTTACGAATACTGTCATAGTTGTGGGTACATCTGGTGTCATAGATCTCAGTAGCCCTAGCAGTTTAAAGTGCGTAGTGTCTTCACTGCTGCCATCTAGGGACTGGCATTCCGTGGCAGCAGCTGTCTGCACCCCACCCCACCCCGCCCCGCCCCACCCCACCCTTGTGTTTCTTACGTCCTCCCATGACATTTTTCTCCAGTGAGCAAATGGTAAAGCAAATACGGTTCTGAGATTTGAAAATGTTCCCTCAGGCCGATGCGGGCAGATCACTTGAGGCCAGGAGTTCGAGGCCAGCCTGGCCAACATGAAACCCCATCTCTACTAAAAATACAAAGTTAGCCGGGTGTGGTGGCGCATGCCTGTAATCCCAGTTACTCAGGAGGCTGAGGCGGGAGAATCACTTGAACCCGGGAGGCTGAGGTTACAGTGAGCCGAGATCGCGCCATTGCACTCCAGCCTGGGCAAAAACAATGAAATTCCATCTAGGGGCGGGGGTGGGGGGGTAAGAAAAAGAAAACTGACCTCTACACTAAAGGTCATCAGGGGGATTTGTTGTGTCTTGCCGTTCATGTTGTTGCCATCTCGTATTTAAATGTAAATGCATGTCCAAGTTTCAAGTATATTCACATAGGACTTTCTCTCCTGCCCTCACAAGGGAAAAAGACCTCGATGAAGTTCTGCAGACCCACTCAGTGTTTGTAAATGTTTCTAAAGGTCAGGTTGCCAAAAAGGAAGATCTTATTAGTGCGTTTGGAACAGATGACCAAACTGAAATCTGTAAGCAGGTGGGTAACAGCTGCAGCATAGCTAACCCTAATAACCATTTATAACGTATTTGCAGATATATTAAACATTAAAGGCTGTTTTTCTGGAGGAAAGACTAACCAAGCAATAATGTGAACTGCACAGTGTCACTTCTAATAATAAAGAACTTGGTGGTTTTGTTTGTTTTTTGTGGTTTGTTTGTTTTTTTTTTTTTTTTTTGCCAAAACCTCCTGAAATCAGATTTTCTACTAAATTACCTCATTTTTCTATAAATTACCCCATTTATAGAATGTGGTATACCTGAAAACTGAATTTGTTTTCAAGTATTTCATCTTTCAGATCCTTTTTTTTTGGGGTGGGGGGACAGAGTCTTGCTTTGTTGCCCAGGCTGGAGTGCAGTGCACTTCACTGCACTCAGCTCACTGCAACCTCTGCCTCCTGGATTCAAGCGATTCTCTTGCCTCAGCTTCCAGGGTAGCTGGGATTACAGGTGCCCACCACCCTGCCTGGCTAATTTTTGAATTTTTAGTAGAGATGGGGTTTCACCATGTTGGCCAGGTTGGTCTCAAACTCCTGACCTCGGGTGATATGCCCGCCTTAGCCACCCAAAGTGCTGGGATTACAGATGTGAGCCACTAAGCCCAGCCAAAAGATTCTTGCATCTTTTGGGCAAAGCTCAAACCATTACTTGCATTTTAATAGCTGGAGAGGATGAAATTTAATTTTCTCTCCAGTTCCTCATTTTTTATGGTTAGTTAATAAATAGTGTGTGATAGAGAAAGATAGTGATTTCTTAAATGTGTTGGCATTTTTTTAGATTTTGACTAAAGGAGAAGTTCAAGTATCAGATAAAGAAAGACACACACAACTGGAGCAGATGTTTAGGGACATTGCAACTATTGTGGCAGACAAATGTGTGAATCCTGAAACAAAGAGACCATACACCGTGATCCTTATTGAGAGAGCCATGAAGGACATCCACTATTCGGTGAAAACCAACAAGAGTACAAAACAGCAGGTGAGTGGTCTCTCATGTCATCAAAATATAGCCATGGAAATCAGTTTTCTCTGAAGAAATCATTAAAATAATGGGTCTGGGGCCAGGCACAATGGTTCATGCCTGTAATCCTAGCACTTTGGGAGCCAAGATGGGAGGATTGCTTGAGGCCTGGAAACAGCCTGGGAAACATAGGGACGCCCCATCTCTAAATTTTTTTTTTTTTTTTTGAGACAGAGTCTTACTCTGTTGCCCAGGCTGGAGTGCAGTGGTATGATCTCGGCTCACTACAATCTCCACCTCCCGCGTTCAAGCAAGTCTCCTGCCTCAGCCTCCTGAGTAGCTGGGATTATAGGCATGTGCCACCACACTCAGCTAATTTTGTATTTTTAGTAGAGTTGAGGTTTCACCATGTTGGCCAGGCTGGTCTTGAACTCCTGACCCTAGGTGATCCATCCGCCTTGGCCTCCCAAAGTGCTGGGATTACAGGCATCAGCTACCGTACCCTACCTCTAAATTTTTTAATATAAAAAATTAAATTTAAAAAAATGGGTCTGCATGGAAGCAAGTGGGTAGAAGGTTTGTGGAAGAGATGGAGGAAAAGGACGGGGTTGTAAAGATAGGTAGTTTTTTTTTTTCAAGTAAACACAAATATGTATATAGGACTTTCTTCCTATCCAAATCAAACTTTTAAAGACAAAATTTGAGTTTTTAAAGGGTCATTTTAACACTTCTTTTTGAATTTTTAAATTTATATATAATTCACATACCATAAATTTCACACTCATAAAGTGTGTACACTTTAAGTGGTATATTAACAAAGTTTTGGAACCTTCCCTGCTACCTGGTTCGAGAACATTTTCATCACCACAAAAAGAAAGTCAGTGTCCATTAGTAGCCATCCCCCATTTTCCCCCAACAGGCCCCTCCCAACCACTAATCTCCTCACGTTATGGACTTGTCAATTCTGGACATTTCATATAAATGGAATCATACAATATGTGGCCTTTTCATGGTTCATACATGTTGTAACCTGCATCAGCATGTCATTTCTTTTTTATGCCGGAATAATAGCCCACTGTACGGAAAGAAACACATTTTGTTCATTCATCTATCAGTTGATAGACATTGGGTTGCTTTCACTTTTGAGCTATGATGAGCAATGCTGCTATAAAATTTCTTGTATGTTTCTGTGTAGACATGTTTTCATTTCTGTATACCTGGTGACTACCAAACCTATTTCTAAAACAGCTGCACCATTTTACTTTACCACCATCAGTGTTTAAGAGTTCAGTTTCTCCACATCCTCAGTAATACTTGTCATTGTCTGCCTTTTTGATGATGGCCATCCTGGTGGTATCTTGTCGTGGTTTTGATTTGCATTTCCTTAATGATGATTTGAGCATATTTCCATGTGCTTATTGGTGCCTCGTCTGTCTTCTTTTGAGAAATCTCTGTTCAGGTTCTTTGCCCACCCCCCCACCCCCGGCCTTTTTGCAAACTCTGCCTCCCGGATTCAAGCAATTCTCCTGCCTCAGCCTCTTGAGTAGCTGGGATTACAGGCATGCACTACCACACCCAGCTAATTTTTCTTTTTTTGTATTTTTAGTGGAGACGGGGTTTCACCATGTTGGCCAGGCTGGTCTCGAATTCCTGACCTTGTGATGCACCCGCCTCAGCCTCCCAAAGTGCTGGGATTACAGGCGTGAGCCACCACACCTGGCCTTCACTTTCTTCATAGTTTTTTGAAACACAAAAGCTTTTCTTCTTGATAAGTCCAATTTTTCTATTTTTTTTTTAACGGTCACTTATGTTCTTAATGTTATACCTAAGAAACCATTACCTAATCCAACTACATGGAAACTACTTTGTTTTTGAAAACCTTATGAAATAATATAGTAGAAAAAATTGCATTCTCGATTTTGTCTTGGTAGGCTTTGGAAGTGATAAAGCAGTTAAAAGAGAAAATGAAGATAGAACGTGCTCACATGAGGCTTCGGTTCATCCTTCCAGTCAATGAAGGCAAGAAGCTGAAAGAAAAGCTCAAGCCACTGATCAAGGTCATAGAAAGTGAAGATTATGGCCAACAGTTAGAAATCGTAAGAGTCAAATATTTTCTTTGCTTCATGTTACCTAAATATTGTATTCTCTAGTAATAAATTTGTAGTAAACATTTAGATGTTGTAAACGTCAGATATTTTCTTTTCTTTTTTTTTTTTTTGAGATGGAGTCTCGCTCTGTTGCCCAGGCTGGAGTGCAGTGGTGCTATCTCAGCTCACTGCAAGCTCCGCCTCCCGGGTACACGCCATTCTTCTGCCTCAGCCTCCTGTGTAGCTGGGACTACAGGCACCCGCCACCAAGCCTGGCTAATTTTTCATGTTTTTTAGTAGAGACGGGGTTTCACCGTGTTAGCCAGGACGGTCTTGATCTCCTGACCTCATGATCCACCTGCCTCAGCCTCCCAAAGTGCAGGGATTACAGGCGTGAGCCACCGCGCCCAGCCAGATATTTTCTTAAGACTAAAGGTTGGTCAGCCTTGTTTACCACAAATCCTTTTATTTTTTTCCCAGCATTTATTTTTGTCATATATTATGCGTAGTATTTTAGATACATGATTTTAGCAAATTTAGCAACTATTTAAAATAAGCCACTTAAAAATTGCTATTTTAGTGGAAGATTGATAATTCCAATTACCTTAAAAATTTTGCAAAAATTAGTACAAAGCACACTATGGAAATTTACATTGAGTTTTCAGAGATAGCTCAATTGCATGCTTTACTCCAGTGCTGATCATAATCCTAAAAGACAATCCCAAATGCCACAATCCCAATGTTGAAATCATAAAAAAAATCAAAATCTCTAAAGTCCAAAGCCTGAACTTCTAATATCTTGAAAATCACAGTTCCAAAAGATTGAATCCTGGCTGGGCGTGGTGGCTCATGTCTGTAATCCCAGCACTTTGGGAGGCCAAGGCAGGTGGATCACCTGAGGTCGGGAGTTCGAGACCAGTCTGACCAACATGGAGAAACCCTGTCTCTACTAAAAATACAAAGTAGTCTGGCGTGGTGGCACATGCCTGTAATCCCAGCTACTCGGGAGGCTGAGGCAGGAGAATCACTTGAACCTGGAAGGCAGAGGTTGCGGTGAGCCAAGATTGCACCATTGCGCTCCAGCCTAGGCAACAAGAGCGAAACTCCATCTCAAAAAAAAAAAAAAAAAAAGATTGAATCCTGAATGATGAAATTCTGAAAGCTGAATTCTGGCAAAAGGATTAGCACTCTTTGAGTTGTATGCAGGATAGTCGCGTCTGGTTAATTGCATCATGTGAGGAAAAGCTAGGACCTTGTTATTGTCTTCATTTGAAAATTAAAAATGGTTTAAAGAGATGAGTCTGGGTGCCAAGTTGATAAGGGGTGGAATTGTGGATGTAATTTTAGGTGTCAACTTGACTGGAAAGGAATCCCTAGAAGCCTGATAAAGCATTGTTTGGGGTATGTCTGTGAGGGTGTTTCCAGAGGATATTAGTGTGTGAACCTGGTGACACTAAACACAGAACATTTTAAAGAAGCAGCGAAACCATTATGTCCTTATGACCTCACCCCAGAGCTTCAAACACAGTGTAAATTGAGCTGTCTACAAATTCATGTTTTCAAGGCTTTGCAGCTTATTTATTTATTTATTTATTTATTTATTTTTGAGACAGGGTTTCACTCTTATTGCCCAGGCTAGAGTGCAATGGCGTGATCTCAGCTCACTGCAACCTCTGCCTCCCGGGTTCAAGCGATTCTCCTGCCTCAGCCTCCCGAGTACAGGCATGTGCCACCTCGCCCAGCTAATTTTGTATTTTTAGTAGAGACGGGGTCTCTCCATGTTGGTCAGGCTGGTCTCGAACTCCTGACCTCAGGTGATCCACCCGCCTCGGCCTCCCAAAGTGCTGGGATTACAGGCTTGAGCCACCGTGCCCTGTCTGCAGCTTCTTTTTAAAAGTAAATGAGCTGTAGAGAAGTGTTGAGTATGTGAGTATCCACTGTAGATGTGAACTAACTCATCTGACACTACTTGAAGTTCTAAAATCTTTGCAAAACTGTACACATGGGCCGGGTACAGTGGCTCGTGCCTGTAATCCCAGCACTTTGGGAGGCCAAGGCGAGCAGATAACATGGTGAAACCCTATCTCTACTAAAAATACAAAAAATAAGCCAGGTGTGGTGGTGGGTTCCTGTAATCCCAGTTTCTTGGGAGGCTGAGGCAGGAGAATCACTTGAACCTGGGAGGCGGAGGCTGCAGTGAGCCAAGATCACACCACTGCACTCTATCTCAAAAAAAAATTAACATACACATGGTGTCTACATAAGTCTTCACATTGCTTTTTCTCCTTCATACGTGGAGGTGACTTTACTGAGCTATAAAATGTAATGCTAAATTTTAGTATGAGAAGAATCAGAGTTTTCTAGTTTGTCCCTTCCATTTACAGCTGAAGAATCAGAATAAGTGTTTAAATATAGGGATTAATGCCTTGTCACAGGGGGCTACATGGATACTTGAGGGCAGAGGCTGAACTGGAACCCAGTGTGCTGCCCTACCCATTGTCTTATCTATTGCACCATAGAACTGTGGTATTATTAGAGATCTGGACAGCATTGTGCTTGCCTCAAAGGAAGTTAAAGCTGAGTTTATTCTGTGTCTTGCTCATCCTCATGTGGTAAACTGCTACGTTAAATGTTTCAGGTATGTCTGATTGACCCGGGCTGCTTCCGAGAAATTGATGAGCTAATAAAAAAGGAAACCAAAGGCAAAGGTTCTTTGGAAGTACTCAATCTGAAAGATGTAGAAGAAGGAGATGAGAAATTTGAATGACACCCATCAATCTCTTCACCTCTAAAACACTAAAGTGTTTCCGTTTCCGACGGCACTGTTTCATGTCTGTGGTCTGCCAAATACTTGCTCAAACTATTTGACATTTTCTATCTTTGTGTTAACAGTGGACCCAGCAAGGCTTTCCTACATAAGTATAATAATGTGGGAATGATTTGGTTTTAATTATAAACTGGGGTCTAAATCCTAAAGCAAAATTGAAACTCCAGGATGCAAAGTCCAGAGTGGCATTTTGCTACTCTGTCTCATGCCTTGATAGCTTTCCAAAATGAAAGTTACTTGAGGCAGCTTTTGTGGGTGAAAAGTTATTTGTACAGTAGAGTAAAATTATTAGGGGTATGTCTATACAACAAAAGGGGGGGTCTTTCCTAAAAAAGAAAACATACGATGCTTCATTTCTACTTAATGGAACTTGTATTCTGAGGGTCATTATGGTGTCGTAATGTAAAGCTTGGATGATGTTCCTGATTATCTGAGAAACAGATATAGAAAAATTGTGCCGGACTTACCTTTCATTGAACATGCTGCCATAACTTAGATTATTCTTGGTTAAAAAATAAAAGTCACTTATTTCTAATTCTTAAAGTTTATAATATATATTAATATAGCTAAAATTGTATGTAATCAATAAAACCACTCTTATTTTTATTAAACTATGGCTTGTGTTTCTAGACAACTTCCTAACTCCCTTTCTTTTCTCTGCCTGTGTCTGTGGTAGGGTTAGGGAGTTGTCAGGAGAACTGAATAAGTCCATATGAAGAGTGCTTAGAACAGGGCCTGTACTTGTAAACACCTGAAAAATTTTTGCTAACACTTGGGATGTAATTGGGAAGAATTATTTTAGTATTTAAACACTTAAATGGACAAGATGCAAGCTTTTAAAAATCTACTTCAAGGCCAGGGGAGGTGACTCACACCTGCAATCCCAACGCTTTGGGAGGCCGAGGCAGGCGGATCACCTGAGGTCAGGAGTTCGAGACCAGCCTGACCCACATGGTGAAACCCTGTCTCTACTAAAAATACAAAAATTAGCCAGGCATGGTGGTGCACGCCTGTAGTCCCAGCTACTCGGGAGGCTGAAGCAGGAGAATCACTTGAACCCAGGAGGCAGAGGTTGCAATGAGCTGAGAATGTGCCACTGCACTCCAGCCTAGGTGACAGAGTGAAACTCGGTCTCCAAAAAAAAGAAAAAAAATCTATTTCAAAAGATACATTCTAGAATATAAATTAAATTCACTCAAAATAAACATACAGATGTATTTCTGGACAGCAGTTTTTAACTGAAAACAGGCTTCTTGACTTGAAAAGGTACTGATTGGTTTATAAGCACACACAACTCCCTGCTAATACAAGCTCTCAGAAATGTCCCTTTAGTTTAAAATAACTAACATTGAGGTTACAAAGTCAAAATTTTTTCTTACATTGTTAACAAAATACATTGATAACATGGGAATGAACACTTTCTGTTAATGCTAAAGCTAGGCTGCTGTTTTGATACAGCTATTTGTTCAATATATCAATAGCTCTATCTTAGTAAGAAAATATAAACATTTAATAGAACATTTCCTTAAGATTTTCTGGGGCCAGGCGCAGTGGCTCACACCGGTAATCCCAGCACTTTGGGAGGCCAAGGCGGGTGAATCACTTGAGCTTGGGAGTTTGAGACCAGCCTGGGCAACACAGTGAAACCCCGTCTCTACAAAAATACAAAAAATTAGGCATGGTGGTGTGCACCTGTTGTCCCAACTACTTGGGAGGCTGAGGCAGGAGGATCACTTGAGCCCGGGAGGCAGAGGTTGCAGTGAGCTAAAATCACCCCACTGCACTCCAGCCTGGACAACAGAGCCAGACCCCATCTCAAAACAAAGATTTTCTGATTCTGAATATTCATTTTTTCTAAAAAGCTGGAACTTCAAGAAATGTCAAATGTGGATCACATCTGAGTCACCTAAACTTATTTTTTTAATTTTATACTAATTTCATTATCAAAGAACTTAACATTTTTGGTTCATGATCATCTTCCCAGTACCACAGCCATAATGGATTATTTTAAGGATTGATTTGACTTTTTCAATGCAAGCTGATGTCGTGTGCATTTGGTCACAATGACATTTCAGACTTAGGCCTCTTCTTTTACCACAGTTCTTTTCTCTGAAGCTTCCCTTGTACCCCATACACAAGTATTTGCTCCAGTTGCTGGAACCCAGTACTCTACTTAAATTCCTTCATGGGTCTGGATTTATTCAAACTTGTATTAGAGCTGCTTAATTATCTGCCTTCAGGCTAGACTGTGAGCTCCTTAAGGGCAAGGGACTTAGCAATGTGTGTGTATATCCCACCATGCTTTGGGCCTAGCAGATGTGGAGTAAATGTCTGAAATAATAAACATGTGGACCAGGCACAGTGGCTCATGCCTGTAATCCCAGCACTTTGGGAGGCCCAGGTGGGCAGATCACCTGAGGTCAGGAGTTCAAGACCAGCCTGGCCAAAATGACGAAACCCAGTCTCTATTAAAAATACAAAAATTAGCTGGCCGTGGTTGCTCACGCCCGTAATACCAAGACTTTGGGAGGCCGGGGAAGGCAGATCACGAGGTCAAGAGATCGAGACCATCCTGGCCAACATGCTGAAACCCTGTCTCTACTAAAAATACAAAAATTAGCTGGGCATGGTGGCGCATGCCTCTAGTCCCAGCTACTCAGGAGGCTGAGGCAGGAGAATCACTTGAACCTGGTAGGCGGAGGTTGCAGTGAGCCACTGCACTCCAGCCTGGGCGACAGAGCGAGACGCTGACTCAAAAAAAAAAAGAAATTAGCTGGGCATGGTGGCGGCCGCCTGTAATCCCAGCTGCTCAAGAGGCTGAGGCTAGAGAATCTCTTGAACCCAGGAGGCAGAGGTTGCAGTGAGCCAAGATTCTGCCACTACACTCCAGCCTGGGTGACAAGAGCAAAACTCCATCTCAAAAAAAATATATTTTATATCAGAACTAAATGTAAACATAAAACTATCAGATACTGGCTTACACCTGTAATCTCAACACTTGGGGAGGCCAAGGCTGCCGGATCACGATGTCAGGAGATGGAGACCATCCTGGCTAACACGGTGAAACCCCGTCTCTACTAAAAATACAAAAAATTAGCCGGGAGTGGTGGCACGTGTCTGTAGTCCCAGCTACTCGGGAGGCTGAGGCAGGAGAATCACTTGACCCTGGAAGATGGAGATTGCAGTGAGCCAAGATCACACCACTGCACTCCAGCCTGGGCGACAGAGCGAGACTCCATCTCAAAAAACAAACAAACAACAACAACAAAAAACTGTGAGTTAGTAGAAAATATAAGGAAATATTTAACCTAAGGGTTAAAAGACTTTCTTAAGAAAAACAGAAACCTAAAAATTATCAAGGAAAATACCAACAGATTTAACTACATAAAAATGTAAAATTTCAGAATGACAGAAGACCCTTTAAAGAAAGTTTAAAGAGTCCAGGCACAGTGGCTCATGCCTATAATCCCAGCACTTTGGGAGACCAAGGCAGGAGCATCGCTTGAGTCCAGGAGTTCAAGACCAGCCTGAGCAACATAGCAAGACTCTGTCTGTACAAAAATTAAAGAATTAACTGGGTGTAGGCTGGGTGCAGTGGCTCACGCCTGTAATGCCAGCACTTGGGAGGTTGAGGCGGGCAGATCACCTGAGGTCAGAAGTTCAAGACCAGCCTGGCTAACACGGTGAAACCCCATCTCTACTAAAAATACAAAAAATTAGCCGGGTGTAGTGGCACGTGCCTGTAGTCCCAGCTACTTGGGAGCCTGAGGCAGGAGAATCGCTTGAACCCGGGAGGCAAAGGTTGCAGTGAGTTGAGATTGCACCATAGCACTCCAGCCTGAGCCTAGGCGACAGAACAAGACTCCGTCTCAAAAAAAAAAAAAAAAGAATTAACTGGGTATAATGACACATGCCTGTAGTCCCAGCTACTAGAAAGGCTGAGGTAGGAGGATTGCTTGAGCCTGAGAGGTTGAGGATGCAGTGAACCATGATCAGGCCACTGCACTCAGCCTAGGCAACACAGTGAGACCCTGTCTCAAGAAAAAAGTTTAAAGATATTATGGCTCAGCTGGGCACAGTGGCTCATGCCCATAATCCCAGCACTTTGGGAGGCCAAAGCTGGTGGATCACTTTAAGTCAGGAGTTCAATACCAGCCTAGGCAACATGGTAAAACCCTGTCTCTACTAAAAATACAAAAAAAAAAAAAAATTATCTGAGCATGGTGGCACATGCCTGTAATCCCAGCTACTCAGGAAGCTGAGGCAGAAGAATCTCTTGAGCCCAGGAAGCGGAGGATGCAGTGAGCTGACATTGTGCCATTGCACTCCAGCCTAGGCGACAGAGAATAAGACTCTGTCTCAAAAAAAAAAAAAAAATTATGGCTAGGAGAAAATATGTGCAACAGGTAAGACAGGTAAAATGCCAATAAGTTATGACCAACCAAGAAAAAGGTCTAATATTCACCCCTGAGCATGGGGAAAATTGACACATTAATTTAAAATTAAATGCAAAATAGGATATTCAGCTTCTCTCAGAGAAATGCTAAACAATGAGAAATCATTTTCTACCCATCATATTGAAGAAAAGGTAAGAGATTAATTGTGATATTGGCAAGGAAGTGAAGGAACAGGCACTTTCATGCATTTACTGATAGAAGCATAACTGGCTCTAACCTTTCAAGAAAGTAATTTGGTGGTATCTTTTTTTGTGATGGAGTCTCCCTTTGTTGCCTAGGCTGGAGTACAGTGGCACGATCTTGGCTCACTGCAAACTCTGCTTCCTGGGTTCAAGCAATTCTCCTGCCTCAGCCTCCCCAAGTAGCTGGGATTACAGGTGCATGCCACCACGCCCAGATAATTTTTTTTTTTTTTTTTTTTTTTTAGTAGAGACGAGGTTTCACCGTGTTGGCCAGGCTGGTCTCAAACTCTGTTTTTTTGTTTTGTTTTGTTTTTTTGAAATGAAGTCTAGCTCTGTCACCCAGGCTGGAGTGCAGTCTCGGCTCATTGCAACCTCCACCTCCCGGGTTCAAGCAATTCTCATGCCTCAGCCTCCCCAGTAGCTGGGATTACAGGCACCCGCCTCCATGCCCAGCTAATTTTTGTATTTTTAGTAGAGACGGGGTTTCACTGTGTTGACCAGGCTGGTCTCGAACTCCTGACCTCATGATCCGCCTGCCTCAGCCTCCCAAAGTGCTGGGATTACAAGAGTGAGCCATCATGCCTGGCCAGGTCTCAAACTCATGACCTCAGGAGATCCACCTGCCTCAGCCCCCCAAAGTGCTGGGATTACAGCATGAGCCACTGCACCTGGCCTGGTGGTATCTTAAAATTTTTAAATATGTGCACTTTTTTGTTGTTGTTGTTGTTGCAGGAGGAGGGTCTTGCTCTGTCGCCCAGGCTGGAGTGCAGTAGCAAGATCACTGCTCACTACAGCCTCAACCTCCCTGGCTCAAGTGATCCTCCCACCTCAGCCTCCTGAGTACCTGGGAAGACAGGCAGCCACCACCATGCCCGGCTAATTTTTTTTTATTTTTCGTAGATACAGAGCCTTGCTATGTTGCTCAGGCTGGTCTCAAACTCCTGGCCTCAAGCAATCCTACCACCCCGACCTCCCAAAGCCCTGAGATTATAGGCATGAACCACTGTACCTGGCCATGTGCACCATTTGATACAGCAATTGATTGCTCTTTAGGCATCTATCTGCCAGAAATAAAATTACCTAAATTCTAATGTTATTTTCTGCTTGTATTAGTAAAAACTGAAAATGGCCATCAATAGCAAATATAGGCTGAGTATCACTTATTCCAAATGCTTGGGAAATAAGTATTTAAAATTTCAGATATTTTTTCAGATTTTGGCATATTTTCATGCCTAATTCAAAAATTCAAAAACAAAAATGCTCAGGGACCATTTCCTTTGAGCATTATGTTTCTAATTTGGGGTTTTTTCGGATTAGGGATACTCAACCTGTAGTTAAATGAATTGTAACATCTACTTATTGTGGATTTTGTTTGTTTGTTTGTTTGTTTGTTTTGAGATGGAGTCTCGCCCTGTTGCCCAGGTTGGAGTGCAGTAGTGCAATCTCAGCTCACTGCCACCTCCAACTCCCGGATTCAAGCGATTTTCCTGCCTCAGCTCCTGAATAGCAGGGACTACAGGCACGCATCACCATGCCCGGCTAATTTTTGTACTTTTAGTAAAGACAGGGTATCCCTATTTTGGCCAGGCTGGTTTTGAACTCCTGACCTCAGGTGATCTGCCCGTCTCAGCCTCCCAAAAGTGCTGGGATTACAGGTGTGGGCAACTGCACCCAGCCTATTGTGGAATATTAAGTATATTTTAACAAATGAGACATCTTCCCGTATGTCCTACAGGGATGTCCATGGTAATAAGTGGAGGAGGGGTAGAGATGGAAGAGGGAATAAAACTATGGAGGAATGTATTATGGTGTGATCCCATTTTTGTCACTTTTTTGGAGGAAAAACCCTAAATATGTGTGTACAGGTGTATATACGGTTGAAAGAGCATAGAAAAATCTGTGGAAAAATATACATGTAACCTACACAAGCATATTACGACCAGCATGATTAGTTTTGAAATAAAGTTTTCAGCCAGTCACGGTGGCTCATGCCTGCAATCCCAGCACTTTGGGAGGCAGAGGTAGGCGGATCACCTGAGGTCAGGAGTTCGAGACCAGCCTGGCCAATGTGGTGAAACCTCATCTCTACTGAAAATATAAAAATTAGGCCAGGCGCAGCGGCTCATGCCTATAATCCCATCCTTCTGGGATGCCAAGGCTGGTGGATCACTTGAGGACAGGAGTTCAAGACCAGCCTCGCCAACATGGTGAAACCCCATATCCACTAAAACACAAAAAATCAGCTGGATGTGGTGGTGGGCACCTGTAATCCCACGTACTTGGGAGGCTGAGGCAGGAGAATCACTTGAACCAGGGAGGTGGAGGTTGCAGTGAGCCAAGATTGCACCATCGCACTCCAGCCTGGGCAACAAGGGCGAAACTAGCGAAATCTGTCTCAAAAAAAAAAAAATACAAAAATTAGCTGGGCATGGTGGTGGTGCCACCTGTAATCCCAGCTACTCAGGAGGCTGAGGCAGGAGAATTGCTTGAGCCTGAAAGGCAGAGGTTGCAGTGAGTCGAGAGCACGCCACTGCACTCCAACCTAGGTGACAGAGTGAGACTCTGTCTCTAAATAAATAAATAAATAAATAAAGTTTTCAAAAGCATATGAAAATACTAATTTAATAAGCTTTTTGGAAAATTTAAAGTGAAACTGCACTTTTATTCTCATTCAGATTCACTTTCAAAGATCTCTTCTGCCCTTCCCTTTAGAAATTGTGAGAGGCTTCCCTGGGTCTTGGAAGTTGAGATCTTGAACTTTTTCCCTAGCATGACCAGTGCTGTTGCCAAAATGCCAGGGGTTTGGTGTAGGTCCTGCCGCTTGCTGCACAGAAAGCCAATCAGTAGTGCCAGGGAAGAAGGCTTTAATTGGGTGCTCCAGCCAAGGAGATGGGAGATCAGTTTCAAATTCGTCTCCCTGACCAACTAAAATTAGAGGTTTATATAGGAAGGAAGAAATGTAACTACATGCAGTAAAACAGGAATTAGGGAGGGGTAAGGAAGAGGAGTTGATCAACAGGCAGCAGGTGGTCTGTTAGGCCATTATGACAGATGAGGGGTTCTGCATCTCATTGTCCGAATGCAGTGATCTGGTAAGTTTCAGTTCCTTGATACCATCTGGAAGGCCTGATGGTTGATTTCCTGAGAAAGGAACTCAGATAAGGCAAATGTCACTTTCTCAAATTTCAAGACTGGAAAGGTCAATTTGTTTCTCTTTTTGCTTTTGCTTTTGTTTTGTTTTGAGACAGGGTCTCACTATGTTGCCCAGGCTGAAGTGCAGTGGCTGTTCACAGGCGTGATGCCACTACTCATCAGCATGGGAGTTTTGACCTGCTCAGTCTCCGACCTGAACTGGTTAACCCCTCCTTAAGCAACCTGGTGGTCCCCCACTCCCAGGAAGTTGATGCTGAACTTAGTGCAGACACCTGATTGGCATAGCGCACTACAGCCCAGAACTCCTGGGCTCAAAGGATCCTCCCGCCTCAGCCTCCCAAGTAGCTGGGAATACCAGCACACTCCACCACACCAGGCTAGAAGGGTCAATTTCTATGTTTATTCAAAAGAAACCATAAACATCTGCTCTATGAAAGAACTGAGTCAGTTTCAGTACCTTAGCAGGTGACACAGACTCTGTTGTGAGAACGGAAAGCCCAGGAAAGAATTGTAGATTACTGGTTTCAAGCTGTCTTATACCTACCTCAGGCACTAGGAGGCATGGAGAGTTTGCAAGGAAGTGATGAGGAGATTTAAAAAGAAAAGGCAGAAGAGATGGAGAGTGGATGGAAAGCTCCCAATAAAAAGAGGCTGGCCAGGCGCGTTGGCTCATGCCTATAATCCCAGCATTTTGGAAGGCTGAGGCAGGCGGATCACCCAAGGTCAGGAGTTCGAGGCCAGCCTGGCCAAAATGGTGAAATCCCTTCTCTACTAAAAATACAAAAAATTAGCTGGGAGTGGTGGTAGGTACCTGTAATCCCAGCTACTAGGGAGACTGAGGCAGGAGAATCACATGAACCCAGGAGGCACAGGTTGCAGTGAGCCGAGATCGCACCACTGCACTCCAGCCTGAGTGACAGAGTGAGACAAGAGACAGAGAGAATAGGAATGTTTTGAGCAGAGCAGTTACTTCTTGCTGCAGTTCCTTTTCCCCAGAACAGTCAAAATGTGCTGGCCCTTACTTTTCTTCATGTCCCTCTCCTCCTAGGCTGGGATCCAGGAGCCCCAGGACTTGGTGCCACTAAAATAACTGCCGCATTTTTTTTTCCTTGAGTTTCATGGCATGGATCCCAGATTTCAGCTTTGAATCTTTGAATGTTTTGAATGTTTCAGCTTTCAAATGTTTTGCTTTTCTCCAAATAGCCTAGGCTATAGTGAACCATAGAAGGGCAATGAGCAAGCCATCATCCCCAAACATTTCTAAATCAATCCATTTTCCATCATGACTCAGTACATGTATACATCTGTAACAGAGTGCAGTGGCGCAATCATAGCTCTCTGCAGCCTAGAACTCTTAGGTTCAATCAATCCTCCTGCCTCAGCCTCCAGAGTTGCTGGAACTACAGGCTTGTGCCACCACGCCTAGCTAATTTTTTTAATTTTTTGTAGGGACAGGGTCTTCCTATGTTGCCCAAACTTAATCTACTATTTTGTTTGTTTGAGACAGAGTCTCGCTCTGTTGCCCAGGCTGGAGTGCAGTGGGGCAATCTCTCCTCACTGCAATCTCCGCCTCCTGGGTTCAAGCGATTCTCCTGCCTCAGCTTTCAAGTAGCTGGGATTACAGGCGCCCCCTACCATGCCCGGCTAATTTTTTTTTTTTTTTTAGTAGAGACGGGGTTTCACCACAGTGGCCACGCTGGTCTCGAACCCTTGAACCCAGGTGATCCACCTGCCTCAGCCTCCCAAAGTGCTAGGATTACAGGCGTGAGCCACTGTGCACGGCCTTAATCTACTATTTTTTCTGGCAATAATTAGATGCTTAATTCTCTAAGTAAAAATTAAATCCAATTCCAAGGTTTGCAAAGCATACTAAGTATACCCAAACATCTTCAGAGAAACTATTCTGAGCAATTTCTTTACCATATTTTGCCCAAACACAGTAATGAATACAGCTGAATATTCCCTGCATGTTTTGCTAATTTCATACTTTCCATCAGTACACAGAACATGGCAACTGTGTGTCTCAAGTGTTTTTCAGACATCATCTGACTTACTGTAACTGTCTGCAAAGTAGACCTGGTATTATGTATCTTTCACAGATGGAGAATTTGAAGTTAAATAAGAGCCCAGGTGCACAATTACATTTCAGGGCCCAGAATTTAGGTATAAATGTTGGCCTTAAAGAGTGCCGTTTTATTTTTAGAACACTAATTCAGTAAATAAAACGGCAGACATGGGCTTATGATTCATTCACCTTATTTGTGAAAAGAAAAACCGAATAACCTCAGCTTCTTTGTCAAGTGGTTTAGCAAGTCACATCAAGAGAAAAGGAAAGCGCTGGGTGCGGTGGCTCATGCCTATAATCCCAGCACTTGGGAGGCTGAGGCAGGCATATCACTTGAGGTGAGGAGTTCGAGACCAGCCTTGCCAACATGGTGAAATGCCATCTCTACTAAAAATACAAAAATTAGCTGGGCGTGGTGGTGGGCACCTGTAATCCCAGCTACTTGGGAGGCTGAGGCAGGAGAATCGCTTGAACCTGAGAGGTGGAGGTTGGCGTGAGCCAAGATTTTATCACTGCACTCCAGCCTCGGTAACAAAGCAAGACTCGGTCTCAATTAAAAAAAAAAAAAAAGGAAAGGAAGCTGGGAAAAAATTAAATGAGACTAAAAGTTACTAAAAAATAGCCCAAACCTTTTAACAAAAGAAGCTTTGAGGCCAGGCGGTGGCTCAGGCCTGTAATCCCAGCAAGTTGGGAGGCCAAGGCAGGCGGATCACTTGAGGTCAGGAGTTCGAGACCAGCCTGACCAACATGGAGAAACCCTGTCTCTACCAAAAATACAAAATTAGCTGGGCATGGTGGCGCATGCCTGTAATTCCAGCTACTCGGGAGGCTGAGGCAGGAGAATTGCTTGAACCCGGGAGACGGAGGTTGCGGTGAGCTGAGATCACGCCATTGCACTCCAGCCTGGGCCACAAGAGTGAAACTCTGTCTCAAAAAAAAAAAAAAAAAAAAAAAAAAAGAAGCTTTGAAAAGCAGAGAGGGAGAGAAATATTTCATTACTATTTATTGCAGAGAAACTCTCCACCAGGCTGCCACATGTGGTTGCACAGGCTGAGCACTGCACAACTTCCACGGCTGCCATACAACAGCTACTCCTGAAGTGCAATGGTCCAGCTATCAAGATAGCTCTTTATGGCAATAACAGGCATTTTCTGTATTGAAATCATTTTTAAAAATAAAGATGGGGTCTCACAATGTTTCCCAGGTTAGTCTCAACCCCCTGGGCTCGAGCGATCCTTCTGACTCAGCCTCCAGAAGTGCTGGGATTACAGGCACGAGCCACCATACCCACCCGATTGAAACACTTAATTTTTTTAAATTGTTAAAGTACTTTGCATTAGAAAGAAAGAAGAGCCAAAATAAATCTTATTTATAAAGGCAAACATAGGGCCAGGTGCAATGGCTCACGCCTGTAATTCCAGCACTTTGGGAGGCCAAGGTGGCTGGATCACCTGAGGTCAGGAGTTTGAGACCAGCCTGGCTAACACGGTGATGAGGGAAGAGAGAGATCCTCTCATATTGTTTTATATTGTTTTATACTCAGTACCTGTTTTAAGAAAAAACAACAAGGAAGTAAAACCAAAGACAGGCAGCCCAGCGCCATGCCCGAAACCACGCCTGGGCCTGCCTGGTCTAAACCCAGTAGTTAAAACTCAACTCATAACTTAGAAACCAATGTTATTCATAGATTCCAGACATCATGTAATCCCAGCTACTCAGGAGGCTGAGGCAGAAGAATCGCTTGAACCCTGGAGGCGAAGGTTGCAGTGAGCCAGGATCAGGCCACTGCACTCCAGCATGGGTGACAGAGAGAGACTCCGTCCTGAAAATAAATAAATGCATAAATAATAAAGGCAAACAGAACTTTTTATTACAATTATTCCCCCCCGCTTAATTCTGAAACAGCATGTTTTGGACAAAGACTCCAATCTTTTTTTTTTTTTTTTTTTTTTTTTTTTTTGTGACGGTGTTTCGCTCTTGTTGCCCAGGCTGGAGTGCAATGGCGCCATCTCAGCTCACTGCAACCTCCGCCTCCCAGGTTCAAGCGATTCTCCTGCCTCAGCCTCCCAAGTAGCTGGGATTACAGGCATATACCACCACGCCCGGCAAATTTTGTATTTTTAATAGAGATGGGGTTTCTCCATGTTGGTCAGGCTGGTCTCGAAGTCCTGACCTCAGGAGATCCCCCCGCCTCAGCCTCCCAATGTGCTGGGATTACAGGCGTGAGCCACTGCGCCCGGCTGACAAAGACTCCAATCTAAGTAATTAAATCGACGTGAAGAAATAGAGAAAAATTGGACTCTCTGCGTTAGGAAGTTTATAAAATAAGCATGTATTGATCGCCTGCTAGTTGTGAGGCTTTGCGTTAGGGGATGTATTCGTGACTTTGGCTTCTTCTAGTTAAGTAGTTCTCAAAGTGGGGATACACCATTAGGATCGCCTGCCTCAGCCTCCCAAAGTCCTGGAATTACAGGAGTGAGCCACCGTGCCTGTAGCTGCACTAGACCAATCTGGTTCAACTTTTTTTTTTTTTTTTTTGAGACAGAGTCTCGCTCTGTTGCCCAGGCTGGAGTGCAGTGGCTCAATCTCGGCTCACTGCAAGCTCCGCCTCCTGGGTTCACGCCATTCTCCTGCCTCAGCCTTCTGAGTAGCTGGGTCTACAGGCGTGTGCCACCAGGCCGGCTAACTTTTTGTATTTTTAGTAGAGACGGGGTTTCACCGTGTTAGCCAGGATGGTCTCGATCTCCTGACCTCGTGGATCCGCCCGTCTCGGCCTCCCAAAGTGCTGGGATTACAGGCATGAGCCACCGCGCCCGGCTTGCTTCAACTTTTATGTAACAAAGTTGTTAGTTTATCAGTTGCCTGGAACCCTCAGATTATGTAACCTGAGCACGTCCAGACGAACCAAGCCTGCACCCACAGGGGGAACCTAAGTCCTAGGATCAGGGCATGGGGACTAAATTAAGAAGCAGACACAGCCCACCAGGATCCAGGATCCAATCAGATTGAGCCCTGGCATCACCCCATTGCAGCATCCAGTCAGATCACACCTCCTGGCATCACCTGACTACAAGATCCAATCATATCATGACTCATTAGCCTAGGCCTATAAAAGCCAACCCAGCGCCCCCCCCCGCCCCCCCCCACCCTCCAAGTGGCACTGTTTTGGGAGCTGTCTGTAATCCACCAAGCGACTGAACTCATCCACTGCGTAGGTAACAAGAACTTGTTACAAATGCAAAATCTTGGCCGGCCGCGCTGGCTCACGCCTGTAATCCCAGCACTTTGGGAGGCCGAGGCAGGCAGATAACCTGAGGTCAGGAATTCGAGACCAGCCTGGCCAAAATGGCGAAACCCCATCTCTACTATAAATACAAAAATTAGCCGGGTGTGGTGGCTCACGCCAGTAATCACAGCTACTCATGAGGCTGAGGCAGGAGAATTGGTTGAACCTGGGAGGCGGGGGTTGCAGTGAGCCGAGATCGCACCATTGCACTCCAGCCTGGGTGACAGAGCGGGACTCCGTCTCAAAAAAAAAAGAAAAAAGAAAAAAAGAAAAATCTTAAACCTCATTCCAAACCTAATCAATCAGAGACGGGGCCCAGCAATTTTTAATCTCAATAAACTGTAAATCTATAAGTCAGTAAACTCTCCAAGTGACTCTGATGCACGCTAAAGTTTCAGAACCACTATTCTAGTTTGTAGATCAATATTTTAAGGTAAGAACAGGCATTTAGACAGTTCAGAGCTGGGGGCGTAGGGAGGAACACAACAGAAATGCCGAGAGATCAAACGTACATAAGACTTCAGCCCAGAAAGATCTGCCGCAGATTTTCTCAAACCCTGGTGGTCCTTTTGGTGAGATGGGGTGTTTCAGAGGGATATGGCTATAGATGTGATGGCCCTCTTGAGAGGCTGACAGAGACTTAAGTATCAGGCCAGGCGCGGTGGCTCACGCCTGTAATCCCAGCACTTTGGGAAGCCGAGGTGGGTGGATCACAAGGTCAGGAGATCAAGACCATCCTGGCTAACACGGTGAAACCACGTCTCTACCAAAAATACAAAAAATTAGCCGGGCGTGGTGGTGGGCACCTGTAGTCCCAGCTACTCGGGAGGCTGAGGCAGGAGCATGGCGTGAACCTGGGAGGCAGAGCTTGCAGTGAGCCGAGATTGCCCCACTGCCCTCCAGCCTGGGCGACAGAGCGAGATTCCCTCTCGGGAAGAAAAAAAAAAAGTATCAGATTTGTTTTAAAGTACTATGGAAGTGGGAATAGCCCAGCCAGAGGTGTTTGTTCCTTAATTTGTTTGTTGCTTTGTTTGTTTTTGAGACAGAGTTTCACTTTTGTTGCCCAGGCTAGAGTGCAATGGCGCGATCTCGGCTCACCACAACCTCCGCCTCCCGAGTTCAAATGATTCTCCTGCCTCAGCCTCCTGAGTAGCTGGGATTACAGGCATGCACCACAATGCCTGGCTAATTTTCTATTTTCAGTAGAGACGGGGTTTCTCCATTTTAGTCAGGCTGGTCTCAAACTCCTGACCTCAGGTGACCTGCCCCCTTCAGCCTCCCAAAGTGCTGGGATTACAGGCGGGAGCCACCTCGCTTGGCCTGTTTAGTGTTTTTTTTTTTTTTTTTTTTGAGACGGAGTCTTGCCCTATTGCCCAGGCTGGAGTAGTCTCGCTCTGTCGCCCAGGCTGGAATGTAGTGATGGGACCTCTGCTCACTGCAACCTCCGCCTCCCAGGTTCAAGTGATTCTCCCGCCTTAGCCTCCTGAGTAGCTGGGATTACAGGCGCCCGCCACCACGCCCGGCTAATTTTTGTGTGTTTAGTAGAGACCGCATTTCGCCATGTTGCACAGGCTGGTCTCGAACTCCTGGCCTCAAGTGATCTGCCCGCCTCAGCCTCCCAAAGTGCTGGGATTGCAGGTGTGAGCCACTGCGGCTGACCAGTCCAGAGTCTATTTGAAACAGAGTTGGAAAGACAGGAATTTAAACCTTACTAGTTGTGTAAAGTTGGTATGCAGCAGGCACATTTTAGGATATCTGCCCAGCCCACGATTCTTCCATTTCTTCTCTAGAATCTCTGTCTCTCAACACAAGGGGGAAGAAAGAGAGAGAGAGCGAGACAGACAGACTCTTATGCAACCACATAAAAGGAATAACCTTTGCTAAGAAGATACGATTGTCTCTCTAAGGAGTTTAGAATATGGACAGAACAATAATCATGGATTTTTGCAGATGGCTGAACCTGTCTTCTGTGATTCCAGGAGTTGTGGGGCAGCCATGCTTCTCTACAAGGATACAGGTACCAAGAGAAAGAACTCATTCTGCAGGTGGAGAAAAAGAGGACTCTGGGGTCTGTTACCTGAGTTTCCAGCTGTCTCCTGAGCCAGGTTCAGCACCTTCCCCTGTCTCGTAGCAAATCAGCCCCTGGATTCAGCGAGATATCCTGAGAGCCTACAAGTAACTTTGGCTGCCCACCTGTATTCTTTTTCTTATTTGTTATTAATTTATGTTGAGACGGAGTCTCACTCTGTCGCCCAGGCTGGAGTGTAATGGCGTGATCTCGGCTCACTGCAACCTCCACCTACCGGGTTCAAGCAATTCTCCTGCCTCAGCTTCCTGAGTAGCTGAGACTACAGGTGCCCGTCACCACGCCTGGCTAATTTTTGTATTTTTAGTAGAGACAGGATTTCACCATGTTGGCCTGGTTGATCTCAAACTCCTGACCTCAGGTGACCCGCCTGCCTTAGCCTTCCAAAGTGCTGGGATTACAGGCATGAGCCACGCCCCGGGTCCCGTATTCTTTTTCTTTGCGAAAGATTCAGCTGAAGTTCGTTTCTGTAACTCATACCAGAAAGCCTTTGCTAAGACAGGTGAGCAATTTATCTAATCTCACTCAACTTCAATGTATTTGTGGAAGGAGGCTGCTAATAGGTACCTCATTCACTGGTAAAGAGCTAAGTGAGATAATGTGCGTAAATACTTAGGGCAATGTCCAGCACACATTAAAATCACCCTTTCAAGTCATAGGAATGAGTTCTTTATCACCCTGGGCTGTGGTAATCACCTGTGCGTTCCGGGTCAAAAGGCCCGAGGTGGCTCCCTGGAATATGGCCTGGTCTCCACTCGAGTCTACTAATCTGAAGGCTGGGCAACCACAGATTACTTGCTCTGATTGAAAAGTTTGACAAGAAAATGATGACCAGGTGCCTTTCAGTGATTTCAATTTTTGAAGATGGCCAGGTCCACCGGCTCACACCTATAATCCAAACACTGGGAGGCCAAGGCAGGAAGATCTGTTGAGCCCAGGAGTTCAAGACCAGCCTGGGTAATAGAGTGAGACCCTGTCTCTTAAAATAAGTAAATAAATAAATGAAGTAAAGAAAAAATCTGCAGGCCGGGCGCAGTGGCTCACGCCTGTAATCCCAGCACTTTGGGAGGCCGAGGTGGGCAGATCACGAGGTCAGGACATGGAGACCATCCTGGCTAACATGGTGAAACCCCATCTCTACTAAAAATACAAAAAATTAGCTGGGCGTGGTGGTGGGCGCCTGTAGTCCCAGCTACTGAGGAGGCTGAGGCAGGAGAATGGTGTGAACCCGGGAGGCGGAGCTTGCAGTGAGCCGAGATTGTGCCACTGCACTCCAGCCTGGGTGACAGAGTGAGACTCCATCTCAAAAAAAAAAAAAAAGAAAGAAAGAAAAAGAAAAAGAAAGAAAAGAAAAAATCTGAATATAATGTGAAAACTTCTTTCCTAAGATTATTCTTCCTGGGTCTTTTAATTTTAATTTTTTTTTTTTTTTTTTTTTTTGGAGACAGAGTATCGTTCTGTCACCCAGGCTGGAGTGCAGTGGCACAATCTCAGCTCACTGCCACCTGTGCCCAGAGGTTTTAGGGGTATTTTTGTGTTGAGATGCTGATATGGTTTGGATTTGTGTCTCTGCCCAAATCTGATGTTGAATTGTGGTCCCCAGTGTTGGAGGAGGGGCCTGGTGGGAGGTGATTGGATCATGGGGGCGGATTTCCCTCTTGCTGTTCCTATGATAGTGAGTTCTCGCAAGATCTGGTTGTTTAAAAGTATGTGGCACCAGCTGGACGTGGTGGCTCACACTTGTAATCCCAGCACTTTGGGAGACCAAAGCGGCTGGATCACCTGAGGTCAGAAGTTCAAGACAAGCCTGACCAACATGGTGAAATCCCATCTCTACTAAAAATACAAAAATTTGCTGGGTGTGGTGGCGCATGCCTATAATCCCAGCTACTTGGGAGGCTGAGGCAGGAGAATCACTTGAACCCGGGAGGTGGAGGTTGCAGTGAGCCAAGATCTTGCCATTGCACTCCAACCTGGGCAATAGAGTGAGACTCCATCTCAAAACAAAACCAAAAAAGTATGTGGCACCTCCCCCTTCACTCTCTTCCTCCTGCTCCAGCCATGCAGACGTGCCTCTTCGCCTTCTGCCATGATTGTAAGTTTCCTGAGGCCTCCCTAGCCATGCTTCCTGTACAGCCTGTGGAACCGTGAACCAATTTAGCTTCTTTTCTTTATAACTTACCCAGTCTCAGGTAGCTCTTTATAGCAATGCAAGAATGGGCTGATACAGATGCCATGTTTGTACCCATGCCATTGTGCCAGCCGAAGACTGCCACAGGGCTGGCCAGTCCCAAACACCCTCCACATCCAGCTCCAGCCAGGTTCCTGCAGCTTTGGGCTGGCTTTGCAGGACCAGAACTCAATACATAACTATCTGACTGCTCCCTGCAACCTCTGGCAGGGCTGGGCAGCCACGACCTCACTCCCCTGCCCTAACTCCAAGGTACTGGCATTACCAATGGGGGCTCGAAACTGCAGCTGGGTGAGCTCCAAGCCCTCTGCATCCTTCAGCAGGAAGGTCATAAGAAGTGGAAAATGCAACATTTGGGCATGAAGGCAGATGTGCCTGTCCTCACCTAGGTCCATGGGGATGCAGCCCTAGCAGGGACCCGCCTTTCTCTACCCAGCACTTCCCTGCCCTCCTCCAGTATCACAGGGACTGAGGTAGGAAGGGCCTGAATAGTTCAGGGGCGGGGCTTGTAAACACAGCTCTGTTCCTGCCTCTGCCAAACTGTTTTGCAGTTTTGACCTGCAAAAACTGTCCCACGCACACACGTAATTCCCTGGATGGACTGAGTGTGAGGTAGGCAGGCTGACTCTAACCACCCTTCCTCCAATTACAGAAAACAATGACCATCTACAGGCTTCACATATCTTAATTCGTTTAATCTTCACAAGAACGCTGGGTAGTAAGTGCTATTATTATCCCTATTTTTACAGATGATGAAATGGAGGCATATAGAGTACAAATGAAATTTGCGGCCGGGCATGGTGGCTCACTCCTGTAGTCCCAGCACTTTGGGAGGCCGAGGCGGGTGGATCACGTGAGGTCAGGAGACCAGTCTGGCCAACGTGGTGAAACCCCGTCTCTACTAAAAATACAAAAATTAGCCAGGCATGGTGGCAGGCGCGTGTAATCCTAGCCTCTCGGGAGGCTGAGGCAGGAGAATGCTTGAACCTGGGAGGCGGAAATTGTAGTGAGCTGAGACCATGCCATTGCACTCCAACCTGGGCAACAAGAGCAAGACTCCATCTCAAAAAAAAAGAAGAAGAAAAGAAATTTGTGGCTGGGGGCAGTGGCTCACGCCTGTAATTCCACCATTTAGAGAGGTGGAGGTGAGAGGATCACTTGAAACCACGAGTTCGAGACCAGCCTGGGTAACATAGTGAGACGACCCCCCCCAACCAACTCTATTTTTTTAAAAAAAGAAATTTGCCCAAAATTACCCAAAGAAGCATCAGTGCCAGATTTTGAACCCAGGCAAGCCAGCTCCTAATCCTAAACCCAACCTGCTAACCACTAGGTTCTCCTGCCTCCCAGTAAGCCACTCCCTGTCCATGACCTGGACATTAGTAATTGCTGGCTACCAGGAATCAGAACTGGCTACCAAGGAGAAAAGCACCATTGTTTGCTCTAAATAAGGTATGCATGTTTCAGGTTTTTAGAATTGGGGCTTAAAATACACAAAGATGGGCTGGGCACAGTGGCTCACGCCTATAATCCCAGCACTTTGGGATGCTGAGACAAGAGGATCACTTGAGCCCAGGACTTCAAGACCAGCATGGATGACATCACGAGACCCTGTTTCTAAAAAAAAAAAAAAAAAAAGAAAAAAGAAAAGCCAGGTGTGGTGACACTCACCTGTAGTCCCAGTTACTTGGGAGGCTGAGGCAGGAGGATCGCTCAGCAGATCAAGGCTGCAGTGAGCTATGATTGAGCCACTGCACTCCAGCCTGAGTGACTAAGACCTTGTCTCAAAAAAAGAAGAGGCCAGGTGTGGTGGCTCACGCCTGTAACCCCAGCACTTTGGGAGGCCGAGGCAGGCAGATCACCTGAGGTCAGGAACTCGAGACCAGCCTGGACAACATGGTGAAACCTCGTCTCTACTAAAAATACAAAAAGTAGCTGGGCGTGGTTGTGGGTGCCTGTAATCCCAGCTATTCAGGAGGCTGAGGCAGGAGAATCACTTGAACCCGGGAGGCAATGATTGCAGTGAGCTGAGATCACGCCACTGCCCTCCAGCCTGGGTGACAGAGCAAGGTTCCATCTCAAAAAAAAAAAAAAAAGAAAAGATACACGAAGATTGTCTGGGCATAGTGGCTCACACTTATAATCCCAGCAGTTTGGGAGGCCAAGGCAGGAAGATTGCTTGGAACCAGGAGTTCAAGACCAACCTGGCCAACACAGCAAGACCCCATCTCCAAAAAAAAATTATAAAATAAAATAAATAGGACACATGAAAGTGGGCTGGGTGGAGTGGCTCACAGCTATAATCCCTGTGTTTTGGGAGGCCAAGGCGAGAGGATCACTTGAGGCCAGGAGTTTGAGGCTGCAGTGAGCTATGCTTACATCACTACACTCCAGCCTGGGTGACAGAGCAAGTCCCTGTCTCTAAAAAAAAAAAAAAAAATTTGGCCGAAGATATACTCTGGAAGGTCCCATCTAAGAAACACACACGCGTGCACGCATGCACACACACAAACACACACACACACTTCATCCATTTGTTGCTGACACTCGAATTGTGGCCAGACCCACCTCCAGGATTTTCTTTGCCTGGCTTGCTTTGCTTAGGCTTTTGACATCTCTCATTTTTCTGGAATCTAACCCAGGCCAAGATCTCTAATGTCACTGTCACTAAAAGTTGCATATCCCACATCATCTAGATATCACACACTTCTGGCCAACCTTTTGGTTTCCCACTGTGTATTTTTGGCTCATTCTTTCCAATTCACGCCATTTGTGAATCATCCAACACGGGCCGCACATCTCGTCCAGTCCATGGCATGGCCGTGTTGTGCTACCAACTTTGTGGGTGGCATTTCCCACACCCCAGAGTATGGGCTATCATTATGTATCTGGGTGCGAAAAAAATGCACATGACAGTGGGTACAGTTACTCCCTCTTCTAGTACCCACAGCATTCTGTGATTTGCGTGTGTGTGTGTGTGTGTGTGTGTGTGTGTGTGGTGGGCGGGGGCGAGGATACATGCAGAAAACAAGATGGAAATAAAAGAAGTATACCATTTGTCTCCCAGCATCAATGGCTGCCTGGGTGGAACCTCGGCTTCCTTTTTTTTTTTTTAGAGGCGCAGTCTTGCTCTGTGGCCCGGGCTGGAGTGCAGTGGCGTGATCTCAGCTCACTGCAACCTCTGCCTACTGGATTCAAGCAATTCTCCTGCCTCAGCCTCCCAAGTAGCTGGGATTACAGGCATGCGCCACCACGGCCGGTTAATTTTTGTAATTTTTGTAGATACGGCGTTTTCCCATGTTGGCCAGGCTGGTCTCGAACTGCTGGCCTCAAGTGATCCTCCTGCCTTGGCCTCCCAAAGTGCTAGGATTATAGGCGGGAACCACCACGCCCAACACTGGGCTTCCTTGGGTGTCAAATGGACATCTTTAGGGCTGGTCCATCCTCTGGATCCATTCCCTCTCCCTCCAGGAGGGCTAGGAAGAGGGCAGTCCCTCCTCAGCCGCCATCATCATCTTGAGGTGCAGGGCAGTCAGGTAAACCCCAAGGAAGAGGCACAGACCTCAGGCTGGTGGACCTGGCCTGCGGGGGTAGGGGGTGACAGCTGCCCTAGGTGCCCAGGGTGGGTTGAAAGTCAAAGGCTGAGGCAATCAGGAACCGCTCTGTCTTGGGCAGGATGCTAGAACCGTGGTGGGTGATGCCACCCCCTTGAGGTCACTTTGGAAATCTGGGGTTTTCTGATCATCACAATAATGTAATAGCAACCTGTGGCCAGGCGCAGTGTCTCACACCTGTAATCCCAACACTTTGGGAGGCTGAGGGAGGTGGATTGTTTGAGCCCAAAAGTTCGAGACCAGCCTAAGCAACATAGCAAGCCAAAACAAAACAAAACAAAACAAAAAAACCTAGCTGGGCATGGTGGTGCATGCCTGTGGTCCCAGCTACTTGGGAGGCTGGGGCAGGAGGATCACTTTAGCTGGGGAGGTTGAGGCTGCAGTGAGCTATGATCATGCCACTGTAGTGTACTCCAGCCTGGGCAACAGAGTGAGGCTCTATCTAAAAGATAATATTAATAATAGCAACCCATTCCTGGGATACAGACATTGACTCTGCAAAGATCTGTCCCAAGTTCCATGTGGCTCCAGTGTCGTATCCAACATTCACACAGATGAAAAATGTTCATCCTCATTTGAGCCCTGAACTGAACTCTATTTTGCAGAAAGGATTTTTTGCACAGTCTTAACATACATTGTATTTTCCAGCAATGAAACTAAATTGAAGCAAAAGTGTACTTTGTTTGGGGCTGGGCACGGTGGCTCATGCCTGTAATCTCAGCAGTTTGGGAGGCCGAGGCAAGTGGATCACCTGAGGTCAGGAGTTCAAGACCAGCCTGGGCAACATGGCGAAACCCCGTCTCTACTAAAAATACAAAAAAATTATAGCCAGGCGTGGTGGCAGGTGCTGTAACCCCAGCTACTCGGGAGGCTGAAGCCAGAAGAATTGCTTGAACCGGGGAGGCAGAGTTTGCAGTGAGCCGAGATCGTGCCACTGCACTCCAGCCTGGGAGACAAGAGTGACCTCTGCCTCCTGGACCAAAGCAATTCTCCTGCCTCAGCCTGCCGAGTAGCTGGGATTACAGGCATGCAGCACCACGCCTGGCTATTTTTTGTATTTTTGGTAGAGACAGGTTTTCGCCACGTTGGCGAGGCTGGTCTCAAACTCCCGACCTCAGATGATCCACCTACCTTGGCCTCCCAAAGTGTTGGGATTACAGGCGTGAGCCACCGTGCCCAGTCTTTTTTTCTTTTTTGGGACAGGGTCTTGCTCTGTCACCCAGCCTTGGGTGCAGTGGGGTGATCATAGCTCAGTGGTCTCCAGTGCCCAGGCTGCACAGCAGGAGGTGAGCAGCGGGCAAGCAAGTGAAGCTGCATCTGTATTTATAGCCACTCCCCATTGCTCGCATTCCCACCTGAGCTCCAACCCCTGTCAGATCAGTGGCAGCATTAGGTTCTCATAAGAGCACCTATTGTGTACTGCACATTGGAGGGATCTGGGTTGCATGTTCCTTATGAGAATCTAATGCCTGATGATCTGAGGTGGAACAGTTTCATCCCAAAACCATCCCCTACTACTCCCCATCCATGGAAAAACTGTCTTCCACAAAACCAGTCCCTGGTGCCAAAAAGATAGCTCACTGTAGCCTCAAACTGCTGGACTCAAGCGATCCTCCCACCTCAGCCTCCAAGTAGCTGGGACTACAGGTGTATGCCACCACACCCGGCTAATTTTTTTATTTTTTGTGGAGATAGGGTCTTGCTGTGTTGCCCAGGCTGGGCTGATACCTTTTGAATTTTTTTTTTTTTTTTTTTTGAGACAGAGTCTTGCTCTGTCACCAGGCTGGAGTGCAGTGGCACACTCGGCTCACTGCAACCTTCACCTCCCGGGCTCAAGTGATTCTCCTGCCTCAGCCTCCTGAGAAGCTGGGACTACAGGCATGCACCACCACCACCCAGTCAATTTTTGTATTTTTTTTTTGAGATGGAGTCTTGCTCTGTCACCCAGGCTGGAGTGCAGTGGCGAGATCTCGGCTCATTGCAAGCTCCGCCTCCGGGGTTCACGCCATTCTCCTGCCTCAGCCTCCGGAGTAGCTGGGACTACAGGCGCCCGCCACTACGCCTGGCTAATTTTTTTGTATTTTCAGTAGAGACGGGGTTTCACTGCATTAGCCAGGATGGTCTCGATCTCCTGACCTTGTGATCCGCCCGCCTCGGCCTCCCAAAGCGCTGGGATTACAGGTTTGAGCCACCGCGCCTGGCCCTAATTTTTGTATTTTTAGTAGAGATGGGGTTTCACCATGTTGGCCAGGATGGTCTCAATCTCTTGACCTCGTGATCCACCCTCCTCGGCCTCTGAAAGTGCTAGGATTACAGGCATGAGCCTCCGCACCTGGCCCAAATTTTTCTTAACTTTCAAGGTCAAGGGTACAGGTTCAGGTTTGTTACGTAGGTACACTTGTGTCATGGGGGTTATTTCATCACCCAGGTATTAAGCCTAGTACCCATTAGTTGTTTCTCCTGATCCTCTCCCTCCTTCCACTCTCCGCCCTCTAATAGGCCCCAGTGCGTGTTGTTTCCCTCTATGTGTCCATGTGTTCTCATCATTTAGCTCCCACTTATAATCGAGAACATGCGGTATTTGGTTTCCTGTTCCTGCGTTTAGTTTGCTAAGGGATATCTTTTTTAGAATTTTTTTTTTTTTTAAAGGAGCCTGCATCCTGACTAAACATCAGCATGCCTTCACCATGCTGTGACCCAGGCAGCTGCAGGATCTTCCCAGCAGAATGTTCCCTTGAACATTCTCAGACACTGATAAAGGCATCTAGATTGTTGCTCAAAACACTGGAAAAAAAAAAAAAAAAAACTGGTCCTGAGCCAAATTTCTCATACTCTCATAAAAATTCCTGACCCTGAGCCCCTCACTGAAGACATACCTAGGTAGAACCTCCCTTTTCTCTCACTGTTGTGAGGATCACTGCAGCCCTCCTAAGTAAATTCTCCTAATAAATGTTCTGGCCTGATCACCCTGGCAGTTAGTGTTTCTTTCTTTAGAATCCCAACCAGCCCCAGCTGCTGCGGTGGCTCACGCCTGTAATCCCAGCACTTTGGGAGGCCGACGGGGGCAGATCACTTGAGGTTAGAAGTTTGAGACCAGCCTGGCCAATATGGCGAAACCCTGTCTCTACTAAAAATACAAAAAAAAAAAAAAAAAAAAAAAAAAAAATTAGCTGGGCATGGTGACAGGCGCCTGTAATCTCAGCTACTCAGGAGGCTGAGGCAGGAAAATCGCTTGAGCCCAGAAGGTGGAGGTTGCAGTGAGCTGAGATCGCGCCATTGCACTCCAGCCTGGGTGACAGAGCAAGACTGTCTCAAAAAAGGGCTGGGTGCAATGGCTCACACCTGTAATCCCAGCACTTTGGGAGGCCAAGGTGGGCAGATTGCCTGAGGTGAGGAGTTCAAGACCAGCCTGACCAATATGGTGAAACGCCGTCTCTACTAAAAATACAAAAATTAGCCAGGTGTGGTGGCGTGCACCTGTAATCCCAGCTACTTGGGAGGCTGAGACAGGAGAATCGCTTGAACCAGGGAGGCGGAGGTTGCAGTGAGCCAAGACCGGGCCATTGCACTCCAGCCTAGGCAACAAGAGTGAAACTCCGTCTCAAAAAAAAAAAAAAAAAAAAGGAGCTGCGTGTGGTGGCTCGCGTCTGGAATCCCAGCACTTTGGGAGGCCAAGGTGGGCGGATCACCTGAGGTCAGGAGTTTGAGACCAGCCTGGCCAATATGGCAAAACCCCGTCTCTACTAAAAATACAAAAATTAGCCGGGCATGGTGGTGGGGACCTGTAATCCCAGCTACTTGGGAGGCTGAGGCAGGATAATTGTTTGAACCAGGAGGTGGAGGTTGCAGTGAGCTGAGATTGTGCCATTGCACTCAAGCCTGGGCAACAGAGCAAGACTCCATCTCAAAAAAAATAAAAATAAAAATAAAAAGACAAAATTATTGATAGCTAGAATGTTGGCATTCAGAGTCAGAACTCTCCCAGCTGTAAAAGATTTTTTCTAGATCAGTGTCTTGAAACTGCAGGCTGCCTTCCATTTGTGGGCCATGCGATCAATGTACTGGTCACGCCCTGTGTTTTAGTTAAACGAAAAGAGACTAAATGGAAACGTATCAGTGTGTGTCCTATGCAGTGAGGGTGATTATCATGTAGTGAAACTTGTTTCTGTTACATACACATCCTTTCAGAGACTGGTTCTCATACCCCCACAATGAATGTTAAGAAGCCACAGCACAGATAGCATCACGGTGATGAAGGACTAGGACTTAGGGAAGATTCTCTTTGCTTGGTGAACTCTCCTCTCCAAAGGGTAACCAAGGTTGACACACCAGCTGCATTCTCGGACACCTCCACTTACCATTTCCTGTAATTCTGGCACTTTGGGAGGCTTAGGTGACAGGATTGCTTGAGGCCAGGAGTTTGAGAACAGCCTGCGAAACTGCATCTCTACCAAAAAATACTTCTTTTTTTTTAGACAGGATCTCACTCTGTCACCCAGGCTGGAGTGCAGTAGCACAATCATAGCTCACTGGAGCCTGGATCGCCCGGGTTTAGATGATCTTCCCACCTCAACCGCCCAGGGAGCTGGGACTACAGGTGTGCGTCTCCATGCTTAGCTCATTTTTTGTATTTTTTCTAGTAACGGGGTTTTGCATGTTGGCCAGGCTGGTCTCAAACTACTGGGCTCAAGTGATCTGCCCACCTTGACCTCCCAAAGTGCTGGGATTACAGGTGTGAGCCACCATGCCCAGCCAAAAAATTCTTTAAAAAATTAGTTGCGCCTGTAATCCCAGCACTTTAGGAGGCAGAGGCGGGCGGATCATGAGGTCAGGAGTTTGAGACCAGCCTGACCAACATGGTGAAACCCGTCTCTACCAAAAATACAAGAATTAGCCGGGTGTGGTGGTGTGCGCCTGTAATCCCAGCTACTCAGGAGGATGAGGAAGGAGAATCACTTGAACCAGGGAGGTGGAGGTTGCAGTGAGCTGAGATTGTGCCACTGCACTCCAGCCTGGGCAACAGAACAAGACTCTGTCTCAAAAAAAAAAAAAAGTTAGTTGGGCTCAGTGTTGCACACCAGTAGTCCCAGCTGCTCAGGAGACCGAGGCAGGAGGATCGCTTGAGCCCAGGAGATTGAGATTACAGTGAGCTGTGACTGTGATCACACCAGTGCACTCCAGCCTGGGTAATACGAGACCCTGCCTCTAAAAAATAATTATAATAAAAAACTTAGCTGGACGTGGTGGTGCCTGGATGTAATCTCAGCTACTCGGAAGGCTGAGGCAGGAAGACTACTTGAGGCTGGGAGGTCGAGGCTGCAGTGAGCTACGATCGTGCCGCTGGAGTGAGCTATGATCATGCCACTGCACTCCAGCCTGGGCAACAAAATGAAACTCTTATCTCTAAAAATAAATAAATAAACATTCACTGTGTGCCACACAGTGTGTTGACGTGCTGAATCCTCACCACATTAAAATGAGTCCCACCATCCTTGTTTTACAGATGAGGGAACTGAGGCACAAGAGGCTCAGCCACAGATAGATGCAGAGACGCAGACGCGGTGGCTCATGCCTGCAATCCCGGCACTTTGGGAGGCTGAGACGGGTGGATCACCTGAGGTCAGGAGTTCAAGACCAGCCTGGCCATCATAGTGAGGCAGGAGAACTGCTGGAACCCGGGAGGAGGTCACAGTGAGCCGAGATCGCGCCACTGCACTCCAGCCTAGGCAACAGACAGAGCAAGACTCCGTCTCAAAAACAAAACAAAAGGCTCAGCCACTTGGCAACAGTTACAGGCCTGTAGGAGTCAGGGTCTAAGCTCACACCCACCATGCTGTGCTTCAGCTCTGGGAGCTCCGTTCTTGGACTGTCTTTGGAGGAGCGTCTCCCTGTGCGTCCTCCTGCTGACCACCCCCTGGGGTCCCTCTGGCAGCAGCCTGGGGGAATCCTGTCCTTAGATGGGGAGACACGTCCCTACAGGACTCCTAGTCTCCACTTAGCAATGACCCAGGGCACCTGAGCATGTCTTCTGTGCACCAGGAGCACAGCCCGCCGCCTCCACATGGAGTGCCTGGGTCCAGAACTCCCCATGTTCATCTACAAATGGAGCCTCTTCCAAGATGTCTTCTTTTTTTCTTTTTTTTTAGGCAAGGTCTTTCTCTGTTGCCCAGGCAGAGTACAATGGCGTCATCTTGGCTCACTGCAACCTCCGCCTCCCGGGTTCAAGTGATTCTCCTGCCTCAGCGTCCCGAGTAGCTGGGATTACAGATGTGCACCACCATGCCGAGCTAATTGTTGTATTTTTAGTAGAGACGGGGTTTCGCCATGTTGGTCAGGCAGGTCTCGAACTCCTGACCTCAGGTGATCCACCCACCTCGGCCTCCCAAAGTGCCGGGAATATAGGCGTGAGCCACCATGCCTGGCCCCAAGATGCCTTCTGTGAGCACCTCAACTGAAGTATCATGTCCATCCCCTCTATCCTGCTCCTCTCCACCTCCCCATGATCTGCCATCAGATGATGTATTTGTGTCTCCTTATGACTAGAAGGTAAGTGCCAAGAGGGCAAGCACTGTCTGTGAACTGTTGTATCTCCAGCTCTTAGAAGAGTGACCAGCAATAAGAGGATCCTGGGAAATGTTACTGAATGAGCAAAAAAGTTTGGAGGCACCAGGTGTGGTGGTGCATGCCTGTAATCCCAGCACTTCAGGGAGGCCAAGGTAGGAGAATCGCTTGAGCACAGGAGTTCGAGACCAGCCCGGGAAATACAGCAGACCCTGTCTCTACAAAAAAAATGTAAAAAATTATCTAGGCATGGTGGTGTGCACCTGTGGTCCCAGCTACTCAGGAGGCAGATGCGGGAGGATTGCTTGAGCCCAGGAGTTCAAGGTTACAGTGAGCCATGACTGAACCACTGCATTCCAAACTCCTGGGTGACAGAGTGAGGCCCTGTCTCAAAAAAGAAAGGAGAGAGAGAGAAGTAAAGGAGGAAAGAAAGAAAAAAGAATTTGGAGAAAAGAGACTGAATGTCAACAGCAAAACTCAACCCCTGCTTCTTTCCCCTTGGATGTAGCATGATTTACTGCCAAGTCTTCTAGCATTTTTTTTTTTAAGACAGGGTCTCAGCCTGTCGTCCAGGAGGGAGTACAGGGGTGTGATCATAACTCAGTGCAGCCTTGACTTCCCAGGTTCAAGTGGTCCTCCCACTTCAGCCTCCCAAGTAGCTGGGACTATAGTCATGTGCCACCACCACGCCTGGCTAATTTTTGCATTTTTCGCAGAGCCGGGGTTGCCCAGGGTGGTCTCAAACTCCTTAGCTCAAGTGATCCTCCCGCCTTGGCCTCCCCAAGGGCTAGGACTCCAGGTGTGAGCACCATGGCCAGCCTCTTCTTGCAGTTTTTCAAACCACCCTAGTTCTCCCATCATCAACAACTAGCGTGATACGTGAAGTGTGCGTGGTCTTCAGAGGTGGAAACAATGTGGGCTCTCAAATGGGCAGGGATACGCTTATTTTATTTTGTTGAGACAAAGTCTTGCTCTGTCTCCCAGGCTGGAGTCCAGTGGCGTGATCTCAGCTCACTGCAACCTCCGCCTCCCGGGTTCAAGTGATTCTCCTGCCTCAGCCTCCCAAGTAGCTGGGACTACAGACACCCCCCACCACGCCCGGCTAATTTTTATATTTTCAGTAGAGACAAGGTTTCATTATGTTGGCCAGGCTGGTCTCGAACTCCAGGCAAGAATATGTTTCTTTGAGACAGCAACTAAGTTCACAATGACCTTGAGTAGACTCCGGAGTGCTATAGTCTGTGCGTTCATTCCACTTTTGGGGGAATCCTTACAGATCTGGGAGTGTGAGGGAACTGGAAGCATAGGGGGCCTACCGGGAAAATGAAATGATTTTAAAGCAAAACCTCTGACCTGCTTGAGAACCTGGCACGTATCAGGTTTTACCAGGCTAAGACAGCAGAGAGACACAAGTTCTTCTCCTCCAAGGCGTATTCTGTACTGGGATGGAGGGGAATCACCACCTACACAAATACTTGAGTCCAAGGAGAGAGCAGGGAATAACACCGCACTCCACGCAGTTTGCCTGTTCCAGGCAGGAGGCAGGGAGAGGTGGAGGTGGAAGGAACAAAGAGCTCATTGAGTAGCACCTTCCTCAACCATGAGACTGACCTTGCGACCCCAGCGCCTGCTGGGGAGGGAAGGGAAGGGACACAGAGCCTCTGGCTGCTGGAAAGGGGAAGGATTCACATTAGTGAATACGATCTCCCTTTAGCTATGGAAACTGCAGAGGATGCACTGTCTTGGCAAAGGAGGTCTAGAGCGGGCCAGAGCTCTGCAACAGGAGACCGCAGAGCGGGCTGGGCACCTGCGGCTGGGCATACAGGCTTAGTGCATGCTGAGGGTTTATGTCACCGAGAGGGGTGTCTTGGAACTCCTATGTCTATTCAGCGCTCCCTGCTGGTATTTATTATTTACTTCCTTGGGCAGGATTAGGGTCAGGCCTGCAAGCACTTGTTGGTCTAGCAAGCTACAGGTTTTGTACCCTCAGGGGGAAGATGCATGTGCTGGGTGAGGCTGCCTTCAGCAGAATAATGACCACCCCTCGTCCAAATAAGAAGTGACATTTCAAAGCAGCAGCTTGCAAAAAACCCTCAGCTGCTGATCGCACACGTTCTTCCCTTAGAAAACACCCATCCGGCTGGAGGAAGAAGACGCAGAGCAAATAAATTCAGATGTTTTATTCTGTAAAGCACATATGCACATACTTCAAACACGGAAAATTAATCTGGAAGTGAATGCCATAACAGATCAGCTACTGACCATCATGCAGCAAGAGGTGAAATGGACCCACTGGCCCTCAGGACCCCACAGTGCCTGCAGGAAGGGTGAAAACCCAGGAAGCTGAAGCCCTACACGCTGCCGAGGAAAACGCAACAGACATGGCAGGTGCCTCACGACAAGAAACACTTACAAATAGAATCAAAACTGATTCAAGTCATACAGTGAAAGGACAAAAGGAAAAAGGAAAGAGATCAATATGATCCGAAACAATCGTTTTAAGAGTAAGTTGCTGACCTTCTGCTGGCCCTCCAGTCCGAGATGCCTGAGGGTGAGCTGGTGCTCCTGCACAGGGCCGCCCTGAACAGCAAGCGCACTCCGTCTGTTGCACACTTCGAATCCTGAGGTCCACCAGCAAACTCTGGCTGAGCATTGAGTCTGGGAAGTGCCCAGATGGTGACAGGTCCCCTGGGCTTCCCGAGACTCGCTGGAGTCTCTTCAGGTCCTAGGCCTCTTCGTCCAGGCCCCCAGGCCTCCTCTCTCCCCTCAGCCTTCCTTTATAAACCTGATTGACTCTGCGTTTCTGTAAGATCTTTAAGAATTACTTGCTTAGGTGAATGTTGGATTTTAAAGTGTGTGTCCTGGCCTTGGGACAAGCCATCTGTCCAGGCATTTTTGGCACTTCCTTTCCTCACACCTAACAGTGTTGCCCCTCCCCTAGCTACAGATTCCAGCCACTCTCTGTCATTAAAACAAGGGTAACTAATATTAGCAACAAGCTGGATTGAACGAACCAGTGAAATTGGCTTTTTCACTGTTTTTCTCCTTTGATACCACTCTGCCAGCTATAAATCTATCCCTATAACTCTGCTTCATTGGGATTTTATTAATTCAATAGCAGCTTAATCTAAAATCTGATGGTCCTAATGATAATGACGTTTCTAGAGCCAAGCCACATGGCTCTTTCTCAATCTTGTCTCTTAAGGGTCTCAAAGTCTCTAAGGAGAAAACTAAATTAACAAGTTAGCCATGCATCGTGTAAGCAACTCGTATCATACAAAGAAACTGGATAGACAAGTACGATTACTGCACTGGAAACATACTAAAAGGAAAAAGAAAAATACTAACATATCAAGTTACTATGGTGATTATTTTAACAATCTTCAATAAAAGCACGCAACTGTTTTCTATTCAAAAATGCCTGGGATAAAATGTTCTAGGCCAACATATTTCAGAATGCAGGAACTAATCCTAATTTAAAACAGACTACAAACCTAGAGAGTTAAGGAAAGGAAGTACTCATGGTCATGTCCAATGTTTTCATTGCCCTTCTGTTATAACACTGCCTGGGAGAACACAGAAGTTATTAGTGACGATGAGCTATTAAGGCAAAAAGTTATTTAAAAAAAACAGTAAGAATACAACAAGAAAGGACTGGAAAAGATAATGTATGGTTTTGCTTAAATGAATAAGGATTAGAAGGAAAAAGAAACAGGGACTAGACAATCAAATAAAATGGTATAAGAGGGCCGAGAGCAGTGGCTGACGCCTGGAATCCCAGGATTTTGGGACGCCAAGGTGAGAGGACCATTTGAAGCTAGGAGTTCCAGACCAGCCTGGGCAATAGAGGGAGACTCTGTCTCTACAAAAAAATTTTAAAATTAGCCAGGCGTGCTGGCACACGCCTGTAGTCCTAGCTACTCAGGAGGCTAAAGTGGGAGGATTGCTTGAGCCCAGGAATTGGAGGCTACACTGAGCTAAGCTCCAGCCTGAGGGACAGAGCAAGACCCTGCCTCCCCCCACCAAAAAAAAAAAAAAAAAAAGAAAAGAAAAAGAAAAAAAGTTATAAGAAAAATGCTTTCAGTTTTCCCTGATAAATGGCAAATCAGAATTGCATTCCTTCAAATTTTGCAGGCATCGTTTTCGTAATTTTACTGATCTACTAGTTGCCATTTCCTTCTGAAGATATGTTAGTCGCATGAAAATAAATGCAAAACAAAAGGGAGAAAATCCACCCACTCTTTAAAAAAGAAAGAAGAAATCCTTTCCTATTAGATCGAATCATTATTCTTTCTTTCCATACTGTCATCTGCATTCCAGAAAGCAGAAGAGCAAACGGTCACTCTAACTCTAGAGTCATTTACATTTTGAAGCCCTTTTGAGTGAAGAGGCGCTTTAACTTTGATAACAGAAGGGAGGGACAAGAGTGGACGACAAGACAGTAGAACCTCCTGTGCTAGCTCCAACAAGACCAGGTTCCTGGTCATCCATGTGGAAAATGAAACTTAGATCTTTACCATGTATGTGACTTAAATATTTAACTTTTTAGTCAGGATAAAAGCACAAGTCTGTCCTAACTAGAGTAATATTAAAATGTGACTATTTTATTTTTTCTTCATAAAGGAAAACAAAAAACAAAAAAACAAAAACAAAACAAAAAAAACTTAAGGTATGTTTCCTGCAAGCAAAATGGAGAAAAAGGTATTATTGTTGTTACTATGATTATTAAGCCACAGACACATAAAATCCACAAAATGGATTGGTGGCTTTGGAAATGCAATACCGTATCAAAGGTGCAGACTGTTTCAAATGTTCTCTACATATTGCGCTGAAACAAGAACCAAACCAAACTTCAACCCCATCAGCGACGCAATGCTCCTGTGACCTTGGTGAAAACATCGTCGTGACCAGCTAGATCCAGGAATCCTTCTCTAGAGACACGTGGAAACGTCCCATCAGGTAGGTCCTCAAGTCCAAGGTGGGGTTGAAGGGCTCTGGCTGTACCCAGGGCAAAGCACGTGCATTATTGGACCAATTTCTGAATAGATTTTTATAAATATGTACAAATCAGTTACAGGCACTTGAAATGTCTTTGGCTGGAATAACCCAACATCGCAAGATAATGTATTCACAGAGCATCCAGGCCCAGGCTGGGTTCAGCAGGCAAGGATTATGGTTCTCTCAGTCTCTCTCAAAAAGCAAGGAGCTGTGGAATTAGGCTTCAGCCAAAGCCACCTGGAAGACAGCAAGCCAGGGAAACCAGTCAAAAAAGGGAAGCCTAGGTAACTCAGCCCCTACCCAAAGACCAGGACGCCACACTAATTGCACATATCAAGCAGACAGTGAAGTTACTAAATCCCTAAAAAGAAAATCTCACCTAGGAAGAAATTACTAGAAATCTCAAAGTCTCCTGCAAGATGCAGCCCATCTGGAACCACTGTGCGGAGACAGAATTAACTGGTTTTTGTTTTTTTGAGACACGGTCTCGCTCTGTTGTCCAGGCTGGAGTGCAGTGGTGCAATCGTAGGTTACTGCAGCTTCCAACTTCTGGGCTCAAGCAATTCTCCTTCCTCAACCTCCCCAGTAGCTGGGAATACAAGCATGCACCATTACATCTGGCTAATTTTTTAACTGTTAGTAGAGAAGGGTTCTCACTATGTTGCCCAGGCTGGTCTTGAACTCCTGGGCTCAAGTGATCCTTCTGCCTCAGCCTCCTAAAAGTCCTGGGATTACAGGTGCACCTAGCTGAGGTAACTGTCTTTAAACCTTGATAAGCATTCTGTTAGAAGACTTCTTATGCTGATGGAACTACAGAGGAGGCAGCTACCCAGAGTCAGTAGTGCTCCAGTGGAGACTTGAGAACAACTGCCAAGTCACTCCCTTTAATAGCGACAGAGGCTTGGGTATATGATTAAAAATCCAACAACATAATTTAGGTTGAGGGTAAAGACACTTCTAATGAAGACAGAAACTACCGCTGGCCTTCTGTAATTGTGGGTTTCATATCCACAGATTCAACCAAAAATACACAAAAGAGGGCTGGGCATGGTAGCTCACACCTGTAATCACCTGTAATCTTTGAGAGGCCAATGTGGGTGGATCACTTGAGCCCAGGAATTCAAGACCAGCCTAGGCAATGTGGCGAAACCCTGTCTTTTCAAAAAATACAAAAATTAACCAGGTGTGGTGATGCATGCCTGTGGTCCCAGCTACTCAGGAGGTTGATGATCGCTTGAGCCTGGGAGGTCAAGGCTGCAGTGAACTATGATTGAGTCATGAGCTACGATCGCACCACTCTACTCCAGCCTGGGTGACAAAGTGAGACCCTGTCTCAAAAAAAATTAAAAAAAGCAAAAATACTCAAAAGAAAAAAAACCAACACATAAGAATACAACAATAAAAATAACACAAGTTTTAAAAATACACTGTAACAACTATTTACATAGTATTTACATTGTATTAGGTATTATAAGTAACCTAGAAGCTGGGCCCAGTGGCTCACGCCTGTGATCCCAGCACTTTGGGAGGCCAAGGCAGGTGGATCACTTGATAACAGCAGTTCGAGACTAGCCTGGACAACATGGTGAAACCCTGTATCTATTAAAAATACAAAAATTAGCTGATTGTGGTGGCGCATGCCTGTAATCCCAGCTACTCTCGAGGCTGAGGCAAGAGAATCACTTGAGCCCAGGAGGCAGAGGTTGCAGTGAGCCAAGATCGTGCCACAACACTCCAGCCTTGGTGACAGGGCAAAACTCTGTCTCAAAAAAAAAAAAAAAAAAAGAAAGTAATCTAGAGATTAACGTTACAGAGGATGAGCTGGGCGCAGTGGCTCACACCTGTAATTCCAGCACTTTGGGAGGCCAAGGCGGGTGGATCACTTGAGGTCAGGAGTTTGAGACCAGCCTGGCCAACATGGTGAGACCCGGTCTCTACTAAAAATGCAAAAACTTAGTGGGGCGCGGTGGCTTGCGACTGTAATCCCAGCTCCTCAGGAGGCTGAGGTGGGAGAACTGCTTGAACCCGGGAGGCGGAGGCTGCAGTGAGCCAAGATAGTGCCACTGCACTCCAGCCTGGGAGACAGAGCGAGACTCCATCTCAAAAAAAAAAAAGTTACAGAGGATGTGCAGAGGTCATATGCAAATACTGTACCATTTTACAGAAGGGATTTGGACATTCATGAATTTCGATATCCACCAGGGTCCTGGAACCAATCCTCCTCGGATACCAAGGGATGACTGTCATTTCTTTAGACGAAAGGTGCCACCCACAATAAATAGAATAAGGATAACTGGGACTTTCTGTATACAGAGACCTCTAGTAAAATGCTGGCCCAGACCCCATCCACCGCTCACCTTCTCGGGACAAAATTCAGGATTGCTCTGACGCAATTTGCTAGGTCTGCCCTTGATAACAGCATAGCAAAACATTGTTATCACCATCACAAAGAGGAAGTAACTGGTGTGCATGAGATGCAAATTTATTAATGAACGGTCATCCTAAATAAAGAAGAGAAAAAAAATCAGAAACATCTGCTCTGAGTGACTGAAAGGTTTTAATGCTGGGTTTTGAGAGACAGGATTGACAGCCTCCAGACTTGCCACAACTTTTCTTCTTAAGCTGCAAGAGGAGGTTTCTCCTTTTGCCTCCTAAATGACCAAAGCTGGGTCTCATTAAGTGAAGACATGGTGCTCCCGAGTCTCTGTTGGAGAGCACCACTCCTTCCTAGCGCTGTCCTCTGCCCTGCCTTCTGCACCCCCACACTGCCTGAACCCTGCCCCTCCAGCAGACTTCCTCCCCTGCAAATGCTGCAGACACTCCATCTTTAAGCCCCACTCCTTTCTGGACACATCCTCGTCATAAGACTGCCCTCAGGTTGCATGGCTGACAGCCGAGGCTGCATTCCTAACTCCTGGCTATGCCCCCACCAGGAAGGCCTCGGCACCTCACCCCTCCCCAGGCGTCACCCCCTTCCTCCTGCTTTTCTCTATTTCCCTAAGTCCTTGGATGAAAATGCTGAGCTCATCCTTGATTCACTACCCTTTGACCTCCCACATGCAGTTAATTCCCAGACCCTGCAAGTTACTAAAGGGACCCCAGACATGGTTCCATTCCTTTACCCTCTAGTATCTCCAGGCCTCAGGACAGCTCTGGGCTCCCCCAGGTCATTTATAACATAGCGGGGCAGCTCAGTCTTCTCAACACACTGCTTTACTAACACCCACGCCCCAAACACAGGCAGGGACTGCCCTTGGCCAGGCACGAAGGGCCTCAGCCCACCATCCAACCTGACCTCCATAGCTGGCTCCTGCAGGACCCTGGCCTACAAATGAGCCCCAGAAAAGGGCAAAGGTTGGGCATAGTGGCTCATGCCTATAATCCCAGCACTTTGGGAGGCTGAGGTGGGAGGATCACCTGAAGTCAGCAGTTCAACACCAACCTGGCCAACATGGCGAAACCTCATCTCTACCAAAAATACAAAAATTAGCTGGGCGTGTTGGCAGGTGCCTGTAATCCCAGCTACTTAGAATCACTTCAATCCAGGAGGCAGAGGTTGCAACGAACCGAGATTGTGCCACTGCACTCCAGCCTGGGCGACAGAGGAAGACTCAATCTCAAAAAAAAAAAAAAAAAAAAAAAAAAATCAAAATAAAGAAAAAAAGAAAAGGGCAAAGGGCCAGGCCAAAAGAAGAGAGATCCAGCTAACACACACTGCCAGAAAGGAACATATTTATAAAATATCAAAGCAGTGTTAAAAAGTGGGCTTGGGCCAGGTGCAGCGGCTCATACCTGTCATCCCAGCAACTTTGGAGGCCAAGGCAGGAGGATCGCTTGAGACCAGGGGTTCAAGACCAGCCTGGGCAACACAGCAAGACCCCCGTCTCTACAAAAAGTTTAAAAATTATCCCGGCATGGTGACATGCACCTGTAGTCCCAGCCACTTGGGAAGCTTGAGCCCAGGAGTCTGAAGCTGCAGTGAGCTATGATTGCGCCACTAGACCCCAATCTGGGCGACAGAGCAAGATCCTGTCTCTAAAAAAGTAAGTGGGCTCAAGTCTAAGTAGGAAGCTGAGCTAGCAGCACACAGCTACTAGATGAGATAGGTAAGTATTTTCTTCCCCTTGCCCTCTTGGTTAAGTTAAATCCTATTCAGGCCTCACTCTCTAGCCGAAGATTCATCTCCTCCTACTACTCCCTTCTATCTTTCAGAACTCTAAGCAGCACTATTTCTTGTTCACACAGACACTAACTAGATAGTCTTCTATGAATGTCTGTGAACATCCCTCTAAGATAATATTAATAGAAGGATCCCTTGTAACCCCCCCAGGGATTAGGCAGTTGCTCAAGAAATAACTGCTGCTGAACAACAGAGAAAATGAAGAGAAAAACCAGATTTTTCTTAACCAATGGGTAACATGTTTTTCCAAGCATCCACCACTCCGCCTAGTGTCCTAACTCACCTGGAAATCTAAAGTGGCAGAGGATACGCTTACCCAGGGAAGTCAGCAGGGCCTACACCAACGGTTGCAGCACATGCGCACACACGTGCATATGCATGCATGCATGCACACACACACACAATTTTTCTCACTTACATCTGGAACAATCACTGTAAGCTTGGGATTTAAAGCATGATAGACTTTTCCAATGGCCCCCTTATAACACCAGAAAGGATTGTAATCTTGGGCGTATTTTGTGTTGGCATCTCTGGCAGTTGTGAAGATCTTGTACCAGAGCGTGGCGTTGCTGTACGTGTCAGGAACACAGTGCGGTGGCTGTCTGCAGGAGAAGAGGAGGAGGAAAGACATGTGCTCAGTGGCCTGAGTCATTCACTTGTGTCACCCCCACAGCAGCTGGTAAAACACTGAACACGGCAACACACATGGAAAGGAAAAATGTAACTTACACGTTCATGCTTCTTTGAGATAAATACCATTATATTTTAGTTTGAGGGTCTTTTTTAAAAAATAAAAATATAACAGAAAAATAAATAGGTGCCTGACATTTAGGAGTTTGGGTGTTGGATTTTTGCCTTCAGAATTCAGCCTACAGTCCTCTCACTTGTGATGCAAAGCACATAAGCTCCTTTTAAGCCTATCTTCTCAAATTAGCTAAACTCTTAGTATATTAGTCCTTTCTCATGCTGCTGATAAAGACATACCCGGGACTGGGTTATTTATAAAGGAAACAGGCTTAATTGACTCACAGTTCAGCATGGTCGGGGAAGCCTCAGGAAACTTACAAGCATGGCGGAAGTGGAAGCAAACACATCCTTCTTCACATGGCGGCAGCAAAGAGAAGTGCCAAATAAAAGGTGGAAAACCCCTTATAAAACCATCATATCTCATGGGAACTCTCTTACTATGAGAACAGCAGCATGGGGGTAACAATCTCCAGGATTCAATTACCTCTCACTGGGTCCCTCCCATGACACATGAGGATTATGGGAACTACAATTCAAAACGAGATTTGGGTGGGGAGACAGCCAAACTATATCATCTTTTTTTTTTTTTTTTTTGAGACAGAGTCTTGCTCTGTTGCCCAGGCTGGTGTGACCTCGGCTCACTGAAACCTCCACCTCCCAAGTTGAACTGATTCTCCTGCCTCAGCCTCTCAAGTAGCTGGGATTACAGGCGTGAGCCATTGCGCCTGGCCCAAAGCATATCACTTAGTTACAACTGGAAGCTTTACCTACAAAATTCTATATCAGTCACTGCAAAACAAAGTAATGTTTAACTTAATCTGATCTTGTCCTACAAACCTCCAAATGTCTAAAATAGACAAATCCTGAGATAATTCTTATTTAAAAAGGATTCACCATAGAATTATTTTAAATAGGCTATATCTTATGTATTTCACCTATTTATTTATAGATAATTATCTCCTTTATAGAGACAGGAGAGACCAAAAAAAACCAACAACAACAACAAAAAAAACCTAAAATGCAAAGCAGTAACACTGAATGCTGCTCAAAAACACTGAAGGAAAAGCTTCAAAAACCTTAATTGTTTAATGGAAAATAAAGTTCAATTTATATTTGATTTTAAAACTAATTTTCAAATTCGTAGGTAAAATTAAAGTAACTGTTTAATGGGAAATGATTTAAAATGTTAGATTTTAAAATTAGTTAATTGTTTAACAGAAAATAAGTTTTGATTTATACTTGATTTAAAACTAAAATCAAGATAAACTAAAATCAACGATTTTAAAATATCTTTCTGGATAATGGAGATGAACAAAACCTTTATCTTTGTTTTATTTGATTTATTTATTTATTTGAGACGGAGTCTTGCTGTTGCCCAGGCTGAAGTGCAGTGGCGCGATCTCAGCTCACTGCAACCTCTGCCTCCCTGCTTTAGCCTCTGAGTAGCTGGGATTACAGACATGTGCCATCATGCCCGGCTAATTTTTATATTTTTAGTAGAGATGGGGTTTCACTATGTTGGCCAGGCTGGTCTTGAAGTCCTGACCTCAGGTGATCTGCCCACCTTGGCCTCCCAAAGTGCTGGGATTATAGGCATGAGACACCGCACCTGGCTGAAAACCTTTATCTTTAGAGAGCCTCTTTTCTTTTTGCTTTTTCTTTTTTTTTAAAATACAGACAGGGTCTCCCTATATGTTGTCCAGGCTGGTCTTGAACTCCGGGGCTCAAGTGATCCTCCCACCTCAGCCTTCCACAGTGCTGGGATCGCAGGCCTGAGCCACACAGCACCCGGCCACAGTGAGCCTCTTTTCTGTGACTTGCTGCTTCTACTCCTGCAGGAAAGACAGCCTATGAATGTCCAACAACAGCCAGGTGCTTTTACTGCCTCGAGGGGGCACTAACTTTCTGATTTTATATGCAGAAGTTCTATCTTTAGAATTCCAAATTAAATAATCCTTTAGACAAATTAAATAATCCTTTAGATAGGTCCGAGTAGAGATAATTCTATAAAGAAATGTGAAGTGAGCCATCCTGAGAATTTACAGCTGAAGCAGCCCAGCCGTACTCACAGCAAGTGGAGCTTGTAACGCACGTTCACCAGGTGCCGGGTACACTTACACAGTGACGGGGAACACCCCAGGGCTGGCCGTGAGGGTCATGCAGGCTGTGAATACCACCTGCTCACAGTGACCGTGGAGGGCGCAGTCGTCTGAGCTCCACGCTGTAGGCAGGGTGAAGGTGATGTTTATCTCCTCGTGGGCTTCCCTGCCTATGAAAGAGAAATCATTTTTTTATAAAGTCAAGAACCACGTTATTTGTTATTCTCTGGGATACAAATAAATCCTGAAATCAAACCCACAGAGGAATCATCTATCAGCCCAGGCACCTGCCTTTGTGGGATCTGAGGAAGAAGAGCAGTCCTGACCCTGACCATGAGTCCTACTCAACTCAGAGCCACGAAGCAGCGAAGGAAGTGGCCACTTTCCAGTACATGGCCTGGAGATGCCAAACCAGACCTCGGGCAGATCAGAGATGAAAAGCTCGGGCTGGGTGAATTATCCCCAGCATTTCTGCACAGCTGTCTAGCCATTTTCAAACATCTTTTATATGTATTATTTCACTTAAAATTTACTACTCTCCCATGAACATGACCGAAGAAGTGCAGCTGTTCCCCTTTTACATATGAACAAACAGAGGTCAGAGGGTTTCAGAGTTAAGAAAGGCAAGTGATGAAGCTTAAACTAAAACCAACGTATTGCCAGGCACAGTGGTTCACATCTGTAGTCCCAGCACTTTGACTTTAGAAGGCTGAGGCAGGAGGATTGCTTGAGGCCGGGAATTCACGACCAGCCTGAACACGACAGCAAGATTCTGTCTCTACAAAAAAGTTTTAAAAATCAGCCAGGTGTACTGGTGCACACCTGTGGTCCCAGGTACTAGGGAGGATCACTTGAGCCCAGGAGTTTGAGGCTGCAGTGAGCTATGATCACACCACTGCACTCTAGCCTGGCGACAGATCAAGACCCTGTCTCAAAATTAAAATAAAAATTTAAATAAAAATTAAATTAAAATAAAAAATTAAAATATTAAAATAAAATTAAAATTAAAAAATAGCCAAGCGTGGTGGCTCATGCCTGTAATCCCAGCACTTTGGGAGGCTGAGGCGGGCGGATCATTTGAAGTCAGAAGTTCAAGACCAGCCTGGCCAACATGGTAAAATCCTGTCTCCACTAAAAATACAAAATTAGCTGGGCATGGTGTCACGAACCTATAATCCCAGCTACGTGGGAGTCTGAGGCAGAACAGTCGCTTGAACCCGGGAGACAGAGGTTGCAGTGAGCCAAGATTGTGCCACTGCACTCCAACCTGGGCGACAGAGTGAGACTCCATCTCAAAATAACAACAACAAAAAATCCCGAAGGTGTCCTTATGCCATGCCATAAGCAACAGGTCCACTTGCTACATGGAAAACCCAGAAGTCACCCATACCTTGATTATTATGGGAATATTCTCACCTCTAACAGCCAATAGGAGGCTGGTGGGCACTTAAATTCCTTCAAGGACTTTTTATTTGTTTCTTGTTGTTTTTTTTTTTTTTTTGAGACAGGGTCTCACTCTATTGCCCAGGCTGGAGTACAGTGGTACAATCTTAGCTCACTGTAGCCTCGACCTCCCAGGTTCAAGCAATCCTCCCACCTCAGCCTCACAAGTAGCTGGGACTACAGGTGCACGCCACAACACCTGGTTAATTTTTTTAATTTTTTCATAAAGACAGGTGTTTGCTATGTGCCCAGGCTGGGCTTCAACACCTGAGCTCAAGCAATCTTCCTGCCTCAGCCTCTCAATGTGCTGGGATTACAGGCACGAGCCACTGCATCTAGCCTAAGCAATTTTTAAAAAGCCTTTTGGTAACCAAAGAACAAAAGGTTATTCTTCCAAGGCCCAGGTGTCCCGTATGAAGCCTTTCCTGATTATTCCAGCTTCCACTGCCTTCTAGCCCTTCTCCTGCAACACTTACAGTCTGTCATGGGTTTAGTACTGGTCAAAGGGCAGTGCTCCACATTTTATAAGTATGTATTTTTTCATATCCCTTATCAAGCACTTACGTAGCATTTCCTTTGTGGCAGGAACTATTATAAGTGCTTGATAAACATTAACTCACGTTTATCTTTGTCTCTTCCATAACCCCAAAATTCCAAAAGGAAGAGACCAAATGTTAGGCCTTTTTTTTTTTTTTTGAGATGAAGTCTCACTCTGTTGCCTAGACTGGAGTGCAGTGGCATGATCTTGGCTCACTGCAGCCTCCGCCTCCAGGGTTCAAGTGATTCTCCCACCTCAGCCTCCGGAGTGGCTGGGATCACGGGCGCCTGCCACCACACCTGGCTAATTTTTTTGCATTTTTAGTAGAGATGGGGTTTCACCATGTTGGCCAGACTGGTCTTGAACTCCTGACCTCAAGTGATCCACCCACCTCAGCCTCCCAAAGTGCTGGGATTACAGGCGTGAGCCACTGCGCACGGGCCCATCTTAGGCATTGTCTTTTCTTTTCTTTTTTTGAGATGGAGTCTCGCTCTGTCGCCCAGGCTGGAGTGCAGTGGTGCAATCTCGGCTCACCGCAACCTCCATGTCTTGGGTTCAAACAATTCTCCTGCCTCAGCCTCCTGAGTAGCTAGGACTACAAGTGCGCACCACCACGCCTGCATGCCCAGCTGACTTTTTTTTTTTTTTTTGGAGAGAGAGTCTCCCTCTGTCGCCCAGGCTGGAGCACAGTGGCATGATTCTCAGCTCACTGCAACCTCTGCCTCCTGGGTTCAAGCTATTCTCCTGCCTCAGCCACCCGAGTAGCTGGGACTACAGGTGCCTGCCACCACGCCCGGCTAATTTTTGTATTTTTAGTAGAGACGGGGTTTTGCCATATTGGCCAGGCTGGTCTCAAACTCTTGACCTTGTGATCTGCCCACCTTGGCCTCCCAAAGTGCTCGGATTACAGGCGTGAGCCACCGCGCCCAGCCAATTTTTTGTATTTTAGTAGTGATGGGGTTTCACCATGTTGCCCACGCTGGTCTCAAACTCCTGAGCTCAGGCAATCCACCCACCTCGGCCTCCCAAAGTGCTGGGATTACATGCATGAGCTACTGCACCCAGCCATCTTAGTCATTTTCTAGTTCTTCCCAGCAGCTTAGCACAGTGCCAGACTAACAATGGCCATTAAAAAATATGTAAACTAATAGCAATAGAAGATGTGTAATAAGTAATGAAAACTCCAACAGGACAAGCCTGAAGAAAAATTACGTTTGTAAATATTAGACAGGCCTTAACAGTTTTCTCACAGTTTCTCATTCCTACAGGCTTTTGAGAAACTACTTCTAGCCAGGTACTTTACCATGTAACGATGGAACAGAAATGGTTCATGTAGTTCAAACTCAACAAAAAAAAGACACGCGCAAGACTACAATCTAGTACAATATAGTCAGTAAAAACATACACGGTGCATCCTCTTTTTGTAACAGTGGTTGCCTGAGGAGCCTGAGTGGAGAGTGGCTACTGCATACCTGAAAGTCCAATCTGATGCCCTAAGATGGTTGAGTACAGATGGGTGACGTTGCGGGAATACCCTCCGAAGGGTTTCAGTGGGTCCAGGGTTAGGGTGATTGAGACTGAGATATTCACCGGGCCCGAGTCCTCCAGGGCCTGGGGGGACTGGGTGGAAGCTCGGGCCTGCCCGCTGGTCATTGTACTTTCCGGAGTTGTGGTGTCGTTTGTGAGATGCTTGAGCGTTTCATTCTCTGATACACACAAGTCCAAATCATTGAACCGTAGCAGAAAAGTATTCCAATCCTTTGGGAAAGTGAAAGAAAGAGAAATGGGTGTTAAGCAGCGCCTGTCTCCCACTGCGGGAATACAGGTAAGACCCCAGTGTGGCACCGCAGCACATCAGCAAACTACAATTCAGAGCTGATCATTTAAGATCATGACAACTCGGCCACCACAGGCAGCATGATGTGGCTTTCCTAATCACTTTTATATTCACAACCTAAAATATGAACTCTTCACTGGCACAAGATACTCAATAAACTGTGAAATCAAATCAATTTATTCAAGAAAATCTTTTTAAAAAATCCAGCATATTACACTTAGAGAAAATGATCTAGCCTCAGAACCAAACTTGAAAAGAACGCTTGAAGAAAAGCATTAATCCAAACTCATTTTGCAACTACAATTCTTTTCTTTAAATAAAGTCACCTTAAAATAATGTCCCAAAAGGTCAATTCCATACACCTTGCTCTCTTTCTCTAGAACACAAAACAGCAGTGAATACTAATACTCATTTGGGACATTGCCCCCCTTCTTATGGACTTTTGATGACACCTTAGAGCAGCAACGATTTCAAAAAGGAAGGGGCCAGGTACGGTGGCTCGCACCTGTAATCCCAGCACTTTGGGAGGCCAAGGTGGGTGGATCATTTGAGGTCAGGAGTTCGAGACCAGCCTGAGCAACATGGTGAAACCACGTCTCTACTAAAAATACAATAATTAGCCGGGTGTGGTGGTGTGTGCCTGTAATCCCACCTACTTGGGAGGCTGAGGCAGGAGAATCGCTTGAACCTGGGAGGTGGAGGTTGCAGTGAGAGGAGATCGTGCCACTGCACTCCACCCTGGGCGACACAGTGAGACTCTGTCTCAAAAAAAAAAAAAAAACAAAAAAAGCCATCTGAGGCCAGGTACGGTAGTTCACGCCTGTAATCCCAGCACTTTGGGAGGCCAAGCAGGGTGGATCACTTGAGGCCAGGAGTTCGAGACCAGCATGGATAACATGGTGAAACCTTGTCTCTAATAAAAATACAAAAATTAGCTGGACATGGTGGCGCATGCCTGTAATCCCAGCTACTTGGAAGGCTGAGGCACGAAAATCGTTTGAAGGGGGGCAGAGGCTGAAGTGAGCCAAGATCGCGCCACTGAAGTCCAGCCTCAGCCTGGGTGTCAGAGTGACACTCCATCTCAAAAAAAAAAAAAAAAGTCATCTGAGCAACCCCTACCCAGCCCAGTAAGTCTACCCTTACAGCATCAGTTTAACTGTATGTGACATTTAGTAAGACTGCAACTGGATCTATCAAATTACATTTTCCCTAACACCTACAAACTCAACTGACCATTCTAGTACATTAGGGTTGAAAATGAACATTCTAGTCTCAGTCCTTCATAATCCTAGACATGAAGAAACTGAGGCCCAGGGCAAATTAGGGACTCTCCAATTCTAGTTCAAGGTAAAATCAGCATTAAGTTCTGATTCACAGCCCCAAATGTTTCCCATACACCACTGCCTTTCCTACAACCTAGGATCCTCATTTGAAAACAAAAATCACGAAACTAATCATAACCAAAGTTACGCAGCATCTCAACAATGCGTTCCTACAGAGCTGGAGTCCACGTTGAACAGCCGGCTAAAGCCAATGCCAGGCCTAATTTGGATTATTAAGGGCTAATTATCCAGGCTTCAGTGCAACCACTGGCCTTGGCCAAGTGCTCAACATGGACTCAAGCTCTGCGGGAAAGAAATGGCAGGAGGCTGTGGAGCTTTAGTTTTGAGTAGAATATTCATTTTCAGCCCTGATATGGGGGCAGCCTGTTTTCACAACCTTTAAAGATTGAGGCAGGGTCAGAAAAGAGAGAGAATTAAGCCAGCCAGTATGTCTCTTAGTAATAAACTCTTTGAAAGGGTTACATGGTAGAAATAGCTAAAACTCGTTACTTGAACTGTGCTAGAAAGAGCTCACATGTGTAGGCGGTTCCTTTTGCCAAGATCACTTAAGATCTAGAATGCCCTAGAGCATGAGAGAAAGCTACGATCTCAATTACATGGAACACAACTCTCCTCTCCATTGCAAGGCACACTTAATGCGGCAACCACGCACTCCCAGCCCCACTCCCACCCCCACCTCCACCCACCAACAAACCCAAGAAGAAGGAAATAGAATAAGAGAAGGCACCCAAGGAATCTACTAAAAGACAGGAATTAGGCTGGATGCGGTGGCTCACACTGGTAATCCCAGCACTTGGGGAGGCCGAGATGGGTGGATCACCTGAGGTCAGGAGTTCGAGACCAGCCTGGCCAACGTGGCGAAACCCCGTCTCTACTAAAAAGACAAAAATTAGCCAGACGTGGTGGCAGTCACCTGTAATCCCAGCTACTCAGGAGGCTGAGGCAGGAGAATTGCTTGAGCCCGGGAGGTGGAAGTTGCAGTGAGCTGAGAGTACGCCACTGCACTCCAGACTAGGTGACAGAGCGAGACTCCGTCTCAAAAAACAAAAAACAAATATATTTGGAAATTAGGTCCTGTTTTTGAATTTCTTTAGGATTCCTTCTTATCTCATGAAAAAAACCATTAGTACAGCTGATAAAACTCCATGATGATATGTGGTTTTAAAATATCGAATGTTCAGTTTTCTAAAACAGCAATGAACCCATTTGAGATGGAATATTACAGAGGTGAGGTCTCCAGCTTTTTGACACAGATCATTTTACAAATGTACTCTCCAAAGTGCATGTTTCACTGCTAAAATAGTCTAACTGAAACTGATAGCATATTTAAATCGAACAATACCCATCTAGGTATTTCCTAACAAAGTGAGTCCTGGGAAGATGGAAAACAGAAAATTCTGAATAAATACTGATTTTTCTCACTAGGAGAGAAAGGCCAAAACCCAAGAAAGCTATATGGCAAGCCACAGGGTGTTGCCCCACTGCACAAGGACCAGCCAGCCCGGGAGAAGTCAGAGCATACTATACCTCTGCCATTTCTGGGGATTTAATCTCCTTGATTTTGAAGAAGTAGCCCAGGGTCAGGAAAGCTATGGCCATGGCGCTTACGCTGATCATGAAGACCACCAGGGGAGGCCGACTGCTGATGTACACCTTCAGGTTCTCCAGGGGGTTGATGCTGAACATTATTCTGATTAGCTCCACCTGAAAGAAATGAATCAGAAGCCTCAAGGACTGACTTGCCAACAGGAAAGCTATGATTCTTTTGTTTCCTTTTGAGGTGTTGGGGGGTGAGCTGGGTGGGATGGGCACTCATTACTGAATTTGAGAAATGTCGGATCATAACTTCATTCAAAAGACTAGAAGGAAGAAACACTAAATGTTAACTGCCATTACCTCAAAGTGGCAGGATCCTGAATACATATTCTCTTTCAGTTTGAATCTTCTAAATATTGTGTCTGTGTGTGTGTGTGTGTGTGTGTGTGTGTGTGTGTGTGTGTGTGTGTGTTTTAAGAAACAGGGTCTCTCGTTCTGTCACCCAGGCTAGAGTGCAGTGGCGTGATCATAGCTCACGGCAGCCTTGAACTCCTAGGCTTAAGCTATCCTCCCACCTCAGCCTCCCGAGTAGCCAGGACTAAAGGTGTGTACCACTATGCCCGGCTAATTTTTTTTTTCCTTTTTTTTTTTTTTGAGACAGAGTCTCACTCTGTGACCCAGGCTGGAGCAATGGTGTAGTCTTGGCTCACTGCAACCTCTGCCTCCTGGGTTCAAGTGATTCTCCCACGTCAGCCTCCCAAGTAGCTGGGACTACAGGCATGTGCCGCCACACCCAGCTAATTTTTGTATTTTTAGTAGAGATGGGGTTTCACCATATTGGCCAGGCTAGTCTCGAACTCCTGACCTCGTAATCTGCCTGCCTCGGCCCCCCAAAGTGCTGGGATTACAGGCGTGAGCCACCGTGCCCGGCTAATTTATTACCTTTTAAGAGATGGGGTCTCGCTATGTTGCCCAGGCTGGTCTTGATCTCCTAGCCTCAAGCAATCCTCCTGCCTCAGCCTCCCAAAGTTCTGGGATTGCAAGTGTGAGTCACCGTACCCAGCCTCAATCTTCTAAATATTCTATAATAAATACTGTTACTTCCGTATCACTTAAGAAAAGGTTTAGGTGGGTCAGTAATGTGACACAAATACACAACATGTACAGAAAGAAAGTGAGGATGCTCTCATTTCCTGCCACTGAAAAGCTGAATTCTATTTATTCGACATTCTGTCCTGCTCATTGCCATATCGCTCACAGCCATCCCAGCCCTGCTTAAAAGCTCCTAAGGCTTCTACCAGACCTAGGAGAGGTCGGCAATAGCTCCCTGTCATGGCCCACAGGGTTTTCAGGACTCAGAAGCCCTGCCAGTCTCCCTGACTGCATCACCATCCACTTCCCCTCCTCCCTCCTGGGCTTTGGCCACACTGGACTTGCTATTCTTCAGGATCATCTTGTCAATGTCTGCAAGGAAATCAGCTGGGACTGACAGGGACTGCACTGAATCTGTGGATCGGTTTGGGGAGTGCTGCTCTCTTAACAAACAATGTTGTCTGCTAGTCCAAGAGCCTTGCAGGCTTTTCCGTCTATTTAGCTTCCTTATTTGAATAATGTTTTCTGTTTTCAGTGTTAACGTTTGCACTTCTTTTATTAAGTTTATTCATAAGTATTTAATGCTTCCTGCCATTTTTGACCATGATGTAGCTGAAGAATTTTGTATCTGCCTGGATGCTTTCCCCAAACATTTCCACGTTTGCTCTTCTTAAAACGCAGATCTATGGCTGGGCGCAGTGGCTCATGCTTGTAATCCCAGCACTTTGGGAGGCAAAACCCCGCCTCTACTACAAATACAAAAATTAGCCAGGTATAGTGGTGCACACCTGTAATCCCAGCTACTAGGGAGGCTGAGGCAGGAGAATCACTTGAACCTGGGAGGTGGAGGTTGCAGTGAGACAGGATCACGCCACTGCACTCCAGCCTGAGGGACAGAATGAGACTGTCTCAATTAAAAAAAAAAATGCAAGTCTCTGTTTAATAGCCAGCTCCTCAGAGCACACCTTCCCTGGTCACCCTCAGCCCCTGCTTTATTTCCTTTATATTGTTTAGCATCAACCAAGAGCACAATTATTTTCCTACTTGTTTACTGTTTGTCATCCCTCATTTATGAGCCCAACGAGAGCGGAGATTTTGCACGCCTTCCTTGGTCACCCTCAGCCCCTGCTTTATTTCCTTCATATTGTTTAGCGTCAACCAAGAGCACAATTATTTTCCTACTTGTTTACTATCTGTCATCCCTCATTTATGAGCCCAGTGAGAGTAGAGATTTTGCCTGTCTTGTTCACAGCTACAGCCCTGGCCCCTGGCCCCTAGAACAGTAGCTGGCACACAATGAGCACTTATAAACACGAGCAAACTGCGACAACATTAGCAAAAAGCAATTTTTTAAAAAGTCTGTATCAGCGTTTAAATTTTAGAGACAAAAAGATGCATCAACAGCCCCTAAAAATCAACAGCAACACATTTTCCATGCCACTTTCACTCAACATTGTTTTTCTGACATCTCTGTTGATCTCTGTTGATCTAGTTCGCTGAATTTCACTGATGTATATATGTAATTGTTCTGTGGTTGAGTTATTCCAGTCTGAGGGGCCTAGCTGGGTTCCTGTTACTGTTTCACCCACCAAGCGCATTGCAACAGGTACAAGAGTGGCTGTAGTACAACAAAGTCACAGAGTAGGGCCTGTCTTCAACCTGATATTGTCAGACCACTCTCCAAGGAGATCAACCAGTTTACACTTCCCCAGCAGTGAAGGAGCCTGCTCCATTCCATGAGATTTGTGCCAACACTTGATTTCCTAAGGCATATTAATATGGTCCAAAAAGACAGATGTGAAATGATATCTCTATTATTTTAAATGGTATCTCCCTGAAACAAAGCATCTTTCCGCTTTTTTAATCAGCCATTTAGGCCCAATCTTAACTGAACTGCCTGAATCCTCTGGTAATTTACTAATAGGGTGTTAGTCTATTTCTTATTGATGTTTAGAAATTCCTTTTGTGTTTTGGGTACTAAGCCTTTAACAGTTTTATATGTTACGTATAATTAATCCAAGTCTGGGTTTTCTTTAATATGGTTTATGGTATCTTTTGCCATATGAAAGGTTCTTGAGAAGCCAGGCACAGTGGCTCACGCCTGTAATCCCAGCACTTTGGGATGCCAAGGCAGGTGGATCACGAGGTCAGGAGTTCAAGACCAGCCTGGCCAATATGGTGAAACCCCATCTCTACTAAAAATACAAAAAGTAGCTGGGCGTGGTGGCATGTGCCTGTAGTCCCAGCTAGTTGGGAGGCTGAAGCAGGAGAATCAGTTGAACCCGGAGGGCGGAGGTGCAGCAAGTCGAGATTACACCACTGCACTTCAGCTTCGATGACAGAGCGAGACTCCATCTCAAAAGAAAACAAAAAGAAAAGAAAAAGAAAGGTTCTTGATATTTTTAATAGTATTAAGAAATAATTCACATACCATACAATTCACCCATTTAAAGTATACAATTCAATGATTTTTGGTATATTCACTGATTTGAACAACAACCCTCACTATCAATTTTCAAATGTTTTCACTGTCCTATAAAGAAAGCCCAACCTATAACAGATACATAAAAAATAAAAAGAAATTAAAACATACCACCAGAGAAAAATCACCTTCACTAAAATGAAGACAGGAAGGAAGGAAAGAAAGAAGAAAAGACCACAAAACAACCAAAAAACAACTAACAAAATGGCAGGAGTAAATCCTTACTTATCAGTAACAACACTGAATGTAAATGGACTAAACTCTCCAATCAAAAGACACAGTGGCTGAATGAATAAAAAAGCCAGATCCAACGATGTGTTGCCTACAAGAAACACACCTTACCTATAAAGACACACATCAAATGGAAATAAAGAAATAACCGGGCGCGGTGGCTCACACCTGTAATCTCAGCATTTTGGGAGGCTGAGGTGGGCAGATCACCTGAGGTCAGGAGTTCGAGACCAGCCTGACCAACAGTCAGTTTCTTTAGTAGAGAAACCCTGACTCTACTAAAAATACAAAAAATTAGCCAGGTGTGGTGGTGCATGCCTATAATCCCAGCTACTCGGGAGACTGAGGCAGGAGGATCACTTGAACCTGGGAGGCAGAGGTTGTGGTGAGCCAAGGTCACGCCATTGCACTCCAGCCTGGGCAACAAGAGCAAAACTCCGTCTCAAAAAAAGAAAATAAAGAAATGGAAAAAGATATTCCATGCAAATGGAAACCAAAAAAGCGCAGAGCAGAAGTAGCTATATTTAATCAGACTAAATAGATTTCAAGACAAGAACTATAAAAAGAGACAAAGAAGGTCAAACGGTCAATTCAGCAAGATGATGTAACAATTATAAATATATATGTACCCAACACTGGAGCACCAAGATACATAAAGCAAATATTAGAACTAAAGGGAAAGACAGACAGACCCCAGTACAATCATAGCTGGAGACTTCAACACTCTACTTTCAGCATTGGACAGATCTAGACAGAAAACCAAGAAAGAAATGACTTAATCTGCACTACAGACCAAATGGACCTAACAGATCACATGGATCATTCCCAAAAATAGACCACATGTTAGGCCGCAGAACAAGTCTTAAAACATTAAAAAAAATACAAAATTATATCAAGTATCTTCTCTGACCACAATGGAATAAAACTAGAAAGCAGTTACAAGAGGAATTCTGGAAACTATACAAACACATGGAAATTAAATAACATGCTCCTGGATGGCCAGTGGGTCAATCAAGAAATTAAGAAGGAAATTAAAAAGTGTCTTGAAACAAATGAAAATGAAAACACAACATACCAAAACCTATGGGATCCAGTGAAAGCAATACTAACAGGAAAGTTTATAGCTATAAGCACCTACATAAAAAAGTAGAAAAACATCAAAAAAGCAACATGCAATGCATCTTAAAGAATTAGAAAAACAAGAGCAAACCAAACACAAAATTAGAAGAAATAATAAAGATCAGAGCAGAAATAAATAAATTTGAAACAAAAAAATATAAAAGATCAATGAAACAAAGAGTTGGTGTTTTGAACCAGATGAAGTCAGAAAAAAGAGAGACAAGATTCAAAGAAATAGTATCAGACATGAAAAAGGAGACATTAAACCAACATCACAGGACTTCAAAGGATCATTACAGGCTACCACGAGCAACTGCACACCGGCTGGAAAACCTAGAAGAAATGGATGAATTCCTATACACACACAACCTACCAAGACCTGATGGCTTCACTGCTGAATTCTACCGAACACTAAAAGAAGAACTAATACCAATCCTACGTAAACTATCTCAAAAAGCAGAAGAAGAGGGAGTACCTCCAAACTCATGCTAGGAGTCCAGGAACACCCTGATACCAAAACCAAAGATACATCAAAAAAAAAAAAAAAGGAAAACTACAGGCAGATATCCCTGATGAAGACTGTTGCAAATCTCCTCCAAAACATACTGGCAAACTGAATTCAACAAAACATTAAAAAGATCATTCATCATGACCAAGTGGGATTTATCCCTTAGAAGCAAGGATGGTTCAACATATGCAGATAAATCAAAGCGATACATCATATCAGCAGAATAAAGGACAAAAACCATATGATCCATTCAACTGATGCTGAAAAAGCATTTGATAAAATTAAATATCTCTTCATGATACAAACCCTCAAAAAAACTGGGCTTAGAAGGATCATACCTCACACAATGAAAGCCATATACAACAGGCCCACAACTAGTATCACACTGAATGGGGAAAAACTGAAAGCATTTCCTCTAAGATCTGGAACATGACAAGGATGCCCACTTTCACCACCGTAATTCAACAGAGTACTAGAAGTCCTAGATACAGCAATCAGACAAGAAATAAAGGGCATCCAAACTGGAAAGGAATAAGATAAATTATCCTTGTTTGCAGATGGTATGATCTTATATTTGGATAAATCTAAATACTCCATCAAAAAACTAGAACTGATAGACCAATTTTCAGTAAAGTTGCAGGACACAAAAACAACCTACAAAAATCAGTAGCATTTCTATGTGCCAATAGAGAGCAATCTAAAAAAGAAATCAAGAGGTCAGGCATGGTGGCTCATGCCTGTAATCCCAGCACTTTGGGAGGCCAAGGCAGGTGGATCACTTGAAGCTAGGAGTTCGAGACCAGCCTGGCCAACATGGTGAAACTCCATCTCTACTAAAAAAAAATAAAAATTAGCTGGGCACGATGGTGTGCATCTATAATCCCAGTTACTCATGAGGCTGAGGCATGAGAATCCCTTGAACCTGGGAAGCAGAGGTTGTAGTGAGCCAACGTCGTGCCTCTGCACTCCAGCCTGCACAACAAAGTAAGACTCCGTTTCAAAAAAGTATAAAAACTATTTACATAGTACTTGCATTGCATTAGGTACTGTAATCTAGAGATGATTTAAAGTAAATGGGGCCAGACGCAGTGGCTCACGCCTGTAATCCCAACACTTTGGGAGGCCAAGGTGGGTGGATCACCTGAGGTCAGGAGTTTGAGGCTAGCCTGGCTAACATGGTGAAACCCTGTCTCTACTAAAAATACAAACGTTAGACAGGTGTGATGGCAAGCACCTGTAATCCCAGCTACTTGGGAGGCTGAGGCAGGAGAGCTGCTGGAACCCAGGAGGTGGAGGTTGCAGTGAGCTGAGATTGCGCCACTGCACTCCAGCCTGGGTGACAGAGCAAGACTCCATCTCAAAAATAATAATAACAATAATAATCTGGAAACAACACTAGTTAGGTTAAGATTAATAGGATTCATAAATAAAAATGTCAACAGTAAATCAGAGTTCAATTTATTGAGCAAGAACAAAAACTTATTTTTTTGTTTGTTTGTTTTTTTGGACACAAGAGTCTCACTTTGTCGCCCAGGTTGGAGTGCAGGGGCACAATCTCAGCTCACTGCAACCTCCGCCTCCTGGGTTCAAGTGATTCTCCTGCCTCAGCCTTCTGAGTAGCTGAGATTACAGGTGCATGCCAACATGCCTGGCTAATTTTTGTCTTTTTTTAAGTAGAGACAGGGTTTCACCATGTTGACCAGACTGGTCTTGAACTCCTGTCCTCAAGTGATATGCCCGCCCTGGCCTCCCACAGTGTTGGGATTATAGGTGTGAACCACCACACCTGGCCCAAAACCTTAGCCTTATATAAAAATGAATAGGACCCACTTACCACTTGGAACTACAATTATGAAACATTCAGAAAAACAGTATAAAAATCTGAATTAGAATTCACTTCAAGGAAAACTAATAGTCATTAAAAGTACATCACACCAGAATTTAAACAATTATATCAACAGAAATACCCACAAAATGGCAAATATTGTCAACATAAGCCAATTTAATTTAGGGAAACTTCCAGCACAGGACAATTATAGTCACTAAAAAAGCGAAAGAATGGACTGGGCGCAGTGGTTCACGCCTGTAATCCCAGCACTTTGGGAGGCCAAAGCGGGTGGATCACCTGAGGTCAGGAGTTTGAGATCTGCCTGACTGACATGATGAAACCCCATTTCTACTAAAAATACAAAAATTAGCTGGGCGTGGCGGCGTGTGCCTGTAATCCCAGCTACTCAGAAGTCTGAGGCAGGAGAATCACTTGAACCCAGGAGGCAGAGGTTGCAGTGAGCTGACTTCGTGCCACTGCACTCCAGCCTGGGCAACAAGAGCAAAAGTCCATCTCAAAATAATAATAAAATAATAATAATAATAAAAGAATGTTTGAATAAAACTATTAAGATTCCAAACATTTTACAAACTTAAAATTCCTTTCTACCATTCACAAGCGTTTTCAAATAGGAAATTAATGAAGACTAAATAAATGTATCCCCTCTGCAAAGAGTTACAAGAAAATTTCTGTAAGCGTCACAGTGGCAAATGTTAGTTTAATTAATGAATAAATTAAGTTCTGTTTAGGAAAAAAAAAAAAAGAAAAAGAGATAAAAGAAAGCACACTATTTGACCCCTCCCGCTAAATTCATTCCAACTCCAATTAGGGCATCCTGGTATTGACCAAGATGAAGAAAGAAATGACCACTGCTGGGAAGCTGCCTCTCTGAAAAGTTCAGGGATTTAGGGTACACTGAACACGGCCAAAAGGCAAATTCACAAGCACGTGAGAACATGTGATGAAAATCTATCAGCACAGTACCTTAGATCTCTGAGACTAACTCAGTGAAGACGCTAAACATCAGACGGCACTGTAAGCAAGCAAAAGGCAATACCAAGATTATCCCAAAGATATCTCTAGCAACCCACAAGTTACAAGAACACAAGTTCCTTAAAAAGGGGCGTGGAAACAGCTGTGTTATAAACTTTCTGGAAACCAACTTGGCTATACATATCAATAGTGTTAAAATCTGGCATATTTTATCTCCAACATTCTACTTCTAAGAACTAAACCTAAGGAAACACCCATTGCTCCAAAGATTTAACTACTCAGAATTATTTTTGGAGTGTTTGCAATTGTTAAAAAATGGAAAACTACATATCCAACAATAGCAGGGGACAACTGAATAAAGCAGGATTTCTCCCCAGTATTGTACCTATCAAAAACACAAGATCTGGGCGTGGTGGCACACGTCCATAGTCCCAGCTACGTGGGGGGCTGAGGCGGGAGGATGGCTTGAGCCTGGGAGTTTGAGGCAGCAGTGAGCTATGATTGATTACGCCACTGCACTCTAGCCTGAGCAACAGAGTGAGATCTTATCCCCCACAACCACCAAAATAAAGCGGGAGCTAGGCACAGTGGCTCACGCCTGTAATCCCAGCACTTTGGGAGGTCGAAGCGGGGTGATCACCTGAGGTCAGGAGTTCGAGACCAGCCAGGGCAACATGGTGAAACCCTGTCTCTACTAAAAACACAAAAAATGAGCCGGGTGTGGTGGCGCGTGGTTGTAGTCCCACCTACTCAGGAGGCTGAGGCACAAATTCCTTGAACCTGGGAGGTTGAATTGAGCTAAGATCGTGCCACTACACTCCAGCCTGGGTGATGGAGTGAGACTCTGTCTCAAAACAAACAAACAAAACACCCACAGGATCTTAAAATATCACATACAGTTGCCATAAAAAAATAAAATCTGCCAGGCGCGGTGGCTCATGCCTGTAATCCTAGCACTTTGGGAGGCTGAGGCGGGTGGACTGCCTGAGCTCAGGAGTTCGAGACTAGCCTGGGCAACATGGTGAAACCCCATCTCTACTAAAAATACAAAAAATTAGCTGGGAGTGGCAGCGTGCGCCTGTAATCCCAGCTATTGGGAGGCTGAGACAGGAGAATTGCTTGAACCTGGGAGGCAGAGGTTGCAGTGAGCCGAGATCACGCCACTACACTCCAGCCTGGGTGTCAGACTAAGACTCCATCTCAAAAAAAAAAAAAAGTTCTCAGGGAAAACTGTGCTCTGCACAATCCTCCAACTGGCGAGGTAAGAACAGGGATGGAGAAACTGAGGCAACAGGTAAACAACAGATGGCGCTTTACGTAAGCAAGAGGCAATATCCAGGTTACCCTGATAATATTTCAAGCAACCCACAGGTTGCAAGAACGCAAGTTCCTTAAGGGTGGCCAGAAAAAGACTGTGTTATAAACTTTCAAAACACTACTAGTTCAGGTGAAAGGGACAGAGGTGTGGGAGGAGATGCTTACTTTTTATTACATGAGTTAACAAAAACACAGTTAATTGTGTTGGTGCAAAAGGAATCGCAGTTTTCACCAATACATAATGGCAAAAACCACGATTACTTTTGTACCAACCTAATATAAGGGGAGGAAAGCAGCTAGTAAAGGAGGAAGGCCGGATGGGTGCAATGGCTCATGCCTATAATCCCAGCACTTTGGGAGGCCAAGGTGGGTGGATCACGAGGTCAGGAGATCCAGACTATCCTGACTAACATGGTGAAACCCCGTCTCTACTAAAAGTACAAAAAACTAGCCAGGTGTGGTGGCGGGCGCCTGTAGTCCCAGCTACTTGGGAGGCTGAGGCAGGAGAATGGCATGAATCCAGGAGACGGAGCTTGCAGTGAGCCAAGACAGCACCACTGCACTCCAGCCTGGGTAACAGAGCGAGACTCTGCCTCAAAAAAAAAAAAAAAAAAAAGGGAGGAAGGCCTCCTGGTCGGGCACAATAACTCACACCCGTAATCCCAGCACTTTGGGAGGCTGAGATGGAAGGATTGCTTGAGGCCAGGAGTTAGAAACCAGCCTGGCCAACACAACAAGACCCCGTCTCTACAAAAAACAATTTTTTAATAAATTAGCTAAGCATGGTGGTGTACACCAATGGCCCAGCTACTTGGGAGTCTGAGGTGGGAGGACTGGCTCAGCCCAGGAGGTCAAAGCTATAGTGAGCTATGATCATGCCACTGCACTCCAGCCTGGCCAACATGGTGGAAAAAAAAATGTAATTTTGCAACTTAATAACATTTTATCAGAAAAAAAGTAAGTTAACATTCATTATGCCACAGACACAGGAAGCCTTTCAGTTTCTCCCTTTCTCCAAAGCCCGCATATGTACACATGGCTACTTGTCCAAGTTTTAAATTAACTTTATTGTAGTTTTAAACTGTTTTTTTTTTTTTGAGATATTATCTCACACTGTCACCCAGGCTGGCATGCAGCAGTGTGATCTCTGCTCAACCTCTGCCTCCCAGGTTCAAGCGATTCTCCTACCTCAGCCTCCCAAATAGCTGAGACTACAGGTGCACATCACCACGTCCGGCTAATTTTGATATTTTTAGTAGAGATGGGGTTTCACCATGTTGGCCAGGCTGGTCTCAAACTCCTGACTTCAAGTGATCCACCCGCCTCAGCCTCCCGAATAGCTGAGACTACAGGTGCATGTCACCACGTCCAGCTAATTTTGATATTTTTAGTAGAGATGGGGTTTCACCATGTTGGCCAGGCTGGTCTCAAACTCCTGACTTCAAGTGATCCACCTGCCTCAGCCTCCCAAAGTGCTGGGATTCCAGGCACAAACCACCACACCAGGCCCACCATTCATCTTAAATGAGATTTTCTACCTTAGGTTAAATGGGAAGTTTCTGAAAGTTGAGGAAGAGAGGATGGGAGAAGCAAGCCTGCTCTCTACGCCAACCAAAGGAAATACATCGGACTTGTGCTAAGACAGAATGACAGAAACTCACCTTCATGTAGCAGAAAGTAGCATTTTTCAAATATCCTGTGATGTCTGAGACCCTCAAAGAGCTTTAAGGCCGGGGTTACAAACCCTGAGCCTAGTAAACAACAGTCATCGATGTGATGCCAGATTATCCAACACTTAGAGCTGAAGACACTTACTGGTATCAAAGAAACCCTGTGCAAGCTCCAGCACCCAGCTGCCCCAAGCACTGCGCAGAAACCATCTTCCTGCCCCACCGCAAAGCAGTGCAGGCAGAATGAACCTTCAGAGAGACAAGTGAGAAGCAACGAAGACACAGGAGAACTTCAAGGTCTCCAGTAATCTCTGGGCTGCTAAGTCCAAAGCTGGAGCTCCAGTCCCTAACTAATGTTGCTGCAGCATCTGACACAGAAGTGGGGTGGATCCTCTCCCAGCTTCCACTCCGGGTTTTCTTAACATTCATCTGGCCACCCCTTCCTTCTCAGGATCCTTCAAAAGCTGGTGTTCCCAAGTTCCAGCTGGGGCCTCTGCTCAAGGGGGACACGCTCATTCATGCCTTAATCCCATTTTATGTACCTACTCACCTCCAGATCCAAACAGTCACCTACTGGAGCTATCTCCTTAGATGACCCAAAGGCCATCAAGGCCAAAACTTATCCCAAGGCACCAAACTGGCTCCTTCCCATAAGGAAAAACACCATCATTTACCTAGTGATCCCTGCCAGTCATTCTTTTTTTTGAGACAGGGTCTGGCTCTGGTGCCCAGGCTAGAGTGCAGTGGTATGAGCATGGCAGCCGCCTTGACTTCCTGGGCGCAAGCGATCCTCCCACCTCGGCCTCCCAAGTAGCTGGGACTACAAGTGCATGCTACCACTCCTGGCTAATTTTTGTATTTTTTGTAGAGATGGGATTTTGCCACATTGCCCAGGCTGGTCTCAAACTCCTGGGCTCAAGCGATCCTCCCGCGTCAGCCTCCCAAATGCTGGGATTACAGACGTGAGCCACTGCGCCCAGCTCCTGCCAGTCATCCTTGACACTCTGGCTCTCCTACAACCAGTTACCAAGTCCTATCGTTTCCACATTTTAAGTGTCTCTCAAGGGCAGCTCTCACTCCATCCCCACTGACACTGCCTCCCTGCACCCTCAGCCAAATTAAATTGTTGTCTGAGCCGGGTGCTCACAGATGTAATTCCAGCATTTTGGGAGGCCGAGGCGGGTGGATCACCTGAGGCCAGGAGTTTGAGAGCATCCTGGCCAACATGAAACCCCATCTCTAATAAAAATACAAAAATTAGCTGGGCATGGCGGTGCACGCCTATGATGCCAGCTACTCAGGAAGCTGAGACAGGAGAATCGCTTGAACCCGGGAGGCGGAGGTTGCAGTGAGCCAAAATCAAGCCACTGAACTCCAGCCTGGGCACCAGAGCAAGAGTCTGTATCAAAAAAAAAAAAAAAAAAAAAAAATTTGTCTCTCATTTCCATGATATTGTTTCTGCATTCCTCCTACCTTGGACAGTGCCTGACACCAGGAAGGTGCTTAACAATAATAACATCTACCGTCATTGCCTACTTTTTGAGAGAGGCACTGCTCTAAGAGTTTTGCACCTATTGTGTATGATCCCTAAAACATCTCTATTTTACAGATACGGAAATTAAGGCATATAGAAGTCAGCTAATGTGACCATGATTACACGGGAAGTGAACCTGGATTCAAATCCAGTTGGCCTCCAGAGCCCATGCATTAACCATTAAGTTCTACTTCGGTCCAATAAATGATATAGGTTTGCATAAAGAAGTCAATCTGGCAGGGCACAATGGCTCCTGCCCATAATTCTAGCACTCTGGGAGGCTGAGGCCAGCCGATCACTTGAGCCCAGGAATTTGAGACCAGCCTGGGAAACACAAGAAGACCCTGTGTCTACAAAGGTGGTGCACACCTGTAGTCCCAGCTACTTGGGAGGCTGAGGTGGAGGGATCACCGGAACCCAGGAGTTTGAGGCTACAGTGAGCTGTGATGGCACCACTGCACTCTAGCCTGGGAGACAGAGTTAAACCCTATCTCAAAAAATGAAAATAAAAAGGAAAAAAAAATTTTTTTTTGAAGAGTCAATCCCATCAAATGAGAAAAGGCAGAAAAGCATCCATGTAATTTTGCAATCAAGACATCAATAGTGATGTAAGCAAAACCCCTTTCACTAGGGTGATAGAGGCAAAAACCAGGTGACAAGGACGAAGGAGTGAGAAGAGAGCATTCTTAACAGCTACCACTTAGAACATGCCATTCCCAGGCACCGTGCCAAGCGCTTAACATATTTTTTAATCCTTGCAACACTGCTAGGTAGATACTACTATTCCCACTTTACAGATGAGAAAACTGAAGCAAATGAGCTTAAGTAATTTGTACTAGGTCACGCTGCAAATAAATGGCAGAAATGGATTCTGACTTAATTCATCTGACCCCAAAAGCCATGCCATCAATCACAATGCCAAGGTTGATAAGACAGTTTCAAGTCAAATGCCAAAGTGAAAAAAAAAACCTCACATGCCATAGATATACAAAGTGCATTTTAGTCATTGATTTTAACAAAGACACAAGTAAGAGATCAACTTTTTTGAAGTTTAAAGTGTTTAACTTAGTTTCCTTTTTTTTTTTTCAAGACTGAGTTTCACTCTCATCACCCAGGCTGGAGTGCAATGGCACAATCTCAGCTCACTGCAACCTCTGCTTCCTGGGTTCGAGTGATTCTCCTGCTTCAGCCTCCTGACTAGATGGGATTACAGGCGCCCACCAGCAGGCCTAGCTAATTTTTGTATTTTTAGTAGAGACAGGGTTTCACCATGCTGGTCAGGCTGGTCTTGAATTCCTGACCTCAGGTGATCCACCTGCCTTGGCTTCCCAAAGTGCTGGGATTACAGGTGTGAGCTACCGTGCTCAGCCTATTTTCCATTTCTTTAGCAGGATTCCTCCCATCTCAGCACTCATTCATCAGTTAAGAGTATGAAGCAAAGACTGGCACAGTCTTCTGCCAATAGTGTCTTGTTTCTTAATGTGATACAATTCACAGTGCAGAACAATAACTTTCACAATAACTCACGTTTAAAAGGAACCAAAGAGAGACTGGGCGTGGTGGTTCATGCCTGTAATCCCAACACTTTGGGAGGCCAAGGTCAGAGGATCACTTGAGCACAGGAGTTCGAGACCAGCCTGGACAACACAGTGAGACCCCGTCCCTAAAAAAAAAAAAAAAAAACCCAAATTAAAAAAAATTAGCTGGGCATGGTTTCACCTATAGTCCCAGCTAATTGGGAGGGCAAGGCAGGAGGATCAGTTGAGTCCAAGAGTTCAAGGCTACTGTGAGCCACGGCCATGGTCACGCCACTGCACTCCAGCCTCGGTGACAGGGAGAAACCTTGTCTCAAAAAAAAAAAAAAGATCAAATAAGAAATTACAAGAGAAAGCATAGTTTTAGTTGCTAAACGTGTAGTTTAGGCAACATCAGTAGTCTCATAAAGACAAAAGGAAAGGAATGTAGGCTGACATAATTACATGTCTGGAACCAGACTTACTTCCAAAACTCAGACTTCCCGTTTATTTCTCCTCACTTACGGTTGTTAATGAATGCATCGTTCCACTTTCAAAATCATGATATAAAACCATGGTAACGTTCAACATTCCCCCCGCTTCTTAAAAAAATTCACTACAGTCTCGAGATGGAAAATAATTTATCTTTGTTCTTTAGTTTTTTAAATAATTGCCAACCATCTTAAACACCAAAATTAAAAGTACTCCCATATTAAAATTTAATAATCTGGGGCTTAATTTTTAAGAAAACAAGTCATGAGGGATGCCAAGATCAAACAAAAGCTAATAGTTCAGTATGAAACCTTTCTGTAACCAAACTCAGTGTGTAAGACTGGGACATGCTTGAAAAACAGCACTTGTAACCAAACAACACAAAAGTCCAAACGGCAGTGTTTCGAAGGCTGTGTCATGTACTCCCCAGGATCACACTCAAGTATGTAATCACACGCAGAAAAAACACTACAGACCTCTTGTCAAATGTATTTGATTCGTACATGAGAAAGTTAACTTAAGGATTTCCATGTTCGAAATCAATCTAAATGAAAATTCAATTTGCTAAAACCTCTATCTTTCCTCCTTTCTGTTTTTTCATTTTAAAGAAAGGCCAAGGTTCTTTGTCCATTTTTCTTTCTTTTCTTTTTTTTTTTTTTTTTTTGTTTCAGATGGAGTCTTGCTCTGTCACCCAGGCTGGACTGCAGTGGTGCGATCCCGGCTCACCGCAACCTCCACATCCCAGGTTCAAGTGATTCTCCTGCTTCAGCCTCCTGAGTAGCTGAATAGCTTGTAAGCATGCTTACAACCATGTGCCACCACGCCCAGCTAATTCTTGTACTTTTAGTAGAGACAGGGTTTCACCATGTTGGCCAGGTTAGTCTCGAACTCCTGACCTCAAGCAATCCACCAGCCTTGGCCTCCCAAAGTGCTGGCATTACAGGCGTAAGCCACGGTGCCTGGCTGCCCATTTTTCAATTGGATTTTTTGTTTTCTTGCTACTGAGTTGTTTGAGCTTTGTATATATTTTGGATATTAACCCCTTTTCAGACATATGGTTTGCAAGTAGCTTCTCCAAATCCCTAGGGATTAAAAAATGGGCAAGGGACACTAACAGATGTTTCTCAAGAGACCGACAAATGGCCAACAGATATAGTTGGCCAACATATCACAATCACTAGAGAAGTGCAAATTAAAATCACAATGAGATATCATCTCGCGCCTGTCAGGATGACTTTTATCAAAGAAAAACAAATGCTGGTGAGAATGTGGAGCTAAGGGAGCCGTCATGTACTGTGGGAATGTAAATTAGTACAGCCATGATGGAAAACAGCACAGAAATTCCTTTAAAAACTAAAAATAGGCCGGGCATGGTGGCTCACGTCTGTAATCCCAGCACTTTGGGAGGCTGAGGCGGGTGGATTATGAGGTCAGGAGTTCAAGACCAGCCTGACCAACATGGAGAAACCCTATCTCTACTAAAAATACAGAAAATTAGCTGGGCGTGGTGGCGTGCACCTGTAATCTCAGCTACTCGGGAGGCTGAGGCAGGAGAATCGCTTGAACCCGGGCAACAGAGCGAGACTCTGTCTCCAAAAAAAAGAAAAGAAAAAAGAAAAAACTACAAGTAGAATTACTTCATGATCCAGCAATCCCACTGCTGAATATATACTACCCCAAATTGAAATCAGATTGTCAAAGAGATGTCTGTTCACTGCAGCACTATTTGCCACAACATGGACAGAAGCGATGAACGTTATACTAAGAGAAATAAGCCAGGCATAGAAGCACAATATAGGATTCCACTTATATGTGGAATCTAGAAGACAATGGAACTCATTGCAGCAGAGAGCAGAACTATGTTTACAGAAGCAGGGGGTGGGGAACAGGGAGATGATGGTCAAAGGGTACAAAGTCCGTTAGAGAAAAGGAATATATTTTTTCTTTTTTGAGTTATATTGCACAGTGTGGTAAATATAGTTAATACAGTTATTTTTGGGTGGCTCACACCTTTAATGCTAGCATTTTGGGAGGCCAAGACGGGAGGATCACTTGTGCCCAGGAGTTCGAGACCAGCCTGAGCAACAAAGTGAGACCTTGCCTCTACAAAAAATCAAAAAATTAGCCAGGTGTGGTGGTGTACATCTGTGCTCCCAGCCACTCAGGAGACTGAGGCAGGAGTATGACTTGAGCCCAGGAGGAGGAGGGTGCAGTGAGCCATGATCACCCACAGCACTCCAGCCAGGACAACAGAGCAAAACTCTGTCCCATAATAATTATTTTTTTTAATTAAAAAATAGGGCCGGGGCTGGTGGCTCACGCCTGTAATCCCAGTACTTTGAGAGGCCAAGGCGGGCGGATCACGAGGTCAGGAGTTCAAAACCAGCCTGACCAACATGGCGAAACCCCATCTCTACTAAAATACAAAAAAATTAGCCAGGCGGGGTGGTGTCCCAGCTACACGGGAGGCTGAGCCAGAAGAATCGTTTGAAACTGGGCGGCGAAGGTTGCAGTGACCAAGGTCATGCCACTACACTCCAGCCCAGACAACAAGGTGAGACTCCATCTCAAATAAATAAATAAATAAAAATAAGGCCAGGTGTGGTGGCTCATGCCTGTAATCCCAGCACTTTGGGAGGCCGCAGTGGGCGGACCACCTGAGGTCAGGAGTTTGAGACCAGCCTGACCAACATGATGAAACCCTGTCTCTACTAAAAATAGAAAAATTAGCCAGGCATGGTGGCGGGCATCTGTAATCCCAGCTTGAACCCGGAAGGCGGAGGTTGCAGTGAGCTGAGATCGCGCCACTGTACTCTAGCCTGGACGACAGAGCAAGACTCTGTCTCAAAATATATATATAAAATAAAATAAAATAAAATAAGGGCTAAGGCTGAGGCCAGTGAGGTCCTGAGATCAGTCATATCATCTAGAGCAATTACATGGCATCCTGTGTGAATGGCTTCAAAGGTTCTTCAGTACTGGGCAAGGGAAACACACCATCTCTGTGACGTGGACCAGATTTCACTAAAAACCCTCTGGAGAGGACTGAAGGGCTTGCCATTTATCCTTTGGCTGTAGCCAGAGCTGCAGAGACCACACTAGAGCTGTGCTCCTGCAAACTGAACACAGGCACTGGAACAACTCACAGACATCAAATTTAATTTCCTGATTGTCAATACCAGACAGGAATGACAATCAGCATCTTTTTCATTGTCCTTAATAAAATAAGTTAAGCATTGTTTTATGCCAACAGCCTCTTACAGAACAAGACAAACCCATTAAATGAAAACAATTCTTTAGAAACCAAAGGCCGGGCCTGGTGGCTCACGCCTGTAATCCCAGCACATTGGGAGGCTGAGGCAGGTGGATCACTTGACGTCAAGGGTTTGAGACCAGCCTGGCCAACATGGTGAAACCCTGTCTCCATTAAAAATACACAAATTAGCTGGGTGTGGCAGCATGCACCTGTAGTCCCAGCTACTCAGGAGGCTGAGGAATCGCTTGAACCCAGAAGGCAGAGGTTGCCGACTGCGTCACTGCACTCCAACCTGGGCAACAGAGCGAGACTCCATCTCAAAGAAAACAAAAACAAAAAAACCCAGAAATCTACGAGAAACTAGACTGGGTAGCTTATGCTTATCTTTCTTAGAAAAGCATTTAACCCTTAACTAGCTGCCTCTGCCAATATTTCTAGGCACTGATTGTCCAGCTACCTAGCCTGGGTGCTTGTCCACCAACTGGCCCTAGTTTTTTCATTTCCCAGCTAATTCTGAATGGCCCAAATCCTCTTGATCTTTCTAGGTCCACCTCAAAGTGTACTTCACGAGTTTCGGGCTGAGCAAGGTGGCTCACACCTATAATTCCAGCACTTTGGGAGGCCAAGGTGGGCAGATCACCTGAGGTCAGGAGTTCAAGGCCTGGCCAACAACATGAAACCTCGTCTCTACCAAAAATACAAAAATTAGCCAGGCGTGGTGGCAGGCGACTGTAATCCCAGCTACTCAGGCGGCTGAGGCAGAAAAATCGCTTGAACCTGAGAGGCAGAGGTTGCAGTGAGCTAACTTCGCGCCACAGCACTCCAGCCTGGGCAACAGAGCAAGACTCCGCCTCAAGAAAAAAAAAAAAAAGTTAGTTTCTGATCCTAACCATAACAAAATCCTGAACAGCTGGTATACCACTATGGCAATTCAGTCCTGCCACATTTTCTAGCCTATTGCTTCCTCTAAGTACATTCCTTACAGGCAGAAACTATTAATATATTCGCACTTATGCCAGGTGCGGGTGGTTCACGCCTATAATTCCAGAACTTTGGGAGGCCGAGGAGGATGGATCACCTGAGGTCAGGAGTTCAAGACCAGCCTGGCCAACATGGTGAAACCTTGTCTCTACTAAAAATACAAAAATTAGCTGGGCATGGTGGCGGGCACCTGTAATCCCAGCTACTAGGGAGGCTGAGGCAGGAGGATTGCTTGGACCTGGGAGGCAGAGGTTGCAGTGAGCAGAGATCGCACCACTGCACTCCAGCCTGGGCGACAAGAGTGAGACTCTGTCTCAAAAACATATATATATATTTGCACTTAGATCTACCTTTCCTCCTTGCAACAGATGCAGCTAGAGCCTAAACGGAGAAGGTGCCAGTTAACCAGCCTTTGGTGATTTTAGCATTGAGACTCCGGTGCTAGCAGTGATTCCAGTCCACCTGATTCAGGCCACAGGAATTCTCCCAGAATCTTCACTACAAGTTGAAACTCCAAATCCTTAATCCTAGAGAGTAAATGCACTTAGGGTCAATGCACACCTAAGTATACCTTAGGTGCGCGACAGGTCTATTTCCTGTCAGAATCCCTAGATGAAAAGAGGAAGTAGATGGACACCCTTATCGGTCAAGCGCTGATGGAACACTCATCTACAAATGAGATACACATGCTGAGACCCTAAGCTGACCCAAGCTGACGGTGCTATCGAGACAAACCACTTTATCACATATTCATCAGCAGTCTCGGAGTTTTTCTTCCCATTCCCTCCCGTAGCGGCTCACCTTTGAGGCAGGAAAGAAGCAGTTCAGGGGGAAGCCACAATCTTTACAAAGCAGGCTTCAGAGAAGCTCACCATTCATCAGCCAGTGAGGGCTGTCACCTGCTAGTTGAGAACTAAACTCAGACATCAGATTCTTCCACAAAGGCCTCCTCACCAGCTGTCCAATGGGTACGGCGTTCAAACGACTCAAAACAGCACAACAAGCCTGGTTTTATTTCTGATGGTCCCCATCAAGGGAACTGAAACTACATGCCTCTAGATTACCTTGCGATCACTCCTCATTTTATTAAAAACATGAAGAAAGAATCCACCCCATTCCGGATATTTACCAAGCTTGACACAGGGAACACCACTATGCCATTTAACTTTGTGGACGTACGTGAGTCTCTCCCTCCCACCTTTCTGAGATGTGTTTCACTGCCAAACGGAGAAGAAACGCAAACACTCCCCAAAGTCGAAAAATGGCAAACGACCAAGATGTTTCCCGTGCCAAATCCGAATTATCCAGGCCTCGGCTCCAGACGTGGGAAGTCCCGCCATCTCCAAGGCCGGCAGGGAACCCTGGCTCGGGGGACGCGAGTGGGCAAACCCCAGTGTGGGGGGACCAGGCCGAGGTCGGCCGATGCTGGGCGACCCCCGCCAGCAGTTGGGGCGGGGTCTGCACCCTGAGAAGCGGTGAAAAAAGCCGGCGGAGGAGCCGCTCCCGACCAGCACGCTCCCCGCTCCCGGCCCCCCGGGCAACCCCGACTGGGCCCGACCCCGGCCCGCCCTCCAGCCCCGGCTCACCCCGCCCCGGCGGGCAGCTGCGCGCCCCGGGCCCAGCCGGGCCAGCTGCTCGGCGGACGCCCGCGGTCGCGCTGGGCTCACTCGTGGCGGCGCGTGGCGGGCCCGGGGCCGCTCGGCACCATCTTCTCCCCGCGCCGGGGGCAGCGTCCGGCTCCGCGGGGCCGACGCGAAGACCAGACGCCAACCGGGCTCCCGCCGCCGCCTCAGTTCGGGCTCCGGCAACCGCGGTTTCCGGGTGAAAAAAAAAACAAAAACAAACCACGCCACCTCCAACGCCGCCGTGACCTCCGACCCCGGGCGTCCGACGGTGGCGCGGCCGGGACAAGCTTCGTCAGAGGCAGGCGGCGGAGACCACGCTTCCAGGACGGGTAGCGTGCATGCGGACGTGCGTGGAGTGCATGATGGACGTTTATGGGTCTGTGTGCCGGTCTGGTGTTGTGCGTGTGCGTGTGTGCGTAGTGCGTGTATGTGGCTTGTAGTGTGCATCGTGTACAACGGTGTGTGCAGTGAGTGCATGTATGTGCATCTGTGTGCGCGTGTGTGGTGTGTGATGGTATGGGTGTGTGCATGCGTAGATGTGTAGGGAGTGCGCACACGTGTGCATGCTCATGTGTGTGCTGTGCGTGTGTCTGTTGATGTGCTTGTATATTAATCACTGCTGATAAACATGTAATTTTGGACCAGGCGCGGTGGCTCAGGCCTGTAATCCCAGCACTTTGGGAGGCCAAGGCAGGAGGATCGCTTGAGTCCTGGAGTTCCAGACCAGCCTGGGTAACATAGGGAGTCTCTGTCTCTATTTATAAATAAAATAAAATGAAAATGAAAATTTTTAAAGTATAATTTTGTACAATCACTTTGCAAAGTAATTTGGCATTATGCAGTACACTTAAAGATATACACATCCTCTCTTGAGAATATATTACCCTGGAGAAACAGTTGCACCTAGACAAAATAATGCTCATAGCAACACTAATGTTTATAGCAGCAGTATGACTCACTAAAAATTGGGGAGAAAAAGCAGATGTCCATACAGTCAAATGTAAAAACCAACTTTGATATATTCATGGTTTGGTTTGTTTTTGTAGAGACAGGGTCTCCCTATGTTACTCAAGCTGGTCTCGAACTACTGGACCCAAGTGATCCTCCCACCTCGGGAGGATCTGGGATTACAGGTGTGAGCTGCCATGCCTGGCCCATCTTCGTGTTTAATCGGGTACAAAAGACCAGTGAAAATTATTTAATACAGCTCACACAATTATGGTAGTCAATTGCAGACTATATTGGCAGGGACCAAATCACAAAATGATACACTGCTACATATTTCCATTATGTAAAATTCAAAACAGGCAAGTTCATAACATATTGTTTAGAGATGCATACATAATTGTTTGAATTGACATGAAGCATGAGAAAAAGATGTATAAACTTCATGTTAAGTGTTAGGGGAATGGGATGGGGGAGGAGTACAGGGTGCTTTAAAGGTAATAAAGTTTTGTTGTTCTTGCTTTTGAGACAAGGTCTTGCTCTGTCACCCAAGCTGGAGTGCAGTCGCATGATCATGGCTCACTGCAGACTCGGCCTCCCAAGCTGAAGTGATCCTCCTGTCTCAGCCTCCTGAGTAGCTGGGACCACAGATGTGCACCATCGTGCCCAGCTAATTTTCATATTTTTCACAGAAATGGGGTTTCCCCCAAATTGCTCAGGCTGGTCTCAAACTCCTGGGCTCAAGTGATCCGCTCACTTCCACCTCCCAAAGTGCTGGGATTACAGGCATGAGCCACCGCACCCAGCCATCTTTAACAAAAGTTTATCAGGTGAAGCCTGTAATGATCAACACAATGGCTCAGTTCCTTCACTGAATACCCTCTTATTTCCATGATTCTTGCCCTCTTTTGTTATCTTGCACCATTTGAATTATCTTCCTTGTTGTAATGGGTGTGACATTATCTGCAAGTGCAGACAGTATTGAATTGTGTATATAACGATGGAACCAAACTTCCTAATGAGATGTCCCTTACCAGGCTAGGACTAATAATGTAATTAAAGGAGCCCCACCACCAATGGCACCATATATGACTTAGTGATTGAGACCGTAGGAGAATGTAAAAAAGGCAACCTCAAATCTTTTATCCTAGCTGCCTTGTATGGGATTTCAAAAAAATTTTTGTTTTTGTTTTGAGATGGAGTCTCGCTCTGTCGCCCAGGCTGGAGTGCAGTGGCACGATCTTGGCTCACTGCAACCTCTGCCTCCCGGGTTCAAGCGATTCTCCTGCCTCAGCCTCCTGAGTAGCTGGGATTACAGGCGCATGCCACCACGCCCCGCTAATTTTTGTATTTTTAGTAGAGAAGGTGTTTTGCCATGTTGGTCAGGCTGGTCATGAACTCCTGGCCTCAAGTGATCTGCCCACCTTGGCCTCCCAAACTGTTGGGATTACAGGTGTGAGCCCGAGTCCAGTAAAAAAAAAAAAAAAAAAAAAAAGAAACCTTTTTAAATAGAGACAAGGTCTCACTGTGTTGCCCAAGCTGGTTTTGAGCTTCTGGCCTTAAGCAATCCTCCTTACTCAGCTTCCCAAAGAGCTGGGATTATACGTGTGAGCTACCATGTCCAGCTGGATTGTAAAATTCTTTTTTTAAAAAAAGATTACATGGTGCAGCCACTTTTAAGCAACAATCTGGCAATTTCTCAAAAAGTTAAACATAGAGTTATCATTTGAAGCCAGGTGTGTTGGCTCACGCCTGTAATCCCAACAGTGGGAGGCTGAGGCAGGAGGATCGCTTGAGCCCAGGAGTTCAAGACCAGCCTGGCCAACATGGTAAAACCCTGTCTCTACTAAAAAATAAAAATAAAAAAATTAGCTGGGCATGGTGGTGGGCACCTGTAATCCCAGCTACTCAGGAGGCTGAGGCAGGAGAATCACTTGAACCTGGGAGGCAGAGGTTGCAGTGAGCCGAGATTGCACCACTGCCCTCCAGCCTGGGCAACAGAGTGAGACTGTCTGAAAAAAAAAAACAACCATTCTGGAAAACATAGCGAACCCCATCTCATAAATAAATGAACAAGTTCTAAGACATATGGCTTTATTTAAAAAAATAAAAAGTTACTGGCCACATGTGGTGGCTCACGCCTTTAATCCCAGCACTTTGGGAGCCCAAGGTGGGTGGATCACTTGAGGTCAGGAGTTTGAGACCAGCCTTGCCAACATGGCGAAACCCCGTCTCTACTAAAAATACAAAAAATTAACCGGGTTTGGTGGCCGGTGCCTGTAATCCCAGCTACTTGGGAGGCTGAGATGAGTGGCTTGAACCCAGGAAGCAGAGGTTGCAGTGAGCTGAGATCACGCCACTGCACTTCAGCCTGGGCGACAGAGCCAGACCTTGTCGCCAAAAAAAAAAAAAGTTACCATTTGACCTCACAATTCCACTCCTGGAGATCCAAGAGAATTGCAAACAAAAATTCCAAACAAAAAGTTGTACAGGAGTGTTTATAGCAGCATCATAATAGCCAAAAAGTGGAAGCAACTCAAATGTTCATCAACTGATTAATGGAAAAACAAAATGTAGCAAATTCACAAGCAGAATGGTATTCAGCCATGAAAACGAATGAAGAAATAATGCATACTACAGCATAGATGAATGTTGAACACATTATGCCAAGTGAAAGAAGCCAGTCACAAAAGGCCCTGTATTGGATGATTGCGTGTCTATGAAATGTCCAGAATAGACACATTTATGGAACAGAAAGCAGATTGGTGGGTGGGTTGCCTAGGGTGGGTGAGAGGCAATTGGGAGGTGGTAATAGCCAGGGAGTTTCTTTTGGGAGTGATGAAAATATTCAAAAACAGGCAGTGCGCAGTGGCTCATGCCTGTAATCCCACTACTTTGCGAGGCTGAGGCTGGTGGATCACTTGAGGTCAAGAATTTGACACCAGCCTGGCCAACATTGTGAAATTCCATCTGTGTTAAAAATACAAAAAATAGCCAGGTGTTGTGGTGCCTGCCTGTAATCCCAGTTACTCGAGAGACTGAGGCACGAGAATCACTTGAACCTGGGAGGCGGATATTGCAGTGAGCCAAGATCGTGCCATTGCACTCCAGCCTGGGCGACAGAGCAAGACTCTGTCTCAAGAAAAAAAAAATTATGATGATGGTTGCACAATTCTGTGATTAAACTAAAAACCACTGAAGTGTACACTTTTAATTGAGTTAATTGTATGTATGTTAATTAGATCTAAACAAACTTTTTTTTTAAGGTTAAGGCTTTACAAAAGAAATAAAACCAAAACAAGAAAAGGGATAAAAATATAGGCTCTAATCATGTGGAAATCCTTAGACAGTTAATTTTTAAATGGCATGAAAAAGAAGGAAATTGACAAAGAGCCTACAAAACTTTGAGATAATTTTCTAGGAATCTGGGGTTCCCACCGTGAAGTCTCCTCAAACTCCTTAGCATATACAGTTCTGAGGCTTAGAGAAGTTTCAGAAAGAAAATTCTTCCAATGAACCTACAGCATTGAATGCCAAAATACCCACGTTTGTTTGGTTTTTTTATTTATTCATTTTGAGACAGGGTCTTGTTCTGTTGCCCAGGTTGGAGTGCAGTGGCACAATCATAGCTCAGTGCAGCCTCAACCTGTCGGGTTCAAGCAATCCTCCTGTCTCAGCCTCCCAAGTAGCTGGGACTACAGATGCGTGCCACCACTTCCAGCTAATCTCTTTATTTTATGCTTTGTAGAAACTGTCCGTTGCCCAGGCTGGTCTCAAACTCCCAGGCTCAAGCAATCCTCCCACCTCAGCCTCCCAAAGTGCTAGGATTACAGGTGTGAGCCATCGCATCCAGCCCCCACTTTTACTATTAAGTCAGTAGTCCCTTGTTCCATACTTGCAAATTTTTCTTTAACATTGAGATGGTTTCAAAATTAAAAAATAAGGCAGAGCATGGTGGCTCATGCCTGTAATCTCAGCAATTTGGGAAGCTGAGGCCAGAGGATCACTTGAGGTCAAGAGTTCGAGACCAGCCTGGCCAACATGGTGAAACCCTATCTCTACTACAAATTCAAAAATGAGCCAGACATGGCGGCGGGCGCCTGTAATCCCAGCTACTTGGGAGGCTAAGGCAGAAGAATCGCTTGAACCCAGGAGGTGGAGGTTGCAGTGAGCCGAGATCAGGCCACTGCACTCCAGCCTGGGTGATAGAGTGAAACGCCATCTAAAATAATAATAATAATAAAAATAATAAAATAAAAAATTAAGTGACATTCCTTATCAAAAAAAGAATCAATGTGGTAATAGTGAAAGAAGATCGACAAGAAGGACTGAACCTCGTGATCCAGCTCCCAGTGGGGTTCCTGAGGCCTTTCACAAACATGTGTGGGAAATGGTCAAGATTGAGAAGAAACTCTTTCAAGTTTACCGTGACAGGAACACAGTGGAGAGTATTGCCTAGGCCTACTAATGAGCTTAAGGGCCGCAGAATTGATTCAGGGCTGTATGGGGAAGCCACTGTGATAGGGATCAAAGGTAAAGTCTGGTTCAAAGTTGGAATGTGTCATTTTAAAAAAATGTATAATGTATATTGTGACAGTGTCTCCTTTACCTGAATGCTAATAAGGGTATGGATAATAATGTCTGAATGGAAACTTCTTTCCCTGCTGAGTAAAATGAAATAAGGAATGACATGTACATCTTTCTCCAACTGGACATGCAAAAATGAGAGCCTTTACCATTACCCAAGCCAATTCACGTAGTACGTCTGAAACTGTATCAGAGACCTGGGCCAGGCACAGTGGTTCACGCATGTAATCCCGCGCTTTGGGAGGCTGAGGAGGGAGGGTCACTTGAGGCCAGGAGTTCAAGACCAGCCTGGGTAACATGGCAAAACCCCATCTCTACAAAAAATACAAAAATTAGCCGGGTGTGGTGGCAGGCGCCTGTAATCCCAGCTACTTGAAGAGCTGAAGTGAGGCTGGGCGCGGTGGCTCATGGCTGTAATGCCAGCACTTTGGGAGGCTGAGGCGGGCAGATCACGAGGTCAGGAGTCTGAGACCAGCCTGACCAACATGGTGAAACCCCGTGTCTATTAAAAATACAAAACTTAGCCAGGCATGGTGGTGCATGCCTGTAATCCCAGCTACTCAGGAGGCTGAGGCAGGAGAATTGCTTGAACCTGGGAGGTGGAGGTTGCAGTGAGCCGAGATTGTGACATTGTACTCCAGCCGGGGTGACAGAGCGAGACTCTGTCTCAAAAAAAAAAAAAAAAAAAAAAAAGAACTGAAAGGGAGGACTGCCTGAGCCCAGGGAGGTTGAGACTGCAGTGAACCATGACCGCACCACTGTACTCCAGCCTGAGTGACAGAGTGGGACCGTGTCTCTTAAAAAAAAAAAAAAAAAAGACCTGAAGAGCAACAAGAAATTGTTTCCTAATTAAGGAAATTTTTTTTGACAATTTTATAACTTTATATGATGTATTTGACAATCAGCGATTAGTTCTCATCCACATTGTAGATTTTTGAAAGTAGTAACAGGTACATAGGTAACCAAAGTATAGAGCTTATTTGGTGAATCTTCAGCCTCATTCTATTTTCTGGACAACCACACACAGACATGGTATGGGATATTCCTTTGGCCCAGACAGCTTTGTTGAGCCTGGTATCAATGTGCATGTCTAGAGTTTCCATCTCCTTCATGGCATATGTCTGAATTTCTTTGAGTGTCCGAGGGGCACGCTTCTTGAAGCCCACTTCATGGATGCACTTGTGAATGTTGATGGTGTATTCTCGGGTCACCACCTCGTTGATGGCAGAATGGCCCTTTTTCTTCTCACCACCCTTCTTTGCGGGAGCCATTCTGCCGGGTCTCATTAATGAAATATTAATGCAGGTATATTACGAATAAAATGTATATACAAATAGTATGCACAAACTCACTGTATGACACCCTGGTGTGGCCAGTGTGAGAGGCTGACAGATCATAGAGACTCATGGTAGACTACAGGGGATTCAACCAAACAGCAACCCCAAGTAGCCTCAGAGGCCCGGAATATGGTGCAGACTATGCAACTTACACAGCAAACTGAAAGTGAAGTGACTGGTATTCCACAGCTGATCTGGCTAGTCAATTTTGCTCCATGTCAGTTGCTAGACAGCCAATAATAATTTGCATTTATGTGCGATAGTCTACAATATACATGTGCTCTTGAAAGATATTTGAACTCTCTTGCATACTGTCACAAGCTGGTAAGGTGAGACATAGAGCTAATATAACTGGACATTATTCTAGTATGCTATATTCATGATATGATTATCTGGGAGATTATGGGTTAAGCTAAAAGCAATCATATTTATTTATTTATTTATTTATTTAGAGATGGAGTCTCACTATGTTGCCCAGGCTGGTATCAAACTCCTGGGCTCAAGCGATCTTCTCACCTCAGCCTCCCAAAGTGCTGGGATTACAAGCGTGAGTCACCTCACTCAGCCTAAAACAACTTTATTAAGCTCATAATCAGATTAGGGATGGTTAATGAATTGCAAAAATCCAAGACCCACACAGACTGCAATTCGGGAAGAATTACATGGCTTTCAGTGACCTATGACCTACCACATGCAGACAACTTGGAATACAATGTCTCTCCCCACCCCTCAGAGTAAACAAGAAGCTAAATGCCTAGTGGGCCTATGTGGCTTTTGGAGACTCATATTCCTTACTCGGCCTCAGTATATAAAATCATCCAGAAAAGGGATCATCTTTGATTGGCTGGAACAGCTTCTTAGGTCTGCAGAAAATTGTAGCCCAAAGTATTCTATTAGAATATGATCCTACCACTAAAATAACATGAGAAGTGTTGGCCACCCACACTCATGGCAGCTGATTCTCTAGGAAAAGCCTATAGCTGCTTGCTAGGCATGATGACTCATGCCTGTAATCCCAACAACTTGGGAGGCTGAGATGAGAGGATCGTTTGAGGCTAGGAGTTTGAGACAAGCCTGGGCAATAGAGCGAGACCCCATCTTGAAGAAAATAAGAGAATTAAGGAAATAAAAAAACTTAGCCAGGCGTGGTGGCACATGTCTGTGGTCCTAGCTACTCAGGAGGCTGAGGCAGGAGGATCCCACTTGAGGCAAGCAGGAGGTTGAGGCTGCAGTGAGCCATGACTGCCTCATTGCACTCCAGCATGGGCAACAGAGGGAGGCCCTGTCTCTAAAAAATAAATAAATAAACATTGGCCAGGTGCAGCGGCTCATGCCTGTAATCCCAGCACTTTGGGAGGCCAAGGCAGGCAGATAACTTGAGGTCAGGAGTTCGAAACCAGCCTGGCCAACATGGTGAAACCCTGTCTCTACTAAAAATACAAAAAATTAGCCAGGTGTGGTGGCATGCACCTGTAATCTCAGCTACTTGGGAGGCTGAGGCAAGATAATCGCTTGAACCCAGGAGACGACGGTTGCAGTGAGCCGAGATCATGCCACTGCACTCCAACCTGGGTGACAGAGTCGGTCTCAAATAAATGGATAAACAAACAAACATCGGCCATGTATTGTGGCTCATGCCTGTAATCCCAGCACTTTGGGAGGCCAAAGCGGGAAGATCACCTGAGGTCAGGAGTTTAAGACCAGCCTGGCCAGCATGGTGGAACCCTATCTCTAACAAAATACAGAAGTTAGGTAAGCATGGTGGTACACGCCTGTAATCCCAGCTACTCAGAAGATTGAGGCATGAGAATCACTTGAACCCAGGAGGCAGAGGTTGCAGTGAGCCAAGATCATGCCACTGCACTCGAGCTGAGGTGACAGAGTGCGACTCTGTCTCAAAAAATATATATATTAAAAATTTTTTAAAAAATAAATATATTCAGGAACAAATAGCCTCTCCTCCTAGGACTTACTCTAGAGATGTCCAGGGACCTGCCTGCTACTATTGCCATATGTACCCCTCTGTTCAACCAATTGCCAGAGGATTCCAGGCAACTGGCTGGCCCACAGATTACAGTTTCAGAATCACAGGCCATAGATCAACATGGAGAGCTGCTACCTGAGTCCAGGAGATTGGCAAACACAAGCTGACCCAGGGGCTATATTCAGCGCAGTAATTGATGAACTGGACACAGATAAAGGACCCATTGGTTGGCTGCAGATTGACACTTGTCAGTGGACTTGCAATGTGGCTTAAGTGGGTTCTTACATTACTGGAGAATACAATGCATCCCCTTGTGGACTACTGCCCTTGGGAAACCTCCATGGGAATTTAAAAGGCAAGTGAGACCAGGTGCAGTGGCTCATGCCTGTAGTCTCAGCACTCTGAGAGACCAAGATGGGAGGATTGCTTGAGGCCAGGAGTTGGAGACAAGCCTGGGCAACATAGCAGGACTCCATCTCTACAAAATTAAAAAAAAAAAATTAGCCAGGTATAGTCGCACACGCCTGTGGTCCCAGGTACTTGGGGAGCTGAGGGAGGAGAATCGCTTGAGTCCAGGAGGTTGAGGCTGCAGTGAGCTATGATCGTACCACTGCACTCCAGCCTGGGGAACAGAACAAAACCCTGTCTCTGAAAATATATATAAAATAAATAAAATAAAAGGCAAATCAAAGCAGGGCATGTCAATGCTCACCAAAAGAAGCCTTATGCCAGGGTCTGAAGGTGGCCAGAATCAACAAGTGAATACCTAGTTTATTTTTTTATGAGATGGAGTCTCACTCTGTCACTTAGGCTGGAGTGCAGTGGAGCGATCTTGGCTCACTGCAACCTCCGCCTCCTGGATTCAAGTGATTCTCCTGGCTCAGCCTCCTGAATAGTTGGGATTGCAGGCATGCACCACCACATCCTGCTAACTTTTGTATTTTAGTGGAGACAAGGTTTCATCATGTTGGCCAGGCTGGTCTCAAACTCCTTACCTCAAACGATCTACCTGCCTCGGCCTCCCAAAGTACTGGGATTACAGGCATGAGCCACTGCACCTGGCCCCTTAGTTCATTTTATTTATTTATTTTTGAGGCAAGGTCTTGCTCTGTTGCCCAGGCTGGAGTGCAGTAGCACCATCACAGCTCACTGCAGCTTCAACCTTCCAAATTCAAGTAGATCCTCCCATCTCAGGCTCCCAAGTAGCTGGGACCACAGGCATGTGCCACCACATCCAGCTATTTTTTTTTTTTTTAGTAGAGATGGGGTCTCCCTATGTTGCCCAGGCTGGTCTCAAACTCCTGACCTCAAGCAATTCTACTGCCTCAGCTTCCCAAAGTACTGGGATTACAGGCTTGAGCAACTGCACCTGCCCTACTTCAATCTCATAAAGTAGCAATGTGGGTCCATAAAATGAGTGGGCCTGGGGCACTTGTGCCATGAAGTGAGGGGCTGAGCACCATGTAGTACTTTCCCTGCAGAAGTTCAAATGTTTACTAAACATTGCTCTGTTTACCAACAGAAAAGGTTATGTTTGCAGTTAGGTCTGGGAGTATTTCCTGGGGAGGAAGTCCAGACCACAGCTGGCAAGTAGATGATACTGGCCCTTTACCCATTTTTCCAAGAGAGATTAAATGGACACCAACAGGTCTGCATGCATACTCTGAGTTTGGCTTTGTTTTTATTTTTTAATTATTTTTAGTTTTTACAGGCAGGGTATCACCTGTTGCCCAGGCAGGAGTACAGAGGTGCAATCACAGCTTACTGCAGCCTCAACTTCAGAGGCTCAGGCGATCCTCCCACTTCAGCCTCTTGAGTAGCTGGCACTACCGGTGCATGCCACCAAGCCTAGCTAATTTTTTAATTTTTTTGTAGAAATGGGGTCTCACTATGTTGCCCAGGCTGGTCTCAAATTCCTGGGCTCAAGTGATCCTCCTGCCTCAGCTTTCCAAAGTGCTGGGATTACAGGCATGAGTGATCACACCTGGTCTGTTTGGCTTTGATAGCCATATTGGTTTGGCACTCAGTTACGTTTTCCCAGATCAAGACACTCAATCCACAGCCCATGCCGAGCAACAATGAGCAAAGAACCAGCATATTCAATGGACTTATCACATTCTTTATCACTCTCAAACTCTCAGGTTAATTGAAAATTAAAATGGGCAATTAAAACACTGTCATGTCTGTAATCCCAGCACTTTGGGAGGCCGAGGTCAGGAGATCGAGACCATCCTGGCTAACATGGTGAAACCCCATCTCTACTAAAAATACAAAAGTTAGCTGGGCATGGTTGTGCGCACTTGTAATCCCAGCTACTTGGGAGGCAGAGGCAGGAGAATCGCTTGAACCAGGTTGTGGTGGGCAGATCGCTTGAGGCCAGGAGTTCCACATCAGCCTGAGCAATCTAGTTGAGACCCCGTATCTATAAAAAATTTAAAAATGAGCCAGAAGTGGTTCATAGTGGTTAAGTAGCTGTAGTCCCAGCTACTCAGGAGGCGGAAGGGGGAGGATCATTTGGAACCCAGGATTGAAGGCTAGAGTGAGCTAGGATTGTGTCACTGCACTCCAGCCTGGGCAAGAGGGAAACCCTGTCTCAAAAATAAAAAAAACTGAGGAGACGTGACAAAGGAGTGACACTCAGCCTACAACCACCTGGCATTTTGTTCAGAGAAGGACTAAGTGTAGGACTCTTTGGACAAATTATTATGCTTTTGTGGTGGGAATTGGGGAAAGGAGGAGGGGTGTGATGGTTAATATTGAGTGTCAACTTGATTGGATTGAAGGATGCAAAGTATTGTTCTTGGGTGTGTCTGTGAGGGTGTTGCCAAAGGAGATTAACATTTGAGTCAGTGGACTGGGAGACACAGACCTACCCTCAATCCAGGTGGGCACCATCTAATCAGCTGCCAGCGAGGCCACAATAAAAAGTAGGCAGAAGAACGTGAAGAGATTAGACTGGCTTAGCCTCTGAGCCTACATCTTTCTCCTGTGCTGGATGGTTCCTGCCTTCAAACATCGGACTCCAAGTTCTTCAGCTTTGGAACTCAAATTGGCTTCCTTGCTCCTCAGCTTGCAGATGGCCTGTGATGGGACCTTGTGATTGAGTTAATACCCCTTAATAAATTCATATATATATATATATATATATTCTATTAGTTCTGTCCCTTTAGTGGACCCTGGACCCTAATACACATTTTGGTACCAGAAGTGGGGTCCAGAACAGGAGAAGGCTCTGCAACAGGTCCAGTCCACTGTGCAAGCTGCTCTGTCACTTGGGCCATATGACCCAGCGGACCCAGTGGTGCTTGAGGTGTCAGTGGCAGATAGGGATGGTGTTTGGAGCCTCTGGCAGACCCCCATAGGCCTCTAGGATTTTGGAGCAAGGCCCTGCCATCTTCTGCATATAACTACTCTCCTTTTGAGAGACAGCTCTTCGTTTATTACTGGGCTTTGGTGGAAACTGAACATTTGACTATGGGTCATCAAGTCACCATGAGACCTGAACTACCTGTCATGAACTGGTGTTTTCTGACCCACCTAGCCATAAAGTGGGTCGTGCACAGCAGCATTCCATCATCAGATGGAGGTGGTATATATGTGATCGGGCTCCAGCTGGTCCTGAAGGCACAAGTAAGTTACATGAGGAAGTGGCTCAAATGCTCGTGGTCTCCACTCCTGCCACCCTATCTTCTCTTCCCCAGCCTGAAATGATGGCCTCATGGGGAGTTCCCTATGATCAGTTGACAGAGGAAGAGAAGACTAGGGGCTGGTTCACAGGTGGTTCTGCATGATATGCAGGCACCACCCAAAAATGGACAGCTGCAGCACTACAGCCCCTTTCTGGGACATCCCTTATGGACAGCAGTGAAGAAAAATCTTTCCAGTGGACAGAACTTCAAGCAGTGCACCTGGTTGTGCACTTTGCATGGAAGGAGAAATGGCCAGGTGTGCGATTATATACTGACTCATGGGCTGTAGCCAATGGTTTGGCTCTATGGCCAGGGACTTGGAAGCATGATTGGAAAACTGGTGACAAAGAAATTTGGGGAAGTATGTGGATGGACCTCTCTGAGTGGTCAGAAACAGTCAAGATATTTGTATCTCATGTGAGTGCTCACCAAAGGGTGACCTCAGCGGAGGAGGATTTTAATAATCAAGTGGACAGGGTGCCTCATTCTGTAGACACCACTCAGCCTTTTCCCCAGTCACCACTGCCATCGCCCAATGGGCTCATAAACAAAGTGGCCATGGTGGCAGGGATGGACTTTCACTCACCAAGGCAGACCTGGCTACAGCCACTGCTGAGTGCCCCATTTTCCAGCAGCAGTGCCCAACACTGAGCCCTTGATATGGCATCATTCCTTGGGTGATCACACAGCTACATGGTGGCAGATTGATTATACTGGACTTCTTCCACCATGGAAAGGGCAGAGGTTTCTCCTCCCTGGAATAGACACTCCAGATATGAGTTTGCCTATCCTACACGCAATGCTTCTGCTAAGACTACCATCTGTGGATTCACGGAATGCCTTATCCACCGTCATGGTATTCCACACAGCATTGCCTCTGACCAAGGCACTCACTTTACAGCTAAAGTGTGACAGTGGGCTCATGCTCTTGGAATTCACTGATCCCACCATGTTCCCCACCATCCCAAAGCAGCTGGATTGATAGAATGGTGGAATGGCCTTTTGAAGTCACAATTACAATGCCAACTAGGTGATAATACTCTGCGGGGCTGGGGCAAATTTCTCCAGAAGGCCATGTCTGCTCTGAATCAGCATCCAATATATGGTACTGTTTATCCCATAGCCAGGATTCACAGGTCCAGGAATCAAGGGGTGGAAGTGGAAGTGGCATCACTCACCATCAGTGATCCACTAGAAAATTTTGGCTTCCTGTTCCCACAACATTACATTCTGCTGGTCTAGAGGTCTTAGTTCCAGAGGGAAGAAAGCTGCCACCAGGAGACACAACAACGATTTCATTAAACTGGAAGTTACGATTGCCACCTGGACACTTTGGGGTCCTGCCACTTTTAAATCAACAGGCTAAGAAGGGAGTTACAACCTTCTGGGATGATTGACCCAGACTATCAAGATGAAATCAGTCTACTACTCCACAATGGAGGTAAGGAAGAATATGCGTGGAATACAGGAGATGCCCTGTGATTAAGGTCAATGGGAAACTATAACAGCCCAACCCAGGCAGGACTACAAATGGCCCAGACCCTTCAGGAATGAAGGCTTGGGTCATGCCAGGAAAAAACCTGCTGAGATGCTTTCTGAAGGCAAAAAGAATACAGAATGGGTAATAGAAAAAGGCAGTCATCAATACCAGCTATGACCATGTGACCAGCTACAGAAACGAGGACTGTAATTGTCATGAGTATTTCCTCCTTCTTTTGTTAAAAACATGTTTGTGCATATATAAGCTTGTACTAAGAATATATTTCATTTCCTTTTTCCTTTATTGTGTGAATAACATATATTGACTTCATACAAGCATCTAAGTGTTAGTTTTATATAAGAGCATTTGGGTTCAGGATTGGTGCATTTCCAGTTGTATGAAGAATACTTGTATTATTATCTTAGGCACAATTATGACCTTATTATTGTCTTTATTTGAAGATTATGTATAATTTCAGAAGATGTGTATGGGTTAAAGTTGGCAAGGGGTGAACTTGTGATGGTTAATATTGACTGTCAACTCGATTGGACTGAAGGATGCAAAGTATTGTTCCTGGGTGTGTATGTGAGGGTGTTGCCAAAGGAGATTAACATTTGAGTCGGGGGCTGGGAAAGGCAGACCCGCCCTTAAACTAGGTGGGCACAATCTAATCAGCTGCCAGTGTGGCAAAAATAAAAATGAGGCAGAGGAACATAAAGAGGTGAGACCGGCTTAGCCTCCGAGCCTACATCTTTCTCCCATGCTGGATGGTTCCTGCCCTAGAACATCGGACTCCAAGTTCTTCAGGTTTGGGACTCAGAATGGCTTCCTTGCTCCTCAGCTTGCAGACAGCCTATTGTGGAACCTTGTGATCCTGTGAGTTAATACCCCTTAAGAAACTCCCTTATATATATACATCTATCCTAATAGTTCTGCTCCTTTAGAGAACTGTGACTAATACGAAGGGTGACGATAGAGGAATTTATATGCTAGACTTTTATACTTTACCTCAATTTTCATTACCTTTTGAAGAAAAAATGTTTCACATAATAATCACATAATAATAATTTATTCAAATTTATTAAGGCAGGAGCTGGGCCTAAAGAGGGTGCTGAGAGGCAGGAGCTGGGCCTGGAGAGGTCAACTGAAGGAAATTTTTGGCCTAAGGAGGCTGCCAGGAAGCAGGAGCTGGGCAAAAACAGGTTGTTGTTAGGCAGGATTTGGGCTCATAGAGGCAGCCAGGAGGCAGGAACTGGATCTTTATAAAAGGGGCAACGTAAGGCAGGAGCAGGGCCTGCAGAGTCTACCAGGAAGCAGGACCAGGGCACCAGAGGCTGACATGAGGCAGAAAGTTGCCCTTGGGAGGCCACTGTGAGGCAGGACTCTTGAAAGGACGCAAAGCTGGGCCTGTAGTGGCTGCTAAAAGGCAGGAACGTGGTCTGGAAGGCCCTGGTGAGGAAAGAGTTGGGCCAAAAGAGGCCACTAGGAGGCAGGAGCTGGGCCTCAGGAGGCTGCCATAAAACAGGAGCTGGGACTCGGAAGGCAGACATGAAGCAAAAGCTGGCCTTTGGAAGGCTGATGAAAGGGAGAAGCCGGGCCTGATGAGGTTGACTTGAGAAAGTTTGGGGCCTGGAGAGATCCATGGGAGGCAGGAGCCAAACTTGTAGACGCTACTGGAAGGCAGGAGGTGGGCCTGGTGAGGTAAATATGAGGAAGTTCTAGGCCTGGAGAGACAAGTCGGAGAAAGGAGCTGGGGGTAAAGAGGCTGTTGTAAGGCTTGAGATAGGCCTGCAGAGGCGGCCTGGAGGCAGGAGCTGGGCCTGGAGATGCCAAATTGAGGAAGTTTTAGGCCTGCAGAGGCTGTGAAGAGAAAGGAGATAAGCCTGGACAGACCGATGAAAGGCAGAAGCTGGGGCTAGAGAGGCCATTGGCAGGCAAAAGCTCGGCCTCTGGAGGCCGCAAGGAGACAGGAGCCGGGCCTGGTGAGGTTGACTTAAGGATGTTTTGGTCCTGGAGAGGCCGGGCCTAAAGAGGCTGTTGAAAGGATGATGCCAGGCCTGTAGAGGCCAACAGAAGGCAGGAGCTGGGCCTGAGAAGCCCAAATTAAGAAAGTTTTAGGCCTGTAAGTTCCCTAAAGAGGCAGGAGCTAGGCATGCATGGAGAGGCTGCTGTGAGGCAGAAGCTGGGCCACTAGAGGTTGCCAAGAGGCAGGAGAATGGCTTGAAGATGTAGCAGTGAAAATGAGCTGAGTCTAAAGAGGTCATTATTAGGCAGAAGCTGAGATCCTAGAGGACACTCAGAGGTACAAGTTGGGCCTGGAGAGGTCGACTGGAAAAAATTATTGACTTAAAAAGAGCACCAAGGCAGAAGCTGGGCCTGGAGTGGACACAGGAAGGCAGAAGGTGGGACCTGGGAGGCCGCCATTAAACAGGAGCTGAGTTTATGAGGCAAAAGCTGGGCCTTAAAAGGCCAACCAGATGCAGAAGCTAGGCCTGGTGACGATGACGTGAGAAAGTTCTGGGCCTGGAGGGACAATGCAAACGCAAGAGCTGGGCCTAAATAAGCCATTCGAAAAATGGAGTTCGGCCTCAAGAAACTGCAGAAAAGCAAAAGCTGGGCTTGGAGATGCTGCAACGAGGCAGGCACAAAAATGGTCTAGCAACTGGAAACAGTTCTGGGCCTGGAGAGGATGCCGGAGGCGAGAGCCGGGTCTGGAGAGAGGCCGCCCACAGGCAGGAGCTGGGCCACTGTGGGGCAGAGGCCGTGCCCCCAGGGGCCTACGCCAGGCAGGAGCTGGGCCTGGTGAGGCCGACTTCGGGCCGCCTCAGGTGGGCCCGCACAGGCCATCAGCGGGAGGCAGGAGCTGGGCCCAGAGGGGCCGACGTTGAGGAAGGGAGCCTTGGGCCGGGAGACGCCGTCGGGCTGGGCGGGAGCCGGGCCTGGAGAGGCCGCCGCGAGGCACGAGCTGGGCCTGGAGGGGCCCGCGTGAGGCAGGAGCCGGGCTCGTGGAGGCTGCCAGGAAGCCGGCACGAGCGTGGCCGGGAAAGGCCGCCGGGAGGCGAGAGCTGGGCCTGGAAAGGCCGCCGCAAGGCAGGAGGCGGGCCTGGAGAGCTGGACCGGAGGAGGCTTCGGGCCTACGGAGGCCGCCGGGAGCTGGGCAGGAGCCGAGTCACAGGAGGATGTTCGGAGGCAGGAGCTGGGCCCGCGGGCGCAGCCGCGAGCAAGGAGCTGGGCCCGGACAGGAGGCCGGGAGGCGGCCACTGGGCCGGCGGAGGCCGACTCGAGGAAGTCCTGGGCCTGGAGAAGCCGCCAGAAGGGCAAAGCTGGGCCTCAGGAGGCCGCGGCGAGGCACGAGCCGGGCCTGGGCAGGCCGTGGGGACGCAGGAGCCGGGCCTGTGGAGGCTGCCGCGAGGCAGGCGCAAACGTGGCCTGGGGAGGCCGACGTGAGGCCACCGCTGGGCCAGGGGAGGCCGTTGTCAGGCAGGAGCCGGGTCTCTCCCGGCCGCCGGGAAGCCGAAGGTGGGCCTGTAAGGCCTGACGTAGGGAAGCCTGGGGCCGACAAAGGCTGCCAGGAGCTGGGCCCAACGTGGTTGTCGTCAGGCAGGACTTGGGCCGGAGGACGCGGCTGGGAGGGAGAGCCGGGCCTGGAGAGGCCCACTGGAAACAGTTCTGGGCCTGGAGAGGATGCCGGGAGGCGAGAGCCGGGTCTGGAGAGAGGCCGCCCACAGGCAGGAGCTGGGCCTGAGGCGGCCAAGCCGAGGCACGAGCTGGGCCCGGAGGGGCCACTGTGGGGCAGAGGCGGTGCCCCCAGGGGCCTACGCCAGGCAGGAGCTGGGCCTGGCGAGGCCGACTTCGGGCCGCCTCGGGTGGGCCCGCACAGGCCATCAGCGGGAGGCAGAAGCTGGGTCCAGAGGGGCCGACGTTGAGGAAGGGAGCCTTGGGCCGGGAGACGCCGTCGAGCTGGGCGGGAGTCGGGCCTGGAGAGGCCGCCGCGACGCATGAGCTGGGCCCGGAGGAGCCCTCGTGAGGCAGGAGCTGGGCTCATTGAGGCTGCCGGGACGCCGGCGCGAGCGTGGCCAGGGAAGGCCGCCAGGAGGCGAGAGCTGGGCCTGGAAAGGCCGCCGCGAGGCAGGAGGCGGGCCTGGAGAGCTGGACCGGAGGAGGCTTCGGGCCTAGGGAGGCCGCCGGAAGATGGGCAGGAGCCGAGTCACAGGAGGCTGTTCAGCGGCAGGAGCTGGGCCTGCGGGCGCAGCCACGAGCAAGGAGCTGGGCCCGGAGAGGAGGCCGGGAGGCGGCCACTGGGCTGGCAGAGGCCGACTTGAGGAAGTCCTGGGCCTGGAGAGGCTGCCAGAAGGGCAAAGGTGGACCTCAGGAGGCCGCGGCGAGGCACGAGCCGGGCCTAAAGAGGCCATTGGGACGCAGGAGTCGGGCCCGCGGAGGCCACCGAAAGGCAGGAGCGTGGCCTGGTGCAGGCCGTGGTGAGGCACGAGATGAGCTTAAAGATGCCATCGGGAGGCAGGAGCCGGGATTGTCGGGGCTGCCGCGAGGCAGGCGGAAACGTGGCCCAGGGAGGCCAACGTGAGGCAAGAGCTGGGCCTGGAGAGGCCGCTGTCAGGCAGGAGCTGGGCCTCTCCATGCCACCGGGGAGCCAAAGGCAGGGCCTGGAAGGCCTGACTTAGAGGATCCTGGGGTTTACAAAGGCTGCCAGGAGCTGGGCAGGAGCTGGGCCGAACGTGGCTTTTGCGAGGTAAGAGCTGGGCCGGCAGGCACAGCCGAGAGGGAGAGCTGGGCCTGGAGAGGCCGGCTGGAAACAGTACTGGGCCTGGAGAGGATGGTGAGAGGCAAGAGCTTGGCCCATGGAGGCTGCCAACAGGCAGGGCAGGAGCTTCGGCTGAGGTGGCCACGCTGAGGCAACAGCTGGGACTGGGGGGTTCCACTTTTAGAAGGCAGAGGCCGTGCCTCTAGGGGCCTATGACAGGCAGGAGCTAGGCCCGGCGAGGCCGACTTCAGGATACTTTGGGTCCGCACAGGCCATCAGCGGGGGGCAGGAATTGGGCCCTGGATGGGCCAACTTGAGAAAGCCTTGGGCCGGTCGGGGTGGGCGGGAGCTGGGCCTTGAGAGACCACTGTCAGGCGTGAGCTGGGCCTAGAGACCCCAGTGTGAGGCAGGCGCCGGGCTTTTTGAGGCCGCCGGGAGGCTGGCAGGAATACAGCCGGGGAAGGCCGCTGTGAGGCAAGAGCTGGGCCTGGGAAGGCCGCTGCGAGGCCACAGGTGGGCCTGAAGAGCTGTGCTGGAGGAGGTTTCGGGCCTACAAAGGCCGCCAGGAGCTGGGCACGAGCCGAGTCAAAAGCGGCTGTCTGCAGGCAGGGGCTGGGCCTGGAGGTACAGCCGCGAGAGTGTGCTGGGCCTGGAGAGTAGGCCGGGAGGCAGCCACCGGGACAGGGAAGGCTTGCCAATTTGGGCCTGGAGAGGCCGCCACGAAGGAAAAGCTGGGCCTTTGAAAGAGGCCATTGTGAGGGACGAGCCGGGCCTAAAGAGGCCGTCAGGACGTAGGAGCCGGACTTGCGGAAGCCGCCGAAAGGCAGGAGCCTGGCCTGGGGGAAGCTGCAGTGAGGCATGAGATGAGCCTAAAGAGGCCATCAGGAGGCAGGAGCTGGGTCTTTCGGGGCTGCCGCAAGGCAGGTGGAAATGTGTCCCGGGGAGGCCGACGCGAGACAAGAGCTGGGCCCGGAGAGGCCGCTGTCAGGCAGGAGCTGGGCCTCTCCAGGCCGCCAGGGAGCCGAAGGCAGGGCCTGGAAGGCCTGACTTAGAGGAGCCTGGGGCCTACAAATGCTGCCATGAGCTGGGCAGGAGTTGGGCCGAACGTGCCTGTTGTGAGGCAGGAGCTGGGCCGGCAGCCACAGCCGGGAGGGAGAGCTGGGCCTGGAGAGGCCGGCTGGAAACAGTTCTGGACCTGGAGAGGATGGTGAGAGGCAAGAGCTGGGCCTGTGGAGGTTGCCAACAGGCAAGGCAGGAGCTTGGCCTGAGGTGGCCATGCTGAAGCAAGAGCTGGGTCTGGGGGGGTCCACTGTGAGGAGGCAGAGGCCATGCCTCTAGGCGCCTACGACAGGCAGGAGCTGGGCCTGGCGAGGCCGACTTCAGGACGCTTTGGGCCCACACGGGCCATCGGCGGGAGGCAGGAACTTGGCCTGGAAGGGCCGTCTTGAGAACGCCTTGAGCCACGAGACGCTGTTGGGGTGGGCGGGAGCTGGGCCTGGAGACGCCACTGTGACGCTTGAGCTGGGCCTAGAGAGGCCAGTGTGAGGCGGTAGCTGGGCTTGTTGAGGCTGCCGCGAGGCCGGCTAGAAAATGGCCGGGGAAGGCCGCTGTGAGGCAAAAGCTGGGCCTGGGAAGGCCGCTGTGAGGGGAGACTGGGTATGGAGTGCTGGACTGGAAGAGATTTCAGGCCTACGAAGGCCACCAGGAGCTGGATAGGAGCCGAGTCAAAAGAGGCTCTTTGGAGGCAGGAGCTGGGCCTGTAGACACAGCTGCGAGAGAGGACTGGGACTGGAGCAGAGGCCGGGAGGCAGCAACTGCGGTGGGGGAGACCGACTTGAGGAATTTCTCGGCCTGGAGAGGCCACCAAAAGGGAAAAGCTGGGCCTAAGGTGGCCGTTGTGAGAAATGAGCTGGGCCTAAAGAGGCCATCAGGATGATCAGGGCGCAGAGCTTGGCCTCTGCTGCAGAGGCTGCTGAAACACAGCAGCTTGGTTTGGCGAGGCCACGGTGAAGCATGAGATGAGCCTAAAGAGGTCACTGGAAGGCAGTAGCTGGACCTGTCAGGACATGACGCTCAGGTGGTTATGCGAGCGATGGGGAGGGGCTATAAATACAAACGAATTTTCCCCTCACTTGTCTGCTGCTCACCACCAGCTCTGTGGCCCTGTGGTGGAGACCCCTGCTCAGGTGCATTTGAAAGGTTCCGTCCCATGCCATTCTTCAGAGTCATCTTTATTGCCACAGTGGTGAAGCATAGCATCCGTTAACTCGCATGGCATTTCATCGCAATAAACAGTAAGTGGTAGCTTCACTCATTGTGAGGTCACTTCCTGGAAATCACCAGCATCCCATGTCCCATTGGCAAGAAACTCAGCACTGCTCCTTGGATAACCAAACCAAGGCTGAAATCCCATGTATATGTGTCTATCTCCTGGTACTCTTCCTAGCATCAATTCTGTATTTCTAGGAGTCCAATCAAAACATATAAACCGCTCAAAAGTTTAAACTGGAATGCGCACGGTGGCTCAAACCTGTAATCCCAGCGCTTTGGGAGGCCAAGGCGGGTGGATTACTTTGAGCTCAGGAGTTGAGACCAGCCTGGGAAACACGGCAAAACCCTGTCTCTACAAAAAGCACAAAAAAAAGCACAAAAATTAGCCAGGCATGCTGGCACATACCTGTAATCCCAGTTACTTGGGAGGCTGAGGACGGAGAATTGCTTGAGCCTTCGAAGTGGAGGTTGCTGTGAGCAGAGATCATGCCTCTGCACTCCAGCCTTGGTGACAGACTGAGACCCAATACCAAAAAAAAAAAAGTAACTTTAATATAAAAAATATTAATTATAGCAGAGGATCAGCATAATGAGTGACACACTAGCACTAACTACAGACAATTCTAGAGAATACAAAACTAGCGGAGGCCAGGCATGGTGGCTCATGCCTGTAATCCCAGCAATTTGGGAAGCCTAGGTAGAAGGACTGCTTGAGGCCAAAAGTTGGAGACCAGGCTGGGCAACTTAGTGAGACACTGTGTCTACCAAAAAAAAAAAAAAAAATTAGCCAGGTATGGTGGTGGTGCACAACTGTAGTTCCAGCTACTTGGGAGTCTGGGGTCGGAAGATCCCTTGAACCTGGGAAGTCTAGGCTGTAGTGAACCAAGATCATGCCAGTACACTCTCGCCTGAGCAGCAGAGTGAGACCCTGTCTTAGGGAAGGGGAAGGGAAGGGAGGAGAGGGGAGGGGAGAGGAATGCTAATCCCCCTATAAGAATCTCCTCTTCTCCTGCCCTCTCTGGAACCTCACTTGTCAGTTCTTTCTCCCACTTCCCTGTATGTTTAACCTGTCCCCTGCTTTTAGCTCCTTCCCACCAGCATTTAAATTACTCAAACTTCTGCTATTTTAAAAAACTCTCCCTAAACTCAGTGTGTTCCCTGCTTTAGGTCTCCAGCACACCCACTGAGCCATCTGCTCCCCCTGGTGCCTTCTCCACACAGCAGCGTGAGCCATGTCTCTCATACGTGAATCTCATCACATTACTCCCCTGTTTACATCACTTCTCCTTGCCTTTGGGATTAAGTCCAAACTCCTTAACAGGCCCTGCTCTGCCCTGTCTTGCAAGGCAGCCTCACTGCTTGCCCCTCTCCATTTTACCTGCTGTGGAGTCCAACTGAGCCTCATCTGTCCCTTGAATGCCCACTCTCTCTGGGAGCCTGCGAAGTGGGTGATGCCCTCTGCTTAGAATACGCTTCCCCTTATCTACTCTCTTCCTGGCTAGCTTCAGCTCCTCTGTCACTTGTCCGCTTTAGCACCACCTCCTCCTGGAAGTCTTCCTTGACTCCCTAGATTCTCAGGAGCATGGGAAGCGAGGTGCTCCTCCCATAAGTGAATGGAGATTAGGGAGTGTGTGTTATTCATGTTTAATTCACCAGTGCTTACCTCAGTACCTGGCACAAAATAGTCACGGTGGTGGCCAAAGTATCACAGTGGTGGCCAAAGTAATGACCCCCCACCAACTGCTCATGTCCTATGTTACACCGCATAATTACATAGGAAGGGGGAATTAAGAGTACAGATGGAATTAATGTTGCTAATCAGCTGACCTTAAAACAAGATTATCCTGCAGTATCTGGGTGAGCCCATGTAATTACAAGGGTTCTTTAAATGTGGAAGAGGGAGGCAGAAGGTTAAGAACGAGAGACATTGGGCATAATGGCTCATGCCTGCATTACCAGTACTTTGGGAGGCCAACACAGGAAAATCCCTTGAGTGCAGGAGTTCAAGGCCAGCCTTGGCAACATAGCAAGGCCCATCTCTACAAAAAAAAAAAAAAAAAAAGTCAAAATTCACCGAGTGTCATGGCACCAACCTGTAGTCCCAGCTACTGGGAAGGATGAAGTGGGAGGATTGCTTGAGCCTGGAAGTCTGAGGTTACAATGAGCCATGATTGGACTACTGAACTCCATCCTGGGTGACAGAGCAAGGTCCTGCTTCTAAAGAAAAAAACAAAAGGACATTGGAATCAGGGTCCCCTCCATCCTAAGGTGCCTACAAGACATCTCTCTCTGCAAATGAGTGAACATCATCCTCCAGCTCCTCACAGAGTGGAGCAGCAGGAAAACTCCCTCACCTCATTTCTGTGCTGCTTGGGAGGCCTGGACAGCTCAATAACCAGCCCCTTGTGGAAGAACCAATTGGGAAATGGCTCGAGTTGAGCTAAGGAGAATTTGGTTCTTTCTTATGGTTCTCAATAGGCAGGGTAGGGGCCAGGCATGGTGACTCATACCTGTAATCCTTGCACTTCGGGAGGCCAAAGTGAGAGGATCGCTTGAGGCCAGGAGCTCAAAACCAGCCTGGGCAACATAGCAAGACCCGGGTGGCATGCACTTGCGGTCACCACTACTTGGTAGGATAAGGTGGGAGGACTGATTACTTGATCCCAGGAGTTTCAGTCTGCAGTGAGCCATGATGATACCACTGTACCCCAGCCTGGCTGACAGAGCCAGACCATGTCTCAAAAAGTAAAAGAGACTATAGGCAGGCAACAACACATCTGGCTAATTTTTAAATATTCTGTTGAGATGAGGTCTTGCTAGGTTGGTCGAAAACTCCTGGCATCAGGCCAGACACAGTGGCTCATGCCTGTAATCCCAGCACTTTGGGCGGCTGAGGTAGGGGGATCACCTGAAATCAGGAGTTTGAGACCAGCCTGACCAACATGGCAAAACTCCGTCTCTACTAAAAATACAAAAATTAGTCGGGCAGTAGTGGCATGTACCTGTAATCCCAGCTACTCAAGAGGCTGAGGCAGGAGAATCGCTTGAACCTGGGAGGTGAAGGCTGCAGACAGCTGAGATCACACCACTGCACTCCACTCTGGGCGAGAGTGAGATTCTGTTTCAAAACAAAACAAAACAAAGCAAAACAAAAACCTCCTGGCATCAAGAGATCTTCCTGTCTCAGCATCCAAATGCCCCGGGATTATATTTTTTGTTTACCATAATTGAAAACACTTGTTCTTATACTGCTTTAAGGTATAAACGAAAAAAAATGGACAATAACAAATGTTGGTGAAGGCCAGGCATGATGGCTCAGCCTGTAATTCCAGAACTTTGGGAGGGTGAGGTGGGCAGATCACTTGAGGCCGGGAGTAAGAGACCAGCCTGGGCAACATGGTAAAACCCCATCACTACAAAAAAAAATAAAAATTAGCCAGGCATGATGGCGTGTACCTATAATTCCCAGCTACTCAGGAGGCTGAGATGAGAAGATCATTTGTGCCTGGGAGGTCAAGGCTGCAGTGAACTGTGATGGCGTCACTGTACTGCAGCCTGAGAGACAGAGCAAGCCCCTGTCTAGAAAAAAAAAATAATGTCAGTGAAGATGTGGAGGAACTGGAACCCACATACATCACTGGTGGAAATATAAAATGGTGTAACCACTTTGGGTATTTCTTTTCTTGTCATTTTAATTGGATTTTTTAAAGAAAAATCAAGACAGGGTCTCACTGTCTTGCCCAGGCTGGTCTTGAACTTGTGTGCTCAACCCATCCTCTCAAATGAGCCTCCTGAGTAGCAGGGATTACAGGTGTGAGCCATTGCACCCAACTGGTGTAGCCACTTTAGAAAACAGTCTGGCAGTTTCCCAAAAGGTTAAATGTAAAATATAATGTAACAATTTCACTCCTAGGCATATATCCTAGAGAAATAAAAATATATGTCCACACAAAAACTTGTACTGCAATCTTCATAGCAGCATTATTCATAATAGCCAATACGTGGAAACAACCCAAATGTCCACCAACTGATAAATGGATCAACAAAATGCAGTGTGTCTCTACCATGGAATATTATTCAGCCATAGAAAAAATGAAATACTGATACACCCTATGACATAAAGGAACTTTGAAAACACTGTGCTAAGAGGGAAAAATGCCACAAAAGATCACCTATTGTACAATTCTATTTGTCCAGATTAGGTAGTGACAGAAAATGAATCCATGGTTGCCTGAGGCTGGGGGCAAAGGCAGGTTGGGGGAGTGGATGTAATGGCTAAGGGTGCAGATTTCTCTGAATGGTTCTAAAAGTGACTGCGGTGATCGATGCACAGCTCTGTGAATATTCTAAAATATTCTGAACTGCAGATTTCAATAAATTGAATGGTGTGTGAATCATATTTTAATAAAGCTATTATTTAAAAACATAATAATAAGGGGCTAGGCACAGGTGGTCATGCCTGCCTGTAATCCCAGCACTTTGGAAGGCTGAGGCAGGAGGATCACTTGAGGTCAGGAGTTTGAGACCAGTCTGAGCAACCTAACAAGATCCCATCTCTATGAAAAAATAAATAAATAAATAAATAAATAATTAGCTGGGCATGGCGGCACATGTCCGTAGTTTCAGCTACTTGGGAGACTGACGTGGGAGGATGGCTTGAGCCCAGGAGTTTGAAGCTATAGTGAACCATGATCATGTCACTGTACTGCAGCCTGGGCCACAGATCAAGATCTTCTCTCTAAAAAGGAAAGAAAAGAAATGCAAGATTTTATCACTTTTTGAGTGTAGCCAAGTTTGAGGAGAAATAGATAAGAATAAAAGAGCACTGAATAATGATGGTTAGTGGCTGGTTAGGCTCAGCTGCCAGCTAAGTGGCTTCTGAAAAATTTGTTAGTAAAGTTACAGCTCTGGGGACAGTCATGCAGTCAAACAATGAATGCTAAATTCATTACAAATGCTCATGGTCTTTCTTTACGTGCCTTCTAGTGAAAAATTCCTAAGTGCCTGAATAGCAAGTCTGCAATGATAGCAGCTGTTTATTAAAGGCTACAAAAAAGAAATGGCATCTTCTTCAAGAATGACAAAGTGTTTCATGATAAAGAAGCTCTAATTTTGCATTTGTTCAAGTATTGATTAGATTTAGCCAATATGAAACCAATCTTGGATAAAGTGCAAACACCACAATTTCATTTTCTCATTAATCAAAACTGATTAGGTAGTCTAATGTCAATTCTGATCTTATTAAAAAGTGATCAGATAAAAAAAATTACGGAATGATGAAACCAATAAGATGTTACAACCTGTTCCAAGGCGAATTCCAAAACCCACACATATCTGAGACCATCAAGTATGAGGAAATATATCTGATTACTAAAATTAAAAATAAACTGATTATATAGCCAACAATAATTAGGCAGGGGTCTCCTCATGCACAGCCACACAAACTCAATCATGCAGCTATGTGGCTGCAAGGCCTCCATAGCCTAGAAGGGACTGGTCTGACTTGAAATTTCATTTTATTTGTATTTGTATTTTGAGACAGGGTCCCGCTCTGTCACCCAGGTTGGCGTGCAGTGATATAATCATAGCTCACTGCAGCCTCGTCCAACTGGACTCAAGAGATCATCCTGCCTCATCCTACCCCTAACTGGGAATACAAGCAAGTGCCACCATGTCAGGCTATTCTTTTAATTTTTGTAAAGAGAGGAGTCTTGCTATGTTGTCCAAGCTGGACTCAAACTCCTAGCCTCAAGAGATCTGCCCACCTCGGCCTCCTGAGTAACTGGGGCCATAGGTACACAGCACCATGCTCAGCTGTATTTAGTTTACTGTATTAAATTTCTCTATTTTGTTTTTGTAGAGAGGATGTCTTGCTATGTTGCCCAGGCTGCTCTCCAACTCCTGGGCCTTAAAACATACTCCCATCTCTGCCTCTCAAACTGTTAGAACTACAGGTGTGAGCCACTGCACCTGGCCCGACTTGAGATTTCTTTCATCTAGCATCCTTTACTTGGTAGGATTGGGAAAGGCAGCAGTGTTTTTTAAAATTACTTAATAATTCCATTAGAATCAAGCTCAACCTTGACCCCTGCCTTATCTCACAGCCCACACCCAGTCTGTCAGGAAATCCTATTGGCTGACTTCAACATCTATCCAGGTTCTGACCATCTCTCACCACAGCCATGACCCTGGTCAGGACCACTACCATCTCCCACCTGGATGCTGACACAGCTTGGCCCCCATGCTTCTACCCAAATCTTCCCACAGTCTTTCTCAACTCAGCAGCCAGGGGGTGCTTTTAAATCAGGAGACAGATCATGTCGCCTCTCTACTCAGAACCCTCCTGCAGTTCCCATTTCAGTCAGAATAAAAGTCAAAGCCTCAGCAATAGCCTCCCAGGGCTTACACGATCTATACTGATCACCGCCTAGCAACTCCCTGGCCTGCTCCCTTACTTCTCTCCCTCTCTCTCTCTGCTCCACTGGCCTCCTTCCAGAGCCTCAGACTCACCAGGGAGTCTCCTAATGCCTTTATCCTGTTGATTCAGCCTACAACGCTCTTCCCTCAGCACCTTGGCCAGCTCCATCACCTGCTTCAAGCTTTTGCTCAATTTTCACTTGTGAGGCCAACCCTCACCACTCTAACATTTCCATCTGTCGTGCGTCCTTCCTTCCTTCCTTCCTTCCTTTCCTTCCTCCTCCCTCTCTTCCCTCCTTCCCTCCCTCTTTTTTTCTTTCTCTCTTTTCTCTTTCTTTCTTGAAAGAGGGTCTTGCTTTATTGCCCAGGCTGGAGTACAGTGGCTCAATCACAGCTCACAACAACCTCAACCTCCCAGACTTAAACAATCCTCCCACCTCAGCCTCCCTAGGAGCTGAGACTACAAGTGCATACCACAACATCTGCCTAATTTAACAAAAATTTTTTTCAATAAGAAGTCTCACTATGTTGCCCAGGCTTGTCTTAAATTCCTGGGCTCAAGCGATGCTCCCCATCTCAGCCACCCGAAGTGCTGGGATTACAGGTGTGAGCAACTGCCCCTGGCTCATGTTCATTTCTTCTTGCTGCTGCAACAAACTACCCTATATTTAGTGCCTTAAAACACCAAAAATCTGCCATATTATAGTTCTGGGAACCAGAGGCCCAAACTAGGCCTATTAAGGCTAAAGTCAAGGTGTAAGAGGGGCTGCATTCCTTCTGGAGGCTCTAGAGAGAATGTGCTCCCTTGTCTTTTCCAGCTTCTAGAAGCCACCCCATTCCTTGACTCTCCTTGAAGATAGCCCCTGACTCCATCTTGAAGGCCAGAACTGCAACATCTTCAAATCTCCCTCTCTGACCTCTTCTTCCATCACCACATCATCTTCTCTAATTCTGAGAATTAATGAAATATTATGCTTGATGTTATTGTGATCATCATACCTATTCCAAACTATCTGACAAGGACAGTGATGGATGATAACATCAAAAGATTAGAAACTGTAATGAGGTCTCTTGGGCAAAATTCCATACAAGCAAATTACTGTCTCTCCAAAGCACTCCTGCCACTCTTACTTCACCATTCCCTGAACAAAATGTGCCATCTTCATTGTCCAGGTCTTTACAGTGCTGGTTTCCCCACCTGGACAGCCCACTCCATCCCATCCCAGCCCATTCCCCATCCCTCCACCTCCCCCTTCCCTCCTCACTCTCATACAACTCTTCCTCATCTTTCAGGACCCAGCTTCAATGTCAACTTAACTGGAAGCTTCTCTCACCCTCCAGAAGTGCTTTCCATTGTTCTTGATGTATGCACCATTATTTGATCATTTTTTAGTTATAGTCCAAGTCTTTTTGTACCTGAATAACATGTTGCCCAGTCAGTCTCTCTTCCTGGACTCTGACGTCTTTCATGGTAGATCCAGCTGGAAGTGACAAAAAGACATCCTTTAAAAAAAAAAAAAGGAGGGATGAAACAGACATCAGTACTTAAAAGTTTTAAATGGTATGTGAAAAGCAAACAAAATTCAAGGGCTTCTAGGAAAAACATAGGATGGAAGGTGTTAGTGGGAAATATGATAAAGGGTTAATTTTTATTTTATTTTATTCTTTGAGAAAGGGTCTTGCTCTATTGCGTGAGCAGGACTGCAGTGATATAATCACAGCTCATGGCAGCCTCTACCTCCGGGGCTAGAGCAATCTTCCCACCTGATTTTTATTTTATTTAAGAAACACAGTCTTACTCTGTTACCAAAGCTGGAGTGCAGTGGTGTGATCATAGCTTACTGCAGCCTCAACCTCCTAGGCTCAAGTGATCCTCCAGTCTCAGCGTCCCATGTAGCTGGGACTACAGGTGTGCACTGCAATGTCCAGCTCATTTTTAAAAAAATTTTAATAGAAACAAAGTGTCACTCTGTTGACCAGGCTGGTGATGATCTCCTACCCTCAAGCAGTTCTCCCACCTCAGTCTTCCAAAGTGCTGGGATTACAGGTGTGAGCTGCCACATCTGGCTGAGGGTGTTAATTTTTAATTATATAAAGAGCTCAAAGCAAACATTAGAAGGAGCCTAAACGCCTACAGTGGCTGACTGGTAAACTGTGATACATCTATATAATAAAATATTATGCAACCATGAAAAGGAGTAAGATAGATCAATAGGTATTGGCATAGATGTCCACGAAATATGAAAATGTGAAGTGATGTCCAATTAGCCTATATGTATCTATATGTATCTATATGGCCCATTTTTGCAATAGCAATTATTTCCTGAGATAAAATTGTGGGTCTAAAGAGTGAAGGAAAATTTTCACTTCTTTATTTAAAAGTATTTACTATTTTTATAATTTCATAAAAAATAGATAATCAAATTAGTAAAAGACTCATTAACTCTATAAATAAAGGGAAAAGACACAGACAGCCCAGGCATGGTGGCTCACACTTATAATACCAGTACTTTGGGAGGGGGTGGTGGGAGGATCGCTTGAGGCCAGGAATTCCAGAACACCCTGGGAAACATAGCAAGACCTCGTCTCTACTAAAAATAAAAAAAATTAGTCAGGTATGGTTCCATGTGCCTATAGTCTCAGCAACTGAGGTGGAAGGATCACCTGAGCCCAGGAGGTCAAGGCTGCAGTGAGTCAAGACTGTATCACTACACTCAAGCCTCGGCGACAGGGTGAGACTTGGTCTCAAAAATAAAAAAAGGACAATGAAGAAATAAAGCTGATAAGCTAACACAAGGAAAGATATTAAAATATGACAAATAAAAATAAAGTAATACTAGGTATTTTATTTATTAAAAATAGTCAAACAAAAAATAACTTGTTAAATTATAATACCCTGTGCCGGCAAAGGTGCAATGAAATGTGCATTTTCTTTTTTTTTTTTTTTTTTTGAGACAGAGTCTCACTCTATCGCCAGGCTGGAGTGCAGTGGCGTGCTCACTGCAACTTCCAACTCCTGTGTTCAAGCGATGCTCCTGCCTCAGCCTCTCGAGTAGCTAAGATTACAGGCACAGGCCAGCACGCCCAGCCAATTTTTGTATTTTTAGTAGAGACGGGGTTTCACCATGTTGGCCAGGGTGGTCTCGATTTCTATCTCGTGATCCACCCACCTCAGCCTCCCAAAGTGCTGGGATTACAGGCATGAGCCACTGCGCCTGGCTTGAAATGGGCAATTTTTTTACACTATTAGTGGTGTTTAAATTGTATATAAGCCTTTGAGAGTAAAGCTTGGCAGTCTTTTTAAAATAATACAGACAGTGATTCCCTATACTGCCTCCTCTAACTCCTGGCTTCAAGCAATCCTCCCTCCCACCTCAGCCTTCCAAAGTGCTGGAATTAAAGGCAGACAGCCACCATGCCTGAAAGCTCGACAATTTACATCAGGTGTAATAAGAATGCTCATGCCCTGTGACTCACAGTAATCTCACTTCTGGAAATATCATCTTTGGATATAATTCAAACAAAAGGTCATATGTACCCAGTGAAAATCTGGGAGTAATTTTTTTCTCTTTTTAAAAAATATATGGAATGCTTCACAAATTTGCATGACATTCTTGCACAGAGGCCATGCCAATCTCTCTATTGTTCCAACTTTAGTATATGTGCTACCGAAGCAAGCATGAGTAATTTAAGATAGAGTGGTTAAGTGGAATAAGGAAGAGTTATGGGGAATTTCAAAATCTATCATATTTATAGGCACCTAGTAACAGCTCAGTAAATATTAGCTGCTAATTTTATTATTTTTAGGGTAATTCCACTCAATTAAAAACTGTCATTAAAAATTACCATTGTCATGGAACATAATGTATCCTACAGTATAACTGTAGAAACAGACACAATTTGTCCCTTGGTATATGGGGGGATTGGTTCCAGCTCCTCCATTTCTATGTATACCAAAATCCACACATACTCAAGTTTTTGAGTCAGTCCTGTGGAATCCACATATAGGAAAAATGGGAAAATTAGTGAGGTGTAGTGACAAGCACCTGTAGTCCCAGCTACTTGTGAAGCTGAGACAGGAGGATTGCTTGAGCCCAGGAGGTTGTGGCTGCAGTGAGCCATAACTGCACCACTGCACTCCAGTCTGGGCAACAGAGTGAGATAGAAGGTTGCCTTTTTAATAGAATTTTTCTGTTCACTTGAAGATATGGCCAGGACTGTGCCATATGACAATTCTTCATAAAATAATTATCTCACCCAATTAATGTTGGAATTGGGAACAGAAAATGTTTTGGTGACTATTTATTCCTTCACTTGCTGTTATAGAAACTATTGCCAGTGGGCACTTAACAACCAAAAGTGTCATCTCTGAGCTACCCACAATGAAAGGTGATGTCTGGGGCCCAGGTGTGTTGAGGTCCCCATGTCTGGGCTATGGGTGCTGAGTGGGACTTACTTGTCCATCCATTTTCTATATTCCAGCACTGGGAAACTTGGGTTTATCCATCTTGATAACAGGTCATTTAAATTCCACTTGGCAAGAACCCCAAATGGAAGAAAGGCCATGAAACCACAGGCTAGCCCTTGTTCTCAAAAGAATCTTTAGCTTAGGTGGTTCTGTAAAAGAGGAATCACATTGTTGAAAACTCATCACAGGTCAGGTGAAGTGGCTCATACTTATAATCCCAGCCTATTGGGAGACTAAGGCAGGAGGATCCCGTAAGGCCAGAAGTTCAAGACCAGCCTGGGCAACACAGTGAAACCTCATCTCTACGAAAAATTAGAAAATGAGCTGGGTGTGGTAGCACAGTCCTATAGTCCCAGCTACTCTGCAGGCTGAAGTGGGAGGAGGAAAGTAGAAGCTGCAAAAGTGGAAGGTGCAGTGAGCTCTGATCTCACCACTGCACTCCAGCCTGGGTGACAGAGTGAGACCCTGTCCACACACACACACACACACACACACACACACACACACACACACACACACTTTCATCTCAGTCTGCACAGCCTTGACTAGTGAAAAGGGTTTTCTGGTTACAGAAGAGGTATGCTCTTTTTTAGGACAGGGAGGGACCAGCAAGCTTGTTCACAGCCTTTTCCTCATACTCTGCTTAGTTTTCCAAGAACCTTTATGTGGAAAGGGAGTCCCTGAAGAAAGGACCTAAATCATCAGGTTACTAAAGGATAAATATGCCTCCTTTGTCAATTAATAAATGGAACGCCTGCCTTAAAAACCAGAGTTCTGCTAGGATGAATCACTCCCTACAACCCTGAGCTATGCAGCGAATGTAAAAACCTGGAGTTTGGGGACCTACAATATTGAAGGCCACATTGCAGATATGGAGACCTTACCAAAGTACAGCCTTTCCACAAGGAACTACCAAACACCAGCTGGCTGTCTCCATGGGGCACCGCTGTATCTCTGGCTCTCATTTCCCCAGGAGATGCTCTATTCCAGCGTTCTCTTACATTTTGTATCCCGCACAGTTCCTGGCATAAGGACTCACAACAAAGCAAGCTGCTGAGTTAATGGTGATCTACTGCAGATCCAACTTGAGATTCCAGCAGGGCGATTTGTGTTTGAGAAATTAAAGGGACCCAGCCTGGCACTGGCCAGCTTAGCAGTCTGAAGACATAAGCTGCTCAAACTGACTACAGTGCCTCTGATTTTCTGAGTCTGCCCTTGCTCTTAGGGCTCTTTGGATGAAATTAATTTCTCCTTGTTGAAGAAATGGCTTGCTAGAATATAAAAAATATAAAGAAGAAAAAATATTAAAATAAATTTTTCTCCTAAAGAGCACTCAAAAGCACACTCCCACTAATGGTGGATCTATTTATCTCTCTTGCTTTTTTTTTTTTTTTTTTTCCTGAGATAGGGTCTCACTCTGTCACTCAGACTGGAGTGCAGTGGCGAGATCACCACTTACTGCAGCTTTCAACTCCTGGGCTCCAGCTATCCTCCCACTTCAGCCTCCCGAGTAGCTGGGATTACAGGTGCATGCCACCATGCCTGGCTAATTTTTAAATTTTTTGTAGAGATGGGGTCTCGCTATGTGGCTCAGACTGGTCTTGAACTCCTGGGTCAAACTAATCCTTCTGCCTTGGCGTCCCAAAGTGCTGGGATTACAGGCTTTAGCCACTGCACCCAGTCTATTTATCTTTCTACAACTCATATATTAAATCTTCCTCCTTAAATCACCTCATACCCACCCATCTGCAGGAACAGCAAACACAGGTCTCAGAGGGTCAGGCAACCTACGTGAGGGAAGGAGGCCGGAGTAATGTGGGAGACCGGGGGAAACTGTAGCAAACTGCAAGGTATTCACTTCAACAGTTCTTCAACACTGTGATGGTCAAACCAAACACAGAAACAGGAAGCCCAGTTCAGTTGCCAGCAGCCAACGTGGGATATTTAATCTACATGCTACAGGGCAAACTTCTTAGGATAAATGACCTGGTCTCCACCAACCTGCTCTTCAAGTCCAGCCGCTCCTGCCCAAGTCCCTACACTTTACTGACATGACCCACATTCACAGTACTCTCCTGAAACTTTGCTTGTTCACTCTTTTTTTCCCCAACGAATATTTCTTTTTTCTTTTTCTTTTTTTTACTTTTTTTGAGACAGAGTCCCCCTAAGTCACACAGGCTGAGGTACGGCGAGGTGATTATGGCTCACTACAGCTTCCATCAACTGGGCTCAAGTGATTCTCCCACCTCAGCCTCCCAAGTAGTTGGGATTACAGCCATGTAACACCACACCTGGCTAAGTTTATTAGTTTTTCTTTTTCTTTTTTTTTTTCAGACGGAGTCTTGCTCTGTCGCCCAGGCTGAATGGAGTGCAGTGGCATGATCTCGGCTCACTGCAACCTCTGCCTCCTGAGTTCAAGCAATTCTCTTTCCTCAGCCTCCCGAGTAGCTTGAATTACAGGTGTGTGTCACCATGCCCGACTAATTTTTGTATTTTCAGTAGAGATGGGGTTTCACCATGTTGGCCAGGCTGTTCTTGAACTCCTGACCTCAGGTGATCTGCAGACCGTGGCCTCCCAAAGTGCTGGGATTACAGGCGTGAGCCACCACGCCTGGCCAGCTTATTATTTTTTCTACAGACAGGGTCTCACTATGTTTCCCAGGCTGGCCCTGAATTCCTGGGCACAAGCAATCCTCTGGCCCCCATCTCCCAAAGCAACGGGATTACAGGCTTGAACCAACACATCAGTCCCTAACAAACACTTACTGAGCACCTACTATATACCAGGCACTATAATAGGTGCCCAGGAAACAGCAGTGAACAAGGTGTAAGAGTTTCTGCCCTTGGCCAGGAGCAGTGGCTCACACCTGTAATCCCAGCACTTTGGGAGGCAGAGGCAGGCGAATCACCTGAGGTCAGAAGTTTGTGACCAGCCTTACTAACAGGGTGAAACCCCGTCTCCACTAAAAGTACAGAAATTAGTGGGGCATGGTTGTGCATGCCTGTAATCCGTTACTTAGGAGGCTGAGGCAGGAGAATCGCTTGAACCTGGGAGGCAGAGGTTGCAGTGAGCTGAGGTCACGGTACTGCACTCCAGCCTGGGTAACAAGAGTGAAACTCCGTCTCAAAAAAAAAAAAGAAAAAAGAGAAGAAAAAGAGTTTCTGCCCTCATGTAGCTTATAGGGTAGCAGGAAATCGATATAGTTTGAATGTTTGTCTCCTCCAAATCTCATATTGAAATTGAATCCCTAATGTTGGAGGTGGTGCCTGGTGGGAGGTGTGAGTCGTGGGGGCAGATCCCTCATGAATGGCTTGGTGCCCTCCCCAAGGTAATGAGTGAGTTCTCTCTCTACTAGTTCACATGAGAGCTGGTTGTTTAAAGAGCCTGGCACCTCTTCCTCTCTCCGTTGCTCCTTCTTCTCAACAAGTGACATGCCGGCTCCTCCTTCACCTTCCGCCATGAGTGGAAGCCTCCTGAGGTCCTCACCAGCGGATGCTGGTACTATGCTTTTGTTTTTCTGAGACAGGGTCTCACTCTGACACTCAGGCTAGAGAGCAGTGGTGTAATTATGGCTCACTGCAACCCTGACATCCTGGGATAAAGAGATATTTTTACCTTAGGCTCCCAAGTAGCTGAAACCACAGGTATGCATCAATGCACTATCATGCCTGGCTATTTTTTTATTTTTACTAGAGACAAGATCTCACCATGTTTCCCAGGCTGGTTTCAAACTTCTGGGCTCAAGCAATCCTCCTGCCTCAGCATCCCAAAGTGCCGGGATTACAGGTGTGGGCCACTGTGCCCAGCCTGGCACCATGCTACTTGTATAGTCTGCAGGACTGTGAGCCAAATAAACCTTTTTACTTTATAAACTACCCAGCCTGAGGTATTTCCTTACAGCAATGCAAAATGGACTAATTTAGGAATCGTATGCCAGCACTTACCAGACTGTGATGAGCACATGACAATAGTACAGACTGGGACTGAAACGTTCCCCAGGGGCTTCTTGTTGCATCATAGAGAGTGGGGTGAGACATCTCGGCTAAGGCTAAAGATGAGTAAAGATGAGAGTGAAAGAGTGATGATGGAGGTAGGGAGAGGGTTTCCTGAAGAAGGACCAGTAAAGTCCCCCAAGGAAACTGACATTCCGTGTGGCTGGAGGGTAGGGATATGGGGAGGGTGGTGCAGGATAAAACTGGGAAGATGAGTGGATGCCAGCTCCTACCAGGCCCTGTGGCCAAATTAGTTTGGACTTTATCTTAAAGGCAATGGGCAGTCACCATCAAGTTTTAATCAAGGACTATTCTGACCCAAATTTGCCTTTTAGGAGAATTCTTCTGGCTTCAGTGAACAGGCTGAAGTGAGCAAGCCTATAGAAGTCAGGAAGACAATTGGAGGTCCTCACAATAAACCAGTGTAAAAGAGAACAGGGCCGGGCATGGTGGCTCCTGCTTATAATCTCAAAACTTCAGAAGTCCAAGGTGGGTGGATGGCTTGAGCCCAGGAGTTTGAGACCAGCCTGAGCAATGCAGTGAAACCACATCTCTAAAAAAAAACACAAAAATTAGCCGGCCATGGTGGCTCATCCCTGTGGTCTCATCCCACCTCCCCTGGAGGCTGAGGCAGAAGGATAGCTTGAGCCTGGGAGGTTGAGACTGCAGTGAGCCAAGATCACACCACTGTGCTCCAGCCTGGGCAACACAGGGAGACTGTCTCAAAAGAAAAAAAAAAAAAGATCCCATTCTTCACTTATTAGTGCCCTAACATTCTCTTGAGAACCTTGGTGACACAGTGAATTCAACTGATTCAACTGTCATTGTAATTCGGCAACCCACACATTTAAGTTTGTGTTTGACTTCCAATGATATCAGCCCCGTGGATACAAGAAATAAGAAATTCTGTTTGGGCTATCGTGGATCTTAGACCACGGCTTATGCTGAGAGGTAAAGACTTGAGCTTTTTGTTTTTCCCTCTGTAAGTGCTCAAGTGCAGCAGTCCTCAGTTTTTGAGGGACAAGGGACTAGTTTTGTGTAAGACAGTTTTTCCACAGACTCGGGGCAGCAAAGGTCAGTTTTTGGATATATCAAGCACATTACATTTATTGTGCACTTTATTATTATTTCATTGTAGCATATAACAAAATAATTATATAACTCACCATAATGTAGAATGAGTGGGAGGCCTTAGCTTGTTTTTCTGCAACTAGATGGTCCCATGTGGGGGTGATGGGAGACAGTGACAGATCATCAGGCATTAGATTCTCCTAAGGACAGAGCAAGGTAGATCCCTTGCATGCACAGTTCACTACACGGTTCGTGCTCACATGAGAATCTGATGTTGCCGCTGATCTGACAGGAGGCAGAGATCAGGTGGTAATGTGGGGAGTGGCAGTAAATACAGATGAAGCTTCGCTCACCCACCCTCTGCTCACCTCCTGCTGTGTGGCCCAGTACAGGCCTGTGACCCAGGGATTAGGGGCCTCTGCTCAAGTGAGCAGATCACACCACTGTGCTCCAGCCTGGGCAACACAGGCTGGAGAATCCAAAAGGATTCTTCCCACACCAGTCTTCATAGTGGTCAAGTGCAGCAGCCACTTAGCTCCCAAGGCATATGCCTTAGCTGGCATTTCATCACAATCAACAGTAAGTGGTAGCTTGAGTCATTATGAGGTCACTTCCTGGAAATCACCAGCATCCCATTTCCCATTGGCAAGGAGCTCAGCGTTGCCCCTTGGATAACCAAATCTATGCCCAAATCCCAGTTGTGTGGGTCTATCTCCCAGGACCCTTCCTAGCATCAATTCTGTATTTGTCAGAGTCCAAACAGGAGACATAAACCACTCAAATGTGTAAAGTGTCAAATTTAAAATTAAAAAAAAAACTAATTATGACAGGGCAAAGGCATAATGACAGATTGGCTACCAAAAAAGGAACTCTAGAGAATATAGGACTAGCAGAGGCCAGGCATGGTGGCACATATTTTACATAGTGTCATTGTTCACCTTGTTCAAATCTTTATAGGTTCAGGCTCAGGTCTCTGTGGTTGCGCAGTGTGTCTTTTTACCAAAAGGAACACCTCATGCACTTTACAAGGATCTCCTTCAGGAAAGGATGGCACCTCGTGTAGAGGAGAGATCTCTGATCCTCTGATCTTTTCCAAAAGGAGAAAAGTAAAGGTTTGAATGTATTTTTAATTCTTGGCATTTCAGAACAGAAATAATCTGGTATTAAGTTGCTAAAAGATGCCTACAAGCTTTCATAGGAGAAACATCTAATTCATAACCAAGAGTTTATGTTATTAAGTAAACTTTCCCTTAACAGGATCAATGAATGAAACGTTTAAATACTCGCTCTCGTCCCTATTTAGTCAGCTGGTATACTCTCTGTGAGGTATACTCTTAGTCATCTGGTATCCTCTCTCTGAGTATGCCAGATGATTAAATGGAAATTACTGCACCACTAAACACCAGTACTGCAAACTATTTAAAAAATTGACACCTAGGACATAAAGAATGATCCTAGGCCAGGTGCGGTGGCTCATGCCTGTAATCGTAGCACTTTGGGAGGCTAAGGTGGCAGATTGCCTGAGCTCATGAGTTCGAGACCAGCTTGGGCAACATGGTGAATTCCCGTCTCTACTAAAATACAAAAAAATAGCTGGACGTGGCAGCGTGCACCTGCAGTCCCAGCTACTCAGGAGGCTGAGGTGGGAGAATTGCTTGAACCTGGGAGGCAGAGGCTGCAGCAAGCTGAGATCATGCCACTGCACTCCAGCCTGGGGGACAGAGCAAGACTTCCATCTCCAAAAAAAAAAAAGAAAAAAGAAAAAAAAGAATGATCCTAACGCAGTTATTTCCTTTTGCATTTATGAGGAGATGGAAGAAATACCCATATTTGAGGGTTGGTTGGGAACTGTCTTTGGTATTGTATAACGTATTTCAATACTGTGAACATGAAAAGATGAGAACCCTGCAGACCCTGTGGGAATGGAGAGAAGGAAGTACATTAGAGGGTGTTGTAGGAAATACTTTCATTCCAGGCACTGCTGTTTAAACTACCCAAGTTTCTTTCCTTAAAAGAATAGAAAAAACAAAGAGGACAAAAGGCAAAGAAACATTCCACATGACCCTCTGCACCCTTATTTTTTGTAATAGAGGAAAAGCATTTTAGGGATTTTCTTGAGTGCAGTTTATGATGTAATCCATGTTATTTATTTTTTGTTAATCATTTTCAAAATTTCAATTAAAAACATTCAGAAATTTAGCTTTATCAAAGGCAGCTGTTCATATGTACAACTAGTTTGGTTACCTTCATCTGTATAAACACATAGCTAGTGAATTGACATAACTATTACACTGGAGAATCAACAGAAACATGCCAAGGACTGGCCCTTACCTTCCACAGTGACCTCAATGTCAGGAAGCTTTTCATTACTCTCAGGGCTTCATGGTTTTTTTGGGGACTGCAAAGCTATAAAATAAGCACAGAATTACTTTAGTCTATTGTAGGAAAAAAATACAGAAGGAGATGCCTTATAAGGGCAGAGTATTAAAATTCATTCAGTTTGGCTCTTTTCAAAGAAACCTGTGGCTGGGCGCGGTGGCTCATGCCTGTAATCCCAGCACTTTGGGAGGCCGAGGCGGGTGGATCACAAGGTCAGGAGTTTTGAGACCAGCCTGGCGAAAATGGTGAAACCTCGTCTCTACTTAAAAAAAAAAAAAAAAATACAAAAAATTGACTGGGCATGGTGGCACACACCTGTAGCCCCAGCTACTTGGGAGACTGATGCAGGAGAATTGCTTGAATCCGGGAGGCGGAGGTTGCAGTGAGCCAACATTGCGCCACTGCACTCCAGCCTGGTTGACAGAGCGAGACTGTCTCAAGAAAAAAAAAAAAAAAGAAACCTGCAGAATTAAACTTGTAGTGTAATCCTCCACAGGGGGCTCAACAAAGCCATGGAAACATGAATGAGGTGGGATTGCAAATGTGACACTTCCAATAAAATGTTTTTTTAAAGAAAAAGAGGTCCATTAAATAAAACACCTTCAAAAGCCAAGAAACTAACTGCAAGTCCCACAAAGATAGTGGCCAATGATTCTGTGTGATTTAAGGAATGCTGAGAAAGGATGTCTTAATGCAGTGAAATATAATATGAAGTACAGGTAATCTTCTACCTTTAGTGTTTATTTTGTTAGCCATTCCAGGAGGCAAGTAGAAAATAACTACTTCAGGTCTAGAAAACCAAGAAATGTTACAGTAGTCAGTACAATGGTGGTCTCACAGCAAGTAAAATGGTTGTGATATGACCAGGGTTTTTTCCTAAAGGTGTTCACAGAGTCATCCTGTAATGTCACAATAATTCCTATCATTGTGGATGAAAATCTTGACTTTTCCTTCCCACGACTGGCAAGTAACTGAATGAATAGTAAATTACTTCTTTCATGAAAAAGAAAATTAACACTAGTGTACTTTCTTCAGCCACTAAAATTCTGCAGAAACACAGATATAATAAAAAAATCATCAGGCCAGGCACAGTGACTCACACCTGTAGTCCCAACACTTTGGGAGGCTGAGGCGGGTGGGTCGCCTGAGGTCAGAAGTTTGAGACCAGCCTGACCAACTTGGTAAAACCCCGTCTCTACAAAAAATACAAAAACTAGCAGGGCATGGTGGCGCATGCCTGTAATCCCAGCTGCTCGGGAGGCTGAGGCAGAAGAATCACTTGAATCTGGGAGGCGGAGGTTGCACTGAGTAAAGATCGCGCCATTGCACTCCAGCCGGGGCAAGAAGAGTGAAACTTTGTCTCAGAAAAAAAAAGGAAGGAAACTCAATCGTCAATATTTAGTCCCCAACAAGACTGACCCAGCAAATAAAACCCAGCAGATTAAATGTCATTCAAGTACTTAGGCATAGTGCAAGCCACCACAGTGTGTCTGAACATCGTGGAGGCAGGGGTCACTATTCTTGTACTGATGAAGACGACTGAGTATGGGATGCGGGGTCAATGGAGAGTGCCAGGACTGCAGCTCAGAGCCAGACTTTTCATCAAGGACTTACAGCCACACTTGTCACCTCTAGCTAGAAAAACATTTTAGTAGAAATGTCATTTTATTGTTTTAATTCCAGAAATGACTACAGTGGCAAATATAACTTACTTTTTTATTGTTGTTGTTGTTGTTGAGGCAGAGTCTCACTCTGTCACCCAGGCTGGAGTGCTGTGGTGTGATCTCAGCTCACTGCAGCCTCTGCCTCCCAGGTTCAAGTGATTCTCCTGTTTCAGCCTCCCAAATAGCTGGGTTTCCAGGTACCTGCCACCACGCCCAGCTAATTCTTTGTATTTTTAACAGATATGGGGTTTCACCATGTTTGCCAGGCTGGTCTCAAACTCCTGACCTCAGGTGATCTGCCTGCCTCAGCCTCCCAAATTGCTGGGATTACAGATGTGAGCCACCACGTCCCGCCTAGAATTTACTTTTTAACAACAAACTTGATTTTATTACTCCCACGAAGGATCCTTTCAAGTCATGGAATTCCAAACCAGGTAGGGCTTCGGAAGGGAATCCTGTCTGGCAAGCCTTCTATATACAGGAAATTGGAGTTTGATTCAAACACAGGATATGGTACTTTTACTGCCTCGGCGAGTCCAACAGCTTGAGCTGAAAGTGCAAGAGAACATAATTTGTAGAAGATAAAATTTGACACAGACATTCTTTTATTTGTATCTGCATTCTCAAGTACATTATGGACAAGTTCCCTACAATCAAGCAATATCCACTTCATATTGAAGGCATTTTACTTAGGATATTGGGCAAATCTGAAGAATAAGCCTAAAAAATAAGTACTTTTAGGAGGAACATTTTAACACTTTCAATCAAAAGGAGAGTTATGTTATTAGTCAAAATGACCTCTGTGCTCTAAGCAGAAATGACCGAAATCCACTCCATACAGCAGTGGCCCCTGGCAGCCTTTGCATTCTCATCAAGAGGCAGGGTAGCTGTTCAAAGACAGGTGGTGTCTATGATGCAACTAAGCAGCACTCAGTAAGTTCCAGTCATCAGACACAGAGTAGTCAGGATTCCTGATAAGGGACAGGAAACATCAGCACCAGGTATTGAGATAATAAACAGGAATGCCCCAGGAATGCTGCGAGCACTCCCCATTCATTACTTCCTTCTCCATGACAGATACACCCAATCAACTCAAACACACTTTCTTGCTGAGCCTGCTCAGAATCGTTCAAGACAGCACTCCAGGAAACCTCTGTCAACAAATCTAAGTATTTGCCACACGTGTTAGCCAGATTTGAAGTACAGACAGCGGAATGACACTTATCCCAACGGCTCCCTTCCTCTCCCATCCTGACACATGAGAAAGCTGAAACCAAGAGAAATGAAGTTGCCTGCTTAGTTTCAATAGCAAGTGTAGTAGTAGAAATAAACCAAAGCCCGGTTTCTGGGACCTTCCTTTTTTAGGTCCTGAACTTCTATAATTCATTCAGACACAACCCTTCATTGACATGTTATTAAATTAAAGACATACTGCAGGGGAAGGACGATGAGTCCCTTCATGTTCATATGAAAGAGCAAGACTATCTCCAAAAAATAAAAAATACCAAAATGTTTCAATTAAAAAAAAAAAGCTTGATGGTCTTTGGCAGTGTTTAAATAGAAAAGAAGAGTATCACTTTCAAATAAGCTGACACTTTCTGAACATATAATAACCAGGGTCACAGAATCAGAGGCCAGTGAGAAGATTAAAAAGTACCCCTGTGAGCCCCAGTGATACATACACCACCAGGAAGATTTCCTGTTCCTGTCCCTCCAACGAATCCACAGCAACATAATGTCGGCAAGTGACACGATCTGCCTCTCCTACCTCCAGGCAGCCACGGGGAAAGTGGACAGCAAAGGGACCATTCCCTGTGTCACTGATAAGTGAGGCTCAATGGGAAACATGAAGCATGAGGGGCACCCAAAGGTAGGTGACAAGTTCAGTGTCTCCCCTTTGTCTTCCTGCTTCATGTATTGTCTGCATCTTCTGCTCTTTTCATGATAAGGAAGGAAGCAGCAATAGCAATAGCATGTCTAAATGTGGGACTACCCATCGGGTATCATGGAACTTAGTATAGAAGTTTATACGACCCTGGGAGCTTTCAGACCTGGTCTCCTAACACGTACATCTAAGTTTTCTAAGGTTCTTGACCAGGCAGTAAGACTGTGAGCCCCCAGGAGTTTACATAGGTTTTCTAGGGTCTTCACACAGCTAACCACAGTCGTGGCAACTCCTTCATTTCCTTTTTAAACAAGTGTTTTCCCAATTGTTCCCTTAAAATTGGGCAGTTTAAGTTGGGCACGGTGGCTCACGCCTGTAATCTCAGCACTTTGGGAGGCGGAGGTGGGCAGATTACTTGAGGTCATGAGTTTGAGACCAGACTGGCCAACATGGTAAAACCCCGTCTCTACTAAAAAATACAAAAATTAGCTGGGCGTGATGGTGGATGCCTGCAATCCCAGCTGCTCGGGAGGCTGAGGCATGAGAATCCCTTGAACCCAGAAGGCAGATGTTGCAGTGAGCCAAGATTGTGCCACTGTACTCTAGCCTGGGCGACAGAACAAGACTCCATCTGAAAAAAAAAAAAAAAATTGGGCAGTTTAGAGACTCTGATATAGGAAGTGAGTGTGCACAATGATTAGTGGCAATAAGCTAATAAGCATCATTAACTAGGCTATGGTGGTTTTTTAAAATTGTGATTGGCTGGGCGAGGTGGCTCATGCCTGTAATCTTAGCACTTTGGGAGGCCAAGGCGGGCAGGTCACCTGAGGTCGGGAGTTTAAGAACAGCCTGACCAACATGGAGAAAGCCCGTCTCTAGTAAAAATACAAAATTAGTCAGGTGTGGTGGCACATGCCTGTAATTCCAGCTACTCGGAAGGCTGAGGCAGGAGAATCCTTTGAACCCAGGAGGTGGAGATTGCAGTGAGCCAAGATTGCACCATTTCACCCCAGCCAGGGCAACAAGAGTGAAACTCCATCTTTAAAGAAAAAAAAAATTGATACCCAGCAGATGGTGAGGCATCCACAATGTGACCAGGTGCCAAGGATATCCCTAAGGGTGGAACTACAGTGAAGTCTCCTGAATTTCCTACCTTGAGCCCCTTCCCTGGCCCACCCCCTACCCATATAACCACATACTCACTCTTCTTTCCTAAACACAAATTGAGGGACACTCAAAGCAAAAGCAAGCACTGTACTCACTTCTTAACCGACCCATCCCCTCCTCCATCCCCAACACATAGGAAGAACTTATGTTAGCCTTGAAAATAAGAAACACTTACCATCCCACAGTTATTTTTCCAGGCTGCCTTTTTTAACCACTCACTTGGTAGAAACTGTTATTCTCCAGGCCAGCAGCTATTTGTAAAACTGGTCTGCCTCCCTATTTTCACACCAAAGACACTAATCATTTAGTAGAAAGGGGAGTATTCTAAATCAGACAATTAGCAAATCACCTAGAATTTCCAACCCCTCCACAGAGACACACAAGCAAGAGAATTAACCCAATTTGTTGTCTATAATAAACAGGATGTGCTACCCACCACTGAGCCCCAGAGCTTGTTACTAGATGACTAATCCCTAACAGTAATGGCTACAATGGCCCAGTTCCCTATTTTATTGCTGTGTGCAGAAATTTGAAAGGCACTCCTCTCCCACACTCATCTTCCCTTATATACTTTTGCACATCAATCCATTAAGAATCTGAAGTGTAATTTATCTTATTCACTATTATCCTGTTAAGTTGCTCTATAGCTGCCATGGGAGTAATTGCAGTGATCAGTGATTCAGACTTCTTGAGCAAAGGGCCTTAAGTAGGTTTCACTATTAAAATTTCCAAAGGTTTTATTATTGAAATAAACCTGAGAGAGAGCAGTATGCCTCCATGGGGCAGTCATACTAATGATTCTTGAGTTACGAAAAGATGTCAGACTCATCATCAATGTTGTGCTTGTGAGTACGAGTAACTGGGAATTTATCAACCAATAAAACTAACTGGGATTCTAAGAATGAAGAATAATAATCTCATTTTAAGTAGCATATGCAGTGCTGTGCAACCCTTTAAAAAGCTGACTTTGGCTGGGCGCGGTGACTCACACCTATAATCCCAATAGTTTGGGAGACCGAGGCAGGTGGATCACCTGAGGTCAGGAGATCGAGACTATCCTGGCCAACACGGTGAAACCCTGTCTCTACTAAAAATACAAAAAATTAGCCGGGTGTGATGGCACATGACTGTAATCCCAGCTACTCAGGAGGCCGAGGCAGGAGAATCACTTGAACCCAGGAGGCAGAGGTTGCGGTGAGCCGAGATCACGCCACTGCACTCCAGCCTGGGCAGCAAGAGCCAAACTTTCTCTCAAAAAAAAAATAAAAATAAAAAAGCTGCCTTTGACCGGGCACAGTGGCTCAGGCCTGTAATCCCCAGCATTTTGGGAGGCCAAGGAGGGTGGCTCACCTGAGGTCAGAAGTTCGAGACCATCCTGACCAACATGGCGAAACCTTATCTCTACTAAAAATACAAAAATTAGCCGGGCATGCTGGTGCATGCCTGTAATCCCAGCTACTCAGGAGGCTGAGGTGGAAGAATTGCTTGAACCCAGGAAGCAGAGGTTGCAGTGAGCCGAGATCGTGCCACTGCACTCCAGCATGGGCAACAGAGCAAGACTCCGTCTCAAAAAAAAAAAAAGCTGCCTTTGCTTACTGAAGTATTGCTTGTAAGAGCAAATACTGGAAACAACTGAAGTGCACATGTATAAGGAACTGATTCAATAAAGTAGGAGGCAGCCATTCACACAATGCAATACTATGCAGCTCTGATTTAAGAATGAGAAAGCTTTCTCTGTACCAACAAGGAAAGATCCCCAAGACATACTGTTAAGGGCAAAACAGTACAGAACAGGTTATATGAGCTACCTTTTGTGTAAAAGAGTATGAGGAGGTAAGAACTTACGTTCATATTTGCTTTTATTTACATCAACACTGGACGGATATACAAGGAACTATTAAGAGTGACATATGATAAGGTGGAGAAGTTCTACACGGTGCACCAGACAGGGCTGGAAATATTAAACATCTCAACATATGCCTTTCAAAATAACTTCATATTTTTAATTTACCTTTACTACCTATTTGTTTGGGTCAGGGCTCCATTTCCTCCACTTTGGGACCAGGTAATCAGGCTTCAGACTACCTACCTCTGCCTGTCAGAAGTCACTAACCTCATGAAAGGAATAATTTAGGTTAAAGGAGGAGCAAAGCTATTACTCAACTGTTTCCTTAGAACAGGAAAAACTGGGCCGGACATGGTGGTTCACACCTGTAATCCCAGAACTTTGGGAGGCCGAGGCAGGCAGATCATGAGGTCAGGAGATCGAGACCAGCCTGGGCAACATAATGAAACCCTGTCTGTACTAGAAATACAAAATTAGGGCCAGGCATGGTGGCTAATGCCTGTAATCCCAGCACTTTGGGAGACTGAGGGGGAGGGATGATGAGGTCAGAAGATCGAGACCATCCTAGCTAACATGTTGAAACTCTGTCTCTATTAAAAATACAAAAAAATTAGCCAGACATGGTGACAGGGACCTGTAGTCCCAGCTACTCAGGAGGCTGAGGCAGGAGAATGGCGTGAACCCAGGAGGCGGAGCTTACAGTGAGCCAAGGTAGTGCCACTGCACTCCAGCCTGGGTGACAGAGCGAGACTCCGTCTCAAAAAAAAAAAAAAGAAAGAAATACAAAATTAGACAGGCATGGTGTCACGGGCCTGTAATCCCAGCTACCCAGTAGGCTGAGGCAGAAGAATGGCTGAAATCCAGGTGGCAGAGGTTGCAGAGAGTTGAGATCGTGCCACTGCACTTCAGCCTGGGCAACAGAGCGAGACTCCGTCTCAAAAAAAAAAAAACAAAAAAATAAAAAACAAAGAAAAACTGATAAAACATGTGGGCCCCTAAAATTTGAACATTTAAATGCAAGACTGGGTTAAAATATCTTTAAAACATATAAAAAAATACACAAACAGCAGAGGTGTGAGAATATGCTAAAAAATTATAAGGGGAGTGAAAGAGCAAGATAGTGGTCCTCCTTCCCTGCTCTCTTTATAGTTTGATTTCATCCTTGGCTTTTCATAATGGAAAGAGGGTAGATATGCATCGAGGTCTAGGATTACAACTATAGGTGTTTATTTGTTTCTTTGTTGAGATAGAGTCTCACTCTGTCACCCAGGCTGGAATGCAGTGGTGCAGTCTCGGCTCACTGCAACCCCCGCCTCCCGGGCTTAAGCGATTCTCCTGCCACAGCCTCCCCAGTATTACAGGCACCCGCCACCATGCCTAGCTAATTTTTGTATTTTTTGTAGAGACAGGTTTCACCATGTTGGCCAGGCTAGTCTCCCCTAACCTCAAGTGATCTGCCTGCCTCGGCCTCCCAAAGCACTGGGATTACAAGCATGAGCCACTGTGCCTGGCCTGGATTGCAACTATTTTAAGACCACATTCAGCACAAGTGCTTTTTTTTTTTTTTTTTTTTTTTTTTAATTTTTGAGACGGAGTCCCACTCTGTCATGTAGGCTGAGTGCAATGGCATGATCTCGGCTCAATGCAACCTCCACCTCCCGGTTCAAGCGATTCTCCTGCCTCAGCCTCCCAAGTAGTTGGAACTACAGGACCCGCCACAACTCCTGGCTAATTTTTTGTATTTTTAGTAGAGATGGGGTTTCACCATGTTGGCCAGGCTGGTCTCCAACTCCTGACCTCAGGTGATCCGCCCACCTCAGCCTCCCAAAGTGCTGGGGTGGCATGAGCCACCGCACCTGGCCACAAGTGCTATTTTATTAAATACTTCTGTGGTCCCCCTTCCCCAGACAAAAAGAACAAAGGAAAAAAGAAAGGGGAAGCCATTATTCAGGGCTGGTAAAGGGTTTATCTAGCTTTGTGGTGTAAAAGAACCTGTAATACTTAATAAATTTAATAATACTTAATATTTAATAAATTTAATAAATGTATTAATATTTAACAATATTTAATGGATTCAATAAATTTATTAATATTTAGCAATATTTAATAAAATCAATCCACTGTCTAGCCCTTACGTCAAAACACCAAGGACAACTAGGCCCTCCTACCTCCTCGTAGCTTCAACTAGATAAATGCAAACATGTTGGCTCACGCCTGTAATCCCAGCACTTTTTCTTTTTTTTTTTTTTTGAGTTGGAGTCTCACTCTGTCACCCAGGCTGGAGTGCAGTGGTGTAATCCCAGTTCACTGCAACCTCCGCCTCCAGGTTCAAGCAATTCTCCTGCCTCAATCTCCTGAGTAGCTGGAACTGCAGACACATGCCGACACGCCTGGCTAATTTTTTGTATTTTTAGTAGAGACAGGGTTTCACCATGTTGCCCAGGCTGGTGTCGAACTCTGAACTCAAGTGATCCACCTGCCTTGGCCTCCCAAAGTGGTGGGATTATAGGCATGAGCCACAGTATTTGGCAATCCCAGCCCTTTGGAAAGCCAAGGTAAGAAGATCACTTGAGTCCAGGAGTTCGAGACCAGCCTGGACAACATGGGGGAGACACTGTCTCTACAAAAAATAAAAATAAAAAATTAGCTGGGCTTGGTGGCATATACTTGTGATCCCACACTTACTTGGGAGGCTGAGGTGGGAGGATCACTTGAGCCTAGAGGGTTGAGGCTGCAGTGAGCTACAATTGGGCCACTCGACTCCAGCCCAGAAAACAGGATGAGACCTTGTCTCTTAAAAAGATAGGCCAGGCATGGTGGCTCACGCCTGTAATCCCAGCACTTTGGGAGGCCGAGGCGGGCGGATCACGACCATCCTGGCTAACACAGTGAAACCCCATCTCTACTAAAAATACAAAAAATTAGCCAGGTGTGGTGGCGGGCATCTGTAGTCCCAGCTACTCGGGAGGCTGAGGCAGGAGAATAGCATGAACCTGGGAGGTGGAGCTTGCGGTGAGCTGAGATCGCAACACTGCACTCCAGTCTGGGTGACAGAGCAAGACTCCATCTCAAAAAAAATAAATAAATAAAATAAAATAAAAAGATAAATGCAAATCTGAATCACCTACAGAGTTAAAAGGCCACAAATGTTCCAATGTTAGCTGGGAGTCTAGGAGGGAAGAAGCCTCCACGTCTGCCCCAGTCAACCCAACTAAGAGAAAGAGGTTGGCAGCCAGAGGAACAGGTAAGGCAAGCCTTCATTTGAGACCATCAGCTTCTGCAGAAAAAACATTCCATGGTCATGGGATGACCTGACTGACTGATGCAAACTGTCCATACAGCTAGTTTATCTTTGCCTCCTCTCTAGAGCCAAAATGTATTAGAAATGAATGCCATATGAGACCTATCCCTGCCCTCCTCACCATACACGCTTTTTAGGAGAGCCCACACTAGCTGATGACTCTGGAATTCTGGTTACCATGATTCTGGATATGATGCCGCTCAGCTCTGTCTTTCCAACTACCTTTTAGACATCTCTACCTGGATGTCCTGAGCATCGTGTGTCCAAAGGTGAATTCCTTCTCTCTGGCAACGTGTGTTCTCTGTATCTCCACTTTCCCTGTCTCAATAAATGGCACTGCCAGGCACCAAAGATACCTGAACCAGAAACCTGAAGGGCATCCTACAGTCCTCCTTCTGCCCTACTACTATTTCTATTCACCGTGTCAACAATAAGCTGTCCTGATATTTTATCTCCTAAATATCTCTCAAAACCTCACTTCCCTTTCATATTCACTGGCACTCCCTATTCAGCATCTCATCACTCATTCAACAGTATTTAATGAGTATAAAGCATTTATTCTGTTTTTAAACAGAATAAAAACAGTGTGATCTTTGTTTTCTGGTGGCTCAACAATTACTTATTTTTTTCTTTCTTTCTTTCCTTTTTTTTTTTTTCCTGAGATGGAGTGTTGCTCTGTTGCCCAGGCTGGAGTACAGTGGCGTCATCTCAGCTCACTGCAACTTCCGCCTCCCAGGTTCATGCCATTCTCCTGCCTCAGCCTCCCAAGTAGCTGGGATTACAGCTACGCACCACCACACCTGGTTAATTTTTGTATTTTTAGTAAAGACGGGATTTCACCATGGTGGCCAGGCTGGTCTCAAATTGCTGACCTCGTGATCCACCCACCTCACCCTCCCAAAGTGTTAGGATTACAGGCGTGAGCCATGTCTCTTATCATTCATTCCCTAAACCATACCTCCTCAAAATTTAAATTAGATCATTTAATTCAGGGGTCAGTACACTTTTTCTATACAAACCAGATAGTAAATATTTTAGGCTTCTGGGCCATATGTGCTCTGTTGAAACTACTCAAGTCTGCTCTTGTAACATTAAAAACAGCCATGGACAATATGTACATCCACGGGTGATACTGTGTTCCAATGTGGTTTAGTCATAAAAATAGGCACCAGGCCAGATTTGACCCATGGGCCGCAGTTTGCCAACACCTGATTTAATCACAATGCTTCTTACTCCATTGGAATTAATCCAGAATCCTTTCCATGGCCTAGAAGGTGCTCCATCCTCATCTGAGTATTACTTGCTCCTCCAGGCTCCACTATGCTCCAGCCACCCTGACCATCTTTATGGTGCTTAAACACCGTGCCAAGTCCGTTCACATCTCAGGTCTCTGCACTTGATGTCCTACCCATCACAAACCACTCTTGCCCAGATCTTCTTTGAGCTGCCTCACCTCAAATGTCACCTCCTCAGAGAGGTCTTCACTGCCCACCCCAATAGGTCAGTACCCATCCCAATGCTCAAACATTCTAACTCCCATAGCTCTATTTATTTTCATCAAATTACTTACCACCATCTGAAAAAATATAATTTGTGGCATGTATATAGTCTGCTTCCCCACCAGCATACCACCACTAGAACAGAAGCTCCCCGAGAACACAGACTGTCTTACTCATTCTCCCCTAAGTTCCCAGCACCTAGATCTGTGCCTGGCACTTAGCAGGGGCTCAAAAAATATCTGTTATCTAAACTGTTATTGCCTCTAGTCTCACTCCCTCCAACTCACTGGTATCCTCACTACCACTAGTGATCTTTCAAAAATACAAATGGGGCCAAATACGGTGGCTCACGCCTGTAATCACAGCACCTTGGGAGACTGAAGTGAGAGGATCACGTGAACCCAGGAGGCTGCAGTGAGCCATGATCACACCACTGCACCCCAGCCTGGGATAGAGGGAGACCCTGTCTCAAAAAAAAAAAAAATTGTACTGTGTGGTGGTGCACACCTATAGACCCTACTACTTGAGTGGCTGAGGCAAGAGGATCACTGAGCCCAGAAGTCTGAGGTTACAATGAGCTATGATCGCACCACTGCATTCAAGCCTGGGCAACAGAACAAGACTCTGTCTCAAAAACTAGAAAAAGTGGGCTAGTAACAGTGACTCATGCCTGTAATCCCAACACTCTGGGAGGCCGAGGTGGATGGATCACCTGACATCAGGAGTTCAAGACCAGCCTGGCCAGCATGGTGAATCCTCATCTCTACCAAAAATACAAAAATTAGCTAGGTGTGGTGGCGCATGCCTGTAATCCCAGATACTCAGGAGGCTGAGACAGGAGAATCACTTGAACTCGGGAGGCAGAGTTTACAGTAAGCTGAGATCCTGTCACTGCACTCCAGCCTGGGAGCCTGGGTGACACAGCGAGACTCCATCTCAAAAGAAAAAATAAAATACAAATGAATCATTGAATCATGTCACTCTCCTGCTTAAAGTATTTCCATGACTCCCCACTGGCTTTAAGATACAAATGCAAATTATGTGGCAAGATCACTACAGTTCTTATCGCACCTTCCCACACTCTCCCAGTAGTAGACTGTGAGCTCTAAGTGGCAAGGACCAACTCCTATTTATCTTTTTATCTCAAGTGGTCAGCACAGTACCAGGAACACTGTTGGTGTTCCATAAATGGAGAATGAAATCAATCAACATTAGTACAACAACTAGCACAATGCACAAATCTAATGCAGTAACTCAGTAAGTACCCAATTTAAAAGCAATGAAGCAAGATTTTGCACAACTCTTTCCTTTCTTTTTTTCCCCCCACCGAGGCACAGTCTTGCTCTGTTGCCCAGGCTGGAGTACAGTGGCATGATCTCCACTCACTGAAACCTCCACCTCCTGGATTCAAGCAATTCTCCTGCCTCAGCCTCCCGAGCAGCTGGGATTATAGGCAAGCACCACCACATCTGGCTAATTTTTGCATTTTTAGTACAGATGGGGTTTCACCATGCTGGCAAGGCTGGTCTCGAACTCCCGACCTCGTGATCCACCTGCCTCAGCCTCCCAAAGTGCTGGGATTACAGGTGTGAGCCACCACACCCGGCCTCTTTCTTTTCTTTGGAAGTTACTTGGGTGGGGGCTATGTTTATAACTCTGAATCTGACTTTGGATTTTGTCACCAAGATTTTACCTGGCAGGCAGTCACTCACTACTTTCCATAAGAATGGAGGGGCCGGGCACAGTGGCTCACACCTGTAATCCCAGCACTTGGGGAGGCCCAGGCGGGTGGATCACGAGGTCAGGAGATCGAGACCATCCTGGCTAACACAGTGAAACATCGTGAAACATCGTCTCTACTAAAAATATAAAAAATTAGCTGGGCGTGGTGGCGGACGCCTGTAGTCCCAGCTACTGTGGAGGCTGAGCCAGGAGAATGGCGTGAACCCGGGAGGCAGAGGTTGCAGTGAGCCGAGATCGCGCCATGCACTCCAGCCTGGGTGACAGAACGAGACTCTGTCTCAAAAAAAAAAAAAAAAAAGAATGGAGGGAGGAGGCAGGGAGAGAAGTCATGCAAATCTATCATGCTGTTTCACACTGATCGACTTGTAAAAGGGTTAGGAAAGGAGACCTAACATGCAGCCTAAAATGCAACTTAGGGATTCTCCACAGATTCCAAGTGTCTACATTCTCTTTGTCATCTATTAGCAAAGAGAACACAATGCTGGCTGTTTCGCTGTATAAAATAATCTAAGAGATTCAGGAAATTTCTTCAGAATGGTCTCACCAATAGAATGGGAATTGCTACTTTTGGAAGAATTTCCATTAGCCCTTTGAAATCCTTCAACATTCATTAAGGCCAAAGAGTTCTCACCTAATTTAATCTGATGGGTATGTGAACAGAGTCTTTCTAGGGAATACAGACTCCCAAATTGTTCAGCTGGGAAGTAAGGAGGGAAGTTATTACTCAAAATCAAAGGGAAATGAAAAGAGGCCAACCTAGAATGTCATTATTCTTTCTTGGGTTGGGGAAATGGGTTCCAGAGTCACTCTGTGACCTTTATTACATGACCTTCTTATTAGCATCTAAAAGCTACCAGTGTTGAATGCAGCCAGCCAGGTTCTCTTCTAATGTAATAAAATCTGCTTCCGCAAAGCTTATGTGGAGCCATCTCCAGACTCCAGAAATAATAGGCTATAAATTACTGGATCTCCCGTTTGATATAATGAAGTATAAGCACAGTCCTGAATGACCCCTCTACATACTACTCTGAGTGGCTTGAAGTGAATTTGACACAAGAACTAGAGTGAGCACAAAGCAGAGCTAGATCCAGGATTAATGCACTTGAACCCACTCCTCACTACTCAACTATAAGCCCAGTTCCAGAACCCAAGAAGTGGGTGGGAAACAAGGCTCCTGGCTTTTTCCCTAGTGTCTACATCTCTTTCACATTTCTTATCTCCTTGCAAAGAAACTAAACAGGTTCAACTAGAATAATTAAATGATTAAACCCTATACAGAGAATCTCCAGAGATTCACAAAACTTCACTCAAGATTGTTACACAGACAACCCTGACGATGACTTGATGCACCAGTGATCTACAATATTTGGGATCATTCCAAATTCCCATCAAGGATCCACCTGTATCAACATGGGAGCCAAGGACCAACCATTCAAATGGGCCCTGCTGCCAAACCTTTTTTATAATGCCATCTCTTCATATTGTTCCATTTAACAAAACTGCTGCCCATCATCTATCCTTAAGTCCCTTTGCCAATCAATGGTACAGAGCCAGAGTATGCTCCTCCCTAGCAGGAAATCAACAGGATGACCTGCTAAACAGCATTCAGAAAATGCTGAGACCCATGAATTACAATAGGAAAGAAAAGACAGAGAATTAGTCAGCCAGGTACATGCTGTGCCAAAAAAATGCACTACAACCCCCACCCAATTCTGCCTAATCCTAGCTGGGATGATAGCAACCTGATGGACAGGCCTATAAGATCTCAAACTAAAACAGGAACTTCTGAACTGGGTTCTTTAGAACCCAGGAAGCAGCAGTAAATCATTAAAGAACAGATAAGATCTTGATGAGGTGAGGGAGGGTTTCAGATAAATGGAATGCTGGTAGAACACAGGGCCCAAAGGAGCAAAAGTTAACTAAGCCCAGGTAGAACCTTGTTTACTGAAGTATTAGGCAACTAATACTCTACAAGGTAACTTGTTTATTAGAGTATTAGAATAGGGGCAACTATTCTAACTGGAGAAATTGGCTCCAGTGAGGGTGGGTTGGCAATCCAAGGTACGACATGCATAGGGCTGGCAAAATTCAGGGTGACTGGAGCAAAAGCTTCAGAACTAGAAAGACCGCATCTGGGGTAGAGCACAAAACTCTCAGGAGATGAGTCTTTGTAAGAGTGAGGCAGAACTACTTGGCACTTTTAGGAGATCTGCTGATGCCCAGCAAGAGCATACTGGCTGTAAGAAGGGATGCAGGCGAGGAGGTTCACAAAAGATTCAGTCCAAGAGCCCAAACTGTGTTCTCTACTAAAAGGAATCAAGGCCCCCTAGAGAAATGGCTGACTCCACGCATAGTGCAGTATACAGATCCTGGAACATCTTTTTTGTCAGAAAGCAAGGAAGCCATCAAAGTCCAACAGGATCATATCAAGAAGACATGAGAGTCAACTTGAAGGGATAATTATTAACCTAGATGAGACAATGTAAGCAGTAAGCATCCAAAAAATTAATAAATAATGACTGCAATGGCCTGAAATACATCAAATGCAAACAATAATCTATGAGTTCATGACGATATTTAGAAAAAAAAACTATTGGTCACTAAAGTGTATAAGTTACTAGGTCACTGACTCATTATTTTGAAAAGTGACTTAAAATGGGAGGTGGGGTGGAGAATTAGGTATTTATCCAGTTTTTCCTGTACAAACATAAATGTTTAGGGAGACTGAAACAGATGAAACAAGTCTGGCAAAATGGAGACAACTGCTTAATCTGGGGGTTGGGTACATGGAGGTTCATTTATTTCTTTTGGGTATATTCGAACCCCCTCCAAAAAAAGCACAAGACAGAATGTGAGCTAAGCAGCTTAGGGTTTAGGCAAGGTTTCTGCCTACAAGAGACACTAAGATATGAGGGGTAGTTTTAGCCCTGATGGGCTGAGCCAACTGGAGGTATATAGGGAGGTACTAAATTGCAGTGGTATCATGTTGCCCAGCAGTTCATCTAGAATTCTACATCCTAGGTCTGCTTGGTAGCAGGTTTCCTAGGTGGTGGATCTGAGGCGATCTATCTATAGAACTTCCTGTGCAGTCATAATTGGCTCGGAAACTACAAAAGGGCTTGCTCTTGAAAATGGAGCCTGTCTTTGTCCATTTCATGCTACTATAAAAGAATGCCACACACTGCATAACTTGGAAGGGAGGGGAGAGGAGGGGAGGGGAAAGGAGGGGAGAGGAGGGGAGGGGAAGGGAGGGGAGGGAAGGTGAGGGGAGGGAAGGGAGGAGGTAAAGGGAGGGAGGGAGGGGAAGGGAGGGAGGGAGGGAGGAAGGGAGGGAGGGAAAGGGGAGGGAAAAAGGAAAAGGGAAGGGGATGGGAAGGGGAAGAGAAAAAAAAGGGAGGGGCAAAAGGAAGGGGAAGGGAAGGAGAACAGGAATGGAAGGGAAAAAAGGGAAGAGAAGGGAAGGGGAAAGGAAGGGAAGGGGAAGAAAAAGGGAAGGGAAAGGGAAGGGAAGGGAAGAGGAAGGGAAGGGGAAGAGAAGGGGAAGGGAAGAAAAGGGGAAAAGGAAGGGGAAGGGGAAGGGCAGGGAAGGGGAAGGGGAAGGGCAGGAAAGGGGAAGGGGAAGAGAAGGGGAAGGGAAGAAAAGGGGAAAGGAAAGGGAAGGGAAGGGGAATGGAAGAGAAAAAATATATTTCTTACAGTTCTGGAGGCTAGGAAGTCCAAGTTTGAGGGGCCTGCATCTGGTGAGGGTCTTTTTGCTGCATCTTCCCATGGCAGAAGGCAGAAGGACAAGAGAGTGCGAGAAAGCAAGAGGGCAAGAGGGGCTGAACCCTCTTTTACAATAAGCCCACTCTTGTGTTACTAATCTATTACCACAATAACAACTTTAATTCATTCATGAGGGCTGTCTTATTAGGCCCCACATCTCAACTGTTGCATTGAGGATTGAGTTTCCAGCACATAAACTTTGGGGGACACATTTAAACCATAGCAGAGCCTTTATGTAAATTCAACCAAGAGGAGATTGGAAAATCAAAGACATGAGAAAGACAGCAAGGGTGAGCAGAGAAGTATGTGCAGGTTAAGGGAAAAAGTCACAATGAATCCTCTAGTGCAGACTACTTTATCAAAAGCACCTAAAAAAGATCTCATTAACTCCCCGAACTCACCTCCACCCACATCTAAAAAGCCACACACAGCACCACCAAAGGCAGCACAATGAGAACTGCATTCTCCTCAACAGATGAGCTGTGAGTATCCAGACAGACACCCGACCTCAACAGCTCCAGAACAGCCCCAAGACAGCTCCTCCCTAACCACCACTCAAGTAACCAGCTGAAAAAGTATTCAGAAAACCTGCATCCTGACACATCACTACCAAACAACTTAAACAGCAAAGAACAACCCATTTAAACAGCAATGCCAGCTGCCAGGAAAAGTAGGGAAAATAAGTAGAGGAAAAGCAGACTCCTTGAGGTCCGCCAAGACCCAGTCTCTCAGCATCAGCATTTTCCAATGTAGAATCCATACACCCCTGGGGCCTGCGGAGCTCCACGAGGGATGTTGTCCTCAAACATAAATGAGCAGGCAAGCTGGCCAGAAAACCACTCAGGGTATTACTCTTTAAAATGTCTTTATAGACTCAAACAGGAATGAGACTATAGGATATGTGTATTCCCAACAGATTCTGAGAATGATGTCACTATCCCTTTCAAGATGTGTTTAACACTTTGCGGTCACTTATAGTCCTGCCACTGAGTGCCAGTGCTTTCTAATTTGAACTCATTCCAGCTCACGCTGACCCTAGCTCCCTGGAACTGGTTACCATTAGCCAAGACTATCATCCATCCTTCCAAAGAGTCCTAAAAACAGCTCTTCACCTACTCATCCAAGACAAGTGAAAATGTGTGCCAAAGAAATGGGGAAAAAAGATTCAGAGAGAGAATACAATTAACATACTACCAAGAGAGCAAAAAGTGAAGGGAGAGGAAAAACTAGGAAAATCATGTGTGGGCTCACACCTATTTCCAAAGCTGGGCTAATATCCTTTTGCTTGTGTCTAAATGAGGCACCAACTTTAAACTGCTACTAGAAAAAAAAAAAAAAGAGAGAAAGAAAGAGAGAAAGAAAGAAGCAGGCCTAGGCCAGGCCCAATGGCTCATGCCTGTAATCCCAGCACTTCGGGAGGCCGAGGCGGGTGGATCACCCAAGGTCAGGAGTTGGAGACCAGCCTGGCCAACATGGTGAAACAACATCTCTACTAAAAATTTTTTAAAAATAGCCAGACATGGTGGTGCATGCCTGTAATCTCAGCTACTTGGGAAGCTGAGGTAGAATTGCTTGAACCCGGTAGGCGGAGGTTACAGTGAGCCGAGGTAGTGCCACTGCACTCCAGCCTGGGCAACAAGAGTGAAACTTCATTTCAAAAAAAAAAAAGTAGGCCCAAATCTTAAAGTAAAACTTATTGTCTAACAAGAGTTGGTGAGAATTCCATTCCCTGGTTATTTACCCCATAGGCTGAAGAGCTGCCTCTGCCTCTAAGGATCAGGGCACTCTGTGTTTGATGGCAGAACCTATGTTCGAATGCAGCACAATCCCTGACAAGTGAGAAGAACATCAGGGTGAGTTATCCTGACCTTAAGGTTGCTTCTCTAGCTCTTTCATTTAAAAAAATATATAAGAACCAAGAAGGAGATCCCCTCTTGCCACCTCAGTTCTTTGAACTCAGCTACTCAAGGTCCATTTTGTCAAGATCAAGGGCTCCCATGAGTGACTGTGAGGCAGATATGATCACTCAGAGGGCAAAAGGTAACCTTATAAAACCTGAAGACGTGAAAGGAGAACGTAGCTGCTGCTCAGAAACTCCACTAGCCCATCTTGAAAAGAAATCATCTACAAACAGTAATTCCCAGTTTCCAATTCTAGGCCTTATAGTTTTGTTGAGTCCCTAAACTTTTGTTTTTTTGTTTTTTTGTTTTGTTTTGTTTGTTTTTGGAGACAGAGTCTTGCTCTATCCCCCAGGCTAGAGTGTAGTGATGCAATCTCGGCTCACTGCAACCTCCACCTCCTGGGTTCAAGCGATTCTCATGCCTCAGCCTCCCAAGTAGTTGGGATTACAGGTACACATCACCACACTCAGATGATTTTTGCATTTTTAGTAGAGATGGGGTTTCTACATGTTGGCCAGACTGGTCTTGAACTCCTGACCTCAGGTGATCCACCTGACTCAGCCTCCCAAAGGGATTACAGGCATGAGCCACCACATCTGGCCTTCTGCTCTTTCTTATTTTGCCCACCTAATGTAAGAAAACTAAGCTAAAATAAATTTTGTAACCAAACCAAAAGGAAGCTCTCTAGGAGGTATGGCTACTATACTCAGAGACCTGAACTATCCTTGACCTAAAAATGGCTATCTGGAAGTCAGCATCCTCAGAGTACATTTCAGATGCAAACTAGAACACATCAGTGTAAACTAAGAAAGTCCAGAGCCTTTGCTTGAGTAAACCTAGATGCAGCAAACCCATGGGCTTCATGCATGATTGGTATTGTAAGACAAGCCACAGGGAGAATTAAATATGACACCTTCGGCTGGGCGCAGTGGCTCATGCCTGTAATCCCACCACTGTGGGAGGCCAAGGCGGGCAGATCACCTTAGGTCAGGAGTTCGAGACCAGCACGGCCAACATGGTGAAACCCTGTCTCTACTAGAAATGCAAAAATTAGCCTGGCGTGGTGGTGGGCGCCTATGATCCCAGCTACTTGGGAGGCTGAGGCAGGAGAATCATTGAAGTTCAAGTGAATCAGGAGAATCACTTGAACTCAGGAGGCAGAGGTTCCAGTGAATCAAGATCACACTACTGCACTCCAGCCTGGGTGACAACAAAACTCCGTCTCAAAAAAAATATATATGTGTGTGTGTGTGTGTGTGTGTGTATATATGTGTGCATATATATGTGTGTGTATATACATATATATACACATGCACACATATACACACACATATATATATACACACACATATATATACACACACATATATATATATATATATATAACACCTTCTTGACCTATGATCAAAGTTCCTTCTAAACTCAATTTGGGGCACCATATATCACAAACCAGATGGCAAGAAATTAGATAAATTTTAGTTGTTTTCATGCCATCCCAATCACATCTTGATCAGATCACAAACATGTTTCAGCAAATGCTGGAGGAGTTTTTCTCTCTTTAGGAGTCCTCTCTCACTTTACCCTGCTTAATAAAAGACCTCACACACTTACAAACAGGATAGAGACAGGCCAGCTTCAGGACACGCTGCATGGGGAGAACTGACTGTCCCAAAAAGAGAGGGCTCTACACCCCTCTGAACTCCACAATAGACCGGCTACACACAAATGCCTGAAGTAAGGCAGTCCCCTCAGGAAAATGAACAGTTGGCAAGATCAAGACTTCTGGCCCAAAGGGCCTGCAGCTGGTCTGACCATTCATCAAAAAATCTGAATTTAAATGGAGATATATTGGACTGTCACATGCAATAAAAGAACTGAAGCAGCAAATGGTCTTGATTTGGGTTTCTTTCCACCCTACACGGCTCCAGCAAACAGAGGAGTGAGTGTGCCTGCGGTGCTCCTGACACATCTAGGGTAGTTCCTATTCACAGTGGTCAACCTTTGGGATTTTCCACACATCGCAGGGTCATTGTCAATGCCCCTGGGTAAAGTGTAGTAGCCTCAACCTCCTGGGCTCAGGCAATCCTCCTACCTCAGCCTCCTAAGTAGCTGAGACTACAGGTACATGCCACCATACCTGGCTAATTGCTAAATTTTTTTGCAGAGATGGGGTCTCACTCTGTTGCCCAGGCTGGTCTCAAACTCCTGGCCTGAAGCCATCTTCCTGCCTCAGCCTCTCAAAGTGCTGGAATTCTAGGCATGAGCCATTGTGACCGGTCAAGTTTAGCCGATTCTTTTACCATGCTCAATTTCCAAAAAACACAGGAGGGCAGAGGTGGGGCCTCTCATGCAGATCCTCCTTCTCAGGCGTCATCTCCTAGTGACATCCTCCTTCTCAGGTGTCATGAATCTTAGTAACATTATGGTGGCATCGCTAATGATAAACAATTTTCACCACCTGATCTATTTTATTACATCACTTGGAAACATAATGACTTAAAGAGTGGGAAAGATTATTTAGTTTATGGATCACTGGCTGATTTACAGTCAGATATAAGGAGAGATAAAATATCACAAAAAATGCTGATGAGAAGAAACTTAACATTTTGACTTTGTTCAATACATTAAGTTCTTAGAGACGTAAAATAGGATAAGTAGTTCAAAAACTAAGTACACAAATTCTGCAAATAACATACAATTAGTGACCTAAGTTTGTAGTTGCCAACTGAGTAGCACCTAGAAGCTGGTCTCTGAAGACTCAGTAAGTGCCATGCACCCCGCTTCAAATCCATAGGGAGGGCAGGACTCCTAACCCAGGAGACTTGGCTTCTGTGCACTAAAACTCAAAGGGTCTGTTTCAGGAGAAGATGAGGGCCCCAGGGTCATGGGAACATGGATCCCCACTGCAGCCTTCCTTGCTCAGGACAGCTTGCGGCCCTTCCAGATGTGGTGCCTGCAGTCCCTCCTGCGTCCTTAAGTGTCACAATGCATGCTACATGGCCAAAAGCCACAGACATTTCTGCCAGCTTAGAGAACAGTTTATTGCCATGGATTCACTCTGTGAGTATTTGTTGAGCACCTGCTTGAGAAGTAAACAGGACAGGCATGATCTGCGCTGTCAGCGCTACTGTACTGCAGTGGGAGGAAAAAGTCAGCCAGCAGCGCTTTGTGAAAAATGAAAGGAGGATGAGTCAGTGAGCCTCACAGCTGAGGTGAGACGGTGCTCAGTGAAGACCTCTCCAACATGGTGACATTTAAACTGTGACACAAATAGAAATGAGAGGCACAGAAAGCCCTCAAGTAAGAGCATTCCACAAACACTAGGCCTCAGCCCGACAGTGCCAGGAGGCTGTGACCTGAGAGGAAGAAAGGCACACAAATGACCATGGTGGCTGGCACAGAGCAAGTGATCCACAGAGGGGATGCAGGAAAGCAGAGAAATGGCAGGAAGCAGCTCCCCCACGCCCCTGCAGAACCCATCAGGGGCTGTGAGGTTTACTCCAAGTATAGTGAAAACCACTACAGATGACAGTCCAGAGAATGACAGGCTCCACCTCCTACTTTCAATGAACTGACCTGGCTGCACTGTGGCATGACTCCCACTGAGCGCTGGAGGGCAGTGAAGGAGGATGGGGTAGGATCTGAGCTTTCTGTTCAGGGCGGAGTCAGGAGGCCTTGCTAGGCTGGATGTGGGAAGGCAGGAAATCACACCTCAGCGTAACTCCTGGGCATCTGGCTTGGGCAGCTGGTAGACCCTGAGAGGAGCTCCTGAAAAGGGGAATGGAGACTCTACCTGGGACACATGAGGTCTGAGGAGGAATCAAACAGGTAGGCAAATACAAAGGTCTAGTACGAGGGGCATCTTCAGGGCCAGAAATGAGAGTCTCAATGACACAGACAATATAATATTTTTAAGAAGTGGGCAGGGTGGGATTGTCTGTAAAGAAGACACAGTAAGAAAAAAGAAAGAGGGCTCAGGGTGAAGCTGCTGGCTGGCACTCCCCAGTGTAGAGAGGATAAGGGCAGGGGCCTCAAGAGACTGAAAATGAGACAGGGAGGAGCCAAGCAAGAACCCACAAGGTTTGAAAATTTCCATAAAAATAGTTTTTAAAAGAGTATTGGGGAGCAGGTGACAACAACCTAGAATTCTGCTGAGAAGCAGAATAAAAGTGGGGCAGACAGTGACTTTGGGAGGCAAAAGATGTTGTAGGAAATATCAAAACTAAGTATTTGAGGTGTTGATGAAGTGTCTAAGGAGCAAGACAGAAAAGAGAGCTTCGCTGAGGCTTCATCTTCAAATGCAGTGGTGGCTGCTGTCAAAGCTCTCTCTGTTACCGCAGAGCGGCACCCAGGCACAAGTACAGCCCAATAAAAAGGATTCCCAACAGTCTCACTCTTCGTGCATAAAACCCTTGACTGTACAGAAAAATGTACTCAGTAAAAAGCATATGGGTTTCCATTACCTGACTCTCTCTCCTGTTACGACTAAAACTTTAATAATGAGTGCACATTAAAAACAGTAAGACGGCCGGGCATGGCAGCTCACGACTATAATCCCAGCACTTCAGTGAGTCGAGGCAGGTGGATCACCTGAGATCAGGAGTTCGAGACTAGCCTGACCAACGTGGTGAAACCCCATCTCTACTAAAAATACAAAAATTAGGTAGGCCTGGTGGCAGCTGCCTGTAATCCCAGCTACTTGGGAGGCTGAGCCAGGGAGAATTGCTCGAACCCGTGAGAAAGAGGTTGCAGTGAGCTGAGATGATGCCAGTGCACTCCAGTGTGGGTGACAGAGCAAGACTCCATCTCAAAAAAACAAACAAACAAAAAAACAGCAGGTGCCATTTGCTATGGGGAGACTAGGGATATGATCTTGCTGCAATCCTTCCATTTTAGTAAATCTAAATAGTGTGATTCCATTCTGTTTTGTCCCCACTCCACTCCAGAGCCAAAACTAGTAAGAAAATCAATTCTATTTCTATTTCTTTCAAAACACATCTAACAATAAGAGATGATATGCACAGCTCCATATTATAAAAGAAAAACTTATGTCCTGGGTATCATAGACATTTGATGAATGTTTGGTCAGGTGACTGGTGTAGACTTTAATAATAACCCGTTCAATGCATTATGCCAGATAAAATCTTGCATCTCAAAAGTAGGACAAACATTGTTCTTTTAGTTCTGTCTACCCATAAATGCAATATTTACATGTATTTATAATGGGTTAATAAAAAGAAAATGAGTTTACTGTTCTAGAGAGTATTAGAATTTTGAAAATATGAATTCTCCTGTCCTAGCACATAATTGTTAGAGGCATATTATTTAATATGGAAAGCATCATTAAAAAATGTTAAGCATTAGGTAATTATTGCACATAATCTTCTAATCTGACTTAAGACTGAATGCCTACCTCCTGAAGCTGGTTTGTCAAGCTGTAAATCTTCATGTGTTGAATTCATAAGTTCATGTCTGAAAGGTAAGAATAAATACTTAATATTCACTAGGCAATATTCAGCAAAGTAATATCCACTAGTACATATTTCACATTTAATCACCAAGGGTGGTTTTGAAAAGACAAGGCAGGCTGGGCACGGTGGCTTACGTCTGAAATCCCAACACTTTGGAAGGCAGAGGCAGGCAGATCACGAGGTCAGCAGTTTGAGACAAGCCTGGCCAACATGGTGGCACCCCATCTGTACTAAAATCACAAAATTCAGCCAGGCGTGGTGGTAGGTGCCTGTAATCCCAGCTACTCAGGAGGCTGAGACAGGATAATTGCCCGAACCCAGGAGGTGGAAGTTGCAGTGAGTCGAAATCATGCCACTGCACTCCAGCCTGGGTAATAGAAAGAGACTCCATCTTGGAAAAAAAAAAAATTAAGAAAAGACAATCTGGATGATTGAGCACAACTAAATCTTCATTTGAGGTTTCTACAGAGTAACGAAACAAAATAATATTGTAAATTGTCTCATAAGCTGCTTCATGGAGCATGTGTTCTCACAAGTAAAGTGGTAACTCTGCAACCCACAGGTCTTTGAAGCATATTACAAAAATCTTAAATGGGATCCTTTAATATCACATTGCATTCAAGACTATCTTCCTCTACACAACTAGAGAAACAATCATATATTCCCACATATGCCACAAAAATCTCAGGCCTAAAAACAAGACACGGATACTATTTTCTTTAGCAAAAGTAGCAGAAAACTGTGAAAGAAAATGTCAGTTGCATGCCAGTCAGGTGCGGGCAGTGTTCATGTTTCAAAAGCTAACACTGGCATGACTGACTCAATGTTGGACCCAGATATATTAAAAAGTGGAAGATAAAAATACTTAAAATAGGCCGGGTGCAGTGGCTCACATCTGTAATCCCAGCACATTGGGAGGCTGAGGTAGGTGGATCACCTGAGGTCAGGAGTTTGAGACCTGACCAACATGGAGAAACCCTGTCTCTAGTAAAAATACAAAATTACCTGGGCTTGGTGGGACATGCCTTTAATCCCAGCTACTCAGGAGGCTGAGGCAGAATCACTTGAACCTGGGAGGCAGAGGTTGCAGTGAGCCGAGATCACACCATTGCACTTTAGCCTGGGCAACCAGAGAGAAACTCCATCAAAAAAAAAAAAACAACCCATAATATAAGTCAAACTTAAGTAAATATAACCGTAGTGGTAAATATTTGTCAACAATAAAAAAGATGTATTACTCACAAGAGAGATAAGAGTCAAATAAGAATCCAGGAGTCTTACTTTTTAATCACAAAACAAATCCTTTCCATTGCAAGTAATATCCTCTCAAAGCCAGGAATTCTGTAAGTGGATAGCCTTCCTAAAAAAAATTTCTGGTGGGGCAAAGTGGCTCATGCCTGTAATCCCAGCAATTTGGGAGGCCAAGGCGGGTGGATGATGAAGTCAGGATTACCAGACAAGCCTGGCTAACATAGTGAAACCCTGTCTTGGCCAGGCACGGTGGCTCACACCTGTAATCCCAGCACTTTGGGAGGCTGAGGCAGGTGGATCATGAGGTCAAGAGATCGAGACCATCCTGGCTAACACGGTGAAACCCCATGTCTACTAAAAGTACAAAAAATTAGCCGGGCGTGGTGGCGGGTGCCTATCGTCCCAGCTACTTGGGAGGCTGAGGCAGGAGAATGGCGTGAACCCGGGAAGCGGAGCTTGCAGTGAGCCGAGATCGTGCCACTGCACTCCAGCCTGGGCGACAGAGCGAGACTCCGTCTCAAAAAAAAAAGAAACCCCATCTCTACTAAAAATACAAAAAAATTAACCAGGCATGGTGACTTGCGCCTGTAGTCCCAGCTACTCAGGAGACTGAGGCAAGTGAATCACTTGAATCCAAGAGGCGGAGGTTGCGGTGAGCCGAGATTGCTCCACTGCACTCCAGTCTGGGCACAGAGCAAGACTGTGTCTCAAAAACAAAAACAAAAACAACAACAAAAAAAATTCCTGGCCTAGCGTAGTGGTTCATGCCTGTAATCCCAGCACTCTGGGAGGCTGAAGCAGGAGGATCACCTGAGTTCAGCAGTTCCAGACCAGCCTGGCCAACATGGTGAAACCCCATCTCTATTAAAAATACAAAATTAGCCTGGTGTAGTGGCGGGCGCCTGTAATCCCAGGTACTCAGGAGACTGAGGCAAGAGAATCGCTTGAACCCAGGAGGCAGAGGCTGCAGTGAGCTGAGATCACAGCATTGTACTGCAGCCTAGATCATGCCATTGCACTCCAGCCTGGGCGACAAGAGTAAAAACTCTGTCACCAAAAAAAAAAAAAAAAAATTCCTGTGGGGAAGGCCTTCTACATAAAGATCTTCAGCTTGAGACTGGAAAAAAGGGGTGGACCTTTGGCTTTTACAGCTTGAGCTATAAAGACAAAAAGAAAAAAGCGTATCATTTAAACACAATATGTAGAAAATAATAATTATTGAATGTGTATTGCTCTTTAATTTTTATAATTTGATCTTTACTTCTGTTACTGTAATTGAGTCCAAAGAAAAATATTATGAGTAAAATAAAAACACCACCAAAAATGCTAATGTTCTGTTCATCAAAGTCTGCAGTGAAATATCCCATTACAGATAAGTGCAGTGACTCACACCTGTAATCCCAGCACTTTGGGAGGCCAAGAAAAGTGAATCAACTGAGGTCAGGAGTTCGAGACCAGCCTAGCAAACATGGTGAATCCACGTCTCTACTAAAAATAAAAACGTAGCCAGGCAAGGTGGCAGGCACCTGTAATCCCAGCTACTCGGGAGGCTGAGGCAGGAGAACTGCTTGAACCCAGGAGGCAGAGGCTGCAGTAAGCTGAGATCACAGCATTGTACTCCAGCCTAGGCAACAAGAGCAAAACTCAATCTCAAAAAACAAACAAACAAACAAAAAAACAGTAAGAGAATTGTGGAGCTGATGGAGCTGAGTCCTACTCATTGTATTTACTTTCCTAAAATAAAACAACATTATAAAAAAACATATGACCAGGCACAGTGGCTCATGCCTGTAATCCCAACACTTTGGGAGGCCAAGGTGGGAGGCTCACCTGAGGTCAGGAGTTTGAGACCAGCCTGGCCAACATGGTGAAACCCCAACTCTACTACAAATGCAAAAATTACGCAGACCTTTTGGCAGGTGCCTGTGATGCCAGCTACTTGGGAGGCTGAGCCAGGGAGAATTGCCTGAACCTGGGAGATGGATGTTGCAGTGAGCTGAGATCACGCCACTGCACTCCAGTGTGGGTGACAGAGCAAGACTCCATCTCAAAAAAAAAAAAGAAAAGAACAGCTAGCAGGTGCCATTTGCTATGGGGAGACTAGGGATATGATCTTGCTGCAATCCTTCCATTTTAGTAAATCTTAACAGTGTGATTCCATTCTGTTTTGTCCCCATTTCACTCCAGAGGCAAAACAAGTAAGAAAACCAATTCTATTTCTATTTCTTTCGAAACACATCTAAACAATTAAGAGATGATATGCATGGCTCTATACTCTAAAAGGAAACATTCTTGTGTCCTGGGTATCATGGACGTTTCATGAATGCTTGTTCAGGTGACTGGTGTAGACTTCAATAATAACCTGTTCAATGCATTATGCCAGATAAATCTTGCATCTCAAAAGTAGGCCAAATTTTGTTCTTTTAGTTCTGTCTACCCATAAATGCAACATTTACATGTATTTATAATGGGTTAAAAAAAGAAAATGAGTTCACTGTTTTAGAGAGTATTAGAATTTTGACAAATGAGGCCGGGCGGGGTAGCTCTGGCCTGTAATCCCAGTACTTTGGGAGGCCGAGATGGGTGGATCATCTTAGGTTGGGAGTATGAGACTAGCCTGACAAACATGGAGAAACCCCAACTCTATTAAAAATATCCGGGTGTGGCAGCGCATGCCTGTAATCTCAGCTACTCAGTAAGCTGAGGCAGGAGAATTGCTTGAACCCAGGAGGCAGAGGTTGCATGAGCCTAGATTGTGCCATTGCACTCTAGCCTGGGCAACAAGAGCAAAACTCCGTCTCAAAAAGAAAAAAAAAATTAAAAAAAAAAAAAGAATTTTGACAACATGAATTCTCCTGTCCTGGAACATAATTAATAGTTACAAGCATATTATTTCATGTGGAAGGTACCATTTTAAAAAAACAATGTCAAGCATTCAATAATTATTGCACATAATCTTTTTTTTTTTTTTTTTTTTTGAGATGGAGTCTCACTCTGTCACCCAGGCTGGAGTGCAGTGGCGGGATCTCGGCTCACTGCAAGCTCCGCCTCCCAGGCTCATGCCATTCTCCTGCCTTAGCCTCCCGAGTAGCTGGGACTACAGGCGCCCACTACGATACCCGTCTAAGTTTTTGTACTTTTAGTAGAGATGGGGTTTCATCCTGTTAGTCAGGATTGTCTCGATCTCCCGACCTCATGATCCACCCACCTTGGCCTCCCAGAGTGCTGGGATCACAGGTGTGAGCCACCACGGCCAGCCTGCACATAATCTTCTAATCTGACTCAAGACTGAAGACCTACCTCCTGAAGCTGGTTTATCAAGCTGTAAATCTTCATGTCTTAAATTCATAAGTTCATGTCTGAAAGGTGAGACTACTTAATATTCACTAGGCAATATTCAGCAAAGTAACATCCACTAGTATATATTTAACATTGAATCACCAAGGATGGTTTTGAAAAGACAAGACAGGCTGGGCACGATCGCTCACACCTGTAATCCCAGCACTTTGGGAGGCCGAGACTGGCAGATCACAAGGTCAGGAGTTCTAGACCAGCCTGGCCAACATGGTGAAACACTGTCTCTACTAAAAATACAAAAATTAGCTGTGCGTGGTGGCAGGTGCCTGTAATCCCAACTACTCGGGAGGCTGAAGCAAGAGAATTGCTTGAACTCAGGAGGTGGAGGCTACAGTGAGCCAAGGCCATGCCACTGCACTTCAACCTGGGTGACAGAGCAAGAGTCCATCTCAGGGAAGAAAAAAAATTAAGAAAAGACAATCTGGATGCTTGAGTGCAACTAAACCTTCATTTGAGGTTTCTACAGAGTAACAAAACAAAATAATAATTGTAAAATGTCTCATAAGGTGCTTCATGGAGCATGTGTCCTCACAAGTGACCTACTTTACAACCTACAGGTCTTTGAAGCATATTACAAAAATCTTAAATGGGATCCTTTAATATCACATTGCATTCAAGACTATCTTCCACTAACATCTAGAAGAACAATCATATATTCCCATATATGGTATAAAAATCTCAGGTCTAAAAGCAAGACATGGATACTATTATTTTTAGCAAAAGTAGCAGAAAATTGTGAAAGAAAATGTCAGTTGCATGCCAGTCAGGTGCGGGCAGTGTTCATGTTTCAAAAGCTAACACTGGCATGACTGACTCAATGTTGGACCCAGACAAATTAAAAAATGGTAGATAAAAATACATATAATACGCTGGGCGCGGTGGCTCAAGTCTGTAATCCCAGCACTTTGGGAGTCCGAGGCAGGTGGATCACAAGCTCAGGAGTTCAAGACCAGCCTAGCCAATAATGGTAAAACCCCATCTCTGCTAAAAATACAAAAATCAGCTGGGCATGTTGGTAGGCACCTGTACTCCCAGCTACTCGGGAGGCTGAGGCAGGAGAATTGCTTAAAGCTGGGAGGTAGAGGTTGCAGTGAGCCAAGACTGAGCCACTGCCCTCCAGCCTGGGCTACAGAGCAAGACTCCGTCTCAAAACAACAACAACAAAAAAACATAAAATAACTCAAACAATTAAATATAACCCTAGTGGTGAATGAATATTTGTCAACAATAACAAAGATATATTACTAAGAACAGAGGAGTCCAACAAGAACCCAAGAGTCTTACTTTTTAATCACAAAATGAATCCTTTCCTTTGCAAGGAATTCCATAAGTAGATAGCCTTCTTAAAAAAGATTCCTGGTGGGGCGAGGTGGTTCACGCCTGTAATCCCAGCACTTTGGGAGGCTGAAGCGGGAGGATCACCTGAGGTCAGGAGTTTGAGACCCGCCTGGCCAACATGGTGAAACCCTAACTCTACTAAAAATACAAAAATTAGGCGGGCGTGGTGGTGGGTGCCTGTAATCACAGCTACTCAGGAGGCTGAGCTAGGAGAATTGCTTGAACCTGGGAGGCAGATGTTGCAGTGAGCCGAGATCATACCATTGTACTCCACCATGGGCAATAAGAGCAAAACTCTAGCTAAAAAAAAAAAAAAAAAAAAAAAAGAGAAATATCCCATTGCTTTAAGGCAATGTAGACACAGCCAGACTTTCTACAAAAATCTGAACCACATTATAAAGCCAAAAAAAATCACCATCTAATTTTATTTAATACATATAGTACTAAATGGAAGAGGTAATATTTTCAAAACATAAACATTAGTGTAACCTTATTGGACTTTTACAAATAATTTTTTACATAACAGAAGCAGAAGATTCTTGTGAACTGCAACATTTCAGCAAGCATTTATTTACTCAAGATTAAAATAATACAACAGCTATAAAAAGTCAAGAGCTGGCCAGGCGTGGTGGCTCACGCCTATAACCCTAGCACTTTGTGAGGCTGAGGAAGGTTGATCAGCCGAGGTCAGGAGTTCCAGATCAGCATGGCCAACATGGTGAAACCCCGTATCTACTAAAAATACAAAAATTAGCAGGGCGAGGTGGCACTCGCCTGTAGTTCCAGCTACTGGGGAGGCTGAGGCGAGAGGATCGCTTGAACCTGAGAGGTGGAGGTTGCAGTGAGCTGAGATGGTGCCACTGCACTCCAGCCTGGGTGACAGAGCAAGACTCTCTCTCAAAGAAACAAAAAGTCAAGAGCATGGGAAGTATTAAAATCAAACATAATCAATGGTCTCCCATCAGAACAGCTCCATTTTTTTGCTATCATTGTGTTAATGTCTACTTGCTAAACATTGATATTTGTACTAAAGTTTCAAGTGTACCATATAACACATTAGTGCTGACTTAGGTTTAATATCCTTTGCTGTACACTAAACTTCAGTATTATATATCGCAACAAAACTATCTTTCCCTAAGGTAATTACCACTAATATTGCATTAAAATTATGAAACGTGAAGATCGTTTTTATAATTTCACAACAGCTGAACATTATTGTCTTTAAACAAAATAATCTAATAAATCAGCATCACAATAAAAGCCCCACAACATAATCTGTTTCACCTTATAAAAAGCACTGACATTTATAAAATGGTCATAGTCAATTTATAAAACTGTAATAGCAAATTATTTTTATTCAGAATAGTACTAACAATATAATAAAAACACAGGCCAGGTGTGGTGGCTCACGCCTGTAATCCCAGCACTTTGGGAGGCAGGTGGATCACTTGAGGTCAGGAGTTCAAGACCAGCCTGGCCTACAAGACAAAAAACTCTGTCCCTACTAAAAATACAAAAATTAGCTGGGCATGGTGGTACACGCCTGTAATCCCAGCTACTCTGGAGGCTGAAGCAGCAAAATTTCTTGAACCCGGGAGGCAGAGGTTGCAGTGAGCCGAGATAGTACCACTGCACTCCAGCCTGGGTAACAGAGCGAGATTCTGTCTCAATCAATCAACCAATAAAAACATAAGAAGGAAACATTTACTATGTATTTATATGCCTGGTATTATGTGAAGCACTTTACTACCTTATCAAATCTTCGGGATAGATATTCAGTTCTCATGAACACAAAAGAGGATATTAAGGCTCAGAAAGGAGAAGAGATGTGGCCAGGCTGTGTCCCCAGAGCCTAAGACGTTACCACTAGGTTACAGTGCTTCCAAATAGCACATCTTATGAGGTTTTTGCTTTAAAACGAACCAATAAAAAACAAAGGCAAAAAAGGCGTACACTATTAAAACGTGGAAGAAACACTAAAAGAACCTTAAGCTCATAACTAAAAATATTATGGAAAACTTATTTAATTCATTAGTAAATTTACTCTAATTCTAGACTTTCATTGAGGGATAGGTTATATTACTCATGATGAAGAAAAAATGTTCAAGTATATTAACATAAACACCATCGATATGGTTTATCACGTTTAAATATTCACTTAAATCACTTCAGTTAAAATTCTGCATGTCATACAATTCTACAGCTTGCTAGTAGATTGCAAAATAAATAGTCATCCAAATAAAAACGGCAAAACACATGATGTTTTTCACTGGTTGTTGCTATTTTTAGGTGAGCATTTACTATATACCATCAGAGAGATGATAATAACAAATTGCTAATTTCTTTCATCATTATATAAAGGTGGCTTTAGGATAGAATAGGATAAGGGAAAAGAAGAATTTGAAATCTAATGTCAACTCAGCGATGCATCAAGACAAAGGCAGAAACAATAGGGGCATCTTGGTGAATACCGAATTTTTTCTTCAGATAGAATTTTGCTCTTGTTGCCCAGGCTAGAGTGCAGTGGTGCCATCTTGCCTCACTGCAACCTCCGCCTCCCGGGTTCAAGCAATGCTCCTGCCTCAGCCTCCCAAGTAGCTGGGACTAAAGGCATGCGCCACCACGCCCAGATAATTTTGTATTTTTAGTAGGTCAGGCTAGTCTCGAACTCCCACCTCAGGTGATCTGCCTGCCTCGGCCTCCCAAAGTGCTGGGATTACAGGTGTGAGCCACTGCGCCCAGCCGAATAACGAATTTAACATAGCAGATTGAGAGAAACAATTAGTTTAAAAAAATATTATTTGGCCAGGCACGGTGGCTCACGCCTATAATCCCAGCACTTTGGGAGGCAGAGGTGGGTGGATCACAATGTCTAGAGTTCAAGACCAGCCTGGCCAAGATCGTGAAACCTTGGCTCACCTAAAAATACAAAAATTAGTGGGGCATGGTGGCAGGCGCCTGTAATCCCACCTACTTGGTAGGCTGAGGCAGAGAATTGCTTGAACCTGGCAGACGGAGGTTGCGGTGAACTGAGATCATGCCACTGCACTCCAGCCGCGGTGAAAGGGCGAGACTCCATCTCAAAAAAAATATATATATATATATACGTGTATATATATATATTTTTTTCAGTCAAATCCCTAAGATCTAGGGCTTTGCAATAAATATATAAAGAAATCCCAAATATCCACACTGAAAGTATAAAAGAAATGCTAATTGATAATTAGAGAACTACAACTTTTCCTTAGCTTTCTAGTAATCTAGAAACAAAGAAAGTTTCTAATATTTAGACAGACACTACAAAGTACCTTACAAGGAGAGACGTGTAAGGATGGCGTGACTCACCAGCAGCCCTGGGCTTGTCCACAGTACCCCCATGATGAACAGTAACTCCATTGTGTAAATGCTCATGAACAAACTATTACAGGACTTTTCCAGTTTAGACACACTGTATTTTCTTTCAGACAATTCTTCAACTTGTTTACGTAGATCAGTGATACGACTATTCCATTTTTCTGAAAACTGACCAGAAGTTGATTCTCAATAATACATCCCTATACCACAGCAGCAATAACATATAATGACTTATTTCCTGTATTTTACATCCTAACAGACCATATCATTTTACTGCTTTCAAAAAAATTTTTCCCCTTTTTGGTGGTTCTTAGAATTAGTTTAATGGGAGACTATAAGAGAAGTTTTAAAGTTTAGTACCTCTTTTCAGCCTTTTAATTTATGAAAAGCAGGAGCGCAGAAAAGATCAATCAAATTAAACATGACAACAGGGAGGCCACAATGAAGAGGTCTCCAGGGGTCTTTTAGCAAACTTCCTAAAACATGTCTCAGCTGTATGGAAGTAAGATTTTACAGTGGTAGTGGTGCAGGCCTGTAATCCTAGCATTTCGGGAGCAGAGGCTGGGCAGATCGCTTTGAGCTAAGGGCAACACAGTGGAAAACCCCCTCCCCTCCCCCACCCCCCAGTCCCACCCCGTCTCTACCAAAAATACAAAACTTAGCCAGGCTTAGTGGCAGGCGCCCGTAGTCTCAGCTACTCGGGAGGCTAAGGCAGGAGAATTCCTTGAACCCAAGAGGTGGATGTTGCAGTGGGCTGAGACTGCGCCACTGCCAGCCTGGATGACAGAACAAGACTCTGTCTCAAAAAAGAAAAAACAAAAACACAAGGTTAAGAGAGACCCCAGACCTTACAGATACAAGTTTAACAGGGACCCCAAAGCAAAAAATCCCAACCCTTTTTCTCCCAATCATTGAAACACCAGGAGGGTGTAATAGTTTTGCAGCCTAGCTGTAGTAGGCTGATGCCCCCAAGATGCCCACATCATAATCCCTGGAACCGGTGAACATGACCTTATATGGCAAAAGGGGCTTTGCAAGTATAATGAAGTTAAGAGTCTTTGGCCAGCTTGTCCCCACAGTATGTACTCACCTGGATCCTTATAAGAGCAGAGCAGGTGATGGAGAGTGGTGGGAGGTGTAGTGATGAAAGCAGGAAACTCGAGTCATTCGAGAAGGGCAGCACAAGCTGAGGAGTACAGGCCGCCTCCAGGGCCAGGAAACAGATTCTCCCGCAGAGCCTGGGAAGGCACTGACCCTGCTCCCACGTTGACTCAGTGGGACTGACTTTAGAATTCTGGCCTTCAGAAATGTAAAGGAATACCTCTGTGCTGTTTTAAGCCACTAAGTGTGTGGTAATTTATTGCAGCAGCAATGGGGAACTAGTATTGTAGTGAAGCCTCAATACCCACCTGAAGGGGCCAGGCGCAGTGGCTCACGCCTGTAATCCCAGCACTTTGGGAAGCCGAGGTGGGCAGATCACTTCAGGTCAGGAGTTCCAGACCAGCCTGGCCAACATGGTGAAACCCCGTCTCTACAAAAATTAGACAGGTGTGGTGGCGCATGCCTGCAATCTCAGCTACTCAGGAAGCTGAGACATGGGAATCACTTAAACCCGGCGGGGGGCGCGGGGAGGGGGTGAAGGTTGCAGTGAGCTGAGATTGTGCCACTGCCCTCCAGCCTGGGTGACAGAGTGAGACTCCGTCTCAAAAAAAAAAAAAAAAAAAAACCCCACCTGAAGAAGGTTTCCAGTTCTGCCAGCAGTCCCCCACCCAACCCCCAGAAGCAGACATTCCTTTGCTGTGGGCCATGGACAGGCAGAAGGAAGTGCCTCCTCATGGCAGAGGCCTACCCAGGAGAAACCCAAGGTAAGGCACTGCCAGGCCAGCCCCTCTGCCAAAGCCATTTTCTTTTTTCTTTTTTTTGAGACACAGTTTCACTCTGTCTCCCAGGCTGGAGTACAGTGGCACGATCTTGGCTCACTTCAACCTCTACCTCTCCAGTTCAAACGATTCTCCTGCCTCAGCCTCCCGAATAGCAGGGATTATAGGAGCGTAGCATACCTAGCTAATTTTTTTAGTAGAGATAATGGTTTTGCCATGTTGCCCAGGCTGGACTTGAACTCCTGGCCTCAAGTGATCCACCTCTCTCAGCCTCCCAAAGTGCTGGGATTACAGGCGTGAGCCACCGCACCCAGCACTCGTCAAGGTCTTTGATGGCAGGTTTTTCCAGGTGATCAGTCCTTGTCTGGTCTGGCTCTGTCACACTCTCCCTCTCACCAAGTTTGAACCCCTAGCTAGTTTTCAGAGGAGGAGAGTATGTACCCCAATCCCAGCTTGGTATGGTTCAGATCTGTATTTAGCTCATGAAGCCTGGCTGCTCCCCAGGCCCTGGAGAAAAAAAGGGTCTCGCTGCAGGTATGATACAAGACGGGCCTGTCCCCAGGACCGTGTAAGAGGGAAGCCCAATGTGCCACCAGGTTGGCAGGGCTGGGGAAGGGAAAGTGTTATGGTAGCCCCAAGACTAAAAAGAGGCAGCTGAGGGAGCAGGACAGTGCTCCCATGGAACTCATGCCGCTGCCTGAGTGAGGTGAGGGAAGAGTGCACCCACTGACATCAGGGGGCAGAGAGGTGCGGTTCCAGCGCGGCTTTTCCCGCTTCTTGCCATGTTACTCTGATCCCCTCCAGGTGAGCCCGCCCATTTTGGGCCCAGGGTTGCCGCTGGGGCCTGTACCCAAATGCAGCCCCCCATGGCCATGGCCCCAGGAGTGCGGCAGAGCAGGGAGGAGTCCTGGAAAGAGGAGACGCAGGGGCAGGAAGGAATGGGCCTCAAACTCCAGGAGGGGGTCCTTCTCATGGGTCCTGCTTTCTGGCCTCTCCTCGCTTACCCCTGGGCTGATCTCCCTGGGAAGAACTGAGCCAAGGTTTCTCACTCTCAAATCCGAGGGATTCAATTACCGGGCCCTTAGGGAGGTGTCAGCCCCCTGAAACGATGCAAGGTGCCCGGCCTAATTTTTATATTTTTAGTAGAGATGGGGTTTCACCATGTTGGCCAGGTTGGTCTCGAGTTCCTGACTTCAAGTGATGGCCTGCCTAGGGCACCGAAAATGTTGGCATTACAGGCGTGAGCAAACGCGCTCGGCCAGCTCTATTTATTTCAGCCTATACATTTTGCACTTGTTAAAAGTATTTGAACATACAATTCTGTTTTCTTTAAGCAGTCCCTCCCTGTTGCACACTTGGATAGTTTTTTTACTTTTTTAGACAGGGTTTACCTCAGTCTCGCAGGCTGGAGTGCTGTGATGGGATCATAGCTCACTGCAGCCTTGAACTTTGGGGTTCAAGTATCTGGGAAGCTGAGGTGGGACTACAGAGATGGGGTCACGCCACGTTGCCTAGGCTGCTCTTTAACTCCTGGCCTGAAGGGATCCTTCCACCTCGGCGCCCGGATATAGTTTTCTAGTTTTGACCCACAGAAACACCGTGCTGGGTCAGAGTTTGTCAACCACCCTTCTCCAGCCAGCAACACACAGAACATGGTGGGGAAGTCGCGGTTACCAGGCACCACTCTGAAGACAAAACAGCCCAGCTCCAGGCACTGTAGCGTCACTCTGACGTCGCGGAAGGCCTGGCGCTATTGCGTCGCCGAGAGCCCGCGCCTGTGACGTCACGAAGGCGCGTCCCAGTGACGACAGAGAGCCACGCCCCTCATGTGGAACCAATCGGAACTCGAGGAGCGGCTGCCGGGTCATCCAGAAGCGCGCATGCGCAGACGCGTGGCCACAGCCAGCCGGTCAGTGTTCGCAGGCTCCGACCCGGCGGCCAACACCGGTAAGCTACAAGGAGGAGCTTTCCCACTGCCTGTGCTACTACTACCGGCGCGACTTCCCAGCCTGCAGCGTAGGGCGCAGCAAGGGCCTGACGCTGAGCGAGCAGGCGCTGCACACCAAGCGGTTGTCGCCTGGCGGGCACAAACAGAAGGTCGGGCAGAAGCTCCTCAGTGGCCACTGCAAGCCGGCTAGCTCCGGCTGCAGCCGTTGCCGCACACTCGCCTCACCTGAGGCTGGGTACGTGCGCCCCCCAACACCTCCTCCAGCCAGGTCCCGGGGACCCCGCAGCGTCCCCTGCCGCCCGGCGCCGCTCATCCTGGGCAGGCTCGGCTCCCTCTGAGGCTGCCCCGCTTTAGGGAGCTGAACCCCCCATCTTGACAGCTGATGGCCGTTGCAACAACATTAAAGCCTTTGGAACTTTGTAGCGGGGGTACAAGGCGCTAGGAAACGCAGAAAACATCTTTTTAAAAATATAAGCGAACGGGCCGGGCGCAGTGGTTCACGCCTGTAATCCCAGCACTTTGGGAGGCCGAGGCGGGTGGATCACGAGGTCAGGAATTCAAGACCATCCTGGCTAGCATGGTGAAACCCCGTCTCTACCAGAAATACAAAAATTAGCCGGGCGTGGTAGCGGGCACCTGTAATACCAGCTACTTGGGAGACTGAGGCAGAGGCAGAGAATTGCTTGAACCCGGGAGGCAGAGGTTGCAGTGAGGCGAGATCGCGCCACTGCACTCCAGCCTGGGCGACAGAGAGAGACTCCGTCTAAAAAAAAAAAAAAAAAAATTGGTATTCTGATGTATATTGCACAGTGTGTCAACCTCAAATAATCAACAGGGTCAGAATCTAAAGGGAGTTTATTCATGCACAGAGTTTAAGGAGGGCCACCTGGGAAGCACAGATACCCAAGAGTGGAAGACAGTGTTCCAAGGCTTAGAAGTTTGGGATCACTTGCATAGACAAAGTTTAGGGAAGCTTAGCAGAATTTCAGCATCTCTCCGTTTAAGGCTTAATACATAGTTAAAACAATCTGATTGGTCCAGGTGGTCTTTCTTTCACTCTGTCACCCAGGCTGGAGTGTAGTGGTGCAATCGCAACTCATTACAGCCTCAGCCTCCCTGGCTCAAGCGATCCTCCCACCTGGGCATCCCTAGTAGCTGGGACTACAGGCAACACACCTGACTAATTTTTGTATTTTTTGTAGAGACAGGGTTTCACCACATTGCCCAGGCCAGTCTCAAATTCCTGGGCATAAGCAGTCCTCTCACTTCGGCCTCCCAAAGTACTGGGATTACAGGCATGAGCGACTGCACCCAGACGAGGTGGTCCTTTTTCCGGGAAAGGTGTATTTTACCTTCTACACTGAAGATGTAAGTCATGGGGTCTTTTGTGCCATCTGGTGTGAGTTAGGTACAGAACAATAAAGGAGGCAGTTAATCTGTAACAAAGATAAGTGATTGTAAGGAGAGGACTACTAGTCTCTGGTCTCTCATAGTCATTTGCAGAATGAAAATAATAAGGAAGGAATAAATTATAATTTAAGAAGCAGAAGTTGCAAACATGCTATGTGACTCGGTCAGGGTGTAACTTCCCTCTTGGCATGATAAATTTATAGAGGGTCCTGATACTTTTTTTTCTTTTATAGTTGCTAGATTCTCTGCACTGTTGATCCCACAACAATTCTTCCAGGTAGATGCTGCTATCCACTTTTTTGTTGTTTGTTTTTGAGACAGATTCTTGTTCTGTCATCCAGGCTGGAGTGCAGTGGCGTGATCATGGCTCACTGCAACCTCTGCCTCCTGGGTTCAAGCAATTCTCCAACCTCAGCCTCCCCAGTAGCTGGGATTACAGGTGCCCACTACCACACCCAGCTAATTTTTGTGTTTTTACTACAGACCAGGTTTCGCTTTGTTGACCAGGCTGGTCTTGAACTCCTGACCTCAGATGATCCACCTGACTCGGCCTCCCAAAGTGCTGGGATTACAGGCATGAGCCACCATGCCCCGCCCACATTTTAGAAAATGGATTCTAAGGCACAGAGAGTTCAGGTACCTTTCCAAAGATGACACAGCTCCTAAAGTGCTAGGATTACAGGCATGAGCCACTGCTCCCAGCCTTTTAAACTCAATTTAAATTATAAATGTGATCACTATAGAAAATATGTGTATTATTTATCTGCTGCTATGTAACAAATTACTCCAGACCTAGTGGCTTAAAATAAATACTTAGGTCCAGGCACAGTGGCTCATACCTGTAATCCCAACACTTTGGGAGGCCGAGGTGGGCAGATCACTTGAGTCCAGCAGTTTAAGATCAGCCTGGGCAACATAGTGAGACTCCATCTCTACAGAAAATGCAAACATTAGAGGATTTTGCATGTGTGTGCTTTTTCTGTTTTCACATGTATGATATGAAACAGTTAAATGATAGAGAACTGTGTAACACATGGAGCAGGTGCAGTGGCTCATGTCTGTAATCCTAGCACTTTGGGAGGCCAATGTGGGAGGATCGCTCGAGCCCAGGAATTCGAGACCAGCGTGGGCAACATGGCGAAACCCTTTCTCTACAAAAAATTTTAAAAAGTAGCCAGCCGTGGTGGTGCACGCCTCTAGTTCCAGCTACTGAGGAGACTGAGGCAGGTGGATCGCTTGATCCCAGGAGTTTACAACCAGCCTGGGCAGCATAGCAAGACCCCATCTCTACAAAAAATAAAACAATTAACTGGATTTGGTGGTATATACCTGTAGTCCCAGCTATTCGGGAGAATTGCTTGAGCCCAAGAGGTTGAGGCTGCAGTGGGCTGTGATTGCACCACTGCACTGGGCAACTGAGCAAGACCCTGTCTCTTAAAACAAAACATACCAAAAACTATGTAACACATGAAGGAAAGCTGCAATCACATCTTCCTCAGGCAACCACTAGTATTCCTAGTATCTACCCTTTGTATGTTTTTTTCTATGTGCTAACTCATGTGATGACTATTTTAAACAAATTGTCCTGTGTTCTCACCTGGATTTTTTTTGTTTGTTTTTTTGAGATGGAATCTCACCCTGTTGCCCAGGCTGGAGTGCAGTAGCACAACTTCGCTCCAACCTCCACCTCCCAGGTTCAGCCGATTCCGTATGTGAAAACACTGATTTACAAAGCCAAAATATATCTTAGTTTTATTTCCTGTATGCCCTCAATGAGGTCATCTCTATTTTTTTTTTTTTTTTTTAACAGAGACCAAGGTCTCACTATGTTGTTCAGGTTGGTCTTGAACTCCTGGCCTCAAGTGATCCTCCTGCCTTGGCCTCCCAAGGGGCTGGGATAACAGGGCTGAGCCACTGCGCCTGGCTGAGGTTCTCATTAAATGAAAATAAAGGCCAGGTGCAGTGGCTTATACCTGTAATCCCAGCCCTTTGGGAGTCTGAGGTGGGTGGATCACCTGAGTTCAGGAGTTTGAGACCAGCCTGACCAACATGGTGAAACACCGTCTCTACTAAAAATACAAAAAATTAGCTGGGCGTGGTGGCAGGCACCTGTAATCCCAGCTACTCGGGAGGCTGAGGCAGGAGAATCGCTTGAACCCAGGAGGCAGAGGTTGCAGTGAGCTGAGATTGTGCCACTGCACTACAGCCTGGGTGGGTGACAGAGCGAGACTCTGTCTCAAAATAAATACACGCCCACACCAGGCTGGGCTTGGTGGCTCATTCCTGTAATCCCAGCACTTTGGGAAGGTGAGGTGGGTGGATCTCTTGACCCCTGGAGTTTGAGACCAGCCTGGGCAACATAGTGAGACCCTTGTCTCTACAAAACATAAAAAGTTAGCTGGGCATGGTGGCTGGTACCTGTGGTCCCAGCTACTTGGGAGGCTGAGGTGGGAGGATTGCTTGAGCCTGGGAGGTCAAGGCTGCAGTGAGCTATGATCGCACCACTGCACTCCAGCCTGGACAACAGATTAAGACCTTGTCTCAAAAATACAAACATGTGGCCAGGCACGATGGCTCACGCCTGTAATCCCAACACTTTGGGAGGCTGAGACACGCAGATCACCTGAGGTCAGGAGTTTGAAACCAACCTGGCCAACATGACGAAACCCCGTCTCTACTAAAAATACAAAAATAATTAGCCGGGTATGGTGGCATATGCCTGCAGTCCCAGCCACTCAGGAGGTTGAGGCAGGAGAATCGCTTGAACCCCGGAGCAGAGGTTGCATTGAGCCAAGATTGTGCCACACACACACAAAAAAACATGAATGCATATATATATACACTTACATGCGTAAACACATACCAACACCAGGTTCGATGCCTGTCCCGAGTGCCCACCAGACCTTGCCCCCAGCAGTCAGCTTGGTTACCATCCACCAACACCCCCCAAGCATGTTCTGACCTCTTAGGGGCAGAGGTGGGCTGTTTATCCCAGAATCCCCACATCATATCAGGCCTCTCCCTGCAGCTCCCTGGGTGGGTGGGAATTAACCAAATCATCTGTCCCAGGGTTCCTGCCACCTTCATTCCCCAGCCCCCTCCCCAGATTCTTAACACTTTCCAGGCCCTGCAGGTCTCAGTCCCCCACAAGGAGTGATCAAACCCCTACTGTGCCAAGCCAGGAGCCCCAGAGCTCACAGATGGTGAGGAAGGGGGATCCCCAGATGGTTCACCCCAGGACAGTGAGCAGGTGCCTGGCTTGGCCACCCCTGGAGATTGTGGTCCCTGGAGATAAGGCACGGGGAATCTGTCTCCCTGGTGGAGGTGGGGAGCACCATCCTGGAGGGCCAGGGACTGATGGGGACAGGGATGCCTTCTGCCGTGGCGACCGCGGTGGGCCCCGACCGCCTGGAGGGGCAAGGCTGGGGCAGGGTGGCCCTGGACTTGGCTGACAGGTGTCATTTGCTGCTTCCCTTCACAGGTCAGACAAGGGCAGCATGTGTGAAGACTGCGGGCCAGGTGAGAAGGAACAGGGCCCGCTGTGTGTATCGTGGGCCGGGAGGGCAACCCCCAGCCTTGGGGAGGAGCTCAACTCAGCCTATGAGAGTGGAGTGCTAATGAGCCTCCTCTGGGCAATAGAGTGAGACTCCATCTCAAATGAAAAAAAAAAAAGGGAAAGAAAAGGACCCTTGTCTGTGGGGAGACTGGGCTGGGTGGTCCCTGAGGGACTGTGACAGGAGTACAACAGGCAGAAGACACCCATGTCATTTGGAGTTTTGTCTTCAGACCCGTCACCAACCTCTGAGGAAATGACAGACTCAATGGCTGGGCACCTGCCATCGGAGGATTCTGATTGTGGGATGGAGATGCTGACACGTAAGAAATGGAGCTGGGCTGGTGGTGCTTGGGACTCATCTCCCCAGGGAGCAAAGGGAAAGGGGTGGGCCAGACAGGCCTCAGGCTTTTCTTGGTGTTGACCGCCTCTAGTAGAGGAAACCCAATATATGCCTGACCCCAATCCAAGGCTGGGTTCCTTTTGGAAACCTCAAGTAGGCAAGTAGGCTCTATTTATTTATTTAGAGACCTTGGGCATTTCACGTCATCTTTGTGTGTTTCTATATAGATATAGATATAGATATAGATATAGATATATATGTACCCATATATATACACACACATATATATACCCATATATATACATACACATATATATACACACATATATACACACACATTATATATACACACATATATACACACACATATATATACACACATATACATATATACGTATATATATACACACATATATACATATATACGTATATATACACATATATACGTATATATATATACACACATACACACACACATATATATATATACACACACACATTTTGAGACAGAGTTTCACTCTCGTTGCCCAGGTTGGAGTGCAGTGGTGCGATCTTGGCTCACCGCAACCTGTGCCTCCCTGGTTCAAGCGATTCTCCTGCCTCAGTCTCCTAAGTAGCTGGGATTACTGGCACACGCCATCACGCCTGGCTAATTTTTTAGTTTTTGTATAGACGGGCTTTCGCCATGTTCTTCAGGCTGATCTCGACCTCCTGACCTCAGGTGATCCACCTGCCTCAGCCTCCCAAAGTGCTGGGATTGCAGGTGTGAGCCACCACGCACGACTGTAGGCTCCATTTATAACAAGGCTCAGCATCCTTCCCAGGAGCCACCTATTGGGATTAATTTGTCCATTTATCCAACAACTATTTATTGAGCATCTATTGGGTACCTGGTCCCATATAAGGGGCTGGAGACAAAGCAGTGAACCTGAAGTCCCCACCTCCTGGAGTTCACATCCTCATGTGAAGAGATAGATGGATCGTAAGCAAATAAGTAAAATAGGCAAGTTAAGGTGGCTCATGCTTGTAATCCTAGCACTTTGGGAAACCAAGGCGAGGGGATTATTTGAGGCCAGGAGTTCAAGATCAGCCTGGGCAACATACAGAGACCCATCTCTTAAATTTTTTGACATAAAGCCTCACTCTGTCGCCCAGGCTGGAGTGCAGTGGCACAATCTCAGCTCACTGCAGCCTCCGCCTCCTGGGTTCAAGCAGTTCTCCTGCCTCAACCGCCTGAGTAGCTGGGATTACAGGTGCCCACCACCATGCCTGGCTAATTTTTTTGTATTTTTAGTAGACACGTGGTTTCACCATGATGACCAGGCAGGTCTCGAACTCCTGACCTCTAATGATCCTCCTGCCTCAGCCTCCCAAAGTGCTGGGATGACAAGTATGAGCCACCGTGCCTGGCCGAGGACTTTGTCTTGTTCCCATGTGTCCTCGGTGTCTACAACAGACTAGCTTGGGAGGTACATGCAAAATGATCTCAGCCTGCTTCTGTGTGAAGGCCAGGGTGGGCACCTGTATGGAATCCGGATCCCTGATCCCATTGGAGTGGGTGCCGTGCTTCAGAGTTGGGGTCCCCTGGCCCTCCATTCCCCAGCTATCTGGTCTGATGTCAGCAGTGCAAGGCTTAGGAGATGATGAACATGGCTTCCCGGCATCCTCTGTTCTCTTTTAGACAAAGGCCTGAGTGAGGACCCACGGCCTGAGGAGAGGCCCGTGGAGGGTGAGGCACTGTTTATCCCCCACGTTTTACGCCCACCGCCACCCCATGTCTCCTCCCTTGCCCTCCACCTACCCTTGGCCTCTGGGTCTCTTCCTTCTCTCCATCCCATCTCTCTCCAGCACCCTGGTTTGGGGGTGGGAGTCCTGTGGGCTGCCTGAGGTGGGAGGAGATTTAAGGACATGTCTTCTAGAACCAGGAGGTACCTGGTCAGAGCTGCAAGCGGTTCCCACTGCTAAGGGAAATTACAAGACTTTGTTTGCTGCTTTCCACAAAGGTTTTAAGACTGGGAACTGAGCCTCCTCTATCTGAACAAGTAGAATAGAGGCCTGAAAGCACAAAATTGGCTTTGTGTCCAGCAGACACACCCATTCTCAGGAACGTGAGAATTCCCTCCCTGCTGAGAGTGGAAGTAGGACAGAGAGAGAGGGAGGCCAGCGTGAGGGTGGGTCTGTTTCACCTCTGGAGTATCCTGGAATAGAATGAGTGAGTGTCAGAGGACAGAATTGTCACTTCCCCAAACCCATCCGGCAGGAGGAACCATGAAGTCTTAACACAGTTCCACTGCCACCTGGTGGCGGTGTGCTCAATTTGCAGGCTTAGTGTGTACCCAGTAGTTCTCAGTCACATACTATACTCAGTCACATACCTAGAAAGATGCATGGTCACTCGTAGTCCACAGAACCTTCCAAATCTTCATTCAGGCTGGTGATGCCCTAGATTTGATTTCACTAACAGGAATGTGAGCCCTGTCTGGCTCACAGGAATTGTGGACCTGTCTGCGTGTGCCATTTCTGAGGAAATAAGTTGCCCACTGCCACCACCCCAGCCCCAGCCTTCCCCCATTCCAAGATCCCACCACAAGGCCAATCTTGGTACCAGCAGAGCAGGAACATCAGCCGAGAAGCTGCCACCAAAGAGCCTCAACAGACTGCCTTTTGCCTTCCAGACAGTCAAGGTGACGTGATCCGGCCCCTGTGGAAGCAGGTGGAGCTGCTCTTCAACACAAGATACGGTGAGCAAGAAGTGGGACAGGGTTGGGGGCATCCCAGCCCCCTCCAGTGGCCCTGTTTGCAGAAGGGCTTTGGACCCATCCCCTTGCCAGCTCCCATCCCAGCTGCTCTCTGGGCAGGGACAAGGGAGGGAGGGAAGGGAGGAGCTGGGACCCTCCTTTAAAAAAAGAGAATAAGATAAGATAACCTTAGTGGTGTGCCGGGCATGAGGCTAGGTGCTTCCCCGTGTTTTTTTGTTTTGTTTTGTTTTGTTTTTTTTAGACAGAGTCTGACTCTGTGGCCCAGACTGGAGTGCAGTAGCACAATGTCAGCTCACTGCAACCTCCGCCTCCCAGGTTCCAGTGATTCTCCTGCCTCACCCTCCCGAGTAGCTGGGATTGCAGGCGCTTGCCACCACACCCGGCTAATTTTTGTATGTTTAATAGAGACAGGGCTTCACCATGTCGGCCAGGCTGGTCTTGAACTCCTGACCCTAAGCGATCCTCCCACCTCTGCCTCCCAAAGTGCAGGGATGACAGGCATGAGCCACCGTGCCCAGCCCCCTGTATTCTTCTATCCCACCTCACAAAATCCCCATGTCCTAAGACCCACTTTACAGGTGAGGAGCACTGAGGCCTCGTAAAGGAGTGTGACTCATCCAAGGCCCCACACCACTCAGTGGCAGAGATCAGGCTCATTCCAAGGTGTGGGTGTTGGTGTTGTAGAGATGAGGTCTTGCTATATTGCCCAGGCCGGTCTTGAACTCCTGAGCTCAAGTGGTCCTCCTGCCTCAGCCTCCCAAAGTGCTGGGATTATAGGCATGAGCCACCACGGCTCCCAGCCTAAAAAGGTTTTTAAGGCTCATGACACACTGTACTGAGTTGCTGTCTGGAAATGTTACAATTTTTGCTTCTCAGGGAGGTACATTTTTCTGTACGCTCATAGGCATAAAATGCAAAAATGCAATCCTAAATTTTTATCTTGGCCATGTGTGGTGACTCACATCTATAATCCCAGCACTTTGGGAGGCCAAGGTGGGAGTATTGTTTGAGCTCAGGAGTTTGAGACCAGCCTGGGCAACATAGTGAGACCCGATTTCCAAAAATAACCCCAAAACTAAATTTTTCATTTTTGACAACTTGACAAATTTCAAGTGACATTTATTACTAATGAAGATGAATAGTTGTCATCCCTTGTTGGCCCTTTGTATGTCTAAATGGTGAATTGTTCATTCATGTCCTTGGTGCATTATTTAATGTTTTAAATGTTTCTTCTTCTTTTTTTTTTTTGAGATGGAGTCTCACTCTGTCGCCCAGGCTGTAGTGCAGTGGCACGATCTCGGCTCACCGCAAGCTCTGCCTCCTGGGTTCACGGCATTCTCTTGTCTCAGTTTCCTGAGTAGCTGGGACTACAGGTGCCCGCCACCACGCCTGGCTAATTTTATGTATTTTTAGTAGAGACAGGGTTTCACCGTGTTAGCCAGGATGGTCTTGATATCCTGCCCTCATGATCCGCCCACCTCGGCCTCCCAAAGTGCTGGGATTACAGGCATGAGCCTCTGTGCCTGGCCTAAATGTTTTTTTCTTTACTTATTTGAAGAAGTTCTTTATATGTGAAGCTCATTAACCTTTTATCTGCCACATGGAGTTTGTCATTTGTCTTCTTGTTTTTGATTTAAAAAAACTATTCATTCCTAGATGGGCATTACCCTTATTAAACAACTAATATAATGTGTGATATCCAATGATACATTTAAAACAAGACAACCAATATCTTGATGTACATAAAGATAAACTTCAGAAGACAAACATTAAATGTTTCAACACACATTTGAATGAACTTTACTTACAAATTGTTTAGTTGGAAAAGAAATTTGTGTTCAAAAAATGTTTTCACTGGTGGAAAAATAAATCTAACAAAACCAGTATGTGAAAACACTGATTTACAAAGCCAAAATATATTTTAGTTCCATTTCCTGTATGCCCTCAATGTGATCGTCTCTATTTTTTTTTTTTTTAACAGAGACAGAGGTCTCACTGTGTTGTCCAGGTTGGTCTTGAACTCGTGGCCTCAAGTGATCCTCCTGCCTCGGCCTCCCAAAAGGCTGGGATAACAGGACTGAGCCACTGCGCCTGGCTGAGGTTCTCATTAAATGAAAATAAAGGCCAGGCACGGTGGCTTATACCTGTAATGCCAGCCCTTTGGGAGTTTGAGGTGGGTGGATCACCTGAGTTCAGGAGTTTGAGACCAGCCTGACCAACATGGTGAAACCCCATCTCTACTAAAAATATAAAAAATTAGCTGGGCGTGGTGGCAGGCACCTGTAATCCCAGCTTCTCGGGTGGCTGAGGCAGGAGAATCGCTTGAACCTGGGAGGCGGAGGTTACAGTGAACCGAGATGGCACCACTGCACTCCAGCCTGGGCGACAGAGTGAGACTCCATCTCGAACAAAAATAAAAAAAGAGAAAGAAAAGGACCCTTGTCTCTGGGGAGACTGGGCTGAGTGGTCCCTGAGGGACTGTGACAGGAGTATGACAGGCAGAAGACACCCATGTCATTTGGAGTTTTGTCTTCAGACCCCTCGCCAACCTCTGAGGAAATGACAGACTCGATGCCTGGGCACCTGCCATCTGAGGATTCTGATTGTGGGATGGAGATGCTGACACGTAAGAAATGGAGCTGGGCTGGTGGTTCTTGGGACCCGTCTCCCCAGGGAGCAAAGGGAAAGGGGTGGGCCAGGCAGGCCTCAGGCTTTTCTTGGTGTTGACCGCCTCTAGTAGAGGAAACCCAATATATGCCTGACCCCAATCCAAGGCTGGGTTCCTTTTGGAAACCTCAAGTAGGCTCTATTTATTTATTTAGAGACCTTGGGCATTTCATTTCGTCTTTGTGTGTTTCCCTATTTTTTTTTTTTTTGAGATGGAGTTTCACTCTTGCTGCCCAGGCTGGAGTGCAGGAGCATGATCTCAGCTTACCGCACCTTCCGCCTCCTGTGTTCAAGCGATTCTCCTGCCTCAGCCTCCTGAGTAGCTGGGATTACAGGCACATGCCACCACGCATGGCTAATTTTGTATTTTTAGTAGAGAGGGGCTTTCGCCATGTCGGTCAGGCTGGTCTCGACCTCCTGACCTCAGGTGATCCACCTGCCTCAGCCTCCCAAAGTGCTGGGATTGCAGGCCCGAGCCACTACGCCCGACCGTAGGCTCCATTTATAACAAGGCCCAGCATCCTTCCCAGGAGCCACCTATTGGGATTAATTTGTCCATTTATCCAACAACTATTTATTGAGCATCTATTGTGTACCTGGTCCCATGTAAGGGGCTGGAGACGAACCAGTGAAGCAAGCAGAAGTCCCCATCTCCTGGAGTTCACATCCTCATGTGAAAAGATAGATGGATCATAAGCAAATAAGTAAAATAGGCAGGCTAAGGTGGCTCATGCTTGTAATCCCAACACTTTGGGAAGCCAAGGCGAGGGGATTATTTGAGGCAGGGAGTTCAAGATCAGCCTGGGCAACATACAGAGACCCATCTCTTAAATTTTTTGACATGGATCCTCACTCTGTCGCCCAGGCTGGAGTGCAGTGGCGCAATCTTAGCTCACTGCAACCTCCGCCTCCTGGGTTCCAGCAGTTCTCCTGCCTCAATATCCTGAGTAGCTAGGATTACAGGTGCCCGCCACCACAGCTGGCTGATTTTTTTGTATTTTTAGTAGACATGGGGTTTCACCATGATGACCAGGCAGGTCTCGAACTCCTGACCTCAAATAATCCTCCTGCCTCAGCCTCCCAAAGTGCTGGGATTACAGGCGTGAGCCACCGTGCCCTGCCTCAACAAATATTTATTGAGCACCTACTGTGTACTAGGTCCTGTGTAAGGGGCTGGGGAAAAAGCAGTAGACCAAACAGATGTCCCCACCTCCTGGGGTACACATCCTCGTGTGGAGAGATAAGCAGTAAGCAAATAAGTAAAATAGGCAGGGCAAGGTGGCTCATGCCTGTAATTCCAACACTTTGGGAGGCCAAGGCGAGGGGACTGCTTGAGGCCAGGAGTTCAAGACCAGTCAGCAACATAGCAAGTCCCTATCTCTACTGAAGAATTTTTTTTAATTGGCTGATGCAGTGGCTCGCACCTATAATCTCAACACTTTGGGAGGCCAAAGCAGGAGGATCACTTCAGCCCAGGAGCTTGAGGCTAGCCTGGGCAACATGGTGAAACCCTATCTCTACAAAAAGTACAAAAATTAGTTGGGCGTGATGGTCCGTATCTGTAGTCCCAGCTACTTGGGAGGCTGAGGTGGGAGGATTGATTGAGCCCAGGAGGTTAAGGCTGTTGTGAGCTGTGATGGTGCCACTGAGCAAGACCCTGTCTTAAAATAAATAAGTAGGTCAGGCGCATTGGCTCACACCTGTAATTCACCACTTTGGAAGGCTGAGGCGGGCAGATCGCTTGAGGTCAGGAGTTGAAAAACAGCGTGGCCAGCATGGTGAAACCCCGTCTCTATTAAAAATACAAAAATTAGCTGGGCGTGGTGGCACATGCCTGTAATCCCAGCTATTCAGGAGGCTGAGGCAGGAGAATCACTTGAACCCAGGAGGCAGAGGTTGCAGTGAGCCAAGATTTTGCCATTGCACTACAGCCTGGACGACAGAGTGAAACTCTGCCTCAAAATAAACAGATAGAGAGATAGATACTAGATACATAGATAGATAAAAATTAGACAGGCACGGTGGGACCTATGTTTAGTCCCATCTACTCAGGAGGCTGAGGCAGGAGGATCCATTGAGCCCAGGAGTTGGAGCCTGCAGTCAGCTATGATGGTGCCACTGCACTCCAGTCTGGGAGCCACAGCAAGACACCATCTCAAAAAAACAAAAATAGGCTGGGCATGAAGACTGAAGACTGCGTAATCCCAGCACTTTGGGAGGCCGAAGCGGGCAGATCACCTGAGTCCAGGAGTTCAAGATCAGCCTGGCCAACCTATTGAAACCCCATCTCTGCTAAAAAGACCAAAAACATTAGCTAGGCATGGTGGCAGGCACCTGCAGTCCCAGCTACTTGGGACACTGAGGCAGGAAAACCTCTTGAACCTTGGGAGGCGGAGTTTGCAGCCAAGATCGCGCCACTGCACTCCAGCCAGGTCAACAGAGTGAAACTCTATCTCAAAAACAAAGAAAGAAACAAACAAAAATAGGCAACAAGGAAGGATGCTTAGGATGTAACATTAAGAAAAAGCAGAAAAATTGTGCTTTTCTTACAACTGTGTTGCAAACATAATCACTGGGGAAAAACAACGGTATAGCAAAACAGTAGCAGTGTTAGGCAAAATGATTTATGTTTTTTATTTTCTTTTTTTTTTTTTTTTGAGACGGAGTCTCGCTCTGTGGCCCAGGCTGGAGTGCAGTGGCGCAATCTCGGCTCACTGCAAGCTCCGCCTCCCGGGTTCACGCCATTCTCCTGCCTCAGCCTCCCGAGTAGCTGGGACTACAGGCGCCCACCATCACGCCCGGCTAATTTTTTTGTATTTTTAGTAGAGACGGGGTTTCACCGTGTTAGCCAGGATGGTCTCGATCTCCTGACCTCGTGATCCGCCCGCCTCGGCCTCCCAAAGTGCTGGGATTACAAGCGTGAGCCACCGCGCCCGGCCCATGTTTTTTATTTTCTAAATCAGTTATGATGCACTTCTAATACTTTGGTAATGAAGAAAAAATATGCTTTGTCCAGCACACACTGGGCATGACTAGACTTGACAGCAGTCTGTGGTGTAGCTATCCAGAGAGTTTGGTTGACGCCAAGCTCAGGCTGAGATGACAGCATGGCATGGCGGCTAAGGAATTGACGTGGCACACGGATGGGTTTCGCAGTGGCGTTAGAAAACACCGTGGAAGCCAGGCGCGGTCGCTCACGCCTGTAATCCCAGCACTTTGGGAGGACAAGGTGGGCAGATCATGAGGTCAGGAGATCGAGACCATCCTGGCTAACCCGGTGAAACCCCATCTCTACTAAAAATACAAAAACTTAGCCAGCCGTGGAGGCGAGTGCCTGTAGTCCCAGGTACTTGGGAGGCTGAGGCAGGAGAATGGTGTGAACCCGGGAGGCGGAGCTTGCAGTGAGCCGAGATCGCGCCACTGCACCTCAGCCTGGGCAACAGAGCGAGACTCTGTCTCAAAAAAAAAAAAAAAGAAAGAAAAAGAAAACACCGTGAAAGCCTCCATGCAGCACTCAACAGCCAGAGGCTGGGTGGCACTGCAGGGGCTGGGGGTCTTGGATGAGCATAGCACCACTGCTGTTTGTTTCACAGAGCAGAACACAGGCTTAGCCAGGTTCAGGCTCAGCCACCTCCCCAAGGTCATACAGCCTTGGGCTGGAACACATGTTTCCCATGCAGAGCTCCTTCCCAGACACCCCAGTCAAACCTGATGAATTAAGAAAATTCTGGCTGGGCGTGGTAGCTCATGCCTATAATCCCAGCACTTTGTGAGGCCGACGTAGGTGGATTACCTGAGGTCAGGAGTTCGAGAACAGCCTTGCCAACATGGCAAAACCCCCATCTCTACTAAAAATACAAAATTAACCAGGCATGGTGGTGCGCACCTGTAATCCTAGCTGTTTAGGAGGCTGAGGCAGGAGAATCATTTGAACACAGGAGGCGGAGGTTGCAGTGAGCCAAGATCGCACCATTGCACTCCAGCCCGGGTGACAAGAGCGAAACTCCATCTAGAAAAAAGAAAAAGAAAATTCTGATGGTGGTGCACGCCTGTAATCCCAGGTAATCGAGAGGCTGAGGCAGGAGAATCGCTTGAACCCAGGAGGCAGAGGGAGCAGTGAGCTCAGACTGCACCACTGCACTCCAGCCTGGGTGATAGAGTGAGACTCTGTCTCAAAAAGAACAAAACAACAAAAAAGAAAATTCTGAGATGTCCAGGACCACCGTGGATTAAAGGATTTTGCATGTGTATGCTTTTTCTGTTTACACATGTATGATATGAAGCAGTTAAATGATATAGAACTGTGTAACACATTGAGCAGGTGCAGTGGCTCATGTCTGTAATCCTAGCACTTTGGGAGGCCAACATGGGACGATCTCTTGAGCCTAGGAGTTCGAGACCAGCTTGGGCAACATGGCAAAACCCTTTCTCTACAAAAAATTTTAAAAAGTAGCCAACTGTGGTGGTGCATGCCTCTAGTTCCAGCTACTGAGGAGACTGAGGTGGGTGGATCGCTTGATCCCAGGAGTTTACAATCAGCCTGGGCAGCATAGCAAGACCCCATCTCTACAAAAAATAAAACAATTAACTGGATGTGGTGGTACATACCTGTAGTCCCAGCTCTCCAGGAGGTTGAGGTGGGAGAATCGCTTGAGCCCAAGAGGTTGAGGCTGCAGTGGGCTGTGATTGCACCACTGCACTCCAGCCTGGGCAGCAGAGCAAGACCCTGTCTCTTGAAACAAAACAAAACCAAAAACTATGTAACACATGAAGGAAAGCTCCAATCACATCCTCCTAAGGCAACCACTAGTATTCCTAGTACCTATCCTTTGTATGTTTTTTTCTACGTGCTAACTCATGTGATGACTATTTTAAACAAATTGTCCCGTGTTCTCAACTGTGTTTTTTTTTTAGACAGAATCTCACCCTGTTGCCCCGGCTGGAGTGCAGTGGCACGACCTCGCTGCAACCTCCACCTCCCAGGTTCTGGCGATTCTCCTGTCTCAGCTTCCCAAGTAGCTGGGATTACAGGCGCCTGCCACCACGCCTGCCTAATTTTTGGATGTCTAATAGAAACAGGGCTTCACCGTGTTGGCCAGGCTGGTCTTGAACTCCTGACCTCAAGCGATTCACCCACCTCGGCCTCCCAAAGTACAGGGATTATAGGCATGAGCCACCATGCCCAGCCCCCCATGTTCTTGTATCCCATCTCACAAAATCCCCATGTCCTAAGACCTACTTTACAGATGAGGAGTACTGAGGCCTGATAAAGGGGTGTGACTCATCCAAGGCCCCACACCACTCAGTGGGAGATCAGGCTCATTCCAGGGCATGGGTGTTGGTGTTGTATACATGAGGTACCTGGTCAGAGCTAGGAGCAGTTCCCACTGCTAAGGGAAATTACAAGGCTTTGTTTTTATTCCACACCCTGCTGCTTTCCACAAAGGTTTTAAGACTGGGAACTGAGCCTCCTCTATCTGAACAAGTAGAATAGAGGCCTAAAAGCACAAAATTGGCTTTGTGTCCAGCAGACACACCCATTCTCAGGAACGTGAGAATTCCCTCCCTGCTGAGAATGGAAGTAGGACAGAGAGAGAGGGAGGCCAGTGTGAGGGTGAGTCTGTTTTACCTCTGGAATATCCTGGAATGGAATGAGTGAGTGTCAGAGGAGAGAACTGTCACTTCCCCAAACCCAGCCTGGCAGGAGAAACCATGAAGTCTTAACACAGTTCCACTGCCACCTGGTGGCGTCGTGCTCAATTTGCAGGCTTAGTGTGTACCCAGTAGTTCTCAGTCACATACTATACTCAGTCACATACCTAGAAAGACCCATGGTCACTCCTAGTCCACAGAACCTTCCAAATCTTCATTCAGGCTGGTGATGCCCTAGATTTGATTTCACAAACAAGGATGTGAGCCCAGGAATTGTGGACCTGTCTGTGTGTGCCATTTCTGAGGAAATAAGTTGCCCACCGCCACCACCCCAGCCTTCCCCCATTCCAAGATCCCACCACAAGGCCAATCTTGGTACCAGCAGAGCAGGAACATCAGCCGAGAAGCTGCCACCAAAGAGCCTCAACAGACTGCCTTTTGCCTTCCAGACAGTCAAGGTGACGTGATCCAGCCCCTGCGGAAGCAGGTGGAGCTGCTCTTCAACAGATGATATGGTGAGCAAGAAGTGGGACAGGGTCTGGGGGCATCCCAGCCCCCCTCCAGCTGCCCTGTTTGCAGAAGGGCTTTGGACCCATCCCCTTGCCAGCTCCCATCCCAGCTGCTCTCTGGGCAGGGACAAGGGCAGGGACAAGGGAAGGGAGGAGCTGGGGCCCTCCTTAAAAAAAAAGAATAAGATAAGATAACCTCAGTGGTTGCTGCTGGGCATGAGGCTAGGTGCTTCCCCACTTTTTTTTTTTTTTTTTTTGACACCAAGTCTCACTGTATCACCCAGGCTGGAATGCAGTGGCACAGTGTCGGATCACTGCAACCTCTGCCTCCCAGGTTCAAGCAATTATCCTGCCTCACCCTCCCGAGTAGCTGGAATTACAGGTACCCGCCACCATGCCTGGCTAATTTTTGTATTTTTAATAGAGACAGGTCTTCACTGTGTTGCCAGGCTGGTCTTGAACTCCTGACCTTAGGCGATCCACCACCTCGGCCTCCCAAAGTGCAGGGATGACAGGCATGAGCCATCGTGTCCAGCCCCCGTGTTCTTGTATCCCATCTCACAAAATCCCCATGTCCTAAGACCCACTTTACAGCTGAGGAGAACTGAGGCTTGGTAAAGGGTGTGACTCGTCCAAGGCCCCACACTACTCAGTGGCAGAGATCAGGCTCATTCCAAGGTGTGGTGTTGGGCCACACCAGCGTGTGGGGTTGCTTATGGTGGCAGGAGGAACACTCGGGGGGCCTTCCTGGAAGGGTGAGGCTGAATGGACTCAGGGGGAAGCAATGCCGAATCTCAGCAGCCATTAGCGGTGGCTTCTGTGCTGCCTGGGCATGAGGGCATGGACCCAGTGTGGGCCTTGGGGTAACCCTGGGTTGAGTTCTTATCCCCTGGCTCTGTCATTCAGTGGCTCTGTGACCTCAGACAAGTCATGTCCCCTCTGAGCTCCAGGTTCTTTTCCTGCAGGCTGGGGAGCTACTCTTTCCACCTCCCAGGAAGGCTGGCAGGCCCTCAAAAGGGCTCTGGCAGCTTTGCCCCCTACACAGGCATGGGACACGGGGGTTGAGGCTCCTGGCCCCATGGCACCGGGTGGCCATGTCTCTGCAGCCATGTCTCTGCAGCCAAGGCCATTGGCATCTTGGAACCGGTCGAGATGCCGTACTCCAAGTTTCTGATGCACCCGGAGGAGCTGTTTGTGGTGGGGTTGTCTGAAGGCATCTCCCTCCGCAGGCCCAGCTGCTTCGGGATCACCAAGCTCTGGAAGATTCTGGAGGCCAGCAACAGCATCCAGTTTGTCATCAAGAGGTAAGGCCCAGCTAGGTCCATGGGAGACAGCACCAGGACTGCTCAGCACCCGGGGCAGGAGCAGCACCAAATCGCCATCAACCGATTCTTGTGCCTCAGCCACCCGAATAGCTGGGACCACAGGTGTGTGCCACCATACCCAGCTAATTTTTTGATTAATTGATTGATTGATTTTATTTTTTTAGAGATAGGGTCTGGCCACATTGCCCAGACTGTTCTCAAACTCCTGGACTCAAGCCATCTCCTGCCTGGGCCTCCCAAAGTGATTACAGACGTGAGCCACCGCGCCTGGCCACTATTTCTTTTTTCCTTTAGACAGAGTCTCACTCTGTCTCCCAGGCTGGAGTGCAGTGGTACGATCTTGGCTCACTGCAACCACAGCCTCCTGGGTTCAAGTGATTCTCCTGACTCAGCCTCTCGAGTAGCTGAGACTACAGGTGCCCACCACCACTCCCAGCTAATTTTTGTATTTTTAGCTGAGATAGGGTTTCACCATATTGGCCAGGCTGGTCTTGAACTACTGACCTCAAGTGATCCTGCCACCTCAGCTTCCCAAATTGCTGGGATTATAGGCATGAGCCACCACACCAGGCCTTTCTTTTCTCTCTCTCTTTTTTTTTTTCTTTGACAGCAAGGTGTTAGATGGGTTTGGCTGCAGTTGGCAGATGTGAGGCTTCCCAGGCCCGCCAGACCCAAAGCCACCAAGCTGACCCCTCTCACAGTCTCAGGAGAGCAGTGTTCAGTTTGCCCAGATGCAGAATGGGAATGTCCCATCAGCTCACGGGTTCTCCAGGCTGGTGTGTTGGTGTCCTGGGCCAGGGGCTGGTGGCAATGCCCCATTGTGCCAGGATGGGAAAGTCTGGCAGTGGCTTCTCCAGGCTCTTTCTGTTTCCTTGAGCATGTTGTGTTTTTGCCAGTGAGGTCCCAGGGCAGCACCCATGGATACACTCTGTGTGCCCAGCTAGGATAAAAAGTCCCTTTGGAGAAGGCGGTGGCAGTTATTGAGTAAAAATGTGGTCGGGGGATTTCAGGAACAGTGGTTCATGCCTGTAATCCCAGCACTTTGGGAAGCTGAGGTGGGAGGATTGCTTGAGCCCAGGAGTTCAAGACCAGCCCGGGCAACATAGCAAGACTGTGTCACTACAAAAAAAATTTTATAAGCTCTAGTGTAGCAGCACATGCCTGTAGTCTCAGCTACTCAGGAGGCTGAAGCAGAAGAATCACTTGAGGCCAGAAGTTCAAGACTAGCATGGGCAACATAACAAGACCCCATCTCTACAAAAAAATTTTAAATTAGCTGGGCATGGTGGTGCACACCTGTAATCTCAGCTACTCAGGAGGCTGAGGTGGGAGGATCACTTAAGCCCAGGAGGGGTTTGGAGGCTCCAGTGAGCTATGATTGCACCACTGCACTCCAGCCTGGGTAACAGAGCAAGACCCCTCCTCAAAAAAATAAACAAAACAGGGAATGGGAGGATCGTATTTCCATTTTGTGTTTGTTACTTCTGTGTTACTGTAATAGCATACATTTAGGCTTGGTTTATGGTTGGGCACGATGGCTCATGCCTGTAATCCCAGCACTTTGGGAGGCTAAGGCAGGCAGATCACAAGGTCAGGAGTTCGACACCAGCCTGACGAACATGGTGAAACCCTGTCTCTACAAAAAGTACAAAAATTAGCCAGGTGTGGTGGTGCGTGCCTGTAATCCCAGCTACTCAGGAGGCTGAGGCAGGAGAATCGCTTGAACCCAGGAGGTGGAGGTTGCAGTGAGCCGAGATCATGCTATTACACTCCAGCCTGGGTGACAAAGGGAGACTCTGCCTAAAAAAAAAAAAAAAAAAGACTGTGGGGATAGAGAAAAAGTCATGCCAAGTCCCAGAGGCAACAACGTGCTTGTGTGTTTGAAGGCTCGCAAGGTGCCCTTGTAGCTGGTACGGGGTGAATGAGGGAAGGATGGTGAGGTTGAGGCCCAAGAGGTAGCAAGGGACCAGGCGCAGTGGCCCATGCCTGTAATCCTAGCACTTTGGGAGACTGAGGTGGGAGGATTGCTTGAGCTCAGGAGTTTGAGACCAGCCTAGGCAACATAGTTAGACCCTATCTCTATAAAAAAAAGAAAAATAGGTCAGGAGCGGTGGCTCACGCCTGTAATCTCAGCACTTTGGGAGGTCGAGGAGGGTGGATCACCTGAGGTCGGAAGTCCAAGACCAGCCTGGCCAACATGGTGCAAACCCATCTCTAAAAATACTGTCATGGGGTGAGGGGAGGGGGGAGGGATAGCATTAGGAGATATACCTAATGTCAATGACGAGTTAATGGGTGCAGCACACCAACATGGCACATGTATACCTATGTAACAAACCTGCACGTTGTGCACATGTGCCCTAGAACTTAAAGTATAATTAAAAAAAAAAAAAAGAAACAGAAAAAAAATACAAAAATTAGCCAAGTGTGGTGTTCGGGGTCGGGGTCCTGTAATCTGTAATCCCAGCTCCTCGGGAGACTGAGGCAGGAGAACTGCTTGAACCTGGGAGGCAGAGGTTGCAGAGAGCTGAGATAGTGCCACTGCACTCCAGCCTGAGCAATAAGAGCAAAACTCTGTCTCAAAAAAAAAAAAGAAAGAAAAAGGTAGCAGGGGCCAGATCACATGGGTTTGGGGCCAGCTTAAAGAGTTTGAATTTTATTTTTAAAAAATTCTTAGAGACAGGGTCTCATTCTCGTTTGTTTTTGTTTTTGTTTTTGCTTTCAATGCCCACTCCCTCAAACCATAAACCAGGGGCACCCGGGCAGCTTGAGGTTAGGTGCCAATTCAACAGCAAGTCCTCATGAATGACATTTTTTATGGTTTTGTGCAGAGACACCTTGTGCTCATGAGCATTGTTTTTTGGTTTTTTGTGGGTTTTGTTGTTGTTGTTGCTTTCTATTTTTTGAGACAGTCTCATTCTGTTGCCCAGGCTGGAGTGGAGTGGTGCGATCTCGACTTACAACATCTGCCTCCTGGTTCAAGCAATCCCCCTGCCTCAGCCTCCTGAGTAGCTGTAATAACAGGCGCATGTCACTATGCCTGGCTAAATTTTGTATTTTTAGTAGAGATGGGGTTTCACCATGTTGGTCAGGCTGGCCTCAAGTGATCCGTTCGCCTTGGCCTCCCAAAGTGCTGAGATTAGAGGCGTGAGCCACCATGCCCAGCCTTTTGCGGGTTTTTTTGAGACAGAGTCTTGCTCTGTCACCCAGGCTGGAGTACAGTGGTTCCATCTCGGCTCACTGCAGCCTCCACCTTCCAGGTTTAAGCAACTCTCCTGCCTAAGCCTCCTGAGTAGCTGGGATTACAAGCATGAGCCACCATGCCTGGCCATGAGCATTTGTTTTAAGAGACAGGTCTTTCTGAAGCCCAGGCTGGAGTGTAGTGGCACAATCATAACTCACTGCAGCCTTAAACTCCTGGGCTCAAGCAATCCTGCCTCAGCCTCCTGAGTAGCTGGGACTGCAGGAGCACGCCACCACACCTGGCTAGTTTTTACATTTTTTTGTAGAGAAGGGGTCTCGCTATGTTGCCCAAGCTGGTCTCAAACTCCTGGGCTCAAAGCGATCCCCCTGCCTCAGCCTCCCAAAGTGCTGGGATTACAGGTTGAGCCACCATGCCCAGCCTTGAGCACTTTTTAAAGTCACGATGGCTTTCTCCACCTGTCATTTGGAAAAGGAGGCAGATTAGCGCAGCCCCCTTCTGGCCAGCATGATTTTCCCAGTGTCCTCTACCCACCACAAACCCCAGCCCCCCAACAGGCTTGCTCTAACAGGACAAGTTGCGCTGAATATGGAGACTTTAGAAGCAGTGTGGTATGATAAAGAAGGTTGATTCATGTCTGGGCAGGGCTTTCTGGAGTCTGTGGAGCTAAAGACATTATTATAATACAAAGCTGGGCTTGCTCACTGGCACTCCCGACTGCAGTTACACAGCAGCTCTCAGATGTGAGCCATAGATCTGAGACCTTTCCAGAAGCTCAGAGTTCTTGCTATGTAGTGGACCCCGACTGTTTCTACACTTTATTTATTTATTTATTTATTTATTTATTTATTTATTTATTTATTTAGAGATGGAGTCTTGCTCTGTCATCCAGGTTGGAGTGCAGTGGCGCTATCTCAGCTCACTGCAACCTCCGCCTCCTCAGCAATTCCCCTCCCTCAGCCTCCCGAGTAGCTGGGATTATAGGAGCCTGCCACCGCACCCAGCTAATTTTTGTATTTTTAGTAGAGACGAGTTTCACCATGTTGGCCAGGCTGGTCTCATACTCCTGACCTCAAGTGATCCGCCTTCCTCGACCTCCCAAAGTGCAGGGATTACAGGCGTGAGCTACTGCACTAGACCTTGTTTCTACACTTTAAACCAGCTCCACAGGAGGCCCCCTGAGGCCGCCTGCTCCAATCCCAGGTAGTGACAATCGTGCAATGTCCCTGGAGCAGGAGTGAGATATCAGACGGACCTGTTCAGGACTGGGCGGGTCTCACTCCCAGCTGGATCCTTCAAGCCCAGGGCAGCCCCCCAGATTCCACACATGGGGCAGCAGGGACTCCAGGCCTAACTGTGCGGAGCCAGGAGGGTCCATTGCAGGGATGTGCAGACCGAGGCCCAGAGGGGAGGGCTGGGCAGTCCCAGAGATGCTTGGAGGGACCTCTGTGATGGCCCCACTTGTGTTTTCCAGGCCTGAGCTGCTCACTGAGGGAGTCAAAGAGCCCATCGACAGTCAAGGTACCCAGCGCGGGGTCGTGGGACATGGTGTGGGCGGGCAAGGGAGGGCCCCAGGAGCCTCTGCCACCAGCCCCTCCTCCTGCTGGCTCTGTCCTGCTCCCATCTTGGCCCTGGCATTCTCCCCACACCCCCGCACTGGGTTTCCCCTAATGATGCCATCTTGGGTCCCAGGAACTGCCTCCTCACTTGGTTTCTCTCCCCCTGCCCTGCCCCCAGAGAGGGATTCCAGGGACCCTCTGGTGGGCAAGAGCCTGAAGAGACAGGGCTTTCAAGGTAAGGTTGAGCTCAGGGGGAGGTCTGTTGTCCCAGCACCAGGACCTTGACCTGGTTTGGGTTTGGAGGGCCAGGCTGGAAGTGGGGAGGAGCTGGCCCCCAACTTCAGGGCCTAAGGGACCAGGCAAGCCAGGTTAGCAATCCAGGCCCGACTGTACCCTGCCAGCTCTGTGTTAGAGACTCCAGGGGAGAGGAGGTGCCTACAGGTGGATGGTGGGGGGACCTAGGGGGTGGGAGGGTACAGGGCCCAGGAGCCTGCCTGCCCCCCTCCGGGAAGGTAGCTGACACGCCCACTCCTTATTCAGCAATCAGCTGTGGTCTCAGTGCTTTGAAATCAGAATAGGAGCCAGGTGCGGCACCTCACGCCTGTAATCCCAGCATTTGGGGAGGTCAAGGAGGGAGGATGGCTTGAGGCCAGGAGTTCGAAACCAGCCTGGGCAACATAGAACCCATGTCTAGGTCTATTTTTAAGGAAAGAAATCAGAGGCCAAGTGCAGTGTCTCACGCCTGTAATCCCAGCACTTTGGGAGGCCGAGGCAGGTGGATCACTTGAGGCCAGGAGTTTAAGACCAGCCTGGCCAACATGGCGAAACTCCACGTCTACCAAAAAAATGCAAGAATTAAGTCGGGTGAGGTGGCGTGCACCTGTGATCCCAGCTATTCGGGAGGCTGAGGCGGGAGAATTGCTTGAACCTGGGAGGCGGAGGTTGCAGTGAGCCAAGATGGTGCCACCGCACTCCAGCCTGGGTGACAGAGCAAGACTCTGTTTCAAAAAAAGAGAGAGAGAGAGATGGTGGTCTGGGATCCCTTTGGCACATGCTAGCACTTGTCTTCGTTTGTTTTGAGATGGAGTTTTATTCTTGTTGCCCAGGCTGGAACGCAATGGCGTGATCTCAGCCCAATGCAACCTCCGCCTCCTGAGTTCAAGTGATTCTCCTGCCTAAGCCTCCTGAGTAGCTGAGTTACAGGCTCATGCCACCACAACTGGCTAATTTTTGTATTTTTTAGTAGAGATGGGGTTTCACCATGTTGACCAGGCTGGTCTCCAACTCCTGCCCTCAGGTGATCCTCCTGCCTCGGCCTCCCAAATCGCTGGGATTACAGGCATGAAAATTTCGGGGAGATTTTCAGTTGCTATTTAATATTTTTTAGCCATATGCATTTTTCTCCTCTCCTTCTGGTACTCCAGTGACAATGATAGATCTCTTTTTTCTTTTAACCATCCCACGGGTCCCTGAGCCTACATTTTAAAAGTTCAATTTTTGCTCTGTTGTTCACGTTGGGAATTTCTATTGATCTATATCCCAGTTAATCCATTCTTCGATCACTGCAATACTAATATGAATTTTTTTTTTTCAGATGGAGTGTCGCTTTGTCGCCTAGGCTGGAGTGCAGTGGCATGATCTTGGCTCACTGCAACCTCCACTTCCCAGTTCAAGTAGTAATTCTCGTGCCTCAGCCTCCTGAGTAGCTGGGATTACAGGCATGCACCAGCATGCCCGGCTAATTTTTGTGTTTTTAGTAGAGACAGGGTTTCACCATGTTGGCCAGGCTGGTCTCGAACTCCTAACCTCAGGTGATCTACTCACCTCAGCCTCCCAAAGTGCTGAGATTAAAGGTGTGAACCACCACGCCCAGCCCTCTAATATGAAATTTAAAAACTTTCAGTTATTGTCATTTTAAATTCAAAAATTTCCATTTGCTTCATGTCTTCAGTGGTTTTGCTGGGGTTTTTCATTTGCTTCAAGCATGTTTGTCTTTAGTTATTGAATTTTTATGATGCCTTCTTTAAAATCTTTGTCAGATAATTCCAACACATGTGTCATTTGGTTCAGATATGATAAGTGATTTTTTTTTTTTTTTTGAGACACAATCTCACTCTTGTCTCCCAGGCTGGAGTGCAGTGGTGTGATCTCGGCTCACAGCAACCTTCGCCTCCCGGGTTCAAGCTGTTCTCCTGCCTCAGCCTCCTGAGTAGCTAGGACTACAGGCTCCCACCACGACACCTGGCTAATTTTTGTACTTTTAGTAAAGACGGGGTTTTGTCATGTTCACCAGGCTGGTCTGGAACTCCTGACCTCAGGTGATCCACCCGCCTCAGCCTCCCAAAGTGCTAGGATTACAGGTGTGAGGTATTGTGCCCGGCCTTTTTTTCTTTTTTTTTTTTTTTGGCAGAGTCTCACTCTGTCTCCCAGACTGGAGTGCAGTGGCACAATCTCGACTCACTGCAACCTCCACCTCCCGGGTTCAAGTGATTCTCCTGCCTTATAAGCCTCCTGAGTAGCTGGGATTACAGGCATCCAACACCACGCCCAGCTAATTTTTGTATTTTTAGTAGAGATGACGTTCAGCTATGTTGGTCACAAACTCCTGACCTCAGGTGATCCGCCTACATTGGGCCTCCCAAGGTGCTGGGATTACAGGCAGGAGCCACTGCCCCCAGATGGTCAGTGATTTTTTTATTGTGTCTTGAAGGTTTGGGGTGTTGTTATGTTAGGAGGTTCTCAATCTAATTTAAATATTCTTTAGCCAATGTCACACTGGTGGGAAAAGGGAGTTGCGACCTCATTACCATGGGTGGAGGCAGAAATCCAGGCTCCCCTCTCAGCCCCCACCAATACCACAGAGATGGTGGAGAGGACAGGAACAAACAATTCATGCTCACCTGGCAGGGCTGCAAGTTCAGTCTCCACCCAACCTCTACTGACACTGTGGAGAAAGGGAAGTGCCCTACACTTCCAAGAGCAGGGGGAGGAGTTTCAGGTTCCCCATTCAACCTTTTTTAACACACAGAGGATCCTGGGGGGAAAAACTAAGTACAAATTTCTTTTTTCGGTGGGGTGGGGCACGGAGGCTCATGCCGGTAATCCCAGCGCATTAGGAAGCCAAGGTGGGAGGACTGCTTGAGCCCAAGAGTTTAAAACAAGCCAGGACAGCTGGGCGTGGTGGCTCATACCTGTAATCCCAGCGCTTCAGGAGGCCGAGGCAGGTGGATCACGAGGTCAGGAGATCAAGACCATCCTGGCTAACACAGTGAAACCCCATCTCTACTAAAAATACAAAAAATTAGCTGTGCATGGTGGCACGCACCTGTAGTCCCAGCTACTTGGGAGGCTGAGACAGGAAAATCACTTGAACCCAGAAGGCGGAGATTGCGGTGAGCCAAGATCACACGACTGCACTCCAGCCTGAGTGACAGAGCAAGGCTCCATCTCAAAAAAAAAAAAAAAAAAAAAAAGATCAGCCAGGACAACATAGTGAGATTCGTCTCCATAAAAAATTTAAATATTAGCTGGGTGCAGTGGCACACACATGTAGTCCCAGCTACTCAGGTGGCTGAGACGAGAGGCTAGCTTGAGCCCAGGAGGTCCAGGCTGCAGTAAGTCATGTTCACACCACTGCACTCCACAGCCTGGGTTACGGAGCCAGACCCCATACCCCCCCCGCCCAAAGAAAAACAACAACAAAAAAGAAGAATTTCACGATGGCAGCCACAGAGCCCTAAAGTCCAAGCACAGGGCCCTTTGCAGTCACACCTTTGTGCTTCTCACTCAATTTTCTGTTTTTCTTATCGATCCTGAAAGCTCTTGTTCTCTGTAGGTGATTTATATTTGTTTCTATTGTAAATTGATTTTTTTCTCCATAATGTTTGCTAAGTGGTTAGTAATGGTATATAGGAAAGTCATTTTGTACAGTTAGCTTTTATCGCTATTTTAGAATTTTCATCTTTCACTAATATAGAGATGAAATTCTATAGTTTCAATATAAATTCTCTTGGGTTTTGTTTTTTTACATTTCTGTTTTTCAAGACAGGGTCTCACTCAGGCTAGCGTGCAATGGTGAGATCACAGCTCACTGCCACCTCAAATTCCTGGGCTTAGGTGATCTTCCCACCTTAGCCTCCCCAGTAGCTGGGACTACAGGTACACACCACCATGCCCAGCTAGTGTTTTTTTTTTTTTTTTTGTAGAGATGTGGGTCTCACTATGTTGCTGACATTGCTCTCAAACTCCTGGCCTCAAGCATTCCTCCTGCCTTGCCTCCAAAAGCGATTACAGGCGTGAGCCACAACACCCAGCCTTCTCTTGGGTTTTCTACATAAAATAGCCATCTACAAATAATAGCTATCATTTGTTCTAAGTTCAGACAACAACCCCATGAAGCAGTAATATTATTAACCCCGTTTCACAGCTGAGGGATCTGAAACAAGAGATTTGTTCAGGGCCAATGAGCTAATAAGTAGCAGAATAAAATTCAAAACCAAATCCAAGCCTTCCAGCTCCAGAGTTCATGTCCTCACCAACAGACAATAATAGCTCTATATTGATTACATTAACTCCTTTTTTCTCTACTTTTATGTCTGTTTGAAGACTGAGTACCTTGGTAGAACTGCAAGAACAAGGTTGATTGATTGTGGTGACAGCAAATATTCTTGTCTTCTTAATTTTAACTGACAAATGTCTCTAATGTTTCATTTTTAGGTATAGCTTAACCAGAAAACCTCTGTAGCATGAGAATATTAATAATAATGTATATTTTCCTAAGAAAGAAACAAATCAATTTTTGCAAGAGGGACGGATTGTGAAACTTTATTGATAAAGAATTCCGTTCCAAAGGTGTATTCCACTCACATTTACCCTACATAAAATACCAACATCTTCTTATTGCAAAAACAGAAACTCCGGCCGTTGTATTGATGCTGACTTAAGAGAAATAGAAGCCTCTATATAAGGCAAGAGTCCATACCAGAAGAATTCGACCAATATGAGATACCTCCAAAAAAATCAATTCAATGACCTACTTTATATGTAAGAGACCCAAAAAAGTCAGCTTTTGTGGGAAGTTGATATGCAGTTTATTGAACAAACAGAGTGTACAGTAACTAAACGAACTGTGCATTTCCAAAGGAATTAAGACCGCATATCTGGATTCACACCTAAAAGCACATAGAAAATTAAACCAAAGAAGGGCAAGTTTTGTACTAAAATCACTTGGGCCCAGGTTATTCTATAAGAAGATTCTCACTGGCATTTGATAGTAACTTATCACCTTCTGTGCGAGCTTGGGAACCAGCTGACTCAGTGAACTGCTTCCTGTCTTCAGTGCGTGATGACACAGATGTGTCAAGCTTGATAGATCTTATATGTAAATTTAAGAATAAGAAGTTTTATACCCACCCTGGTTTTATTCCAAAATTACTGCTCTGCAATTTTGGGCTCCATCCTTAGGAAGATACTGGAAAAGCAAGAGAACCTTTCTCAGCTGCCTGTGTGAAGTGACATTGTTCTAGAACGGTGCCCTGGGGCCTCATGCACGATTTCACAAGTATAGCTGCATAATCTGTGGATGTCACTGAATGGAAGAAGAATCATCAATGGTATATTTAGGTTATAGAAGGTTCCACTGAGATAAGAAAAGGTTCTACAATGCAGGTAGCTGTCGAGCCTCCTAAATATTTTACTCGTTTTAGTTAACATCACACTGTGCATTGAGTGCAAGATTCTTTGGTTACACCATATTAACCACCAGGAGGATAACTCCTGGTTTGTAAAAGAGATCAGTGGTTCTTAACGGAGGGGTGATATGGCCCCAGGAGACATCTGACTATGTCTGGAGAGAATTTTTCACAGCTCTAGGGGGGGTGCTACTGGCACCTAATGGATATGGATGGCAGGAATGCTGCTGAACATTCTACCATGCACAGGGTAGCCCCACAACAAACACCTCTCAGGCCACTAATATGAATAGTCCCGAGGTTGAAATGTCCTGAAAAAGGTTCAGAAAACATGTCTAGACGTTTGCAAAGTCAAATGTATATTATGGAGGCTGCAAGGCGCCCCTTGCATCTCACAGCTGAGGGACCCCGTCACCTCTCACCATCAGAGGCCCATTCATTCCCGCCTTCCATTCCAGGCCCAGTGCCTGCTCCTTCTCACTGAAGAACTCAATAGAGATTTGCTGAATGAATGAGGGAAAAATAAGCTAGAAGCATAGTTTAAAGTCTTCCATCGACTACATTAAACAGCAATTTTATGTGGCCTAAACTTTATTCTGAACCTTAGTGGTGTCATAGTCTCCGACTATATAGAACCTCAAAGTTAAGGCTAACACGTTCTTAAAGATGGAGTGCACATCTTAAGGGGAGTTTGTCTAAACACTTCTCGAGTCATTTTAGTGGGACAAACCAAATAAAATGGTGCTAAAGGCAAACATTCAATATACTTCATTTTAAACTAAAAAATTAACATATAAAATGCCATGCACAGCAGACACCATTCTTTTTTTTACATATTTACAATTTTACATATTTACTTATCAATATAATTTCTATCTTTACAATTATAAAATTATTCCAAACTGTGGAAGAGTGGTACCATTTAATTTTCTTGAACATACACTTTGTAGCATTCATTTGTTTTATCCTTTAAAAGGCAATTATTTACCAAAACCACAGTGAATGCCAGAGGAAGCACATAGGAAAATCATGGAGGGAAAAAAGATTGAGACAAAATTTGCACACAAGCCTTAAATGAATCTGTATCAGTAACTCAAATAAGTAGTATTTTATTATTAACTAAGGTTCCCCTGCTAGGAAAAACAAAACAATCCCCATATACTGTACCTTTAAAAAATGCTGACATTTATAAGCAATTTAGTTACATTCTAGATCCCAATCAGTTGAGTGTAGTAAGGGCTACCTACAATTTAGGCTCAAATAAATACTCTCCACTAAATTGTGATCATCCTGCATAAACTTGAGGTTGCAGTGGTGGAGGAAGTTTATCATTTTCAACATTTTCAGAGTCAATAGCTGCTAACGGTTGATTCGGAGGCTTAATTTCCAGTGGGTATTTCTCAACGATGTCTTGAACTTCTCTTGCAATTCCATCTGTCCAATCTATGAGGTCTTTTTCCAGTTTCTTGGCTTCATTCATGATCCTTTCTTGTCGTTCATTCAACTGAGACAAGAGATCCAAGTTCTTATACATTTGCTTGACGCCTAAGCAAGCATCAGGAGACCAACTCTCAGCTTCTTGCTTCCTGGGAGAGGTCTGGCCAGACATGTAGCGATCAAAATCCTCCTGACTTAAATTCAAAGACTGGGCGTCTAGCTTCTCAATGAAAGCCACAGCACAGCACTACAAGAAGAGGACGTTAATACAGTCATATTAGGAAAGCTATGCATACTCGAGTCGATTTGTAAAAATCTTTTGATCACAGACCATTTAAAACAGAAGCTAAAGTAAACAAAACAAACTCATGAACTTCTGTGTATTTCAGCCTCAAAAATTACCTACTCCTATCCCCGGTCGTGCTTCCTATACACTCCCAGGAGCTCCAGGGCCAATGTCTGGGTGCAGCCTCCCCAGGTGCACCATGAAGCCATTCTGTCTGAGTCTTCCCAGACCTGCTATCCCCACCCAGGATATAGTCCCCAAGTAGGTGTGGCACACAGACCTCTGATCCTCAAATGAATATTTTAACATCAAGTGGTTAAAAGAACAGCTCCAGACCGGGCCCGGTGCCTCAAGCCTGTAATCCCAGCACTTTGGGAGGCTGGGACGTGTGGATCATGAGGTCAGGAGTTTGAGACCAGCCTGGCCAACATGGTGAAACCCCATCTCTACTAAAAATACAAAAATTAGCTGGGCGCAGTTGTGGGCGCCTGTAATCCCTGCTACCTGGGAGACTGAAGCAGGAGAATTGCTTGAACCTGGGAGGCGGAGGTTGCAGTGAGCCAAGATCACGCCACTGCACTCCAGCCTGGGTGACAGAGCAAGACTGTCTCAGGAAAAAAAAAAAAAGGAACAACTCTGAAGTGACAGAACCTGAGTTCACTGTCACCTCTTTCACTTAACAACAACAGTGAGTGACTGTGGGAAAGTTACTTAAGCTCTCTGAGGTTTCTGTACCTGTAAATGGGGGGAAATACCACCTAGATTTATTGTGAGAATTAAACAACATAACATGTCACGTGCTTCCGAGAGGCCTGCAGCGAGCAATGAATACACGGTAGCAATTATTAGTACAGACATGGCACTGCAAATGCCCAATTCAACAGACATCTGAGCCAGGCGTGTTGGCTCGTGCTTGTAATCCTAGCACTTTGGGAGGCCGAGGTGGGAGGATTGCTTGAGACCAGGAGTTCAGACCAGCCTGGGAAACAGTCGGGGTAGAAACCATCTCTAGAAAAAAGGAATAAAGAAAAAGAAAAATCTGATTCATCTGAGTAGAACGGAACACCATCTGGCTCATGGTGTGTGTGGAGTTGCTGTGGCCCCTCTGTGACCTGGAAAGAGGAGGTGATTCTAACTCCTCACTTAGGTGAATGGAGACATGGCATTGCCACTAAAAGGAATAGAGAATACTGGAAAAGAAACAAACATCTGAAGGGGAAGTAGCTCTGAACAAATTATATTTGAGGTGCAATACAAGTGTGAGGTCAAGACAGGTGACCCAGAGCTGCAGGCCATCACTGCACAGTGAGTGACAGCTCTGTGACAGAGAAGATGGTGCAGGAAGAGAGATGCAGAGACAATGGAGTCCCATGGAATGACACAATTCAAGGTGGAAGTAGAAGACACAGACTTTACAAAGAGACAAGGAAGTAGTGGAATTGTGGAAGCCAAGGAACAACAGAAGTTGCAGAACAAAGGACTCTTGGAGAGTGCTATGAGAAGCGAAGGAAGATGAAGACTGTGAATGCCCGTGGGGTTCGTCAGCTGGAAACTTTTTACTTTTGCCAGAGCAGTTTCATTGGAGCAATGGGTGTAGGAGACAGACTCTGAGTCAGGCAAGAAGAGGACAAAGAGAGAAGGCACAAATGTACTTAAGGCTGCAGGCCAAGGGCACTAGAAGCTGCTGAGTGTGTGCAAGCCAGCCACCTCTACTGTCAGTGACCGTGGCTATGCTCAAACACGTCCTGGTCCTCCTCCACTTCTCTCAATACCTGCCATGTCTCCACCTTCACACTTCTCAGGGACTTCCAGGCTGTCTGACCCGCTTTGGATAAAGAACTGAATCCAAAACGCTCTTCCCTCGTAGGCAAGTGTATGTTTCATTTATATTAAGAAATATGAGGCCAGGTGCGGTGGCTCATGCCTGTAATCCCAACACTGTGGGAAATTGAGGTGGGTGGATTGCTTGAGGTCAGGAGTTCGAGACCAGCCTGGCCAACAAGGTGAAACCCCGTCTTCACTAAAAATACAAACATTAGCCGGGCATGGTGACACACATCTGTAATCCCAGCTACTTGGGAGGCTAAGGCATGAGAATCACTTGAACCCAGGAGACGGAGGTTGCAGTGAGCTGAGATCACACCACTGCATTCCAGCCTGGATGACAGAGGGAGACTCCATCTCAAAAAAAAAAAAAAAAAAGGATATATGAGTACTTCTAATCTCATTCTATATGGGCCACTTAAACTTTTTTCAGTACTACAGATTAAACCACCATGTGCCTGGGAGGATGGAAAACAGTGTGAATAAAGGTAAAAGCATCATTCTGATCAAGAGCACCAAGTCCCTCCACCTATAAATCACACTCCCAAGATGCTGGTGACTACAGTAACATGTAGCTGAACACAATGCTGGAGGGTGATGAGTGATGGTGGCAGGTCCAAGTTTGGAGGAACCTGAAGCCTATACAATTTTGGGAACCTACTTACAGGAAAAGGAAAAAGAGTGACAAATACAAAAGTAGGTATAAATGTGAATACATACTTAGAACCTAGAAATAAATCATGACATATTTTTAGAGACTGAGAGATTCACGTACCTGTGAGACTTTTTTGGCAATTTATCAGAAATACTCGCAATGCATCCTGGCTTCCCCTCCCCAACTCTTAGTTCCCAGGCTCTCAACACAGAAAACCAAGTCCATAAGCTGCCCCAAGTCTCCAAATTCATTAGCTTCACAGTACATTCCCTCTAAAGCAAATAAGCAGAGTTTAGTAGGAAGAAAAAGGAAGAATTCAGGTCAGGAGTGGTGGCTCATGCCTGCAGTTCCAACTCTTAGGGAGGTCAAGGTGGGAGGACTGCTTGAGTCCAGGAGTATGAGACCAGCCTGGGCAACACAGCGAGACCCCATCTCTCAAAAAAAAAAAAAAAATTGGCCCGGTGTGATGGTGCATGCCTGTGGTACCAGCTTCACAGCAGGCTGAGGTGAGAGGATTGCTTGAGCCCAGGAGGTCAAGGCTGCAGTGAGCTATGATTGTACCACTGCACTCCAGCCTGGGTGATAGAGTGAGACCCTGTAGTAGAATGAATGAGTGAATGAATGAATGAGGGGGCAAATATTCAGCCTTATTAACTTATACATAATTTGCCTTATTCATGGTTGAAAAAGCCCTGCCAAGTGAAGGACTCTTCTACCCAGGACTGTGGGAAGTGATGCCCAACACATGTCATCTGTTTCCGTAGGATGAACACAATCTCTGATCAAGTGCTGGCAGGCGGAGTGTCTGTACGGCCTGGTCCTTGTGCTCCCTGATACAAAGTGAGCTTCCTCAGCCATGCTGCCTTCTCACACAGAAGCATTCACCTGTCACGGGCCTGAGTGACCTGTCACATCCCCAAAACCACCACCTTCCTAGTCCTTCTCCACAACGCCAAGAACTCACTTACTCACCAGATTGGTGAAATAGTAGCCATCCTCTCCAGTCATCAGTCGGCTTGGATTGCAGAAGCGCGTGATATACTGGATATTAGACTGAAGGCGTGGGGGGTTGCCCTTCAAAACAATGTAGATGAGGGTGGGGAGGAAGTCATCCGCTGACGCCGGCTCGTTCTTGGTGATCTTGATGGCATTGAAGATGTGCTTGCTGCACTTGGTGATGCAGGCCAACTTGTCTCGAGGCACACGCTTGGAATCCATTTCAATGATATCTACAAAGCAGAAAGGACAATATTTCCCAGGAGAAAAGAATCACAAAAAAGAAGCAATAGGAAAATCATGTTTTATCTCTAAAGTTATGAAGGAATCCTTATTAACCCCTTTTCCAGCAGTTAACTTAGTATATAATAACTTAGTAAATATGATCTCATACTCATGGAAAACAGAACCAAGAGCCAGGTAATACACAGTGTACCCTACAAGCACATTTCTCTAATCCTCAGATTATGCAATGGATACTCTTATTAATATTATCCATTTTAGGGATGAGGGGGCTGAAGTTCAGAGAGGTTAAATGATTTGCCCAAGATCATACAGACAGTATGTAGCAGGGTGGGAATTTGAAACCATGTCTACCTGACTGTAAAGCCCACACTTTTTTTTTTTTTCAGACTGAGTTTCACTCTTTGTTGCCCAGGCTGGAGAGTGCAGTGGTGTGATCTCTGCTCACTGCAACCTCTGCCTCCTGGGTTCAAGCGATTCTCTTGCCTCAGCCTTTAAAGTAGCTGAGATTACAGATGCCCGCCACCACACCCAGCTACTTTTTGTATTTTTAGTAGAAACGGGGTTTCACCATGTTGGCCAGGCTGGTCTCGAACTCTTGACCTCAGGTGATCTGCCCACCTTGGCCTCCCAAAATGCTGGGATTACAGGTGTGAGCCACCGTGCCTGGCCAAGCCCACACTTCTAATCACAATGTAAGCTGCCTTTGAGCTCCATGGAGAAGGAAGAAGTTGTCTGATGAAGAGTCTTTTTACTGCTTCTGTGCCTCTGTTACATTTTAGAATGTTTTCGACAGTCCCAATTTGCATACTGCCTTTTAGAAATGTGGCTACTACACAAAGCATCTTTGTATTGAATGTGAGAACGCAAAAATTAGCCGAGTGTGGTAATGTGTGCCTATGGCCCCAACTACTGGAAAGGCTGAGGCAGAAGGATGGCTTGAGCCCAAGAGGTTGAGGCTGCAGTGAGCTACGATCATACCACAGCACTCCAGCCTGGGCAACAGAGCAAAATCTTGTTAAAAAAAAAAAAAAATCCAGCTACTGGAATCCAACACACTTAGTTCAACAGTGGCCAAACTCTCCAGCATGTGGATCTCCACTAGCTACAGAAATCACAACATTCACACCTGCTGATTGGCAGAGGGGATCAAGCAAGGGAATAAACTTAATCTCAAAATAAAATTTTACTTCTCCCAGGGAACAATTTCTTTCTTTCTTTCTTTTTTTTTTTTGAGACAGCATCTCACTCTGTTGCCCCGGCTAGAGTACAGTGGCACGATCTCGGCTCACTGCAACCTCCGCCTCCCGGGTTCAAGCGATTCTCCTGCTTCAGCCTCCTGAGTAGCTGGGACTACAGGCACGCACCACCACGCCCGGCTAATTTTTGTATTTATAGTAGAGATGGGGTTTCACCATATTGGCCAGGCTGGTCTCGAACTCCTGACCTCGTGATCCGCCCACCTCAGCCTCCCAAAATGCTGGAATTACAGGCGTGACCCACCGCTCCCGGCGGAAAAATTTCACTACCCACAACTACCACTAAGTCCAAGCAGTGGGCTCTCATGAATGCCCACCCTTTTCCAACAAGCCTGGGGGACAGCGAAGGGTGCTGAAGCACGTGGTGACAGCACCGCTGGAGAGGCAGCGTACCTCTGGGGTTGCACATCGGCCAGCAACTTGGGACATCACAAAAGAAAAGAGCCAAGGCAGCTTAATTTTACACCAAATTCTTGCCACTAGCAGGAATAAATGTTTCAGACTCTGGCCAGGCGGTGGGGTATACCAAAGGGTTCTTTCAGCTTTTAGATCATCCCTGAGGTCAGCTTCCTGGGGAACCCTCCTAGGCCCATCTGCCATGAAAGACAACGTGTGGGGGACAGATGTGCTAGGCAGTGCACAGGCATTATTTTAACTTTTGAGTGCTTTTATTCCCTTACTTATGAGGCTACTGTGTGAATTACATAATTTTTGCTGTTTTATTGTTTGCTTCCTTTAATCCTTTAATCCTGGGTTATAATTATTGTTACATTGATCTATTTATTTTTCTTTTTCTACTTATATGGAACTTATTCTAAATAAGAATTGGGTAAGATTGGGTAAGATTTTTTAAAGCCATTTTTACTACCTTCATTTATCTTTAGCCTTCTACTTTTTATTGGTGATTTTTTCTCTCTCTTTTATTTAAACTACTTTCTTGTTAATCTTTATTTTTCAATGTTCTTTCATCTTGCATCCTGTTCATCTTTACTGTTGACATTTTGAAAGCGAGTAAAAAGTGAATTATGTTTTATCTGGATGTGTGGCTGCTATTGCCATAAGGCAGGGCTGGGGTGGAAAAAGGGAGAGAAGGGAAGGAAAAGGAGAATAAAGGAAGACAAACACCCCCAGGGATCTCTTCCACATGCTTCATCCTGCAGAGACCCGTTCCTAGCATCCTCTGGCCTGAAGGAATTCTTCGTGGAACTCTTTGGATTCCCATCCTGGTGTGTGATTCCATGATTTGCACTGCTTCCAAGTCTCAACTAGGAGACATGTGAGGAGAAAGCAACACACAGGAAACTCACTGCTGTCTAATAATTTCCCTCCCCAGCCTGCCTGCTATGATTTACTCTTCAGAGCCCTGCATAATTGCTCTATGTCTTCTCCCAGGGCTCTGCCTTCACATGAATAGGAAACACAGAGCTGAGTGTACGCTCCATCTCTGCTGGATCCAGGTGTCCAGGCTTATCTTTAATGGAGTTGTGAAAACAAAGGCTGTACCTCCAGGTCATGGCTTCTCAACATGGACACTCCTGACATTTGGGGTTGAATAATTCTTTGTTGTAGGGAACCATCCTGTTCATCACAGAATGTTTAGTAGAATCCTTGGCCTCTACCCACTAGGTGTTAGTAGTACTCCCACAGCTGTGACATTTAAAAATGTCTCCAGGCCTGGCTCAGTGGCTCACACCTGTAATCCTAGTAACTTAGGGAGGTGAGTCTAGGAGTTCAAGAGCAGCCAAGGCAACATGATGAAACTCTGTCTCTACAGAATGTAAACAAAAATTAGCTGGGTGTGGTGGCACGTGCCTGTCGTCTCAGCTACTCAGGAGGCTGAGGCGGAAGGATCGCTTGAGCCTGTGAGGTCAAGGCTGCAGTGAGCCATGATCGTTGCCACTTGCACTCCAGCCTGGGTGACAGAGAGATCCTGTCTCAAAAATAAATAACTAAATAACTAACTAAATAAGTAAGTCTCCAGATGTTGTCCAATGTCTCCGGGGGACCACTGGTGCCTGGCTAAGAACCACTGCCCCCATAGCCACACAGAAGTCATGCAGGTGGAGCCAAATGGGAAAGGGTGTCTGTCAACAGATGAATGGATAAAGAAAACATGGCACACATACACAGTGGAGTACTATTCAGAATGGGATCCAGTCATTTGCAACAACATGGATGAAACAGGAGGATATTATGTTAAGTGAAATAAGCCAGGCACAGAAAGATAACCATCACATGTTCTCACTCATTGGTGGGAGCTAAACACTTAAAACAACTGAAGGATGTTTTACCAGAAGGATGGTTACCAGAGGCTGGGAAGGGTAATGCAGGGCATGGGGGATAGTGGGGATGGCCAAGGGGTACCAGAAAAGTTAGAAAGAATGAATAAGACCTAGTATTGCTAGCACGACAGGGGAACTATAGTCAAAAGTAATTTAATTGTACATTAAAAAGTAATTAAGAGACTATAACAGGATTCTCTGTAATACAAAAGCTAAATGCTTCAGAGGATGGACCCCATTTCCCCTAAGGTAATTACTACTCATTATCTGCCTGGATCAAAATAGCTCTTGGAACTCATAAATAAATACACCTATTATGTACACATAAAAATTAAAAATTAAACAAAACAGAAAGAAAGGGAAACTTCCACCATCAGCCACAGGCCCTGACACTCTCCTTGTCCTAAACTCTTGGAGCTAAGAGGAGCTGATGATGGACTCTCTGATCCCCTTCCTGGGGTGGCACACTCTTCCTTTCAGAAGTCCTAAAAAGTGTTCGACCTCAGGGCAGAGGACTTGATGACTTTCAAAATTTTATGCAGTTCTCTTCAACAGACCTCGTATTTGTTACTTGTCAGCCCAGAACATGAGCCTCCTGCCCTAGAAGAACGTGACCCACACTGTGTAACTTAACGGGCAGCCTCTCCTATCGAGTCCCACTATTCATGGAACACAGCTATGCTTTCCTGATCCCTTGGGCCACCCACCTCTACTTTCACCACTGATGGATCACACAAACACTCGCTACCAGCTGTCGCCCAGTGAACCATGCCCTACCTGGGAGAAAGAGGCCAGGAAGGCTGGGGACTTCCCTATTAGCAACAGGCCGTAAAGGCTACGGTGGCTTGGACAAAACTCTCATAGAACACTAAATGTAAAACAGCTGATCTTGAACTTTCTAGTAAGAGTCAGGAAAAACACAAGTCCCAGGTCCATATTCAGGCTTTTAGAAGGCCTCCACCTTCAACCTCTTATGGGGTTCCCTGAGCAAAAGGTGCGGGGGGCAGAGTAGTCATGACCTACGCCATAGCCTAGCAGAAAAGCTTGCAAGAAAAAAAAACAATAGTATTGATCTGGGCCACTTGGATTCTACCTTCAGAACTTGCACAAGAAATTACAGAAACCAGTAATTTACTTAACAACAGGAGTTGACACGGGAAGATAAAGAGAAGCAGAACCCGAGAAAGTGGAAGAATCACATCAGCAGAGAATGCCTGGAGCAGACCCTCTTGCCGTTGTAGAGGCAGTAAGATAGCCCACTCCCTGGATGACCCTTGGGGCTAGGGTCCTGAAAGACTCCACCTCCTTTATAACCCTGATAATACCTTAAGCAAACCTCCATTTCTTCTGTAGCTTGGGTGAGTCTCTGGTTCCTGTAACAAAAGGAGCCTACTCGATGGCCAGCCTCCAACACTACTAATATCAGTTAACCCACTTCCTTTCCAGTAGAATTTCATTAACAATGTCTACATGAACAAGCCTTTCCAAGGCCTCTTTCTAATAAAGGAGACACTGGCCAAAGATGAACATCTCTCCGTTAAGATTTTTTTTTGTAATTTAAACGTTTGTGTTGCACTCTTGCTGGGTCATTCCCATGAATGAGAAACAAACCTTATTAGGAGGCTGGACCTGTCTAGAACGGCAGTGTCACATCAATTTGGGGAACTTCATTTATTTCCTGATCAAACCAGAAAAATAACTCACAGCACTTCTCTAACAACCAGTCAGAGGCATCATTTTACTACGTTACTCCAGCGTGGGGATTACCTTGCCTTACCAGTTCCCTTCCTCTATCCAAAATTATTTTGAATATATAAATGTAACTGAATCCTAAGAAATTTATTCTATCATGGAACAGTCAGCTGAATAAAAACTAAATAAAAAAAGAAGTACAAAAAAAAGAAAAAAAATTTATTCTATCTGCATTTGACCTTAGTTTAGTTTAATGCCCAAGAAACGAGACCATAATCCCTGAAAATAAAGGGGTAAAAGAGAACCTGCTCTTCTGAATGACATCAAATTCATAAAACTAACAATCTTACAAATCACTTTTACTACATTCCAATGTACCTTCGACAATCTGCATTTTACAAATGTATAGATTAATATTACAGTAAAATGTTAACTTTAAGGGGAAAACATCCCAATAAAAAGGCTCTTGGTTTCACTGACCTGTGATCGCCTTCACCACCATATCAGACACTTCTGGGATGTCTTCATTAACAGGGACACACAGCATCTGAGGTGTAACCCAGCGCAGGGCTCTAAAGAGAGAGAGACAGTAAACAAGAGCTCCAAGGATGAACTGTGGCCATTTGTCTTGTCACCTCCTTCAGTTTAGGGAAAGCCTGAGGCATCACTGACCACTCAATCCCAGGCCCACACACATCACCCCTGCAAGTACTACGAGCTCTAATGACGTGATGAAGCAGCTAGGATCCTAAAATGAGACTTCTGCATTTATCACAAGAATGGAAGGCCATCTTGCTGACTGAAATGACATTACGCAGTGCTACCAAGACTGAAATGCACTCAGTATCTGAAAGTGACCATTTGAGAATTGGCTGCTGCCTGTCCTCACTGCCTACTGCGTTAATGTCCTTTTACACTCAGTCCTCAACTTCTTTCTTTTTTGAGATGGAGTCTCACTCTTGCCCAGGCTGGAGTGCCAATCTTGGCTCACTGCAGCCTCTGCATCCTGGGTTCAAGCAATTCTCCTGCCTCAGCCTCCCAAGCAGCCGGGACTACAGGCGCCCACCTCTATGCCCAGCTAATTTCTGTACTTTTACGAGAGACAGGGTTTCACCCTGCTGGCCAGGCTGGTCTCAAACTCCTGACCTCAGGTGATCTGCCTGCCTTGGCCTCCCAAAGTGCTGGGATTACAGGTGTGAGCCACCACACCCGGCCTCAACCCTCAACTTCTGAGGCACACTGGAGCTTGTATAGGAGGCCACGGGCAGGACCACCATGCCTGAATCACTGTGTGTTTCCTGGTCCCACCCTAACTGCACTCCAACTACCCTGCTGCAGGTCTCCCCTCTTGCTTGGTTACTGCTTCTGTTCTGCATCTTGGTCCAGGGCCCCTCTAGTTACTTCTGGCTCCTGACCTTGGGCTCCACATCTTCAGCCTGCCCAGTATCAACTCCTCACTTCAGCTGTGAAACTTCCAATACAGATCTAGCAAGTACCAGCCCCTTGTCTGGAACCTGGGACTCCGAGTCCCTTCTCCCCTTAAAACACCTCATCAGCTCAGCCTTGGCCATGTTCCTGCACTTGGGTGGTCTCTTCCTCAGTGTCCACCGCAACTGGAGTACACAGTGCTGGGGCTCACCCCAGTGAGCCTGGAAGACTGGGTGCTGTGGGAAATGTCATCAATCCAATGCTAGTGAAAGATGTGACTGGGGAATGGTGAAAAATGCACACCCCTGGGAGGAATGAGGAAAGAGGATATCTACTGACTTGTTATTTTTTTGAGAAGGAGTCTTGCTCTGTTGCCCAGGCTGGAGTGTGGTGGCATGATCTCAGCTCACTGCAACCTCTGCCACCTGGATTCAAGCCATTCTCGTGCCTTAGCCTCCCAAGTAGCTGGGATCACAGGCGTGCGCCACCATGCCTGGCTAATTTTTGTATTTTTAGTAGAGACGGGGTTTTACCATGTTGCCCGGGCTACTCTTGAACTCCTGGCCTCAAGTGATCCTCCCAAAGTGCTGGGATTATAGGTATGAGCCACCGGGCCCAGCCGACATCCCCTGCCTTGATACGGATATTCACAGCTTCCCACTTGAGGAGATGGTAATGGACCAAGAACACAGTCCCCCTATTCCTTGGAGATTTCAGGGATTGAAAACAATCTCAAACACCAAACACAACTCTTACCAAAAGCTGCCTTGAGGGAGATGGATAGGTGAGGTCACCACATTCCTCGTCTTTCTTACACAACAGAGCTGCTTCCACTCTAAGGAAGCAGGAACATGAGCTATTGCTTTCCCTTAAGGTTTGAAACACAGGTGCATTATTTTCCCCCCAGTGTGTTCTTCCATTAGAAGGTAGTAACTACAAAGCAAAACAAAATAAGCAACTACCTGATTCTCTTTTGAATGGCAAGATCTTTCTTCTCATCATCAGTAGTTTCTGGACAGAACACATATTTATAGAGACGAGTCATGATGTACTTTTCAATCTGATCCATTATCTTCTCGACTCTTTCTGGAGGCACTGAAATAACCAGACAGAGAAAAGATCAAGATATATATATTTTTTCTCTTTTTTTTTTTTTTTTTTGCAAACAGAGTCTGGCTCTGTTGCCCAGGTTGGAGTGCAGCAGCATGACCTTGGCTCACTGAAACCTCCACCTCCTGGGCTCGAGCCATTCTCCTACCTCAGCCTCCCAAGTAGCTGGGATCACAGGCACACGCCACCATGCCTGAATAATTTTTGTAGGTTTTTTCTGTGGAGATGGGGTTTTACCACGTTGCCCAGGCTGGTCTCGAACTCCTGGGCTCAAGCAATCTACCTGCCTCAGCCTCCCAAAGTACTAGGTTTATAGGTGTGAGCCAGAATGCCCGGCCAAGAGTATATTTTCATAGCACTGTCTACACAGCAAAAAACTAATTTACTAGAAATAAATTAAACACACTCAGAACAAAAGTATAAGAATGTTATATTTAAAAATACGCTTAAAAAAAAAAACTTACCAGCTGGGTGCGGTGGCTCTACTCCTGTATTCCCAGCACTTTGGGAGGCTGAGGCAGGTGGATCGCCTGAGGTCAGGAGTTCAAGACCAGCCTGGCCAACATGGTGAAATCTCCTCTCTAATAAAAATACAAAAATTAGCTGGGTGTGGTGGCACGCACCTGTAATCCCAGCCACTCGGGGGCTGAGACAGGAGAATCACTTGAACCTGGGAGGCAGAGTTGCAGTGAGCCGAGGTCACACCACTGTACTCCAGCTTGGACGACAGAGTGATATTCTGTCTCGACAAAAACAAACAAACAAACAAACAAAAAAATCTTCTTCCAACTGTTGGGCTGCCTTCCACAGCAACCTCAGTTCTAACTGAAGTTGTCTGACAGGACCTAACAGTGTACACCCTGCCAAATGGGGAGACTTCAGCAAGGTCACTCCCTGTCCTACATTACAAAGGCATTTGCAACTCCCAAGACTGATGAATGCTGATGAAACTTATCCTTTCATTTTTCTGAGGTTTACCATAACACCGTAGAGCTCTCTGAGGTATACAAATGGAGATTTCTCTGACACACACATGTGCTAAGTATATCCTAAAGTCTAGTATCAGTGAAAGTTGAATCCATAAAGAATCCCTAAAAACTTGAAGCTCTTTTTTTTTTTTTAACTATTAATACAATAACTCACCAAAATGGTGATTCCAAGATGCAAAATTCATTTAGCAAAGCCTTCCAATAAGTTTTTTTCTTTCTCTCTCTCTCTTTTTTGGAGACAGAGTCTCGATCTGTTGCCCAGGCTGGAGTGCAGTGGCACAATCTCAGCTCACTGCAACCTCCGCCTTCCAGGTTCAAGCAATTCTTGTGCCTCGGCCTCCCGAGTAGCTGGGATAAGAGGTGCACCACAACACCCGGCTACTTTTTGTATTTTTAATAGAGGCGGGGTTTCACCATGTTGGCCAGGCTGGTCTCGAACTCCTGGCCTAACGTGATCCGCCTGCTTTAGCCTCCCAAAGTGCTGGGATTACAGGCATGAGCTACTGAGCCAGGCCCTAAGATGTTTTCGTCAGCTCCAGCCCTGCCCCAATGGAGTTATTAAATGTTACTCAATAAATTATCCAATTGCTCCTGGAAAGATACACATGGTATAGTTCAAAGGCACTGCTAAGTATAAGACCAGTTCCCAGAATGTCCATGAGGTTACAGGATGAAGTCTACAAACCAGCCAGACCATCAGAGAAAGAAAGAAATTGCTAAGAGACCGAGCAGTCATCCCTGTGCAATACCCGCAATCTCTCAATGGCTAACAGGGTTACCTTTCCCACGAGTTTGCATCCTTTCGGCCACATTGTGGTAGAAATCCTGAGCACACTCTGACTGTTCTTCAATGCTTAGATCCTGAAACAGAGAGACAAAGAGGCTGCTTGTAGCTGAACAAAGTGCAGAAGCACAGCTCTACATTCTAAGAACTTTCCAAAAGCCATTCCTTGTACTGGTAGTAAGCCTAAAAGTAAACACAGGTTATATTAATCCTGCAGGAGAGTAAAACCTATCCATTAATATTATTTCCAATATCCATTGTTGCCGGACTTTTCCTTAGTTCAGCCAAAGACGGGATCCTTGTCCGTCTCACAGCCACAAAAATTTAGGCTCGCAGGCGGTTTGAATGGTGAGTAAGACAGGGTTTTATTAGGTGAAAAGGAAGAAAAGGGGGAATCCGAGACACTCACCAGGCCAGAGTCCCTGCTAGAGTGCTTCCTGCCAGCAGCTAGAATCCTGGGCTCCACACAGAAAGAAGAGGGGCCAGGCTCCTCCCTGCTACAAATGGTGCAAACTTCCCAAAACTCCACCCCGGTGGGCAGGCTGGCTGGAGTTTTTCCGGGGACCCCTTCCCACCTAGCGGTCTCACCATGACCATCTCATTCTTTTTGCTAAATCTACATATTCTTAAATAGATTTAATGCATGTTTTGATAATTTACATATTTTACGTACATTTCTATTTATCTAATCCACTGAATCATTTCTGGTGGCTTTATAACACTGCATTATATTAACTGACTTCTTCGACTCTCCTCTACCACTGTGCATTTGAGTTGCTCCCCCTCTTTCACTGTTGTGCACTGTAGGTATAAATAATTTTGTAAGGACTATCTTCTTTTCGGTTCTCTGTCATATATTTCCAAAAGTGGCATTAACCGCTTAATATGAATAAACAACGTTATAGCACTAAGTATCTATTGCTAGCCACACTCCTCAGAAACTCAGTGCACACTGTCATTAACCACGTGTATGCACTTACTTCCCTATGGCCCTTACAACATTGGGCTTGATAATTTTTATTTGGTTTTACTGATTTTATAGGTGTAATATATGTATTTGTTTCTCACTTTCTGCCAAAGAATATTTAAAGTCTATTTAAAAGATAAATGCAGTTCAGCACAAGAGACTAGAAAATAAAAAGAATAACAAATAACTGTAATCCCAGTGCTCTGGGAGGTTGAGGCTAGAGGATCGATTGAGCCTAGGAGTTTGAGGCCAGCCTGGGCAACATAGTGAGACCCCATCTCAAGAAAGAAAAGAAAAGAGAAGAGGAAAGAAAGAAAGGGGAGAGAAAGGAGAGAAAGGAAAGAAAGAGAAAGAAAGAAATTTAAAAAAAATTTTAACAATAATAAGTAAAAAAAAAAAAAAAAAATTAAACATGGAGAGAGACCTAAAGCAGAGCCACAGATGACAAGACAGAAATGTTTTCCTGGAAGAAGTCTAAATTAGTCAAGAGTCAGCCCATACATCTGTCTCTAACTAAACTTTTTAGCAACCATCACTAGGATGAAAACAGTTATGTAATTCAGGGTTCAAAAGATGAAAGCAAACAAATTCTTCAGGTGAAATTCTGACACCAAAATCAAAAATTTCTCCCAACGGTTCTCACAAGGATGTCACAGTAGAAGAACATGAATAAGGCTGAGAACAAACCCCCAGGACCGGCTGTCACAGACCTCATCTACACAGGCCAATGACATCACACACCAAGGGCCGGTACATCCTGTGGAAGCCTGCAGCAGTCTGACCATCCGGCTTAACTCTAAAAGGATGGCAGGACACTTGGGGTCAGGAGCAGTCACCTCATTCCCTCAGTAAAAATGGCCAAGCACTCATGGCACTTTGTGATCACCTTGACTGCAGCCCTTGTTACTGTCAACTAGTTACCCATATACATGCAATTTGGTTGAATTAAAATTGATCCCTCATCTATAAAAGCCTAGGTACTACCTTTAGTAAAGTTCAGATATTTCACTATATTAAGCTCTTATTTATATTCATGACTTCCCACTGTTTTATTTTTTATCGCACAGATTTTTAAAAAGTTAATACTATTAAGCCTTTTATCTGGTCATTAAAAACAATTCTTTTGGCCAGGCGCAGTGGCTCATGCCTGTAATTCCAGCACTTTGGGAGGCTGAGGCGGGTAGATCACCTGAGGTCAGGAGTTCAAGACCAGCCTGGCCAAAATGGCAAAACCCCGTCTCTACTAATAATACAAAAATTACCTGGGCATGCTAGTGCACACCTGTAATCCCAGCTACTCGGGAGGCTGAGGCAGGAGAATCGCTTGAACCCTGGAAGCGGAGGCTGCAGTGAGCCGAGATCACACCATTGCACTCCAGCCTGGGCGACAGAGTGAGACTCCGACTCAAGACAAACAAATTCCTTTTTTTTTTTTTTAGCTTTTAGATTTCATTCCTCTTTTTATTTAATTTTTTAAAATATATAGAGACAAGGTCTCACTGTGTTGCCCAGGCTGGTCCTAACTCCTGGGTTCAAGTGATCCTTCTGCCTTGACCTCCCAAAGTGCTGCGATTACAGGTGTGAGCCACCACGCCTGGACAAAACAATTTTTTGATAGTTCAATTTTAGCTCCCCTCTACAGGTGAAATACATATCCTCATCTACTTTCTATTTTCTTTTCCTCCGACATAAGAGTCTCACTCTCTTGCCCAGGCTGGAGTGCAGTGGTGTGATCTCACTGCAACCTCTGCCTCCTGGGTTCAAGCGATTCTCCTGCCTCAGCCTCCCAAGTAGCTGGGATTACAGGCCTCCACCACCACACCCAGCTAATTTTCTTTTTTTTTTTTTTTTTTTTGAGGCCTTGGGGAGGAGGTTCCAGGTTCCTGGGATGACAGAGTCCCACCTGGTCTGGCCCCAGCCAGACGGTCTACTTTCCTTTCTGGAAGTGACATGTGTGGCCCTGCCCTGTCCCACTGCCGAAAAGTACAGATGCTGAAATAATCCATTTGCCAAAACTGCTGGATAAAGAGCTTAAATCAGGCTGCTGGCCATTTTGCTGCAGTCCTTATGCAAAGAGCTACTTGGTTGTTTCTCTTTTCTTCACCTTTTTCTTTTTCTTGTTTCCTTTTTTTTTTTTTTCCTGAGACGGAGTCTCGCTCTGTCACCCAGGCTGGAGTGTAATGGCGGGATCTTGGCTCACTGCAATCTCCGCCTCCCGGTTCAAGTGATTCTCCTGCCTCAGCCTCCCGAGTAGCTAGGATTACTGGCACCGGCCACCAAGCCCGGCTAATTTTTGTATTTTCAGTAGAGACAGAGTTTCACCATGTTAGCCAGGATGGTCTTGAACTCCTGGCCTCAAGTGATCCGGCTGCCTCGGCCTCCCAAAGTGCTGGTATTAAAGGCATGAGCCACCATACCAAGCTCATATCCTAATCTACTTTCTTCTCAATATTTTCATGTTTAGCTCTTTGATTTGGCTGAAATGTAAGGTGCATGGTATGAAACACGTAACTAAAATTAACTTTATACAAGCCTATCTGTCATCATCAGCACTTAGTAAAGCACGATCTTATTCCCTCTCACCCTCCCAGTTGTCATATAACTTGCTCCTGAGAAATGAAATCTATTTCTGAAATCTCTGGTTTATTTCACTGTTCTATATTTTCATTTTTTACCCAAATCTCATCTAGGTGTGAAGACTTTCATTTTAGAATATATTTAAAAGTCTGCTGGATTTAGAAGCCTCCCTGCTTCACAAATTCTTGCTTTTTACCCCCTCACAAAAAAATCATATGGTATATGTTTTCTTGTTTTTCTAGAATAAATAATGAAACACTGTAATTTAAATGATATTTTAACTGTTTATACTGACCTGCAAAGTTTGTTGGCTTGTTTTGAGATGGAGTCCCAATCTGTCGCCCAGGCTGGAGTGCAGTGGCACAATCTTGGCCCACTGAAACCTCTGCCTCCCAGGTTCAAGCGATTCTCCTGCCTCAGCCTCCTGAGTAGCTGGGAATACATGTGTGCGCCACCACACCTGGCTAATTTTTGTATTTTTAGTAGACACAGGGTTTCGCCATGTTGTCTAGGCTGGTCTCGAACTCCTGACCTCAAGTGTTCCGCCCGCCTTGGCTTCCCAAAGTGCTGGGATCACAGGCATAAGCCACCACACCTGGCCACCATCAAACTGTCTTTTAATTCTTTGAATGAACTTCTAATTTGCCACATTAAATTCTCAATATTTAACATTCTTTATTGCTGTTGTTTTTAAAAATTACTTTTTTTGTGTGTGTGTGTGACGGAGTCTCACTCTGTCACCCGGGCTGGAGTGCAGTGGCACCATCTTGGCTCCCTGCAACCTCCACCTCCCAGGTTCAAGCAATTCTCCTGCCTCAGCCTCCCGAGTGGCTGGGATTACAGCTGCCCGTCACTACGCCCAGCTAATTTTTTGTATTTTTCATAGTAGAGATGGGGTTTCACCATGTTGGACAGGCTGGTCTCGAACTCCTGACCTCGTGATTCGCCCGCCCTGGCCTCCCAAAGTGCTGGGATTACTGGTGTAAGCGACACCACCCGGCCTAAAATTATTATTTGTTTAAAAATGCTAGGCTGTTTAATTTTTTTATCACTAGTATGTACACTGTAAGTAAATTCTGTGGACTTATCTTGCCATGTTGCTATATCTGTACTTCTATTACTGTTCTGTTTTCCCTTGGATTTTCTTGATAAGATTTTTTCCTGAATTTCCTAAAAATTACATTTGTATTCATTCTAAAAGCACTCATTACTCATTACACGATTAGTAGAACTCAAGCCACTGTACCAATTCTATAAAAAGGTCAAGAAAATGCTCAGATGGCTTTCTATTTAAATGGGAAGACTGAATGCAATCATTATAATATTCTATAATTACAAACAAGAAGGACAAAGTACCATGGGGCATACCGTCAGTCTCACTTTTTCTTACTGGAGCTGTCTCCTTCTCTAGATAGGTACGGTGGCAGCAGCAGTAAGTGTGCTTATTTTATACTAACACCTGTGGTGAGATGGTGGTGACCAGATCTTTCTAGTGATGCTCGCCAGAAAGGTTATCATCTTCCTGTTCTGCGGTGTGAACCCAAGTAGATCCAGAACTACTCTATGAGAAAAATCCTAAAGCTACCCACCCTACCCACCCCCAGCTGACTGTGAAAGCAGGATGAGCCTCGATCTGAGCATGCTCCGTAGGTCAAATGCGTGGGTTTTCATTACCACCACCCCAAACCTCTATTTCCAGTTCTCCAAGGAGACTTCCATCTAGCCCTCATCTATGAATTGATGAAATATATTTACACTATACATTCTCCAAGTTATAGCTCTGTACTAAATTAGATCACCAGACAAATACATCCATGGACTACAATTTAGGTCAGCTGGAGATATTTTTTCAGAGAACTAGTTTTAGTTTTAAGCCTGGACTTTTTGTTTTTTTAAATCTTTTTAGACAAGAGTCTTGCTGTGTTGCCCAGGCTGGTGGTGCAGAGGTGCCACCTCGGCTCACTGCAACCTCTGCTTCCCAGGTTCAAGTGCCTCAGCCTCCCTTGTAGCTGGGATTACAAGCGAGTGCCATCGCACCAGGTAATTTTTGTAGAGACAGGGTTTTGTCATGTTGAACAGGCTGGTCTCAAACTCCTGGCCTCAAGTGATCTGCCTGCCTTAGCCTCCCAAAGTGCTGGGATTATAGGCACGAGCCACTGCACCCAGCCTATGCCTGGACTTCTATGTAGGTAATCACAGTAGTAGCTATGTGAAGAACATGTCCATAAGAATATGTTTATAAACTCCAAGTACCATCAAATTATGACTTTGTTCTCTCACTCTTATTTTAAATTAATTTTCTAAACCTCAAATCCTTTCAATAAGCAGAATGGGTCTAGATAACAAAACGACTACCATTATGGAGTGTGAGATGAGATTTTTTTTTTCTTGAGATGGAGTTTCACTGTTGTCACCCAGGTGTGATCACCCATCTTGTCACCCATCACGCAATGGCGTGATCTTCGTTCACTGCCATCTCTACCTCCTGGGTTCAAGCAATTCTCCTGCTTTGGCCTCCCAAGTAGCTGGGATTACAGGCACCCGCCACCATGCCCAGCTTATTTTTGTATTTTTGGTAGAGGCAGGGTTTCACCACATTGGCCAGGCTGGTCTCGAACTCCTGACCTCAGGTGATCCGCCCGCCTTGGCCTCCCAAAGTGCTAAGACTATAAGCATGAGCCACCGCGACTGGCCAAGATGAGTATTTTTTTTAACTATTAAACTCTCAAGTCTAACTTTATTATGGTTAACATTTTAACTGATATTTGAATTTTCCTTTATGGTGCTATAATTTAACTTGTTATTGTTTTATTTATTATTATTTTTTCAGAAATGGCATTTCACTACATTGCCCAGGATGGAGTTTAGTAGCTATTGACAGATGTAATTGTAGCTCACTGCAGCCTCACATTCCTAGGCTCAAGCAATCCTCCTGCCTCAGCCTCCTCCTGGGTAGGGGGGACAGCAGGTACACACTGCAGTGCCCAAATCTATCCTTCAAGTATTTTCTGCAAAAGCTTATCCATTCAATCTTTTTAGGTAGTTTACACATGGTTTTACACCTTTCATTTGCACCAAATTTTAGCACTTAACTTAGAAGAAACTATATTCATTCTTGTGATTATTACTACAGATTTGAGCATTCCTAACCCAAAAATAAAAAATCTGAAATGCTCAAAAATCCCAAATTTGTCAGTGTCGACATGACACCACAAGTGGGAAATTCCACACCTGGCCTCATGTGATGATGGGCTAGAGTCAAAAAGCAGCCAAAACTGTTACATGCCCAAAACTGCTTAAAATGTGGTATAAAATTACCTTCAGGCTATGTATGTAAGGCATATATACAACAAATGAATTCTGTGTTTGGACTTGGGTCCCAGTCCCAAGTTATCTTATATATGTGCAAATATTCCAAAATCTGGGAAAACCCCAAAATCTGAAACACTTCTGGTCCCAAGGCTCTCGGATAAGGGATACTCAACCTGTAGTGCTCGCTTCCAACTAGAAACTCTCTGAGCTCCTTTTAGAGACCCGAGAGGCCTGTCTTATTGGTGTCAAGGGATCATGTTCTCCTCCCCCAGCCCAGCACAACCCCTGTAATTTTACAATACAATGCAGAAAACTCCTTTTCTATTCCTACTGCAGTTTATGCTCCAGTACAGTATTGCTTTCATAATGTAAAAGAACTCACCCCTGCCACTGTCTCTCATCCTGCTTTCCATTCTTGTAGGACTTAACACTATGTTACAGATCTGCTTATTGTCCATTTCCCCAACTAAAATGTTAGCTCCACGAGGGCACTGTTCACCACCATATCCTCATGCCTAGAACAAGGCCAGGCACAGGGTTAGTGCTCAGTATGGGTTGAATGAATAAATGTGGCCATTTATTACCATTCCTCCCTTTATAAGATGCTGAAGACAATTGTCCACAGATTTCTTTCTACCTATCTGTGAGCAAAGGCAATGACTGCCTTTGTTTTGCAACATCTTTTCAAGGATATCTGTATAACAAACAGCTTTAGGAGACAGAGAGAGTGCCTCCTTCAAGAGAAAAGGGTAGACTGCTTACTGTCTAATAAGGATCCCTAAATCCAAGGTTCCTCTCCTCTAATACAACTCACTGCATGCACAGGCTTTCCCTGGTCTTCTCTGCATTATCCCATAGGAACAGATACTCAGGGATAAGCACAAATGCAAATGCTCTGGCTACTGCTACTGCTGTAAGAAACTGGCCTTTGTCTCTGACCCAGGAGACTCGTGTCTTTGGCCAGTATCTGTGAAACCATGGCAGGTTAATTTGTTAGCCTGCAAATAAGGTAACTCTCAGGCCCCTCACAGTGTTTGCCAAAGGGGCAAAGTGAGAGCAGCTTTGTGTTGGTAAGTTCTTTTAGGCTCTACAAAACTCCAAAAGGTTTGTCATAATTTTCCAAGAAAAAAAGATAGTAGAGCAGTGAGTAAATCCTTTACCTCAAGTACTCTCTAATCATTGTACGGGATCATCTTTTCTATAATCTTTTTTTTTTTGAGATGGAGTCTCGCTCTGTCGCCAGGCTGCAGTGCAGTGGCGTGATCTCAGTTCACTGCAACCTACGCCTCCCAGGTTCGAGCAATTCTCCTGCCTCAGCCTCCCGAGTAGCTGGGACTACAGGCATGTGCCACCACGCCCAGCTAATTTTTTTATTTCTAGTAGAGACAGGGTTTCACCATCTTGGCCAGGCTGGTCTTGACCTCCTGACCTCGTGATCCATCCTCCTCGGCCTCCTAAAGTGCCGGGATTACAGGCATGAGCCACCGCACCTGGCATCTTTTCTGTAACATCTGAGTAAAGTTGTCATTTTATTTTTCTAAAATAAATTTGTACTCTGTGATTAAGACATTGACAAGTGGATGTCTATCTTTGAACATTATGCTGAGAGGCACTCTATACACTTTCTTAACAGTCTGGCTGAGATCTTTGTTTCCACTTCCAGTTTTGAAAACCTTTGACTATTTTCCTTGCCTATGTTTTCTGTGTATTTCATCCAGAACTTCCATCATTTCAATGTGAATTGCCACAGTCTATTTTATGGGTTCATTAAGTTTTGTCTGTACTGCTGTTAATTGCTTAATCTATTTAGGTATTAGCTTTCATGTCCATATTTTTTTGTATTACCAATTTGTGCTGCCTTCAATAATTTTTTAAAGGAAAAGAACCATATGAGGGCTTTAATCCTCTTTAAAAATGAAACACACATTTAAAGTGTGCCAAGCATGCAGTCCTCATATTCTGAGAAAGTCCATCTCACCAGGGAGTATATCTTGAGGTCATTAGTAACTAGTAGAATACAGACTTAAACATTTCCACATTTAGATGAAGAAAACAGGGCAAAACTAACTGTGTCAAATTCAATTACTGGCAAAATAAAGGTGGTGGGAACCGTTAAGATACATATGCTCATTTTGCATCTCCAAAAACAAACAAAAAAGCCAGAAATCCGTCATTTTTAGCAGCTAGACAGTGTCTAAGGAACGCATATGTTCTTCATAAAGGTCATAAAATTATTTTTAGCGTAAGAAATGTTTCAACCCTTGCCTTCCCTTTACTGAATGAAATGTGTAGTGGGCTAAGAAATCCAGTAACTCCCATGTTACAAGTTGCACAAGAGACACACAGTGCAGACAGAAGGGTCCAGATTGCCAAAAAGCAGAATTCCCAAAGACATTTTGTTCATTTAAAATACTTTGATGTCACTAGAGTCTGAGCAGATACAGCGTGATTCATGAACTCTAGAAGACCTGTAGTATCCTATTGGCCTTTTTTACTAAGTAAGTGGAATTATTAAACATGCGGTACTAAAAATCAGAGAACACACTCCTGAATAGGAGTTCATTAATGCAACTGTGAGATCAGCTTACTTTTCTGTTTACCTACTGGTTACTTCTGCTTTCCAACAGCCTTAGGGAAAGTCAAAAGTATTTAGATGAAAAAACATGAACCAGCTTTTCATGAACTACGGCAAGTGATTTAAAGAAAAAAAAATCTTGTAAGAGGCAGCTAAGCTTCCTTCACCACATCAACAAGGGCGGGGCTAAGGGGCTGCCCATGCTTGAACCTCACTTTTGTAACTAGAACCACTGGGCTCAGCTCTTTCCCCTAAACCAGCATGTGGAACAAGACCTCATGCTAGATCTTCCTGTAGTTCATAAGTGTGATGACTGGGTTTTCATGCTGGGTTTTCATGTGTGAGATATGCCTCCCTCAAACCTTGTTACAACACTGGCACATTGCCTGTCGCATGTGAAGAAAGACGAAAAAAAGACCTCATGCGCATGAGGGTGGAACTTGGCTCTGACAGGGTTCAGCTTGGCAGTGCTTGCTGAACACTTCCTGAATCTGGACTTCACTCATTGTGAGAGTTTCACAGAGGTTCTTCAGGTGAGGGTTATTGTCTTTAATTTCTTCTTCTGGAACACACTGTGTTGCCTTCTCCAAAACATCTGCAACCTCTAACAAGTCCTTGCAGAAGCCCTGAATGCTACACATATTTGCCTCCTCCACCAATTTTTGGCTGATCTGCTGCAAGTCCTCAGTATCTGCCAATGCTTGCTTATCTTCTTCCACAGCCTCCTTCAGCTGCTCTTCTAACTTGACTTCTTCCATGAGTATCTTGTCCGTAGAGGGAGTATCTGTCCTCCATTTGGTTTGGATCCACATCCTCTTCCAAGTGCTGGCAACTGTTCTTTTGTTTTGTAGCTGTGTGCAGAACTGAGAAGGCTGGGAGACAATGCCAACACCAGGAGACTGCATGGCACCAGCCTCACGCATGGAGCCACCACGGCTGCCCCAGGATGATGATTTAAGTTTCCCCTCGCCTATCACTATGTGCTTCTATGAAACATTTTTAATTATTTTTACTCATTCAACATAATTATCAAATACATCTTTTTTTTTTTTTTTTTTTTTTTTTTGAGATAGAGTCTCACTCCCATGCCGAGGCTGGAGTGCAGTGGCGTGATCTAGGCTCACTGTAAGCTCCGCCTCCCGGGTTCACGCCATTCTCCTGCCTCAGCCTCCCAAGGAGCTGGGGACTACAGGTGCTCGCCACCACACCTGGCTAATTTTTTGTATTTTTTAGTAGAGACGGGGTTTCACCGTGTTAGCCAGGATGGTCTCGATCTCCTGACCTTGTGATCCGCCCATCTCAGCCTCCCAAAGTGCTGGGATTACAGGCGTAAGCCACCGCACCCGGCCTCAAATACATCTTTTATCTACTTTTTTTCCTTATGACTTATAGATGCGGAGAGCTCAGAGCTATTTCCACTGCCTCACTTCTCATCCTCAGTGCTTCTAGTTTTAAAATTAGGTCCTGGGTTGCTACCCCTGCTGAAGTTCTCACAATAATTAAAGCCTATTTGCTAGTTAAAGGGTCTTTGTTTTGGGTACATACTTCTGTTCTTCTGACAGTAAATTACGTGGCAGGGCAAACTACTCTTTGATTAAATATATAGTTTACAACAGTAGAGTCATTTTAAGGTATAGGAGGACACTTATCTTTCTACTTATTCTGGGAAAGAACATGGGAATGAAGATATAACCATGTCTTAAACTGTGTATTTTTTTGTCCTCATTCAGGTACAAAGCTTTAAGTCCATATAATATAATCAGTATCAGATTATTATTATTATTTTTTTTGAGACAGAGTTTTTTTGCTCTTGTTGCCCAGGCTGGAGTACAATGGTGTGACCTTGGCTAACTGCAACCTTGGCCTCCCAGGTTCAAGTGATTCTCCTGCCTCAGCCTCCCTAGTAGCTGGGATTACAGGCACCCGCCACCACGCCCAGCTAATTTTTTGTATTTTTAGTAGAGACGTGGTTTCACTATGTTGGCCAGGCGATCCACCCGCATCGGCTTCCCAAAGTGCTAGGATTACAGGCGTGAGCCACTGTGCCCAGCTCAGTATCAGATTTTTATAGGACTGGCTAGAAAAATAACAATGAAACAAGCAAAAGGTGTTATGTTGTGCTTAACTGCTTCCTTAGAAAGAAGAGCTTATCAGAATGACTATTAAGAAGTCTTTTAGAAACTGAATTGATTGCCATGAATGGAGTATTAAGGGACTAATACAAATTAAAAAAATAAAAATAACTGAATTGAGAAACCCAAAAAATGAGGGGTGTTTTGTTTTGTTTTTTGTTTTTTTTTGAGATGGAGTCTTGCTCTGTTGCCCAGGCTGGAGTGCAGTGGCATGATCTCAGCTCACTGCAACCCCACCTTTTGGGTTCAAGTGATTCTTCTGCCTCAGCCTCCCGAGTAGCTGGGACTACAGGCAAGCGCCACCATGCCCAGCTAATTTTTGTATTTTTAGTAGAGACAGGGTTTCACCATATTGGCCAGGCTGGTCTTGAAATCCTGACCTCGTGATCCACCCACCTCAGCCTCCCAAAGTGCTGGGATTACAGGTGTGAGCAACCTCGCCCAGCCCCAAGTTTATTAAAAAGCACTAATGCAATATCCAACAAATTAAAGGGTAGGTACTTTGAGGAAGTAGAGCCTGCCTCCTTTAAAAGCAGGACAAGCTACACTTTCAGAATAGGGAAAAAATGTATCTGAGGGATTTATTAACACTTAGCAAGGGCAGGATTTAAATAGTTTGAGCAGCAAAAGAGTTTTTCCAGAAGTTTTATTTACTTTTATTTAATTGCAGTCTAAACATGTGTCTTACAGTGAGCGTTTTCATATAAATAATTTACAGAAAAAAGTTATTTACAAAGCCACAGATCTCATTCAGTTAGGTAATATGGTTTTCTAGTTATTATGGGAAAGGTTAACACTTGATTGGGTCTATACAGTGCCTTAAAATTGCCCTCACCACATGAAGCTCTGTCCAGATGACAAAGAGAATGTATACCTCTTCATAAGTGACTATATATACTCCTGAATCCATAATCACTCTCAGACCTGTGTGAAGCTTGGTTAAGGTGAGATTCTTAAATTCAAGTTAGGCCAGGTATTGTGGCTCAATCCTGTAATCCCGGCACATTGGGAGGCCAAGGTGGGCGGATCATGTGAGGCTAGGAGTTCATGACCAGCCTGGCTAACAGAGTAACACCCCATCTCTACTAAACATACAAAAAATTAGCTCGGCATGGTGGTGCACACCTGTAATCTCAGCTATGCAGGAGGCTGGGGCATAAAAATTGCTTGAACCTGGGAGGCAGAGGTTGGGGTGAGCCGAAATCATGCCACTGCACTACAGCCTGGGCAACAGAGCAAGACTCTATCTTAAAAAAAAAAAAAAAAAAAAAAAAAAATCAGGCCAGGCATGGTGGCTCACTTCTGTAACCCCAAGGTTTTGGGAGGCCAAGGCGGGCAGACCACTTGAGGTCAGGAGTTCAAGACTAGCTTGGCCAACATAGTGAAATCCTGTGTCTACAAAAAAAAAAAAAAGTAAAAATTATCTGGGCATGGTGGCACATGCATGTAATCCCAGCTACTCGAGAGGATGAGGGAGGACGATCACTGGAACCTGGAAGGTAAAGGTTGCAATGAGCAGAGATCACACCACTGCACTCCAGCCTGGCCAACAGAGCAAGACTCCTATCTCAAAAAGAAATAATAATAATTCAAGTTATGTTGTACAGATTAGGTTTTAAAAATTAAGCTTTATTAATTTGGCTCAGCAATTTAAATTCTTGCTATGATGATTTGTAAGAACAGAAAAGTAGCTGATGGCAACTATATTTTCAACATAAAAGGATTCTGTGTTAATGACATAGCTGCCCATCTCATTTGCAATGGAAATATCTTGTTTTAAAGAATGTATAGAGGTACCGTAAGAGTATACATGTTTTAACATTAAGTAGCTAGTAAGACTAGCAAGAAAGAAAAAAGAGCAAAATAAACAAGCTTCAGAAAAATATTAGCAAACAACATTTGCTGAATAGCACTGGGCGCGGTGGCTCACACCTATAATCCCAGCTCTTTGGGAGGCCAAGTTGGGAAGATCACCTGAGGTCAGGAATTCAAGACCAGCCTGGGCAACATAGGGAAACCCTGTCTCTACAAAAAATAAAAAACTGAGCCAGACATGGTGGTGTGTGCCACTAGTCCCAGCTACTCAGGAGACTAAGGATCACTTGAGTCTGGGAGGTCAAGTCTGCAGTGAGCAGCAACTGCGCTATTGTGCTCCAGTCCAGGAGATAGAGCAACACACTGCTTCAAAAAAAGAAAAGGAAAGGAAAGGAAAGAAAGAGAAGTGTGTTGCATAGTAAAGCATTATACTGCCATACTGCAGTGGGTATGAAAATTACGCAGGTGCTGAAATTTAAATTCTAAAAACAAAAAACATCTTAGTGTAGACAAGGTGTTTCTTGATAAAGATAAAATGGCTTAAAAATTTTAATGCAGTTCGGAAAAGATTTAATTTTCTAGACTTGACCCATATGCTGAAAAGGCTGCTCACCACCGGCATATACAGGGCTTGGAGAAAACAGAAATGATGTGGGAAAGATGTGGGCAAGAGCAGATCACTCTTCTGGATCTCAGAAATTTTAGAAAGAATAATACTGTGGGATGCAGTAGGAACAATTATCCATTTATGGCAAGGCTGACTGGGCAGTTTTTAAACAGGTAAGAATGGATTTTCATATTGCATAGGCCCTTAGGATACCATCTAGAAAGTTTAGTTGGTGGTAATAACATTAATTTAAAGGTTTTGAGCAGTTTTGAGGAACTGAGTACAAAGACTTTTTTTTTTTTTTTCCCCCCAGATGGAGTCTCGCTCTGTCATCCAGGCTGGAGTGCAGTGGTGCAATCTCCGCTCACTGCAAGCTCTGCCTCCCAGGTTCATGCCATTCTCCTGCCTCAGCCTCCCGAGTAGCTGGGACTACAGGCGCCTGCCACCACGCCCAGCTAATTTTTTGTATTTTTAGTAGAGACAAGGTTTCACCGTGATAGCCAGGATGGTCTCTATCTCCTGACCTTGTGATCCGCCTGCCTCGGCCTCCCAAAATGTTGGGATTACAGGTGTGAGCCACCGCACCCGGCCACAAAGGCTATTTTATACTACCACATTCTTCACAACTTCAGAGGAACTGCCCCAAGAAATTTATATGATTAGTGATCTGAAGCTAGTTATGTTAGTTCAAGTGTAAAGAGTGTTTATTTATTTATTTGAAAGGACATTAACTTGCAGACAAAGGCCAAAAGGGCTTCTCTAGGGACATTCAGTTTAAAAAACATCTCTTTCATATATGGTATGTGCAGACTTCACACTAAAGATACCTGAGATACATGCATAGGACTTGGTCACCTAACCATGAAACACATAGTGTAGAAATGGAAAATAGGTGGCTTAGTGGCTCTTAAAACAGGAGGAATCTGAGGCCATATGCAGGTCTCTGATATAAACTAGTGATGCCTTACAAATAGGCATTGTGATATTTGTACCAGTTAATTACCTCTTTACTTTGGTATACTCATTTAGAAGTCTACTAAATTATTACAGAATAAGAACACATCACACTTCTGAGCAAAAGAAAAATACCAAATCTGAGTTGAGCAATTTTCTAAAACATATTATACAGCATACATGCTATATGTACTACAGTATATATACACTAACTTAATATAGCTATCCCGTGAACATTTCATGTGGGCTCAAGAAAAAAATAAATATAAAACCTCAGTTTTTAGTTCTGATAAAAATGAAAGATGGTGTCACATGAACTCTGAATTGTTCCATATTAAGGATATCTATCATGTTTCCTAACTTAAAAAAAAATCAATAACAGCTCACTTGTTTTGACTCTAAATGTTTTACTCTAGAGAGAAAAAATACCTAGAGAAAGACAGCTACTTACTTACACAGTCTAATTACATTTCTGAAGGGCGAGAAAGCAAGCTTTTCTCCTTTACAAACTGAATTCAATATCTAAAAATTATTTCGACACAAGTCCACTGCTTATTAGCCTAGTGATTGCTGACTCCAGCTAGAATATAGCTAAACAGTTAAACACCCTGCTGCTTTTCTAATTTCCTTTTTCTTTCTAAGATTTCCTTACTGCATAGAAGGAACTTTCAGAGCTAATTCTGAGTTTAATGGTTATAGAATGTTACAACAGAATTAATCCCTATTTACAAAATGAATTCCTTTACAGGCAGTCTTATTAATTATTGCCACTGAAATTATGGGTAAAAGAAACAGGTGTGGAAATCACAAGTTCTGGTTGACATTGGCAAAATCTAGCTGTGTAACCTTGGACAAGTCACTTATCCTCTTTGGCTCTCAACTTCCTCATCTATAAAATAAAGGGACTGAAACTCCATAGTTGCTAAAGTCCCTTTCATTGTCTAAATTCTATCTGTCCTTTCTCTAACTGAATGAAAAAATTCAAAATCAAAATACAAAAAACAAAACAGAATTCAACAACGACAACCCTTAAAATTACTGCCACTGGCCTAACAATGGTTGCACAGAGTTAAAGGTCTACTATGGCAGTTTATACTATTTACAAGGTCACAAGTCAAAAAGGCCTGTTACTAAAGCACATACTTCAAGTGGCTTCAGGTCAGAATTTCCACACAAAGATGATCCAAACACCACTGAGTTGTAGTGGAAAAGTACTAGCCTAAGAGTTGGGTTTTAGCTTGATTCAGAGGCTTTTCTTAGGTAAGTAATTTAACATCTCTTGGTCTGGATTTTTCTCAGGCATAAAATGACAAGGTTGCACTATATTATCTCTAAGACCTTTCCTCAAACCAAAACTCTATGTTTCTACGTGGTTATTCTCAACCTACCCTTTTGTAATGCATTCCTTCCAAAAACAGCTTGGTCTGTTTATAGATTTCTTGGCCTGTCTTGTGGAAGGTCTTGAGAAATTCTATGAACTCCTTAGACACTCTATCCGTTTCAATGCTGGTTTGCCGGTTTATGGAAGGACTGGGAGCTTTTGCTTCCTGAATTTCTGCTGGGAAAATTAAACATAGTAAGTTTCATGACATAAAAGATCCATGCATGGAATTACTTTAAGTATCTTACCTAAGGTTATTTAAATTATGTTTCATCAAAGTTAAACTTGAATTTAAATCATTTTATGTTTGAATGGTTGGACAACTTTCCTTAAAGTAAACTAAATCTGTTTTACAAGTAGGAAGTATGAGTAGACAAAACTACATTATCTAAAAGATATTCCTACTGAAATAAAAGTTGTTCTATTAGTATTTTCTTTGCCAAAATCTATCACGCTTTGATCTATATATTCAATCATGAACACTGAAATGGCACCACTAGGCTTCTCAAAGACTGCTGGAGTTTATAAAACTAGTCAACAAATAGAATAACAATCAATAGAAGCACTGAAATGTTAAATGACTTATAAATGTCAGACAACCTTTCCAAATCCCATTTTACTTGAGAAAAAAGCAAAGGTTAATGTGTTTATGTGGAGACTCACAATTATTTACCCACCATTTCGTTGGTGAGTCATACTGATCAAAGTGAAAGAACGCATCCAAAGTATTAATAGCATGATGAACACAACAAAGCATACAATGAAGAGACAAGGGAAACATGCACTACACTATCCCACCGGCTGGGCAGACAATTCTTTCCCCTCTTCAAATAAACACACTGAAAGGAAAATGGGACATTTACACAAGAGAGATAAGGATGTTGTAACAGGCAGTAAGTGCTTTCAGAAAGTATGAACTACCACTTGGTCTTTGACCACATTCTAAGCCTCCTGATTTTGAACTATGCTCTCTAATGTTTATAAGGAAATTAAGTTCCCCATATCCCAATGATTTCCAAAACGAAAAAATAATTTTTTTAAAAGTATGTTTTATTTTTTTTTTGAGACGAAGTCTTGCTCTGTCGCCCAGGCTGGAGTGCAGTGGCACGATCTCAGCTCACTGCAACCTCCACCTGCCAGGTTCAAGCGATTCTCCTACTGAGCTACTCAAGTCTCCGAGTAGCTGCTCTCTCTACAAAAAGTAAGAACATTAGCCAGGCATGGTAGTGCATACCTATAGTGCCAGCTATTTGTGGGGGTTAAAGCAGGAGGATCGCTTGAGCCCAGGAGTTTGACGCTGCAGTGAGCTACGAGATCATCCCACTACACTCCAGCCTGGGCAAAAGAATGAGACCTTGTCTCTTCCAAAAAAAAAAAAAAAGTAAGGTATGTACACTGTGCTATGTTTTATGTAAAATAGGGGGTAGTGGGATAAGAATATATGTGTTTATAACTCAGAATAAAAGCACAAAAGGATACACAAGAAACTAGTAACAAAAGTTGTCTGAAAGTGGGAGAAACAAAGCAGTGGTGCTTAGGAACTAGATGGGCAAGAGACAAACTAGAAAGGAAACTTCTGACCATACCTGTTATGCTAGAACCATTTGGATATACTATGTTTTAAGTACATAAATAAATCAGGTACAATCTAATTTAAAACAAAAAATGCAACATCTTTTCTAAAATATTTTTTATCTCAATGGAAAACCAAAGATTGTGTTGACATCGGTATGATTAGAAAAAAATTCTTTAGTGTTTGAAAGTGAATCCTTCTCTGATAATTCTGCTTCTAGTCATGATGGAATACTCTGATGGCATTCAGGTTTACTCTACTATCTTAACAACTGGAAGGTCAGACAAAAATATGAACAAAAGGTTTTCAGACACTGGATGACAGACAAACAGCAGATTAACTCCTGAAAGAAGGGAAACAAACAGAGTCTGTCCTAGAGTGTCCCAGCTCACTGCTGGGAGAGTTTTAAAGTCTTGGCACAGGGAGAGGCCACTCAAACAGAGCCTAGCTGACTTGCTGAATTGAGCAGATAGCATTTGGAGTTCACGGAGGCCAATGTGACCAGAATTTGCATGGCAAAATATCATGCAAACACTACGGAGGGGAGAGGGCTACATAGAAAAAGCTCCAGGTATCTGCAGAGGGTTCCCTTGAGTGTGGCTGACTACTGCACATGTGTATGAGGAAACTACCCAAGATGAGAGAAAAACCACCAAGTAACGTGTAGAACCACAGCACAAAGGACGGGAGGAAGAAACATAAGAATCCTGTTTAGGGAGGGGAACATCACACACCGTGGCCTATTGGGTGGTGGGGGACAAGGGGAGGGATAACCTAATTAGGAGAAATACCTAACGTAGGTGATGGGTTGATGGGTGCAGCAAACCACCAGGGCACGTATATACCTATGTAACAAAACTGCATTCTGCACATGTAACCCAGAACTTAAAGTATAATAAAAATAAATAAATAATAATAAATAACATTTAAAAATTCCCGTCTAAGATTATTTTATGTAAAGTGGTATAACACTACTGTTTTAAATTTTTTTTCTTTTTTCTATAAAGTGATATAATACTACTTGAAGGTAGGTAAGTTAAAGATGTATTCTGTAAACCCCAGAACAACCAGTAACAAAAACAAAACAGAACAAAGAGGTATAGCTAACAAGCTGATAGTGGAGATAAAGATGTGGTCATAAAGAAGGCAAGAAAAGAAGAGAAAAGGAACTAAGACAAGTTGGGATAAATACAAACAGCAAGATGGCAGGGGTAAACCTTCCCTTATCAAAAATCACATTAAATATACGTGCTATAAACAGTCTGATAAAATGTCAGAGATTATCAGATTAGGTTAAAAAAACAAGACCCCACTTCATGCTGTCTGTAAGAAATTAACTTTAAATATAAAGATACAAATATGTTAAATACTAATGAAAGGAAAAGCATACTCTGAAACAATGAAAAAGAGCTTAAGTGGTTATACCAATGTTAGACAAAGTAAACTTAAGAACATGGACCATATTACCAAGAACAAAAAAGGGGCACCTCATCATAAAAAAAGACGTTCATTCTTCGAGAAGTCACAGCAACCCTAAATATATATATACTAATAACACTGCTTCAAAACACATAAAACAAAATCTGACAGAACTGAAAGGAGAAACAAATTCACAGTATTTGGAGATTTCAATATTCCTCACTTAGTAATTGACAGAGAGGTGATTTTTAAAAAGTCAGTAAAGACAGAAGACTTGAACAATGCTATCAACCAACTTGACCTATCTGACTCTGATAGAACACTCAACCCAACAAAAACATAACACTCCATCTGACAAAATAATAATGGTAGTAACTTACATATAGATAATGCCTATTATGCACTAAGTACTTTTACAATGCTATTTTGTATAATCCTCACAAGTCTATCAGGTTGTACACTTACAATATTTACAAATGAGGAAGCTGAGGCTTGAATATGTTAAGTAACTTGAATAACGTTGCAGTCACTTACATAGTAAAGAATGGAATTTGAACCCAGGTCTGTGCGCTTAAATCCAAAGCCTGAGCTGTTGACTATGTAACAACTGACTATGAGGTAGTACAACTACCTCAGTAAGCCAGAGGACTGAAGACTCTTCAGAAGAACACCAACTCCTCTGACTTTGGAGGTCTGTACACCAGTCAAAACACAAGAAAATCCTACTCATTTCCTTTATTGCTTTGCTTACAACATGCCTCCCTCCCACACATACTTTTCCAAAGACACACTTTTGCTTTAAAACAAAAAAAACCCTTTTAAAATGTAAATGAGGATTAACTCTATTAGCTAGTTATGATCACACAAGTTACTAAAATCAACACCTGGTTGTTTTTCTCTAAGCTTCCTAAAAATCAATCCCTACTAAGAGGCCAGAAGTTTGGATTAGAGAGGGGAAAGTGAGAGACAGCTCAGGTGTTCGGTATGCAGGGAGGAGGCGACTTATGTTTGAACAGCCAATAGGGATTCCGTGTGTAAGATGAAAGAAGTGAAGAAGTAGGAAATATGGAAAAGAACAACCTAATCCACGTTACAGTTCATAATTTTGGCTAGGGCTCAAACAGCAAGTGCTTGCTCCTAAACTTAAAAGTCACCCTGTGTTTTTGGTTTTTCTTTTTTTTTTTTTAATCAGGGTCTTGCTCTGTCACCCAGGCTGGAGTACGGTTGCATGATCACAGCACATTGCAGCCTCAACCTCCCAGGCACAAATGATCCTCCCATCTCAGCCTCCCAAGTAGTTGGGGCTACAGGCACTAGCCCAGCTAATTTCTTAAATTTTTTTTCTTTTTTTAAAGATGGGGGCCTCACATTGTTGCCCAGGCTGGAGTGCAATGGCACGATCTTGGCTCACTGCAATCTCCACCTCCCAGGTTCAAACAGTTCTCCTGCCTCAGCCTCCCAAGTAGCTGGGATTGCAGGCACGTGCCACCACCCCCAGCTAATTTTTGTATTTTTAGTAGAGACAGGGTTTCACCATGTTGGCCAGTCTGGTCTCGAACTCCCGACCTTAGGTGATCCACCTGCCTCAGCCTCCCAAAGTGCTGGGATCACAGGCGTGAGCCCCTGTGCCAGCCGTATTTCTCTATTTTACTAAATTAACACACGGATTATGATTTTTGTTCAATCAGTTATACTTCATTTATTGTCCTTATTTATAGATTTCTTCATTTTATTTTATTTATTTTTTAAGACGGAGTCTCACTTTGTTGCCCAGGCTGGAGTGGCACGATCTCAGCTCACTGCAACCTCCACTCCCCGGGTTCAAGCGATTCTCCTGACTCTGACTCCCAAGTAGCTGGGATTACAGGCGCACACTTCCACACCTGACTAATTTGGTATTCTTAGTAGAGACGGGGTTGTGCCACGTTGGTCAGGCTGGTCTCAAACTCCCAACCTTAGGTGATCTGCCTGCCTTGGCCTCCCAAAGTGCTGGGATTATAGGCCTGAGCCACCGTGCCTGGCCTTATTGTCCTTATTTATTTTGACATTCAAATTATCCCAGACTTGGCCAGTGGAAACCCCTCCAAGCTGGCTTCTGGATCTTCTGAAATGTCCCCAAAATATTGAAGGGGCCCTTTTTTCCCTACTCTAGCCCCAGAATCAGTCACTTCTCCAAGAAGCCCTGAGTCACTTTAATGAATCAGGTTTACTTTCTAAGGTCTGGGTGGTATTGGTATTTTAACTCTAAAAATGAAAAGATATGCTTTAGAGGATCATCGTCTTCAGATCCGTTCATGAAAGAGGTACACAAGATTCTACTTGGAATGACAACATTATAGGAGTTCTGAAAGAAAAGGGCACTTTGGAATGTATAAGCAAGTATCTCAGCTTGGTCAACCACTATGACTTCCTCTATACAGCTCACTCACCCTGACTGTGGAGACTAAAACACTTTAACTGAGTCTTTACAGTCAAGACATTCCATTTACTTTCTCTGAAGGCGTATCCAACTCTAAAAGAATGTGAAGATATTCTTCAAATTCCTTAGAAGGTTATTTGTATTTTGTCTGCTACCAAGCTGCTATGTATGGCATAAAAACTTTCCTTTATGCTACTAACAGAAGCAAGTAAAACACCAACAGCAACGGTATCATGGACTAAGGAAGATTCAAGAATACAGAATCCAAAAAGTCTGTTTCTAGTCTAGACCCAATACATTAAAACTGCACTTGGGCTAATCTTATCCAAACACAATGGCCAAACAAAAGTAATCAGTGTGAAATGCAAAATTTACCTGGCTAAGTTATATTAAGTGATCTGTGAAACAAAGATACAATGGAATCTTCTTTTCTAACATGAATTTTTAAAATACTTTAAGGTCTTTATCCCCAAAGCTTTCTACAGACAAAAAGCAACTAAAGAACAAACAATCTAAAGTACAAATCTATCACTCAAAAAGATGGGGGATGGGGGGAGACAAGAACAAAGGTAAAAATCATTCTGCATACATATTTTTAAAACAAAATTCACCTGGATTCTTTTTTAATTAATTAATTAATTATTTTAATGTTGGTGTCTCACTCTGCTGCCTAGGCTGGAGTGCAGTGGCACAATCACAGCTCACTGCAGCCATGTAATCCTCCTACCTGGGCTCATGTAATCCTGGGCTCATGTAATCCTCCTACCTTAGTCTTCCAAGTAGCTGGGATTATAGGTAGGTAGAAGCCACTGCACCCAGCTCCAGAAATGTTTCTTTTTAAAGTACAGACTCTGCACTAAATTGTAAATTTTCTTTCAATAGTATAATGCCCACTGTACAGAGGCTTTTGGGACACAGGTTTTTAAAACCACCAAGGAGAGTTAGCAAATATAAATGACAATTATGTACTTAAGTAACAGAAACTTAATTTCATATATATATATTATTTATGATATATATTACATAACCTGGGCTTCTGAAGTATACACATTGGATAAAGGAATATAATGGAAAAATATTGACCCAGGAATTAGGAGACATGAGTTCTCATGCACAAACTCATTGTGCAACCTTGGGTAAATTAGTTAACCTTTATGGACTTTCACACTGTCATCTGCAAAATGAGGCTATTGGAGCTAATAATTTTATACTTGTTTTACTATTTCATCTGTTATCATAAATACTTATCATTTCACTACATATCATCAAGAAACAGACCTTAAGCTAAATAGGAATGAGTATTCTTCATAGCAAATGCCCTTGTGCTCCCTGCAAGATAATTCTATCAGAAGAATAACTTGCATTTTAAAACAGCTAACACTTACTGGAGATCTACTGTGTGTGTCAGGCACTGTGCTAAGCTCTTTACATGCATTAACTCACTGAATCCTCATCACGTGCCTCTGGTAGGTATTATTGTCCCTCAGTGTGGACAGGACCTTGGACAGGAGAGGTTAGTCTGTCCAAGGTCACAAAGCTGGTAAATACAAAGCTAGGGCTCAAACCACGAGTGACTCCAAAGTCACCTTACTACCTGGCTATTCCACCTCCTAATAAATAAATCATGAGCCCAATACATTCTTATTTAATCTCTGGCAGGTACTAATTTTTCCCCCTTTTTAGTAGAGATAAAATTGCTACAACTGGCAGCCAACCAAGAAACAACTTCAAATTAATCATGTAATCAATCTTTTTTCTTTTCTTTCCTTTTTTTAGACAGGGTCTTGCTCTGTCACCCAGGCTGGAGTGCAATGGCACGATTTCGGCTCACTGCAACCTCCTCCTCCTAGATTCAAATGATTCTCCTGCCTCAGCCTTCTGGCCTCAGCTGGAACTACAGGCACATGCCACTGTGCCTGGATGATTTTTCTATTTTTTGTAGAGACGGGGTTTCACCATGTTGCCCAGACTGGTCTCAAACTCCTGAGCTCAGGTAATCCATCTGTCTTGGCCTCCCAAAGCGCTGAGATTACAGGCTTGAGCTACCGCACCAGGTCTGGTATCCATGTCTTAAAGAGGGTGTGTTTTTGGTTATGAGCAATATTTCCTTTTAATAAAACAAAAGGAAACAGCAAAAGTCACAAAACCTAGAAGACCAGCAAGTATCTTAAGAAGTAACACTGTCTTATTATTCATTCCCCGGCCTTCAGGGGAGACTTCATTACAATTACCCCAGGGTAGGAACTGGGGAGCAAGTGAGGGGGCTCCCAGAGAACAGGTCTTCTGACAGCATCAGTGTTGGTTCCCAGTCTCCCTCATTATTTCGCTTTGACTGCATAACTCTGAGTACCAACATAAATTTTCAGAGACAGACTGAGGCCTAACAACAAAGATTCTTTCTTGCTTCATGTTGGGCCACTTCAACTAGCTAGTCTGCTCAATGGTAGAACAACTGTGACTTAAGTGACAATCCTCTTGCTGGTTATATGGCATTTTAAAAAGCAGGGTGAATATGATCACCTACATACAAATCCATGCACTGGAAAATAGCTACTATGGCTCACTTTCATCCCCCCAGGAGCCCAACTTGGGCCTTTTCCTATATGTTCTCAATACACTTCCTCAAGACATAAGCTATCTCTCAAATAAGCTCTCAGGCAGAAAATCTCTCTCTCAGATGACTTTCAAGCCTAGAAATCACCATTTCTGACAAGCTATGAACAGTGAGGGTATTATACCACAGAACAAACCAGGATCCACAAATAAAGGCACAAAAACCAAAACATCCAAAGAGATAGTCATTTGGATAGGGATGAATTTCATAAGCAAAAGTACCTATTTCAATTCTCTTTATTCCTCCTATAAACAAATTTCTCTAAAACACAATGTCTTTCAACCAAAGAGAGTATTGATTTCATATATTGTCTGACCCTCAAACCCAATTTCAGTGTCAAATCTGAGCTGATGTTCTCAAAAAGTTGACAGAAATTACAAAGCTGAGCCTATGAGCATTGGGGAACTCCTCTGTGTCTCACTCAGGCAGAGAAGAAAAAAAAGAGTATCACAACATTACCCTTCTTTGATCCGACCCTGGAAGATGCACTGAAGAATTTCTTCACTGTGGTAACCTTGCGGGTCTTCTCGTTGGTTTTCTTTTCTTCAAACTTGGAGAATGTGAGGGATTGGGCCCCTTGGCTGCTCTGACTGCTGGCAAAGGCCTCTTCTTCCTCCCGCTGGAGTCTGCAATTCAAGAGAGGATTAGAATGATCTAGATATTCTCCAAAGTTTCTCTGTATGTGAAGGTTATTACTCCATTAATTCAGGAGGATCTAAAGATTTTAGACCTAGAGACTAAATATGCCAAATCAGTCTGAGGTCTCACATTGCTACAGGATGCACTACAGATTTCAAATGGGGTCTTCTCATACTCACTCAGCTACTGCTCTAGGGTTACATGAAAGAAATCAAGTCTAATCCTTTTCCCTAACAAGCTCAAGGCTGGAACAGACAAAAAGGTAAGTAAACAACTGCTACAGAATGGGACAGCTGCTACATCAGAGAGTAAAAGTTGAGTGCTGTGAGAACACAGGAAAGAACAACTCAATCTGCTGGGGGAGTCTGACGAGGCTTTACAACGGTGATGTTTGGGTGAGGTCTTAAAGGATAAATAGGATCCTTTTTTTGGTTGTTTTTGAGACAGAGTGTCACTCCATTGCCCAGGCTGGAGTGTAATAGCACGGTATCAGCTCACTACAACCTCTGCCTCCCGAGTTCAAGCAATTCTCATCCCTCAGCCTTCCAAGTTATTAGGACTACAGGCACACACCACCACACCTGACTAATAAGGCTGAATAGGATTCTAAGTGAAAGGACATTCCAGAAAGAAGGAACTACAAATGTGCAAGCCTGTGGTTTGCTTCACAACAAGCTGAATGTAGCCAGAGCACTGGGCGTGTGATGAACTGTGATGCTGGATACACAGGAAGGCTCCAGAGGGTAGGGAATCTTGATTGCTGAGCCCACTATTCTGGATTTCATCATGTGGTAGGGAAGCAAGAAAGACTGTAAATCCAAGAAGTTATCGCTGTCAGATCTGTACTTTAGAAAGATCATGCAGGTAGCTGTGTGACCAACTTGAAGGGTAGAGAAACTAGAGACAGGAACAAGAAGTAAGAGTATATTATAAAGGTTTAAGTAAAAGAAAATAAGCACCTGGAAAATAGGAGTACAAAAGGTAAAATTCAAAAGACTTTTCTGAGTTGGAAGAAACAGAACTTGGTCAAGTTGTAGGTAGCATGGGAGATGAAAGAGAAATCAAGAATGAAACCAAGGTTTTTTAGCTAACTTGGTAAGTAGTGATGCCATTAATTGACTCAGGAGAAGGGTTAGGAGGAAAATGTTCAGAATGCGGAGAATAATAAATAAAAGCAATAAATTTGGCTTTGGATTAGCTGCATGTGAACCACCTGTATTAATTCCCAAACACAGGCCAGGTGCAGTGGCTCCCGCCTGTAATCCCAACACACTGGGAGGCCAAGGCGGCCGGATCACTTGAGCTCAGGAATTTGAGACCAGCCTGGGCAACATGGTGAAACCCTGTCTCTACATAAAATACAAAACTTAGCTGGGCATGGTGGCATACTTCTGTAGTCCTAGCTACTTGGGAGGCTGAAGCAGGAGGATCACTTGAGCCCAGGAAGCAGAGGTTGCAGTAAGTTGAAACTGCACCACTGCACTCCAGCCAGGGTAACAGAGCAAGACCCTGTCTCAAAAACAAACAAACAAACAAAAAGCACAAGCACTATCTAAAAGACAATGATTTTCCAAGTATGATTCCCCAGACAGCAGCGCAGCATCACCAGGCAACTTGTCAGAAATGCAAATTCTCTAGTCTTACTCCCAAGCCACTAAAATCAGAGACTCTGTGGGTAAGGTCCAGCAATCACTGCTTTTACAAGCTTTCCGAGAGATTTAGCAGGGTCACAATTAAAAGCAGTAAGAAACAGAAACAAAAATCACAGGTGGAGGTGCTAAGTCTGAGGGTGGAATCGGGACCCCTCTTTCTCTGGGACAGACAAGAAGTTAATATAAAGGTACTAGGACATTTTTATGTGGTGAGGGGAGGAAGCTGAGGGATTTTGTGCCTAGTGGCCTCTACTCTGTTTTTGAAACAGGATCTGCTACTGACAGCATCAGGCATGCAGTGGAAACCCTGAGGAGATCATTCATGTTCTCGGCTAAAATTTTCTCTCTTTGATTGACCACAGTCACTGAAAGCAATGTGTAATTTCTAATTCTCTGAGTTCACCACAAATGACAGCAAAGGAGTCACTCAACAAATATTGGCTGACTGGATGAAAAAAAAAAAACAACTAGCTAGAGGAGTTGGCAGAATTCCATTTGACTTTCTTCTGTTGAAGCAGTTTTAGAATTCTAGAATGCTCTGGCAAAGAATTAGCATTATTCATGGCATTTTATTAGTTACTATGCTCACTAGCCATCCCATCATTTATTTATTTATTTATTTATTTATTTATTTATTTATTTTTTGAGACAGAGTCTCACTCTGTCTCCCAAGCTGGAGTGCAGTGGCACGATCTCAGCTCACTGCAACCTCCGATACCTGGGTTCAAGCAATTCTCCTGCCTCAGTCTCCCAAGTAGCTGGGATAACAAATGTGTACCACCATGCCCGGCTAACTTTTTAAATATTTTTAGTAGAGAGGGGGTTTCACCATGTTGGTCAGGCTGGTCTCGAACTCCTGACCTCAGATGATCCTCCTGCCTCACCCTCCCAAAGTGCTAGGATTACAGGCGTGAGCCACTGCGCCCGGCCCATCGTTTAATTTTTAACATCATTATATTTCCGGATAATACCAAATGCTAACCTAATTTTTAAATATAAGTTAAATTTCTACAATGCAATGACTATGTATACAAGTCAACAGATTTCTACTACTGTGTTTTATCACTGAGCTAGATGCCATGCTAAATATATATTAAAAGAATGAGGGAAATAATGCTTGATGAGTGCCATTTCCAAGCCCTGCACTGGGTACGTCAAATTTATTAGCTCATTTAATCTTCACCAGGAAATATGCCTATCTCCATTCTTCCACTCCAAGGAGCTTATTGTCTACATTTGAGAACTAAAACTAACACAACCCAAAGAAAATAATCAGAAGACAAACACAAAATGAAGAAACTACTGAAAGCTGTTCATTAAAAGCTGACTGAGAAGGAGAGGAAAACATCCTTTTCCTTAATATTAAACTGACTTGCTGATAGCTCAAAGCAGAAGTGAAAAAATGTATTTAGACGGTGACAGAACTATGTATCCAGTCACGTCACTGTTCAACCGCCCCTATTTAAGTCCTTTTACCGCTCCGCCAGCTCCCAGTCCTCCTGAATCTGCTTCTGCCTGGCTTTGTGGTACTCTTCCCTCCAGCACTTGGAGCAGAAACCCTGCCAGGCAGGGTTGCCGTAGTAACCACATCCTTTCTTGCACAGGAGATCCGATTGATCCACATGAATTCCTCGGCGTTCAGACTTAAGGCTCATCTTCTTCCTGCTAACCACTGAACAAACAAGAAAGTGCTGTTGAAAATGAATTATCATTCTACTAAATAAAATCTTACCAATTATGAACAAAAAGTGAGTGACTCCATTATCTTCAAGCTGTTAAGAGAGGGATGGAGGGAATGAAGGAGGGAGGGAGAAAGGGGAGGAAGGAAGAAAAAAGAATGTTAAATATAGTAAATTCCTGACACAGCCATATTAAAGAAAGACTTATTCCCTGCCCAAAATAAAAAATAAAAAATAAAAAATTAAGAAAGGACTAACATTAGATTAAAGACCTACATGTAAAGGCTGCAAACTAGAAAACTCCTAGAAAAAAAACTTAGGGGAAAAGCTTCCCGACACTGGATTTTGCAATGACTTCTAGGATATGACACCAAAAGCACAGGCAACAAAAGCAAAATCAGACAAATACATTATATCAAACTTTAAAATGTCTGCACAGGCCGGTGTGGTGGCTCACACCTGTAATCCCAGCCCTTTGGGAGGCTGAGGAGGGCGGATAACAAAATCAGGAGATTGAGAGTATCCTGGCTAACACGGTGAAACCCTGTCTCTACTAAAAATACAAAAAAATTAGCCAGGCGTGGTGGCGGGCGCCTGTAGTCCCAGCTATTCAGGAGGCTGAGGCAGGAGAATCACGTGAACCTGGGAGGCAGAGCTTGCAGTGAGCCAAGATCACGCCACTGCACTCCAGGCTGGGTGACAGAGCAAGACTCTGTCTCAAAAGAAATAAAAAATTTTTAAAAATTAAATGTCTGCACAACACAGGAACCAACTGACAGGGTAAAAAGGAACAACACACAGAATGGGAGAACTTATCTGCAAACCATATATCTAATAAGGGGTTAATATCTAAAATACAAAGAAACTCCTACAACTCAATAACAACAACAACAACAACAACAAACCCAAATAATCCGATTAACAAATGGGAAAAGGACTTCAATAAACAATTCTCCAAAGACATACCAACAGCCAACAAACGTGAAAAAATGCTCAACATCACTAATCATCAGGGAAATGCAAATCAAAATCACAATGAGATATCACTTTACACCCATTAGGATGGCTACTGTAAAAAAAAACAAACCCAGGCTGGGCATAATGGCTCATGCCTGTAATCCCAGCACTTTGGGAGGCCAAGGTGGGAGGATCACTTGAGGCTAGGAGTTCAGGACCAGTCTGGGCAACACAGCAAGATCCCATCTCTACAAAAAACACAACAACTAGCTGGGAGTGATGGTGTATGCCTGTAGTCCCAGCTACTCGGGAGGCTGAGACAGAAGGATTGCCTGAGCCCAGGAGTTGGAGGCTGCAGTGAGGTATGATCACACCACTGCACTCCAGCCTGGGTGACAGAGCGAGGCCTTGTCTAGAGAGAAGAGAAGAGAAAAAAATTGAAATAATACCTTAAGTTCCAAAGTCAGTTTTCTTTTCTACTGTATAATATTTAATCTCATTTGTTCATAGTCTCACAGCTGTATGGTAAATCGCTATGCAACAATTTCTGTTCAAACTGAAACCACATGGTCTTCATTCTTCTCCATATAAACAAACTGCCAAACAAGCACAGAAAAAAAGCAGCACTCCACACCATTCATTCAAGAAGACTCACATGTGCAGATAAAATTAAGCCCTATATCTTGGGGATCTTATTAATTTAACTCAAACATTTACTAAGTGCCAACTGTGTGCAGAGAATTGAGCTAGATGGCACTGGTGATGCAACTCATAGAACATGTCCTTACCCTCATGAAGCTCATAACCAAAAGTACAGGCAGACTGAAAAATGCAGAAAAAGAGAAAGTGTTAGGAAACTGTTAGGGAGCAACAGACATAGGAATTCTCACTTAGGGAGTATAGAGAGACCACTTGGGGATACTGGCGATAGACCTTAAAGAGCCTTGTGTTGAAAGGGTCTTGGAAGGATGACAGAAAGAGGGAGGGCATTCTGGACAGGAAGGATGCCTTTCACAAAAAGCTCAGAAGCAAGAAGGCAAATGTAAAATATGAATGATGTAGCATAGACAGAAGGTAAACTAAACAACTTAGGTGGGAAGTCAAATCATGATGGCTTTTTAAAACTCTAAGCTACAGAGTCTGGATTGAAAGTCACCACTGAAAGCTCCTGAAAAGGGGAAAGCATGATAAGATCTCTATCTTAAGACATAAAACTTGAGATGTAGAGTTCTGTCTTCTAGCATGACCAAGTGAGAAGGAAAATAAATCCTCTCCTGCAAAAGCAACTGTAAAGATGGACAAAACTTCCACTTTCGCAATGCATCTACGTCCAGGCCAAGGAATGAACTCAAATTTCAAGCCCTCCCCTCTAACCTCACTCTTATTTTTACAAGGTTCTCCTGTGTCTCCTCTGTGTATGCACAGGCTCTGCTGATCAGAGTGGAAGCCTAACTAAAGATTGAGATGTTTGAGCGCAATCTCAATCTTTGTCTGAAACAACAATCTTTGGCTGAACATTAAGGTGTGCAGACACACGGGTGACAGCTAGAAGGAAGTCAGGCATAAATGAAAACAAGGAAGAAAAACTGAGCACAGCGACTGCAGTTGCTGGGGAGAGAGGCCTCACAGATTTCATCCAGCTATCAAATCTGGACAGTATGCACTGTGCACTATTTTTGAGGATTCTGAAAAGCAAAATGGAGAAGTGGGGAAGACCAGAATTGGAAGTATCACCCAGCTGTCTAAGAGATTACCACTTTCTTCCAACCAATACCACCAGCCAACCTGGAAATGGGCCCCACAGCACAGAGAAAGCTCCTCTAGTTTGGGCTCCAGCCATGTGAAAGGGAACTCCTAACAGCCAGAGAGAATATGGGGATCCCCCCACTTACCATCTCCTCCTTCTCTTGAGCCACAGTGCCCAGCAATCGTGTGCTTTGTCTGCAGCTATGGCTGAAATGAGAGTGCAGGAGCCAAACTCTGAGGCAGGAGAACTATCAATTTTTCCCAATCTCTATCCTTGGTCTCAAATGTGCAGGCAGTGGTGGAAAGACATGGCAGAGTGGAGTAACTAAATCCACAGTTTTCTGGACAAAAGAAAGAAAATATGAGTCCTTTGAGAACAAAAAGTGTGGGAAAAATTGCTGAGGAGAACTCAAGAAAGCAATTTCTAGGCTTACCCCTAGGCTGCATATGCATGGATCTGACGCTATTCCGTACCAAAGGCTTCCAAATTGGAACTAACGGAGAGACCACTATGCAGGTCTCAGATCAGCACATATATGAAACAGATGGAAACAGCACTACAAAACTCTGAACAATGAACTGACATTAAAGCCACAGCCCACAGAACCTGCATCCCAAATCTGGCAACAAAACAAAACATTTTGCTCTGGGAATAACTGTTTAGAAAACAAAAAGACAAGCTACAGAATGGGAGAAACTACTTGCAGCAAATCACATATTTGGCAAAGAACTTACATACCCAGAATGTATAAAGAACTCTCAAAACTCAGATGTCAGAAAACAAACCACCCAATTTAAAAATGAGCAAAAAACCTCAACAGACACTTTAACAAAGAAGATATATACACTGGTGTCCCACATTTCCATGAGAGGCCTTTGCTACATACTGTCCAGTCAAGGATGTTTGTATATTGAACATCCTTACAAGAGAAAGACGACAGCTCCTTCCACAGCAGAAGACAATTTGTTAACTGTCCAGTACAGTAAATATAATGTCTCCCTTCACATCAAAGGTTTGAAACGTTTGCTTGCAATCCCTCTCCTGGGTATCTCCTCTAGAGAAATAAAAATTGCTATTTACAAAATTCTATACACAAACGGTTATAGTAGCAATATTTGTGATGACAAAAAATGACAACTAAAATATCCTTCAATGGGTGAATGAATAAACAAACTATGGTGCACCCATACAACAGAATGCTACTCAGGAAAACAACAACAACAGGTATCAGTACACCCAACAACTTTGATGAATCTCAAAGGCTTTATGCTGATAGAAGCCAGCATCTTAGTTCCTTCTGGCTGCAGTAACAAAATACCATAAACTGGGTAGGTTACAAAAAACAGAAATTTATTTCTCACAGTGCAGGAAGCTGGCAAGTTCAAGATCAGGAAGTCAAGAGATGTTGGTGTCTGATGGTTCAATGAAGGTACCTTCTCCCTGTGTCCTCACATGGTGGGAGGGGGAGACAGGCTAGGCTCTCTGCAGTCTCTTATAAGGGCACTTACAAGCCCCAGTCATGAGGTCTCCACTTTCATGAACTAATCACCTCCCAAAGGCTCCACCTCCTAGTAGCAACACCTTGTGGTTTAGAATTTCAACATATGAATTTGGGGGACACACAAAGATTCAGACCATAGCAGCCATCTTAAAAATTTACATATTGTATGATTCCATTTAGGAACTAGGGGTAGGAAAGAATGTGACTATAAAGGATTAGCACGAGAAAGTTTTTTGGGGTGATGAAACTGTTCTGTATTCTGATTGTGGAGGTGTTTACATAAATCTAATAAAATTTAAAAATTCGCAGAACATTATACTCCTCCCAGATCAATTTTACTCTATGATTTAAACAAAAAAAAAAACCTCGGCTGGGCACAGTGGCTCACACCTATAATCCCAGCACTTTGGGAGGCTGAGGCGGGTGGATCACCTGAGGGCAGGAGTTTGAGACCAGCCTGGCCAACATGGCAAAACCTCGTCTCTATTAAACATACAAAAATTAGCTGGGCATGGTGGCAGACATCTGTAATCCCAGCTACTTGGGAAGCTGAGACACAAGAACCGCATGAACCTGGGAGATGGAGGTTGCAGTGAGCCAAGATCATGCCATTGTGCTCCAGCCTGGGCAACAGAGGGAGACGCCATCTCAAAAAAAAAAAAAAAGAAACTTGAGAGGCAATTTCCAGGTTGGATTAGGGAGAAGTACAGAACAGAAGACACAGATACGATACTGACCAAGAGACAACTACAATTAGAGGACTTGAGGTAACACAGTGGGTAGCCAGGCATGGTGGCGCCTGCCTGTAATCCCAGGTACTCAGGAGGCTGAGGCACAAGAATCGCTTGGACCTGGGAGGCAGAGGCTGCAGTAAGCCGAGATCGCACCACTGCACTCCAGCCTGCGCAACAGAGTGAAACCCTGTCTCGAAAATAAATAAATAAATAAATAAATAAGAGGTAACAGTGGGAATGGAAAGACGACGGGTGGTAATCTACCTTAGAGGTCAGATCTTTAATAGTTATTTAATGAGACTTGACAGAGAGAGGGAAATCTAATTAGAAAAAACTCTCAAGTTTACTGTTTACTTCCTCTACAAGGTTAAAGCCCTCCACGGTCAGGATTTAGATCTAAGACACCAGCCATTTATAAATAGTAGATAAGGCTGAGGTAGAAAGCAAGAAAATAACAAGTAGAAAAAAAGAAAAGAAGAATAGAGTCCTAGAATGTTTTTAAAGACCATCTACTACGTCCTATAGTAAGAGATAAAGATACTAACATTAAGAAATCATGACTTATTCCATCAAAAAGGTAGTAAGTGGCAGAGACATCACTAAGCACTAAGCTTCCTTTTTTTTTTTTTTTGGAAGACAGGGTCTGTCATTCAGGCTAGAGTGCAGTGGCGTGATCACAGCTCACTGCAGCCTTGACTTCCCGAGCTCAAGCAATACTCCACCACTCAGCCACCATGCCTGGCTAATTGTTGTTATTTTTTTGTAGAGGCGGTGTTTCGCCACGTTACCCAGGTGGTCTTGAACTCCTGAGCTCAAGTAAGCCTATACTTAGTATGCCAAGTCCTGGGTTTCAAATTATTTTGAAAGTCTGAGCTAATCTTGCCATTATCATCCTGATGTCCCTTTTCTTCCCTTCCAAGAGAAATGGGCAAAAGGAAGATACCTATTTTTTCGCATAGATCAATTAAGTTTTTTTAAATTTTGTACTGTAAGTATGATAGTACTAGTCAATGTTACTAAAATGAACATAGTTTGGGAAGTCTGCCTAGCACATAACCTCCCGTGTTATCAGGAAACTGTCCTCTCAATCCACAAAGATAAGCTGGCAGCAGCTATATTTGTATAAGGTGAATGGTCCCCCAATTCAGGATCACAGCTGATTGCCTCCAACTGTGTTAGAGTCTTTTGCTTCGAGTTTTGGAAATGGGACTAAGTCGGGGCTGTTCTCTTGAATGATGGAGCTGTGTGACATGATCCTTCTATCAAGTGGTCTGAGTATCAGGACAGTCTACAGAATGAAATAGACATACCCCAAGAAGCAGAGAAAAGTAGAAGGTCCTGTACGTCCTGAGTGATTTCAATCTCCCGGTTCCAATCCCTGGCTAAGGTTTACGTGCACGCCCATCCTCAGATTCTGAGTCATACACCCTGGTCCCCTAACTACTTTTTTCGTTTTTTCTTAAGCTGGTTCCAGTAGAGCCTATTATCTATGCCAAAAGACTTGTACAGATGCTCTTTAAGAGCTAGAAAAACATAAAGGAGTGCTCTGTGGATTACTTGGCATACATTAAAAGCTCACTATGTATTAGACAGAAACAATAACAATAGCTCTGAGTCTAAGAAGACTGATTTGGTGTGGACCATGAAATCACAGAGATCAGTCCTATCTGCACTCCAACCCCAGCTCTGCCACGTACTAGAAATGTAACTTTAGGCAAACTATGTAATATTTCTGAAACTCCCTTTCCTATCTCCCTCTCCAACCTCTCTGCTCCTATCATTTTCCACCTTTTCACCCAACTAAGCCTCATAAGACCTGTGCACCCATGACCTTCACTCTCTGGTGCTACACCTGTGATTATGTCACCTTACACTGCAAAAAGGACTTTGCAGATATAATTAAGTTGACTAATCATCAAAATAAGGAGACTATGCTAGATATCTAGATGGGCCCAATGAAAGCACATGAACTCTAAAATGCAGAAGATAACAAGGACCCAGAATGGCCAAAACAATATTGAAAAAGAATGTAAGAAAACTGACATTTCCTAATTTCAAAACTTACTACAAAGCCATGGTAATTACTACAGCGTGGTACTGGCACAAGGAAAGTTATAGAAATCAACGGAATAGAATTGAGATTCCAGAAATAAACCCATACGTCTTCTGTCAACTGATTTTCCATAAAAGTACCAAGACTATTCAATGGAGAAAAAAAGAGTCTTTTCACCAAATAGTGCCGGGAAAATTGGATAGCCACATGCAAAAGAACGATGTTAGATGTTAGATGCTTACTTCATACCACGTACAAATACTAACTCAGAATCAATCAAAGACCTAAATGTAAAAGCTAAAACTAAAGCTCTCAGAAGAAAATGTAGAGGTAAAATTTTCATGATATTGGATTTGACAAAGGATGTTTAGATATGACACCAAAAGCAGGAGCAACAAAAGACAGATAAATTGTACTCCAACAAAATTTTAATCTTTGTGCTTCAGAGGACCTTATCAAATGAAAACAGAACCCACAGAATGACAGAAAATATTTGCAAGTCATTTATGTAATAAGGAACTTGTATCCAGAATATATAAAAAATTCTTACAACTCAATAATAAAAATTAACAATTTTTTTAGCAGGTAAAAGATCTGAATGGACATTTCTCCAGAAAGATATGCGAACAGTCGTGAGTATATGAAAAGATGTTCCACATCATCAGTCATCAAGGAAGTGCAAAACGAAACCACAATGAGATGCCACTTCACATCCAGTAGGATGACTAGAACCAAAAAGTCAGAAATAACAAGTGTTGCCAAGAATGTGGGGAAACTGGAACCCTCATATACTGTTTGTAGGAATGTAAAATGGTACAGCCATTGTGGAGAAGCTTGGCAGTTTCTCAAATGATTAAACAATATTACCATAGAAACCAGCAATTTCACTCCTAGACTAAGAGAAATAAAAACATGTGTCCACAGAGAAACTTGCACGTCAATGTTTATATCAGCATTATCCATAATAGTCCAAGAGCAGAAACAACCCAAATGTACATCAACTGATGAATTAATAAACAAAATGTGGTATATCCATAAAATGGAATATTACTTGGTCATAAAAAGGAATGAAGTACTGATACATGCTACAACATGGTGAACCCTGAAAACATGCTAAGTGAGAGATGCCAGTTATAGAAGACCACACATTATATGATTCCATTCATCTGAACATCCATACCAGGGAAATCTAGAGACAGAAAATAGACTGGTGGTCACTGAGCACTAAGAGGGATAAGAGAAAGGGCATGGGTTTCTTTTTGAGATAATAAAAATGTTCTAAAGTTGGCTGTGGTAATGGCTGTCACTTAAGTGTGCACTTCAAAAGGGAGAATTCTATGGTATGTGAATTATACCTCAATAAAGCTGTCTTTTTAAAAAACAGAAGAGACAGAATGTGAAGTTAGAGAGAGTCAAAGCACTATTGATGGTTTTGAAGCTGGAGGAGACTAATAGCCAAGAAATTTGAGTGGCTTCTAGAAGCTGAGAATGACTTCTGGCTGACAGCCAACAAAGAAATGAGGACCTCAGACCTTCACCACATGAAAATGAATTCTGCCAACATGAGTGCATCTGGAAGGAGACTCTCCCTATCACCTCCAAATAAAAACCCAGGCTGGCTGATGCTTAATTCTGACCTCCTGAGGTCCTCAGCAGAATACCCAGCAGCGCCTGCTTGAACCTCTAATCTACAGAACTTTCAGATAATAAATGAGTGCTGTGGACTAGGGGCAATGGCTCACGCCTGTATTCCCAGCACTTAGGAAGGCTGAAGTAGGACGACTGATTGAGGCTGGGAATTTGAGGATGCAGCGAGCTATGACTGCACCACTGAACTCCAGCATGGGCAACAGAGACCTTGTCTCTTAAAAAAATAAAAATAAAAAATAAATGAGTGTTTTAAACTGCTATCCTTCCCACTTACCCCTTTGTTGGGAGAGCCTTTGCACATGCTATTCCAAAGTGAGGAATGCTGTGGCCCTTGCTGTCCAGGAGGTGGTTTGTTTCTCATCGTTTAGGTCTAAGCTTTCACATCAGACTGTGAGAGGCCTTCACTAGCCTCTGTGAAATACTACCTACCCCAGCCTACCCAACCCTCATCTCCGTATTGGACCCAATGCCATTTCTCCATGTCCTATTTATTATTATTCTTTTGGGGGATGGGGGTGGCGGGAGAGGGTAGAGGCGTGTTCTTACCACCTGGCCCAGGCTGGCCTTGAACTTCTTACAGATGTGAGCCACCATGCCCAGCCTTCATGTCCTATTTCTTTTTTTTCTTTTTTTCTTTTCTTTTCTTGAGACAGGGTCTCACCCTGTCACCTAGACTAGAGTGCAGTGGTGAGATCATGGCTCACAACACTCGACCTCCCCAGGCTCAAGCGACCCTCTCGTCTCAGCCTCTTGAGTAGCTGGGACTATAGCATGTGGCACCATGCCTGGCTAAGTTTTGTATTTTTTGTAGAGACAGGGTTTCGCCATATTGACCAGGCTGATCTCGAATTCCTGGCCTCAAGTGATCCACCCACCTTGGCCTCCCAAAGTGCTGGGATTATAGGCATGAGCCACTGCACCCAGCCTCCATGTCCTATTTCTAATAAATATTTTTTATTTACTTATTTACCCATTGGTCTGTCTCCCTCACTGCCAGAATGCAATTTGCTGAGGACAGAGACCTTATTTTCCTTCTCCACTGTTACATTTCTAGTGACTCAAATAGTACCAGTGTGGTGTTATAATATATATTGGTTTTCGTCTACAGTCCCTGGCTGGTAACTACCATAGCCCTCATCCTAGGATTTTTTGTTTTTGTTTTTGTTTTTTTGGTTTTTTTTTTGAGACAGGGTCTCGCTCTGTTGCCCAAGCTGGAGTGCAGTGGTGAGGTCTCAGCTCACTGCAACCTTCGCTACCTCCCGGGTTCAAGTGATTCTCCTGCCTCGGCTTCCCGAGTAACTGGTACTATAGGTGCCTGCCACTATGCCCAGCTAATTTTTGTATTTTAGGTAGAGATGGGGTTTCACCATGTTGGCCAGGCTGCTCTCGAACTCCTGACGTCAAGTGACCTGCCTACCTCAAACTCCCAAAGTGCTGAGATTACAGGCATGAGACACCACGCCCACTCCCAGGCTTTTGTTTAAAAGGCTGGGTGTGTTAGGCTTCATGGGCAGCCTCTCTTTCTCCTACCCTCCTTTTACCTGCCCCAAGGCAGGACTCTATTCTGGATTGGTCTTAAACCCTCCCCAGAGAGGGTCCAGCTCTATACTCTGAGGGACGAATGCTGATGTCAGGAAGCCTCCATAAAAACCAAGAGAACTGGGCCCAGGAAGCTTTCAGACAGCTGAACACAGTGCAGGTTCCTGGAGGGTGTGCACCCAGGGAAGGCATGGAAGTTCTGCACCTTCCCCCATTCCTCGCCCCCAGCATCTCCTTTACCTGGATCCTTTGCAATATTCGTTATAATAAACCGGTAAACAGAAGCATCTCCCTGAGTTCTGTAAACCACCTCAGCAAATTAATTGAACCTAAAAAGGGAGCCATGGGAACCCCAACTTGAAGCTGGTCAGTTAGAACTTCTGGAGGCCCAGAGTTGCAACTGATGGGGGTTAGGAGGGGCACTCATGGGGACTGAGTCCTCACCCTGTGTGATCTGACACTATCTCCTGGTAGATAGTGCAGGAAGTGAACTAGAAGACACCCAGCTGGTGTGGTGTGTAGGGGAAGAAACCCCACACACATGGTCATGGAAGTCTTCTGTGTTGATGATTCCTGTGGCGTGAGCAGAGGAAAAACACAGTTTGAGGGGTTTTGTTCCCTGCACAACTGGGCATATCACAGGTTCTCAATTCTTTGTTGAAAGAAGAAAAACTAAATGAATAAGGTTATTGTAGAGACCATAGAATAACATGGCTATAAAGCAATGATACGTACTAAACGCTTAATAAATACAAAAATCCCTTCCCCAGGGCCAGGTGCAATGGTTCACGCCTACAATCCCAGCACTTTGGGAGGCGAAGGTGGGAGGATGGCTCGAAGTCAAGCGTTCAAGATCAGCCTGGGCAACACAGCAAGACTCTGTCTCTATTATTTAAAAATGTTCAAAAATCTCTTCCCCTCGTGAGTGATTAGCCATTATGTTAAAATTATAAATGCTGGCTGGGTGCGGTGGCTCACGCCTGTAATCCCAGCACTTTGGGAGGCTGAGATGGGCAGATCACATGCTCAGGAGTTTGAGACCAGGCTGGCCAACACAGTGAAACTCCGTCTCTATTAAAAATACAAAAATTAGCCGGGCATGATGGCATGCACCTGTAGTCCCAGTTCCTCAGGAGGCTGAGGCAGGAGAATCACTTGAACCCGGGAGGCAGAGGTTGTGATGAAGTGAGGCCGTCCCATTGCACTCCAGCCTAGGCAATAGAGCGAGACTCTGTCTCCAAAAAAAAAAAAAAAAAAATACATGCTAACCAACTTTACAAGGGAAAATAAACATCTATGGGATGGTTAAATAAACTGGGGCATGACCACACAAGAGAATACCGAACACTAAAAAGAACAAACTATTAACACAAGAGCAACATGTTGAGTTTTCTAAAAAGTGCATCTTAAAAGGTCACATACTCTAGGATTTCTACAACCTTTCCAAATGACAAAACTACAGATATGGAGGACAAATTAGTGCTTTTTCCAGGTTAAGAGTGGCGAAGGCAAGGAAGAGGAGGGGAAGGAAAATGGTGTAAGCAGTTAACCCAGCAGGCCTGAGTTGCTCAAATGATGCACATTCTCAGACAGGCCTGCTTGGTCAGCTGGGTTAGACTGGCCCTTGGTCAGCTCCTAGAAACTGAGGTCTTGTACTAGCCCTATGCCCTAAATGATAAGGGTGTTTTGTATGGTTACGGTACTGAACCACACTGTCCAGCTTGTCTAGATATTTTGTGCAAACTGTATGATGTATGGTAAACACCTGCTTTCCTTCTGGAGTTGCTGTAACGGTGATCAGTTTTAAAGGGACTATATGCCTATGTGATATGGTTTGGAACTGTGTCCCCACCCAAATGTCATGCTGAATTGTAATCCCCAATGTTGGAAGTGGGGCCTGTGAAAGGTGATCTGATCATGGGGCAGTTACTCATGAATGGTTTCGCACCATCCCCTGTGGTTCTGTGCTTGTGAGATCTGGTTGTTTAAACGTGTGTAGCACCTTCTCTCTTGCTCCTGCTCCCACCAGGGGAGACACTTTGCTCCCCCTTTGCTCTCCACTATTATTGGAAGCTTCCTGAGGCCACCCTAGAAGCAGAAGCTGCAATGTTTCCTGTACAGCCTGTATAACTGTGAGCCAATTAAACCTCCTTTCTTTATAAATTACTCAATCTCAGGTATTTCTTTATAGCTACGTGAGAATGAACGAATTAATATACTATGTGACCAACCTCCAGTAAAAGCCCTGGATTCTGAGGTGTACATGAGCTTTCACAAAAAACACTTCACACATGTTGCTAGAGTTTACGGCTGGGGAAGTAAGCACATCCTGGGCAACTCTGCTGGGAGAAGACGCTTTGAATCTTAACAATGCTGGTGTCCTGTAGAATCTGCTCAATGCACAACTACCCTTTATTAATCCTACTTTGTATCTCCTCACTGTAACAAACCATAGCAAGGAATAAATATGCCCTGTGAGAGCCTCGAACGAATTACGAAACCTGGGGGCAGCCCTGGGGACTGCTGACACAGGATGTGACTACAAAGTCATAAGGGAAGTCTTTGGGGTAATGGAATAGTTCTGTATCTTGGCTATGGTGGTGGCTACAGGAATCTACGTATGACATGAAATGTGCATGACACTATACACATACATTGCACAAATATCAATTTCCTGGTTTTGACATTACATTATAGTTATGTAACATGTAACCATTAGGCAAACTAGAAGAGTACACAGGACCTGTCTGTACTATATTTACAGCTTCCTATGGATTTGAAGTCATTAATTGTTCCAAATTTTAAAGTTTAGTTAAAAATCACACATGAACGTTTTTTAATAAAAATAAACACCTATCATGGGACTAATGTGTACCAGTTAAACACAACACTCAGATCATTCTGCTGCTTCTAAGTATAAAAAGAGAGCAAGGGTACCACCAAAAGAGAGTGCCATCATTTGAAAGGCTATGTGGTGGTGGTGACAGCTGTTACGGTAGAAGGCAGGAGAGTCGGCACACCCAGATTGGACATCACAGCTACAGACAGCATATCCTGTAAACACAGGAAGAAACATGGGGGATCAGCTGTGTGAGACTCAACTCCTTCTCTCCTGGGCAGACAGACCTGTCCCTAGACAGTAACCACCACCAGCACTGCTTCCAGGAGGGAGCTCCGAGGGGCCACACATCGCTCCTGTTGGAGCACTGCATTCCAATAAATAGGAGCTTGATTGAGCAACCTGGGCATAAAGAATGCACAATTCAATTGGTCCCACTTATGTCAGGGAAGACAGAGTAAAAATGATCTCTGCTGCTGGGACAGTTAGGATTCTGTAAATTGTGCCTCGGCGCTAGGTTTTATTCTAGGTCCAGGTACCCTAAAAAGGACAGAGAGGTACAAAGCTTACTTACAAAGCTCACAGAACTATTAGTGTTCTTTCTTAAGGCTCTGGATGCAAACCAGTTTCGTCTCAGAAAAGCAAAACGAAAATACTTTGCAGATGTGAGTAGTTTCCCTCTATCCTTCTTGGGGGTCCGCTTCCTATTCCTGGGTTCAATGTCATGCCCTCAGAGGTCATTCCTCTCTCCAGACAACTCATCTGGGACTTACAGGAAACAACCAATCAATTCTAGTAAAACGATAAGGTATCCTTTGACCTCAGTTAAGAAATAAAACTTACGGGTGATTTTTTTCCCTTAATTTTTTTTTTCCAGTTAGAAAATAAAGGAATACTCATTATTTACAAAACCTGACATATACAGACAAGCAAAAAAAAAAAATGTTTTGGTCGGCCGGGCGCAGTGGCTCACGCCTGTAATCCCAGCACTTTGGGAGGTCGAGGTGGGCGGATCACGAGGTCAGGAGATCGAGACCATCCTGGCTAACACGGTGAAACCCCGTCTCTACTAAAAATACAAAAAGTTAGCCGGGCATGGTGGCAGGCGCCTGTAGTCCCAGCTACTCAGGAGGCTGAGGCAGGAGAATGGCATGAACCTGGCAGGCGGAGCTTGCAGTGAGCCGAGATCATGCCACTGCACATCAGCCTGGGCGGCAGAGCGAGACTCCATCTCAAAAAGAAAAAAAGTTTTAGTCATCATCCAGAAGCAGTTACTGTATATGGTACATATTCCTATAGTGTTCCCTCTGCACTCATTCAAATATTTATATACTGATTGATTACTGCACGAAAGGCACTGGGGATACAAATGTAAGTAAAAATAAATCATTTCAGTCATTGCGGAGCTTACTGTGTAATATGAGAGATATGACTATGTATCTGAAAGGTCTAAAGAAAATAAAACACTATTAATGCTGAGAAATTAACTTTAAAATGGCTAACTTTCAAAAAGAATTAACATTTATGTGAAATAACCTAGATAGGTACATGAAATCTGTGGAACTCTTGTAACAGAGAAACAATAACAAGTTAGAAAGTATAAAAAAGATATCAGTCATAATAGCATCAATATGTAAACACTTGTAGAAAAATATTTTAATGAGAAAATATAATCCACATAAAAATAAGGAAATATACTTAACATAATGTGTGAAAATAAATGTTGTAACAGTGTCAAACATTCCAAAATGTGTAAGTTTACTACAAATGGCCATAAAAATCCCACAAGACTTTTTGGAACTCAACAAAATGAATGTCAGCAAAAATAAACAGACTCAATTATTTTTTGATTTTCTAAATTAATTTTCTGAATTTTTATTTGCAAACTAGTTAGAAGACTGTGAACACAAGAACAGACCTGTCAAACCACTACAGGATACACTGACTCAAAAATGAATCCAATGTAATATATAAGGTAATTTAATGTTAGAAGAAGGAGAGGAAGGGGAAATTTTCAATAAATAGTGTTGCAATAACTGGTCAGCAATCTGACACCCCCTACATTAATTACAGGTATCTTTAAAAAGTTAAAGATTTTAGAGACAAACAGAAAATGGAAAGAACTAAAATGAAGTATTCATGAAAGTTCTAAAGAGATGAGTGTCATCTAAGGTTACAAACTGCAGGGAAAGTCAGAAAGGAAACAAAACTTAAAATACATAAACTGAAACATCTAGCTAGTTTTTAAGAGGCTATCTGTAGCCAAAATATAAAAGCAAATAAGGGACTAGAAAAAAAAAATCTGAACAGGACAATGAAGTATTTTATTAAATTCAGAAATAGTACTAACAAAATTTATAAATCTTTGATAGCCAAGCAGGACAAGGTTATGAGCAGACCATGACCTTGAGCAGACCGCAAAATGTGAGCAGTTTGCTAGAAACAGAAACAGAATGCCAAAGGGTATGTGCATTTAAAATTCTGACATATACCAAACTGGTCTGACAAAAAGGCTATACCATTTACATTCCCACCTACAGTGTATGAGGGAATCTGGTCTCCCATAACCTCATAAGCATAGCATTATCGAACTTTAATTTTTTGTCAATCTGATAGGCAAACAAAAAAAAATCATTTAACGTGCATTTCCCTAAGGTTAGCCATCTTTAGAGATATTTATTAGCACTAGTATATTTTCTTTGATTAACTGATTTTGCTCATTTTTCTATGTCATTACTATTTTCTTTTGATTTATAGATATTCTTCTTATATATCTTTCAGTACTCACCTTCATGGTATGAAGACGCCATCATTCTAATAAAAGACTTATTAGCATTTGCAATCTGTAATCCAAGGTTCACCAACTTTCATATGATTAAATATAATGCTTCCAAAATGAATGTGAATGTCAATGTCAGAGTTTTAATGTTAAATATAACAAAACATTATTTGTCCAAACGTTAGCTTGGACAAATAATTCCAAATGATAATCAACTCCCTGGAATACAATGTAGAGCAGAGCAAGCAGGGGAGCATTCTCAAGGAATGAGTTCTAGACAACAGTCTTCTATTGTACTAGATCACGCCCTCCTTGGTTAAGCAAAATTGTAACTCTAATCTGAGCATGCCATTCTCCGGACTAACAGCTCAAAATTACATACAAGATAATCTGGCTACCGTAGCCTACTTTGTACCATTCTCTATGCCCTCGCCCAGGGAAGCAGCACAAATGGTCAATTTATTCACTAAGTTACTGACCAAAAATTATTTCTCCTAACTCCACCTAAAGTAACAGCAACTTGCAACATATTAGGTGGTCTCTGTTAAAGGCATTTCTTTTCTTTACACTTTTTTTTTCTTTTCTTTTCTTGACATAGGATCTGGCTCTATAACCCAGGCTAGAGTGCAGTGGCATGATCACAGCTCACTGTAGCCATGACTGCCCAAGCTCAAGTGATCCTCTCCACCTTAGCTTCCCAAGTAGCTGGGACTACAGGTGTGCACCACCATCCCTGGCTAAATTTTTTGTTTTTGTTTTTGTTTTTTGAGACAGAGTCTCACTCTGTTGCCCAGGCTGGAGTGCAGTGATGCAATCTCAGCTCACTGCAAGCTCCGCCTCCCAAGTTCACACCATTCTCCTGCCTCAGCCTCCACAGGAGCTGGGACTACAGGCACCTGCCACCACGCCCAGCTAATTTTTTGTATTTTTAGTAGAGACCAGGTTTTACTGTGTTAGCCAGGATGGTCTCAATATCCTGACCTCGTGATCCGCCTGCCTTGGCCTCCCAAAGTGCTGGGATTACAGGTGTGAGCCACCGCGCCCGGCCAACAGAGACAGGATCTAGCTATATTTCCCAGGCTGGTCTCGAACTCCTGGCCTCAAGCAATCCTCCCATCTTTGCCACCCAAAGTGCTGGGATTACAGCCATGAGCCAATGCACTCAGCTCAGAACTTTCTTCTCAAAGGCATATCATACTTTTAGCTTTGCTGTAGCCATTTCATCCATAATCACTTGCTGTGGCTGGGTAAAGTGATACACACATACACAGACGCCCACACTGGTTTAGAGAAATACAAAACGCAATGCCTAGACCTGAAATGTATTTATTCAGATTTGTTAGATGGCGCAATGAAATAAATATTTGTGTTATGCTCTAAGCTTTTAAGAAGTCTTTTGTATCTAAAATATAAGACACATATGTAAATGACATCCAACTGAGCTGTACTGGCCATTGTACTGAAAAAGGGCTACCACATGTTGCTACAAGGTCTCACCCTGTTGGCCAGGCTGGTCTCCAACTCCTGGGCTCACGTGATCTGCCCACTGTGGCCTTCCAAAGTGCTGGGATTACGGGTATAAGCCCCCATGCCTGGGCTAAATTCTCAACAGAAATAATAAAAGCCAGAAGATAACCTGACAGTGCTGAAAGATATTAAAGTATGATGGCTTTAAAAAAAAAAAAAAAAAAAAAAAGCTGAAAGAAAAAACCTGCCCACCTAGCATCCAGTGCTCAGTGACTATTTCCTTTAAAAACTGATGGCAAAGGCCTGGCACAGTGGTTCAGGCCTGTAATCCCAGCACTTTGGGAGGCCAAGGTGGGCAGATCATGAGGTCAGGAGATCGAGACTGTCCTGGCTAACATAGTGAAACCCCGTCTCTACTAAAAATACAAAAAAATTAGCCAGGCGTGTTGGCGGGTGCCTGTAGTCCCAGCTATGCGGGAGGTGAGGCAGGAGAATCGCTTGAACCCAGGAGGCAGCCGTTGCAGTAAGCCAAGATTGCGCCACAGCACTCCGGCCTGGGCAACAGAGCAAGACTCTGTCTCAAAAAAAAAAAAAAAAAAAAAAAAATGGCCTAGTACGTTGGCTCATGCCTGTAATCCCAGCACTTTGGGAGGCAGAGGCAGGTGGATCACAAGGTCAGGAGTTCAAGAACAGCCTGGCCAACACAGTAAAACCCCATCTCTACTAAAAATACAAAAATTAGCCAGGCATGGTGGCGCATGCCTGTAGTCCCAGCTACACAGGAGACTGAGGTAGGAGAATTGCTTGAACCCGGGAGGCAGAGGTTGCAGCGAGCCAAGATCGTGCCACTGCACACCAGCCCAGGTGACAGTGTGAGACTCTGTCTCAAAAAAAAAAAAAAAAAAAAGATGGCAAAATAGACATTTTCAGATGAGAAAAAAAACATTGTTATGCGAAGACATCCACTGGAAGAAATACCAGGGAGAGCTCTTCAAACTGAAAGGGAAATTACCCTACCCCAACTGGAACACAGAGATGCAGAGAGAGCCTGGCCCAAAATACAACTTTTATATCCACTGGGTAACACAAAAATTTTTGTGAATCACTTTATTACAGTGGTGTGGAACCAAACCCGTAATATCTCCAAAGTATGCCTGTAATATTTTACAGCAGCCCTGGGGGAAAAAATATACCATCCAATAAGAATTGTTGTAAACTCTACAAATAATTAGAAGAAATGAGTTTTCCACAAATTTACATCGAACTCTGGGTTCACAGCAACACCTGTTCTTTACAAATAGGACAATCATACACCCCAGTTAGCAAGCAGCAGTCCTGGCCTAAAAGCACCCCCTTTGATTCTCAAAAGTGACCTCCTGTGGATAATAAGTTACATGGTCATCCTATTTATGAACCCACTTAGAATAGCCTTCTGTCTGTTCACCTTCAAACCCTACCCTGTTCAAGGATCAAGGGACATCTGACTCCATCTTCCCCACTGACAGGGTAATTCTCTCTCCAGTTCCTGTAGCTTTTTATAAATACAGCCATTATAATACTCATGTCCTATTACAATTACTTGCTTACATGTCCACCCCATGCTCTTAGCCACTTAGCACAGTGCCAGGAACTGAGCAGGTGCTCAATAGATGTTTTTAGGTTTCTCAAACGATTCATCAGAAGACTGGCAAAGTACCTGCAGAGACAGTGTTCTCTCACTTTTGTCCCTTCCACACTCTCCAGGGCCCAGTGAAGGTGGGAGTAAAAAATTAAACAGCAAACAACTAACCTGACAAGCAGTGTTTCTCAGACTTGAATGTACATCAATATCACTTGGAAGACTAGTTAAAACACAGAGTACTGGGTCCCACCCCAGAGTTTCTGATTCAGCTGGCCTGGGATAGGGCCTGAGAATTTGAATTTAGCAAGTTTCCAGGTGATACTGCTAGGAACTACCTTTGAGAACCACTGCTATAAAGAAAATACCACAATTACAAAAATGTCCATTTATTCTCAGGACTTCATTCCCAATGGGAGACTCCCTTTTCGGAATATGAGGAACCATGAGAGAGCTTTTGGAAGAGACAAAAATCAAGACTTTTTTTTTTTTTTTAGACAGAGTTTCACTCTTGTTCCCCAGGCTGGAGTGCAGTGGCATGATCTCGGCTCACTGCAACCTCCACCTTCTGGTTTCAAGTGATTCTCCTGCCTCAGCCTCCCAGTAGCTGGGATTACAGGTGCCCGCCACCATGCCTGGCTAATTTTTGTATTTTTAGTAGAGACAGGGTTTCACCATGTTGGCCAGGCTGGGCTCGAACTCCTGACCTTGTTGTGATCCGTCCACCTCGGACTCCCAAAGCGCTGAGATTACAGGCGTGAGCCACCTCACCCAGCCAAGACTTTTTTTTTTTAATTGGGACAGAGTCTCACTGTCACTCAGGCTGGAATGCAGTGGCACAATCATGGCTCACTGTAGCCTCAAACACCTGGGCTCAAGCAATCTTGAGCCTCAGCCTCCTGAGTAGCTGAGTTCAAGCCACCACACCTGGCTAGTTTTTTGTGGGTTTTTTTTTGGTTTGTTTATATAGATGGGGTCTTTGTTGCCCAGGCTGGTCTTGAAGTCCTGGGCTCAAGTGAGCCTCCCACCTTGGCTTCCCAAAATGCTGGGATTACAGGTGTGAGCCAATGTGCCCAGCCTAAGATTTTGACTTTTGGGACTCAAGGGCCCAGTGAAATAGGAGTCAAAGATCCGGGGAGGAGGCTGGTTTTCCCCTGAAGACACAATCCAAATTCTACAGCCACACAGGGAAGGCTTCAAAACAAAACTAAAAGCCTCTGAAAATCAAGAGTGAAATTTTCAGCAATCTCATTGTTCTCAAGAGACAAATATGACGGTATAAAACCTCTGTCGGGGAGGGACTCCTATAAACTCCCAGACTATCAGCTGAAAGTCTTAGGTGGGTACCTGCTAGGAGTAAGGGCAAATCAGAGCAAAATGCGGCCTTATCCAACCTGCAACACAACCTCAACCCTCAGCTCAGTCTCTAGCAGTATTAGGTGATCAGCCCCACTCTACCTGCCTAGCAAAAGGAAGAGTGATTTCTTCTCTGAAAAATAGCATCATCCAGACCCTTACTGTATTCACGATGTCTCACATTCAGATAACTAAAAACCAACAGGAAACGCAGATAATAGAAACAGATGCTCAGATGATTTATACTTGATTTTACCAGAAAGACTTATTTAATGGTATGTTTTTAAAAACAGAAAAAAAGAGGGAAGGCCAGGTACGGTGGCTCACGCCTGTAATGCCAACACTTTGGGAGGCCGAGGCAGGCAGATCACCTGAGGTCAGGAGATCGAGACCAGCCTGGCCAACACGGTGAAACCCCGTCTCTACTAAAAATACAAAAATTAGCCAGGTGCGGTGGCGCACGTCTGTAATTCCAGCTACTCAGGAGGCTGAGGCAGGAGAATTGCTTGAACCTGGGAGGTGGAGGTTGCAGTAAGCCAAGATCACACCACTGCACTCCCGCCTAGGCGACAATGTGAGAGACTCCGTCTCAAAAAAAAAAAAAAAAAGAAAAAAAGAGGGAAAACATATAAAAAGATTAAGAATTTCAACTGTGAATTGGAATTTGTGTCAAACTGAAATTCTAGATCTGAAAAGTATTTCTAAAATTAAGAATTCAAACCGTGTATTTAACAGCAGAACAAACACAGGAGAAGAGTATTTTCTAGTACTCAGATTCTTCTCCAAATACACATAAAGCATTTGCTGAAGAATGAAACTGAAATCTTTGCATTTCACTGACGTAAATGGCAGAATCACTACCATAATCACTATTGCTCATGTTTGGGGCTGGAACTGGTTGGACCTGTAGTCCAACTGGCTGATCAGTTTTTCTGTCAGAATCTAAGAACCTTAACCTTGAAATAATCTCAACTTATTTCTCAAGCACCATTATATGTGTGTATATTATATTTAAATGTACCAATATATTTATAGCACTAGAAAAATATGTATCTTTTAATGCATTGAGTTACTAGACAGAAGTGTTAAAAAGGCAAAAATTCCTCTTTAAGGAAATAGCTTACATCCTGTAAGTGCTCTTACAGGTAATGAAAAAACGGTGTCTGCAATTTGTTCCCTAATATGTCATAAACCAAAAATAGGCTCTTGGGAGAAAGTAATATCTACTCAACATAGCTGGTATTTAAAGAACTTAAATACTGAATTTCAGTACTGTCTCTGTCATAAAACATTGTATTTCCTGGGGCAAGTAACACCTTAACAATGTTTTATAAAAAGCATCAGCAGTTAGCATATGGGTATGAAAACACTTTGCCATTGAATTTCTCATAAATGGTATTAAAAAGTGTCCATTCATGACTATACAACTTTTAAAACCCTAGACAAATAAAAATCCACATGCACTCACTACAAATAAAATCTACACTCTCATCAGACAAAATCTACATTCTCAATACAACCCCAACTGCAACGGCCAATAAATTTACACAAATAAAAATATAATCCAACTTGCTAAACAGGACCCAAGCGTATTATCTCGTGAGACACCAGTTATGATAAATTTTGGACATTCTATTTCATTATTCTGTAGTTTTGTTTATTTGTTTTTGAGATGGAGTCTCGCTCTGTCGCCCACGCTGGAGTGCAGTGGTGCGATCTCGGCTCACTGCAAGCTCCGCCTCCCAGGTTCCAGCGATTCTCCTGCTTCAGCCTGCCGAGTAGCTGGGACTACAGGCGCCCACCATCACACTCAGCTAATTTTTAAAAATATTTTTAGTAGAGACGGGGTTTAACCGTGTTAGCCAGGATGGTCTCTATCTCCTGACCTCGTGATCCGCCCGCCTTGGCCTCCCAAAGTGCTGAGATTACAGGTGTGAGCCACCGTGCCTGGCCTGTTTGTTTGTTTTTAGAGATGGAGTCTTGCTTTGTTGCCCAGGCTAGAGTGTAGTGGCTATTTACAGACACAATCATAGTGCACTGCAGCCTCTAATACCTGACCTCCAGCAATCCTCCTGCCTCAGCCTCCCAAGTAGTTGGGACTACAGGTGAACAACACCTCGCAAAGTTCTGTTTTTTGTTTTTACACTTTGTATTTGCTTTCTTACAATATTCTATTCCAAACTTTGGTCACTAGCCCAACTCCTTTTTGAGGAACACATTTAGAAAACAATGTCAAAAGCTTTATGGATATACAATTAAGGAAACACAGCATTACATAACTACATTTAGGCAAGGGCAGTTTCACCCACTGTTTACTGAGTAAGACTGAATAAGGATGGTCTCTCTCCATTAACACAATGCATGGCTCCTGCTAGCATTTGATAAATTTGAACTATTATTACTTGAAAGTGCAACTGTTCAGCTGGAGCAAAATACAGGCAACACAACTTACTGGACATTTCATCTGAGACGAGTAGATCTGGATCTGCTCCCATCTTCAGAAATGAATCTTCAGTCTATTTGGTATTCCCTCAGCCCATCTCTGTATGGAGGTGAGGTGGCTTTCATTCAAGTATGTGCCCCTGTCAGACATACACTGGGTCAAGCCACCACCAGGGCTTCAGTGGAGGAAGTCATGGTGAGCCTCAAGGCCTGATATCACCTACCAAGAGCCTCAGGGAACCCAGCCAGCAAAGCAGCAGCGGCCTTGCTCTTATGACATAAAACAGTTTTTGGAGAGTGCCCAGAACCAGGGTGACAGAAAACTCTGTGAGGGTTTCAATAAGGTGCTGAAACAGTGCAGACCTGCAAACAGATTGGTCTAATCAGAAAGTTCGAATTGGAGAAATGGAAAATCAGCTCTCATAACCAAGTGATTTAGCACAAAAATACAATTGATAGTGAAGGTATAAAGTGTAATCATCAGGTAAACCTCTCCTCTCTCATAGCGTCCCTGCTTCAGGACTGCAATGGAAAAGGAAATTCTTACTGTGCAGAATTTCATTAAGATGGCTGGGTAGATGTTTGTGTGGCACCCTTGAACTAGCCGTTATGATTTTATTCTTTGTTGAGTTAATTAGAATAAAGTGATTTTCCTCAAAAAACAAACAAACAAATATGTGCCCTTGTCAGACTGTTCCATCGTGATACCCCCATGATAAACCATGCCTGTTAAAACATATGGCTCCGTGATTCACCAACAACAGAAAACAGATGCATTCAAGGAACTTGTGAGGAAGCACAAACTCAAACCCCACTGCTGATAAATTCATTACAAAAGATCCACTGAGAAAGTATGGAAGGTAGGTGAAGAATGTGCAATCCACCTACTCATCTAGATAATCTAACACAGATCCTTAAATCAGCCTAGAGATCTAAGTACTCGGATCACATTATTTTGCAGGCAAGAGAAATGCTTTTACGGAATGTTTTGATGTTATGTCACCGTCTTACACAAAAAGCCAATAAGGAGTTTTACTAACACACAAAGTAAAACTCGACACCCAGCCCTTTGAAACGCATGCTGGAAAGTCTTTGGGAATCCAAAGCAGAAATGATCTCTTTTGTCGTATGGTCACTGACCCATGTAACTGATTATATTTCTCTCTTAATTGGCTACTCAAAAGCAAAGCCAAATTTGTGGCCCTCTACACTTAAGACTTCAGTCCAAGTGCTCTGTGTACACAGCTCATTCCTGTTTCCATCTTAATTTTCCCTCAGTCCTGCATTCCTCACCCACTTATCTGTTATGTTACCAACAGTATGTCGCACGTATCTTTGTAAGTCATTACAAACCCTTTCTGGAACAAGATGTGGAATAATGGAATAAGTAAATGATATGTTCCACTGAAAAAAATTATAGCACAATAAGAAAACATTTTCTTCGATTAATAAACATTTTCTATGTTCAATTTCTAATGGCATTTTCTTTTATGTGCTCCAAAGTACCTTCTAAAGGAAAAATGAAAGTGCTTAAAATTAGAAAATTCTAATTTTAAGAATTTAAATTTCCTCTGTACAACAGAGGAACTACAAAAATAAAACTTTCATTATGTATTTTTAACTGCAAAGCACACAGAAAATTATAAATATACCCCTATGTGAAAATCCCCCAAAAGCGATTTTTAATTTTAGCATACAGACCAAATCACCATAAATTCAATTACAGTTGTGTATTTATTTTGAATGGGAACTGAACAGACTAGCTTCAAATGTGGTTCATAAGGTCTTTGTACAATTCCTCCTGAGTTGTTCTGTGCCTAGCATAGAGGATGCTGCCAAACCATTCCTTAGGGCGAAACAGCAGAGAATTTAGAGCCCTCAAAACTCTTGTTACATTCCTGCTTCAGAGATTTCAGCAATCTGCTCACTGTTACTGGGGGAAAATTAAAAAGCTTAATACTCTCTCAGTGTGTAATATTTTACGCATTCATGAACACATACTTATTCTAACTTCTGACTTTTAACCACATTTAATTAATTGATCATAATAATGGTATTTGGCCCTCTTAATGACCATTGCCAAGAGAGCTATGCTACCAGAAACAAATTAAAATGTTCCACTAGGGCCGGGCACGGTAGCTCACACCTGTAATCCCAGCACTTTGGGAGGCCAAGGCAGGTGGATCACCTGAGGTCAGAAATTCGAGACCAGCCTGGCCAACATGGTGAAACCCCGTCTCTACTAAAAATAAAAAAATTAGCTCAGCATGGTGGCGCGTGCCTGTTAACACCAGCTACTTGGGAAGCTGAGGCAGGAGAATCACTTGAACCCAGGAGGCAGAGGTTGTAGTAAGCCAAGATCACACTATTGCACTCCAGCCTGGGCAACAAGGCTGAAACTCAGTCTCACTCCAGCAAAAAAAAAATTAGCCGGACGTGGTGGCAGGAGCCCATATTCCCAGCTACTCAGGTGGCTGAGGCACAAGAATCGCTTGAACCGGGGAGGTGGAAGTTGCAGTGAGTAGAGATCGTGCCACCACACTCCAGCCTGGGTGACAGAGCAAGACTTTGTTCTCAAAAAAAAAAAAAAGGTTATATTATAAATAAAAATTACACTTCCTGCCGGGCACGGTGGCTCACGCCTGTAATCGCAGCACTTTGGGAGGCCGAGGCGGGTGGATCACGAGGTCAGGAGTTCGAGATCAGCCTGGCCAATATGGTGAAACCTCGTCTCTACTAAAAATACAAAAAAAATTAGCTGGGTGTGATGGTTAACTACTCAGGAGGCTGAGGCAGAAGAATCCTTGAACCCAGGAAGCAGAGGTTGCAGTGAGCCAAGATCGCGCCACTGCACTCCAGCCTGGGCAACAGAGCAAGACTCCGTCTCAAAAAGAAAAAAAAAAAAGTTAAAAAAAAATCACACTTCCTATCCCACTGACAGTAACTTCATTGAAAACAGGAATTTCACAGGAAACTTCAAAACAGCACCATAAAAGTATAATGTTTTCCTAAAGCATTTTAGGAGCTTTATCCAAACATCAAAGAGATAAACATAAGTTAAATAATATTAAGTGGGATAACTGTTATTTCACATGTTTACATATTTTAACAATAGTCCAGATCATTTAAACTCACTTCAGCCATGTGAAACAACACACATGATGTTTCTACAGTGCTCTATGATAGAAGTGTACATTTAATAAGATTTTCAAGATGTTTGGCCTGTACTATGAAACTTCTTTTTATAGAGACAGGGTATCACTCTGTCACTCAGGCTGTAGTGCAGTGGCTTGATCACAGCTCACTGCAGCCTGGAACTCCTAGGCTCAAGCGATTCTCCCACTTTGGCCTCCCAAAGCACTGGTATTATAGGCATGAGCCACTGCACCAGCCTGAAACTCTTGGTTTTAGTGTGATCACTTTTTTTTTTTTTTTTTTTTTGAGATAGAGTCTCACTCTGTTACCCAGGCTGGAGTGCAGTGGCACAATCTCGGCTCATTGCAATTTCCGCCTCCCGGGATCAAGAGTTTCTTGTGCCTCAGACTCCCGAGTAGCTGAGATCACAGGCGCACATCACCATGCCTGGCTAAGTTTTTTGTATTTTAGTAGAGACGGAGTTTTGCCATCTTGATCCAGGCTGGTCTCAAACTCCTGGCCTTAAGTGATCTGCCCACCTCAGCCTCCCAAAGTGTTGGGATTACAGGTGTGAGCCACCGCACCCAGCCTATGGTGTGATAACTTTACTGATGGGCTAAGAAGCCACTTACTTGGTACCATTTCTATTCTGAGTCACAGGTGTTAGGTTTACACAGGTATTTCCTACATTTGAGGGATAGGTCATCTCTGCTAGAGATGTTTCCTCTGCAGCCAATAAAAACCCACATGCCAGAAATTAAGCTCACACAGTCAAGACTGAAATTCTATGTCTCTAGCCAAAGACTCACATAAGTAAACAGAATTTTAGTTCTATAGGTAGACATCACAATGAGTAAGTACTGATAACATTTTTTTTTTTTTTGAGATGGAGTCTCGCTCTGTCGCTCAGGCTGGAGTGCAGTGGCACAATCTCGGCTCACTGCAAGCTCCGCCTCCCGGGTTCACGCCATTCTCCTGCCTCAGCCTCCTGAGTAGCTGAGACTACAGGCGCCTGCAACCATGCCCGGCTAATTTTTTGTATTTTTATTAGAGACGGGGTTTTACCATGTTAGCCAGGATGGTCTGGATCTCCTGACCTCATGATCCACCCGCCTCAGCTTCCCAAAGTGCTGGGATTACAGGCGTGAGCCACCGTGTCCGGCTGATAACATTTTTTTCACTGAAAACCAGCAACAAAAAATCAAAGAAATCAATGAGTTATTCTTATCAAATCAGTTAAGTACTCATTAAACACTTGTGTGCTCAATTGGGGTTGAGAAAGCAAAGAGAGAAATGAATGCAGAATTCCTGTTTACAAATTAGCCAGGTCAGACATCCTTATAGAAAGAAACAACTAGGAAATGAGTATACATTCACGTCAAGCATCTTTTTTTTTTTTTTTTTTTTGAGACGGAGTCTGGCTCTGTCGCCCAGGCTGGAGTGCAGTGGCGCCATCTCGGCTCACTGCAAGTTCCACCTCCCAGGTTCACGCCATTCTCCTGCCTCAGCCTCCCAAGTAGCTGGGACTACAGGCGCCTGCCACCATGCCCAGCTAATTTTTTGTATTTTTAGTAGAGACAGGGTTTCACCATGTTAGCCAGGATGGTCTTGATCTTCTGACCTCGTGATCCGCCTGCCTCAGCCTCCCAAAGTACTGGGATTACAGGCGTGAGCCACTGCGCCCGGCTATCTTTTTTTTTTTTCTGTAGAGATGCAGTCTTGCTATTTTGCCCAGGCTGGTCTCCAACCCCTGACCTCAAGCAATCCTCCCACTTTGGCCTCCCAAAGTGCTAGAATTACAGGCGTGAGCCACCATGCCTGGCATCATTTCAAACATCTAATAAGCAGAAAAAATTAAAATACAAGATAGCAGTAATTAGCTGGGCGTGGTGGCGCGCGCCTATCTATGGTCAGTCCCAGCTACTCAGAAGGCTGAGGCACACAAATCGCTTGAACCCAGGAGGCAGAGGTTGCAGTGGCCAAGATCATGCCACTGCACTCCAGCCCAGTCACAGAGCAAGACTCCGTCTTAAAAAAAAAAAAAAAGAAAAGAAAAGAAAAAAGCAAATAATCAAGCACTACACTGAAAACATTTATCCTTATCAGCTACATAGCAGCCTGTGTGTAAGAGTTACATAACATTCCATTTTAGGGCCGGGTGCAGTGGCTCATGTTTGTAATCCCAACACTTTGGGAGGCCGAGGCTAGAGAATCACTTGAGGCCAGGGGTTGGAGAGCACCCTGGGAAACATACAAGGATTCCATCTTTAAAAAAAATTTAGCCCAAGTGTGGTGGCTCACACCTGTAATCCCAGCACTTTGGAATGCCGAGGAGGGCGGATCACGAGGTCAGGAGATTGAGACCATCCTGGCTGACACAGTGAAACCATATCTCTACTAAAAATAGAAAAAATTAGCCATGCATGGTGGTGGGCACCTGTAGTCCCAGCTATTCAGGAGGCTGAGGCAGGAGAATGGCGTGAACCCAGGACGGGGAGCTTGCAGTGAGCCGAGATCGCGCCACTGCACTCCAGCCTGGGCGACAGAGCCAGATTCCGTATCAAAAAAAGAAAAAAAAATTTAGCCAGGCAAGCTAAATTAGTAGGTGGCAGGCCTGTGGTCCCAGTTACTTGGGAGGCTGAGACAAGAGGATAGCTTAAGCATGGGTGGTGGAGGCAGCAGTGAGCTGTGTTCCTGCCACTGCATTCCAGCCTGGGAGACAGGGAGAGAGGGAGAGACTTTTTTTTTTTTTTTAATTTTTTTCTTTTTTTTGAGACGAGGTCTCGCTCTGTCGCCCAGGCTGGAGTGCATTGGTACAATCTTGGCTCACCACAACCTCCTAGAATTGCTAGGTTCAAGCAATTCTCCTACCTCAGCCTCCTGAGTAGCTAGCATTACGGCAGGCGCCATCACACCCAGCTAATTTTAGTGTTTTTAGTAGAGACGGGGTTTCACCATGTTGCTCAGGCTGGTCTCGAACTCCTGACCTCGTGATCCGCCCGCCTCGGCCTCCCAAAGTGCTGGGATTACAGGCGTGAGCCACCGCGCCTGGCCAGAGAGACCCATTTTAACCACACAAGGACCCAGCTAAAAAACTTCCCCTGGTTCTGTCACCATCAGATGAAGCCTGAGCTCCTACATCTCTGTCCTGCACTTTTTCACTTTAATAACGACCCTCCAGGCTCGGTAGCTGATGCCTGTAATTTCAGCACTTGGGACGCTTGAGGCAGGAAGATTGCTTGAGTGCAGGAGTTTGAGATCAGCCAGGGCAACACAGCAAGACAACATCTTTACAAAATATTTAAAAATCAGCTGGGTGTGGTGGCACGCATCTGCAGTCTTAGCTACTCGGGAGGCTGAGGTGGGAGGATCACTTGAGCACAGGCAGTTGAGACTTCAGTGACTCGTGATCGTGTCACTGTACTCCAGCCTGGGTGACAAAGTGAGACCCTCTCTCTCAATAAATAAATTAATAGGCACCTCCTTGTAGTCACTGGCCTCCTCTCCTTTGATTCCCCCCTCTCCCTCACTCCACCCTGTTAGTCTGAATGTTACTCATTCTTCAAGACACATGCAGAAAGTATTCCCTGATCCCTTCCAGGATCCACACCCAACAGCATGGCCTAAATGCCCGGCTCCTTCCTCGGTGCTCCATCTTAGCTCACACTCCTTACCACACTGTTTTGAAAGTATCTTGACTGTCCCTTCTCCTCAACTGGCTAACTTCTAGAGAGCAGAAACATGACTGCTTGGAAGGTCATTAAAAATTCAAATCCTGAAGATTTCTTAATCCTGCGGATATGAATCAGTGACTCTTAAAAGCAAAATGTTATTTATCATTAAATATTAACAATATAATCACATTTTCTTGCATCTCTGGCAAGTTTCTTGGTACAACAATTTTAAGGAACAGACTCTTTTTTTTTTTTTTTTTTTTTTTGAGATAGAGTCTAGCTCTGTCGCCCAGGCTGGAGTGCAGTGGCATGATTTCGGCTCACTGCAACCTCCGCCTCCCGGGTTCATGCCATTCTCCTGCCTCAGCCTCCAGAGTAGCTGGGACTACAGGTGCCCGCCACGATGCCCGGCAAATTTTTTTTTTTTTTTGTATTTGTAGTAGAGACGGGGTTTCACCGTGTTAGGCAGGATGGTCTCAAGCTCCTGACGTCATGATCCGCCTGCCTTGGCCTTCCAAATGCTGGGATTACAGACGTGAGCCACCGCACCCGGCCGGAACACACTCTTTAACAGCAGTTAAAGCCGCGCAATGGCTCACGCCTATAATCCCAACACTCTGGGAGGCCGAGGCGGGAGGATCGCTTAAGGCCAGGAGTTTCACACCTGCCTGGGCAACACTGTGAGATCCCATGTCGAAAAAAATAATAAAGAAAAACAAGGCAGTTCTAGGTTTAGAGGGGGGAAAGCAGCTCTCCAGGCCAAAAACCAACTCCCAAGGTGCTCCGGTAAACTCGTCCTGGGAAAATTTCCTACCTAATCTCAAAGGCAAAACGAGCCCACGGGCGCCCACGACACATTTCCCAACCGCAAGGATTGGTCACTCGCGCTGAGACACCGCCAGCTGCCTATGACCTAGCCTCCAAAGCGGCAGAGTCCTTCCCTCTCTCTCCCTAAACTGCCGTGATGGGCATCCCTCGGCTCTCCTCCCAGACGGTTCGGAAGCAGGGACTTCTGCTCCTAACCCCAGCCCCGCAGCCTCGCCCTCAGCCACGGGGTGGAAGTCAGGACCACAGGCTTCAAATCCCCTCCAAACTCCGGGACACTTCTGCCCCCCAGGGTGACATGGGATCAAGTCCCCGCGCCCCTGCCGCGGCCGGGGGCTGTGGTCTGGGTCCGAGCGTCCCATACCAGCGTGTTCCGGGGAGGTTGTGGGAGGGGCCCCGTGCGACCACAGACGCTGCTCGGGAGCCAGCGGCCTGGACGGAAGGTGGGAGCCGGGCCGAGGGGAGCCGCCGGAGAGGGAGGCGGCCAGGAAATGCTCCGCGTCAGGCCGTCGGGGCTCGGCCGGCGCTGGAGATCCCGGCAACTAGCGTCTGGGACGGAGAGGCCGCACTCTGAGGATTAAGGGAGCCGAGGGCGGCCTGAAACGGGGAAGGCGGCGCTGACGGAGACGGAATGTGGGACGAAGGACAGCGGGAGGCACCGACGCGCAACTGCCCCAGCCGCGCGGATGGCACGGACCGACCGCCCTGCCACCCCCAGCCCGAGACGCCCCGCCGCCCCGCTCCTGTAGCTGAGAGCCAAGCAGCTCTCAGCCCCAGTCCGTCCGCTCCGTACCTCGCCCGCGTCTCCGCCGGCGTCCAAACCACCGCTCGCCCGCTTCGCTCGGGTAGGTCTGGGCTCTGCGGCCAGCTCCCGCCTCACACCCACCCTCCTGCTCGCCCCGCCCCCGGCACCGCCAGCGAACGCACGTTACGCACGGCGCGTAAACGTCACTTCCGGGGCCTTTGACTCTGGACGGGAGGAAGTGCGAGCGGATCCAAAGGGTCGAGCGGAGTGGGGTAACGCCCTGACGCCCAAGAGCAAATGGAAGAGGGCGGCCTCCAGGGTAAAGGTGGGGCGCTGGGGAGCCCCGGAGAAACCGGCGTTTCCCAGTCTGTCGCTCAGTCCCTGCTTCCGGCTTCCGACGCGCAACAGCTGGAGGGCGACGCTGGCTCCGCGGCGACTCCTGGGGCTGCGGCCGCGGTGGTAGCGCGAATGGGAGGTGGAGCGGAGCTACTGCGCCGAGGGACGCTTCAGAAACTCTGTTTCAGTCCTTCGCGGATCCTAGGATGTGACAGGTGTTCGAGTTAAAAGGTCTTAAGGCGATCGGTTGATCCAAAAGCAGCTGAATCTTTAGGAGGCCCAGGCAGGAGGATCGCTTGAGTCCAGGAGTTCGAGACCAGCCTGGGCCACAGAGCAAGGTCACCATCTCTACAAAAGAAATTTTACAAATCAGCCGGACATGATGGCGGGCACCTGTGGTCCCAACTACCGGGGAGGCTGAGGTGGGAGGATCGCTTGATAGCCCAGGAAGTTGACGGTGCAGAGATCCCTCCACTGAACTCCAGGCCGGGTGACAGCAGAGCGAGATCCTGTCTCAAAAAAAACATAACCGACATCCAGAAGTGAAATAAATTAGCCAGTGTCACAAAGTATTAATGGTTGAGTCACAAATTGAATCCTGTTTACCTGATTCTTTACGTGATTCCCATGTAAGGAATGTTAAAAACAGTAAATACTAATTCCTCTGCGTCCTGAATGCCATGTATGGCGTAACGTGCAGTCACAGCAAGAAAAAAAAGAAAATACTATGCTGTGGCTGTGAGATAGACCTGGGTTAAAATCCCAGCTTTGCTAATTGTCGCTGTAGTGTTCTTGGACAGGTTGCGTAATTTTTCAGTCTTTTTTTTTTTTTTTTTTTTTGAGACTCTCACTCTGTCGCCCACACTGGAGTTCAGTCGTGCGATCTCGGCTCACTGCAACCTCCGCCTCCTAGGTTCAAGCGATTCTCCCACCTCAGCCACCCAAGTAGCTGGAATTACAGGCACCCGCCACCACGCCCAGCTCATATTTTTTTTTGTATTTTTAGTCGAGACAGGGTTTCACCATGTTGGCCAGGCTGGTTTTGAATCCTGACCTCAAGTGATCCGCCCACCTTGGCTTCCCAAAGTGCTAGGATTATAGGTGTGAGCTACTGCGCCCGGCCCGAGTTTCTCAGTCTTTATTCATTATTGGTAAAGTAGGGATTAACTGATTCGTTTCTCAGATTCTTCCTAAGTGCCTAATGTGTGCTACGCTGAGGGTACAACAGAGTATAAAACAAAAGTAAGGCCAGGCGCAGTGGCTCACGCCTGTAATCCTAGCACTTTGGGAAGCCGAGGCAGGCAGATCACCTGAGGTCGGGAGTTCAAGACCAGCCTGACCAACATGGAGAAACCCTGTCTCTACTAAAAATACAAAATTAGCCAGGCATGGTGGCACATGCCTGCAATCCCAGCAACTTGGGAGGCTGAGGCAGGAGAATCACTTGAGCCCAGGAAGCGGAGGTTGCAGTGAGCTGAGATTGCGCCATTGCACTCCAGCTTGGGCAACGAGTGAAACTCCGCCTCAAAAAACAAAACAAAAAAACACAAAGTACCTGTGCTGAGGAGGTGGAGGAGGGAATAAACAATAATTATTTACAGTAGTACATTGGATGGTGGTAATTGCTATTACCAAAAGACAGAATAACATTTACTTTAAAGCTCTTAACTGACTTTTGTGATTACAGAATCAGGCAACACACCATTCTATAAACCATTCTGTGAAACAGAATGAGTGTTTTTTTTTGTTTTGTTTTGTTTTTTGAGGTAGAGTCTCACTCTGTTGCCCAGGCTGGAGCACAGTGGTGCAATCTCGGCGCACTCCAGCCTCCAACTCCCTGGCTCAAGTGATCCTTCTGCCTCCACCTCCCTAGTAGCTGGGATGATAGGTGTGTGCCACCACACCCAGCTAGTTTTTGGGGTTTTTTTGTAGAGACAAGGTTTTGCCATGTCACCCTGGCTGGTCTCGAACTCCTGGACTCAAGCAATCTGCCCACCCTGGCCTCCCAAAGTGCTGGGATTACAGGCATGAGCCTAGACCCCTGGGCCCAGAATGAGTGTTCAATGGGCTGAGCAGAAAAGGTTGGTGCTAAAGACAGAAAAGGCCTGAGGAAAGCAGTAACAAAAACTGAATATCATTTCAAAGTTTCTTTGTGAAGGTTAAGATAGAGAGGACTGGCCGGGCATGGTGGCTCACGCCTGTAATCCCAGCACTTTGGGAGGCCGAGGCAGGCTGATCACCTGAGGTCAGGAGTTTGAGACCAGCCTGGCCAACATGGTGAAACGCCACCTCTACTAAAAATACAAAAATTAGCCAGGTGGTGGCCTGTACCTGTAATCCCAGCTACTCTGGAGGCCGAGGTGATAGGATCACATGAGCCTGGCAGGTTGAGGCTGCAGTGAGCAGTGATCATGCCACTACACTCCAGCCTGGTTGACAGAGCAAGACCCTGTCTCAAAAACAAACAAACAAACAAAAAAAAAACACAACCAAGAAGCTTGCAGCTTTAAAATAGACAGGAGCGGCCTCATGAGGTGACCTGAATAAAAGATGAGGGAGCCAGCTGTGCTGCTATGCAAATATCTGGGCAAGAATGTTCTAGGCACCGAGCAGCGAGGGAAGACCCTCCTGACACCGCTAACCTGTTTAGCAGTAGCAGGCTGGGGCACGGTGGTAGGATCATGGCTCACTGCAGACTCCAACTCCTAGGCTCAACCAATCCTCCCACCTCAGGCTCACAAGTAGCTGTGACTACAGGCAAGTGCCACCATGCCTGGCTGCTATTTTGCTGTTGTTGAGAATGTGTTTTTCCACGTTTTAGTGTTAAGTGACAGGAACAACAGAGGTTTTTTAAAAAAGACTTTCCTTGGCAAAATTAAAGGAGAACAACACTATATCAGTCTTTCATCTTTTTTTTAATTGTTTTAAACTACTGAAAGAAGTCTGGTAACCACTGCTACACACCATGCCTCCTTCCCATGGCAAGGCTGAGCCCCAAAATCCGGATCTAAAGGTACTCTCCATATTGTTTTAGACTGCCCCCCCCACCCAGTCTCATATTGCGTAGGATAGCCAGGTGTGGTGGCACACGCCTGTAGTCCCAGCTATTCAGGAGGCTGAGGGGAGAAGACTACTTGAGCCAGGAGATTAAGGATGTAGTGAGCCATGATGGCCCTGGTGAAGAACAGCCACTGCATTCCACCCTGGGCAATAGAGCAAGACCCTATCTCCAAAAAAACAGCCCCCAAGAAACAAAAAAACACCTAAAAATTAAATAAATACTGTAATACCAGCATTTTGGGAGGTCAAGGTGGGAGGATTGCCTAAAGCCAGGAGCTTCAGACCAGTCTCGGCAACACAGCAAGATTCTCTCTCTCTCTCTCTCTCCCTCGCTCGCTCTCGCTCTCTCTCTTGCTCTCTCGCTCTCGCTCTCTCTCTCTCTCCCCTCTCTCTCCCCTCTCTCTCTCTCTCCCCTCTCTCTCTCTCTCTCTCTCCCCCCTCATATATATATAATGATGATAGTATCACCCACATCAAGTAAGAGCAGTGGAAGCCCCAGTGCATCAGCACATATATATATTTGTGTGCGTGTGTGTGTACGTGTGTGTGTCTGTATATGTAGGTGTCTGTGTATGTGTGTATAATTAGATAAATAAAAATAAAACTTTGTTTTGTTTTCTTTTTTGAGATGGAGTCTCGCTCTGTCGCCCCGGCTGGAGTGCAGTGGCGCAAACTTGGCTCACTGCAACTTCTGCCTCCTGGGTTCAAGCTATTCTCCTACCTCAGCTTCCTGAGTAGCTGGGATTACAGGCGCAAGCCACCACACCTGGCTAATTTTTGTATTTTTAGTAGAGATGGGGTTTCACCATGTTGTAGTGAGCTGGTCTCGAACTCGTGGCCTCAAGTGATCCACCTGCCTCACCCTCATCACCTGCCAAGTCCTACCCATTCTAACCCTGATAGCTCTTAAATCAGGTCTTTCCACCTCAACCTCATTATCACTGCTCTAGAGCTCAAGCCTTCAGTGTCCTTTCACTTCCTGAATTTACTTAGTGCTCTTGCTCACATTGTATTCTTTGCCCAAAATGCTCTTACCACTCCCCTTCTTCTTCTGTCTATAGGGCAAGTTAAATGGCCCCATATAGTGGTATAGGTTGTTCACTGCACTGAGACTATCCATCACCACCTCCACCTCATATGTGAAAGGACTTTCGCTAAAGGAACATTCCTGTCCTTGCTTTCCATCCTTGTTTCTCCTCTCTCAGTATTTTCTGCTGTGCTCCATAGTAATTTTCTGGGGATAGGGTTTATCTGAGAAAGTGTGTGCATGGGTGAAGACCTAGGGGGTCTGGTATTACCTATGACTAGGGGTCTTGAGTCTATCTAAGGCAGGAGTGAATGTCAGGATGCCCACTGAGGCTTTGTTTTTTGTCTTGTTTTTTTCCATCATCATCCCTTTCATTTCCTTTTCCTGTCTTACTGCATTGGCTAGGATCTCCAGTGCAATGCTAAATACAAGTTGTGACAGTGGACAGCAACCACCTCTACTCAATAATAAGGCTGATGTTTTATCAGCCTTATTATCAGCCATCTGATGTCTATATCTAGTTCTCAATTTGTTCTGAATGTGTGAGGGAGATACTGCAGGCCTCTGTATTCGTTTGTTCTTGCACTGCTATAAAGAAATGCCTGAGACTGGGTGATTTATAAAGGAAAGAGGTTTAATTGGCTCACACTTCTGGAGGCTGTACAGGAAGCATGGCTGGAGGGGCCTCCGGAAACTTACAATCATGGCAGAAGGATGAAGGGAAAGCAGGCACATCTTCACATGGCCATAGCAAAGGGAAGAGAGAGAGAGGGGGAGGTGCTACACATTTTAAACCACCAGATCTCACAATAACTCACTCACCGTCACGAGAACAGCACCAAAGGGGAAATCCCCCCCACAGTGATCCTGTCACCTCTCACCAGGCCTCACCTCCAACTTTAGGGATTACAATTTGACATGAGATTTGGGCAGGGGCACGGAACCAAACCATTTCAACCTCCCAGAAGTCCATTTTACAGATGAGGAACTGTGAGGTAACTCACCCAAGGTCACACATTTATTAAGAGGCAAAGGTCTTATGTGGATCTCTGCCAGTTTGAATTCAAAGCCCATAATCTAAACTACTATGCTATAAAGTCTTCCATAAAACATAGTCTAAGGGAACAATCATTTAATAGCGTGATGCTGGAGTGAGATCAGGGATACACACGGTTGGAATAGGCTACAAAGGAGCGATTATGTATAAGAACCAATCCTACCTAAAAATGCAAGCCATGATAACACAAGCACTACACAACAATGGGAAATGGGGCAGGCATTCGAGGGGGGAGGAAATTAGCTAACACTTTATATCTAACACTAAAATGACCTCCAGACAGATTATAAAGTTAAAACTTACATAAATAAGTAATACAATTCTAGACTAGCTAGTAGGAAATAAATTCTTTTTAGCCTCTGGAAAAGCATTCATAAATTTTCCTTAACTTCCTTAATGTTCCTGAAACTTCCTAAGGAGTTTTATAAATGTTCTAGCAAAAGAAGAAATCACACGGAAAAAGACAAACCTGTTTGGCCATGTGGTGAGCAGTTTTGTGGGGTGGCGAGGGGGTCCCCAGGAGCACCACTACTGCGGACATGTGCAGGAGTGACCAACCGAGCAGGAGGAAGCCACAGCGACCAGCAGTGTCCGTCATTTTTGAAGACAGAGAAATGACACCAATATCATGCACCCATTGGTCTCCCACAGGAGTGCTCCTTTGGGGCCAGGCACGGTGGCTCACACCTGTAATCCCAGCAGTTTAGGAGGCCAAGGTGGATGGATCACTTGAGGTCAGGAGTTCGAGACCAGCCTGGCCAACATGGCTCATCTCTACTGAAAAAAAAAAAAAAAAATTAGCCAGGCATGGTGGCTCACGCCTGTAATCTCAGCACTTTGGGAGGCCAACATGGGCGGATCACTTGAGGTCAGGCATTCAAGACCAGCCTGGCCAACATAGCAAAACCCCATCTCTACTAAAAAAAAATACAAAAATACAAATCATTGCTTACACTACCCTGGCAGGGAATGATGTCCAGCTTCATAGACGAGGAAACAGAGGCTCAAAGAGGGTGAGCATCTTACCCAGAATACACAGCTAGGAGGTGGTAGAGCTTAAATTCCAGCCCACACCATCCTATGCTCTAGGCTGCCCCAGAGCAGGCTTCCCTGGGGGCAGGAGCCGGGTTGCCTCCATCAGACACCGATAACCCGTGCCTCTCCTTGCCTCCCAGGTCCCATCAGCTGCCCCCAGACTCTGTGGTTTGGGGCATGGCTGTCCTGCCTGACATTGCGTCTAATCTTCAAAAAATACCTCAAAAGTATGGAGTGGAGAAATGAATGAATGTGTCCCCAGGGCCCCGTTAGACCAATGTTGACAATGGGGCCAGAGAAAAAAGGAAACCAGGCTGATGACTGCCTCTAGGAGGTTTTTTTTGTTTTTTGTTTTTGAGACGGAGTCTCGCTGTGTCGCCCAGGCTGGAGTGCAATGGCACAATCTCAGCTCACTGCAACCTCCACCTCCCAGGTTCAAGTGATTCTCCTGCCTCAGCATCCTGAGGAGCTGGGATTACAAGGGTGTGCCACCACACCTGGCTAATTTTTTTATATTTTTGGTAGAGACGGGGTTTCACTATGTTCGCTAGGCTGGTCTCAAACTCCTGACCTCAAATGATCTGCCCGTCTCAGCCTCCCAAAGTGCTGGGATTATAGGCGCACCTGGCCTAGGAGGGTTTTTTTGTTTTGTTTTGTTTTGTTTTGTTTTGTTTTGTTTGAGATGGAGCCTCACTCTGTAGCCCAGTCTGGAGTGCAGTGGCACGATCTTGGCTCACTGCAACTTCCACCTCCCGGGTTCAAGCAATTCTTCTGCCTCAGCCTCCCGAGTAGCTGGGATTACAGGAACGCGCCGCAATGCCCAGCTAATTTTTGTATTTTTAGTAGAGATGGGGTTTCACCATGTTGGCCAGTCTGGTCTTGAACTCCTGACCTCCTGATCTGCCCACTTCAGCCTCTCAAAGTGCTGGGATTACAGGTGTAAACCACTGAGCCTGGCCTAGGAGGTTTTATATTGGTGGAGAAGACAGGCTAAGACCCAAATCGGTGCCCCCAGTGTAACAGTCAATGTCACACCAGTGTCACATTGGTGCACAGCAGCCTAAGTGGGGCAGCCTCGAGGGGGTGGTCAACTCCCCCAGGCTGGGAGAAAGTGGGGAGGCAGTGTGGACACTTCATGGAGATGGGGATGTTTTGGCCAAATCTTGAGAGAAGGCTATTCAGGCCTGGGCTGCAGGGGCACTGCCAAACGGCCAAGACTTTCCAGGAATCACCTCACCTGGAAGGCAGGTGAGGTGCATGGGGAGAGGGAACCAGAGAGCACCAATGCCTTAGGGGCCAGGACTCCAGGAACCTTGACTACGCGGCTAAGGAGCTGGAACTTTCTCTGCATTATATAGGGAGCTGGGGAAGGGCGTCAGGCTAAAGGGACACAGTCATACGGTTGGACTTGCCACTTTTGCAAGCTCACCCTGACTGCCGAGAAGTTTAGAGAAGCAGGGCGAGCCTGGGGTCAGGGAATTCTGGCAGAGGCTGGTGCAATAATCCCAGTAAGGGATGGAGAGGTCTGTGATTAAACACTGTCATGTGGCTACAGAGTGAGAGCGAGAGCAAGAGCGAGAGTGAAAGCGAGAGAGACAGCAAGAGAGAGCGAGTGAGAAAGAGAGACAGCAAGAGAGCGAGAGAGCAAGAGAGAGAGAGCAAGAGAGAGTGAGCGAGAGAGAGAGAGCACAAGAGCGCAGCTTGTCGGGAAAATTGTGAACCAAATTTCATGATGGAGTGGAACTGAAAGTCAAGGGGGTGGTTATAGAGGGCTGCCTGGACTCTGGGGAGACTGTCGGTTTCACCTGCTGTGATGAGACACCCAGAGGATCAGGGGAGGCTTGCAGAGGGTGAGTGACTGGGGACACCCAGTGGGAGATACTTGGGTATATGGACCTCCACTTGCCTCCTCTCACCTGGAAAGTCTCCCCTAAAACACCCACTTACTGCCAGCTCCCATCTCTTACCTTAGGTCTCATCTGCTTCTCCTCACCTCTTGGTGGGTGGTGGGCAGCAGGGGAGCCAAGCCCAGATGCCAGGCCTGAGCCCAACCCTGGCCCCAGAGGAAGCCCCAGAGGCCTCGCACCCCCTGCTCAATGAGGCTCCGTGTCCAGACGCCAGCTGCCTGCTCAGCCCCGTGGCTAGCTGCAGCTGGCATGGACCCAGGGCTCGCTTATGGACGGTGCTCCAGGCACCGAGGCCCACTGGTGTGGGAGTTGTGCCTGGACCATGGGAAGAGAGGGCGGTGGCCTGGTGAGCCGGGCGTTCTGGCTACCCTTGGTACAGCAGGCACCAGGCCCTGGCAGAAGCAGGCTGGGCTGGGGGTGGCTGGCAGCCCTGGCCTGCAGGCGGCTGACTGGCTGAGCAGCTGCTCATCTTGTTTTCCATCTCCTCCCCAGATCATCGTCCAGCCTTCCCCCATGGGCCCTGGGGGTAGTGGATGGAGACAGGGGGCTTCTGTGCATGTCTCAGGGGCGTCGGATGAACCTTGAATCCTCCCAGCTCTGCTTTCACTGTGCACCTTGGGCAGTTGCCAAACCTAAGCCTCAGTTTCTCCACTATGACATAAAGTGTCTGGGGCAGCTCTAGATGAAGGTGAGGCAGGCATGACTGTGGCACAGGAGGGTGGCTCTCCTGGCAGACCTGATGCCAAGAATCCTGATGTTAGACAAGGTCTCGCTCTCTGTCGCCCAGGCTGGAGTGCAGTGGCACAATCATAGCTCACTGCAGTCTCGAACTCCTGGGCTCAAGCCATCTTCTCACCTCAGCCTCCTGAGTAGTAGGAACTACAGGCATGTGCCACCATACCCAGCTAATTTTTTTTTTTTTTTTTTTTGGAGAGACAGGGTTTCACCATGTTGCCCAGGCTGGTCTCAACTCCTAGTGCTTAAGTGATCCACCTGCGTTGGCCTCCCAAACTGCTGAGATTACAGGTGTGAGCCATCATGCACAGCCTCCAAGATCCTTATTTACCAGCCAGGCGTTCATGCTCTTAGAGCCTCGACCCCACACGGTGCCTTCTCAGGTCTCCAACACTTGCCTGATCAGATACCCTCTCCTGTGACCCCCTTCTTCCTCTTCTCTGGTTTCCCAAGGCCTCCTGGTTCCCTGACACCCACCTCAGCCCAGCCCTTCCCAACATTCTTGCCCTTGAACTCCTCAAGGACATTCTGCCAAGTCCTGTTGCCAGGCCTGGAGTTACTCTCTCCCTCCCAGCCCCACTCTGCTGCCATGAGCCTAACCTTCCCCTTACCTGGCCCAGCCATGGCTCCAGGGCAGGGGCTGGGCCTCAGTGTCCCTGTGTGCCCCCTTGAAATCTGGTACACAGTCCCAAAGCAGCAGGAGGTTAAAAAAGGAACCAGGAGGCCCGCAGCCTGGCCCCGAATCCCTGCGCTGTCATTTCAGACTAGATGACCTCAGGCAATTCTCCCCGACTCCACCCCACCCCTGCCAGTTCTGTGCCTCCCTCTGAAAAGTGGGGCTACACCACCCCTGCCTACCTGCTCACAAGTAAGAATTGAAAGCAAGTGCTGGGCCTGGCACGGTGGCTCACACCTGTAATCCCAGCACTTTGGGAGGCTAAGCAGGAGGATCACTTGAGGTCAGGAGTTCGAGGCCAGCCTGGCCAACATGGTGAAATCCCATCTCTACCAAAAATACAAAAATCAGCCAGGTGTGGTGGCGGATGCCTGTAATCCCAGTTACTTGGGAGGCTGAGGCAGGAGAATTGCTTGAACTGGGAGGCGGACATTGCAGTGAGCCGAGACTGTACCATGGCACTCCAGCCTGGGTGACACAGTGAGACCCTGCCACCAAAAAAAAAAAAAAAAAAGAAAAAGAAACCAAGTGCTATATGTGAATGAGCTCAGGTAATCTGCATAGACTCTACCCCTTAACTTAAGCCCAGGAGGTTGACGCTGCAGTGAGCTATGATTGCAACACTGCACTCCAGCCTGGGCAACAGAGCAAGACTCTATCTAAAAATAATAATAATAACCTACCGTTTAAGATGCCTTTATGTGGTAGATTAAGTGGTGGAGCCTATTGTTTATCCCCTGTTGATAGATGAGGAAGCTGGCGCTCAGCAGAAACAGTGAGTGACTTCCTCAGGGTCTCAGGGCTGCTGAGAGGTGGAGGCTGGAAATGCTCCCAGGTGGTCTGAGATGGAAGCCCTGCTGGGAAGTCCTCCCTCAGGGGACAGGAGCCTGTGGACATGCCTTGCACCCTGTTGCACTCTCCGTGGATGTGAGGAAGTGCTGCTCTTTTCATCTTAGAGATGAGAAAGGGAGGCCTGAAGAGGAGGCAATGACTTTTGGAGGCCACCCTGAGTCTATGGCACAGCTGAAACACTGATTTTGCTTTCAGCTCTTCCCTCCTACTAGAATTTCCTGATTTCTTTGAGATCTGAAGTAAGGGGGACAAGGCTCCTGGGCCTCCATGAGCCAGGTGGCCCTGATGATGAGCCACCCACAGATCCGCAGGCATTGGCTGCAGGTGCCAAGCCAGTCAGCACAGACCTCTGCCATTTGCTGTCATTGCCATGCAAGGAAAGAGTCCCAGCTCTCAGGCAGACGTGCTCCACAAGGCAGCCAGGACCTGCAACCTGGCCACATCCATCCATCATCTAGGGTCACCTCTCCGTCCAGACCCATGCCTGGTTATTAAGAAGTATTTAGTGATGGCAGGAGACCCACCTGGAGACTGGGTCGGTGATGGTGGCAGTGATGATGGTGGAGTTAGTGAAGACAGTGGAAGTGAGAATGGAGGTAAGGACAGGTGTGAAGGTGAAGGTAAAGGTGGAAGTAAGGATGGAAGTGAAGGCAGAAGTAAGGATGAAGGTGAGGATAAAGGTGAGGCTGAAGGTGAGGATGGAGGTGAGGATGGAGAGCAGGAGGAAGGGGAGGACAGAAGTGAGGTTGGAGAGGAGAATAGAGGGGAGGACAGAGATGAGGATGGAGGTGAAAGAGGGACAGTGAGTGAGAAGAGAGAATGGAAGGGAAGACTGAAGTGAGGAAGGGAGAACAGAGGGGAGGATGGAGATGAGGAACGAAGAATGGAGGGGAGGATGGAGGGGAGGATGGAGGGGAGGATGAAGGCGAGGATGGTGGTAATGGTGGAGGTCAGGGCTGGGTGTGGTGGCTCACACCTGTAATCCCAGCACTTTGGGAGGCCGAGGTGGGTGGATCCTGAGGTCAGGAGATCGAGACAATCCTGGCTAACACAGTGAAACCCCATATCTACTAAAAATACAAAAAATTAGCCAGGCATGGTCGCACACACCTGTAGTCCCAGCTACTCGGGAGGCTGAGGCAGGAGAATCGGTTGAACCCAGGAGGCAGAGGTTGCAGTGAGTCGAGATCGCGCCACTGCACTCCAGCTTGGGTGACAGAGCAAGACTCTGCCTCAAAAAAAAAAAAAAAAAAAAAAAGTGGAGGTGAAGATGGAGATTTGGATGGAGGTGAAGATGCAGGTGAGCGTGGAGGTGAGTTTGGAGATGAGAGTGGAGTTGAAGGTGGAGGTGAGGATAGACGTGTAGGTGTAGGTGAAGGTGGTCTTGAGGATGGAGGTGAAGGTGGAGGTGAGGATGGAGGTGAAGGTGAGGGTGGAGGTGAGGATGGCGGTGAGGGTCGAGGTGAGGATGGAGGTGAAGGTGGAGTTGAGGACAGAGCTGAAAGTTGAGGTGAGGATGATGAGGATGGAGGTGAAGGTGGAGGTGAGGACAGAGCTGAAAGTCGAGGCGAGGATGATGAGGATGGAGGTGAAAATGAAGTTGGGGATAGAGGTGGAGGTGGAGATAAGGATGGAGATGAGGATGGAGGTGATGGTGGAAGAAATGGTAAAAATGGTGAAGACACTGGTGATGGCAATGGTGAAATGGGAATGCCATTGTGGGTCATGAAATCAAAGGTCATGGTTATGGTGGGAACAGGAACAAGCAGAGGCAACTTCCTGAGAATAGTTCTTGACCCAGGTCCCTCCATGAACCTCGAAGCTGACCCAGCCATAGGGGGGATACCTTCATTTCCCAGCAGCCTCCCCCAACCAGTCAGGGTCCCTGAAGAGCATCTGGCTCTCCACAAGACAATAGACAGGAAGGGGACCCAGTGGCCCCCCCAAGCTTAGCTAATGTGAGTGAAGAACCAGGCAGAACCCAGGCAGCAGATGGGATAGGAGTTTCCAAGCCAGTGCTTGGGGACAGGCCCTCCCAATTCAGAAACAAAGCAAGGCCCTGGCCACAGCCAGGAAGGATTGTAAGGGCCTTCCTGAGCAGACACAAAGGAGCCCTGAGCCGCTGGGGGTGATGAGGAGCGGAGGCAGGGCCAGGCAGAGGGTCTGCAAAGAATTACACTGGAAAGCTGGAAGGGGGACATTGGGTCTAGTGGTTTGGCCTGTGGAGAGCTGTCAGGACAGGGGAGGATGAGGTTGGTGGAGATGCCTGAGGCAAGGGTGTTTGGGGGTCTTGTTGGCAGCATGGTGGCAAAAGGCTCCAGAGGCAGCCACGCGTGTGTTCCAAGGCAGCCGCTGGGAATCCCACCATCTCTGGCTCACAAATGCCTCTCCTATTGTTAACATGAACACAGACCTGTCAGGCCCTCCATGATCGATGCTTGGACTTTTCCATTATCCACGGGCAGCCTGCCACTCACGGTTCCCCAGGTGTGCCCACTTCTGGCCACCGCCAGGACCCCTGCGAGGGGCTGGCCTGGAGAAGCCTGGCTGGGAGCATGGGCCGGCCTTCCCGACTCACTGCACAGGCTGTGGGCCTTGCCAGGTGTCAGACTCAATTTCCTGACCCTTCCTGCTCAGAGAACCAAACATCTCATCTCTCCACCCAAGCTGGGTCTACCCAGGTCACTGGCTTGGCAGGAGGAAGATCCCTGGGGGTCCAGACCAACTGACCAGGCAGGGCAGGGTAGGAGCAGAATGCTGAAAGGTCATGAATCCAATTTGTCACCCATGGGACAAACTTTCAAAGGGAAGGCAATGCCATGGGATGGGGTGGCCAGGGAGGCTGTGGAAGGTATTGGAGGAAGCCCTAGGCCCTGAGTCCAGAGAACCCCCAATTCAATCCCCTGACTCACCCTGTCCCACGGACAAGAACCAGGGCCAGCTCCACTGGCAAATCAGGTAGTTGAGTAACTGGATTTTTGAGGTCCACCCCACCTTCCATTAGTCAGCAAAGATCCCGATTCTACAGCCAACCCCATATCCTTACACAATTTTGAATGTATTGCTTTTATTAAAAGAATAGCTTTATTGTAATAAAATTCACACACCATACAATTCACCCATTTAAAGTGTACCATTCAGTGGTTTTTAGTATATTCACAGAGTTGTGCAATCATTTCCACAGTCCATATTATATTTTATTTTATTATTTTTTGAGATGGAGTCTTGCTGCGACACCCAGGCTGGAGTGCAATGGCGCAATCTCGGCTCACTGCAATCTCGGCTTCCTGGGTTCAGGCGATTCTCCTGCCTCAGTCTCCCAAGTAGCTGGGACTACAGGCACATGCCACCACACCCAGCTAATTTTTGTATTTTTAGTAAAGACAGGGTTTCACCATATTGGCCAGGCTGGTCTTGAACTCCTGACCTTAAGTGATCAGCCCACCTCGGCCTCCCAAAGGGTTGGGATTACAGGCGTGAGCCACCGCACCTGACCTTGCAGTCCATTTTAGACCATTTCATTATCCTGAAAACAAAACCTCTGCTTTTTGGGCTGGGTGCAGTGGCTCATGCCTGTAATCCCAGCACTTTGGGAGGCTGAGGTCGGGGGATTACTTGAGCCCAACAGGAGTTTCAGACCAGCCTGGGCAACATAGCAAGACCCCATCTCTTTAATAAATTTAAAAATTAGCCAGGAGTGGTGGTGCATACCTGTAGTCTCAGCTACTTGGAGGCTGAGGTGGGAGGATCGCTTGAACCCAGGAGTTGGAGGCTGCAGTGAACTATGATGGCACCACTGCACTCCAGCCTGCACAACAGAGCAAGACCCTGTCCCTCTTAAAAAAAATGCTTAAATCCCTCCTAATCTCTGGGCGGCCTCCTGGTCTTTGAGCCTGGAGTGAAGCTGAACCCACAGGTGAGAGAACAAGAGGCCCCAGCTACAGGAAGAGAGGACTGCAGAACTGGAGGCACTACCACCCAGCAGATATGAATAAGCACCCACTGACTAGGCACTCTCATAGTCATTTGATGGCTCTGGGTCCCAGCTGTGGGCAAAGCCCAGGCTGGGTGCTTTGGGATTCTGGCTCTGTGCCTGGCATCCCTTCTGGCCCTGTCTGAGTAGCAGCTTCCTGCAGACAGATGTGGCCGTGTGCCCTGTGCTGGCAGGTCCTCCCGAGAGCTGAAGGTGCCTTAGGACCCAGGCCCATGGCTGCTGACCTCCACTGATCAAGGGAGGCCTGATGAATGGGGGCTTTTCTAAGTGGGACCACATCTCTCCTCAGGTCACAGTGCCCAAGAAAGGGTCACAGCTTCCCCCTCTGATTGGGTCTTCACATGGAAGGGTCCACGTCCCCCTCAGATTAGACTTTCCAAAGCATGGGTGTAACTCCCTTATCAGACTTACTTTTCGGGGGAGCTCCCTGTGTCTTCCCTCAGACCTTTTGCAAAGCATGCCTATGTTTCTCCCCTTAGGGTAAGGCCATGTCCTCTCTGTCATACCAGCTTCCTAGGAGTTCCACCCACAGTGTGGCCTTCTATCCGAGCTGCACTTTCCTCATCCATAAAGTTGGGGGAGTCATATCTGCCTCATAAAATTGCCATGGATGGAACAAAAACAGCATAACATCACAATATTCACGAACTCATCAAAACTCACTATAGCCATACTATGTAATGTTATTGGCAATAAAAAGAAACAAGAACTGATACATGCCACAACATGGATGGACTCTGAACACATGATGCTAAGTCACAAAGAATCACAGATTGCATTATTCCAGTTATATGAATAGACAAATCTATAAAGACAAAAAGTAGATTGGTGGTTGCCTAGGGCTGAGGGTGGGGCAGAATGGAGGGACTGTGGGACAAGGGCTAAGGGGAGTGAAGCTTCTTTTAGGGATAAGGAAAATATTGTAAAATTGATTATGATGATGGATGTACAATTCTCTGAATATAATAAAAGTCATTAAAGTGTACATGTTAAATTAGTGAATTGTATGGTAAAGTAAAGTGTATCTTGATAAAGCTGTAAAAGGATGTACAGACATGTAAGGAAGTGGGAAAATATGACCTGTAATTAAAAAAATAATAATCGAAACAGACCCAGAAGTGACAAAGATGATCAAATTAGTTTCCAAGATTTTAAATCGGCTATAGAAATATGTTCAAGATTTTAAAGGGAAAACAAATATAATGAGGAGAGAAATAGAAGATTTAAAAGAGAACCAATGGAACTTCTAGAGCTGAAAACATAATGTCTAAGATAAAAAACATATGGGATGAGCTTAACAGCAGATTTGGCACTACAAAGACAAGATCAATGAACCTGAATCTATCTAAACTAAAGCACCAAGGGAAAAAAGCAAGCCAAAAAAAATTTTAACAGAGCCTTGGTGACCTGTAGGACAATATTAATCCATCCAACACACATATAATTGGAGTACCAGAGGCAGAAGAAATAATTGCTGAATTTTTTTCAAACTATAAATTTGATGAAAACCATGAACCCAAAGATCCAAGAAACTCAAAGAGCTCCAAGAAGAATAAATATTGATTCAGGCCAGGTGCGGTGGCTCACGCCTATAATCCCAGCACTTTGGGAGGCGGAGGTGGGTGGATCACAAGGTCACGAGATCAAGACCAGCCTGACCAACATGGTGAAACCCTGTCTCTACTAAAAATACAAAAATTAGCTGGGCGCAGTGGCATGCGCCTGTAATCTCAGCTACTCGGGAGGCTGAGGCAGGAGAATTGCTTGAACCTGGGAAGCGGTGGTTGCAGTGAGCCGAGATCGTGCCACTGCACTCCAACCTGGTGACAGAGCGAGACTCCGTCTCAAAAAAAATAAATAAAATAAATAAATACTGATTCAAAGAAACCACACCAAAACATATCACAATCAAGTTGCTGAATACCAAAAATAAAGAGAAAAATCTTAAAAGCAGCCAGAGAAGGAAATAACACATTATGTAGAAGGAACAAAGATAAGAATTACTGCTGACTTATTATCAGAAACAATGAAAGCTAGAGGACAATAACATGACATCTTTAGAGTGCTGGGGGGAAAAAGCTGTTAACCTATAATTCTTTATTCAATTAAAATAGCCTCTCTCAAACGAAGACAAAAAAAATTTCTTAAGAAACAAATGGTGAGAAAATTTATTGCCCAACAGAAACTGCAATACAAAAATTTATAAAATTAAAATTTCAGGCTAAAGGAAAAAGATAAACATAAACATGAAATACAAGACAATGAAAAGCACTAGAAATGGCAAATATGTGGATTAATGTAACAGATATTTTCTCTTATTTTCATTTCTTTAAAAGATAATTGGCCAGGCATGGTGGCTCACACCTGTAATCCCAGCACTTTGGGAGGCTAAGGTGGGCAGATCACCTGAGGTCAGGAATTCAAGACCAGCCTGACCAACATGGTGAAACCCCGTCTCTACTAAAAATACAAAAGTGGCCAGGCGTGGTGTCACAGCCCTGTAATCCCAGCTACTCAGGAGGCTGAGGCAGGAGAATCACTTGAACCCAGGAGGCAGAGGTTGTGGTGAGCCAAGATCACACCACTACACTCAAGCCTGGGCAACAAGAGTGAGACTCCGTCTCAAAAACAAAAACAAAAACAAAAACAAAAAAAACAGTAATTGTTTAAAGAAAAAATAGCAGTGTATTGTGGGGTTTATAACGTCATAGGTGTAAAATGCATGACTACAATAGCATAAAAAATGGAAGATTGAAATGAAAGTATGGTGTTGTAAGGTTCTTATATTATTCATGAAGTGTTAAACGCAACGTAAGGGTAGATTGTGAAAAGTTAAAGATTCACATTATAAACTCTAGGATAATCGCACACACAAATAGCTAATAGGTCAAAGGTGACAAAATGGCAAACAAAAACCAAAACAAACAAGAAACTTCAATCTAAAGGAAGGTAGGAGACCCAGTGTGGTGGCTCATGCCTGTAATCCCAGCACTTTGGGAGGCTGAGGCAGGCAGATAACATGAGGTCAAGAATTGGAGACCAGACTGGCCAACATGGTGAAACCCCATCCCTACTAAAAATACAAAAACTAGCCGGGCGTGGCAGCGCTTGCCTCTAATCCCAGCTACCAGGGAGGCTGAGGTAGGAGAATCGCTTGAACTCAGGAGGTGGAGGTTGCAGTGAGCCAAGATCACGCCATTGCACGCCAGCCTGGGTGACAGAGTGAAACTCCATCTCAAAAAAAAAGAAAAAAAGAAAAGAAACAGTAATTAAAGAAGACCTAAATAAATGGAAAGACATGCTGTGTTTATGGACTGGAAGACTTAATATTGTTAAAATGCCAATAATCCCTAAAATGATGTACAGATTCAGTGTAATCCTTATCAAAATCTCAGCTGCCTGTTGTAGAAAGTGACACGCTGATTCTAAAATTCATACGGAAATGCAGAATTACAAAACAATCTTGAAAAAGAAAAAAATTGGAAGACTCACACTTCTTGACTTTAAAACTTACTACAAACCTGTAATAATGAAAACATCATAGTAGTGATGTTTTATAGACCCAAATATAAAAGCTAAGGCGACAAAACTCTTAGAAGAAAAGGTAAGTATAAATCTTTGTGACCTTGAATTAGGCAATGGTTTTCTTAGATACAACACCTAAAGCACAAGTAATAAAAGAAAAACTTCATAAATTGGAGTTCATCAAAATTTAAAACTTTGTATTTCTTTTTTCCTTTGTTCTTTCTTTGTAAGGACAGGGCTTTTTTGTCTTTTTGTTTTTGACACGGAGTTTTGCTCTGTCATCCAGGCTGGCGTGCAATGGCACAATCTCGGCTCACTGCAACCTCCGTCTCCTAGGTTCAAGTGATTCTCCTGCCTCAGCCTCCTGAGTAGCTGGGATTACAGGCACGCACCACCACGCCTGGCTAATTTTTGTATTTTTAGTAAAGGTGGGGTTTCACCATGTTGGCCAGGCTGGTCTCGAACTCTTGACCTCATGACCCACCCACCACAGCCCCCCAAAGTGCTGGGATTACAGGCGTGAGCCACCGCACCCAGCCCCTGAGACAGGGTCCTATTCTGTTGCCCAGGATGAAGTGCAGTGAAACAATCATGGCTCCCTGAAACCTTGAACTCCTGGGCTCAAGTGATCTTCCTGCCTAGGTGGGACATCATCAGGTATATTGGCATGTGCTACCATGCCCAGCTAATTTTTTTGATTTTTTGAAAAGACGGGGGGGGGGGTCTCACTATATTGTCCAGGCTGGTCTTGAACTACTGACCTCAAAGTGATCCTCCCACCTCAGCCTACCAAAGCACTGGGATTACAGGCATAAGCCACCCCACTTGGCCAAAAACTTTCTGTTTCAAAGCACCAAGGAAGTAAAAAGACAAACCACCTAAATTTGTGTTTTGAGTAGAGACAGGGTTCTACCATGTTGGCCAAGCTGGTCTCAAACTGCCAAGCTCAAGAGATCTGCCCGCCTCGGCCTCCCAAAGTGCTGGGATATTAGAGTCGTGAGCCACTGGACCCAGCCTAAATTAAGGATCTTGAGGTGGAGAAATTATCCTGGATTATCTGGATAGGTCCCACTGCAAAGTTTCTCATAAGGGGGGAGGCAGGAGGGTCAGAGTCAGAAAAAGAGATGTGACAATGGAAGCAGAGATAAGTGCCAGAGCAAAGGGGGTGGAATTTGAAGATGCTGCACTGTTGCATTTGATGATGGAGGAAGAGGCCATGAGCCAAGGAACTCAGGCAGCACCTAGAAGTGAAAAAAGGCAAGCATCTCCCCCAAGAGCCTCCAGAAGGCGAACCTGTGACATCTTGATTTCAGACAGACTGACTTTGGACTTCTGACTTCCAGGACTGTATGGCAATAAATTTGTATTAAGTCACTATATGGCATATGTTAGAGTAGCAGTAAGACACTAATATACATGTCTCTTATTAAATTTATTCCTAGGTATTTTGATTTTTAAACACTATTATTAATGGCTTTCTTTTGGCCGGGCACAGTGGCTCATGCCTGTAATCCCAGCACTTTGGGAGGCCGAGGCGGGCAGATCACTTGAGCTCGGGAGTTCGAGAGCAGCCTGGCCAACCTGGTGAAACCCCATCCCTACTAAACACACAAAAATTAGCCGGGCGTGGTGACGTGCGCCTGTGATCCTAGCTACTCTGGAGGTTTCAGGCAGGAGAATCACTTGAACCTGGGAAGTGGAGGTTGCAGTGAGCTAAGATTGTGCCACTGCACTCGAGCTTGGGCGACAGAGTAAGACTCTGTCTCAAATAACAACAATAATAATAATAATGGCTTTGTTTTTAAAATTTCAGTTCCCATTGTTTGAGCTAGCATATGGAAATTCAATTGACACTTGGTTCTGCTAACTTATTAGTTCTAGTAGCTTATTTCATATCTCCTGGGACTTTCTATACAGATGATCATGTTGTCTGCAATAAGAACAGTGTTACTTCCTCCTTTCCAGTTGGTATGTCTTTTACTTTTTCTTCTTTTATTATTGCACAAGCTTGAACCTCTAGTACTATGCTAAATGCAAGCAGCAAGAGTGGACATGCTTGCCTTGTTTCTAATCTTAGGGAGAAATAATTCATACTTTATCCATTAAGATATTAGCTTTAAGTTTTTGTAGCTGTATTTTTTCTGGTTGAGATAGTTCCCTTTTATATTTAGTTTGCTGATTTTTTTTTTTTAATTATCAGTGGGGTGGGCACAGTAGCTCGTGCCTGTAATCCTAGCACTTTAGGAGGCTGAGGTGAGTGGATCGCTTGAGGCTAGGAGCTCGAGACCAGCCTGGCCAACATGGCGAAACCCCGTCTCTACTAAAAATACAAAAATTAGTTGGGCATGGTGGTGCATGCCTGTAGTCCTAGCTACTGGGGTGGCTGAGGCACGAGAATTTCTTGAGCCTGGGAGGCAGAGGTTACAGTGAGCCGAGATCGCGCCACTGCACTCCAACCCGGGCAATGGAACAAGACTCACCCTCTCAAAAATTAAAAAAAAAAAAAAAAAAAATAATAATAATAATAATGAATGGATGTTGAATGTTGTCAAATGCTTCTTTTCTGCAAGTATTGAGATGATCCTGCCATTTTAAACCTTTCTTCTGTTAATATATTGCATTACATTGACTTATTTTTGTTTTTGTTGTTAAAGCAACATTGTATTTCTGGGATGCATTTCACTTGATCTTGATATTTTATCTCTTTTATTTATTGGGTTTGATTTGCTAATCTTTCTAAAGCATTTTTGCATCTTTTTCCATGAAGACTGCTGGTCCACATCAGGGACCAGCAAACCTTGTTCTGTAAAGTCAGTAAATATGTGAGGCTTTGCAGGCCATATAACTTCTGCTATAACTACTCAACCCTACTACTGTAACAGGAAAACAGGAAAAGACAGTATGTAATTTAATAAATGTGGCTATGTTTCAATAAAACTTTATCTACAGAAACAAATCATAGTCTGGTTTGACCCCACAAGCCATGGTTTGCTGACTCCTGGTCTATTTGTTAGGTGTTTGGTTTTGATATCAGAGTTAACACTGGCCTCATAAAATTACTTGGGAAGTATTGTCTTCTATGTTTTCTAAAAGTTTTTGTGGGATTCATATTACTCCCTCCTTAATTATTTGAAAGGATTTACCAGTCAAGCCATCTGGATCTGAAATTTTTATCAGAAAGATTTACATAAAAAAATTTTTGGCCAGGCATGGTGGCTCATGCCTGTAATCCCAGCACACTGGTGGGGGGCCGAGGTGCTTGAGGCCAGGAGTTTGAAACTAGCCTAGGCAACATAGCAAGACCCCATCTCTACAAAATATATATAAAAATTAGCTGGGCTTGGTGGCGTGCACCTATGGTTCCCAACTACTCAGGAGGCTAAGATGGTAAACCAGGTACAGACAGAAGGAGCTCTAAGAGAAGCTCTCCATTTGTGGTTCAGACTGCGAAAGGAGGCCCCTACAGGTCAGGAAGAATGGAGACAGACCCAGTTTGTTTTTTGTGATGTTGTTTTTGTTGGTTGGTTGGTTTTTGGTGTTAATTGCCGTTCCCTACTGTCCCAGCTTCTAGGCAATCACATGACATGGTGAGACAGGCAAAAGCAGTTGGGTAACCACCAAATGCTCTGCGAGGGAACACTTCTCTCAAGAGTCTGTGGCCCCAAGAGTGCTGGAGGGATTCCTGTTGCTGTCTTTCTCTCTATGCTCTTGCCACTTGGCACTGAAGAAAGATGCAGTCGTAAGAAGTATGTGGCAGAGCAGAGAAACTGAAGCCCTGGCTTTAGAGTTAAAGGACTAGGGAGGGGCCCTTGGGAGCTGAAAAGTGTCAGTGAAATTGATGAGAAGAGGGAGCTTGAGATGACAATTTGATTAACAATTTATATAAACTCTTCAGCTCACCCCTGAGCTGCATGTGTGTGCATTTGACCCTAAACAGCACAGGCTTTGAGAAAGAAATTACAGGATGGACCACTCCCCAGGTTCCAGGCTGGCCACTGCGTGGTACATACTCAGGACATATCTGAATACTGCAAAGTATTTGGGAACTAAACTGACATTGTAACCACAGCTCACGGAGTGCAGGTAGGAAGTTGCAGCTTGAACCTAACCAAATCCATTGCCTATTTTTTTTTTATAAATTAAACTTCTCCATAGAATTTAACCACGTAACACTACGTTCGAGACATCCAGAACACAATTCAAAATTATCCAATATATAAAGAACTAGGGAAATCTAAACATCTTACATGGAAAAAGATAATTAACAGATGCCAACCCCAAGATGGCACAGATGTTGGAATTACCAAACCAGGATTTTAAAGCGCTATTTAACTATTTTTCTTCTTTTTTAGACAGAGTCTTGCTCTGTCACCCAGGCTGGAGTGTGCAGTGGCATGTTCTCAGCTCACTGCAACCTCTGCCTCCCAGGTTCAAGCAATCCTCCCACCTCAGCCTCCTGAGTAGCTGGGATTACAGATGTGCACCACCACGCCTAATTTTTTTTGTATTTTTTGTAGAGAGACAGGGTTTCACCATGTTGGCCAGGCTGGTCTCGAACTCCTGGCCTCAGGTGATCTGCCCGCTTCAGCCTCCCAAAGTGCTGGGCCACCATGCCTGGCCTACCTATTTAACTAGTTTTCTAAGGGAGAATATTTTTTAAATGAATGGAATGATAGAAACCCTCAGCAGGAAAATAGAAGATACAAAAAAGAACCAAATAGATATTTTAGAACTGATAATATACAATTACTGAGTTTTAAAATTAACTCAATGAGTTCAGTAACAGAATGTGCATGACCGTAGAAAGAGCTAGTAGACTTGAAAACAGGTTTTAAAATGTTATCTGGTGGCTCAAGCCTGTAATCCCAGCACTTTGGGAGGCCAAGGCGAGTGGATCACTTAAGCCCAGGAATTTGAGACCAGCCTGGCCAACAGAGCAAAACCCTATCTCTGAAAAATACAAAAAAATTAGATGGGCATGGTGGTGTGCACCTGTAGTCTCAGCTACTTGGGAGGCTGAGATGGGAAGATCTCCTGAGCCTGGGGAGGTCAAGGCTGTAGTGAGCTGTGATTGTACTACTGCACTCCAGCCTGGGTGACACAAGAGACGGGGTTTCACCATACTGGCCAGGCTGGTCTTGAACTCCTGTCCTCAGGTGATCCACTGCCTCGGCCTCCCAAAATGCTGGGATTACAGGTGTGAGCCACCGCGCCCTGGCCTAAAATACATATGATTATTGAAAGCAAAAGATGTAATATTGTCTAATAAGTATTTTAAAAATAAGCTTTATTTTTTAGAACAGTTTCAGATTCTAATGGAATTTCAATGTTTATAGATGCAATACATATGATAACTACAACATAGTAAGGACAGGGGAAAGGAACCTACATGATAGCCAGGTTCCTACATTTTACAAGTGGTAAAATATTAATTCTAAGCAGAAAGTAAAAAGTTTGGTGTACATACTATAATTCTTAGAGCCACCACTAAAGAACACTACACAAAGAGATATAATAAAATAATCAATTGATAAATTAAAATTGAATACTAAGCAACAGTCAAATAACCCAAAAGAAGGCAGGAAAGGAAACAGTGAGGCATAAAAAACAGAGAGCAGCCGCATGCAGTGGCTCACGCCTATAATCCCAGCACTTTGGGAGGCTGAGGCGGGCGGATCACCTGAGGCCAGGAGTTTGAGACTAGCCTGGCCAACATGGCGAAACCCCGTCTCTACTAAAAATACAAAACTTAGTGGGGTGTGGCAGTGGTCGCCTGTAGTCCCAGCTACTCAGGAGGCTGAGGCACAAGGATCACTTGAGCCTGGGAGACAGAGCTTGTGGTGAACCGAGATTGCACCACTGCACTCCAGCCCGGGCAACAGAGCAAGACCTTGTCTCCTGTCTCAAACAAACAAAAGAGAGCAAACAGAAAATAACAAAATGATAGACCTAAATCCAAGTACATCAACAATAACAATGAATGTAAATGGTCTATTCACACCAACTAAAAGACAATGACAGAAGAGATTTTTTTTAAAAAAAGACATGACTATACATTTTGTTGCTGCTGTTTTATTTATTTATTTATTTATTCTGAGACAGAGTCTTGCTCTTTCACTCAGCCTGGAGTGCAGTGGTGCCATCTTGGCTCACTGCAAACTCTGCCTCCCAGGTTCAAGCGATCCTCATGCCTCAGCCTCCTGAGTAGCTAGGACTACAGGCGCATGCCGCCACACCTAGCTAGTTTTTTGCATTTTTGGTAGAGACAGGTTTTCGTCACGTTGCCCAGGCTGGTCTCAAACTCCTGGCCTCAAGTGATCTGCTTGCCTCAGCCTCCCAAAGTGCTGGGATTACACGCATGAGCCACTGCACCTGGACTGACTATACATTTTAATATAGGTAGATTATAAGTTTAAAAATGGAAAAAGATATGTTACGTAAATGCTGGTCAAAGGAAAACTGAACTGGTTATATTTACATAAGACAAACTATACCTCAAAGCAAGGAAATTTACAATAGATTAAGAGGGACATTACATAATGGTAAAGACCCAACACCATTTAAAATGTGTACACATCTAAAAACAGACCTCAAATATATATAGCAAAACTGACAGAACTTGAGGAGAAATAGACAAACTCAAAATTATAGTTGGACTCTTCAAGAATGGACAGAACAGATAGAAAATCAGCTAGGATATGGAACTAAACACAATCATAAACCAACTAATATTGATAAAACACTCCATCCACAACTGTAGTCTTTTTGAAGGCACATAGCCAGGCATGATGGCACATGCCTGCAATCCCAGCTATTCAGGAGGCGGAGGCACGAGGAGCACCTGAACCCAGGAGTTGGAGACTGTAGTGCACTATGATTGTGCTGGGAATAGCCACTGCACTCCAGCTTAGGTAACACAGCCGAGACCCATCTCTAAAAAAAAAAGCATATAGAACATTCACTAAGACTATGTCCTTGGTCACAAAATAAACCCCTAACAACTGTTTGTAATTTAAAATTTTATAAACGATGCTTTCTGATCATACAATTTAACTAGAAGTCAATAATAGAACACTAAAAAATATTCAAATGCCTAGAAATTAACTACATACTTCTACATAATCCTGGGTGAAACAGGAAGTCTCCAGGGAAGTAGAAAATATTTTAATTTGAATGAAAATGAAAATAGAACATGTCAAAACTTACAGGATGCCGCCAAATTAAAGGGGAATTTATGTAATGAAATGATTATATTAGAAAAGAAGAGGCGGGAACAGAGGCCCACACCTATAATCCCAACATGTTGGGAGGCCAAGGTGAAAGGATTGCTTGAGGCTAGGAGTTCAAGATTAGCCTAGGTAACATAATGAGACACTGTATCTACAAAAATTTTTTTAAAAATTAGCCTGGTATGGTGGCACATACCTGTAGTCCCAGCTACTCGGGAGGCTAAAGCAGGAGAATTACTTGAGCCCATGAGTTTGAGGATGCAGTGAGCTAGGATCCTGTCATGGTACTCCAGCCTAGGTGATAGAGTGAGACCCTGTCTCAGGAGAAGAAGAAAGAAGAAAGGAAGAGGAGGAGTTGGAGGAGGAGGAGAGGAGAAGGAGGAGAAAGAAAGAGAAGGAAAAAGAGAAAGAGAAGGAGAAGAAGTAGTGAAGAAGAAAGAGGAGGAAGAAGAAGAGGAGGAGGAGGAGGACAATGAAAGTTTTCTAATCAATAACCTAAATTTCTGTTTTTTGTTTTGTTTTGTTTTTTTGAGACGGAGTCTCGCTCTGTCGCCCAGGCTGGAGTGCAGTGGCAGGATCTTGGCTCACTACAAGCTCCGCCTCCCGGGTTCACACCATTCTCCTGCCTCAGCCTCTCGAGTAGCTGGAACTACAGGCGCCAGCCACCATGCCCGGCTAATTCTTTGTATTTTTAGTAGAGACAGGGTTTCACCATGTTAGCCAGGATGGTCATGATCTCCTGACCTCATGATCCGCCCGCCTGGGCCTCCCAAAGTGCTGGGATTACAGGCATGAGCCACTGCGCCTGGCCCTAAATTTCTGTTTTAAGAAACTATAAAAAGAGTAAAATCAACCCAAGGTAAGCACAAAGAAGGAAGTAACAAAGGTAAGAGCAGCAACCAATGAAACTGAAAACAATAGAGAAATCAATTAAATCAAAAGTTGATTCTTTGAAAAGATGTGTAAAATTCCCAAACCTCTAGCCAAATAACAAAAAAAGAGAGAAAAGAAAGGAAATGAGACATAAATTATCAATATTGGGAATGAAATAGGTGATATCACTACAAATTCTACAAATGTTAGAAGGATAATAAGGGGATATTATGAACAAGTCTATACTCATAAATTTAACAATGTAGATGAAATGAACCAATTTCTGAAAAACCACAAACTACCAAAACTCACACAAGGTAAAATAGAGAATGGGAATAGTCCCATACTATTAACGAAATTGAATTTGTTGTTAAAAAACCTTTCAAGAGGAAATCTCAAGGCCCAGATAATTTCTCCAGATAATTCTTACCAAAGATTTAAAACAGAAAAAACACCAATTCTACACAATTGTTTCCAGAAAATAGGGAAATGAACACTTCCAAAATTGTTGTATAAAGCCAACATTACCTTTACATCAAAACTAGACTATGGTAGTACAAAAACAGAAGTCTACACAGACCAATAGTCTCTATGAACATAGACCAAAAAAACTCAAAAAAAGTAGCAAACAGAATGCACCAATATATAAAACAGTAATAAATCACAACCAAGGCAGTTTTACATCAGCAATGCAAGGCTGGTTCAATATCTGAAATCAATCAATGCAGTGTATGTTATTAACAGAAGAAAAACATACCAACACATTGATCAATGTATCCATTTCTTAAAATAATCAATATATCAATATGATCATATCAACGTATCAATGTATCATATGCAGAAAAAGCATTTGAGAAGATTCAACATCCATGCTAAATAAAAACTCTTTTCAAAATAGGAATAAAGGGGAACTTCCTCAACCTGATAAAGGACATCTCCAAAAATCCAGAGCTAAAGTCATACTTCAAGACTGAATGTTTTCACCCAAGTTAAGGTACAAGATAAGGATGTTCATTCTCATCGCTCCTGTTCAACATTGTACTGGAAGACCAAAGTAGGGCAATAAGGCAAGAAAAGAAATAAAGAGCATACAGATAGAAGAGGAAGAATCAAAATTGTCCCTACCCAAAACTCCTGATTGTCTCCATAGAAAATCCCACAGGTTGGGCTAGACGCAGTGGCTCACGCCTGTAATCCCAGCACTTTGGAGGGCCAAGGCGGGCCGATCACGAGGTCAGGAGATTGAGACCACAGCGAAACCCATCTCTACTAAAAATACAAAAAATTAGCTGGGCACGGTGGCGGGCACCTGTAGTCCCACCTACTTGGGAGGCTGAGGCAGAAGAATGGCATGAACCCGGGAGGCAGAGCTTGCGGTGAGCTGAGATCGCACCACTGCACTCCAGCCTGGGCGACAGAGGGAGACTACGTCTCAAAAAAAAAAAAAAAAAAAAAAAAAGAAAGAAAAGAAAAAAAGAAAATCCCAAGGGCTGGGTGTGGTGATTCATGCCTATAATCCCAGCACTTTGGGAAGCTGAGGCAGGAGGATCGCTTGAGCCCAGGAGTTCGAGACCAGCCCTATCAACAAAGCAAGACCCCATCTCTACAAAATATAAAATAAAATTAGCCAAGCGTAGTGGCACACCTGTAGTCCCAGCTACTTGGGAGGCTGAGGTGGGAGGATGACTTGAACCTGGGAGGTCAAGGCTGCAGTGAGCTGTGTTTGCACTATGGCACTCCAGCCTGGGTGACTAAGCAAGACCCTGTCAAAAAAAAAAAGGAAAGGAAATGAAAAAGAAAAAGAAAAATCTCAAGAAATCTTCAGAAAGAGGCTGGGTGCAGTGGCTCACGCCTATAATCCCAGCACTTTGGGAGGCCAAGGTGGGTGGATCCCTTGAGCCCGGGAATTCAAGATCCAACCTGGGTAACATGGTGAAACCCTGTCTCTACCAACAATACAAAAAATTGGCTGGGTGAGGTGGTGCACACCTATAGTCTCAGCTACTCAGGAGGCTGAGGTGCGAGGATCCCTTCAGCCCGGGAGGTCGAGGCTGCAGTGGGCTGTGATCACGACACTGCACTCCAGCCTGGGGAACAAAGTGAGAGCCAGTCTCAAGAAAAAGAAAAAAAGATATCTACAGAAAGAAAAATATTTAAAACTATAAATAAGTTTGTAAAGGTTGCAACATAGAATTGTGTATTTATGTGCTAGCAACAAAAGATTAGAAACTGAAATTTTAAAACTGCTATTTATAAAACACCAAAACAACGAAGTACATAGGTATAAAATTAGCAAAACGTGCAAAATATTTATGCTAGAAATGTCAAAATGCTTTTAAAAGGAATCTAGAAAGACCTAAATAAATGAAGAGGCATACCATGTTCACAGATTCGAAGACTTGATACAGGTTGGATGTCACTGCTTCCCAAAGTGATCTGTAGATTTAACAAAACACAGATCAAAATCTGAGCAGGATTTTTGTAGACATATACAAGCTGGTTGTAAAATGTACATGTAAATGCAAAGGAATTAGAATAGCCAAAGCAAATTTGAATAAGAATAAAGTTGGAGGACTCACATTACCTGAATTTAGGACTTACTATAAGTAATTAAGTAATTGCTATAGTAATTAAGACAGTGTAGTATTGGCAATGAGACACAGGTCAACACCATGGAATGAAATAGAATACATCAATGCAAAAGAATAGAGTATACAGTCCGGGTGCAGTGGCTCACACCTGTAATCCCAGCACTCTGGGAGGCCGAGGCAGGCAGATCATGAGGTCAGGAGATCAAGACCATCCTGGCTAACATGGTGAAACTCCGTCTCTACTAAAAATACAAAAAATTAGCTGGGCATGGTGTCAGGCACCTGTAGTTCCAGCTACTCGGGAGGCTGAGGCAGGACAATGGCTTGAACCCAGGAGGCGGAGCTTGCAGCGAGCCGAGATTGTGCCACTGCCTCCCAGCCTGGGCGACAGAGCGAGACTCCATCTCAAAAAAAAAAAGAAAAGAATAGAGTATACAAATAGACCCACAGAAATACAGCCAACAGATTTTTGACAAAACTGCAAAGACATTTCAATGGAGTAAGGATAATCTTTATAACAAATGGTGCTGGAATATTGGATATTGTTTGGCAAAAATAAGTGAACTTCAACCTAACCTCACAGCTTATGCAAAAAAATAAAAAATTAGCTCAAAAAGATCTCAGATCTAAATGTAAGACTAAAACTTTAAGAAGAAAACATCGAAAAAAATATTGTGACATTAGGTTAGGCAAATAATTAGGTTAGGCAAAGAGTTCTTAGATACAACATCAAAACCACAATTTGCAAAATAAAAGATTAATTGGATTTCATTAAAATGTTAAACATCTGTTCTCTGAAAGATTACTATTAAAATGAAAAGACAAGCTACAGAAAGAAAAAAATATTTTTTTAAGATGGTCTTACTCTGTCAACCGGGCTGGAGTGCAGTGGTGCAATCACAGCTCACTGCAGCCTCAACTTCCTGGGCTCAAGTGATCCTCCCACCTCAGCCTCCTGAGTAGCTGGGACTACAGGTACACGCCATCATACCTGGCTAAGTTTTTTTATTTCCTTTTTTTTTTTTTTGTAGTGACAGGGTCTCGCTATGTTGCCCAGGCTGGTCTCAAACTCCTGGCCTCAAGTGATCCTCCTGTCTTGGCCTCCCAAAATGGTGGGATTACAGGTGATCCTCCTGTCTTGGCCTCCCAAAATGGTGGGATTACAGGTATGAACCACTGTGCTCAGCCCCAATAAAGAAAATCTTTAAAGAACATATACCCAACAAAAGACTTGTATCTAATATATAAAGAATTATTAAAACTCAACAGTTTATTTCCCCAACTTGCTCAGGCAAAATAGGAGGAAAATTAAACAGACATTTCTCCAAAGCAGACAAAACAGGTATGGTATATGAACAAATGCTTTATATCATTGGTCATTAGTGAATGCTACTTAAAACCATAAGAGGATACCACTAAACACCTCCTTAGAATGGCTAAAATTAAAAGGGCTGATCATAGAAGTGCTGACAAAGATATAAAATGACTGGAACTCTCATACAATGCTAGAGGGAGCGCAAAATGGTATAACCACTTTGGAAAACAGTTTAGCAGTTTCTTAAAATATTAAATATATACCTACCAGATGACAGCATTCCACTGCTGGGTTATTTACTGAAGAAAAATGAAAGCATGTGTCCATACAAACACTATTATCTGGATGCCTATAGCATCTTTATTGGTAAAAGCTAAACACTAAAAAACAACCTAAATGTCCATCAACAAGATGAACGGATTAAAAAATTGTGGTATATCCAATCAATGGGGTAATACTTAGCAATAAAAAGGAATGAACTATTGATACACATAACATGCATGAATCTTAGAACAATTATGCTGAATGAAAGATGCCAAAAAGAGTATATAGTAAATGATTTCATTTATATGAAATTCTAGAACTGTGTGGTGCAATGTAGAAGGTACCCGTCACGTGGTTGCTGACTACTTGATAGGTGGGCTAGTGCAAAAGAACTTTCAAATTTTACTTAATTTAAAATTAAAAATGAAAGCAAAATAAAATATTTTCTCCACTAAACAACTTTATTGTTTTGGTAGAACTGCATTTCATGACTGTGTTAATTAATGTTACTTTTGCATTGTGGTGTGAGGGTTGGGTATACCTAATTGTTTCTAGTATTACCTACTAGGTGTACATGACACTTAGACATCTAGTCAAAATCAATGACCTGATTCAACTGGAATATTTCCTTTCTTTCTTTTTTCTTTTCTTTGACATGGAGTTTTGCTCTTGTCACCCAGGCTGGAGTGCAGTGGCTTGATCTTGGTTCACTGCAACCTCCACCTCCCAGGTTCAAGCGATTCTCCTGCCTCAGGCTCCTGAGTAGGTGGGATTACAAGATGCCTGGCTAATTTCATATTTTTAGTAGAGACAGGGTTTCACCATGTTGGCCAGGCTGGTCTCTAACTCCTGAACTCCTGATCTGCCCACCTCGGACTCACAAAGTGCTGGGATTACAGGTGTGAGCCACTGCGCCCAGCCTCAATTTGAATATTTTCTATGGTACCACTGTAATACTGTAATATGTATACTGATTTGAATATTTTATGTAGATAGCACTAGTTATAGTGATGCTTATGTACACTGTAATGGGTAGGAAAATTACAATACTCTTATTTCCATTATGATTTAATTAATTCATTTTTGCAGTTTAAAAAACAATTACAGATGCATTTTAAAATTTAAAACAGGCCGAGCACGATGGCTCACGCCTATAATCCCAGCACTTTGGGAGGGCAGATCACCTGAGGTCAGGATTTCGAGACCAGCCTGGCCAACATGGTGAAACTCCATTTCTACTAAAAATACAAAAATTAGCTGGGCATGGTGGTGGGTGCCTGTAATCCCAGCTACTTGGGCAGGAGAATTGCTTGAACCCAGAAGGCAGAGGTTGTAGTGAGCCGAGATTGTGCCATTGCGCTCTAGCCTGGGCGACATGAGTGAAACTCTTGTCTCACCAAAACAAAAAAAAAATATTAAAATAAGGTCATACTACTGATGCAGAATCAAGTAGAGAGGCATAACAGGAAAGAAAAAAAAGACTGAAAGAAGGCATATTGCATATTTCTTTTTTTCCCTATCCCCCTCCCGTCGCAAATTTCATGATAAATAACAATTTGGCTGTATTAGAGCAAAACAAAACAAAACCTATTTTTCTGTTGTTGTAAATTTTTTTTCGAGACAGGGTCTTGCTCTGTCACCCAGGCTAGAGTACAGTGGTACAATCATACCTCACTGCAACCTCAACCTCCTGGGCCCAGGAGATCCTCCCACCTCAGCCTCCTGAGTAGCTGGGAACACAGGCGTGTGCCATCATGCCTAGATACTTTTTAAAATTATTTTATTTTTGTAAAGACGGAGTCTCCCTATGTTGCCCAAGCTGGTCTCAAACTCCTGGGCTGGCCAGGGGCGGTGGCTCACACCTGTAATCCTAGCACTTTGGGAGGTAGAGGTGGACGGATCACTTGAGGTCAGGAGTTCGAAGCCAGCCTGACCCAACATGGTGAAACCCCGTCTCTACTAAAAATACAAAAATTAGCCAGGTATGGTGGTGCAAGCCTAGAATCCCAGCTACTTGGGAGGCTGGGGCAGGAGAATCACTTGAACCCAGGAAGCAAAGGTTGCAGTGAGCCAAGATTGCGCCACTGCACTCCAGCTTGGGCAAATTGGAGTGAGACCCTGTCTCAAAAGAAAAAATTAGGAAAAAAAAAAAACCAAACTACATTGCTATAAACAAAGATGTTAATTGTTATCCCAGGGCAAACACAAAGAACTAAAAAATATATAGTAAAAGTAACAACAAGGAATGAAAATGGTGTACTAGAGAGTATCTACAGAACATAAAAGGAGGGCTATAATGGAAGAACCAAGGAATAAAAAGGCAAATGGCATATAGACTGGGAGAAGTAAATCCTTATGATTAATTACATTAAATTAAATGGGTTAAAGTCTCCAACTAAAAGGCACAGATTGGCAGAATGGATTAAAAAACACAAATAGGTTGAAAATAAAAGGATGCAAAAATATTCCATGCAGAAAGTAACCAAAAGAGAGCTAGAGTGGCTATACTAATGTCAGAAAAAAATTGGCTTTAAGACAAAAAAAATGTTACTAGAGACAAATAAGGACATTATAGAATGATAAAAGGGTCAATCCTTCAAGAAGATATAACATTTGTAAGCCTATATGCACCGAAAAACAGAGCCTCAAAGTACATGATGTAAAAACTGCAGTAATTGGAGGGAAGATAAACAATACACCAATAATATTTAGCCACTTCAATACTCTTTTTGTTGTTGTTGAGATGGAGTCTTGCTCTTTCGCCCAGTCTGGAGTGCAGTGGTGCAGTCTCGGCTCACTGCAACTTCCACCTCCCAGGTTCAAGCAATTTTCCTGCCTCAGCCTCCCGAGTAGCTGGGATTACAGGTGTGTGCCACCATGACTGGCTGGTTTTTGCATTTTTAGTAGAGACAGGGTTTCCCCATATTGGCCAGGCTGGTCTCGAACTCCTGAGGTGATCTGCCTGCCTTGGCCTCCCAAAGTGCTGGGATTACAGGTGTAAGCCATCATGCCTGGCCTTCATTTTTAATAATAAAGAGAACAACTAGATATCAGATCAGAAAAAAAACACAATGTATGCCAACCAGACCTAACGAATATCTATAGAACATCCTACCCAACAACAATATGATACGCATTCTTCTGAAGTACACATGAAACATTCTCCACTATAAATTATATGCTAGGCCATAAAATATGTCTTAATAAATTGTTAAAATCTGAAGTAATTCAAAATACGTTTTCTGACCACAATGGAATGAAATCAGAAATTAATAACAAAGATATTTGGAAAACTCACAAATAAGTGGAAACTAATCAACATACTTCAAAAATAACCAGTACGGGCCGGGCGCGGTGGCTCACGCCTATAATCCCAGAACTTTGGGAGGCCGAGGCGGGTGGATCACGAGGCCAGGAGATCGAGACCATCCTGGCTAACATGGTGAAACCCCGTCTCTACTAAAAATACCAAAAAAAAATTAGCCAGGCGTGGTCATGGGCGCTTGTAGTCCCAGCTACTCGGGAGGCTGAGGCAGGAGAATGGCGTGAACCCGGGAGGCTGAGCTTGCAGTGAGCTGAGATCGCGAAACTGCAGTCCAGCCTGGGCGACAGAGCAAGACTCTCTCTCAAAAAAAAAAAAAAAAAAAAAAAAAAAAAAAAAAAAAAAAAAAAAAAAAAAAAAAAAAACCAGTACGTCAAAGAAGAAGGTAAATTAGAAAAATCATAAGGTAAATTAGAAAATATTTTGAGTCAGCTAGGCGCGGTGGCTCACACCTGTAATCCTAGCATTTTGGGAGGCCGAGGCGGGCGGATCATGAGGTCAGGAGATCGAGACCATCCTGGCTAACACGGTGAAATCCCGTCTCTACTAAAAATACAAAAAATTAGCCAGGCGTGGTGGCACACACCTGTAGTCCCAGCTACTCAGAAGGCTGAGGCAGGAGAATCGCTTGAACCCGGGAGGCAAAGGGTGCAGTAAGCAGAGATCACACCACTGCACTCCAGCCTGGGGACGGAGCGAGACTCCGTCTAAAAACAAAATAGTACAGCCACTTTGGAAAACAGTTTGGTGGGTTTTTAAAAACTAAAATACATACCTACCGTACGACCTAGTCACTTCATTCCTAGGTATCGCATAAGAGAAATGAAAGTATATGTTCATACTAAGACATGTATAAAAATGTTCATATCAGTTTTATTTATAATATCCAAAGATGGAAACAACCCAAGCGTCCATCAAAAGAATGAATGGATAAACAGGCCGGGCACGGTGGCTCATGTCTATAATCCCAGCACTTTGCGAGGCAGAGGCAGGCAGATCACCTGATGTCAGGAGTTCGAGACCAGCCTGGCTAACGTGGGAAAACCCATCTCTACTAAAAATACAAAAATTAGCTGGGTGTGGTGGTGTGTGCCCGTAATCTCAGTTACTCAGGAGGCTGAGACAGGAGAATTGTTTGAACCCAGGAGGTGGAGGTTGCAGTGAGCTGAGATCACACCACTGCACTCCAGCATGGGCAACAGAGCAAGACTCCGTCTCAAAAACAAAACAAAACAAAACAAAACAAAAAAAACCACTTGTATCTATCAAACTGAAAGTGCTTGAAGTAACATAAAAAAGGTAGATATAATTTTCTTTCTTAATTTTGATGGCTCTAAAAGATAACTGAAGCAATTATAGCAAGGTTGCAGGACATAAAGCTATATATAGAAGTCTACTGCTTTTCTCCATTTTTCTTCCTCCTCTTCTTCCTCCTCCTCCTCCTCTGCTTCCTCCCCCTCCCCCCTCCTCTCTCTCTCTCTCTCTCTCTTTCTGTCTTTCTTTCGAGATGGAGTTTCGCTCTGTTGCCCAGGCTGGAGTGCAGTGGCGCAATCTCAGCTCACTGCAACCTTTGCCTCCTGGGTTCAAGTGATTCTCCTGCCTCAGCCTCCCTAGTAGGTGGGATTTCATTTTTGGGAGAGCTAAAATGTTCATTTTTGGGACAGGCATGCACTGCCACACCCAGCTAATTTTTTGCATTTTTAGTAGAGACGGGGTTTCACCATGTTGGCCAAGCTTGTTTCGAACTCCTGACCTCAAATGATACGCCTGCCTCGGCCTCCCAAAGTGTTGGGTTTACAGGCATGAGCCACCGCGCCTGGCCATCTATTGCTTTTCCATATATCAGCAAGGAACAAATAGAATTTGAAGTGAAAAATACATTCCCATTTACATCAGCTCTCCCAAAAATGAAATACTTAGGTATACATGTAACAAAACATGTACAAGAATCCTCATCTATTGCTGGTGGGAATGCAAATTGGTATAGCCATTTTGGAAGACAGTTTGGTGGTTTCTTAAAAAACTAAATATAGGCCAGCTGCAAGGCCTAGTGAAAAGTTTTCTCTGCACATGAAGTAGCATATTACTTGAAGATACACGTTGGTTATTTAAACTTTTTTTTTTTTTTGAGACGGAGTCTCACTTTGTCACCCAGGCTGGAGTGCAGTGGCACAATCTTGGCTTACTGCAAACTCCGCCTCCTGGGTTCACACCATTCTCCTGCTTCAGCCTCCTGAGTAGCTGGGACTACAGGCGCCCACCACCACGCCCGGCTAATTTGTTTGTATTTTTAGTAGAGACGGGGTTTCACAGTGTTAGCCAGGATGGTCTCAATCTCCTGACCTCGTGATCCACCCGCCTCAGCCTCCCAAAGTGCTGGGATTACAGGCGTGAGCCACCGCACCTGGCCGACTATTTAAACATTTTAATTGTAACCCCTCATATGTAGCTGGTGGGAATGTAAAATGATACAACCACTTGGGAAAATAGATAGGCAGTTTTAAAATAAGGCATACAGAGTGATGTCACTGAAAATAGCAGAGTAAGGACCTCCAGAAATCCATCAGTCCATTAAAGCAATAATTAAGCTGGCAAAAAGTGTCAGATTCAAGTTTTCTGGAACTCTGAAATTTTTTTAAAAACTTGCAACAACTAAAAGAGTGGTTAATTAAGAAATAACCTGTTAAATTTTGGTTAGGAGAATATTGCAACTTTTCACTTAGTGCCTACAGTCTCCCACTGTCAACCTTAGAGGTGGCTGTGGTGGTGACAGTTTGTGCCCCCAGTGTGGCTTGCTAGTGCCAGATGGGGATAATAAAGAACTCTGTTCTATACACTTGCAATAACAATTCAAAAATAAAATTAAGAAAGCCATTCTATGTGCAATAGCTTCAAAAGCAATAAAACACTTAGGAATAAATTGAACAAAGGAGGTGCAAGACTTGTGTGCTGAAAAGTACACAACATTGTTGAAAGAGATTAAAGAAAGCCTAAATAAATGGGAAAGCATCCCATGTTCATAGACTGGAAAACAGTATTGTTAAGATGTCAATACCCACCAAAATGATCTACAGATTCAGTGCAATCCCTATCAAAATTCCTACAGCCATTTTTCACAGAAATGGACAAGTTTATCCTAAAGTTCAAATGCAAATGCAATGAATCTCAGCCAAAAACAATCTTGAAAAAGAACAAAGTTGGAGGACTCAAATTTCCCAATTTCAAAACTTACTTACAAAGCTACAGTAATTAAGACCTCATGATACTGCCATAAGGACAGACATATAGACCAATGAAATAGAGTTCCAGAAAAAAAAAAAGCCAATACATCTATTGTCAACTGATTTCCGAAAAAGGTGTCAAGATCATTCAATGGGGGAAAGAATAGTCTCTTCAACAAATGGTGCTGAGACAACTGGATGTCCACATGCCAAAAAATAAAGTTAGACCTTTACCCCATCTCATGTATCTTTACCTGACATCATAATTCAAAATGGATAAAAGACCTAACTGTGAGAGCTAAAATTATAGAACTCTTAGAAGAAAACAGAGGTAAATCTCCAAGACCTGGGATTTGGCAATGATTTTCTAGATATGACACCAAAAGTACAAGCAACAAAAGAAAAAATAGATAGGTTGAACTTCATTCAAATAAAAAACTTACATACAGGCCAGGCACGGTGGCTCATACCTGTAATCCCAGCACTTTGGGAGGCCAAGGCGGGCGGGCACGAGGTCAGGAGATGAGACCATTCTGGCTAACACGGTGAAACCCCATTTCTACTAAAAACTACAAAAAAAATTAGCCAGGCATGGTAGCGGGCGCCTATAGTCCCAACTACTTGGGAGGCTGAGGCAGGAGAATGGAGTGAACCCAGGAGGCAGAGCTTGCAGTAAGCTGAGATAGCACCACTGCCCTCCGGCCTGGGCGGCGACAGAGCGAGACCGTCTCAAAAACAAACAAACAAAAAAACTTAGATACATTAAAAGACACTATCAAAAAAGTGAAAATAAACCCTACAGAATGACAGAAAATATTTGCAAGTCATATTGCTAATAAGGATCTAGTTTCCAGAATATATAAAAAACTCTCAAAACTGAACAACAAAAAGACAAACAACCCAATGAAAATATTGACAAAAGACTTGAATAGACATTTCTATAAGGAAAAAATACAAATTGGCAAAAAGCACATGAAAATCTGTTCAACATCATTAATCATTAGTGAAATGTAAGTGAAAACCACAATAAGACACCACTTCATACCCATGAAGATGACTATAATCAAAAAATGAAAGATAAATTTTGTTGAGGGTCTGGAGAAATCGGAGTTCTCATATGTTGCTGGTGGGATTCCAAAATGGTGCAGCCTCCGTGAAAAACAGTGTGGCAGCTCCTCAAAAAGCATAGAATTGCCCTGTGACCCAGTATTTCCACTCCTAGATATATACCCAAGAGAACTGAAAACATGAGTTCACACAAAAACTTGTAGATGAAGGTTCACAGAGGTACTATTCAAAATACCCAAAAGTCAGACCCTAAAGGAGCTGACAAACACACACACACACACACACACACACACACACACACACACACACACACACACACACACACAAACAAAAACAAAACAATAGCCAGAAGGTGGAAGCCACCCAAATATCCACCAATGGATGAATGGATAAACAAATTGTGGTCTATCCTTACAATGAAATATTATCCAACCCTAAAGAGGAATGAAATTTTGATACATTCTGCAAAGTGCATGAACCTTGAAAACATTATGCCAAGTGAAAAAAGCTAAACACAAAAAGCGACCTACTGTTGATTCTATTGATATGAATATCCAAATAGGCAAATCCATATAGACAGAAAGTAGATTAGTGATTGTCAGGGCTGGGAAAATGGGAGATTGGGGAGTGACAGCTTAATGGGTATTGGATGCCCTGCCCTTTTCGAGTTGATGGTAGTGATGATATTTGCACAATATTGTGGATGTACTTAATGCCACTGAATTTTACATTTTAAAATGGTTAAGATGATCCGTTTTATGTCATGTATACTTAACCACAATTTTTAAAAACAGTCATCAATAAAAAAATTAATAGAAAAACCACAGACTTATAAGAAAATAGTCACAAACCATATATCTGATAAAGAACTTGTATCCAGAATCTATAAATAGCTCCTACAAATCAATACAAATGAGGCTGAGGTGGGTGGATCCCTGAGGTCGTGAGTTCAAGACCAGCCTGGCCAACATGGTGAAACCTTGTATTTACTAAAAATACAAAAATTAGCTGGGGGTGGTGGCAGGCACCTGTAATCCCAGCTACTTGGGTGGCTGAGGCAGGAGAATTCTTGAACCCAGGAGGTGGAGGTTACAGTGAGCTGAGACTACACCATTGCACTCCAGCCTGGGCAACAAGGGCGAAACTCTGTCTCAAAAAATTAAAAAAAAAAAAAAAAAAAAAAGAGTCAGAGTCTCGCTCTGTCCTCCAGGCTGGAGTGTGCTGGTACAATCACAGCTCCCTGCAGCCTCAACCTCCTGGGCTCAGATCCTCCCACCTCAGCCTCCCTAGTAGCTGGGGCTACTGGTGTGCGCCACCATGCCTGGCTAATTTTTTAAATTTTTTTGCAGAGGTGGAGGTCTCGCTATGTTGCCTAGGCTAGTCTCAAGCGCCTGGGCTCAAGCCATCCTCTCGCCTCAGCCTCTGAAAGCGTGGAGATTACAGGCCTGAGCTACTGTGCCCAGCCTCCCTGTTACTTCTCGGATGAAATCCTGCCCTGTTGGTGACACTTTCCAGGCTATGGATGGCAGTGCCTGTCTACCCCTCCAGTCCTTCTTCCTATCACACCTGCCACACGGCTGCTCACAAACAGTCCCCACCCCTGCCCCACTGCCAGGCCTCTATCTAGCCTCTTCCTCATTCAAGCCCAGCTGGAGGGTCAGGCTCCCTCCTCCAGGAAGGCTTCCTTGGGCTGCAAGAGAGCGCTGCCCACCACACTGAACTGACTCACAATGGCTCTCTGCCACCCCAGAGCAAACCCAGGGAAGGGCCTCTGCAACCCTGCCCCACAGTATGAGAGTCTGGACAGGGCCAGCAGCCCGCATCCCACTGGCCTGGGCCGCTGGGGCCTTTGCAGAGATGTCCTCAGAGAGTGTCCAGGCCTCGGGCCGTTCTGTCTTGGAGTTCCCAAGGCCCTGGATGGAAAGAGACAAGGCAGAGTGGTCAGCCCCAGGCAGGTGGGAGGTCAGAGGGCACGGCTTAGGGTGGGTGGTGTGAAGAGAGCTGAGTGGCAGAAGTGTGACCAGGGAGGGAAAGCCTGGGCCCCCTGCTACGCACGAACCCCTTTTCTCCATTGAGCTCCCTTCCACACCCCTAAGCCCCTTTACTACTCCTCCTCACTGTCCCAGCTAATTGAGCTGTACCGTCTTACTAAGTCCCCTCCCCCAACTCCCTTTTCCCCTCCCCTACCTCCCCCTCCCCCCAACTACCCTCCTCCCCCTCCGGGTCCCGCTTGGCCCTCAGTCCCTTGGCTCCAGGTCCTGGGGCTGTGGCCTTTTCCCAGGATCTGACCTGGAGTCAAACACTTTCCGGGGAGACCTCTAGTCACTCCCTCATCCATGGCATGTCAGGAACGCAACCCTACACAGGCAGGACCCCTTCAAGGCGGAAGACGAGCTCAGGCCGATGGACTTTTAAGGACTGAGCAGAGAGCAAGCTCCGGCCCAGTAGGGCTGTCCTCTTGATCTGGCCCCATCGCAGCGGGGCTTGGCTGGGTGCCCTGGTAGGGAGAGATCTCAGTGTTTGGATCCAGAATGAACCAGGGCTGGAATGTGCAGGGTCTGGCTGGGCCTCCGTCCCTCCCTTCACCCAAGCCTCAGTGATGCTCAGGGCTGAGGACTCCTGTCCCTCTCCAGCAGGGGCTCTGGGCCAGGAACTTGGGGGTCCCTGGTTTGCACTGCCTCCCCTGAGTTGGGGTCTCTGGGTGCTCCTCAGAGGAGCCCGGAGAGGATGAAGATAACTGTGCCCACATTTGCCGTTCCCGTCTGACAGGGACAGGCTCTTTCCTGCCTTAGCCCATGTCATTCTCCAATGGCCCTGGGTTTGCTATCATTCCCATTTTATTTTTATTTTATTTTTGAGACAGGGTCTCTCTCTGTCACTCAGGTTGAAGTGGAGTGGCATGACTTTGGCTCACTGCAGCCTCAACCTCCTGGGTTCAAGTGATCCTCCTGCCTCAGCCTCCTGAGTAGCTGGGACTACAAGTGCACACTACCACACCAGTTTTTTTTTTTTTTTTGAGATGGAATTTTGCTCTGTCACCAAGGTTGGAGTGCAGTGGCACGATCCCAGCTCACCAAAACCTCCTCTTCCCAGGTTCAAGTGATTCTTCTGCCTCAGCCTCCCGAGTAGCTAAGATTACAGGTGCCTGCCACGACGCTCGGCTAATTTTTTGTATTTTTAGTAGAGATGGGGTTTCACCACGTTGGCCAGGCTGGTCTCGAACTCCCGACCTCAGGTGGTCCATCCGCCTCGGCCTCCCAAAGTGCTGGGATTACAGGTGTGAGCCACTGCACCCAGCCACTCCCATTTTACAGATGAGAAAACTGAGGCTTGGAGAGATTCAATACCTTGCCCAATGCCTTATATCTGGTGAACAGCAAAGACAGATTCAAATCCAGTCCTTTGTCTCCCGGTCTAGGGGAACAGAGAATGAGGCAGAAAAAGAAGAATGTATGCCCCGTGCCCCCCATTCCTCCTGGGCTGGACATGGGTCCCTAGCTCTCCCTGGAGAGGGGCTCTAGCCAGGTGCTCAAGCCAGAGCTCAGGGGAGAGAATGGACCCACGAGGAAACCCAGAGGGGCCTGGAATTCGCCTCCCCACAGGTTACCAAGGCCAACCCTCCCAAGGCCAGCCAGATATCTCCCCGCTCCTCCATGCGGCTCTGTCTCAGTGACTTCCCAGAGGTCCCAGCGCTGCATGTGGGACTGAAGGACAGGCTGGACTCAGCTTTGTTGCTTCCTGCACCTTGGCCCTGCAGTCACCGGAGTTACTTGTGGCCAGCCAAGGGGAAAGAGCACACCATGGAACCCCCTGCTGTAGGTGTCCCTGTCCCCATTTTCCAGATGAGGAAAACCGAGGTTAGAAAGGTGGAGGAGTACTAGGGTGGAGTCAGGAGTGAAATTCCCGTGGGTCTGACACAAAGCTGGAGCCCTGGGTGGCAGAGTCAGACCCACCCACACTGAGACTCAGAGACCCAGGTCTGGGGTGATGACTGCTTGGGGACAGCACCTTGGAGCCCTGGAGGAGGGGGACAATGCATTTTCACAGGGGATCACCGCAGCCTTGCAGGGAGTGGGGAGAGCTGCCACCAGCAGAGGCTAAACTGCTGCCTCTGCCCTGAGCAAACCTGGCCCCTCCCTGCCCAGAGACCCTGCTCCAAAATCACCTCCCCTCACCCATCGTCCAGACCCGGGCTCCTGCTCCAAACCAAGGAACTGTTTGCGCCTGACCTAGAAATAACGGATTCCTCTGGGCCCAGGTGAGCCCATGGTGGGTGGGGACCTTGCACTCTCCTCTGACTCTCTTTCGTGGGCTGCCCACTTTGATGATCCAGTCCTCTCTTGTCACCCCTGATGGGGAGACAGGCCTTGCCCTGGGGGTTCTGATCGGAGGGAGGAGGTAGAGCTCTGGCTGGGAACCCTGGTCTAAGGGGCATGGCCCTAGCCTGGGACGCTGGCCTTGCTGTGCGTGCACTGGTGAGGCTCAGGACACTTGGTTTTAGGGAGACATAGTCTTGCTCTGAAATGATGGTCTAATGCGGGAGGCACAGCCTTATCCTGGGAGCTCCAGGTTTATCCTGAAGTACTGGTCTGAGGGTGGGGGGGGTGCGTGGCTGTGATGGGGAATTTGGGGAGCTGGGGTGGGCAGCGGGAGGGAGTGGCTGGAGGCTGCTGACTTCTCTGTTCCTTGGCTGTTTGGGAGCTGGCTTCAAACTCCTGGCCCAGCCTAGGTAGTGGGGATGGAGAGGGCCGGGCTTCCCAATAAGGAAGAGGCTGGTGGAGGGAAATAGGATCAGGGGTTTGAGGTGAGCAGCCTCACTTGCTCTCGGACTCCTGGACCTTTTTTCCCTGGACATGAAGCAGGTGGCAGCCTTCCTCCGATGGCCCCACCGCAGTTCTGCTGTCTGAGTCCCAGACGTGACCTCAGTTTATGGGGTGATGTTCCCTCCCTGGCCAGCCTAGCGGCCACTTCAAACATGAACACCCCCCACCTCGCTGAGGCCGGAGAACACAGTCTGCGCCTCCCCCAGCCCCAGCTACCCCCGCCCTGCTAATCCTCAGTGAATGGTGAGGTCAAGAATATCCTGCCTACTCTGGCAGGCAGGCAAGCCACGAAGCCTGCTGGAAGGGCATGAATCATGGTCCCCGCCTGCCAAGTGCTCACTTGGGATGTGTTCGAGGCTGGCCGTGCCCAGAGTTGACGGGGAGAAGGGAAGGGAGGGGAGCTGGCGGCTGGGATGGGCAGACAGAGCCACTGTGAAGGGAGAGACGTCAGTTTGACCCATCCCTGGTGGCAACACAGAAATTATGTTATAGAATGTCAGGATCCTGGAATCCCCAAGTATGGACTTTTCTGTGTTCTGCAGGCCTGAAATGCAAGACTTGTGAGACGCCACGCTGCAAGCCCCCTACAGCACATGGAGGCTGAGGCCCCATTCTCCAGGTGGGGAAGTAGAGGCTCTTGGGGCAGAGAGGTCGGCTCTGGGTCTCTTATTGAATCCAAGATAGGGCTGGGCTGGAGCCCAGGCCTCCTCTTGCCTTCTGGACGGAGGTTCTTCCCAGCCCCTCTCACTCCTGCTCTGCACCCCCTCCACCCGAGGGAAGATGGACCTGTGCCCAGCAGTAGGGTCCCCTGGGGCATGGGGTCAGGGGTGCCTCCTTCTGCAGTCCTCTCTCTGCTCCATGCACATTGGCTGCACCATGGAGACTCCCATGTATCTTGCTCCCCATCCCCCATGGCCAGCTGTTCTTCCCCTTCCTGCATCCACCATCACCAAGGGAACCTGCACCATGTCTGGGCCTGCTCCTGCCATCTGTGCCCAATAACTTGCTTATTCAGAAACCATCCACCAGATGGGGGGCCAGATGTGCTCTGGACACAGGGACCTCACCCAGGGACTTCCTTTTGCTCTCCCATGCCTGCCAGTGTTTCCCAGCCCTCAGCACATGACCAGGCTCCATTTTTCTTTTCTTTTTTTTTTTTTTTTTTTTTTTTTTGAGACGGAGTCTCGCCCTGTCACCCAGGCTGGAGTGCAATGGCATGACCTGGACTCACTGCAACCTCCACCTCCTGGGTTCAAGTGATTCTCCTGCCTCAGCCTCCCAAATAGCTGGGAATTCAGGTACCCGCCACCATGCCTGGCTAATTTTTGTATTTTTAGTAGAGACGGGGTTTGACCATGTTGGCCAGGCTGGTCTCAAACTCCTGACCTCGAGTGATCCACCTCCCTTGGCCTCTCAAAGTGCTAGGATTACAGGCGTGAGCCACCACGCCCAGCCCCACGGTCCACTTTCTCTCATTTAAAAAGTTTTAAAAGTCCCTTGGCCACACTGGATGACTCACGCCTGTAATCCCAGCACTTTGGGAGGCTGAAGCAGGCAGATTGCTTGAGATTAGAGTTTGAGACTAGCCTGGGCAACATGGTAAAACCCAGTCTCTACAAAAATATAAAAATTAGCCAGGCATGGTGTTAGGCACTTGTAATCCCAGCTACTTGGGGGCCAGAAGCGAGAGGATAGCTTGAGCCCAGGAGTTTGAGGCTGCAATGAGCTATGATTGCACCACTGCACTCCAACCTGGGCAACAGTGAGACCCTGACTCAAGAAAAATATATATATATATTTTAAAGTCCCTTGTAAGGCCCACGTCCAGCCCCACCCAGCTCTATCTCTCCCCAGCCAAGGTGCTTCAAAGAGTCATCTACACTTTATTATTTTTTTTTTTGAGACAGTCTCGCTTTGTTACCCACGCTGAAGTATGGTGGTGCGATCTCAGCTCACTGCAACCTCCGACTCCCAGATGTAAGTGATACTCCTGCGTCAGCCTCCTGAGTAGCTGAAATTACAGGCGTTCGCTACCACACCCCTGTAATTTTTGTATTTTTAGTAAAGACAGGGTTTCACCATGTTGCCCAGGCTGGTCTCAAACTCCTGACCTCAGGTGATCCTCCTGCCTCAGCCTCCCAAAGTGCTAGGATTACAGATGTGAGCCATTGCGCCTGGCCAGTTGTCTACAAAGTGCTGGGATTATAGGCGTGAGCCACCGTGCCCAGCCAGAGTCATCTACACTTCTAATCCCTCACTTTCTCACGACCCACTCTCTCCAAAACTCTCTCCAGCCTGGCTTTTGTCCCCAGTCCTCCCCAGATGGATGGACAGACAGGGGCTGCAGTAACTCTTGTTACTGAATGGTCGCTCCTCCTCCCTGACATGTGGGCCAAGCCACTGTGGAACCTCTTGCGGCAAAGCCCCTGCCCATGACGGTCTCTCTTCCTGCCTCTCTTCCAGAGCCTTCCTCTGAGCTCCTCTTGCCCATCCCTTTCATGTGAGTGGCCCTCAGATCTCATCTCAGACCCTTTCTCGAGGTCCTTTTTTTTTTGAGACAGGGTCTCGCTCTGTTGCTCAGGCTGGAGTGCTGTGGCACAATTTCAGCTCACTGCAACCTCCGCCTCCCAGGTTCAAGTGATTGACCTACCTCAGCCTCCTGGGTAGCTGGGATGACTGGTGCACGCCACCGTGCCCGGCTTATCTTTGTCTTTTTAGTAGAGACAAGGTTTCACCATGTTGGCCAGGCTGGTCTTGACCTTCTGATCTCAAGTGATCCGCCCGCCTCGGCCTCCCAAAGTGCTGGGATTACAGGCATGAGCTGCCGCACCCAGGGCCTCAAGGTCCTCTTTCTGAGCCATTCCTCCACCCTGTGGCTTGACACCATACTCTCCCTGGGTCACCAGCCTCGTCCTCAACAGGGCTCCAGGCCAGCATGTCCGGAACCAGGCTGACACCTCCACCTGGGGACCCACAGGCCCACACACCCCTAAGTCCAGGGCTAACTGATCCCCCAGCCCTGTTGTTCCCCTCATTGAGAGAAGGGCCCTGACGCCTATCAAAGCACCCAGAGAGTGATGCTGGCATCATCGGAGGCTCCGCCCTCCCCCTCCCCTCCACCCTCTGTCCCATTGGTAGACCAAGGCCAATCCACGAGATTCCGACTTCATTCTCTCCCTACTGCCACTGGCTTCACCCTAAACTCACACTATTTGGCCGGGGTATCGTGACATCCACGTCACCAGCTCCTGGGCCCTGCCCCTCCGGCTGGTTCTCCATAGGGAGCCAAAGGCTTGCATGAACTCCTTCTCATGCAAACCTGACTGTGCCCCTCTTTAGCTCAATGCCCTTTGCTGGCTTCCCACTGCCCTCCAGGCCCCGCCGGGCCCTCTGTGGCCTGGTCCTTTCCCACCTTTCCAGCCAGACCTTATGTTCCGTCCAACTCCCCGGGTTCATCACTCCTAACGGTGCCTCACTGATCCTCACTCCATCTTCTCCCGACCATCACTGCTGCCTGTAATGAACCTTCCTTCACTATTCCACAAACCACCTTGCCAAGTCAAAAGACTCTGTTGGAACCTTACTCAAGATTCCTGCTTCGGGACGGGGCCGCCGCCAGAGACCACACGACACGGAGATCACAGCAAAGAGACACTATTTATTACTAGCGCGCTAGGGTCCCCAGCACATGAGGCCAGGAGACCCCGAATGACTGTTACAGACTGCTTATAAAGGCAAAAACCACAAATTCAAACAGGGGGAGGTTACAATAAGCTGATTGGGTCACACATTTGAACAGTTTTAGGGCGCGAAGTTTGGAAGCAACTGATTGGTTCTAATTATGGTCTGAGCTAGCTGGCTCATACTGGTTGGTCAGGGGGCTTATAGGCGGGAGGAGGTATTTCCTGGAAATGTTTTTCTGCTTTAGTTCCGGGAACATTGTGGGTGGGGGGGGGGGGCTCCCTGTCTTACCCTGGGCATCTGGTGTTTTTGATAGCCATTAACGCACCCTGACTCCTGGCCATCTGGTGTTTTAGTGGCTATGTTTTCTCTATAGTTTCTCATTCCCTCCTCTTTTTGTGACTTAGAGGCTCAATCTTGAGTCTCTTCGTCAGTCTTGACTGCCTGGTACCGCTAAGTCAGGACCATGGCATGCACTATGTTTAATTTATCTTTAATTAGGGTAAGCAAGCGGTTAAAAATGCAGGGCCCGAAAGTTAAAATGAGCATAAGCAGGATCAGGGGCCCTAGGATGGTGGAGATGAGAGTACTAAACCAGGGGGATTGGTTGTACCAGGTTTCAAACCAGCTTTGTTGGGATTCTCTCTCTCTTTGTCTATCATCTAGTCTTTTTCTAAGTTTTGCCATAGAATCTTTAACTACTCCTGAATGATCAGCGTAAAAGCAACACTGCTCTTTAAGGGCTGCACAGAGCCCGCCCTCTTTTAGAAAAATTATGTCCAGTCCCCGTCGATTTTGGAGTACTACTTCGGACAGGGAGGTTAGAGATTCTTCAAGTTTGGTAATGGAGTGTTCTATGGCCCTGAGGTCTTCATCTACGGCTGCCCTGAGTTGTTGTAGGTGGTAGCTGCCACGCACTAATGCCGCGGTTCCTGTCCCGACCCCAGCCGCTACTCCTAATCCTAGCATAACAGCGAGGGTGAGGGAGACAGGTTCTCTCTTTATTCTAGTGAGGTATCTTTGCTCAAACTGGGATTCAAAAGACTCTCCAGTTTGATAATAAACTCGGGGCACAACTTGTACTAATATACAGTAATCTTCACTGTTGTTGAAGACAGCTGCGGATACACAAGGGGTAAGTCCAGTTTTGCAAGCCCACCAGTCTGGCCCGGAGGGTATTAGATAGTGACTAGTTCTGGGTACTGCCAGGGTTTTATTACAGAGATGTTGGTGACTGGGGGGCACCCGGCCTATACAGGTTCCCGACCCTGACACTTCTGCTAGGGTAAGTTTCTTGTGCTGGTCCCATGCACATCCAGAATGACTAGTGGAGTTAGTAAGATTACCAACAGAGGCAATACCTTCATAGTAAGGGGGGCCTGTGGCCAGGCAGAGCCAGCAGGAGGTGGTGGATTCAGGCGTTGTCTGGTTCAGGGCGAGGTAAGCGCCTCTGACGAGGTTGAAGAGTCTGTTGCTTGTTTCCGGGTCGGGAGGCAGGCCGGTGGTCCCCGGGAGCGTTGATGGGGCCCTCGGGAGTGCCGATGGGGATTCGGATGGTGGAGGAGACGGGGAAACGGTGGTCGGGACTTTTTGCTGGCTCCCTGACTAAGAAGGTGCTCTCCCTGTTAGAACCGGGTTTGGCCCTACCGGGACCGAGGCTGAGACCGGGTTAACTAGTAGCCTAATTTGGATAGGGAGTCCAGATGCCGGAGTTTGGTATAAATTTAGGCCCCAAATTAGTCCGGTTGTCCAACGGGGGTCAGTTTTTGCGGCCTCCTCAAATTTGACACGGATTAAGTTACAGGTGGCCGAATACCGTGTCCTGGTGCAGGGCTGGACATAGGACATGGTCAAATACCAGGGTTGGGTTTCCCATTTCCATTCCCCATCATTAGTAGTTACACATGACCAACTTGCACAGTACAGGGACATTATTTCACCACAGGTCTTTTTCATCGGTCCCGTCCGGAATCCAGGGCAGACATAAAACCCGTTTCGACTTAGGGAGACCCTTCTCGCTTGCTTTCTCCACTCGCCACCCTCCATTTCATCTATCATGGCTATTTTGTCAAGATTGAAGTAGAGGTCAGGGAACCAGGTGTTTAAAGGGGCTACATGTGAAGTCTCGTTGAGGACTTCATGGGTTTCAAAATTAGTTATTTGCCAAGTCAATCGATAGGGCTGATGGGGGTTGCTGCTTCCGATAACCCAGGGAAGGAAAAGAGCTAACAGTAGGTGGGGGGTTAGACACGGGCGAGTCTTATCTTGAGGGGGTCCCTGGAGCGACGAAGTCTCCATTTCTCAGGCGATGCTGATCCTGGCACCTTCGGAGCAGCTTTTACGTGGGATGCGTGGATCCAGGCGGCGACCCCGTCAACTTTCACGGCAGTGGGTGTGGTGAGGAGAACGATGTACAGTCCCTTCCACCGGGGTTCTAATCCTTGGGAGCGATGTCGTCTGACATAGACGGAGTCTCCCACTTGGAAAGGGTGACTGGTTTGTGGGTGTCCAGGCTGGTACAGTTCCGCCAAAGGAGCCCAAATTTGGGCTTGCACCGCCTGTAGTCCTTTTAGCCGAGCCTGCAAGTCAGTTTTAGGGTTAGAGGGGGAGAAAGAATCAAGCAAGGTTGACAAGGGAGGTGGTCCCCCGTAGAGGATTTCATAAGGGGTGAGCCCAAAGCGATTAGGCGTATTTCGGGCCCTCAAGAGAGCTAGGGATAGGAGACGTCTCCAATCTTTTAAGCCAGTCTCTAAGGTCAATTTTGCTAAGGTCTCTTTGATAGTTCTGTTTACCCGTTCTACCTGTCCTGAACTCTGGGGCCTATAAGCACAATGAAGTTTCCAATTAATCCCCAGTATCCTGGCAAGTCCCTGACTTACCTGGGAGACGAAGGCTGGCCCATTGTCTGACCCGATTACCTTGGGGAGTCCAAACCTGGGGAAAATTTCTTCTAATATTTTCTTGGCCACTATGTGGGCCGTTTCTTGCCGGGTGGGGTAGGCTTCTACCCATCCTGAAAATGTGTCTATAAATACTAACAAATATTTATACCCCGCATGGTGAGGCTTTATTTCAGTAAAATCTACTTCCCAATAGGTCCCAGGGCGGTTGCCCCGTGTCCTTATCCCCGCCGGGACTCGCGTGGCCCCGGCGTTTACTTGTTGGCAGGCCTTGCAAGCGAGCGTTATTTGTTCCAGGAGGGTGCCGACCCTGGGGATTAGGAAGTCAGTCTTTTCAATGAGCAGTTTTAGTTTCCCACTACTTAAATGTGTCCAGGCGTGCATCTGCTGCACCATGGCCATGGCCTGTTTTTGTGGGAGGACTGTTTTCCCGTATTTTTCCCAATTTTTAGTCTCTTGGTTTTCCGTGGCTCCTAAGGCTATTGCCTCTTCCCGGTCCTCTGGTGTATAGGTATAACTTGTGGAAGGGGGTATCCGGTCAGCCTTTTTGGTTTCCGAAATTAAGGTCAATGTCTCTATTCTAGCAACCTGCCTGGCCGCTTGGTCAGCTTGCCTGTTACCTTGGGCGACGGGGTCATGTCCTTTTTGATGTCCAGGACAATGAATTATGGCCACCTTTTTAGGGAGGAAGAGGGCCTTTAATAAGGCGATTATTTCGGCCTTATTTTTGATTTCTTTTCCTTCTGATGTTAGGAGACCTCGCCTCTCGTAAATGCTCCCATGGGTGTGGGCTGTCGCAAAGGCATACCGACTGTCTGTGTAGATGTTAGCCTTTTTTCCCTGCGATAGCTCTAAGGCCTTTGTTAGAGCAATTAGTTCAGCCTTTTGAGCAGACGTTCCGGGAGGCAGTGCCTGCGCCCATATCGTGGCATGTCCATCCACTACCGCCGCCCCCGCCCTCCGGGTACCTGCGTCCATGAAGCTGCTACCGTCTGTGTACCAAGTATGGTCTGCGTCTGGGAGTTCGTAGTCCTGGAGGTCTTCACGAGTCCCGTGGGTCTCCGCCAGCACTTGTCGACAGTCGTGGGGGCTCAGCGGGACCTCCGGTACAGGTAGCAAGGTGGCAGGATTCAGAGTGACCGGAGGGCCAAAGCGGACGCGGTCCGTGTCTAGTAGGAGGGCTTGGTAGTGGGTTAGACGAGCGTTGGTGATCCAACGGTCCGGGGGCTGTCGCACTATGGCCTCCAAGGTGTGCGGGGTAATGACAGTCAATGGTTGCTCAAGGGTTAACTTAGCAGAGTCTTTGACTAGCATAGCGGTGGCTGCCATAATGCGGAGGCAAGGGGGCCACCCAGCCGCCACAGGGTCCAGTTTCTTAGATAAGTAGGCTACCGGTCTCTTCCAGGGCCCCAGTTTTTGGGTTAAGACCCCTTTGGCTATCCCCCGTCTCTCGTCTGCATAGAGGGTAAAAGGCTTGGATGTGTCAGGTAGCCCGAGGGCTGGGGCAGAGAGGAGTGCCTTCTTTAAAGTTTCGAAGGCCTGTTGGTGTTCCTCCAGCCAGGTAAAGGGGTTGTTCCCTTTGGTGAGGGCATAAAGGGGGGCTGCCAACTCAGCAAAACCGGGTATCCACAGGCGGCAGAACCCAGCAGTCCCCAGAAACTCACGCACCTCCTTGGGACTCCGAGGTGGCGGAATGCGGGCTACAGTCTCTATCCGCCCAGGGGTGAGCCACCTTTTTCCTTCACTTAAGATGTATCCCAGGTAGGTTACCTTAGTCTGGCAGATTTGCGCTTTTTTGGCAGATGCTCGGTATCCTTTTTCACCGAGCTCCCGGAGCAGTTGCCTGGTGCCCTGTAGGCAGGCTTCCTTAGTGGGGGCGGCCAGGAGAAGGTCATCTACATACTGGAGCAGAGTTAAATCTGGGTGCTGGGTGCGAAAATCAGTCAAGTCCCGGTGAAGAGCCTCGTCAAAGAGGGTAGGAGAATTCTTGAACCCTTGGGGAAGCCGAGTCCAAGTTAATTGGCCTGAGATTCCCCTCTCAGGGTCCCTCCATTCAAAAGCAAAAAGCTCTTGGCTTTGGGGAGCCAGGGGTAAGCAAAAGAATGCATCTTTTAGGTCTAGTACTGTATACCAGTTGTGGTCTGGTCTCAAGGTACTGAGCAGGTTGTAAGGGTTGGGGACTGTGGGATGTATGTCCATGGTTCTCTTATTAATTTCCCTCAAGTCCTGGACGGGCCTATAATCTTGGGTACCAGGTTTCTTTACTGGAAGGAGTGGCGTATTCCAAGGTGAGCGGCATGGCCGTAGGACCCCTAATTCCAGAAATTTATTAACATGCTGTTGGATGCCCATACGGGCTTCTCGGCTCATGGGGTATTGCTTAATGGACACGGGCACTGCGGTGGGTTTGAGGTCAACTATAATCGGGGTTTGAAATTTTGCCAGTCCAAGTCCCCCTGTCTCTGCCCAAGCCTGGGGAAATTCTTGCAGCCAATTATCAGGAGGGCTGGTGAAAATAGGAGTCTCGAAAAGCCGGTACTCATCTTGCAAGGATACGGTCAGAATTTGGATAGGCCGACCATCCTCACCCAGCACCTGGGCCCCTCTCTTCGAGAAATGTATCTGGGCTCCGAGCTTGGTCAACAGATCCCGCCCCAGAAGGGGATATGGGCATTCAGGTATTACTAAGAATGAATGAGTCACCATACCTCTCCCAAGGTTTACTGTTCGGTGGGTGGTCCACTTGTGCAGCTTTCCTCCTGTTGCTCCTTGGACCCAAGAGGTGCGGGATGAAAGGGGCCCGTCGGCTTTTGTCAAAACTGAATGTTGGGCCCCGGTGTCCACTAGAAAGGTGGTGGGGCGCCCCCCTATAGAAAGGGTTAACCGGGGCTCGGGGGGAGCTTCAGAGCCCTGACGCCCCTAATCGCTGTCTTCTCCCAGGGTCAGGACGGGGGCGGGTTTCTTCCGGTCCTTAGGGCGTTTAGGACAATCTTTAATCCAATGTCCTCGTTCTTTACAATAGGCACATTGGTCTTTATCCACCTTTGGGTGCCTTCGTTCTCCCCCCTCTCTCTCTGGCCCTTTCCCTGTCACTACTGCTGCCAGGATTTTAGTTAAATGCCTATCCCTCTTACGATCTCGTCGATTTTCTCGTTCCTCCTGTTCCTTTGCCAGCCTAGCTTCTTTTTCCTCAGTAGTCTCTCTTTTGTTATAAACCTTTTCTGCCTCTCTAACTAGTTCTTGCAGTCCATAGGTCTGGATCCCGTCCAATCTTTGGAGCTTTCCCTTTATGTCTAGCGCTGCCTGGTCTATGAATGACATAGCTACGGTGGCCTTGTGCTCTGGGGCCTCGGGATCGAATGGAGTGTACATTCGAAATCCCTCTAGGAGCCTTTCCATGAAGGCTGCTGGGCTTTCGCTCTTTTCCTGAGTAATAGTTCTTACCTTAGCCAAATTGGTGGGGCGCTTTCCGGCCCCTTTGAGACCTGCCAACAGAGCCTGGCGATAGATTCGGAGACTCTCCCTACCTGTTGCTGTTTCATAGTCCCAATCTGGGCGGGCGAGGGGAAATCCCTCATCTATCTCGTTGGGGAGCTGGGTCGGGAATCCTCCTGGCCCTGGCACATTTTTCCGAGCCTCGAGGAGGACTCGTTGCCTCTCTTCTGTGGTCAGAAGAACCTGTAAGAGCTGTTGGCAGTCATCCCAGGTGGGTTGGTGAGTGAGGAGAATAGATTCTATCAGAGAAGTCAGGGCCTGCGGGTCTTGGGAGAAGGGGGGGTTATGGGTCTTCCAATTGTAGAGATCTGAGGCCGAGAAGGGCCAATACTGGACCGTGCGATTTACGGTGCGGAGGGGAAAAAGGGAGGACTGCCAGGTGGACTGGTCGCCAGGGTCCTTGGCCCGCCGTAAGCGGAGGCGGGGTGTCTGAGGCGGGGTCTGAGGGGTGAGTTCGGGTGGGGCCGGAGAGGGGGATGGGATCAGAGAGGGGGTGGAAGAAGAGGTTGGAGAAAGAGTAGGAGGCGGAGGAGGGAGGGGGTCTAGGAGGAGGAGGTCCCTCTGACCCTCATCCGGGAGGACAGGTTTCAGGGGGACCGGGGTCTGGTTTCGGGGGGCTTCCAATGCGAGGAGGGTCGACTGGGAAGGGGGAGCTGAGGGGAGGAAGGGCTTCACCCAAGGGGGGGGATCCCGAACCAGGTCTTCCCAGGTGAGGACATAGGCCACCTGGTCAGGATGGCCGCGTGGCCCTGGATCCATCACTTTTATCTTGACCTGTAAGATAATTGAGAGGTCAAAGGTCCCACCTTGGGGCCACCCAACGCCGAGGGTGGGCCATTCAGAAGAGCAGAAGGCTTGCTATCGCCCTTTGCGAATTTCCACAGAGAGATTGTGGGCTCGTGCCCGTACGTCAGGGAAGTGAGCCAGGGTCAAAGATAGAGGAGTCGTCAGTGTCTGTCCCATAGTCGTGTCTACAGATTCCAATGCACAGGCAAACAAGACAACGGTAAAAACAGAGACTATACACACACAGAGAAGCCGCGCGGCGAGAGATCGGCGCCACAGTCCTACGAAGGATTCAGATGGCAGGGAGAACCTGCCTTCAGATGTGAGGAGATTGACGGAATCGTCAGTCTTCCTCCAGACAACCGCCAGGGCGTCCCCCGGGGCGTAAGTGGGAAGGTGCCGGGCACGTCTGCCCCCCTTCCACACTTATACAGACTGAGTACTCATCCGGTTTAGCCGGCAACGCAGATAGACGATCAAAACAAAACGAAAGTACCTGAGGGTGCCTGGTCGTCAGTCGATGGCCCGGGCCGAGTGGGTCTTCGCCGTGCGGGTCGGGGGTCGTCAGGCGGCGACCAATCCCGGACGAGCCCCCAAATGTTGGAACCTTACTCAAGATTCCTGCTTCGGGACGGGGCCGCCGCCAGAGACCACACGACACGGAGATCACAGCAAAGAGACACTATTTATTACTAGCGCGCTAGGGTCCCCAGCACATGAGGCCAGGAGACCCCGAATGACTGTTACAGACTGCTTATAAAGGCAAAAACCACAAATTCAAACAGGGGGAGGTTACAATAAGCTGATTGGGTCACACATTTGAACAGTTTTAGGGCGCGAAGTTTGGAAGCAACTGATTGGTTCTAATTATGGTCTGAGCTAGCTGGCTCATACTGGTTGGTCAGGGGGCTTATAGGCGGGAGGAGGTATTTCCTGGAAATGTTTTTCTGCTTTAGTTCCGGGAACATTGTGGGTGGGTGGGGGGGCTCCCTGTCTTACCCTGGGCATCTGGTGTTTTTGATAGCCATTAACGCACCCTGACTCCTGGCCATCTGGTGTTTTAGTGGCTATGTTTTCTCTATAGTTTCTCAACTCCTCCTTGGTGAAGCGCCCCAGGATCTTTCCCATTCCCGTGGCACCCTTTACTTACCATGCCGGATGCCACCGCTGCCCCACGGTGTCCCCCGCTGCATTGGGACCTCTTTGAGAGCAAGGCTGTGCCTGATCCTTCTGCTCTCTCTGCAGGCTTGGAGCAGAGGGAGAGCAAGAATTTACTGAACAAGGCTGGGTGCAGTGGCTCACGCCTATAATCCCAGCACTGTGGGAGGCCCAGGTGGGTGGATCACTTGAGGCCAGGAGTTCGAGACCAGCCTGGCCAACATGGTGAAACCCCGTCTCTACTAAAAATACAAAAAATTAACCAAACGTAGTGGAACATTCTTGTAATCCCAACTACTCTGGTGGCTGAGGCAGGAGAATCGCTTGAGCCCCAGAGGCGGAGGTTACGGTGAGCCGAGATCTCGCCACTGCACTCCAGCCTGGGTGACAGAGTGAGACCCTGTCTCAAAAAAAAAAAAAAAAAAAAAAAAGGAAAGAGTTTACTGAACAAACAAATGAAAGAATGCATGAATAATGAATGAATGATTCCCTGAGGGTCGTAGTCCTCTCTCTCGGGACCCTCCTGAAATGGTGCCATCTGAGTCCAGGCTGCACTCCCAGCCCTGGGCCCTAGCAGGTCCAAGTTCTCAATGTTTCTGAGCACTGGTAAGTGTGGAAAACTTTTGCTCCTCCAGGATTCTTAACTCCATGGGAGAGGGCAGGGTGGGTGAGGGCCTGGGAGCCAGGAGGGCTGGCAGCCGAGGGAAGGGAGGAGGAATAGTCAGGGGACCAGACACTTGGCTGTGTCTCTGGGAGCAGCAGGGTCTTGGAGCCCAGGGAGGGGCATGAGACCTACCTTCTCACCCTTAGCCAGCCCTGCCCTGGAAGCCCAGGCCAGGAAACCAGGGAGTAAGGAAGCCAGGGGAGAGACGGAGTTTGTGCAACAGTATTCAACGTGTTTGCAATAAAGGGGAAATGGAAAAAATGTTAATTTACTTTTGATGGTGCCCTGGGGGGTGGAAACATACATGACTGTGAAGTCTCCAATTGCCACCCATTCAGCCCTGCTCTGGACACTCAAGGGAGGGAGGGAATGTGAGGGTGAAGGGTGAGATGTTCCAAATACCCTGTCCCCGAATCTCCCCCTTACACCCTGTCACTGTTGCAAATGCTGTCCATGAAGAAGCCCGCTCAGGGCTTCTAGAACAACGTGCCTTTCAGCTGAGTGAAGGCCACGGACCAGGGAAGTGGGACCAGCCGGCTCACTGCTTTTTTCCCCCGCTAGGAGGCCCTGGGGCTCTAGAAAAGATCCCCAGCAGGGAGGTGCCAGCCCCTTCCGGCATGGGGGGCCTTGAGCCTGGTATTACCTGAAACTCCCATGATCCTTGCCTCAGCCCTCAAGCCTGGGGGGTAGGGTCCAGCCAGGACGTAGGTGCCAGGAGCCAGCTGACTTCTCAGCAGCTGTGTGGACTCTGTGGAATCACTTCCTTTTTTGGAGTCTCCATGTCCTCCTTGGGAATGTGGAGGTTCCTTAGGAGGGAGTTCCCATCCTAGGCTCAGGGGGATGTAGGACATCAGTGCTTGGCTGCAGAGAGGGGTGGGTGGGAGTTTTAGGTGGGAGGCGGGTGGGGAAGGGATGACCAGGGCCTCTGACTTCCCAATCCCACCACTTAGAACTGGAGGGGCTGTACTGCTCGGCACCAGATCTCAGGATTGTTGACCTTCCTGTGCAATCTCTGCCCGTCCCTTTACCTGTCACTTTTGGAGAGGTGACGGCAGGAACACAGTCCCTCAGCTCCTTCATGGTGATGGTTTTGGGTAGGAACAGCTGGCAGGGCCACTGTGCCTTGGAGCCACCCCAGCTGCCCCCACCTCACACCAATATCACTCAATGCACTCGCTGAGGTTCTTCTTACCTTAAGACAATGCTGTAGGTGCAGAACTTCTACATGGGAGGAGATGCCAGGAAGCATGGGTAAGAGAGGGAGGCAGGGAAAGGAAAAAAAGCCAACAAAGGGTCTGCTAATGAGCAGCAGAGGCCCAGTGCCCAAGGGACCTTCCGAAACAGCACTGCCCAGTTGAACTTTCTGTGATGATGAAACTTCTTAATCTGCCAATGCAGATTGTTCAGTATGGCAGCCGGTAGAGCTACCGAGTGCTAGAAATGTAACTAGTGCAACTGCAGAAATGAAACAAATTTATACACTTTTATTTATTTATTTATTTATTTATTTGTTTGTTTTTTAAGAAAACAGGGTCTTGCTTTGTCACCCAAGCTGGAGTGCAGTGGCACCATCATGGCTCACTGCAGCCTCAACCTCCTGGCCTCAAGTGATCCTCTCACCTCAGCCTCCACAATAGCTGGGACTACAGATGCATGCCAGCACACTTGACTAATTTTTTTTTTTAATTTTGTAGAAATGGGATCTTGCTACATTGCTCAGGCTGGTCTTGATCTCCTGGGCTCAAGTGATCCTCCCGCCTCAGTCTCCCAAAGTGTTGGGATTACAGGTGTGAGCCACGGTGCCAAGCCTTAGCTTAGCCTGTCTTAAACATGCTCAGAACACTTACATTAGCCTTCAGTTTGGCAAAATTATTGAACACAAACCCTATTTTGTAATAAAGTGTTGAATTTCTCGTGTAATTTATTGGATACGCTACTGAAATTGAAAAACGGGAGGGTTTTATGGGTACTTGAAGTACAGTTTCTACTGAATGCATATTGCTTTTGTTCTATCATAAAGTTGAAAAAATCCCAAGTCAAACCATTGTAAGTCACAGACCATGTGTATATGTTTTTTGGGTCCAATTTTTTTCACTCAGCATATTTTTTGACACTCATTCATGATTCTACATATATTTTGTTCTGAGTACTATCCCACTATATGGATATACCATCATTTATTTTCCACTCTTCTGGGTACAGACATCTGGGCTGTGTACAGTTTTGTACTTTTAGGAATAAAGCTGCTTTGAATACTTGTGTTCAAGTCTTTGTGTAGATGTATATTTTTAATTTCTCTTGAGTAAATGCCTAGGAATATATAGAATTATGTACAGTATGGGAGGTGTACAACTAACTCTTTAAGAAACTGTCAAACTGTCTGTCAGTGTGGTTGCTACTAGTTTACAGTTCCACCAACAATATATGAGACTTTTCATTAATCCATATCCTCTGCAACATTTGGTGTTGTCATTTTCTTTTTGTTTTTTTGAGATGGAGGCTCGCTTTGTCGTCCAGGCTGGAGTGCAGTGGCACGATCACGGCTCACTGCAACCCCCGCCTCCCCGGTTCTGGCGATTCTCATGCCCCAGCCTCCAAAGCAGCTGGGATTATAGGCGCTCCCCACCACACTCGGCTAATTTTTTTTTTTTGTATTTTTAGTAGAGACAGAGTTTCACCATGTTGGCCAGGCTGGTCTCCAACCCCTGACCTCAAGTGACCCACCTTCCTCAGCCTCCCAAAGTGCTGGAATTTTAGGGGTGAGGCACCGCACCTGGCCTTATACAATCCTTTTAATAACATTCTGCTAAGTTCAATTTGGCAGTGTTTTCTCTTTTTGTAAATTTAATTTTTTAAAATATTTATTTATTTATTTTATAAGATGATGTCTTGCTCTGTCACCCAGGCTGCAGTGCAGTGATGCAATCATGGCCCACTGCAGCCTCAACTTCCCAGATCCTTTCACCTCAGCCTCCCAAGTAGCTGGAACCACAGGCATGTAACACCACACCCAGCTAATTTTTGTATTTTAGGTAGAGATGGGGTTTCACTATGTTGCCCAGGCTGGTCTTGAACTCTTGAGCTCAAGCGATCCACCTGCTTTGGCCTCCCAAAGTGCTGGGATTACCAGCATGAGCCACTGTGACCAGCCAGTTTGGCAGTGTTTTCTTAAGAATTTTTTATCAGGCCGGGCGCGATGGCTCACGCCTGTAATCCCAGCACTTTGGGAGGCCAAGGCAGGTGGATCACGAGGTCAGGAGTTCAAGACCAGCCTGGCCAAGATGGTGAAACCCCGTCTCTACTAAAAATACAAAAATTAGCCGGGTGTGGTGGCACTTGCCTATAATCCCAGCTACTTGGGAGGCTGAGGCAGAGAACTGGTTGAACCTGGGAGGCAGAGGTTGCAGTGAGCCAAGATCGCACCACTGCACTCCAGCCTGGGCGACAGAGCGAGACTCCGTCTCAAAAAAAAAAAGAATTTTTTATCAATGTTTATAAACAATATTGATCAGTTGTTTTCTTGTAGTGCCTTTGTCTGGCTCTAGTTATCAATGCAATGCTGGCCTCATAGAATGAGTTGGAAAGTATTTCCTCCTCTTCAAGTTTTTGAAAGAGTTTGCAAAAAACTGGCATTAATTTTCCTTTAAATGTCTGGTAGAAGTCACTGGTAAAGCCACCCAGTCAGGGGTATTTCTTTGTTGGGAGGATTTTAATTAGCAATTTAATCTTCTTACTAGTTATAGGTTTACCCCTATTTTCTTTTTTTTTTTTTTTTGAGACGAAGTCTTGCTCTCATCCCCCAGGCTGGAGTGCAATGGTGCAATCTCGGTTCACTGCAACCTCCGCCTCCCGGGTTCAAGTGATTCTCCTGCCTCAGCCTCCGAGTTGCTGGGATTGCAGGTGCCTACCACCATGCCCAACTATTTTTTGCATTTTTAGTAGAGACAGGATTTCACCATGTTGGCCAGGCTGGTCTCGAACTCCTGACCTCAGGTGATCTGCCCACCTCGGCCTCCCAAAGTGCTGGGATTATAGGCGTGAGCCACCTTGCCCGGCCAGTTTACCCATATTTTTTATTTATTTGTGATTTAGTCTTGGTAGGTTTTGTGTTTCTAGAGATTTGCCGTTTCATTTGGTTATTCAATTTGCTGCTGTACCTATGTTTATAGTATTCTCTTATAATCACTTTAATTACTGTAAAGTTACAGTAATGTCCTCATTTTCATTCTGATTTTGGCTATTTGAGTTTTCTTTTTTTTTTTTTTCTTAGTAAATCTAGCTAAAAACTTGTCGATTTTGCTGACCTGTAAAAAACTTTTAATTCTACCTATTCTCTTCTTTTCCTATTCTTTATTTATTTTCACTGTAATCTTTGTTTCCCGTATTCTGCTAGCTTGGGTTTAGCTCTTCTTTTCTAGATCCTTTAAAGTGTATAGTTAGGTGACTGATTTGAGAGCTTTCTTTTAATTTTTATTTTTATTTATTTTTTGAGATGGAGTCTCACTCTGTCACCCAGGCTGGAATGCAGTGGTGCAATCTCGGCTCACTGCAACCTCCCTCTCCCAGGTTCAAGGAATTCTCCTGCCCCAGCCTCCCAAGTAGCTGGGATTACAGGCCTACACCACCATGCCTGGCTAATTTTTGTATTTTTAGTAGCAATGGGCTTTTGCCATGTTGGTTAGACTGGTCTTGAACTCCTGACCTCAGGTGATCCTCCCGCTTCGGCCTCCCAAAATGCTGGGATGTTGACATGAGCCACCACTCCTGGCTTTCTTATTTTTAAAGGTAGATGCTTACAGCTATACATTTCCCTCTGAGCACTGCTTTAACTGCATCCCATAAATTCTGGTATGTTGTGTTTTCATTTTCATTCATCTCAAAGTGTTTTCTAATTTCCTGTATGATTTCATCTTCAACCAGTGATTGTTTAAGAGTGTGTTTACTTTCCATATATTTGTGAGTTTTCGAGTTTTCCTGGTTACTGATGTCTAGTTTCATTCCATGATGATTATAAAATACTTAGCACTTTGGATACTTTCAATCTTTTAAAACATTAATACTTGTTTTGCAGCCTAATACACTATATACTCTGGACAATGTCCCACATGCTCTTGAAAAGAATGTGTATTTTGCTGTTGTTGGGTGGGTATCTGTAAATGTCCATTAGATCTAGTTGGATTATCATGTTGTTCAAGTGCTCTCTTTCCTATTGATCTGGTCTCTGATTGTTATAAAGTTGAGGTAGTGAGGTCACCAATGATCACTGTGAAACTCTATTTCTCCCTTCAATTCTACCCTTTCTTGCTTCATATGTTTTGGTGCTCTGTTGTTAGGTGCATATATGTTTAAATTGTTATATCTTCTTGTTGGATTAAACTTTTCATCAGTATAGAATTCCCTTGTCTCTCATAACCATTTTTGGCTTAAAACCTATTTTGCCTAACATATGGCCACTCCTGATGTCATTCGGTTACTATTTTTTTTTTTTTTTTTTTGACACAGAGTTTCACTCTTGTTGCCCAGGCTGGAGTGCAATAACACGATCTCAGCTCACTGCAACCTCTGCCTCCTGGGTTCAAGCGATTCTCCTGCCTCAGCCTACCGTGTAGCTGGGATTACAGGCATGCACCACCACGCCTGGCTAATTTTGTATTTTTAGTACAGACAGGGTTTCTCCATGTTGGTCAGGCTGGTCTTGAACTCCCGACCTCAAGGGATCTGCCCGCCTCAGCCTCCCAGAGTGCTGGGATTACAGGCATGAGTCACTAAGCCTGGCCTCATTTGGTTACTTTTTGCATGGAATTTATTTCTTCATTCTTTTGTTTTCAATCTCATTGTGTCTTTGTATCTAAAGTGAGTCTGTATTTATAGACAGTATATAGATGGATCATGTTTTATTTTATTTAACTAATTTTTTTACATTTCCCAAGGCTCTGTCATCCACCTATTCATTTAATACATTCCACCAATCTCTCCTGGGCTCAAGAGATCCTCCCACCTCAACTGCCTGAGTAGCTTGGACTGCAGGAACATGCCACCACTCATAGCCTATATTCTTCTTCTTCTTTTTTCTTTTTTTTTTTTTTGGCTTAAACAACAGAAATTTACTTCTCTTGGTTATGGAGTCTGGAAATCCAAGATAAGGGCTGGGCGCGGTGGCTCATGCCTGCAATCTCAGCACTCTGGGAGGTCGAGGAGGATGGATCACCTCAGTTCAGGAGTTTGAGACTGACCTGGCCAACAAGGCAAAACCCCATCTCTACTAAAAATACAAAAACTTAGCAAGGCATGGTGGTGCATGCCTGTAATCCCACCTACTGGGGGGGCCGAGGCAGGAGGACTGCTTGAACTTGGGAGGCAGAGGTTGCAGTGAGCCAAGATCGAGCAACTGCACTCCAGCCTGAGCAACAGAGCAAGACTCCGTCTCAAAAAAAGAAAAAAAAAAAAAAAAAAGCCGGGCGTGGTGGCTCGTAATCTCAGCACTTTGGGAGGCTGAGGCTGGCAGATCACGAGGTCAGGAGATCGAGACCATCCTGGCTAACACAGTGAAACCCCGTCTCTACTAAAAATATAAAAAATTTGCCAGGCGTGGTGGTGGGTGCCTGTACTCCCAGCTACTCGGGAGGCTGAGGCAGGAGAATGGCTTGAACCCGAGAGGCGGAGCTTGCAGTGAGCCGAGATCGCGCCACTGCACTATAGCCTGGGCAACAGGGGAAGACTCCATCTCAAAAAAAGAAAGAAAGAAAAAAAAAGTTCTACTATAAATAAAAATTAGACTTCCTATCCCACTGACGGTCACTTCATTGAAAACAGGAATTTCACAGGAAACTTGAAAACAGCACCAAAAACTATAATGTTTTCCTACAGCATTTTAGGAGCTTTATCCAACATCAAACAAATAAACATAAGTTAAATAGTATTAAATAGGATAGCTGTTGTTTCACATGTTTACGTATTATAACAGTCTAGATTATTTAAACTCACTTCAGCCATGTGAAATAACACACGTTTCTACAGTGCTCTATGATAAAAGTGTATATTTAATAAGATTTTCAAAGTGTTCGGCCTGTACTATGAAACTTCTTTTTATGGAGACGGGGTATCACTCTGTCACTCAGGCTGTAGTGCAGTGGCTTGATCACAGCTCACTGCAGCCTGGAACTCCCGGACTCAAGCGATCCTCTGACTTTGGCCTCCCAAAGCACTGGTATTATAGGCATAAGCCACTGCACCAGCCTGAAACTTTTGGTTTTAGTGTGATCACTTTTTTTTTTTTTTTTTTTGAGACAGAGTCTCACTTTGTTGCCCAGGCTGGAGTGCAGTGGCACAATCTCGGCTCACTGCAACCTCCGCCTACTGGGTTCAAGAGATTCTTGTGCCTCAGACTCCCGAGTAGCTGAGATCACAGGCACACACCACCATGCCTGGCTAAGTTTTCTGTATTTTAGTAGAGACGGGGTTTCGCAGTCTTGATCCAGGCTGGTCTCAAACTCCTGGCCTTAAGTGATCTGCCCACCTCAGCCTCCCAAAGTGTTGGCATTACAGGCGTGAGCCACCGCACCTGGCCTATAGTGCGGTAACTTCACTGATGGGCTAAGAAGCCACTTGGTACCATTTCTATTCTGAGTCACAGGTGTTAGGTTTACACAGGTATTTCCTACATTTGAGGGATAGGTCATCTCTGCTAGAGATGTTTGCTCTGCAGCCGATAAAACCCCACGTGCCAGAAATTAAACTCACACAGTCAAGACTGAAATTCTATGTCTCTAGCCAGAGACTGACATAGGTAAACAGAATCTTAGTTGTATATGTAAACATCACAATGAGTAAGTGCTGGTAACATTTTGTTCACTGAAAACCAGCAACAAAAATCAAAGAAATCAATGAATTTATTCTTATCAAATCAGTTAAATACTCATTAAACACTTGTGTGCCCAACTGGGGTTGAGAATGCAAAGACAGAAATGAATGCAGAATTCCTGTTTACAAATTAGCTGGGTCAGACATCCTTACAGAAAGAAACAACTAGGAAATGAGTATACATTCACTTCAAGCATCTTTTTTTTTGTAGAGATGCAGTCTTGCTATGTTGCCCAGGCTGGTCTCCAACTCCTGGCCTCAAGTGATTCTCCCACCTTGGCCTCCCAAAGTGCTGGGATTACAGGCGTGAGCCAACATGCCTGGCCTCACTTCAAACATCTAAAGAGCAGAGAAGATTAAAATACAAGACAGCAGTAATTAGCTGGGCATGGTGGCGCGTGCCTATATTCCCAGGTACTCAGAAGGCTGAGGCAGGCGAATCACTTGAACCCAGGAGGTGGAGGTTGTAGTGGCCAAGATCAAACCACTGCACTCTAGCCCAGCGACAGAGCAAGACTCCATCTCAAAAAAAAAAAAAAGCAAATAATCCAGCACTATACCGAAAACATTTGTCCTTATCAGCCATATAGCAGCCTGTACGTAAGAGCTACATAAAATTCCATTTTAAGGCCGGGTGCAGTGGCTCATGTTTGTAATCCCAACACTTTGGGAGTCCAAGGCTAGAGAATCACTTGAGGCCAGGGGTTGGAGACCACCCTGGGAAACATATAGGGATTCCATCTCTACAAAAAAATTTAGGCCAGATACAGTGGCTCACGCCTGTAATCCCAGCACTTTGGAAGGCCGAGGCGGGCAGACCACGAGGTCAGGAGATCGAGACCATCCTGGCTAACATGGTGAAACCCCCGTCCCTACTAAAAATACAAAAAATTAGCCGGGCATGGTGGCGGGTGCCTGCAGTCCCAGCTACTCGGGAGACTGAGGCAGGAGAATGGCATGAACCCTGGAGGCGGAGCTTGCAGTGAGCCGAGATCAGGCCACTGCACTCCAGCCTGGCTGACAGAGTGAGACTCCGTATCAAAAACAAACAAACAAACAAAAAATTTAGCCAATCAGGCTAAATTACTAGGTGGGAGGCCTGTGTTCCCAGCTACTTGGGAGGCTGAGACAAGAGGATCACTTAAGCCTCGGTGGTAGAGGCTGCAGTTAGCTGTGTTCCTGCCATTGCATTCCAACCTGGACGACAGATAGAGACCTTTTTTTGTTTTTGTTTTGTTTTGTTTTGTTTGAGACGAAGTCTTGCACTGTTGCCCAGGCTGGAGTGCACTGGTGCAACCTCGGTTCAGACAACCTCCGCCTCCTGGGTTCAAGTAATTCTCCTGCCTCAGCCTCCTGAGTAGCTAGGATTACAGGTAGGCGCCATCATGCCCATCTAATTTTTGTGTTTTTAGTAGAGACGGGGTTTCACCATGTTGGTCAGGCTGGTCTTGAACTCCTGACCTCGTGATCCAACCGCCTCAGCCTCCCAAAGTGCTGGGATTACAGGCATAAGCCACCGCAGCTAGCCAGGGAGACCCATTTTAACCACATAAGGACCCAGCTAAAAACCCTTCCCTGGTTCTGTCACCATCAGATTAAAGCCTAAGCTCCTGCATCTCTGTCCCGTACTTTTTCTCTTTAATAACCACCCTCCAGGCTCGGGAGCCGATGCCTGTAATTTCAGCACATTGGGACACTTGAGGCGGGAGAATTGCTTGAGTCCAGGAATTCAAGACCAGCTTGGGCAACACAGCAAGACCCCATCTTTACAAAATCTTTAAAAATCAGCTGGGTGTGGCGGCACCCATTTGCAGTCTCAGCTACTCGGGAGGTTGAGGTGGGAGGTTCACTTGAGCCCAGGCAGTTGAGACTTCAGTGACTCGTGATCGTGTCGCTGTACTCCAGCCTGGGTGACAAAGTGAGACCCGCTCTCTCAATAAATAAATAAATAAATAAATAAGCACCTCCTTGTAGTTACTGGCCTCCCCTCCTTTGGTTCCCCCCTCTCCCTCACTCCACCCTGTTAGTCTGAATGTTACTCATTCTTCAAGACACATGCAGAAAGTATTCCCTGATCCCTTCCAGGCTCCACGCCCGACAGCACGGCCTAAATGCCCGGCTCCTTCCTCGGTGCTCCATCTTAGCTCACACTCCTTACCACACTGTTTTGAAAGTATCTTGACTGTCCCTTCTCCTCAACTGGCTAACTTCTAGAGAGCAGAAACATGACTGCTTGGAAGGTCATTAAAAATTCAAATCCTGAACATTTCTTAATCCTGCAGATATGAATCAGTAACTCTTAAAAGCAAAATGTTATTTATCATTAAATATTAACAATATAATCACATTTTCTTGCATCCCTGGCAAGTTTCTTGGTACAACAATTTTAAGGAACGGACTCTTTAACAGCAGTTAAAGCTGCGCGATAGCTGACGCCTATAATCCCAGCACTCTGGGAGGCCGAGGCGGGAGGATCGCTTAAGGCCAGGAGTTTCACACCTGCATGGGTAACATTGTGAGGTCCCATCTCAAAAAATATAATAAAGAAAAACAAAGCAGTTCTAGGTTTAGGGGGGAAAAGTAGCTCTCCAAGCCAAAAACCAACTCCCAAGGTGCTCCGGTAAACTCGTCCTGGGAAAATTCCCTATTTAATCTCAAAGGCAAAACGAGCCCACGGGCGCCCACGACACATTTCCCAACCGCAAGGACTGGTCACCCGCGCTGAGACACCGCCAGCTGCCTATGACCTAGCCTCCAAAGCGGCAGAGTCCCTCCCTCTCTCTCCCTAAACTGCCGTGATGGACATCCCTCGGCTCTCCTCCCAGACGGTTCGGAAGTAGGGACTTCTGCTCCTAACCCCAGCCCCGCAGCCTCGCCCTCAGCCACGGGGTGGAAGTCAGGACCACAGGCTTCAAATCCCCTCCCAACTCCGGGACGCTTCTGCCCCCCCAGGGCGACGCGGGATCAAGTCCCGGCGCCCCTGTCGCGGCCAAGAGCTGTGGTCTGGGTCCGAGCGTCCCAGCTCGGCGCGTTCCGGAGAGGTCCTGGGAGGGGCCCCGCGCGACCACAAATGTTGCTTCGGAGCCAGCGTCCTGGACGGGGAACTGAGAGCCGGGACGAGGCGAGCCGCCGAAGAGGGAGGCGGCCGGGAAATGCTCCGCGTCAGGCCTTCAAGGGCTTGGCCGGGCGCTGGAGATGCCGGCAACGAGCACGTTAGACGGAGAAGCCGCGCACTGTGAGGATTAAGGGAGCCGAGGGCGGCCTGGAACTGGGAAGGCGGAGCTGACGGGGCTGGAATGTGGGAAGAAGGACAGCGGGAGGCACCGACGCGCAACTGCCCCAGCCGCGCGGAGGGCACGGACCGACCGCCCCGCCGCCCACGGCCCGAGACGCCCGGCCGCCCCGCTCCCGTAGCTGACAGCCGCGACGCTCTTACACCAGTCCGTCCGTTCCGTACCTCGCCCGCGGCTTCGCCGACATCCACACAGCCGCTCGCCCGCGTGGCTGCAGTAGGTCTAGTCTCCGTTGTCCGCTCCCGCCCCACACAAACCCTCCTGCTAGCCCCGCCCTCGGCACGGCCTGCGCACGCACGATACGCAAGCCGCGCAAACGTCCCTTCCGGGGCCTTTGGCTCTTCACCGGAGGAAATGCGAGCCGGATCCAAAGGGTCGAGGGGACTGGGGTGTCCCCGTGACGTGTAAGAGCAAATAGAAGAGGGCGGCCTCCAGGCTAAAGCTAGGGCACTGGGGAGCCCCGGAGAAGCCTGCCTTTCCTAGTTTGTGGCTCAGTCCCTGCTTCCGGCTTCCGGCGCGCAGCAGCGGGAGGGCGACGCTGGCCCCCTGGCGATCCTGGCGCTGCGACCGCGGTAGTAGCGCGAATGGGAGGTGGAACGGAGCCACTGCGCTGAGGGACGCTTCAAAAACTCTTTGAGTTTCAGCCCTTCGCGGATCCGAGGATGTGACAGTTGTTCGAGTTAAAGGGTCTTAAGGCGATCGGTTGATCCAAAAGCAGCTGAATCTTTAGAAGGCCCACGCAGGAGGATTCCTTGAGGCCAGGAGTTCGAGACCAGCCTGGGCCACAGAGCAAGATCACTGTCTCTACAAAAGAAATTTTACTTGCTGGGCGCGGTGGCTCACGCCTGTAATCCCAGCACTCTGGAAGGCCGAGGCGGGCGGATCACGAGGTCAGGAAATCGAGACCATCCTTGCTAACACAGTGACCCCGTCTTTTCTAAAAAATACAAAAATTTAGCTGGGCGTGGTGGCGGGCGCCGGTAGTCCCAGCTACTCGGGAGGCTGAAGCAGGAGAATGGCGTGAACCTGGGACGCGGAGCTTGCAGTGAGTCCAGATCGCACCACTGCACTCCAGCCTGGGCGACAGAGCGAGACTCTGTTTAAAACAAACAAACAAACAAACAAACAAACAAATTTTACAAATCACCCGGGCATGATGGCGCGCACCTGTGGTCCCAGCTACTGGGGAGGCTGCGGTGGGAGGATCGCTTGATAGCCCAGGAAGTTGGGGCTGCAGAGATCCCTCCACTAAACTCCAGCTCCGGTGACAGAGCAGAGCGAGACCCTGCCCTCCCCTCCCCCCAAAAAAGCATAACCGAGACCCAGAAGTGCAATAAATTAGCCAGTGTCACAAAGTATTAATGGTTGAGTCACAAATTGAATCCTGTTGACGTGATTCCCATGTAAGGAATGTTAAAAACAGTACCTAAATACTGACTGCTCTGCGTCCTGGATGCCATCTATGCCGTAAGGTGCAGTCACAGCAAGAAAAAAAAGAAAATACTATGCTGTGGCTGTGAGATAGGCCTGGGTTGGAATCCCAGCTTTGCTAATTATCGCTGCTGTGTTTTGGGGCAGGTTGCCTAATTTTTGTCTTTTTTTGGTGGGGGAGTCTCGCTTTGTGGCCCATACTAGAGTGCAGTGGTGCGATCTCGGATCATTGCCTCCTAGGTTGAAGGGATTCTCCCACCTCAGCCTCCCAAGTAGCTGGAATTGCAGGCGCCCACCACCACGCCCAGCTAATTTTCTTGTATTTTTAATCGAGACAGGGTTTCACCGTGATGGCCAGGCTGGTTTCGAATTCTGACCTCAACTGATCCGCCCCCCTTGGCGTCCCAAAGTGTTAGGATTACAGGTGCCCGCCACCACGCCTGGCTAATTTTTGTATTTTTAGTAGAGACGGGGTTTCACCGTGTTAGCCAGGATGGTCTCGATCTCCTGACCTTGTGATCCGCCCGCCTCGGCCTCCCAAAGTGCTGGGATTACAGGCGTGAGCCACTGCGCCCGGCCAATTTTGTATTTTTACTACAGACGGGGTTCCTCCATGTTGTCAGGCTGGTCTCAAACTCCTGACCTCAGATGATCCACCTGTCTCAGCATCCCAGGCATGAGCCACCAAGCCCAGCCTCATTTGGTTACTTTTTGCATGGAATTTATTTTTTCATTCTTTTGTTTCAATCTCTTTGTTTCTTTGTATCTAAAGTGAGTCTCTTATAGACAGTATATGGATGGATCATGTTGTATTTTATTTTACTTATTTTTTTTACATTTCCCAAGGCTCTGTCATCCACCTTTTCATTAAATCATTCTACCAATCTCTCCTGGGCTCAGGTGATCCTACCACCTCAACTGCCTGAGTAGCTTGGACTGCAGGCACATGCCACCGCTCATGGCCTATATTCTTCTCTTTTTTTGGGTGGGGGGGTGGTGCTTAAACAACAGAAATTTATTTCTCTTGGTTATGGAGTCTAGAAATCCAAGTTAAGGGCTGGGCGCAGTGGCTCACACCCGTAATCTCAGCACCTTGGAAGGCCGAGGCAGATGGATCACCTGAGGTCAGGAGTTCCAGACTGGCCTGGCCAACATGGCAAAACCCCGTCTCTACAAAAAATACAAAACTCAGGCATGAAAAACCAAAAGAAATCCAAAATCAGATCACAGAATTGGCAGGTTTGGTTTCTCCTGAGGCCTCTCTCCTTGGCTTATAAATGGTCACCTTTTCACTGTGTCCTCACATGGCCTTTTCTCTGTGAACATGCATTCTTGGTGTCTGTGTGTGTGTCCAAATTTCCTCTTTTTATAAAGTCACCAGTAGAATTGGACTAGGGCCCACCCTAATGGCATCACCTTAACTCACCTCTTTAGAGACCCTATTCCTAAATACAGTCACATTCTGAGGTATTGGAGTTAGGACTTCAACATATAAATTTGGTGGGGATCACAATTAAGCCTATAACATAATCATAGTTACTTAAAAAATAAATAACATGGTGATATAGAATAAGCAGGCAGGAGCGAGGGTTTGGGAGCCTAGGGAGAACCTGATAAGATGGCACCAAGTTGACACCATAAGGGACTGTGAGGGTGAAGCCACCTGGGAAGGAAGAAGAGAAGGAAGATGCCAGACAGTCTTGGAGGTTAGGCAGGACTTAAATGACTTTGAGACTGGTCACTCATCCAAATATGAAAACTCTCGGGACTCAGAAAATGATAGGACTAAGCAAAAATCCAGCACCAGGGCGGGTGGCTCATGCCTGTAATCCCAGCACTTTGGGAGGCCGAGGTGGATGGATCACCTGAGGTCAGGAGTTCGAGACCAGCTCTGGCCAAATGGTGAAACCCCACTACTAAAAATACAAAAATTAGCTGGGCATGGTAGTGCACACCTGTAATCCCAGCTATTCAGGAGGCTGAGAGAGGAGAATCGCTTGAACACGGGAGGCAGAGGTTGCGGTGAGCTGAGGTTGCGCCATTGCACTCCAGCCTGGGCGACAAGAGTGAAACTCCCATCTCAAAAAAATAAAAATAAAAATGCAGCACGAGTGCAAATGTTTTGGCTTCTTCTTGTGTAGCTCATCTCATATCTCCCAGTTAGAAACTTTCCTTGTAATGTAGAATCCCTATTGCTGGGATATAAACCTGTATCCTCCCTGTTCTGTCCCCAGGGAAGAGATGTCACAAGTCTCTTCATTCATTAGAATACTATTATTTATCTTTTCTGTAGACTTATTTTCCGCAAGTTGTTTTGGCTTCTTTTCTGTAACTGGATCTGGGTAACCTGACAGTGCAGAACCAGGCCCTGGGCTTCAGCACAGGGACATGCCGAGGCTCGGGACACAGACACGTCCCCACTCTGCTACCCACTAGCCTAGGGACTCAACTGGGCTAGTTAGTCGGCTTTCTCAAACTCTTCATCTGGAAGATAATGTTAGATTCTGGTTAAATTTAGCTCTGAATATGATCATATCTATTTAAGCATTATTATTATTATTTTTTTTTTGGAGATGGAGTCTTGCTGTATCACCAGGCTGGAATGCAGTTGTGCAGGCTCTGCCTCCTGGGTTCAAGCGATTCTCCTGCGTCAGCCTCCTGAGTAGCTGGGATTACAGGCATGTGCCACCATGCCCGGCTAATTTTTGTATTTTTAGTAAAGATGGAGTTTCACCATGTTGGCCAGGCTGGTCTTGAACTCCTGACCTCTTGATCCGCCCACCTCAGCCTCCCAAAGTGCTGGGATTACAGGCCGGAGCCACCGCGCCTGATCTATTTAATCATTTCTAAGGTTTTCTAAAACTCAAGCCCTCTGTATTACTTCTCTCAAGCTTTGGAGCCTAAACTAGAAGAAATAAAGGTCTGATTTCTGCCTCTTATTTTTCTTTACATTCTATTTCAGCTCATGATGCTTGTTCATTTTTTGGACAGTTAAATAGCAGCTTGGACTCAAGTTCACTATAAAGTTCACAATTACTCCTCGGCCATTTCTAGCCAACAGTGGTGTGGTCCAGCCATTCCCTTCCTCATTTTGGTCACCCACTGACCTCCAGGTTGCTCCTCAAATCCAATAGTTTGTGGGCACTTGGCACATAGTGGGTCTCCATGCTGGACATCCATGACAATGGCCCATTTGATTTTGTTTTGTTTTGTTTTGTTGTTTGAGACAAAGTCTAGCTCTGTTGCCCAGGTTAGAGTGCAGTGGCGTGATCTCGGCTCACTGCAACCTCCACCCCCTGGGTTCAAGCAATTCTCCTGCCTCAGTCTCCTAAGTAGCTGGGATTACAGGTACGCACCATCACGCCCAGCTAACAACGGCCCATTTGATATTCTCACCTTCTGGCTTCTAACTGCCACCTCCCCTCATAGAGTTAGATAGAGTTGATCCCATCCAAAATCCAGTCTTGTAGAATCCGCATCTGATGACCATCATCTCACTCCCTCAACACCCTTGTGTCATAAGCTTGCTTTCAGACCCTATCAGGCTTTGGACCTGTACACCTTTCCCAGTTGCTGAGTCCAGAAACTGGCCCCTGTCTTATTTCTTCTTTACTTCATCCAGGTCCCATAATTCCAACCACACTCCTGCAGGTTAGCCCCATCCTTTGATGCTCACTGCTTGAGCACTGCCTCTACTCGTCATCTTGCCAGGACCCCCCAGCTATCTGGCTTTCTCGCTCTCTCATGCTGATCGCTGAGCCTTGTGAGACAAATGAAAAGCTGATCTGATCTGAGTTACTACAACTCATCAGAGCTGGTTTTCTCACTTCATCCAGGTCCTCAGTGCTGCTTGGCAGTTACTCTGTTTGTCCTCATGCAGTTTCCTCTCTCTCACTCCCACAATGGCTAGCCCAAAATGTCACCAGTTTACTCCAGCCCCTTTCTTGACCTGCCTATTTCTTTATAGTTATCTTTATTTGCTGATCCCTCACTTCTCTAATTAAAGGTATAAGTTATTCAAATTACTCTGTGATTTCTATCTCCTAATACAAATGATCCTAAATACAATACAGGCCAGACGACCCAAGGAGACAATGACCAATGACGGTGTAGACTTTTTTTTTTTTTTTTTTTTTTGAGACTGGGTCTCACTCTGTTGCCCAGGCTGGAGTGCAGTGGCCTGATTACAACTCACTGCAGCCTCGACCTCCTGGGCACAGGCAATCCTCCCACCTCAGCCTCCTGAGTAGCTGGGACTACAGGCATGTACCACCACACCCAGCCAATTATTATTATTTTTTGTATTTCTTGAAGAGACAGGATTTCGCCATGTTGCTCAGGCTGGTCTGGAACTCCTGTGCTCAAGCAATCTGCCCACCTCAGCCTTCCAAAGTGCTAGGATTACAAGTGTGAGCCCCTGCACCCACCCCAATGTGTAGGCTGGTCTTACATGTCAGATACAAGGTTCCAAGAATGCCATGTTATTTTGAATGGGTGACACGTGAATGCACATGGGATGCATTTGGGCAGAGCAACAGCGCCTCAGCTCATCTTCCTCTCTTGGGTGGGACATCAGGAATAGTCCCCGCTGGTGTCCACTTTGGGAAGCTCTGGGATTCAGCTGGCCTCTGCTGCACATGGGTACCTAACTGCAACTTCCAGTGGCTCTTCTCAGTCAGGCATAAGAGCTGGAATTTGTTAATCTCTCAATATTTGCATGTGTAATGAAGTGTATTCTGAAGCCAAAATATTTGAAAAAGAATGGCCCCCCCTTATTGTGTGGGTCAAAATCTCAGGTTCACCTTGGCTGCTCCAGGCTACTGTGGATAGATATCCCTGAAGGGGTTCTTTCAAAAGGTACCTCTAGATCTTGAAACTGTTAATTATATTGCAACTGTCACACCTACAAGGATTGCTGGCCTCAGTCAACCCCTCATCATGGAGCTGTAGAAACAAGGGAGAGGCTGCCCCTGCTCATGGCCCTCTCTATAGCCTTACTGAGGGGTTCAAGTGTGTCTTGGGTAAGGCAGAATAGGAGAAAAGCTATAACAGGGTTTTCAGCTATTGGAATTCTGGATCCTTTGCCAGGGATCGGGTAAAACCATGTCCTAAAAAGACAGAATGATTAGGTAAAAAACAGGGTCACAAATGGCCAGTACTGCTTACAAACCCCAGAAATCCTGGGACATGGTGAGAGCCTTCCACTCTGGAAACATCACTTGATACCTTGGTTGGACTGTCTGGAAATTCTACCTTTGGATCTCAATCTACAAATCTGGGTTGTCCCAGGGGTGTTGTTGCCATAAAAGGGTCAGAATTGCCATGCAGAGAACAGTGCTGACAGGTGTTCAAAATCAAGACGTAAACCCCATCTCAATGGAATCCTCTAGCCCATGAAGTGTTGGAATACTCCTGCAGGTAACTGGACAGGGGATTTCTTCTCATTGTTCTGTCTCTCTGGACCAATGGGAGTTTCCAAATACAGCCGCCTTTGAAGAATAAAATTAGATAATTGGGTGGAATATCCCCTGAATATGTCTGGAAGCAATTACATTCTGCCTTGACTCCTGGGAGTGCTGAGTAAATAATGCCACCCTCATTTCATCTAATAGCGATGTGGTCAGCTCATTGGTTAAGTTCATATTTTTGTTAAGAAACTCATGGTGAACTCGGTTTCCAAGCAAAATATTTATTTATTTTACTTTTTATTTTAGAGACAGGGTCTTGTTCTGTCACTGAGGCTGGACTGCAGTAGTGCAATCATGGCTCATTGCAACCTCAACCTCATGGGCTCAAGTGAACCTCCCACCTCAGGCTCCCAAGTATCTGGGACTGCAGGTGCACACCACCCTGCCTGGCTTATGTTTTTGAATTTTGTTTTTTTGGACATAGGATCTTGCTATGTCACCCAGGCTGGTCCTGGACTCCTGGCCTCAGGCAATCCTCTTGCCTCTGCCTCTCAAAGTGCTATAGGATTACAGGTGTGAACCACCATGCCTGGCCAGGCAAAATAGATTCTTCCTTTCTGGTGCAGAAGATGAAACTAGTGTGTCTGCTCAGTGGGATCCTGCAGGCATCCTCTGCAGCTGTTGTGGAGGTAGATACAGAGCTTCCAGGATGTGTATCCACCCTACCTTAACTTAGGTGGATACAGAGCCTGCAGGATCCAATGCTGCTGCTATGAAGACTGAAAATGCTCTCCAGTTCCTAGCAGGCTAGATGTAAAATAAAAGCTGACTTGGAAAGCAAGAGACATCAGTGCTGAGAGCACCTACCTGCCTGAGAACAAGAAGCAGACAGTCCTGGGTATGGCATCACTGTCATGGTTGGCTAACAGGTACCAGATAAGGCATGGCCAGAAGTGGCCAACTAGCTTTTAAATATCAAAGACAGGACAGTTACAAACAGAGGGGAGAGGTGGAGGAGGACATGGTGAGAGGGACAGTAAACACCTGCAACGTGTGCACACATGGGTGGGCCCTTGGGGCAGTCAGCTGAGGTACAGTTGGTGATGAAGATGCTATGTTGAGAAACTGGATACCCAAGGCATTTATAAAAGTTCACACAGACTGTAGTGACTTAAGCCTACTCATGATACCACCCTGACCTCTTTACAAAAATACTGGAGATACAAAGATTTCTTCAACTGGACTCTGAACCTGTAAGTTTCTTTTAATGAGGGTCAAGCTCCAAGTTTTGTGTTGCTATGTGATTCTATTTCTTGATTTTAATAATGACTGAGAAAAGTATGGATACCTCCATTCCAAAAATCTACTGGGGCTGGGCCATCTGCCAGGATCATATGATACGGGGAAGAAATGAGGGTCTGTATTACATTAAGAGAATCCTGGCCAAGTGCGATGGGTCACGCCTGTAATCCCAGCACTTTGGGAGGCCGAGGTGGGTGGATCACAAGGTCAGGAGTTCAAGACTAGCCTGGCCAAGATGGTGAAACTCCATCTCTACTAAAAATACAAAAATTATCCGGGTGTGGTAGCGAGCACCGATAATCCCAGCTACTTGGGAGGCTGAGGCAGGGAATTGCTTGAACCCGGGATGCGGGGGTTGCAGTCAGCTGAGACTGCACCACTGCATTCTAGCCTGGGCAGCAGAATGAGACTCCGTCTCAAAAAAAAAAAAAAAAAAAAAAAAAAAAAAAAGAGAATCCTCAGAAGTCATGGTTTGTTGAGGTGTGAATAAGGTTGACATAGAGGCCAGAGGTGGCTAGAAAAGGTACATCATAATCTGATGACAGGCCCCTGTTACGGAGTATTTCTGGATGGTTCATGGTTCAGTCTTTCCCACAGTTGACTGGATCTTCTCCTGGTGTACAACAGCTCTGTGTCCACCTGGTGTCAAGTGGTTGGAGAAGGGGGATACCTAGGATCTCCAGATCATGTCATTCCTCAGGAAAAACAAGTGTGTGTGAGAGAAGCAGTCCTTTGCAGTCCAGGAATTGAACTGCCCTCTTCCTAAGGCTGCTCTGTTTATTATTTCGTGTGTGTGTGTGTGTGTGGTGTGGTGGAGGGTCAGGGGTACATTTTGGAAGAAGACATAAAATTCTGTCCTTTGAATATACCTAGATAATGAACATCTATGGATTTTATAGTAATACTGTCACTCTTCCTTTGCATTTAGATTTTAGAAGCAGGTATTCATCTGAGAAAAAATGAGGTACCTAAGTTCACAGCTAATAAGATCACTGTAGACATGACTGGGGAAGGGAAAAGAAAAGCACCTAACTATTCTTTCTCAGAACAAAAACTACTAGGCTCGGTGTGGTGGCTCATGCCTGTACTCCCAGCACTTTGGGAGGCCAAGGCGGGTACATCACCTGAGGTCAGGAGTTCGAGACCAGTCTGGCCAATATGGTGAAACCCCGTCTCTACTAAAAATACAAAAATTAGCCAGGCTTGGTGGCGCGTCTGTAATCCCAGCTACTTGGGAGGCTGACGAAGGAGGATTGCTTGAACCCAGCTGGTGGAGGATGTAGTGAGCTGAGATTGCACCACTACACTGCAGCCTGGGCAACAGAGCAAGACTGTCTCAAAAAAAAAAAAAAAAGAAAGAAAGAAAGTTTAAAATTATGTTTAAAAAACAGAGAAATTAAGCTAAAGTACATGATAGGAAAAACAATGTGGTAAGGAATTAAAAGAAAGCTAAAGGTAAGTAAATAAAAGCTAAGGGAACATGCTATAAGTTCAACAAACCAAAATTAAGTAGTGAAGAGGTCATCTACACAAGAATGAAGATGGGACACTTGGCAGTATAGAGATCTAAGTCCAAGGGCCATGAGTCCCAAGCCAGGCACATGGCATCCCCTGAACTACACTAAGGAGTCTCCCATTCTGTTATGCTTTTGATGTTGGAAGTAGGCTATCCAGCTTGTCTATGCAGGGATACCTGCAAGGCTTCAGGAGTGTCATTAACTCAGGTGGTTCCAGATCATCCCACCCTTGGGGTCTAGCCAAGGAGCCATGACTCACCTACTCTGTCATACTCCATTCATCATCCTGTGAGCAGGGCCTCCTTCACCTAGCGGATATGTGTCCCTCACTAAGGTCAGTAAATCGGGAGCCCCATCTACCCCCTTAACACAGGGGCTACATAAGGACTACACATTTGATATGGTTTGGCTCTGTGTCCCCACCCAAATCTCACGTTGAACTGTAATCCCCACTTGTCAGGGGAGGGACCTGGAGGGAGGTGATTGGATCATGGAGGTAGATTTCCCCTATGCTGTTCTTGTGATAGTGAGTTTTCATGAGCTCTGATGGTTTAAAAGTGTAGCATTTCCCCACTCTTTTTTTTTTTTTTTTTTGAGATGGAGTCTCACTCTGTTTCCAGGCTGGAGTGCAGTGGCATGATCTCGGCTTATTGCAACCTCTGCCTCCTGAGTTCAAGTGATTCTCCTGCCTCAGCCTCCCGAGTAGCTGGGACTACAGGTGCACGCCACCATGCCCAGCTAATTTTTTTGTATTTTGTTTTTTAATAGAGATGGGGTTTCACCATGTTGGCCAGGATGGTCTCAATCTCTTGACCTCGTGATCTGCCTGCCTCGGCCTCCCAAAGTGCTGGGATTATACAGGCATGAGCCACCATGCCTGGCCTCCCCATTCTCTCTCTCTCCTGCCTCCATATAAGATGTGCCTTGCTTCTGAACTTCGCCTTCTGCCATGATTATAAGTTTCCTGAGGCCTCCCAGGGATGTGAACTGTGGGTCAATTAAACCTCTTTTCTTTATAAATTAACCGGTCTCAGGTAGTTCTTTACAGCAGTGTGAAAATGGACTAATACAACATCTATGGGAGATTTTTTTTTCCTTTTTTCCTAAAATCCTTTCCTGAAGTATGAAGACTTTCTAATACTTGTCCTAGATATGTGCTTTCAAATCTTCACAGGTCAGGTAGAGTGAAGCCCTAAACCTCAGGAGGAGGATACGAGCTGTCAAGAGGAAGGGAGGATCATGCTGTTGAACACCTCTGAGGATTTCAGAAAGGGGCTCTGGGTTTGAATCCTGACTCTTCCACTTACTAGCTCTGCACTCTTGGGGAAACTACATACTTCTATGAGCTTCAGTTTCCAGCCTGTATTATTAGTGTACTATAACTATGTGACTGTACTCAGTAATTAGTCAGGGAATACATTTGGCACAGATGATACAGTGCTTTTGTTTAAAAGCCAGAATAATCAGAGGTTTAAGGGAAGCAGTTGGAGGGTATGAAGCTACTCAGAGCTTCAGAACTCACCTTTCTGCGTTAATCCATGATGTGACTCCAAGGGGCATCTTGATGAGGACACTCATTAGCCAGGAAGGTGTCAAGCTCTGCTTTCAAAGGAAGGGCAACTTACGTCCATTTTTCTTAAGGAAGGGTCTTAACCACTGAGGCTTACATAAATTTAGAGCTACTTATTTCCCCCATTGAAAAGGAAGTGGTGATATGACAGGAGGAATTTATTTTAGAACTACCTGACATGGTTGTGAGCCACACACGTGACTGCACCTGCAGTCTCTTCTTTCCTTGGAGAACTCCCAAAAGAAGAGGACAGAGATTTTGCCTAGGCTGGGGTGGGCACATGCCTACATGAAACAGGGACAAGTCTAGAGTAACTCTAGAAGGGACCTCAAGAGGCCCACCTCCCTTTCAGGGCAGAAATTCAGCTGCTGGTCTCAGGAAAAAGCCTGTCTTGTTGTGTGGGGCATCCCCAAACATACCACATTTTAAGCAGAAATAAAAAATATTTGCTGGCAAAGTGGGGGTCAGAGAAGAGATGAGAGCACATCTCTAAAAAAGAAAGGCACAGCACCCAGGTTCTAGTTCTTGACTTTAATGCCCTTGGAGTGTACTGAGGCTCAATACACCAAAGCACTCACAGACAGGTACATGAACTCACACAGGAAGTGTTATAGTGTGTACATAAACCCAACACCATACAGAAGGAAGACGACGGACCCAGGTGACCTCCCACACTCGAGGTGACTGCCTGTTCCCATACTCACTGTTTGTTCCCACCTCCCTCAACCCCTGCCAACCCCCATCCTTCCCCACTCAATATGTATATACACAGATATGATTCTTTGAGAATTCAAAAAAGTGCCTCTCCCACCCCAGTTCCCAACACTCCAGCTTTGGATGAAAAAAGCCTCTCTCTTTTAAGGATCATGAGACAGGCACCACCTTCACGCAAGAGCCCCAGCAAAATAGTACCCAAGAAAGCTTAATAATGTATATTGGAATCAAATATGGATAGAACATATGCAGAAGGACAATATTTGAAATATTACTAGGATCAAAACGCTCAGCATCGGTAGTTTTTGTTTTGTTATTGCTGTTTGCTTTAACCTGTTCAAGAGCTGGTTTAGACCAAGACCACACATGGATGCTCACACCGCCTGTGTCTTATAAATGTCACTTCCTATTCCTCCAGCAAGCAGCCCAGAACAGGAAGATTATATCACCTGATAAGCCTTAGGCACAAGGCTCAGACAGCTCCCAGAATATCCTAAGCCCCAGGAAAGAAGAACAGAAACTTCCAGAGTACAGCTGACTGCTTTCTGCATGGTAAGCACTGGGCAGCCTGGTGAACAAGGCAGAGGTAAAATAAGGAAGGTGATGATTCCTTCCATTTATTTAGAGTGTTACGCTAAGAATTCCTCTCCTGGAGTGGGATGTATTTCAGTGTGGTTTTGCTTCAGTCTTTTTTTGTTGCTATAACATTAACTTTTTTATTTTTAAGGAATTTTGTTATGGCGAGCATTGCACCATTGGTCCCATCTCCTGAAACTTTCACTTTGCTTTGACTCACTGATAACTACTGGCCCGTCTCAAGGCAAGATGAATCCAGTCCCTTGTCAAGTGAGAGGGATTTACTGACATTATGCACAACAATTCTATAAAGATGCACTTCCTTATGATCAGGGAGAAGCTTTCATCCTTTGGAGCCTTCCTTCCAGACCCAACCCTTCTTCTGCTCTGGGCCGGGCCATTTAGAGTTGAAAAGGGATCAAATGGGGAAAAGTCACTTCCACAGGGATAACCCCTTTATCTGGAGGCCGTTACCACAATCCACCACATCTAATTGCACTTTTCAGCCTGGCCTTGGTTTCTCATTAGAGAATGGCGAAACTAGGCCACTGAATTCCTTCACTCCATTTAGAAAGAGCTCTCAGCTTGCTGCCCAGTGTCACCTCTCTGCCTGTTCTATTGGCCCAGAGCCTTGTGTCCTACAGTGGCACAGAATACATTACTGTGAGGATCACAAAGGGAGTCAGAGAAACAGGGATTTCTCCAGCGAGAGACACAGGAACGGTGTTCTTACCCAGCATCCCTGTAATCCTAAGCAAGCCTTCAGGACCTGTTTTTGAGCAAACTTGCATTTGAGCAAACAAGTCTCTCAATGGCTTGCATGTATGGACTCTAAATAACCAAGCCCTGCCATGCTCCATGGGAGAAGGGGGAAGCAGAAGGGGTCAAGGCCACATTACTGAAAGCAATGGGCTTAATGAACTGCTCTCTGTTCACACAGACTTTTTCAATAGTCTGCCTCTCTGTCAAAAAATGAACACATATTAGGCAGTAGGTAACACCAATCAGAAGAACCAAAATGAAAGACTTTTCTCTTAGAACAATACAAGAGCCATGTTTTGGGGCTAACCTCCAAGCAGGGACATCAGCTCCAGAAAAGAGACTATCCCTTTGTGTATGAGAACAATAGAGAGAGCGCATATCTCAGAACGTGAATGACTATCCTTTCCTCTTAGATCTCAGTATCCACCTCTTTTCCACCGCTAAAAGAGTACAACAGGAGTGCAAAACCACGCCCTGGAATCTTTGTTTACACATAGGGAACAGAAGATCACTGCCGTCCAGCCCCACGGAGGAATTCAGCCAAAGTCCCAGGGCTTGGTCTTCTCTTCCTCATATGAACACAGACTTCAGCTCCCCTTATACCCATCTTGTCTATCTGGTCCTGTAAGTCTGATACCAGTGAGGTTGTCCTCCCCAATTTATTTATTTATTTATTTATTTTTACGATGGTGTTGCCCAGGCTGGAGCACAGTGGCTAGCCACGGGCACGATCATAGTATACTACAGTCTTAATCTCCTGGGCTCAAGTGATCCTCCTGCCTCAGCCTCCAGAGTAGCTGGTACTACAGGTGTGTGCTTGAGTGGCCTGGACTACAGGCGTGTGCCCAAGTAGCTGGGACTACAGACATGTTCCTGGCTCGCATCAATTCTTTACACATTAAAAAAAAAAATCTCCCTTTACCCAGGAAGAGACAGGTACAATCATGATTAGAGAGAGACACCCTTAATGCAGCATGGAAATGTTACATTGTGATCAATGGTGCTACACAGTTCTTCCTTTAGGAGATGCATGTCCAGACCCTGACTAGTTGGCCCAGGCTGTAGACAGAGCAAGAAGGAAATGCAGTAGTAACAGATCCTTGGGGATCTTTTTCAATTTCTGAAATAGAGGAGTAAGTAAACCAAAATATACAGGAGTGAGGAGTAAAACAAAATATAAAGAAGTGAGTAAAACAAAAATAGAGGAGTGAGGAGTAAAACAGAAGGGAAGTTTTGTCTTCCTACGGCTCCTAGGATAGCTGTGTGTCTCACCCAGCCCTTCCTTTACCTTCTCAGAAGAGATGCTCTCCTAGAAGGAGAATGTTACCAGGACAGAGCAACAGGGTTTAAAGAGAGGGGGTCCCCTTCCAAAGAGGTTCACCACAAACTGGATTCTAACACGAGATAGCAGCCAAGGAGGTGTTCTGAGCCTCTAAAAAGGATGTTACATGTCAAAGATAACAGAAGATCTAGGCATCTTGCCTGCTTGACTTGGGGAATCTTCAGAAGAAGCCTCTGAAATTTGCATTCCAGCCCTGTGAGAAGATAACCCTGCAAGCAAGGAAGGTGGTGGAAGATAGGAGAAGCCGCGGCCCTAAGACAGGGCTGTAAACATTGTGGTTTTCTAAGGCCAACTGGGTGCATAGCTTTGGCAGCTATGGTTAAATCTCCAAAAGGTGGTGAAGAACATGTTCCGGAAGGAAAAGAAAAGTCTTTCCACATTTTGGGAATGTGGGCAACTATTCTTGGAGGAGAAGGGGTGCAGTGGGAGAGAAGATGCTCTTTCTTCTTCAGCCAGGGGCTATGGGGTGGCTGGTCAGGTAAATCCCCCATCATGTTCCGTGTTCACACCAACATACTGAGCACAAGGGAGGGACGCTTGAACAGGGTTGAGGAAGTGATTAGGCCTACATCGATTTGGTAACGTGGCTCTAAAATGGGCAGAAACTCTCTTGCAAGGTCAAGAAGGTGACAAAACTTCTCGGGACTTCTGGTCAAGCCCTAGCTATCAGCCTCAAGGAAAGACTACCACGCCTTGAGGAAAGGCCAGGTGAGCGCTGGCTGGAGTGCCTGCAGGCCGCAAGCCCTGAGCCCAACCCTGAGGTGCAGTCAGGGAGATTGGAGCTACACCTCTGTCCCCTGGGAGTTGTGCCTCAGGATGCTGTTCTCACCTGGGCAGATTCTGGGGCAGTCAGCAGCCCCTTCAGGGATCTTACTCCCAGAGCCAACAAGCAGGGTGGACATCCTCCCTGATGGGACTCTCGCCTACCAGGGCTACTCACCACCATGTGATCTTGAACTCATAGATGGGGCGCTTGCAGTAGTAGTGGTTCACGAGGTGCTTGTCACACACCCCGATGCACTGGTGGTCCACGGTGAGACCCTGGGCCGAGAGGTCCGTGACCAGGCAGTGCAGCAGGTCATAAACATCAGCCACAGCCTCCCAGGGCCCAAAAGACACATCCACTTCACAGTGGTGCTCAAAAAGCTGCCCGTCACTCTCACTCCGCTCAAAGCGCAGGGAGTTGAGGAGCGGACACTCATAGGGGGTGATGGGCATCTCCTCCTTGAAGACACAGACCTTGAGCTTGGCAAAGCGGGCCTTCCGCTGGACCGCACGCAGCCGGGCGATCTCCACAATCCGCTCCAAGTGGTCTATAAGGATGAACACAACACCTATCACTAGGGTGAAGAGGCAGGACAGGGCGGCAGAGATGCACAGAGAAACAGTCCTGAAGATGGCAGGATGCAGGAGGGGAAAGACAGATTTCCCGGGGAAGGGACTCAGGGAGCCAATGAAGGGCACAAACTTAAACAAGGGTCACGGTTCTCCACAGCAAAGGGAAGCCAATGGGACGAGGGCTGTCCTTCTGAAATACAATTTGCTAACTGTCATAGGCCAGGTAGGCCCACCTTAACCTGAATCTCCCCAGCGTGACTGGGAAGGGATGACACTCCATCGCATCTTGAGTAATCTGGATGAATGCTGCCCCCGGTGTTCTGATGGAGACCTAAACACTCACAGATGCCTTGCAGACCTCCTCCCACATACCCACCATCCTGGGCAGCTGACCCTCACCTTTGTAATAGGGCATGAGTCCCAGAAACGCTTGGCGCACCTTCTCGCCCTTCAGTGGCTGCATGTTCTCCAGCTGCTCCAGGAGGGGCCCGATGGCATAGTACTGGGCCTCTTTGTACACAGCTCGAACACGCTCCCTGGGTGGGAGGTCCCCTGAGCGCAGGAAATTCAGCACATCTCTAAGCAGGAAGGAAAGAGGGTCGGTGACAAGGAGCTTATGCTCCTGGGCAGTGCCACACAGTGTGCATTGGACAAAATCTAAAACCAGACTGCCAGCTGTGTTACACTGGGTAAATGAACTTAACCACTCCATGTCTCAGTTTCCCTGTCTGTAAAATTGGAGAAAACAATAAAACCTCATAATGTGTTAGGGAATTAAGTGATTAGAAAATCCCTGGCACAGAGTAGGGCCTCAATAAGTGTTATTAGTTGTTGTTATCAGTAAGCAACTATAATTACTATCATTAGGTATAATATTAGGTATTATTAGGTATATGTAAGTATAATGGAAAGATATGACACCTAGCCCTTTATATATATATAGTTTTAGAATTGAGGTGACATATTCAATGAATGTACAAATATTAACTGTACAGTTCAGTTGTTTTTTTAAGTATGAATATACCCATCCAACCATCACCTAGATCAAGATGAAACATTTCCATTCCTTAAGGTTCCTCATGCCACTTCCCAGTTAATCCCTACGGAAGCAACCACTCTAACTTCTCCTTCGATCAGTAAAGATGAGTTTTGCCTTTTCTTGAAATATATATATAAACAGAATTATATAGTATGTTCTCTTTCATACCTGGCTTCTTTCCTTTAACATAATGTTTTCGAAATGCATCCACCAAATACATAATAAAAACAAACCAGTAGTTTGTTTGTTTTTATTAATTATTATTCATTATGTAAGTATACCCTTGCATGAATATGGTATAATTTATTTACCCTGTTGTCTTATTGATGGACATTTGGGTTGTTTCCAGTTTTTGGCTATTATGAGTAAAGCTGGGATGAACATTCCTATATAAGACCTTTAGGCCAGGCACGGTGGCTCACACGTGTGATCCCAGCACTTTGGGAGGCCGAGGTGGGTGGATCATCTGAGCTCAGGAGTTTAAGACCAGCCTGGCCAAAACGGTGAAACTCCATCTCTACTAAAAATACAAAAATTAGCCGGGTATGGTGGTGGGCGTCTGTAATCCCAGCTACTCTGGAGGCTGAGGCAGGGGAACTGCTTCAACCTGGGAAGTGGAGGTTGCAGTGAGCTAAGATCACGCCACTGCACTCCAGTCTGGGTGACAGTGTGAGACTCCATCACAAAAACAAACAAACAAAAGAAACCTTTAGTGGACACAAGCACAAATTGCTTTTGAGTAAGTATTAGCAGTAGAGTCATTCAGTCATAGGGTAAGCATGTGGTTAACAAAGTGGTTGCAGCATTTTACATTCCCAGCAGCAATGCAGAAGAGTTCTAGGTGTTCCCCATCCTTGCCACTAGTATTATTCTGTAGCTATGCAGAGCAGGTAAAATGCCTAACTCTAATGTCTGAACAAACTGGTTCCAGGGCTGAATAAAATCACATATTGCATTTTCTTAAAATAAAAATTCAGTCCTTCTAATTCACTTTTCAGATTTTTTTTTCTTCTTTTTTAAGAGATAGGATCTTGTTGTGTCACCTAGGCTGGAGGGCAGTGGTGCAATCATAGCTCACTGCAGCCTCTAACTCCTGGGCTCAAGCAGTCCTCTTGCCTCAGCCTCCCGAATAACTGGGACCATAGGTGCAAGCCACAAGCTTTTTAGATTATTTAGTGCTCAGAGTAATCAGATACATCACCGGTACGTGCGGAAGACAGTGAGTAAACCCCAAGATAATGCTGCTACCTCAATAACAGCTTAGTCTATGACCTAATACAACACCAGCTAACACTTGCTAAGTATTACTCCGTGCCAGCCACTATTCATGGGTTATCCCATGTAATCCTCTCAATGACATTGGGGGTGTGTGCTATCTTATCTCTATGTCATAAATGAGGCTCAAGTGGGGCCCAGACAGGTTCAGGAACATGCTTGCTCAAGTAGCCACCGCTGCCAGAGGCTCAGATCCAGCCATGGCTGATTCTACACCCACATCTACCATGGTCCAGCTTCAGCAGAAACATTTAGACCAGAGTGCAGCAAGCTGATGACAATGGGGAACGACCCCAGATTGAGGCCCAAGCAGCCTTCACGGTGGACGCTAGGGATACATAAGCTGTATAGTAAGAAATGTACCCTACGAAATGCCCTGAACCGCCTATTTTATCTGAGTCATTCAACAACTTCATCTGCTGCTGATGAATCATAGGTCACAGGAGCTCATCAGCCAAAGTAAGAATGTCGCCGTCTCCTGCTTTCTGCCATGCCCTTGCCTGGCGCTGTCACTCTCTAGCTGTGGCCACCTGGGCATGGGCACATCCACCTCAAGTCAAACCCAGAACCCCTCCCCAAAATCCCTTCTAGATCTTCAGCAAACCTTGGTGAGCTCTGAAAAATAAAACCCTCGGGCAAGGCCCAGCTAAGGGTGCTGTGGGAGCTGCTAGCTGGGGCTGGCACTTTCCTTCCCCAAACAGCCTGCAAACAAACATCTTTTTATAGTTCTGCAGAGCGATGTGACACTTTGTTTTCTCAGCATTGGAGGCAGCTGATAGCCCACTGGGGGAACCCAGATGCTTCCAAGCAAGTTATTTGACCAGCGTCTCCTTTCTGAGAATAAAAATGATCTTTCCCACAATGTGGGCAATCCTTCTTGGAGGCCAGCACAGAGATGTAGTGGTTGGAGAGTTTCTGCCTCCTGGGCACTTGGTTCAATGTCTCTAGTCATCTCCAATGTCAGACTGAAGGAGCTAAGAGTTCCAGCCACGTACTCTGAAAAGGACATGGCTAGGGGTCACACCAAGGCTCTTTATATAATCCTCTTTGACAAGCCTGTGCAGCAGCTATAATTATTTCTCATTTCACAAACATGGAACCCCTGAGACATAAAGTCTTTAAATTGTTTACGTGTAAGACTGTCAGAAGTCCTTTCTTGGGAAAGGTTTTGTTTTCTTTTTTAAGACACAGAGTCTCGGTCGGGCCGGACACAAACTACAGGCTGGGCCTGTAATCCCAGCACTTTGGCAGTCTGAGGCAGGAGGATCACTTGAGTCCAGGTGTTCGAGAACATCCTGGCCAACATACTGAAACCTCATCTCTAAAAAACATCAAAAATTAGCCAGGCGTGGTGGTGTGCACCTCTAGTCCCAGCTACTTGGGAAACTGAGGCAGCAGAATTGCTTGCACCTGGGAGGTCAAGGCTGTAGTGAGTTGTGCTTGCATCACTGCACTCAGCTTGGGCAACAGAGCAAGACGCTGACTCAAAAAAAAAAAAAAAAAAAACAGTCTCACTCTGTTGCCCTGGCTGGAGCACAGTGGTAGGATCATGGCTCACTGCAGCCTCCAACTCCTGAGCTCAACCAATCCTCCCACCTCGGCCTCACAAGTAGCTGTGACTACAGGCAAGTACCACCACGCCTGGCTGCTATTTTGCTGTTGTTGACATTGTGTTTTTCCACATTTTAGTGTTAAGTGACAAGAACAACAGAGGGTTTTTTTTTTTTTTTAAAGACTTTCCTTGGCAAAATTAAAGGAGAACAACACTGTATCAGTCTTTCATCTCTTTTTATTCCTTTAAACTACTGAAAGAAGTCTGGTAACCACTGCTACACACCATGCCTCCTTCCCATGGCAACGCTGAGCCCCAAAATCCAGGTCAAAAGGTACTCTCCATGTTGTTTTAGACTACCCCCCTATGTGGGATTACACTTATTCCTCTCCACACAGATGACAACTTCCTGGTCTCATATTGCATAGGACAGCCAGGTGCGGTGGCGCACACCTGTAGTCTCAGCTATTCAAGAGGCTGAGGGGAGAAGACTGCTTGAGCCAGGAGTTTAAGGATGCAGTGAGCTATGATGGCACTGGTGAACAACCACTACATTCCACCCTGGGCAACATAGCAAGACCCTATCTCCAAAAAAACAGCCCCCCCAAAAAAAAACAACACCTAAAACTTAAATAAATACTGTAATACCAGCATTTTAGGAGGCCAAGGTGGGAGGACTGCCTAAGGCCAGGAGCTTGAGACCAGTCTGGGCAACACAGCAAGATCCTATCTCTATTTTTATATATAGATAGATAGATAGATAGAATCACACACATCAAGACCAGTGGAAGCCTCAGTGCATCAGAGCTCATATATATACATATACATATATATATATATATATATACACACACACCCATATATACATATATATATGTGTGTGCATGTATGTGTACATCTGTGTGTGTGGATGTATAATGAGATAAATAAATAAATAATAAATAAATAAAAATGAAATTTTGTTTTGTTTTTTGAGATGGAATCTCGTGTCACCCAGGCTGGAGCGCAGAGGCGTGATCTCGGGTCACTGCAACCTCTGCCTCCTGGGTTCAAGCGATTCTTCGACCTCAGCTTCCTGAGTAGCTGGGATTGCAGGTATGAGCCACCACACCCAGCTAATTTTTGTATTTTTAGTAGAGATGGGGTTTCACCATGCTGTAATGAGCTGGTCTGGAACTCCTGGCCTCAAGTGATCTACCTGCCTCAGCCTCCCAAAGTGCTGGGATTACAGGCATGAGCACCGCGCAGAGCTGAAAATAAAAATTGTTTAATTGTCTATGATTGAAGCAATTTCATCCAGCCAGTGTGTGTTATTTCGAATTTCTCTGGCTGTCTTTGTCTCCTTTGGCAAAAAAAAAAAAAAAAAAAAAATTGATCTCTTTCAATAAACCCATTTATTAAATTTCATCAATATGCTATCTCCTCTTCTAGGTACTATGGAAGATATCAAGGTCCCATACTCAAGCCTACACTAATCACCTGCTAGGACTACAAAGTTGATTGTAGAGGGAGAGACATACCCAAAGTGTGTGCCATCTCGGTCGATGAAGTACCGGCCCTCGGAGTCCGTGGGGATGTAGTGCCGTCCACTGAACATGGCTGCCAACATGGTGTCTTCGTAGCACCGCAGTGTGGACAGGCGTGTAGTGAAGTGAGTCCCTCCGATGTTAAGGGGAACAACCTCAGGAAACTGGAAAGAGATCACCAGGGCTCTCAGGCAGGCAACGGGGAATGAGAGCTGGGGCTGCTCCATCTTCAATCCCTGGGGTCTGATTGGTGCCACACCATTCATTCAGTCACTCAAGCCCAGAGGTCCATCTGAACACTTTCTTCTCTCTCCTCCCTCTGCCCCACCCTCATCATCTGCCAAGTCCTACCCATTCTAACCCTCATAGCTCTTTTTTTTTGAGATGGAGTTTCACTCATCTCCCAGGCTGGAGTGCAGTGGCGCGATGTCGGCTCACTGCAAGCTCCGCCTCCCGGGTTCACGCCATTCTCCTGCCTCAGCCTCCCCGAGTAGCTGGGACTACAGGCGCCCTCCACCACACCCGGCTAATTTTTTGTATATATATATATTTTTTTAGTAGAGACGGGGTTTCACCATGTTAGCCAGGATGGTCTCGATCTCCTGACCTCATGATCCACCTGCCTCGGCCTCCCAAAGTGCTGGGATTACAGGCATGAGCCACTGTGCCTGGCCCCCTGATAGCTTTTAAATCAGGTCTCTCCACCTCAACTCCATTATCGCTGCTCTAGAGCTCAAGCCTTCAGTGTCCTTTCACTTCCTGAATTTACTATCTTAGTGCTCTTGCTCACATTGTCTTCTTTGCCCAAAATGCTCTTACCAGTCTCCTTCTTCTGTCTATATGGCAAGTTAAATGGACCCATACAGTGTTATAGGTTGTTCACTGCATAAAAGCACCTGGATGAGAGTCATCTGCTATGTGCCCTTTTTCTTTTCTTTTTTTTTTGAGACAGAGTCCCAGCCTGTGTCGCCCAGGCTGGAGTTCAGTGGCGCGATCTCGGCTCACTGCAACCTCTGCCTCTCAGGTTCACACCATTCTCCTGCCTCAGCCTCCCGAGTAGCTGGGACTACAGGTGCCTGCCACCACGCCTGGCTAATTTTTTGTATTTTTAGTAGAGATGGGGTTTCACCGTGTTAGCCAGGATGGTCTCGGTCTCCTGACCTCATGATCCGCCCGCCTTGGCCTCCCCAGGTGCTGGGATTACCGGCGTGAGCCACCACGCCCGGCCTGCTATGTGCCCTTTTTCTAATTCACACCAACACACCATACAGTTTAGTGGCATCTACTCATTCTAGAAATTTCTATTCAAGTTCCCCTCATCTGTGAGCATTTGTCTACTGTCCCTCACCTGCCCCTAGGACAGAGTTAATGACACATTCTTCGACTGTGCCTTCACCGTGTGTCATATTCTCCTCTATAATAGCACCTAGCACAATACATCGCCAATTATTTCCCTCTGTCAATTCACTCCACTAGACCCCAAGCTTCCCAAAGACAGGGAAAGCATCTTGGTCACCAATCATGGGCTGCCCACAGCAGAGCTCAGTAGTTGTGTGTTGAATACTTCCAGGCATCTACTCCTCTCCTAATCTGTAGAGTGAGCCTGGTTTCCGGTCCAGCTAAGGTTCTGGAGGTAAGGGTTGAGTGAGGAACATGAAAATGATGGTATAAATGTGCCCTAAGAAGCTCGAGGTTTCCCTTAAAATGCAAGGTGTTTTTTTTTTTTCCCTGTTTTGCACTGCTTGTGGTTTCTACCAAACTGCATTTGAAAAAATGAGGTCAGTTTAAGTTCTCTTTAATCTTCCCACAAACTTCCTCCAGATCAATTCAAATTGTATCGCTATGCATCTTTTTTTTTTTTTTTTTTTTTTGAGACGGAATCTCATTGCAACACCCAGGCTGGAGTGCAATGGCACGATCTCGGTTCACCGCAACCTCTGCCTCCCGGGTTCAAGAGATTCTGCTGCCCCAGCCTCCAAAGTAGCTGGGACTACAGGTGGGCATGGCCACACCCAACTAATTTTTGTATTTTTAGTAGAGATGGGGTTTCACCATGTTGGCCAAGCTGGTCTCAAAGTCCTAACCTCAAGTGATCTTCCTGCCTTGGCCTCCCAAAGTGCTGGGATTATAGCCATGCATCCTTTTCAATATTACATCTCTCCTGCTCCAGTGAAAGTCTGCTTATCTACACAGTACCTTTCCCAGCTTTCAAATCCTTTGTGAAATAAAATAGGGTACAAATACATTAAATAAAGCTGACCCAGGGCCTTGTGCAGCGCCTGGCTCAAATAAAGACCCAAAATTCACTGAATGAATGAAAGAAATAGACAGGTAGTTACACTTCCGTGTGTGTATGCACTGTTACTCTTCTGCACCCACAGGACATGAAAATGCCTTGCGCTTATTCTGTAGGTCCTCTAAAACCATTTTATGTGTATATCAAGGGCTCAGATATCATTTTGGAATAACAATACTTAACATTTCTGGAGCTCTTTAAACCTTTTCTAAAGATACTTCATACCAATCCAAGTGCTTGCTCCATATTAGAGATGAGAGGATTGAAGCAGAGAGGACAAAAGCCATTGGAAACAGTTTTGGAGCTCACATGGGGCAATGTCATCAGTGGGGGGAACTGGTGGTGGGGCCCTGGTCTGCAATCTGTGGTCTTGTGCTCTTTACCTCAAATCACATCATTTTCCCAATGACAGTGCACAAAAAAATAGCACCACTGTGACTAATGACTTTTTTCCAATTGCAGAGATTACTTCTAGATTTTTGCTCATTTTCCCATGGCATTGTGTGTATGGGGCTTGCAATCCCAGCACAACACTATCTGCTTCCCAAGAGCATCACCTAGCCCAGCCTATTGAGGGCCTCAATTGTTGAGGGCCTCCATTGTCCTGGGACTCCGCATACCACATGCTCCTGGATCTGGCACTACCTTAGTCCCTGCCTCCTAGAAGCCATCTTCGGTGTCCAGTAATGCTTCACCTTCCCTCCTCTTTATTTTTTATTTGTAGAGATGGAGTCTGTGTTGCCCAAGCTGGTCCCAGACTCCTGGCCTCAAACCATCCTCCTGCCTTGGCCTCCCAAAGTGCTGGGATTACAAGTGTAAGCCACCACACCTGGCATCGTTTCCCTTCTCTTGCTTTTTTTGTTTTTGTTTGTTTGTAGGTACGGTCTTACTCTATCACACCCAGGCTGGAGTACAGTGGCACAATTACAGCTCACTGCAGCCTCAACCTCCAGGGCTCAAGCAATCCTCCCAACTCACCTTCCTGAGCACCTGGGACTACAGGCACACACCACCAAGCCTGGCTAATTTTCATTTTTGTAGAGGCAGGGTCTCACTGTTGCCCTGACTAGTCTCCAACTGCTGGGATCAAGCAATCCTCCCACCTCAGCATCCCAAACTGCTGAGATTACAGATGTGAGCCACCATGCCTGGTATCTTTTCCCGTCTCTTGAGTGTCATTTCAGGTGTTGACATGATAGTATCACACACATTAAGTAAGACCCGTGGAAGCCCCTCTGCATCAGAGCACAGCAGCCTGTGAGTGAAAGCCATGGGATGCCAGGTGACCGTGCCTACATCTATGAACTGGCCTGCCCCTTATGTGCAGACAGCTCCTTGTCTTGTTCCTTAGGTAGCTGGAGACTAGGTGTGGGCAACCACTACAGCATCCTGTTGGATTCTCTAGAAGACATCTTTTTCTTTTCTTTTTTTTATTCATCCAACCCAAAATGCCTTTGTTTTTCCAGTCGTAGTAGGGACGGGGCCTCGCTATGTTGCCCAGGCTGGCCTCCAACTCCTGCCCTCAAGCGATCCTCCCTCCCAATGTGTTGGGATTACAGGCTCGAGCTACGGTGCCTGGTCAGACACACCATCAGCTCTCGGGGCTCCAGGGTCCCCCTCCCACGGCCCACCCTCCCTCCTGTCTTCGGTAAAGGTGGGACATGGCGATGGGAGTAAATCACCCCAGTGACTACTGGGCGGAGGGTGTAGGGGGTGGGGAAGCACACCTAGTGGGTGTAATTGACAGGGGTTGAAGGTGGGTGGGTAGGGGTGCAGGTGGGCGGGGGAGGTGCAGGTGGGCGGGGGAGGGGCGCAGGTCCGCGGGCCCCGCCCCCAACCCCGGCCCCGCCCACCCGCCAAGGACCGCTATGCCCCGCGCCCGCTTCTCCCCCGCGCCCCTCCCCACGCCCCGCGGCCCGCCGCCCGCCCGGGTACCTCCTGTGGCAGCAGGGGCAGCGCGTGCCCCGCCTGCGTGGCCGTCGGCGTGGCCGGCTCCAGAAAGTCGTCTTCGGCGTCGGAGCTGGACATGGCACCGTCCTGGCGACGGCTGTCTGGCTCCCGCCCCGTGACTACCACCATCCCTCTGGCTCTGGGCAGTGGGCGCGGCTTCGGGCGGGCGGAGGCGGCGGCCCCGGGCACTCCCTACCGCCGAGCAGCGCCTGGCATGACGCGGCCGGCTGCGGGCTGGCCGGAGGGGGGCGAGAGGCAGTGCGCAGGCGGGAGGGCGGTGGCTCCCTCAACGCCGACCCGCTCGCGCCCAGCTGGGGCCTGACCCGACCGCCTCCCGCTACTGGCCGACGCCGCGCTGGTTCCGCCTTGATTGGCAGGAAGCTCGCCCAGTCGAAGAGCAGGCAGCGCCAGCGGCCGGCGCCTGAGTGGTCCCTGGGTTGGGGGGGGCGGGGGGCGGCCTGCGAGCCTGCCGTGCACTGATTGGTCCTCTGGCCAGCAGGCGCGCCCTTTCCGAGAGACCCGGCGGTGGTGCGCCGCTACGCTCTCATAACTGGGTGTCGCAGTCTGCCGTGAAGAGAGTTCTCACCCCCGTCAGGGTCGACGCCTTATCCCTTCACACAGGGGCTCACGACTTACTCGTGTGTCTGGCCCCAGAGCAGCGGGTCCTTGTCTCCTCAATGGAAGGCCTGAGCAGCCTTTCCTGGAGGATGTGGCGGGAGGAGGGCTGAGGTGGCTGCGGACACGCGACCGCGGCTGGCCCCGCCCCGAGCCGCAGGGCACCGCCCGGGTGTCCAGTTCTTCCTCACTCGCTCGCGCAGAAATCCGAACGAGAAAACCCAAAATAGGAGCACTTGAGTTCAATGAATAATGACAGTGACTCCCCACCGTGACCGTTTTTCCACCGGGACACACAGATGGAGACAGGCCCTTCCCCAAGATGCTCCCGGCTCCCTGGGAGGCGGAGTCCAGCCCTAGAGGCTCGATCAGCGCAGGGAGTCTCCTGGGGGGTCAAGGTTCTTAGCCCGTTCAAGCCATTTTCTCCTTTCTTTAAAAGACAAAGTCTCACTCTGTTACCCAGGCTGAAGTGCAGTGGCGCAATCATAGCTCATTGCAACCCCTGGGCTCAAGCAATCCTCCCGCCCCAGCCTCCCGAGTAGCTGGGACCACAGACGCGCACCACCACACTCAGCTGATTTTTTAAAATTTTGGCCGGGCGCAGTGGCTCACGCCTGTAATCCTGGCTCTTTGGTAAGCGAAGCGGGTGGATCACCTGAGGTCAGGAAGTTGAGACCAGCCTGGCCAACATGGTGAAACCTCATCTCTACTAAAAATACAAAATTAGCCAGGCATGGTGGCACACCTGCAATCCCAGCTACTAGGGAGGCTGAGGCAGGAGAATCGCTTGAACCCAGGAGATGGAGATTGCAGTGAGGCGAGATCACGGCCACTATACTCCAGCCTGGGCAACAAGAGCGAAACTCCGTCTCAAAAAAGAAAAAAAAAATTTTTTTTTTTTTTTTTAAGAAATGGGGTCTTGTCATGTTGCCCAGGCTGGTCTCAAACTCCTTGCCTCAAGCTGTCCTCCCTCGTCAGCCTCCCAAAGTGCTGGGATCGCAGGCGTGTGCAACCATGCTTCTCCTTTTCAAACCGTTTTCACACCCAGTTCCTCATCTCATTCTCACAGTGTAGTGACAGAAAAGAAAACTGAGTCGTAGATTAGACAGCTCCAGGATGGCAAAGATGAGCTGGTGGCATAGCACTTCCTCTGTTAGACCATCGCACTCCCAGCTGCAGGAGTGTCCTAGGTCTGTGTTTTCTCCAACTTCAGTTGCATCAAAATCCCTGGAGGGAGACCTTGTTTAAACACAGATGAAAAGGAATGAAATCACGTCATCTGCAGCAACGTGGATGGACGTCATTATGTTAAGTGAAATAAGCCAGGCACAGAAAGACATAAATATTGCATGTTCTTATCTGTGGCAGCTAAAACAAATCGATCTCATAAATTTAGAGAGTAGAAAGAAACCAGAGGCTGGGAACGGTTGGGTGAGAAATGAAGAGATTTAGTTTAATGAAGGACATACAGTTAGATAAAAAGGTTTATGTTCTATGGTTCGAAAGCAGAGTAGTGACTATAATTAACAACAATGGATTGTATATTTCAAAATAGCTGGAAGACACTTTGGGAAGCCAAGGCAGGAGGATACCTTGAGCCCAGGAGGTCAAGACCAGCCTGGACAACGTAGTTAGACCCTGCCTCTACAAAAAATAAAATATATATGTAGCTGAGTGTGGTGGCTCACATCTGTAGTCCCAGCTACTAGGAGGGTAAAGCAAGGAGGATCGTGCGAGCCAGGGAGGTCGAAGCTGCAGTGAGCTGTGATTGCACCACTGCATTCCAGTGCCTTGGTGACAGAGACCCTGTTTCAACAACAACAATAACAAAAATCTAGAAGAGAGGACTTAAATTGTTTCCAACACATGAGTAAATTCCCAAAGTGATGGATACCACTAATGCTCTGACTTAATCATTACACATCCTATGCACGTAACAAAATATCACAGATATCCCATACATATGTAAAATATTATGTATCCATAAAAAGTTAAAATAAAAAAATAAACAGAGCCCCAGTCCCACCCTCAGAGAATCTGAGTTGATCAGTCTTGGGTGAAGCACTTGGTAATTTGCATTCCTAACAAATCCCAGGATAATTATGATGCTGCTGGTCCATGAACCACACTTTGAGTAACACTGCCCTAAAGGAGGCCCCTTGAGGCCCTCTCTTGTCTTCCATTATACTCTAGTCTTTCTCAAAAATACCTGTAACAAAATTTCCTCTTTCAATCCTTATGCCAATTGGGATGTTTCAGCTGTACCAAGAAACTGCAACCAAAAGTAGTTTAAGCAGTCAGGGAATTTTATTTTATTTTAATTTAATTTATTTATTTATTTTGAGACAGAGTCTCTGTCGCCCAGGCTGGAGGGCAGTGGTGCAATCTCGGCTCACTGCAACCTTCACCTCCTGGGTTCACGCCATTCTCCTGCCTCAGCCTCCCGAGTAGCTGGGACTACAGGCGCCCGCCTCCACGCCCGGCTAATTTTTTGTATTTTTTTTAGTAGAGACGGGGTTTCACCGTGTTAGCCAGGATGGTCTTGATCTCCTGACCTCAGGTGATCTGCCCGTATCGGCCTCCCAGAGTGCTGGGATTACAGGCATGAGCCACCGCGCCTGGCCTACACAGCAACTTTTATTGAAGCAGCAATGTACAGCAGCAGCAGAGATACTGCACCTTGCAGAGCAGGGCTACCCCATAAGCAGTGTGCCCAGCGTAGCAGCTCAGAGGCAGTTCTGCACTTATATTTATACCAACTTTTAATTATATGCAAATTGAGGGGCAGTTTACATAGCAATTTCTAGGATGAGGATGGTAACTTGAGGGTCAGGTCATTGGGTCACTGCTGTGGAAAGGGGCAGTGTTGCTATGGCAATGGTAAACTGACCATGCACACTTGTGTGTGTATTTTATGGAAAGCTGCTTCCACCCCAGACCTGTTTTAGCTAGTCTTCAATTTGTTGTGGTGTCTGAGTTCCACCTCCAGAGTCCAGTCCTACCTCCTTTCTCACTCCTTTGTTTTTTTGTTGTTGTTTGTTTTTATTTTTTGAGATGGGGTCTCACTCTATTGCCCAGGCTGGAGTGTGGTGGTGTGATCTTGGCTAACTGCAACTCCACCCCCTGAGTTCAAGTGATCCTCCATCCTCAGCCTCCCAAGTAGCTGGACCACCAATGTGTGCCACTATGCCTGGCTACATTTTTGTAGTTTTGGAAGAGATGGGGTTTCACCATGTTGTCCAGGCTGGTCTTGAACTCTTGACCTCTGGTGATCCACCCTCCTCGGCCTCCCAAAGTTCTGGGATTATGGGCATGAGCCACCTCACCTAGCCCTACTTCACTTCACTCCTTTGAATTTCACAACCCTCTTCTGGCTCTCCTCTGATCTCCATCTCATTTCTATCTTTTTTGCAGATCCCATTCTCCCCTCTCATCAATTTTTTTTTTTTTTTTTTGAGGCAGGGTCTCACTGTCACCCAGGCTAGAGTGCAGTGGCGTGAACTCAGCTCACTGCAACCTCTGCCTGCTGGGCTCAAGGAATCCTCCCACCTCAGCCCCCAGGTAGCTAGGAGTACAGGTCACCTGTACTCAGGTGACCTCAGGTGATCCACCTACCTAGGCCTCCCAAAGTGCTGGGATTACAGGCGTGAGCCACTGTGCCTGGCCAAAAAACACTTTTTAAGGATGAAAGAGCAAGTGAAGGCCAAACTTCTAACTCCACCCTCTCAACTGATATTTCTCCCTTCATTCCCCTTGGATAAGGGACAAATAATTGAAAGAATTGAAGGAACTAGCCAAGCGTGGTGGCTCACACCTGTAATCCCAGCACTTTGGGAGGCTGAGGCAGGTGGATCACCTGAGGTCAGGAGTTTGAGACCAGCCTGGCCAACATGATGAAACCCTGTCTCTACTAAAATACAAAAATTAGCCAGGCGTGGTGGCAGGCACCTGTAATCCTAGCTACTCAGGAGGCTGGGGCATGAGAATCAGTTGAACCCAGGAAGCAGAGGTTGCAGTGAGCCGAGATCACACCACTGCACTCCAGGCTGGGTGACAAGAGTGAGACTTTGTCAAAAAAAAAATTGAAAAATTGAGGGAAATAAAGACAGATGAAAATATTTGGTGGGAAGATGATGTTAGATTTGGACATGGTAAGTTTGAGGTGCCCCTGGGGACATCAGTAGGCACTGTCGGTTTCACGTAGGATAAAAATTTGAAGTTCAAGAGAAAACTCTGGGTTGGCAATTTGAATTTAGGAATCTTTACTATATACAGGTGGTAACTGAAACCAAGAAAGCAGATGAAGTCACTTTGAGAGAATATGCAGAATGGGAAAGGAAGCAAGCCAGTGACTAATTCTAGAATCCAACACTGCAGAATCCATGAGAAGGGGCTAAACGCGGTACCTCACACCTGTAATCCCAGCACTTTGGGAGGCAGAGGCGGGCAGATCACCTGAGATCAGAAGTTAGAGACCAACCTGGCCAACATGGTGAAACCTGGTCTCTACTAAAAATACAAAAATCAAAAATTAGCCAGGTGTGGTGGTGACTGCCTGTAGTTCCAGCTACTCAAGGGGCTGAGGCAGGACCATCACTTGGACCAGGAAGGTGGCGGTTGCAGTGAGCTGAGATCATCCCATTGCACTCCAGACTGGGTGACAGAGTGAGACCCCGTCTCAAGAAAAAAAAAGAAAAGAAAAAAGTTTTTTTGCCAGCAGCCTCCCCTGGCATAAAAGCTTGGCTAAGGGCCTACTGCTCTCAACTCCCCCTCAGTCGCTGATACACCCCCATTCATTACCCACTGTTATTCCTTAGCTTGGACTTTTCTTCCAATTGTCCACTTCGTAAATGTGGCCAATAGTTCAGATTGGCTTTCTCATCTCTTTTTTTTTTTGAGACACAGTGTCACTTTGTTGTCCATGCTGGAGTATAGTGGTATAATCTCGACTCACTGCAACCTCCGCCTCCCTGGTTCAAGGGATTCTCCTGCCTCAGCCTCTCGAATAGCTGGAATTACATGCGCACACCACCACGCCCGGCTAAATTTTTTTTTGTATTTTAATGGAGACGGGGTTTTACCATGTTGGCCAGGCTGGTCTCCAACTCCTGATCTCAAGTGATCCACCTGCCTCGGCCTCCCAAAGTACTGGGATTACAGGTGTGAGCCACCTCTCCCAGCCCTCTCATCTCTTTTCTGGCCTCCCTATAGTGTGCCTCACTTGAATGCTGGAAGCTTGAAATCTAAAAGTTACTTTTTCCCAGAGTACCTTGTGTTCTGGGTTCTGCAGGTGACCCAGCCTTCACCAAGCGGATCAATGCCCTGGAGATTTGGAGGGCAAATGTGAACACCGGATTGAAGACCATATACTTTTTGCTCTTTCTGCAGGCAAGCTTGGACACGAATATGTTAAGGCTTTTCTTTTTTGCTGTGGCTGTAGCAGAGGTCCCAGTGTTGGTCTCCAGCTTTCTGGATGTCAAAAGACTGGATGGATGGATGGGTGCCATGTGGCTCATGCCTGTAACCCCAGCACTTTGGGAGGCCAAAGCGGGCGGATCACCTGAGGTCAGGAGTTGGAAACCAGCCTGGCCAACATGGCGAAACCTCGTCTCTACTAAAAATACAAAAATTACCTGAGCATGGTGGTGGGTGCCTGTAATCCTAACTATTCAGGATGCTGAGGCTGGATAATTGCTTGGACCTGAGAGGCAGAGGTTGCAGTGAGTGGAGATCGCACCACTGCACTTCCTGGGTGACAAAGCAAGACTCTGTCTCTAAAAAAAAAAAAAAAAAAAAAAAAAAGACAGATGGAAGCATCCATTTTGCTGTTCTATTCATCTCTGTAATATCTCCGCAGTCTAGTACAATGCCTGGCGCATAGTAGAAACTCAATAAATTGATATGTGAAAGAAGTTTGTGCTATGATCAAGCTCAAATAGTTACCAATGACCATAGATTTTTTTTCTCATCTATTTCATTAGTGCTATTAGCATATAGAGGAATAAATTGCTGTTATTAATATCATAGAGGTAGGGAATCCCAGGATACTATAATGCTCGGCTGGTGGGAAGGGTCTTAAGTGGTGAACGTCCTGGGAGTATTAACCAGAGCAAAGCATTCAGGGAGGGCTCTTTGGTTTGGGATGCACCGTTAGTCACCATAGATATCTTCACTGTGCACGATGACACAGGTCCTGAAGTGCTCTCAACTCAAGCTCTTTACATGTAGGCTTCTTTTCCTTTTGTTGTTTTTTTAAAAACAGAGTCTCACTCTGTTGCCCAGGCTGGAGTGCAGTGGTGTGATCATAGCTCACTGCAGCCTCAAACTCCTGGGCTCAAGTGATCCTCCCATTTTAGCCTCCCGAGGAGCTAGGTCTTGCAATGCTTTTTCATACAATGTGTGGAATTTACAGATAACACAAGTAGTTATTATTATTTTTTAATTCCTAGGGCCGGATGGTGGTGCCAAGGTTGTCTGGCTACTTATCTTCTGTTTCTTTCCAACTTTTTGCTTTCTCTCTTTCCTCCCGTTTTGTGAACTAGGCAATGTGGTGGGAGAAGGGCAGCAGGAGTAGTAGTGGGCTCCTTCCTTATCTTTTTTTTTTTTTTTTTGAGACGGAGTCTCGCTCTGTCGCCCAGGCTGGAGTGCAGTGACGCGATTTCGGCTCACTTCAAACTCCGCCTCCCGGGTTCACGCCATTCTCCTGCCTCAGCCTCCTGAATAGCTGGGACCACAGGCGCCCGCCATCATGACCGGCTAATTTTTTTTGTATTTTTAGTAGAGACGGGGTTTCACCATATTAGCCAGGATGGTCTCGATTTCCTGACCTCGTGATCCGCCCGCCTCAGCCTCCCGCCCAGCCTCCTTCCTTATCCTGACCTTGTGATCCATCCGCCTTGGCCTCCCAAAGTGCTGGGATCACAGGCATGAGCCACTGCACCCAGCCTTTTCTTTTTCCTTTCTTTTTCTTTCCTTTTTTTTTTTTTTTTTTTTTTTGAGGCAGAGTCTCACTCTGTCGCCCAGGCTGGAGTGCAATGGCACAATCTCAGCTCATTGCAACCTCCGCCCTCCGAGTTCAAGTGATTCTCCTGCCTCAGCCTCCCAAGTAGCTGGGATTACAGGCGCCTGCCACCGTACCCAGCTAATTTTTTGTATTTTTTGGTAGAGATGGGGTTTCACCATCTTGGCCAGGCTAGTCTTGAATTCCTTACCTCATGATCCACTCGCCTCAGACTCCCAAAGTGCTGGGATTACTGGCGTGAGCCACCGCGCCCGGTCTTTGTTTTCCTTTTTTTTGTTGTTTTTTGAGACAAGGTCTCACTCTGTCACCCAGGCTGGAGTGCAGTGGTGTGAACATGGCTCACTGCAGGCACGACCTCCCAAGCTCAAGTGATTCCCCCACATCAGCCTCCCAAGTAGCTGGGATTACCGGAGTGCACCACCATGTTCTGCTGATTTTTAAACTTTTTCATAGAGTTGGAGTCTCACTACGTTGCCCAGGCTCGTCTTTTTTTCTTTGAGACAGGGTCTCGCTCTGTTGCCCAGGCTGGAGTGCAGTGGTGTGATCATAGCTCACTGCAGCCTCAAACTCCTGGGCTCAAGTGATCCTCCTATTTTAGCCTCCCGAGGACCTAGGTCTACAGGCATGCACCACCATGCCCAGACAATTTTTAAAGTTTTAAAATTTTGTGTACAGACAGGGTCCCACTATGGTGCTGAGGCTGGTCTCGAACTTCTGGCCTTAAGTGATCCTTTTGTCCTAACCTTCCAAAGTGCTGGGAATACAGGCATAAGCCACCATGCCCAGCCTACATGTAAGCTTTTGATGAATTCTGTTTTCTATTTTTATTTATTTTATTTAATAAAATTATTAATATAATTATATTGAGGTGGCTCATGCCTGTAATCTCAACACTTTGTGAGGCCTTAGGAGGTGGATTGCAAGGTCACTAGTTCGAGGCCAGCCTGGCCAACATGGTGAACCCATCTCTACTACAAAAAAATACAAAAAATTAGCCAGGCGTGGTGGCATGAGCCTGTAGTCCCAGCTACTCAGGAGGCTGAGGCAGGAGAATCGCTTGAACTCGGGAGGCAGAGGTTGCAATGAGCTGAGATGGCGCCACTGCACTCCGGCCTGGGTGACAGAGTGAGACTTCATATCAAAAAAAAGAAGAAGCAGGGCGCCGTGGCTCATGCTTGTAATCCCAGCACTTTGGGAGGCCAAGGTGGGCAGATCATGAGGTCAGGAGATCAAGACCATCCTGGTTAACATGGTGAAACACCCGTCTCTACCAAAAATACAAAAAATTAGCCGGGCATGGTGGCGGGCGCCTGTAGTCCCAGCTACTCCATAGGCTGAGGCAGGAGAATGGCGTGAATCTGGGAGGTGGAGCTTGCAGTGAGCCGAGATCGTGCCACTGCACTCCAGCCTGGGCGACAGAGCGAGACTCCGTCTCAAAAAAAAAAAAAGAAAGAAAGAAAATAGTGTTCCTTGAAGTTAGTTTGAGAATCCATAGTTGTCTTGCATAATATTGCATGTTACTTTTTCATCATTATGTTTCTTTCTCATTTATTTATTTATTTATTTATTTTTGGAGATAGGATCTCCCGCTGTCCTCCAGGCTGGAGTACAGTGGCACCATCATGTGGGGAAAAGAAAGAGAGATCAGACTGTAATTGTGTCTATGTAGAAAGAAGTAGACATAAGAGACTCCATTTTGTTCTGTACTAAGAAAAATTCTTTTGCCTTGAGATGCTGTTAATCTGTAACCCTACCCCCAACCCTGAGCTCCCAGAAACATGTGCTCTGTCGACTCAAGTTTTAATGGATTAAGGGCTATGCAGGATGTGCTTTGTTAAACAAATGCTTGAAGGCAGCATTCTTGTTAAAAGTCATCACCACTCCCTACTCTCTTGTACCCAGGGACACAAAACACTGCAGAAGGCCGCAGGGAGCTCTGCCTAGGAAAGCTAGGTATTGTCCAAGGTTTCTCCCCATGTGATAGTCTGAAATATGGCCTCGTGGGAAGGGAAAGACCTGACCGCCCCCCAGCCCAACACCCATAAAAGGTCGGTGCTGAGGAGGATTAGTAAAAGAGGAAGGCCTCTTTGCAGTTGAGATAAGAGGAAGGCATCTATCTCCTGCTTGTCCCTGGGGCAATGGAATGTGTTGGTGTAAAACCCGATTGTATATTCCATCTACTGAGATAGGAGAAAACCGCCTTAGGGTTGGAGGTGAGACATACTGGAAGCAATACTGCTCTTTAAGGCATTGAGATGTTTATGTATATGCACATCAAAAGCTCAGCACTTTTTTCTTTACCTTGTTTATGATGCAGAGACATTTGTTCACATGTTTTCCTGCTGACCTTCTCTCCACTATTACCCTATTGTCCTGCCACATCCCCCTCTGCGAGAAACGCCCGATAATGATCAATAAATACTAAGGGAACTCAGAGACTGGGGCCAGCGCTTGTCCTCCGTATGCTGAGCACCGGTCCCCTGGGCCCACTTTTCTTTCTCTATACTTTTTCTCTGTGTCTCTTTCTTTTCTCAAGTCTCTCATTCCACCTGACGAGAAACGCCCACAGGTGTGGAGGGGCAGCCCACCCCTTCACCATCGTAGCTCACTGCAGCCTCAAACTCCTGGGCTCAAGGGATCCTCCCACCTCAGCCTTCCAAGTAGCTGACATTACAGAATGAGCCACTTCCGCATGGGTAGTTTAAAAAACTTTTTGTAGAGATGAGGGTCTTGTTATGTTGCCCAGGCTTGTCCTGAGTTCCTGGCTTCAAGTGATCCTCCTGCCTCAGATTCCCAAAGTGCTAAGATTACAGGTGTGAGCCACTGTGCCTAGCTCAATCCTTACATCTCTAAGTGAGCTCTTGTTCTAGCCACCTCTGGAAGCACTGTGGTCAAATCCCACTCATGGGTGTAAGTATATTGGAGCCACTTCTTCAGTTCTCGTCCCACACCATAGCCAGTTTCTGTGTCATTTCCACTGGTGCATCATTTCAGATTTAAGCACCAAACAACTTCAATATCTATTACCTCAGTATGATTCCATTAAGTGGAAAAAGAATTTCGCTGGAAATATAATCCCTGACACCCAGATAAAATGAACCCTGTCTCCTAATGTCCCCATCTTCTAGGGCTTCTCCGCTCTGCAGGCTTCCTTCTCCCAGCCCTCCCAACCCTCTTAAGAACAGCATTGGATTTGAGGCTGGGATGCACCTGCTTCTCTCAGAGGCAGGAGTAGAGTACCAGGGAAAAACAAGTTGCCATTTGGTGGCTTCTAGCTCTGGAGTTCTGACATTTGTTGGGAACTGCCAGCTGAGAGTTCTCTTGGTTGGCTAGAAACATTAAGGCATAGTGAAATATTAAAATATCCCAAGGCAGTATAGGATTTAAATAATCTGTAAGAGCAGGGGGGGCTGGCGCGGTGGCTCACGCCTGTAATCCCAGCACTTTGGGAGACAGAGGTGGGTGGATCACTTGAGGTCAGGAGTTTGAGACCAGCCTGGCCAACATGGTGAAACCTCGTTTCTACTGAAACAACAAAAATTAGCTGGGTGTGGTGGTGGGTGCCTGTAATCCCAGCTACTTGGGAGGCTGAGGCAGGAGAATCACTTGAACCTTGGAGGCAGAGCTTACAATGAGCCGAGATTGTACCACTGCACTCCAGCCTGGGCAACAGAGTGAGACTCCGTCTCAAAAAAAAAAAAAAAAAAGAGCAGGGGTCTGCAAAACTTTTCTTTTTTTAAGAGACAGGGTCTCAGAGTGCAGTAGTGCGATCATGCTCACTGCAGCCCTGAATTGTCGGGCTCAAGCTATTCTTCCGCCTTAGCCTCCCAAGTAGTTGGAACTACAGACATGCACCACCATGGTCAGCTAATTTTTAAATTTTTTGTAGGGACAGGGTCTTGCTATGTTGCCTAGGCTAGTCTCCAACTGCTCGCTCAAGCAATCCTCCCACATCGGCCTCCCAAAGCATTGGGATTATAGGCGTGAGTCACCGTGCTTGGCCTGCAAACTTTTTCAGCAAAGAACCTGATAGTAAATATTTTCAGTTTACCAGGCCATATGGTTTCTGTCTTAACTACTCAACTCTGCCCTTGTTGCAGGAAAGGAGAATGGACAGACAAGACATAGATGAACAGGCATGGTGAGACTGGGCTCACTCACTGTAGTTGCCAACCCCTGCAAAGGAGAACGAAATAAATCTTAACCACACTGTGATATTTTCAAGTGTACCCAGTCTAATGTCCTAATAGCTGACACACTGCTTCATTTCTGATTCGAGTTTCAGTTATTCAGGCCAGGCACAGTGGCTCATACCTGTAATCCCAGCACTTTGGGAGGCTGAGGTGGGTGGATCACTTGAGGTCAGGAGTTCGAGACCAGCCTGGCCAACATGGTGAAAACCCGTCTCTACTAAAAATATAAAAATTAGCTGGGCGTGGTGGCACATGCCTGTACTCGGGAGGCTGAGGCAGGAGAATCACTTGAACCTGGAGGCGGAGGCTGCAGTGAGCCGAGATCGTGTCACTGCACTCCAGCCTGAGCGACAGAGCGAGACTTCATCTCAAAAAAACAAATAAAAAAAACCTTTCATTGTTTTTGTACTTTTTTCACAAAAGTAATTCATATTCATCATAGCACATTTAGAAAACAGCATTAGGGTCAGGTGTGGTGGCTCATGCCTGTTATCCAGCACTTTGGGAGGCCAAGGCGGGAGGATTACTTGAGCCCAGGAGATGGAGACAAGCCTGACCAACATAGCAAGACCCCTGTCTCTATTTAAAAAAAAGAGAGAAGAAGAATAGAAAACAGAGTTAATCAGTTAACAGCCATCAGGGTCTGTTAATTTTTGATTAACAAGGTTTATCAAAAATCCTTACAGCTTCACCACTAAGAGATACCACTGGCAACATTTTGCTTTAATGTCCATCAATTTAGTTATGCTATTTATTTTTCTTTTCTTTTTCTTTCTTTTTCTTTTTCTTTTTTTTTTTTTTTGAGACAGAGTCTTGCTCTGGGGCCCAGGCTGGAGTGCAATGGTGCTATCTTGGCTCACTGCAACCTCCACTTCCTGGGTTCAAGCGATTCTCCTGCCTCAGCCTCCCAAGTAGCTGGGATTACAGGCACCCACCACCACGCCTGGCTAATTTTGTGTATTTTTAGTAGAGATGGGGTTTCACTATGTTGGCCAGGCTGGTCTTAAACTCCTGACATCGTGATCCACCCTCCTCGGCCTCCCAAAGTGCTGGGATTACAGGCATGAGCCACCACACCTGGCGTTTTCTTTTTCTCTCCTTTTTTTTTTTTTTTTTTTTTTGAGACAAGGTCTCACTCTGTCACCCAGGTTGGAGTGCAGTGCAGTGGTGTGATCTCGGCTCACTGCAGTCTCAACCTCCACAAGCTCAGGTGATCCTCCTGCTTCAATTTTTGTATTTTTAGTAGAGATGGGGTTTCACCATGTTTCCCAGGCTGGTCTAGAACTCCTGGGCTTAAACAATCCTCCTGCCTTGGCCTCTGAAAGTACTGGGATTGCAGGTGTGAGCTACTGTGCTTAGCTTCTATTTGCTTTTTTGTCTATCCTTTAAATAATAAAAATGGAGAGCCAGACATAGTGGCTTGCATCTGTAATCTCAGTGATGCTTGAGACCACAAGTTTGAGACCAGCCTGGGCAACAGAGTGAGATCCCATTTCTACAAAAAAAAAAAAAAAAAAAAAAAAGTCATGCAGATGTCGTGGAGCACTTGTAGTCCCAGCTACTCAGGAGGCTGAGGTGGGAGGATCTCTTCAATGCAGGAGTTCAGAGCTGCAGGGAGCTATGATCGCACCACTGTGCCCCAGCCTGAGAAACAGAGTAAGACCATGCCTCTAAAAATAAAAATAGTAATAATTATAACAATAATAGAATCATACTAAACAGCTTTGTGACCTCAAATTTTCACTTAATATAATATAATATGAACTTTTTTTGTGAGTTAGTAGATATTTTTCTACATCTTATTTCTGAGGGTTGTTTTAATGTTATTTCTTTATTTATCTATTTTTTAAAATTTATTTATTTATTTTTTTTATTGATCATTCTTGGGTGTTTCTCGTAGAGGGGGATTTGGCAGGGTCATAGGACAATAGTGGAGGGAAGGTCAGCACATAAACAAGTGAACAAAGGTCTCTGGTTTTCCTATGCAGAGGACCCTGAGGCCTTCCGCAGTGTTTGTGTCCCTGGGTACTTGAGATTAGGGAGTGGTGATGACGCTTAACGAGCATGCTGCCTTCAAGCATCTGTTTAAGAAAGCACATCTTGCACCGCCCTTAATCCATTTAACCCTGAGTGGACACAGCACATGTTTCAGAGAGCACATGGTTGAGGGTAAGGTCATACATCAACAGCATCCCAAGGCAGAAGAATTTTTCTTAGTACAGAACAAAGTGAAGTCTCCCATGTCTACTTCTTTCTACACAGACACAGCAACAATCTGATTTCTCTATCTTTTCCCCACCTTTCCCCCTTTTCTATTCCGCAAAACCGCCATCGTCATCGTCATCATGGCCCGTTCTCAATGAGCTGTTGGGTACACCTCCCAGACGGGGTGGTGGCCGGGCAGAGGGGCTCCTCACTTCCCAGAAGGGGTGGCCGGGCAGAGGCGCCCCCCCACCTCCCGGACGGGTCGGCTGGCCGGGCGGGGGCTGACCCCCCACCTCCCTCCCGGACGGGTCGGCTGGCCGGGCGGGGGCTGACCCCCCACCTCCCTCCCGGATGGGGCAGCTGGCCGGGCGGGGGCTGCCCCCCACCTCCCTCCTGGACGGGTCGGCTGGCCGGGCGGGGGCTGACCCCCCACCTCCCTCCTGGATGGGGCAGCTGGCCGGGCGGGGGCTGCCCCCCACCTCCCTCCCGGAAGGGGTGGCTGCAGGACGGAGATGCTCTTTGCTTCCCAGACGGGGTGGCTGCCGGGTGGAGGGGCTCCTCACTTCTCAGATGGGGCGGCTGTCGGCCGGAGGGGCTCCTCACATCCCAGACGGGGTCGCGGCTGGGCAGAGGCACTCCCCACATCTCAGACGATGGGCGGCCAGGCAGAGACGCTCCTCACTTCCTAGATGGGATGGCGGCCGGGAAGAGGCGCTCCTCACTTCCCAGACTGGGCAGCCGGGCAGAGGGGCTCCTCGCATCCCAGATGATGGGCGGCCAGGCAGAGACGCTCCTCACTTCCCAGACGGGGTGGCGGCCGGGCAGAGGCTGCAATCTCGGCACTTTGGGAGGCCAAGGCAGGCTGCTGGGAGGTGGAGGTTGTAGCGAGCCGAGATCACGCCACTGCACTCCAGCCTGGGCACCATTGAGCACTGAGTGAACCAGACTCTGTCTGCAATCCCGGCACCTCGGGGGGCCGAGGCTGGCAGATCACTCGCGGTTAGGAGCTGGAGACCAGCTCGGCCAACACAGCGAAACCCCGTCTCCACCAAAAAAATACGAAAACCAGTCAGGTGTGGCGGCTCGCGCCTGCAATCCCAGGCACTCGGCAGGCTGAGGTGGGAGAATCAGGCAGGCAGGTTGCAGTGAGCAGAGATGGCGGCAGCACAGTCCAGCTTCGGCTCGGCATCAGAGGGAGACCGTGGAAAGAGAAGGAGAGGGAGACCGTGGGGAGAGGGAGAGGGAGAGGGAGAGGATTTATTTATTTTTTGAGATGGAGTCTCGCTCTGTCTCCCAGGCTGGAGTGCAGTGGCGTGATCTCAGCTCACTGCAATCTCTGCCTTCCGGTTCAAGCAATTCTCCCTGCCTCAGCCTCTTGAGTAGCTGGGACTACAGGCATCCGCCACCACGCTTGGCTAATTTTTGTATTTTGTAGTAGAGATGGGGTTTCACCATGTTGGCCAGGCTGGTCTTGAACTCCAGCCTCGGCTTCCCAAAGTGCTGGGATTACAGGTAGCCTTGAGTAGTATTTTTTTTTTTTTTGAGACGGAGTTTCGCTCTTGTCGCCGAGGCTGGAGTGCAATGGTGCGATCTTGGCTCACTGCAACCTCCACCTCCTGGGTTCAAGCAATTCTCCTGCCTCAGCCTCCTGAGTAGCTGGGATTACAGGCGTCCGCCACTACGCCCAGCTAATTTTTTGTATTTTTTTAGTAGAGACAGGGTTTCACCATGTTGGCCAGGCTGGTCTTGAACTCCTGACCTCAGGTAGTCCACCGGCCTCGGCCTCCCAGAGTGCTGGGATTACAGGCGTGAGCCACTGCGCCCAACCTAGCCTTGAGTGGTATTTTATGATGTGAATGTGCCATTATTCATTCAACCAATCGCCTTATTACTAGATTGTTTCAAATGTTTTGCTTTTATAAACTGCATTGCAATGGACATGTTTGCAGAGAAAGCTTTCAACATGTTCATGATCTATTTCCTTATTTCTTTTAACTTTAAAACTTTTTCGGCCAGGCACGGTGGCTCAAGCCTGTAATCCCAGCACTTTGGGAGGCCGAGGCGGGCGAAACACAAGGTCAGGAGATCGAGACCATCCTGGCTAACATGGTGAAACCCTGTCTCTACTAAAAATACAAAAAATTAGCCGGGCCTGGTGGCGGGCACCTGTAGTCCCAGTTACTCAGGAGGCTGAGGCAGGAGAATGGCATGAACCAGGAGGCGGAGCTTGCAGTGAGCCAAGATCACGCCACTGCACTCCAGCCTGGGCGACACAGCCAGACTCCGTCTCAAAAAAAAAAACTTTTTCATAGGTTTAGCATTCCATGTATGGCTATCAGAGGGCATCTTAGGATTTCCTTCACACGACAGGGCCATGAGGGCATTTCTATGGTATATAATTTTTTTTTTATTCTTGAGACAGAGTCTCGCTCTGTCGCCCAGGCTGGAGTGCAGTGGTGCGATCTCTGCTCACTGCAAGCTCTGCCTCCCGTGTTCATGCCATTCCCTGGCCTCAGCCTCCCCAGTAGGTGGGACTATAGGTGCCCGCCACCACGCCCGGCTAATTTTTTTTTTTTTTTTGTATTTTTGTATTTTCAGTAGAGACGAGGTTTCACCGTGTTAGCCAGGGCGGTCTCGATCTCCTGATCTCGTGATCCACCTGCCTCAGCCTCCCAAAGGGCTGGGATTACAGGCGTGAACCACCGCGCCCGGCCTCTATGGTATATAATTTTTAAAAGTGGACGGGCGCAGTGGTTCACGCCTGTAATCCCAGCCCTTTGGGAGGCTGAGGCAGGCAGATCACCCGAGGTCGGGAGTTCTTGAACAGTCTGACCAACGTGGAGAAAACCCGTCTCTACTAAATATACAAAATTAGACGGGGGTCTGCCGGGCACGGTGACTCATGCCTGTAATCCCAGCACTTCGGGAGGCCAAGGCGGGTGGATCACGAGGTCAGGAGCTCCAGCCCAGCCTGGCCACGGTGGTGAAACCCCGTCTCTACTAAAAATACAAAAATTAGCTGGGCGTAGTGGCGGGCACCTGTAATCCCAGCTACTCCGGAGGCTGAGGCAGAAGAATGGCTTGAACCCGGGAGGCCGAGGTTGCAGTGAGCCAAGATGGTACCACTGCGCTCCAGTCTGGGCAACAGAGTGAGACTCCATCTCAAAAAAAAAAAAAAAAATTAGCCGTGGGTGGTGGCTCATGCCTGCCTGTAATCCCAGCAACTCGTGAAGGCTGAGGCAGGAGATTCGCTCGAACCCCGGAGGCGGAGGTTGCCGTGAGCAGAGATTGCACCATTGCACTGGAGCCTGAGTGACAAGAATGAAACTCTGTCTCAAACAAACAAACATAAACAAATAAAAAGTGGTTTCATTATGAAACGTATTCAATTTTGGATTTTCAGTTGTTATTATTATTATTATTATTTTGAGACAGAGTCTCGCTCTGTCACCAGACTGGAGTGCAGTGGCGCGATCTCCCCTCAATGAAACCGCCGCCTCCCGGGTTGAAACGATTCTCCTGCCTCAGCTTCTTGAGTAGCTGGGACTACAGGCACGTGCCACTACCCCAGGCTAATTTTTGTATTTTTAGTAAAGACCGGGTTTCACCATATTAACCAGGCTGGTCTCCAGCTCCTGACTTAAGTGATCTGCCCACCTTGGCCTCCCAAAGTGCTGGGATTACAGGCGTGAGCCACCGCGCCCGGCCAATTTTCAGTAATTATTAACAAACTCCTAGGGGAGAACAAAAGTCATTTATTTGTCTAACAAGATTAAACACCCCCTCCCCAATACTCAAATAATGAGCTGTTTTGTTAGGACTTAACCCCCCTGCAAAATAAAGATGACTTTTTTTTTTTTTTTTTTTTTTTGAGACAGAGTCTCGCTCTGTCACCCAGGCTGGAGTGCAGTGGTGTGATCTTGGCTCACTGCAACCTCTGCCTCCAGGGTTCAAGTGATTCTCCTGCCCCAGCCTTCCATGTAGCTGGAATTAGAGGCACGCACCACCATGCCTGGCTAATTTTTGTGTTTTTAGTAGAGATGGGGTTTCGCCATGTTGGCCAGGCTAGTCTTGAACTCCTGGGCTCAAGTGATCCACCTGCCTTGGCCTCCCAAAGTGCTGGGATTACAGGTGTGATCCACTGTGCCCGGCCAAAAATGACCTCTTTTGCTCATTTCAGAATTACTAAAGGAGTGTTCTGGTTTGTGAAAAGACATGAGGTCTCTGTAGAAGACTGTGGTTAATAGTGACTGGCAGTAAATGCAACTCAATCCTGAAAATTCCTCCTTCCCTCCCTTCCTTCCTTCTTCCCAAAAATACTGAATTTGCCAAAGATCCCCAAGATTTTTAGCTCCCTAGAAATACAAATTTTGGGTTAACATTGAATTGAGTCTTAACTACACCAAGTCTTAACTTACCCATTACTTACCAGCCAGTTTTCACTAGGTAATACTACACGTTTGTTACATAGAGTGTGAAATAAAGGTTTTTTGTTTTTTTTTTTGTTTTGAGACGGAGTCTCGCTCTGTCGCCCAGGCTGGAGTGCAGTGGGCAATCTTGGCTCACTGCAAGCTCCACCTCCCAGGTTCACGCCATTCTCCTGCCTCAGCCTCCTGAGTAGCTGAGACTACAGGTGCCCGCAACCATGTCCGACTAATTTTTTGTATTTTTAGTAGAGACGGGGTTTCACTGTTTTAGCCAGGATGGTCTTGATCTCCTGACCTCATGATCCACCCGCCTCAGCCTCCCAAAGTGCTAGGATTACAGGCATGAGCCACAGCGCCTGGCTGAAATAAAGGTTTTATGTATGTTTTTCTTGATTTTCACAAAATCATAAAGTCCTAAGGGCAGAGATCTGCCTTGGCACACACAATTATACCTATCTATTTACTAAGTACACAGCAGCTACTTAAAAGTTGTCACACGGTGGTCGGGCGCAGTGGCTCACACTTATAATCCCAGCACTTTGGGAGGCTGAGGCGGGTGGATCACCTGAGGTCAGGAGTTTGAGACCAGCCTGACCAAGATGGCGAAACCCCATCTCTACTAAAAATACAAAAAAATGGCCGGGAGTGGTGGCTGATGCCTGTAATCCCAGCACTTTGGGAGGCCGAGGCGGGTGGATCACGAGGTCAGGAGATTGAGACCATCCTGGCCAACACAGTGAAACCCCATCTCCACTAAAAATACAAAAAATTCTCTGGGCGTGGTGGCGGGTGTCTGTAGTCCCAGCTACTCCAGAGGCTGAGGCAGGAGAATGGCATGAGCCCGGGAGGCGGAGCTTGCAGTGAGTGGAGATCGTGCCACTGCACTCCAGCCTGGGCGACAGAGTGACACTCCGTCTCAAAAAAATAATAATAATAAAAATAAAATTACCTGGGCGTGGTAGTGGGTGCCTGTAATCCCATCTACTCAGGAGGCTGAGGCAGGGAGAATCACTTGAACCCAGGAGGCAGAGGTTGCAGTGAGCTGAGATCGCAGCATTTCTCTCCAGCCTGGGCAACAAGAGTGAAACTCCATCTCAAAAATTAAATTAAATTAAATTAAAAAGTAAAAAAAAAAGAAATACAAAAATTAACTGGGCATGGTGGTGGGTGCCTGTAATCCAAGCTGCTTGGGAGGCTGAGGCAGGAGAATCGCTTGAACCCAGGAGGTAGAGGTTGCAGTGAGCCGAGGTCATGCCATTGCACTCCAGCCCATGCAACAAGAGCGAAATTCCGTCTCAAAAAAAAAAAAAAAAAAGAACAAAAGAGTAAGTTTACCTTTACTTGATGAGCCAAGTCTCTACTCAGTGTGTGAAAAATTAAATGCTTTTTTTTTTTCTGCCACCCCAGACTTCTGGGAAAGGAACCCAGAGCTGTGCCCAAGCATCCCAGCCTTTGCTCTCAATTGCAAACAGAGTGGAGTGTCTCTTAGCTCAGAAGTTTGTGCTACTCAAGAGTTTGCACAAACACGAAGTTGAGAAATACTGCTCGTTAAAAGGCATGTAAAAAGCAAAGGACAAACCGGTTGTCCTCTGAAGTGAAGACATTTCTATTCTACGTTGGGCTAGGATCTTGGAGGATGCAGGCAGGGAACGAGTTTTGCTGGTTTTTCAGTGAGAGACCCCTTATGGTAAGAGAGGCTCTTCTGTCTCTACCTGCTTAGTTACTTTGTCTCTTTGGTACCCAGTTTCCTCATGTTTAAATTTAGGGAGTGAAAGCACACGTCCCCTAAGATCCTTTCCTCTTAGCCGTTCTATGAGTTAATTAATGAGATTTGTTTTCCCATTAGCATACATCCAAAAAGGCACTCAAGCTAGGTTTTCCGTGTTTCCTGGAATCTTGTAATTGCCCCAAATGAAGTGGGAGTATTTGGAAGAGAAGCCCTTCCTTGCTTCCTTTATTTCCTTTTTAGAGACAAAATCTCTCCCTGTCACCCAGGCTGGAGAGCAGTGGTGCAATCCTGGCTCACTGCAACCTCCAACTCCTGGCCTCAAGTGATCCTCCCATCCCAGCCTCTGGAGTAACTGGGACAACAGGCACACACCACCATGCCCAGCTAATTTTTAGAATTATTTTGTAGAGACAGGGTCTCACTATGTTGCCCAGGCTAGTCTCAAACTCCTGGCCTCAAGTGATCATTCTGCCTCAGCCTCCCAAAGTGCTGGGATTACAGGCGTGAGACATTGTGCCTGGCCATTCATTGCTTTTTAATAAACTTAATTACCTTCTTTTGAATATCTTTAGAACTGCAGTGGTTTTGTCTTTTGAGGCTAGAGTTGATTTCCATAAATAGTCATTTTGAGCCAGGTCTTTTGAGTAAAGTGAGTGGCCAGGGATGATGCCACAACTTTGGCTAAAACAGTTTCCCAGAGAGCAAGCCGTGAACTCTAGAATGCTGTGTGCTGGTCACCGGGCCACAGTTCACTCTTCTTCTTCTTCTTCTTTTTTTTTTTTTTGAGACAGAATCTCTCTCTGTAGCCCAGGCTGGAGTGCAGTGGTATGATCTCACTCACTGCTACCTCCACCTCATGGGTCCTGGTTCAAGCTATTCTCCTGCCTCAGTCCCCTGAGTAGCTGGGAATTACAGGCACGCACCACCACGCCCAGCTAATTTTTGTATTTTTAGTAGAAACGGGGTTTCACCATGTTGGCCAGGGTGGTCTTGAACTCCTGACCTCGTGATCCACCCGCCTTGGCCTCCCAAAGTGCTGGGATTACAGACGTGAGCCACCACGCCTGGCCCACAGTTCACTGTTCTTACCAAACTCGGCATTGCAAATTTAATTTAATTTAATTTAATTTTTTTAGACAGAGTCTTAGTCTGTCTTACAGAATGGAGTGCAGTAGTGTGATCTCGGCTCACTGCAACCTCCGCCTCCCTGGTTCAAGTGATTCTTCTGCCTCAGCCTCCCATGTAGCTGGGATTATGGGCATGCGCCACCACGCCTGGGTATTTTTTTGTCCCTTTTTTTTTTTTTTTTTGAGATGGTGTCTCACTCTGTCACACAGGTTGGAGTGCAGTGGTGTGATTTCAGCTCACTGCAACCTCCACCTCCTGGGTTGAAGTGATTCTCCCTGCCTCAGCCTCCCGAGTAGCTGGGATTACAGGCACCCGCCACCACGCCCAGCTAATTTTTGTATTTTTAGTAGAGATGGGGTTTCACCATGGTGGCCAGGCTGGTCTCGAACTACTGACCTCAGGTGATCCGCCCCCCTCGGCCTCCCAAAGTGCTGGGATTACAGGCATGAACCAGCACACCTGGCCTGATTTTTGTACTTTTAGTAGATACGGGGATTTCACCATGTTGGTCAGGCTGGTCTCGAACTCCTGACCTCAATTGATCCATCCACCTCAGCCTCCCAAAGTGTTGAGATTACAGCTGTGAGCCACCACGGCCAGCCTGGAATGTTTAACTGCTGACTTTGATTCCTGATTTTGGTTGTGCTAGACACTCCCACTACTTTTTTCTTTAAAAATTACTCGTTTGTTCAGCTCCTTAAAAAAGTCTTTGGTGTTTTATATGTCAAAATATGTGAGGCCAGGTGTGGTGGCTCACGCCTGTAATCCCAGCATTTGGGGAAGCCAAGGTGGGAGGATCTCTCAAGCCCAAGAGTTCAAATCCAGTCTGGGCAACATAGTGAGACCCGTCTCTACAAGAACTAAAAAAAGTAGCTCTTTCCCGAGGAGCGGGCAGCGGCGGAGGCGGCAGCGGCCTGTGCAGCAATGGCCAAGATCAAGGCTCGAGATCTTCGCGGGAAGAAGGAGGAGCTGCTGAAACAGCTGGACGACCTGAAGGTGGAGCTGTCCAGCTGCGCGTCGCCAAAGTGACAGGCGGTGCGGCCTCCAAGCTCCCTAAGATCCTAGTCGTCCGAAAATCCATTGCCCATGTTCTCACAGTTATTAACCAGACTCAGAAAGAAAACCTCAGGAAATTCTACAAGGGCAAGAAGTACAAGCCCCTGGACCTGCGGCCTAAGAAGACACGCGCCATGCGCCGCAGGCTCAACAAGCACGAGGAGAACCTGAAGACCAAGAAGCAGCAGCGGAGGGAGCGGCTGTACCTGCTGCGGCAGTACGCGGTCAAGGCCTGAGGTGCGCGTTGTCAATAAAGCACGTATGGCTGAGAAAAAGAAAAAAAAATTATCTGGGCGTGGTGGTGCATGCATGTAGTCCCAGCTCTTGGAAGGCTGAGGCAGGAAGATAGCTTGAGCCCAAGAGGTCGAGGCTTTAGTGAGCCATGATCATGCCACTGCACTCCAGCTTGGGTGACAGAGTGAGACCCTCTCTTGAAAAAACAATAACAACAACAACAACAACAAAAAACCAAGTAGATTAATAATTGCAGAAACATTTTCTGTGCTCCAGCTTACTTTAAAAATTAGGCCAAATCGCCGGGTGTGGTGGCTCACGCCTGTAATCCTAGCACTTTGGGAGGCCGAAGCCAGTGGATCATGAGGTCAGGAGTTTGCCACTAGCCTGGCCAGCATGGTGAAACCCCGTCTCTACTAAAAATACAAAAAAATTAGCTGGTGTGGTGGCATGCACCTGTAGTCCCAGCTACTCTGGAGGCTGATGCAGGAGAATTGCTTGAACCCGGGAGGCAGAGGTTGCAGTGAGTGAAGATCGGTGCACTGCACTCCAGCCTGGGTGACAGGGTGAGACTCTGTCTTAAAAAAAAAAAAAATACGGCCAGGCATGGTGGCGCGCACCTGTAGTCCCAGCTACTTGGGAGGCTAAGGCAGGAGAATCGCTTGAACCTGGGAGGCAGAGGTTGCAGTGAGCAGAGATAGTGCCAGTGCACTCCCGGCTGGGCAACAGAGTGAGACTCTGCCTCAAAAAAAAAAAAAAAAAAAAAAGGCCAGATGAGGTGGCTGACGCCTGTAATCCCAGCACTTTGAGGCCAAGGTGGGCAGATCACGAGGTCAGGAGATCAAGACCATCCTGGCCAACACGGTGAAACCCCGTCTCTACTAAAGAATACAAAAAATTAGCGGGGTGTGGTGACAGGAGCCCATAGTCCCAGCTACTCAGGAGGCTGAGGCAGGAGAATGGCATGAACCCAGGAGGCAGAGCTTGCAGTGAACGGAGATCGTGCCACTGCACTCCAGCCTGGGTGACAGAGCGAGACTCTGCCTCAAAAAAAAAAAAAAAATTAGGCCGAATCTTGGCTGGGCGTGGTGGCTCATGCCTGTAATCCCAGCACTTTAGGAGGCCGAGGCGGGTGAATTGCTTGAGATCGAGAGTTCGAGACCAGCGTGGCCAACATGGTGAAAGCCTATCTCTACTAAAAATATTAAAAATTAGCCAGGAATGGTGGCAGGCACCTGTAATCCCAGCTACTCGGGAGGCTGAGGCATGAGACTTGCTTAAACCTTGAAGGTCAAACTCTTGACCTCATGATCCGCCCACCTCAGGCTCCCAAAGTGCTGAGATTACAGGCGTGAGACACCGTGCCTGCTCCATCAAAGCAGTTAACTTGCATTTAGAGACAAGATGGCCAGGCGTGGTGGCTCAGGCCTGTAATCCCATCCATTTGGGAGGCCAAGGTGGGATGATCACTCTAGGCCAAGAGTTTGAGACCAGACTGGCTATCATAGAGAGAACCCCATCTCTACAAAAAAAATAGCGGGTTGTGGTGGCGCAAATCTGTAGTCCTTGCTACTTGGGAGGCTGAGGCAAAACTGCTTAAGCCCAAGAGTTTGAGGCTGTAGTGAGCTATGATTGTGCCACTGCACTCCAACCAGGATGACAGAGCAAGACCCTGCCTCAAAAATAAATAAATAAAATAAAATAGACAATAGAATCTTCTGAGCTTTTCACCCTTTCCACAGGTCATAGGTGCCTGCAAGAAATAGTGAATGTTACAGGTAGACATTTTGCATTGCAACAAAATTAGGATACGTTTCCTAACCATGTTACTGTGCAGACTGAAAAGAATAAAGAGCCAGTTTGCTGGGGATATAGGAGGAATTCAGGCACTGTGCAGATGGCTGGATTTGAAGGGACTTTTCTTTTCTCTTTTTTTTTTTTTTTGAGACTGAGTCTAGCTCCTCGCCCAGGCTAGAGTTCAGTGACGCGATCTCGGCTCACTGCCACCTCCACCTCCCGGATTCAAGCGATTCTCGTGCCTCAGCATCCTGAGTAGCTGAGATTACAGGTGCGTGCCACCACATCCAGCTAATTTTTGTATTTTTAGTAGAGATGGGGTTTCACCATGTTGTCCAGATTGGTCTCGAACTCCTGACCTCATGTGATGTGATCTGCCAACCTTGGCCTCTGAAAGTGCTGGGATCATAGGTGTGAGCCACTGTGCCTGTCTGATACCACCCTCTTAAGTCTGGATTAGACCTGCTGGCTTGCTTCTTTTTTGTTTTTTTTATGAGACAAGGTCTTGCTTTGTCCTCCAGGCTGGAGTGCAGTGGTGCAATAGTTCACTGCAGCCTCAACCTCCCAAGCTCAACAAATCATCTTGCCTCAGCCTCCTGAGTAACTGGGACCACAGGCACATGCCACCACTCCCACCTAATTTTCTGTAAAGGCAGGGTCTTACTATATTGCCTTAGGCTGTTCTTGAACTTCTGGCCTCAAGTGATCTTCTCACTTTGGCCTCCCAAAGTGCTGGGATTACAGGCATGAGCCACTGCACCTGGCAAGAAATAAAGTTTAATTTATTGGTGACAGCTGTCTGTCCAGTTGGCCTTGCAGAGAGCTGCCGATGTGAGTGGGTACAGGGCCAGGTTGAGAAGCCGTGATCCTTACGAGCTCCTCTGCACCTCCACCTTCTGGAAAAGGGCAGGGTCCCCACAGTCAGACTCTCTGCCGGCTCTCGGTGGGACCTGACTCAACAACCTGCTGACTTGTTGTCATTGTGGTTCCTGGCATGTGGCACTAAGCACTATTTTTTTTTTTTTTTTTTTGAGTCAGGATCTCACTCTGTTGCCCACACTGGAGTTCAATTGTGCAATCTCAGCTCACTGCAACCTTGACCTCCCAGGCTTAAGTCATCCTTCTGCCTCAGCCTCCCAAGTAGCTGGGATCACAGGCGCTTGCCACCACATCCGGCTAATTTTTGTATTACTATGACTTTTTTTTTTTTTTTTTTTTGAGACAGAGTCTCACTCTGTCGCCCAGGCTGGAGTGCAGAGGCTGCAAGCTCCGCCTCCCAGGTTCACGCCATTCTCCTGCCTCAGCCTCCTGGGTAGCTGGGACTACAGGTGCCCGCCACCAGGCCCAGCTAATTTTTTTGTGTTTTTAATAGAGACGGGGTTTCACTGTGTTAGCCAGGATGGTCTTGATCCCCTGACCTTGTGATCCCCCCGCCCCTCAGCCTCCCAAAGAGCTGGGATTACAGGTGTGAGCCACCTCGCCCAGGCTATTATTACTTTTTAGAGATACTGGGTATCCCTATGTTGTCCAGGCTGGTCTTGAACTCCTGGGTGATCCTCCCACCTCAGCCTCCCAAAGTGCTGATGTTACAAATGTGAGTCATCACAACCCAGACAGAGTTTTTTAAAAACCAAATTGAGATTTTATTTTAAAGTTTAAACAAAATTTTAAAATGTTTAAATAAGGCCAGTGCAGTGGCTCATGCCTGTAATCTAGCACTTTGGGAGGCCAAGGCGGGCTGATTACCTGAGGTAAGGAGTTCAAGACCAGCCTGGCCAACATGGTGAAACCCCGTCTCTACAAAATACAAAATGCAAAATACAAAAAATACAAAAATTAGGCCGGGCGCCGTGGCTTACGCCTGTAATCCCAGCACTTTGAAAGGCCGAGGCAGGTGGATCATGAGGTCAGGAGATCGAGACCATCCTGGCTAACATGGTGAAACCCCGTCTCTACTGAAAATACAAAAAATTAGCAGGGCGTGGTGGCAGGTGCCTGTAGTCCCAGCTACTCAAGAGGCTGAGGCAGGAGAATGGCATGAACCCAGGAGGTGGAGGTTGCAGTGAGCCGAGATTGCGCCACTACACTCCAGCCTGGGTGACAGAGCAAGACTCTGTCTCAAAAAAAGAAAACAAACAAACAAACAAAAAATTAGCTGGTCATGGTGGTGGGTGCCTGTAATGCCAGCTACTCCGGAGGCTGAGGCAGGAGAATCACTTGAACCAGGAAGACAGAAGTTGCAGTGAGCTGAGGTCGTGCCACTTCACGCCAAGCTGGGTGACAGAGCAGGACTTCATCTCAATCAATCAATCAATAAAATGTTTAAATTATTTTCTTAGCTGGGTGTGGTGGTGTACACCTGTGGTCCTGGCTACTTGGGGTCTGAGGCAGGGGGATGGCTTGAACCTGGGAGATAGAGGCTGCAGTGAGCTATGATCACACTACTGCACTCCAGCCTGGGTGACAGAGCAAGACCTTGTCTCAAAAAAAAAAAAAAGAAAAATTTTTCCTCTGAGTCGCAGGTATTCTAACAAGCCTTGACAGCCCCCATTTTGAGATTACAGCCTGTGGCAAGGGCCTGGCAAACAGCTTCTGTGTGTATAGTTGAGGTCCTTGTGGAGTAACATGACCTCGGGCTGCATCAGCCTGTGGGTGAAAGTAAAGTTGGGTGCGGTGGCTCTCCCTGGATTCCTTGATGCTTTTAATACCCTGAGTCCTCTACCCCACTCAACCACATTGACACTTGTGCACCAAGGTGCATGGTGTGGCCCCAGTGCCCACAGGATGGCTTGTGAGAACTGCTCCTTCAGCCCCCACCTGTGGCCTCTCCTTCTTTCTAGGGTGAAGTCTGGTTCCTGATGTTCATGCCACGCTCCTTCTCACCAGGGTGCACAGGCATCACTGCTTCTAAAACACCTCATTGATACCTGTTCCTGGTTGGGCCACCTCACCAGTCCAGGATGGCTTTCTCTGAAGCCAGTTCTCCCACCATAGTGGAAGTAAAGAAAATCATGAAAACTGGCTGGGTGTGATGGCGCATGCCAGTAATCCCAGCACTTTGAGAGGCCAACTGGGGTGGATCACTCAAGGTCAGGAGTTTGAGACCAGCCTGGCCAACATGGCAAAAACCCATCTCTACTAAAAATACAAAAAATTAGCCGGGTATGGTGGCGTGCACTGTAATCCCAGCTACTGAGGAGGATAAAGCATGAGAATGGCTTGAACCTTGGAGGTGGAGGTTGCAGTGAGCCGAGACCATGTCAGTGCACTCCAGCCAGGGTGACAGAGCAAGACTCTGTCTCAAAAAAAAAAAAAAAGAAAGAAAGAAAGTTATGAAAACTCTCTCTTGAATATATGGGCACCTCCTGAACAGGGAGATGGTTGAGGGGAGCTCCTAGCAGGTGGGAGAGGGTATCCTGGCAGAGCAGGAGCTGGGGCCTCAGTGTATTCAGTGTCTAGACCTCAATGGTGCCCTTTGTCACAAATATCCATCGGCATCCACTGACTTATGTGGGGGAACCTGGGGAAAAACCAATGATATGGTTTGGCTGTGTCCCCAGCCAAATCTCATCTTGAATTTTAGCTCACATAATCCCCACATGTTGTGGCAGGGACCCAGTAGGAGGTAATTGAATCATGGGAGCGGGTTTTTCCCAGGCTGTTCTCATGATAGTGAATAAGTCTAAAAGATCCGATGGTTTTATAAAAGGGCAGTTCCCCTGCACATGCTTTCTTGCCTGCCACCATGGAAGATGTGCCTTTGGTCTTCCTTTGCCTTCCGTCACGATTGTGAGACCTCCCCAGCCATGGTGAACAGTGAGTCCATTAAACCTCTTTTTTTAATATAAATTACCAAGGCTCAGGCATGTCTATCTCTATTTCTTTTATTTCTTTTTTTTTTTTTTTGAGACAGTCTCTCTCTGTTGCCCAGGGTAGAGTGCAGTGGCGTGATATTGGCTCACTGCAACCTCCGTCTCCTGGGTACAAGTGATTCTCCTGCCTCAGCCTTCTGAGTAGCTGGGATTACAGGCACCTGCCACCATGCCTGGCTAATTTTTGTATTTTTAGTAGAGATGGAGTTTCACCATGTTGGTCAGGCTGGTCTTGAACTCCTGACCTCATGATCCACCTGCCTCGGCCTCCAAAGTGCTGAGATTACAGGCGTGAGCCACCGCTCTGGACTCTTTTTTTTTTTTTGACACAGAGTTTCGCTCTGTCACCCAGGCTGGAGTGCATTGGCATGATCTCAGTTCACTGCAACCTCTGCCTTCCTGGTTCAAGCGATTCTCCTGCCTCAGCCTCCTGGGTAGCTGGGACTACAGGTGCCCGCCACCATGCCTGGCTAATTTTTCATATTTTTAGTAGAGATGGGGGTTCACTGTGTTAGCCTGATGGTCTCGATCTCATGACGTTGTGATCTGCCTGCCTTGGCCTCCCAAAGTGCTGGCTCATTACAGGCATGAGCCACCAGGCCTGGCCTTTGCCATCTTTTTGTTTTTTTTTTTTTTTGAGATGGAGTCTCGCTCTTGTTGTCCAGGCTTGAGTGCAATGATGCGATCTTGGCTCAACACAACCTCCACCTCCCAGGTTCAAGCGATTCTCCTGCCTCAGCCTACCGAGTAGCTGGGATTACAGGCATGCGCCACCATGCCTGGCTAATTTTTTATTTTTAGTAGAGAAGGGGTTTCTCCATGTTGGTCAGGCTGGTCTCAAAATCCCAACCTCAGGTGATCCACTCGCCTCAGCCTCCCAAAGTGCTGGGATTACGGGCATGAGCCACTGCGCCTGGCCAGGATTCTCTTAATGTAATACAGACCCTCATTTCTTCCCCGTATCATATGATCCTGGCAGATGGCCCAGCCCCAGTAGATTTTTGGAATGGAGGTATCCATACTTTTCTCAGTCATTATTAAAATCAAGAAATAGAATCACATAGCAACACAAAACTTGGAGCTTGACCCCCATTAAAAGAAATTTACAGGTTCAGAGTCCAGTTGAAGAAATCTTTATATCTTCAGTATTTTTGTAAAGAGGTCAGGGTGGTATCATGAGTAGGCTTAAGTCCCTACAATGTGTATGAACTTTTATAAATGCCTTGGGTATCCAGTTTCTCAACATAGCATCTTCATCACCAACTGTACCTCAGCTGACTCTGCCCCAAGGACCCACCCGTGTGTGCACACGTTGCAGGTGTTTACTGTCCCTCTCACCATGTCCTCTCCACCTCTCCCCTCTGTTTGTAACTGTCCTGTCTTTGGCATTTAAAAGCTGGTTGGCCACGGCTGGGTGCAGTGGCTCATGCCTGTAGTCCCAGCACTTTGGGAGGCCGAGGTGGGCGGAGCAGGAGGTCAAGAGATCGAGACCATCCTGGCTAATATGGTGAAACCACGTCTGTACTAAAAATACAGAAAAATTAGCCCGGCATGGTGGCAGGTGCCTGTAGTCCCAGTTACTCGAGAGGTTGAGGCAAGAGAATGGCGTGAACCCAGGAGGTGGAGCTTGCAGTGAGCGGAGATCACACCACTGCACTCCAGCCTGGGTGACAGAGTGAGACTCAGAAAAAAAAAAAAAAAAAAAAAGCTAGTTGGCCACTTCTGGCCATGCCTTATCTGGTACCTGTTAGCCAACCATGACAGTGATGCCATACCCAGGACTGTCTTATTCTTATTCTCAGGCAGGTAGGTGCTCCCAGCACTGATGTCCCTTGCTTTCCAAGTCAGCTTTTACATGTGGCCTGCTAGGAACTGGAGAGCATTTTCAGTCTCCTCAGCAGCAGCAGCTGCAGCAGCAGCAGCTGCAGCAGCAGCAGCAGAGGATCCTGCAGGCTCTATATCCACCTAAGTTAAGGTAAGGTGGATACACATCCTGGAAGCTCTGTATCTACCTCCACAACAGCTGCAGAGGATGCCTGCAGGATCCCACTGAGCAGACACACTAGCTTCACCTTCTGCACCAGAAAGGAAGAATTTAATTATTTTTGCCTGGCCAGGCATGGTGGTTCACACCTGTAATCCTATAGCACTTTGAGAGGCAGAGTCAAGAGGATTGCCTGAGGCCAAGAGTCCAGGACCAGCCTGGGTGACACAGCAAGATCCTGTGTCTAAAAAAAAAACAAAATTCAGGCCAGGCGCGGTGGCTCACGCCTGTAATCCCAGGACTTTGGGAGGCCAAGGCAAGTGGATCATGAGGTCAGGAGTTCAATATCAACCTGGCCAAGATGGTGAAACCCCATCTCTACTAAAAATACAAAAAAATTAGCTGGGCGTGGTGGCGGGCACCTGCAATCTCAGCTATTCAGGAGGCTGAGGCAGAGAATTGCTTGAACCCAAGTGGTGGAGGTTGCAGTGAGCCGAGATCACGCCACTGCACTCCAGCCTGGGCAACGAAATGAGACTCAGTCTCAAAAAAGAAAAAATTCAAAAACATAAGACAGGCAGGGTGGTGTGCACCTGCAGTCCCAGCTACTTGGGAGCCTGAAATGGGAGGTTCACTTGAGCCCATGAGGTTGAGGTTGCAGTGATCCATGATTGCACCACTGCAGTCCAGCCTCAGTGACAGAGCAAGACCCCGTCTCTAAAATAAAAAGTAAAATAAATAAATAAATAAATATGTTACCTGGAAACTGAGTTCACCACGAGTTTCCTAACAAAAATATGAACTTCACTAATGAGCTGACCACATCGCTATTAGATGAAATGAGGGTGGTATTATTCACTCACCACTCCCAGGAGTCAAGGCAGAATGTAATTGCTTCCAGACATATTCAGGGGATATTCCACCCAATTATCTAATTTTATTCTTCAAAGGCAGCTATATTTGGAAACTCCCATTGGTCCAGAGAGGCAGAATAATGAGAAGAAATCCCCTGTCCAGTTACCTGCAGGAATATTCCACCACTTCCATGGGCTAGAGGATTCCACTGAGATAGGGTTTACGACTTGATTTTGAACACCTGTCAACATATTCTCTGTTTGCATGGCAATTCTGACCATTTTACGGCAACAATACCCCTGGGACAACCTGGATTTGTGGACTGAGATCCAAAGGTAGAATTTCCAGACAGTCCAACCAAGGTATCAAGTGATGTTTCCAGAGTGGAAGGCTCTCATGGTGTCCCAGGATTTCTGGGGTTTATAAGCAGTACTGGCCATTTGTGACCCTGTTTTTTACCTAATCATTCTGTCTTTTTAGGATATGGGTTTACCAGATCCCTGGCCAAGGATCCAGCATTCCAATAGCTGAAAACCCTGTATATCTTTTCTCCTATCCTGCCTTACCCAAGACACACTTGAGCCCCTCAGTAAGGCTATAGAGAGGGCCATGAGCAGGGGCAGCCTCTCCCTTGTTTCTGCAGCTCCATGATGAGGGGTTGGCTGAGGCCAGCAATCCTTGTAGGTGTGACAGTTGCAATATAATCAACAGTTTCAAGGTCTACAGGCACCATTTGAAAGAACCGCTTTAGGGATGTCTATCTACAGCAGCCTGGAGCAGCCAAGGTGAACCTGAGATTTTGACCCACACAATAAGGGGTGGGGGGCATTCTTTTTCAAATATTTTGGCTTCAGCAGACACTTCATTACATATGCAAATATTGAGAGATTAACAGAAATTCCAGCTCTTATGCCTGACTGAGAAGAGCCACTGCAAGTTGCAGTTAGGTACCCATGTGCAGCAGAGGCCAGCTGAATCCCAGAGCTTCCCAAAGTGGACACCAGCGGGGACTATTCCTGATGTCCCACCCAAGAGAGGAAGATGAGCTGAGGCGCTGTTGCTCTGCCCAAATGCATCCCATGTGCATTCACGTGTCACCCATTCAAAATAAATAACATGGAATTCTTGGAACCTTATATCTGACATGTAAGACCAGCCTACACATTGGGCTGGGTGCAGGGGCTCACACCTGTAATCCTAGCACTTTGGAAGGCTGAGGTGGGCAGATTGCTTGAGCACAGGAGTTCCAGACCAGCCTGAACAACATGGTGAAATCCTGTCTCTTCAAGAAATATTAAAAAACTCTCCCTCCCCCTCCCCCTCCCCTCCCCCTCCCTCTCCCTCTCCCCAAGGTCTCCCTCTCCCTCTCTTTCCACGGTCTCCCTCTGATGCCGAGCCGAAGCTGGATGGTACTGCTGCCATCTTGGCTCACTGCAGCCTCCCTGCCTGATTCTCCTGCTTCAGCCTGCCGAGTGCCTGCGATTGCAGGCGCGCGCTGCCACGCCTGACTGGTTTTCGTATTTTTTTGGTGGAGACGGGGTTTCGCTGTGTTGGCCGAGCTGGTCTCCAGCTCCTAACCGCGAGTGATCCGCCAGCCTCGGCCTCCCGAGGTGCCGGGATTGCAGATGGAGTCTCGTTCACTCAGTGCTCAATGGTGCCCAGGCTGGAGTGCAGTGGCGTGATCTCGGCTCGCTACAACCTCCACCTCCCAGCAGCCTGCCTTGGCCTCCCAAAGTGCCGAGATTGCAGCCTCTGCCCAGCCGCCACCCCGTCTGGGAAGTGAGGAGCGTCTCCGCCTGGCCGCCCATTGTCTGGGATGTGAGGAGCCCCTCTGCCTGGCTGCCCAGTCTGGAAAGTGAGGAGCATCTCTGCCCAGCCGCCATCCCATCTAGGAAGTGAGGAGCGCCTCTTCCCGGCCACCATCACATCTGGGAAGTGAGGAGCGTCTCTGCCTGGCCGCCCATCGTCTGAGATGTGGGGAGCACCTTTGCCCTGCCGCCCCGTCCAGGATGTGAGGAGCGTCTCTGCCCGGCCACCCCGTCTGAGAAGTGAGGAGACCCTCTGCCTGGCAACCGCCCCGTCCGAGAAGTGAGGAGCCCCTCCGCCCGGCAGCCACCCCGTCTGGGAAGTGAGGAGCGTCTCCGCCTGGCAGCCACCTCGTCTGGGAGGGAGGTGGGGGGGGGTCAGCCCCCCGCCCGGCCAGCCGCCCCGTCCAGGAGGGAGGTGGCGGGGTCAGCACCCCTGCCCGGCCAGCCGCCCCGTCCGGGAGGGAGGTGGGGGGATCAGCCCCCCGCCTGGCCAGCCGCCCCGTCCGGGAGGTGAGGGGCGCCTCTGCCCAGCCGCCCCTACTGGGAAGTGAGGAGCCCCTCTGCCCAGCCAGCCGCTCCGTCCGGGAGGGAGGTGGGGGGGGTCAGCCCCCCGCCCGGCCAGCTGCCCCGTCCGGGAGGTGAGGGGCGCCTCTGCCCGGCCGCCCCTACTGGGAAGTGAGGAGGCCCTCTGCCCGGCCACCACCCCGTCTGCGAGGTGTACCCAACAGCTCATTGAGAACGGGCCATGATGACAATGGCGGTTTTGTGGAATAGAAAGGGGGGAAAGGTGGGGAAAAGATTGAGAAATCGGATGGTTGCTGTGTCTGTGTAGAAAGAGGTAGACATGGGAGACTTTTCATTTTGTTCTGTACTAAGAAAAATTCTTCTGCCTTGGGATCCTGTTGATCTGTGACCTTATCCCCAACCCTGTGCTCTCTGAAACATGTGCTGTATCCACTCAGGGTTGAATGGATTAAGGGCGGTGCAAGATGTGCTTTGTTACACAGATGCTTGAAGGCAGCATGCTCCTTAAGAGTCATCACGACTCCCTAATCTCAAGTACCCAGGGACACAAACACTGCGGAAGGCCGCAGGGTCCTCTGCCTAGGAAAACCAGAGACCTTTGTTCACTTGTTTATCTGCTGACCTTCCCTCCACTATTGTCCTGTGACCCTGCCAAACCCCCTCTGCGAGAAACACCCAAGAATGATCAATAAAAAAAAAAAAAAAGAAAAGAAAAAAAAAGAGAAAAAAAAAAAAAATTGGGCTGGGCACAGTGGCTCATGCCTGTAATCCCAGCACTTTGGGAGGCCGAGGCGGGTGGATCACCTGAGGTCGAGAGTTCAAGACCAGCCTGACCAACATGGAGAAACCCTGTCTCTACTAAAAATGCAAAATTAGCCAGTCGTAGTGGTGCATGCCTGTATTCCCAGCTACTAAGGAGGCTGAGGCAGGAGAATTGCTTGAACCTGGGAGACGGAGGTTGTGGTGAGCTGAGGTCATGCCATTGCATTCCAGCCTAGGCAACAAGAATGAAACTCTGCCTCAAAAAAAAAAAAAAAAAATGGCTGGGTGTGGTGGTACATGCCTGTAGTCCCAGCTACTTAGGAGGCTGAGGTGGAAGGATTGCCTGTGCCCAGGAGGTCGAGGTTGCAGTGAGTTGTAATCAGGCCACTGCACACCAGCCTGGGAAACAGAGTGAGACCCAGCCTCAAAAAAAAAAGTCTATACCGTCGTTGTCTCCTTGGGTCATGTGGCCTGTCTTGTATTTAGGGTCATTTGTACTAGGAGATAGAAATCACAGAGTAATTTGAATAATTTATACCTTTAATTAGAGAAGTGAGGGATTAGCAAATAAAGATAACTATAAAGAAATAGGTCAAGAAAGGGGCTGGAACAAAGTGGCGACATTTTGGGATAGCCATTGTGGGAGAAACAGAGACAAAATTGCATGAGGACAAACAATAATTTCCAAGCAGCACTGAGGACCTGGATGAAGTGAGAAAACCAGCTCTGATGAGTTGTAGTAACTCAGATCAGATCAGCTTTTCATTTGTCTCACAAGGCCCAGCGATCAGCATGAGAGAGCGAGAAAGCCAGATAGCTGGGGGGTCCTGGCAAGATGACGAGTAGAGGCAGTGCTCAAGCAGTGAGCATCAAAGGATGGGGCTACCCTGCGGGAATGTGGTTGGAATGATGGGACCTGGATGAAGTAAAGAAGAAATAAGACAGGGGCCAGTTTCTGGATTTTGCAACTGGGAAAGGTGTACAGGTCCAAAGCCTGATAGGGTCTGAAAGCAAGCTTATGACACAAGGGTGTTGAGAAAGTAAGATGATGGTCATCAGATGGGGATTCCATAAGACTAGATTTTGGATGGGATCAACTCTACCTAACTCTATGAGGGGAGGTGGCAGTTAGAAGCCAGAAGGTGAGAATATCAAATGGGCCATTGTTAGCCAGGCATGATGGTGCGTACCTGTAATCCCAGCTCCTTGGAGACTGAGGCAGGAGAATCGCTTGAACCTGGGGGTGGAGGTTGCAGTGAGCCGAGATCGTGCCACTGCACTCTAGCCTGGGCAACAGAGTGAGACTTTGTCTCAAAACAAAACAAACAAAAAAATCAAATGGGCCGTTGTCATGGATGTCCAGCATGGAGACCCACTATCTGCCAAGTGCCCACACACTGTTGGATTTAGGGAACAACTTAGATGTCAGTGGGTGACCGAAATGAGGAAAGGCATGACTGGAATATGGCAGCCACTGTTGGCTGGAAATGGCCAAGGAGTAATTGTGACATGATCCCGCGTTGCCCTGGGGGGACAGAAGCGTCCCGGAGTTGGGAGGGGATTTGAAGCCTGTGGTCCTGATTTCCACCCCGTGGCTGAGGGCGAGGCTGCGGGGCTGGGGTTAGGAGCAGAAGTCCCTGCTTCCGAACCGTCTGGGAGGAGAGCCGAGGGGTGCCCATCACGGCAGTTGAGGGAGAGAGAAGGGGGGACTCTGCCGCTTTGGAGGCTAGGTCATAGGCAGCTGGCGGTGTCTCAGCGCGGGTGACCAATCCTTGCGGTTGGGAAATGTGTCGTGGGCGCCCGTGGACTCGTTTTGCCTTTGAGATTAAATAGGAGATTTTTCCAGGACGAGTTTACCGGAGCACCTTGGGAGTTGGTTTTTGGCTTGGAGAGCTACTTTCCTCCCTCTAAACCTGAAACTGCTTTGTTTTTATTTATTATATTTTTCGACATGGGATCTCACAGTGTTGCCCAGGCAGGTGGCAAACTCCTGGCCTTAAGCGATGCTCCCGCCTCGGCCTCCTAGAGTGCTGGGATTATAGGCGTGATCCATCGCGTGGCTTTAACTGCTGTTGGAGTCTGCTCCTTAAAATTGTTATACCAAGAAACTTGCCAGAGATGCAAGAAAATGTGATTATATTGTTAATATTTAATGATAAATAACATTTTGCTTTTAAGAGTTACTGATTCATATCTGCAGGATTAAGAAGTGTTCAGGATTTGAATTTTTAATGACCTTCCAAGCAGTCATGTTTCTGCTCTCTAGAAGTTAGCCAGTTGAGGAGAAGGGACAGTCAAGATACTTTCAAAACAGTGTGGTAAGAAGTGTGAGCTAAGATGGAGCACCGAGGAAGGAGCCGGGCATTTAGGCCGTGCTGTTGGGTGTGGAGCCTAGAAGGAATCAGGGAATACTTTCTGCATGTGTCTTGAAGAATGAGTAACATTCAGACTAACAGGGTGGAGTGAGGGAGAGGGGGGAACCAAAGGAGGGGAGGCCAGTAACTACAAGGAGGTGCTTATTTATTTATTTATTGAGAGAGCGGGTCTCACTTTGTCACCCAGGCTGGAGTACAGTGACACGATCACGAGTCACTGAAGTCTCAACTGCCTGGGCTCAAGTGATCCTCCCACCTCAACCTCCTGATTACCTAAGACTGCAGATGCGTGCCACCACACCTAGCTGATTTTTAAAGATTTTGTAAAGATGGGGTCTTGCTGTGTTGCCCAGGTTGGTCTTGAATTCCTGGACTCAAGCAGTCCTCCCGCCTCAAGTGTCCCAAAGTGCTGAAATTACAGGCATGGGCTACCGAGCCTGGAGGGTGGTTATTAAAGTGAAAAAGTGCAGGACAGTAATGTAGGAGCTTAGGCTTCATCTGATGGTGACAGAACCAGGGAAGAGTTTTTAGCTGGGTCCTTTTATGGTTAAAATGGGTCTCTCTGGCCAGGCACTGTGGCTCACGCCTGTAATCCCAGCGCTTTGGGAGGCTGAGGCGGTTGGATCACGAGGTCAGGAGTTCGAGACCAGCCTGAGCAACATGGTGAAACCCCATCTCTGCTAAAAACACAAAAATTAGCCAGGTGTGATGGCGCCTACCTGTAATCCTAGCTACTCAGGAGGCTGAGGCAGGAGAATTGCTTGAACCCAGGAGGTGGAGTTTGTGGTGAGCCGAGATCATACCAATGCACTCCAGCCTGGGCAACACAGTGAGACTTCGTCTCAAAAAAAAAAAAAAATGGGTCTCTCTCTCTCTCTCATGCAGTGGCGGGAACACAGCTCACTGCAGCCTCCACCACCCAGGCTTAAGCGATCCTCTTGTCTCAGACTCCCAAGTAGCTGGGACCACAGGCCTGCCACCTACTAATTTAGCTTGCCTCGTTTTTTTTTTTTTTTTTTGAGATGGATTTTCGCTCTGTCCTCCAGGCTGGAGTGCAGTGGCGCGATCTGGGCTCACTGCAAGGTCCGCCTCCTGGGTTCAAGGGCTTCTCTTGCCTCAGCCTTCTGAGTAGCTGGGACTATAGACGCGCATCTATAGTAATCCCAGCACTTTGGAAGTCCGAGGCGGGCCAATCACAAGGTCAGGAGTTCGAGCCCAGCCTGGCCAACCTGGTGAAACCCTGTTGTGGTGGTGGGCACCTGTAATCCCAGCTACTGGGAGACTGAGGCAGGAGAATCACTTGAAACCGGAAGGTGGAGTTTGCAGTGAGCCGAGATCGCGCCACTGCACTCTAGCCTGTGGAAGAAGAGTGAAACTCTGTCTCAAAAAAAAAAAAAAGTCTTGATTTTCGTATTTTCCAAAAGCTCTCTCATGGTTCCTCATATTCAGAAAAGGGAGTCTCCCACTGGGAATGAAGTCATGAGAAGAAATGGACATTTTCATAATTGTGGTGTTTTCTTTATAGTAGTGGTTCTCAAAGGTAGTTCCTAGCAGTATCACCTGGAAACTTGTTAAATTCGAATTCTCAGGCCCTTTCCCAGGCCAGCTGAATCAGAAACTGAGGTTGGACCCAGTACTCTGTGTTTTAACTAGTCTTCCAAGTGATATTGATGTGCATTCAAGTCTGAGAAACACTGCTTGTCAGGTTAGTTGTTTGCTGTTTAATTTTTTACTCCCACCTTCACTGGGCCCTGGAGAACGTGGAAGGGACAAAAGTGAGAGAACACTGTCTCTGCAGGTACTGTGCCAGTCTTCTGATGACTCGTTTGAGAAACTTAGAAAACATGTATTGAGCACCTGCTCAGTTCCTGGCACTGTGCTAAGTGGCTAAGAGCATGGGGTGGACATGTAAGCAAGTAATTGTAATAGGACATGAGTATTATAATGGCTGTATTTATAAAAAGCTACAGGAACTGGAGAGAGAATTACCCTGTCAGTGGGGAAGTTGGAGTCAGATGTCCCTTGATCCTTCAACAGGGTAGGATTTGAAGGTGAACAGACAGAAGGCTATTCTAAGTGGGTTCGTACATAGGATGACCATGCAATTTATTATCCACAGGTGGTCACTTTTGAGAATCAAAGGGGGTGCTTTTAGGCCAGGACTGTTGCTTGCTAACTGGGGTGTATGATTGCCCTATTTGTAAAGAATAAGTGATGCTGTGAACCCAGAGTTCGATGTAAATTTGTGGAAAACTCATTTCTTCTAATTATTTGTAGAGTTTACAACAATTCTTATTGGATGGTATGTTTTTTTCCCCTAGGGCTGCTGTAAAATATTACAGGCATACTTTGGAGATGTTATGGGTTTGGTTCCACATCACTGCAATAAAGTGAGTCACACAAATTTTTGGTTTACCCAGTGGATATAAAAGTTGTATTTCGGGCCAGGCTCCCTCTGCATCTCTGTGTTTCAGTTGGGGTAGGGTAATTTCCCTTTCAGTTTGAAGAGCTGTCCCTGGTATTTCTTCCAGTGGATGTCTTCCCATAACAATGTTTTTTTCTCATCTGAAAATGTCTATGTAGCCCTTTTTTTTTTTTTTTGAGACAGAGTCTCACAGTGTCACTTGGGCTGGTATGCAGTGGCGAGATCTTGGCTTGCTGCAACCTCCCCCTCCCTGGTTCAAGCGATTCTCCTGCCTCAGTCTCCTATGTAGCTGGGACTACAGGCGCACGCCATCACGCCTGGCTAATTTTTGTAGTTTTAGTAGAGGTGGGGTTTCCCTATGTTGGCCAGGCTGGTCTTGAACTCCTGACCTTGTGATCCACCTGCCTCTGCTTCCTGAAGTGCTGGGATTACAGGCATGAGCCAACTCGCCAGGCCATTTTTTTTTTGAGACGGAGTCTCGCTCCATCGCCCAAGCTGGAGTGCAGTGGCACAATCTCATCTCACTGCAACCTCTGCCTCCTGGGTTCAAGCGATTCTCCTGCCTCAGCCTCCCATGTAGCTGGGACTGCATGCGCATGCCACCGTGCCTGGCTAATTTTTTGTATTTTTAGTAGAGACTGGGTTTCACCATGTTAGCCAGGACAGTCTCCATCTCCTGACCTCGTGATGTGCCCACCTTGGCCTCCCAAAGTGCTGGGAGTACAGGTGTGAGCCACTGTACCAGGCCTTTGCCATCAGCTTTTAAACGAAGTGGTCACTTAGAACTGTATCCTAGGTGGGCAGGTTTTTTCTTTCAGCTTTTTTTTTTTTTTTTTTTAAAGCCATCATACTTTAGATTGTTTCAGCACTGTCAAATTATCTTCTGGCTTTTATTATTTCTGTTTAGAATTTAAGCCGGGCATGGTGGCTCACACCTGTAATCCCAGCACTTTGGAAAGCCACAGCAGGCGGATCACATGAGCCCAGGAGTTGGAGACCAGCGTGGCCAACAGGGTGAGGCCCTGTAGCAGCATGTGGTAGCCCTTTTTCAGTACATTGGCCAGTCCAGCTCAGTTGGATGTCATTTACATATGTGTCTTATATTTTAGATACAAGAGATTTCTTAAAAGCTTAGAGCATAACACAAATATTTATTTGATTGCGCCATCTAACAAATCTGAATAAATACATTTCAGGTCTAGGCATTGCGTTTTGTATTTCTCTAAACTAGTGTGGGTGTGTGTGTATGTGTGTATCACTTTACCCAGCCACAGCAAGTGAGTATGGATGAAATGGCTGCAGCAAAGCTAAAACTATGATATGCCTTTCAGAAAAAAATTCTGAGCTGAGTGCATTGGCTCATGCCTGTAATTCCAGCACTTTGTGTGGCCAAGATGGGAGGATTGCTTGAGGCCAGGAGTTTGAGACCAGCCTGGGCAATATAGCTAGATCCTGTCTCTGTTGGCCAGGCGTGGTGGCTCACACCTGTAATCCCAGCACTTTGGGAGGCCAAGGCAGGCGGATCACAAGGTCAGGAGATCAAGACCATCCTGGTTAACATGGTGAAACCCCGTCTCTAATAAAAATACAAAAGATTAGCTAGGCATGGTGGCGGGTGCCTGTAGTCCCGGCTGCTCTGGAGGCTGAGGCAGGAGAATGGCATCAACCCAGAGGCAGAGCCAAGATCGCGCCACTGTTCTCCAGCCTGGGCGACAGAGTGAGACTCAGTCTGAAAAAAAAAAAAAATTATCCAGGGTTGTTGGTGCACACGTGTAGTCCCAGCTACTTGGGAGGCTAAAGTGGGGAGGATCACTTGAGTCCGGCCAGTCATGGTTATGGTGAGCTGTGATCATGCCACTGCACTCTAGCCTGGGTTATAGAGCGAGACCATATGTCAAATAAAGAAAAGAAAAGAAACTTAAGAAAAGAAATGCCTTTAACAGAGACTATCTCATGTATTGCAGGTTGCTGTTACTTTAGGTGGAGTTAAGATAAATAATTTTTGGTTAGTGACTTAGTGAATAAATTGACCATATGTGCTACTTCCCTGGGCAAGGGCATAGAGAATGGTACAAAGTAGGCTGCAGTAGCCAGATTATCTTGTATGTAATTTTGAGCTGTTAGTCTGGAGAATGGCATGCTCAGATTAGAGTTACAATTTTGCTTAACCAAGGAGGGTGTGATCTAGTACAATAGAAGATTATTGTCTAGAACTCATTCCTTAAGCATGCTCCCCTGCTTGCTCTGCTCATTCCAGCAGCGATCAACTCTACATTGTATTCTAGGGAGTTGATAATCATTTGGAATTATTTTCCAAGGCTAATGTTTGGACAAATAATGTTTTGTTATATTTAACATTAAAACTCTGACATTGACATTCACATTCATTTTGGAAGCATTATACTTAATCATATGAAAGTTGGTGAAACTTGGATTACAGATTGCAGATGCTAATAAGTCTTTTATTAGAATGATGGCGTCTTCATACCATGAAGTTGAGGACTGAAAGATATATGAGAAGAGTACCTATAAATCGAAAGAAAATAGTAATGACATAGAAAAATGAGCAAAATCAGTTAATTTCTTCAAAGAAAATATATTAATGCCAATAAATATCTGCAAAGATGGCTAACCTTAGGGAAATGCACGTTAAATGGTTTTTTTTGTTTGCCTGTCAGATTGACAAATTAAAGTTCAATAATGTTATGCTTATGAGGTTATGGGAAACCAGATTCTCATACACTGTAGGTGGGAATGTAAATAGTATATTTTGTCAGACCGGTTTGGTATATGTCAAAATTTTAAATGCACATACCCTTTGGCATTCTGTTTCTGTTTCTAGCAAACTGTTCGATTTATTTTTAATTACATTTGTATCCCAAGTGCCTGTCCCAAGTGCCTGTGTCCCAAGTGGCTGTCGTACAGTAATCAATCAGTATATAAATATTTGGTGAATGAGTGCAGAGGGAACACTATAGGAATATGTACTACATGTAGTAACTGTCTCTGGATGATGATTAACACATTTTTTTTCTACTTGTCTATATATTATCAGGTTTTGTAAATAATGAGTATTCTTTACTTTTCTAACTGGAAAAAAAATTTTAAGGGAAAAAAATCACCCATAAGTTTTATTCCTTAACTGAGGTCAATGGATAGCTTATTGTTTTACTAGAATTGATTGGATGTTTCCTGTAAGTCCCAGATGAGTTGCCTGGAGATAGGAGTGACCTGTGAGGGCATGACATTGAACCCAGGAATAGGAAGCAGGGCCCGCTCAAGAAGGATAGAGGGAAAATACTCATATCTGCAAAGTGTTTTCATTTTGCTTTTCTGAGATGAAACTGGTTTGCATCCAGAGCCTTAAGAAAGAACACTAATAGTTCTGTGAGCTTTGTAAGTACGGTTTGTACCTGTCTGTCCTTTTTAGGGTACATGGACCCAGAATAAATCCCAGCCCTGGGGCATAATTTATAGAATCCTAACTGTCCCAGCAGCAGAGATCATTTTTACTCTGTCTTCCCTGACATAGGTGGGACCAATTGAATTGTGCATTCTTTATGTCCAGGTTGCTCAATCAAGCTCCTATTTATTGGAATGCAGTGCTCCAACAGGAGCGATGTGTGGCCCCTCGGAGCTCCCTCCTGGAAGCAGTGCTGGTGGTGGTTACCTGTCTAGGGACAGGTCTGTCTGCCCAGCAAAGAGTTGAGTCTCATGCATTCGATCCCCCATGTTTCTTCCTGTGTTTACAGGATATGCTGTCTGTAGCTCTGATGTCCAATCTGGGTGTGCCGACTGTCCTACCTTCTACCATTACAGCTGTCACCACCACCACATAGCCTTTCAAATGATGGCACTCTCTTTTGGTGGCACCCTTGCTCTCTTTTTATACTTAGAAGCAGCAGAATGATCTGAGTCGTGTGTTTAACTGATACACATTGGTCCCATGATAGGTGTTTATTTTTATTAAAAAGTTCGTGTGAATTTTTTTTTTTTTTTAGATGGAGCCTCGCTCTGTCGCCAAGACTGGAGTTCAGCGGCACGATCTCGGCTCACTGCAAGCTCCACCTCCAAGGTTCACGCCATTCTCCTGCCTCAGCCTCCCAAGTAGCTGGGACTACAGGCGCCTGCCACCATGCCCGGCTAATTTTTTTTTTGTATTTTTAGTAGAGGCGGGGTTTCACCGTGTTAGCCAGAATGGTCTCTATCTCCTGACCTCGTGATCTGCCCGCCTTGGCCTCCCAAAGTGCTGGGACTACAGGCGTGAGCCACCGCGCCCGGCCTCATGTGATTTTTAACAAAACTTTAAAATTTGGAATAATCAATAACTTCAAATCCATAGGAAGCTATAAATATAGTACAGAGAAGTCCTGTGTATTCTTCTAGTTTGCTTAATGGTTACATCTTACATAACTATAATATAATGTGAAACCAGGAAATTGATATTTGTGCAATGTGTGTGTATAGTGTCATGCACATTTTATCTCATACGTAGATTCCTGTAGCCACCGCCATAGTCAAAATACAGAACTGTTCCATTACCCTAAAGACTTCCCTCGTGCCCTTTGAGTCACATCCTGTGTCAGCAGTCCCCAGGGCTACCCCCAGTTTTTGTAATTCACTTGAGGCTCTCACAGGACATATTTATTCCTTGCTGTGGTTTGTTACAGTGAGGGGATGCAAAGCAGGATTAATAAAAGGTAGTTGTGCATTCAGCAGATTCTACAGGACACCAGCATTGTTAAGATTCGAAGAGTCTTCTCCCAGCAGAGTTACCCAGGATGTGCTTACTTCCCCAGCCTTAAACTCTACAACATGTGTGAAGTGTTTTTTATTGTGAAAGCTCATGTATGCCTCAGAATCCAGGGTTTTTATTGGAGACTGGTCACATAGTATATTAGTTCATTCTCACATAGCTATAAAGAAATACCCGAGACTGAGTAATTTATAAAGAAAGGAGATTTAATTAGCTCACAGTTCTACAGGCTGTACAGGAAGCATTGCAGCTTCTGCTTCTAGGGAGGCCTCAGGAAGCTTCCAATCATAGTGGAAAGCAAAGGGGGAGCAAAGTGTCTCCCCTGGTGGGAGCAGGAGCAAGAGAGAAGGTGCTACACACGTTTAAACAACCAGATCTCACAAGCACAGAACCACAGGGGATGGTGCGAAACCATTCATGAGTAACTGCCCCATGATCAGATCACCTTTCACAGGCCCCACTTCCAACACTGGGGATTACAATTCAGCATGACATTTGGGTGGGGACACAGTTCCAAACCATATCACATAGGCATATAGTCCCTTTGTGGCTATCACTTTTAGAGCAACTCCAGAAGGAAATCAGGTGTTTACCATAAATCATACAGTTTGCACAAAATATCTAGACAAGCTGGACAGTGTGGTTCAGTACCGTAACCATACAAAACACCCTTATCATTTAGGGCATAGGGCTAGTACAAGACCTCAGTTTCTAGGAGCTGACCAAGGGCCAGTCTAACCCAGCTGACCAAGCAGGCCTATCTGAGAATGTGCATCATTTGAGCAACTCAGGCCTGCTGGGTTAACTGCTTACACCATTTTCCTTCCCCTCCTCTCCCTTGCCTTCGCCACTCTTAACCTGGAAAAAGCACTAATTTGTCCTCCATATCTGTAGTTTTGTCATTTGGAAAGGTTGTAGAAATCCTAGAGTATGTGACCTTTTAAGATGCACTTTTTAGAAAACTCAACATTTTGCTCTTGAGCATCCAGGTCTTTACATGTGTTAATAGTGTTAATAGTTTGTTCTTTTTGGTGTTAGGTATTCTCTCGTGTGATCATGCCCCAGTTTATTTAACCATCCCATAGATGATGTTTATTCTCCCTTGTAAAGTTGGTTAGCATGTATAATTTTTTTTTTTTTTTTTTGAGATAGTGTCTTGCTCTGTTGCCCAGGCTGGAGTGCAGTGGCACGACCTAAGCTCACCACAACCTCTGCCTTCTGGTTTCAAGTGATTCTCCTGCCTCAGCCTCCTGAGTAATTGGGACTACAGGCGCATACCACCATGCCCGGCTAATTTTTGTATTTTTAATAGAGACGGAGTTTCACTGTGTTGGCCAGGCTGGTCTCAAACTCCTGACCTTGTGATCTGCCCACCTTGGCCTCCCAAAGTTCTGGGATTAGAGGCGTGAGTCACCGCGCCCATCCAGCATGTATAATTTTAACGTAATGGCTAATCACTCATGAGGGGAAGAAATGGCTAATCACTCATGAGGGGAAGAAATTTTTGAACATTTTTAAATAATAGAGACAGGGTCTTGCTATGTTGCCCAGGCTGGTCTTGAACGCTTGGTTTCAAGCCATCCTCCCACCTTCGCCTCCCAAAGTGCTGGGATTATAGGCGTGAACCATTGCACCTGGCCCCGGGGAAGGGATTTTTGTATTTATTAAGCAGTTAAGTATCATCGCTTTTTAGCCATGTTATTCTATAGTCTCTACAATAACCTTATTCATTCAGTTATTGTTCTTGCAACAAAGATTTGAGAACCTATGATACGCCCATTTGTGCAGGGAAAAAACTCCTCAAACTGTATTTTTCCTCTGCTCATGCCACAGCAGTCATCAACACAGAGGACTTCCATGACCATATGTGTGGGGATTCTTCCCCTACACAACACACCAGCTGGGTGTCTTCTAGTTCACTTTCTGCACTGGGTGTCTTTTAGTTCAGTTCCTGCACTATTTACCAGGAGATAGGGTCAGATCGCACAGGGTGAGAACTCAGTCACCATGACTGCCCCTCCTAACCCCCATCAGTTGCAACTCCGGGCCTTTAGGGCTTCTAACTGACCAGCTTCAAGTTGGGGTTCCCATGGCTGCCTTTTTAGGTTCAATTAATTTGCTGAGGTGGTTTACAGAACTGAGGGAGATGCTTATGTTTACCGGTTTATTACAACAGATATTGCAAAGGATCCAGGTGAAGGAGATGCTGGGGGCGAGGAATGGGGGAAGGTGCAGAACTTTCATGCCCTCCCTGGGCGCACACCCTCCAGGAACCTCCACTGTGCAGCTATCTGAAAGCTTCCCGGGCCCAGTTCTCTTGGGTTTTTATGGAGGCTTCCTGACATCAGCATTCCTCCCTCAGAGTATAGAGCTGGACCCTCTCTGGGGAGGGTTTAAGACCAATCCAGAGTAGAGTCCTGCCTTGGGGCAGGTAAAAGGAGGGCAGGAGAAAGTCAGAGAGGCTGCCCATGAGGCCTAACACACTCAGCCTTATAACAAAAGCCTGGGGCTGGGCGTGGTGTCTCATGCCTGTAATCCCAGCACTTTGGGAGTCTGAGGTGGTCGCCTCCCGAGTAGCTGGGACTACAGGCGCCCACCACCACGCCCGGCTAATTTTTTTGTATTTTTAGTAGAGACGGGGTTTCACCATGTTTGCCATGATGGTGTTGATCTCCTGACCTCGTGATCTGCCCGCCTCGGTCTCCCAAAGTGCTGAGATTACAGGTGCGAGCCACTGCGCCCGGCCGAAAAGACTCTTTTTTCGCCATTGAATGGTCTTGGTACTTTTGTGGAAAATCAGTTGACAGAAGAATTGTGGGTTTATTTCTAGAATCTCAATTTATTCCGTTGATTTCTATGACTGTCCTTGTGCCAGTACCACACTGTAGTAATTACCATGGCTTTGTAGTAAGTTTTGAAATCAGGAAATGTCAATTTTCTTACATTCTTTTTCAAGATTGTTTTGGCCATTCTGGGTCCTTGTTCTCTTCTGCATTTTAGGGTTCATGTGCTTTCATTGGGCCCATCTAGATATCTAGCATAGTCTCCTTATTTTAATGATTAGTCAACTTAATTATATCTGCAGAGTCCTTTCTGCAGTGTAAGGTGACATAATCACAGGTGTAGCACCAGAGAGTGAAGGTCATGGGCGCACAGGTCCTATGAGGCTTAGTTTGGTGAAAAGGTGGAGAATGATAGGAGCAGTAAGGTTGGAGAGGGAGATAGGAAATGGAGTTTCAGAAATGTTACATTGTTTGCCTAAAGTCACATTTTCAGTACGTGGCAGAGCTGGGGTTGGAGTGCAGATAGGACTGATCTCTGTGATTTCATGGTCCACACCAAATCAGTCTTCTTAGACTCAGACTGTTGTTATTGTTTCTGTCTAATAAATACTGAGCTTTTAATGTATGCCAAGTAATCCACAGAGTACTCCTTTATGTTTTTCTAGCTCTTAAAGAGCATCTGTAGAAGTCTTTTGGATAGGTAATAGGCTGTACTGGAACCAGCTTAAGAAGAAAAGAAAAAAACAGGGGACCAGGGTGTGTGACTCAGAATCTGAGGGTGGGCGTGCACGTAAACCTTAGCCAGGGATTGGAACTGGGAGATTGAAATCACTCAGGACGTACAGGACCTTCTACTTTTCTCTGCTTCTTGGGATATGTCTATTTCACTCTGTAGACTGTCCTGATTCTCAGACCACTGGATGGAAGATGATCATGTCACACAGCTCCATCATTCAAGAGAACAGCCGTGACTTAGTCCCATTTCCAAAACTCCAAGCAAAAGACTCTAACACATTTGGAGGCAATCAGCTGTGACCCTGAATTGGGGGACTGTTCACCTTATACAAATATAGCTGCTGCCAGCTTATATTTGTGGATTGAGAGGACAGTTTCCTGATACACAGGAGGTATTTGCACGTGCTAGGCAGACTCCCCAAACTTATGTTCATTTTAGTAACATTGAGTAGTACTATCATACTTAACAGTACAAAATTTAAAAAACATAATTGATCTATGCGAAAAAATAAGTATTTCCTTTTGCCCATTTCTCTTGAAAGGGAAGAAAAGGGACACAGGATGATAATGGCAAGATTATTTATTTATTCATTTATTTATTTTTGAGACGGAGTTTCACTCTGTTGCCCGGGCTGGAGTGCCCTGGTGTGGGATCTTGGCTTACTGCAGTCTCTGCCTTGCGGGTCCAAGTGATTCTCATGCCTGAGCCTCCCGAGTAGCTGGGATTACAGGCAAGCGCCACCACACCTAGCTACCCACTGTGTTACCTCTAGTCCTTGATTGTAGTTGTGTCTTGGTCAGTATCCGTGTCTCCTGTTCTGTACTTCTCTCTAATCCAACCTAGAAATTGCCTCTCAAGTGTTTTGTTTTGTTTTGTTTTTTGTTTTTTTGAGATGGTGTCTCGCTCTGTTGCCCAGGCTGGAATGCAGTGGCGTGATCTTGGCTCACTGCAACCTTTATCTCCCTGGTTCAAGTGATTCTCGTGTCTCAGCCTCCTGAGTAGCTGGGATTACAGGCGTCTGCCACCACGCCTGGCTAATTTTTGTATGTGTAATAGAAACGGGTTTGCCATGTTGGCCAGGCTGGTCTCGAACTCCTAACCTCAGGTGATCCATCTGCCTCGGCCTCCCAAAGTGTTGTGACTATAGGTGTGAGCCACCGTTCCCGGCTGAGGTTGGGTGTTTTTTTTTTTTTTTTAAATCATAGAGTAAAATTGATTTGGGAGGAATATAATGTTCTGCAAATTTCTAAATTTTAATAGATTTATGTAAACACCTCCACAATCAGAATACAGAACAGTTTCATCACCCCTAAAAACTTTCTTGTGCTAATCCTTTATAAGTCACATTCTTTCCTATCTCTAGTTCTTAAATGGAATCTTACAGTATGTAAACTTTTAAGATGGCTGCTATGGTCTGAATCTTTGTGTGTCCTCCAAATTCATATGTTGAAATTCTAATCCACAAGGTGATGCTACTAGGAGGTGGAGCCTTTGGGAGGTGATTAGTTCATGAAAGTGGAGCCCTCATGATTGGGATTAGTGCACCTATAAGAGACCGCAGAGAGCCTAGCCATGTGAGGATACAGGGAGAAGGTACCTTCAGTGAACCACCAGACACCAACATCTGTTGACTTCCTGATCTTGAACTTGCCAGCTTCCTGAACTGTGAGAAATAAATTTCTGTTTTTTATAACCTACCCAGTTTATGGTATTTTGTTACTGCAGCCAGAAGGAACTAAGATGCTGGTTTCTATCAGCATAAAGCCTCTGAGATTCATCGAAGTTGTTGGGTGTACTGATACCTGTTGTTGTTGTTGTTTTCCTGAGTAGCATTCTGTTGTATGGATGTACCATAGTTTGTTTATTCATTCACCCATTGAAGGATATTTTAGTTGTCATTTTTTGTCATCACAAATAATGCTACTATAACTGTGTATAGAATTTTGTAAATAGCAGTTTTTATTTCTCTAGAGGAAATACCCAGGAGAGGGATTGCATGGTTGGATGGTCATTGTATGTTACACATTTTTAAGAAACTATGAAAGTGTTTTCTCTAGTAGTGTCTGTACTATTTTGCATTCCACTAGGAAGGTATGAGGGTTTTAGTTGCTCTGCATCCCTGCCACCCCTTGGTATTGTCAGTATTTATTTTTTTTCTGAGGTGGGGTCTCACACTGTCACCCAGGCTGGAGTGCAGTGGTGTAATATTGGCTTGCTTCAACTTCCACCTCCCAGGCTCAAGTGATCCTCCCGCCTCAGCCTACTGTGTAGGTGGGACCACAGCCATGCACCACCATCGCTGCCTAATTTTTTTTTTTTTGTATTTTTTTGGTAGAGACTGGGTTTTGCCATGTTGCCCAGGCTGTGTCAGTATGTTTTATTTTAGCCATTCTAATAGGTTTGAGTGATATCTCATGGTGGTTTTAATTTGCATTTCTCTAATGATTGAACAATGTTGATCAACTATTCACGTGCTTATTTGCCACCACGTCAAAAACTGCAAATTTTTTTTTGTAGTAGCCATCCTAATGGGTACAAAGAGATATCTCATTGTGGTTTTGATTTGCATTTCCCTGATTTAATGATGTTGAACACTTTTTCACGTGATTATTGGCTGTTGGTATGTCTTTGGAGAATTGTCTATTGCAGTCCTTTTCCCATTTGTAAACCGGATTATCTTGTTTTTTTTTGTTACTAAGTGGTAAGAGTTCCTTTATGTTCTGGATATTAACTCCTTATTAGATATGTGGTTTGCAGATATGTTCTCCCATTCTGTATATTGTTCCTTCTTACTCTGTCATTTGCTTCCTATGTTGTGCAGACATATTAAAATTTGATGTAATTTATTTGTCTGATTTTGCCTTTGTTGCCTGTGCTTTTGGTGTCATATCCTAGAAGTCATTGCAAAATCCAGTGTCGGGAAGCTTTTCCCCTAAGTTTTCCTCTAGGAGTTTTCTAGTTTCAAGCCTATACATTTAGGTCTTTAATCCAATGTTAGCCCTTTCTTAATGAGTTCTTTGTATTTTGGGCAGGGAATAAGTCTTTCTTTAATGTAACTGTCAGGAATTTACTATATTTAACTTTTTCCTTCTTCCTTCCTCCCCTCTTTCCCTCCCTCCTTCCCTTCCTCATTCATTTCCTCCTTCCCTCTCTTACGGCTTGAAGATAATGGAATCACTCAGGTTTTGTTCGTAACTGGTAAGGTTTTAGTTAGTAGGATGATAATTCATTTTCAACAGCACTTTCTTGTTTGTTCATTGGTTAGCAGGAAGAAGATGAGCCTTAAGTCTGAACGCCGAGGAATTCATGTGGATCCTGTGCAAGAAAGGATGTGGTTACTGTGGCAATCCTACCTGGCAGGGTTTCTGCTCCAAGTGCTGGAGGGAAGAGTAGCACAAAGCCAGGCAGAAGCAGATTCAGGAGGACTGGGAGCTGGTGGAACGGTAAAAGGACTTAACTAGGGGCGGTTGATCAGTGACGTGACTGGATACATAGCTCTGTCACCGTGCAAATACATTTTTTCTCTTCTGCATTCAGCTATCAGCAAGTCAGTTTAATATTAAGGAAAAGGATGTTTTCCCCTCTTCTTCTCAGTCAACCTTTAATGAACAACTTTCAGTAGTTTCTTCATTTTGTGTTTGTCTTAACTTCTGGTTATTTTCTTTGGATTGTGTTAGTCTTAGTTCTCAAATTTAGACAAATTCCTTGGAGTGGAAGAATGGAGACAGGCATATTTCATGGTGAAGATTAAATGAGCTAATAAATATGATGTACCCAGCGCAGGGCTTGCAAATGGCACTCATCAAGCATTATTTCTCTCGTTCTTTTACTATATTCAGCATGGCATGTAGCTCAGTGATAAAACAGTAGTAGAAATCTGGTGACTCGTATACGTATACATAGTCCTTGCATTATCGAAATTTATTCCTTAAAAATTAGGTAACTCAAAGGCAGTTTGTATTATCTGGATATACAGTGATGTTAAAAATTAAATGATGGGTCGGGCGCAGTGGCTCACGCCTGTAATCCTAGCACTTTGAGAGGCTGAGGCAGCTGGATTACCTGAGGTTAGGAGTTCAAGACCAGCCTGACCAACATGGTGAAACCCAATCTCTACTAAAAATATTTAAAAAGTTAGCCGGATGTGGTGGTACGTGCTTGTAATCCCAGTTACTTGGGCGGCTGAGGTAGGAGAATTCCTTGAATGCAGGTATCGGAGATTGCAGTGAGCTGAGATCGTGCCACTGCGGTCCAGCCTGGGCAACAAGGTGAGACTCTGGTCTCAAAAAAAAAAAACAAAAAACAAAACAAAATTAAATGATGGGATGGCTAGTGAGCATAGGAACTAGTAAAATGCCATAAATAATGTTAATTCTTTGCCAGAGCATTCTAGAAATTCTAAAACTGCTTCAACAGAAGAAAGTCAAATGGAATTCTGCTAACTCTTGCTAGTTTTTTTTTTTTTTTCATCCAGTCAGCCAATATTTGTTGAGTTGACTTCTTTGCTGGTATCTGTGGTAAACCCAGAGAATTAGAAATTACACATTGCTTTCAGTGACTGTGGTCAATCAAAGAGAGAAAATTTTAACCCAGAACGTGAATGATCTCCTCAGGCTTCCGACTGCATGCCTCATGCTGTCAGTAGCAGACCCTGTTTCGAAAACAGAGTAGAGGCCACTAGGCACAAACTCTCTCAGCTTCCTCCCCTGGCCACATAAAAATGTACTAATACCTTTATATTAACTTCTTGTCTGTCCCAGAGAAAGAGGTGTCCCAATTCCATCCTCAGACTTAGCACCTCCACCTGTGATTTTTGTTTCTATTTCTTACTGCTTTTAATTGTGACCCTGCTAAATCTCTCGGAAAGCTTGTAAAAGCAGTGATTGTTGGACTTTACCCTCAGAATCTCTGATTTTATAGTTTGGGAGTAAGACTAGAGAATTTGCATTTCTAACAAGTTGCCTGGTGTTGCTGCTGTTGCTGTCTGGGGAATCACACTTGGAGAACCACTGTCTTATAGATAGCGCTTGAGTTTTTTGTTTGTTTTTTGTTTTTTTGAGACAGGGTCTTGCTCTGTCATCCCTGCTGGAGTGCAGTGGTACAGTCTCGACTCACTGCAACCTCTGCTTCCTGGGCTCAAGTGATCCTTCTGCTTCAGCCTCCCAAGTAGCTAGGACTACATGAGCATGCTACCACGCCCAGCTAATTTTTGTATTTTATGTAGAGACAGGGTTTCACCATGTTTCCCAGGCTGGTCTCAAATTCCTGAGCTCAAGTGATCCGGCTGCCTTGGCCTCCCAGTGTGCTGGGATTACAGGCGTGAGCTACTGTACCCCGCCTGTGTTTGGGAATTATTACAGATGGTTCACATGCAGCTAATCCAAACCCAAATTTATTGCTTTTATTTATTATTCTCCACATTCTGAACATTTTCCTCCTAACCCTTCTCCTGAGTCAATTAATGGCATCACTATTTACCAAGTTAGCTAAAAAACCTTGGTTTCATTGTTGATTTCTCTTTCATCTCCCATGCTACCTACAACTTGACCAAGTTCTGTTTCTTCCAACTCAGAAAAGTCTTTTGAATTTTACCTTTTGTACTCCTATTTTCCAGGTGCTTATTTTCTTTTACTTAAACCTTTATAATATACTCTTACTTCTTGTTCCTGTCTCTAGTTTCTCTACCCTTCAAGTTGTTCACACAGCTACCTGCATGATCTTTCTAAAGTACATACAACGATCTGACAACGATAACTTCTTGGATTTACAGTCTTTCTTGCTTCCCCACCACATGATGAAATCCAGAATAGTGGGCTCAGCAATCAAGATTCCCTACCCTCTGGAGCCTTCCTGTGTATCCAGCATCACAGTTCATCACACGCCCAGTGCTCTGGCTACATTCAGCTTGTTGTGAAGCAAACCACAGGCTTGCACATTTGTAGTTCCTTCTTTCTGGAATGTCCTTTCACTTAGAATCCTAGTCAGCCTTATTACTCAGACGTGGTGGTGTGTACCTATAGTCTCAATAACTTGGAAGGCTGAGGGATGAGAATTGCTTGAACTCGGGAGGCAGAGGTTGTAGTGAGCTGAGATCGTACTATTGCTCCCCAGCCTGGGTGATGGAGTGACACTCTGTCTCAATAAAAAGCAACAAAAAAAGGATCCTATTTATCCTTTAAGACCCCACCCAAACATCACCGTTGTAAAGCCTTATCAGCTCCCCCCAGCAGATTGAGTTGTTCTTTCCTGTGTTCTCACAGCACTCAACTTTTACTCTCTGATGTAGCAGCTGTCCCATTCTGTAGCAGTTGTTTACTTACCTTTTCGTCTGTTCCAGCCTTGAGCTTGTTAGGGAAAAGGACTAGACTTTATTTATTTCACTGAGCTTGTTGGGGAAAAGGACTAGACTTGATTTCTTTCATGTAACCTAGAGCAGTTGCTGAATGAGCATGAGAGGATCCCATTTGAAATCTGTAGTGCATGAAGAGCCGTCCATCCTGTAGCTATGTGAGACCTCAGACTGATTTGGCATATTTAGTCTCTAGGTCTAAAATCTTTAGATCCTCCTGAATTAATGGAGTAATAACCTTCAGATACAGAGAAATCTTGGAGAATATCTAGATCATTCTAATCCTCTCTTGAATTGCAGACTCCAGTGGGAGGAAGAAGAGGCCTTTGCCAGCAGTCAGAGCAGCCAAGGGGCCCAATCCTTCATATTCTCCAAGTTTGAAGGAAAGAAAACCAACAAGAAGACCCGCAAGGTTACCACAGTGAAGAAATCTTCAGTACGTCTTCCAGGGTCGGATCAAAGAAGGGTAATGTTCTGATACTCTTTTTTTTCTTCTCTGCCTGAGTGAGACACAGAGGAGTTCCCCAATGCTCATAGGCTCAGCTTTGTAATTTCTGTCAACTTTTTGAGATCATCAGCTCAGATTTGACACTGAAATTGGGTTTGAGGGTCAGACAGTATATGAAACCAATACTCTGGTTGAAAGATATTGTGTTTTAGAGAAATTTGTTTACTCTATAGGAGGAATAAAGAGAATTGAAATAGGTAGTTTTGTTTATGAAATTCATCCCCATCCAAATGACTATCTCTTTGGATGTTTTGGTTTTTGTGCCTTTATTTGTGGATCCTGGTTTGTTCTGTAGTATAATACCCTCATTGTTCATAGCTTGTCAGAAATGGCAATTTCTAGCCTTGAAAGTCATCTGAGAGATTTTCTGCCTGAGAGCTTATTTGAGAGACAGCTTGTGTCATGAGGAATTGTATTGAGAACATATAGGAAAAGGCCCACATTGGGCTCCTGGAGGGATGAAAGTGAGCCATAGTAGCTATTTTCCAGTGCATGGATTTGTATGTAGGTGATCATATTCACCCGGCTTCTTAAAATGCCATATAACCATCAAGAGGATTGTCACTTAAGTCACAGTTGTTCTACCACTGAGCAGACAACCCAGTTGAAGTGGCCCAATATGAAGCAAGAAAGAATCTCTGTTGTTAGGCCTTGGTCTCTGAAAATTTATGTTGGTACTCGGTCTTTGAAAATTTATGTTGAGTTATGCAGTGAATGTGAAATAATGAGGGAGACTGGGAACCAACACTGATGCTGTCAGAAAACCTGTTCTCTGGGAGCCCCCTCACTTGCTCCCCAGTTCTTACCCTGGGGTAATTGTAATGAGATCTTCTCCCCTGGAGGCAGGGGAATGAATAATAAGACAGTTTTATCCCTTAAGATCCTTGCCAGTCCTCTAGGTTTTGTGACTTTTGCTGTTTTCTTTTGGTTTATTGTAAGGAAATAAAAGGAAATATTGCATATAACCAAAAACATACTTCTCTTTAAGACATGGATACCAAGTGTGGTGGCTTACACCTATAATCTCAGCACTTTGGGAGGCCACGACGGGTGGATCACCTGAGCTCAGGAGTTTGAGACCAGCCAGGGCAACATGGTGAAACCCCGTTTCTACAAAAAATAAAAAAATTATCCAGGCACAGTGGCATGTGCCTGTAGTCTCAGCCTGGGTGACAGAGCAAGACCCTGTCTCAAAATTAAAAAAACAAAAAATAATAATAAAATAAAAAGGAAAGAAAAGAAAAAAGAAAGATTGATTAGATTTAAGTAATAAATCTTTGTTCACATGATTAATTTGAAGTTGTTTCTTGGTTGGCTGCCAGTTGTAGCTATTTTGTCTCTACTAAAAAGGGGGAAAAATTAGTACCTGCCAGAGGTTAAATAAGAATGTATTCAGCTCATGATTTATCTATTAGGAGGTGAAATTTCCAGGTGGTTAGTCAGGTGACTTTGGAGTCATTCCTGGTTTGAGTCCTAGCTTTGTCATTTACCAGCTTTGTGACCCTGGGTGGACTAACCACTCCAAGTCTTATCCACACTGAGGGACAGTAATACCTATCAGAGACATGTGATGAGGATTTCATGAGTTGACACATGTACAGAGCTTAGCACAGTGCCTGACTCACACAGTAGATCTCCAGTAAGTGTTAGCTTTTTTAAAATGCAAGTTATTCTTCTGATAGAATAATCTTGCAGGGAGCTCAAGGCCATTTATTATTAAGATCCTTCATTCCTATTTAGCTTAAAGTCTGTTTCTTCCTGATATGTAGTGAAGTGGTAAGTATTTATGATAACAGATGAAATATTAAAAAAATTATCGAATTATCAGCTCTAATAGCCTCATTTTGCAGATGACAATATGAAAGTCCATAAAGGTTAACTAATTTACCCACGGTTGCACGATGAGTTTGCACATGAGAACTCAGGTCTCCTAACTCCTGGGTCAATATTTTTCCATTGTATTCCTTTATTCAATGTGTATACTTCAGAAACCCAGGTTATTTAATGTATATAATAAATAGTAAATATATATATATAAATACGTTTCTGTAACTTAAGTACATAATTGTCATTTATATTCACTGACTCTCCTTGGTGGTTTTAAAAACCTGTGTCTCAAAAGCCTCTGTACGGTGTGCATGATACTATGGAAAGAAGATTTACAAGTTAGTGCAGTCTGTACTTTAAAAAGAAACAATTCTGGGGCCGGGTGCAGTGGTTTCTACCTACCTATAATCCGAGCTATTTGGAAGACTAAGGTAGGAGGATTACATGAGCCCAGGAGTTAGTGGCTGCAGTGAGCTGTGATTGTGCCACTGTATTCCAGCCTGGGCAGCAGAGTGAGACACCAACATTAAAAAAATTAATTTAAAAAAGAAACAGCCAAGTGACTTTTATTTTAAAAATATGTATGCAGAATGGTTTTTACCTTTGTTCTTGTTTCTCCCCACCTCCCCATCTTTTTGAATGGTAGATTTGTACTTTTGATTTTTTGTTCTTTAGTTGCTTTTTGTCAGTAGAAAGCTTTTGGGGATAAAGACCTTAAAGTATTTAAAAATTTATGTTAGAAAAGAAGATTCCATTATGTCTTTGTTTCACAGATCACTTAATATAACTTAGCCAGGTAAGTTTTGCATTTCACACTGATTACTTGTTTGGCCATTGTGTTTGGATAAGGTTAGCCTCAGTGCAGTTTTAATGTATTGGGTCTAGATTAGAAACAGACTTTTTGGATTCTGTATTCTTTGTCTTCTTTAGTCCGTGATCCCCTTGCTCTTGGTATTTTACTTGTTTCTGTTAGTAGTAAAAAGGAAAGCTTTTATGCCATACATAGCAGCTTGGTAGCAGACAAAATACAAATAACCTTCTAAGGAATTTGAAGAATATTTTTACATTCTTTTAGAGTGGGATATGCCGTCAGAGAAAGTAAATGGAATATCTTGACTGTAGAGACTTAGTTAAAGTGTTTTAGTCTCCACAGTCAGGGTGAATGAGCTGTATAGAGGAAGTCATAGTGGTTGGCCAAGCTGAGATACTTGCTTATACATTCCAAAGTGCCCTTTTCTTTCAGAACTCCTATAATCTTGTCATCCCAAGTAGAATCTTGTGTACTTCTTTCACAAATGGATCTGAAAACAGTGATCCTCCAAAGCATATCTTTTCTTTTTTAGAATTAAAATACCAATACCACCCAGACCTTAGATTCTAAATACTGTTATTCATTAAAGTGAACCGGGGCTTCTTGGAGAAATGACTGATTCTGGGGCTGGGCCAGGGAAAAAAGGGCCCCTTCAATATTTTGGGGACATTTCAGAAGATCCAGAAGCCAGCTTGGAGGGGTTTCCACTGGCCAAGTCTGGGATAAATTTGAGTGTCAAAATAAATAAGAACAATAAGGCCGGGCACGGTGGCTCAGGCCTATAATCCCAGCACTTTGGGAGGCCGAGGCGGGCAGATCACCTAAGGTCGGGAGTTTGAGACCAGCCTGGCCAAAATGGCACAATCGCGTCTCTACCAAAAATACCAAATTAGTCAGGTGTGGAGGTGCGTGCCCGTAATCCCAGCTACTTGGGAGGCGGAGTCAGGAGAATGGCTTGAACCCAGGAGGCGGAGATTGCGGCAATCTGAGATCATCCCATTGCACTCCACCTTGGGCAACAAGAGCGAGACTCCATGTCAAAAAAAAAAAAAAAAGTTGTCATGTTAGTAGTAAAAATTGATTCAAGTAAAGTTTATCTGGGTGCTAAATCTGGGATGAGGGGAGGGAGTTTCCCAGGGAGCAAGTTATGAACGTGATCTCAAATTAACTGCCTATGAATCATTTATTTATTTTTCTTTTTTTCCTTTTTTTGTGGAGACTGGAGGTGGGTCTCTCACTATGTTGCCCAGGCTGGTCTTGAATTGCTGGCCTCAAGTGATCCCACCACTGCAGCCTCAAAGTTCTGGGATTACAGGTGTGAGCCACCATGCCCAGCCAGATTGTTAATTATAAATAGAGAAACGGTAACTATAAAATGGGGATGTGTGAGGCAAGGATAGATGTCATGTGCCTCCAGACATGACACTTTGAGAACACAACATCATTTATGAAATATCTAAGCCGAAAAGTTTTAACAACCTGAATCCAGTCATGAGGAAACAACTGGCTAACCCAATCTAAATGGCATTCAACAAGATACCTGGCCTGTGTTCTTCAGAAATGTCATGCGAGAGAAACAAAGGCTGGGAGCATTGTGAACAATTGAGAAAATTGGAATATGGATTTTCAATTTAGTAAAAGTATCGTATCAATGTAAATTTTCCTGAATTTGGTAACTATCCTGTAAGGTACATAAAACAATGGCTTAATCCCTTTGCATTGCTACAAAAGAATACCTGAGGCTGGGTCACTTGTAAAGGAAACAGGTTCATTTGGCTCACCGTTCTGCAGGCTGTGGAAGAAGCATGGAGACAGGCCAGGTGCAGTGGCTCACGCCTGTAATCCCAACACTTTCAGAGGCCGATATGGGCAGATCAGTTGAGGCCTGGAGTTCAAGACCAGCTTGGCCAACATAGCAAAACCTGTCTCTACTGAAAATACAAAAATTGGCCAGGCATGGTGGCCTGTTCCTGTAATCCCAGCTACTCGGGAGGCTGAGGCAGGAGTATTGCTTGAACCTGGAAGGCAGTGTTGAAGCGAGCCGAGATTGTACCAGTGTACTCCCACCTGGCCAGTGGAGTGTGAGACTCCTTCTCAAAAAAAAAAAAAAAAAAGAAAGAGAGATACTGGGCAATGGAAGGCTTGACAATCATGGTCTACTTGCTGTACCTGAAACACAAGCTTTGTTTCTGTATTAAAAACATAAGGTGAAGCTGAGTCCACTGGCTCATGCTTGTAATCCCAGCATTTTGGAGACTGAAATGAGGCAGGAGGATTGCTTGATCCCAAGAGTTGAAGACCAGCCCGGTCAACATAGTGAGACCCCATCTCTTTTTTTTTTTTTTTTTTTTGGGGACCCCATCTCTTAAAAAAAAAAAAAAATTAACTAGGCTAGTGCCTGTAGCCCCATCTACTCTGGAGGCTGAGGTTGGAGGATCATTTCAGCCTGAGCAGTTGAGGCAGAAGTGAGCTGTGATCTGGCCACCGTACTCCAGCCTGGGTGACAGAGTGAGACCTTGATTAAGACAAAACAAAACAAAAACAAAACAAAAAAAACAAACACAAGGTGACTTTAAGTTGAAGAGCAAGCACTTGCCATTTGAGTCTTAGCCAGAACTATAAACTGTAATGTGGGTGAGGTTGTCCTTTTCCATATTTCCTTCTTCTTCACAGAGGTTGATTTTTAGAAAACTTAGAGAAAAACAACCAAGTGTTGACTTTAGTAACTTCTATGATCGTAACTAGCTAGTAGAATTAATTGTCATTTATATTTTTAAAGGGTTTTTTTTTTTTTTTTTTAAAGCAAATTGTCTCTTTGGATAAGTATGTGTGGGAGGGAAGCACGTCGTAAGCAAAACAATAAAGGAAATGAGTAGGGTTTTCTTGTCTTTGACAGGCCTACAGACCTCCAAAGTCAGAGGAATTGGTGTTCTTCTGAAGAGTCTTCAGTCCTCTCTTTGGCTTACTGAGGTAGTTGTAGCATAGTCAACAGCTCAGGCTTTGGATTTATGCATACAGACCCAGGTTCAAATTCCAGTCTTTATAAGTGACTGCAACATTATTCAAGTTACTTAACATATTCAGGCCTCAGCTTCCTCATTTATAAATATCATAAGTGTACTATCTGATAGACTTGTGAGGATTATACAAAATAGCATTGTAAAAGTACTTAGTGCATAATAGGCAATTATCTATATGTAAGTTACTACCATTATTATTTTGTCAGATGGAATATGTATTATGTTTTTATTGGGTTGAGTGTTCTATCAGAGTCAGATAGTTCAAGTTGGTTGATAGCATCATTCAAGTCTTCTGTCTTTACTGACTTTTTAAAAATCACCTGTCTGTCAATTACTAAGTGAGGAATACTGAAATCTTGAAGTGTCATTGTGAATTTGTTTCTCCTTTCAGTTCTGTCAAATTTTGTTTTATGTGGTTTGAAGCAGTGTTATTAGTATATACATATTTAGGATTGCTGTGTCTTCTTGAAGAATTAACCCCCTTTTTATGATGAGATATCCCTCTCCGTTCTTGGTAATATGGTCCATGTCCTTAAGTTTACTTTGTCTAACATTGGTATAACCACTTAAGCTCTTTTTCATTGTTTCAGGGTATCTTCTTCCTTTCATTAGTTTTTAACATATATATATCTATATATTTAAAGTAAATTTCTTACAGACAACATGAAGTGGGGTCTTGTTTTTTAATCTAATATGATAATCTCTGACATTTAATCAGACTGTTTATAGCACTTATATTTAATGCGATTTTTTTTTTTTTTTTTAAAGACAGAGTTTTGCTGTTGTTGCCCAGGCTGGAGTGCAATGGCATGATCTCACCGCAACCTCCGCTTCCCGGGTTCAAGCAATTCTTCTGCCCCAGCCTCCCGAGTAGCTGGAATTACAGGCATGCACCACCATGCCTGGCTAATTTATTGTATTTTTAGTAGAGACGGGGTTTCTCCATGTTCGTCAGGCTGGTCTCAAACTCCCGACCTCAGGTGATCCGCCCGCCTCAGTGGTTCCTTCTCTCATCTTGGGTAGTTTCTTCATACGCATGTGCAGTAGTCAGCCACACTCAAGGGAACCCTCTACAGATAACTGGAGCTTTTTCTGTGTAGCCGTCTCCCCTCCGTAGCGTTTGCATGATATTTTGCCATGCAAATTCTGGTCACATTGGCCTCCCTGAACTCCAAATGCTATCTCCTCAATTCAGCAAGTCAGCTAGGCTCTGGCCTCCCTGTGCCATGACTTTAAAACTCTCCCAGCAGTGAGCTGGGACACTCTAGGACAGACTGTGTTTGTTTCCCTTCTTTCAGGAGTTAATCTGCTGTTTGCCTGTCATCCAGTGTCTGAAAATCTTTAGTTCATATATTTGTCTGACCTTCAAATTTGTTAAATAGTAGGGTAAACCTGATGCCATCAGGGTATTCCATCATGACTAGAAGCAGAATTATCAGACAGAGAAGGATTCACTTCCAAACACTAAAGAATTTTTTTCTAATCATACCGATGCCAGCACAATCTTTGGTTTTCCATTGAGATAAAAAATATTTTAGAGGAGATGTTGCCTTTTTTGTTTTGAATTAGATTGTACCTGATTTATTTATGTGGCTCATGCCTGTAATCCCAGCACTTCGGGAGGCTGAGGCAGGTGGATCGCCTGAGATCACAAGTTCGAGACCAGCCTGGCAAGCATAGTGAAACCCCGTCTCTACTAAAAATACAAAAAATTAGCTGGGCATGGTGGCGGGCGCCTATAATCCCAGCTACTAGGGAGGCTGAGGCAGGAGAATCGCTTGAACCTGGGAGGTGAAGGTTGCAGTTAGCCAAGATTGTGCCATTGCACTCCAGCCTGGGCAACAGGAGGAAAAAACGCTGTCTCAAAAAAAAAAAAAACAAATCTGATACTGATTATATTATACGGACTTAAAACTTTGTACCTGAATGAGGACAAAAAATACAAGTTGAAGACACGGCTATATCTTCATTCCCATGCTCTTTCCCAGAATAAGTAGAAAGATAAGTGTCTTCCTATACTTTATAATGACTCCACTGTTCTGAACTATATATTTATGCAAGGAGTAGTTTGCCCTACTATGTAATTACTGTTAGAAGAACAGAAGTATGTATCCAAAACAGAGCAACTTTAACCAGCAAATAGGCTTTAATTATTGTGAGAACTTCAGCAGGCGTAGCAACCCAGGACCCAATTTTAAAACTAGAAGCACTGAGGATGAGAAGTGAGGCAGTGGAAATAGCTCTGAGCTCTCAGCATCTATAAGTCATAAGGAACAAAAGTAGATGAAAGATGTATTTGATAATTATGTTGAAGGAATAAAAAAATTAAAAACGTGTCATAGAAGCATATAGTGATAGGCGAGGGGAAACTTAAATCATCATCCCGGGGCAGCCATGGCGGCTCTATGCGTGAGGCTGGTGCCACGCAGTCTCCCGGTGTTGGCATTGTCTCCAGGCCTTCTCAGTTCTGCACACAGCTAGAAAACAAAAGAACAGTTGCCAGCACTTGGAAGAGGACGTGGATCCAAACGAAATGGGGGACAGATAGTCCTTCTACAGACAAGATACTCATGGAAGAAGTCAAGTAGAAGAGCAGCTGAAGGAGGCTGTGGAAGAAGATAAGCAAGCATTGGCTCGCAGCAGAGCAGCCAAAAATTGGTGGAGGAGGCAAATATGTATAGCATTCAGGGCTTCTGCAAGTACTCGTTAGAGGTTGCAGATGTTTTGGAGACAGTAACATAGTGTGTTCCAGAAGAAGTTAAAGACAATAACCCTCACCTGAAAAACCTCTGTGAGACTCTCACAATGAGTGAAGTCCAGATTCAGGAAGTGTTCAGCAAGCACTGCCAAGCTGAACCCTGTCAGAGCAAATTCCACCCTTATGAGCATGAAGTCTTTTTTTCATCTTTCTTCACATCCGACAGGCAATGTGCCAGTGTTGTAACAAGGTTTGAGGGAGGCATATCTCACACATGAAAACCCAGTGTGAAAACTCAGTCATCACACTTACGAACCACAGAAAGATCTAGCAAGCGGTCTTGTTCCACATGCTGGTTTAGGGGAAAGAGCTGAGCCCAGTGGTTCTAATTACAAAAGTGAGGTTCAAGCATGGGCAGCCCCTTAGCCCCGCCCTCGTTGATGTGGTGAAGGAAGCTTAGCTGCCTCTTACAAGATTTTTTTTTCTTTAAATCACTTGCCATAATTCGTGAAAAGCTGGTTCATCTTTTCTCATCTATGAATACTTTTGACTTTCCCCAAGGTTAGAAACCTGAAGTAACCAGCAGGTAAATAGCAAAGTAAGCTGATCTCTCGGTTACATTAATGGACTGCTATTCAGGAGTGTGTCCTCTGATTTTTAGTACCACATGTTTAATAATTCCACTTACTTAGTAAAAAATGGCCAATAGGACACTACAGGTTTCATGAATCACGCTGTATCTGCTCAGACTCTAGTGACATCAAAGTATTTTAAATGAACAAAATGTCTTTGGGAATTCTGCTTTTTAGCAATCTGGACATTCCTGTCTGCACTGTGTGTCTCTTGTGCAACTTGTAACGTGGGAGTTACTGGATTTCTTAGCCCACTACACATTTCATTCAGTAAAGGGAAGGCAAGGGTTGAAACATTTCTTACGCTAAAAATAATTTTATGATGACCTTTGTGAAGAACATGTGCGTTCCTTAGACACTGTCTAGCTGCTGAAAATGACGGATTTCTGGTTTTTGGTTGGTTTGTTTTCGGAGATGCAAAATGAGCATATGTACCTTAACGGTTCCCACCACCTTTATTTTGCCAGTAATTTAATTTGAGAAAATCAGTTAGTTTTGCCCTGTTTTCTTCATCTAAATGTGGAAATGTTTAAATCTGTGTTCTGCTAGGTACTGATGACCTCAAGATATATTCCCTGGTGAGATGGACTTTCTCAGAATATGAGGACTGCATGCCTGGCACACTTGAAATGTTAGCGTTTCATTTTTCAAGAGGATTAAAGCCCTCATATGTTTATTTTCCTTTAAAAAACTACTTAAGGCAGCACAAATTGGTAAAAAAAAAAAAAAAAAAAAAAAAAAAAAAAGGACATCAAAACTAAAACCTAAATAGATGAAGCAGTTAACATCAGTACAGACAAAACTTAATGAACCCAGAAAATCGATTGTGGTGATTCACATTGAAATGACAGGAGTTCCAGATGAAATACACAGAAATCATAGTTAAGGAAAATAGTCAAAGGTTTTCAAAACTGGAGGTGAAAACAAAGATCTCAGCCAGACCGTTAAGAAAGTGTACGGAGTGCCTCTCAGCATAATAGTCAAAGAAAGACACCCAACTTTCAATGTTGTAATCACAAAGTAAAAAATTTATTTTAGAAAAATAAAATGACAGCTTTACCTCAGATGTTATAGAAAAGATGATCCCATACAATGATTAGAGAGTACTTGAGGAAAAGGGTTTACTTTCACTGCTCTACTATCCTTTTTTCTTGGAAAACTATGACAAACCTTTTGGAGTTTTGTACAGTCTAAAAGAACTTACCAACACAAACCTGCTCTCACTTTGCTCCTTTGGCAAACACTGAGGGGGGGCCTGAGAGTTACCTTATTTGCAGGCTAACAAATTAACCCTAACCTCCCATGGTTTCACAGATACTAGTCAAAGACACGAGTCTCCTAGGTCAGACACAAAGGCCAGTTTCTTACAGCAGTAGCAGTAGCCAGTGCATTTGCATTTGTGCTTATCCCCTGAGTATCTGTTCCTATGGGATAATGCAGAGAAGACCAGGGAAAGCCTGTGCATGCAGTGAGTTGTATTAGAGGAGAAGAACCTTGGAATTAGGGATCCTTATTGGACAGTAAGCAGTCTACCATTTTCTCTTGAAGGAGGCACTCTGTCTCCCAAAGCTGTTTGTTATACAGATATCCTTGAAAAGATGTTGCAAAACAAAGGCAGTCATTGCCTCTGCTCACAGATAGGTAGAAAGAAATCTATGGAGAATTGTCTTCAGCATCTTATAAAGGGAGGAATGGTAATAAATGTCCACATTCATTCAGTCAACCCATACTGAGCACTAACCATGTGCCTGGCCCTGTTCTAGGCATGAGGATATGGTGGTGAACAGTGCCCTCGTGGAGCTAACATTTTAGTTGGGGAAATGGACAATAAAGAGATCTGTTACATAGTGGTAAGTCCTATAAGAATGGAAAGCAGGATGAGAGAGTGGCAGGGGAGTTCTTTTACATTATGAGAGCAATACTGTACTGGAGCATAAACTGCAGTAGGAATAGAAAAGGAGTTTTCTGCATTGTATTGTAAAATTACAGGGGTTGTGCGGGGCTCGGGGAGGAGAACATGATCCCTTGACACCAGTAAGACAGGCCTCTGGGGTTTCTAAAAGGAGCTCAGAGGGTTTCTAGTTGGAAGCGAGCACTACAGGTTGAGTATCCCTTATCCGAGAGCCTTGGGACCAGAAGTGTTTCAGATTTTGGGGTTTTCCCAGATTTTGGAATATTTACACATATATAAGATAACTTGGGACTGGGACCCAAGTCCAAACACAGAATTCATTTGTTGTATATATACCTTACATACATAGCCTGAAGGTAATTTTATACCACATTTTAAGCAGTTTTGTGCATGAAACAGTTTTGGCTGCTTTTTGACTACAGCCCATCACATGAGGCCAGGTGTGGAATTTCCTACTTGTGGTGTCATATCGACACTGACAAATTTGGGATTTTTGAGCATTTCAGATTTTTTATTTTTGGGTTAGGAATGCTTAAACCTGTAATAATAATCACAAGAATGAATATAGTTTTTTCTAAGTTAAGTGCTAAAATTCGGTGCAAAAGAAAGGTGTAAAACCATCTGTAAACTACCTAAGAATACTGAATGAATGCATAAGTTTTGCAGAAAATACATGAACTAAAAGGACAGATTTGGGCACTGCAGTGTATACTTGTAGTCCCCACTACCCAGGAGGCGGCTGAGGCAGGAGGATTGCTTGAGCCTAGGAATGTGAGGCTGCAGTGAGCTACAGTTACGTCTGTGAACAGCTACTACATTCCCTCCTAGGCAATGTAGTGAAATGCCACTTCTAAAGAAAAATAAATAAATTAAACAATAACAAGTTAAATTATAGCACTATAAAAGAAAATTCAAATATCAGTTAAAATGCTGTCACCCATGTTAAAGTTAGACTTGAGGTCTTAATAGTAAAAAAAAAAAAAAGCTCATCTTGGCCGGGCGTGATGGCTCACACCTGTCATCCCAGCACTTTGGGAGGCCGAGGCAGGCAGATCACCTGAGGTCAGGAGTTGAAGACCAGCCTGGCCAACATGGTAAAACCCCATCTCTACTAAAAATACAGAAATTAGCCAGGCGTGGAGGCAGGCACCTGTAATCCCAGCTACTCAGGAGGCCGAGGCAGGGGAATTGCTTGAACCCAGGAGGTGGCGATTGCAGTAGCCAAGATCGCACCATTGCACTCTAGTAGCCTGGGCAAGAAGAGCGAAACTCTGTCTCAAAAAAAAAAAAAGAGAGAAAAAATGTCACACTCCATAATGGTAGTCCTTTTGTTATACAGACCCATTCTACTTATTGAAAGGATTTGAGGTTTACAGAATGAATTTAAAATAAGAGTGAGAGAACAGGGTCATAATTTGATGGTACTTGGAGTTGATAAACATGTTCTTATGGACATGTTCTTCATGTAGCTACTACTGTGATTACCTACATAGAAGTCCAGGCATAGGCTGGGCGTGGTGGCTCATTCCTATAATCCCAGCACTTTGGGAGGCCAAGGCAGGAGGATCACTTGAGGCCAGGAGTTTGAGACCAGCCTGTTCAACATGGCAAAACCCCGTGTCTACTAAGAATACAAAAATTAGCTGGTGCAATGGTACTCACTTGTAATCCCAGCTACAAGGGAGGCTGAGGCACATGAACCTGGGAAGCGAAGTTGCAGTGAGCCGAGATGGCACCACTGCACTCCAGCCTAGTCAACACAGCAAGACTCTTGTCTAAAAATACAAAAAAGTCCCAGGCATAAAACTAAAACTAGTTCTCTGAAAAAATATCTCCAGCAGATCTAAAGTGTAGTCCATGGATGTATTTGTCAGAAATGAAACTTAGAGAATTTATAAGGTAAATGTATTTCATCAATTCATAGATGAGGGGTAGATGGAAGTCTCTTTGGAGAACTGGAAATAGAGATGTGGGGTGGTGGTAATGAAAACCTGTGCATTTGACGTACAGAGCATGCTCAGATCGAGGCTCATCCTCCTTTCACAGTCAACTGTAGTGGTAGGGTGGGTAACATCAGGACTTTTCTCATAGAGTAGTTCTGGATCTACTTGGGTTCACACCGCAGAGCAGGAAGGTAACAATCTTTCTCGCGGGCATCGCTAGAAAGATCTGGTCACCACCATCTCACAACAGGCGTTAGTATAAGATAGCACACTTAACTGCTGCTGCCACAGTACCTATCTAGAGAAGGAGACAGCTCCAGTAAGAAAAAGTGAGACTGACGGTATGCCCCACAGTACTTTGTCCTTGTTTGTAATTATAGAATATTATAATGATTGTATTCAGTCTTCCCATTTAAATTGAAAGCCATCTGATCATTTTCTTGACCTTTTTATAGAATTGGTACAGTGGCTTGAGTTCTACTAATCATGTAATGAGTAATGAGTGCTTTTAGAAGGAATGCAAATGTAATTTTTAGGAAATCCAGGAAAGAAAGAATCTTAGGAAAATCCAAGGGAAAACAGAACAGTAATAAAAGTACAAATATAGCAACATGGCAAGATAAGTCTAAAAAATTTACTTACAGTGTACATACTAGTGATAAGAAAATTAAACAGCCTAGCATGTTTTTTAAAAATAGTAATTTTTAAAGACAACAGCAATAAAGAATGTTAAATATTGAGAATTTAATGTAGCAAATTAGAAGTTCATCTAAAGAATTAAAAGACAGTTTGATGGTGGTGGGGCGTGGTGCCTCACACCTGTGATCCTGGCTCTTTGGGAGGCTGAGGCGGGTGGATCACTTGGGGTCAGGAGTTCAAGACCAGCCTGGCCAACATGATGAAACCCTGTGTCTACTAAAAATACAAAAATTAGCCAGGCATGGTGGAGGACACCTGTAGTCCCAGCTACTCAGGAGGCTGAGGCAGGAGAATCGCTTGAACCTGGGAGGCAGAGGTTTCAGTGAGCTGAGATCATGCCACTGCACTCCAGCCGGGGTGACAGAGCGAGACTCTGTCTCAAAAAAAAAAAAAAAAAAAAAAAGAAAAGAAAAGAAAAATACGAAAAATACTTTGCAGGTCAGTATAAACACTTAAAATATCATTTAAGTTATAATGTTACGTTATTCTATGAAAACAAGGAAACAAACATACCATATGATTCTTTTTGTGAGGGGTAAAAAGCAAGAATTTGTGAAGCAGGGAGGCTTCTAAATTCAGCAGACTTTTAAATATATTCTAAAATGAAAGTCATCACACCTAGACGAGATTTGGGTAAAAAATGAAAATATAGAACAGTGAAATAAACCAGAGATTTCAGAAATAGATTTCATTTCTCAGGAGCAAGTTATATGACAACTGGGAGGACGAGGGGGAACAAGATCGCACTTTACTAACTACTGCTGATGATGACAGATACCTGTATAGAGTTTATTTTAGTTCTGTGTTTCGTACCATGCGCCTTGCATTCCAGCCAAATCAAAGAGCTAAACATGAAAAAATTGAGAAGAAAGTAGTTAGGATATAGGCTGGGTATATAGTTAGGATATATGCCTTTACTCCCAGAGCTTTGGGAGGCCAAGACAGCCGGATTACTTGAGGCCAGGAGTTCAAGACCAGCCTGGCCAGCATGGTGAAACCCCGTCTCTACTAAAAATACAAAAATTAGCCGGGCATGGTGGCAGATGCCTGTAATCCTAGCTACTCAGGAGACTGAGGCAGGAGAATCACTTGAACCGGGAGGCGGAGATTGCAGTTAGCCGAGATCCCACCATTGCACTCCAGCCTTGGCAACAGAACGAGACTGTCTCAAACAAACAAACAAACAAACAAAATAAACCAAAAATTAGCTGGGTGTAGTGGTTCATGCCTGTAATCCCAGCTACTTGGGAGGCTGAGGCAGGATAATCGCTTGAACCTGGGAGGCAGAGGTTGCAGTGAGATCACTCCACTCACTGCGCTCCAGCCTGTGTGAGAGAGCAAGACTGTGTGTGGGGGTTGGGGAGTAGATTAGAACATGTATTTCAGCAGTGGAGAGGAGCTAAAATTGAACTATCGAAAAATTGTTTTGCTCTGGTACAGTGGCTGACACCTGTAATTCCAGCACTTTGGGAAGTCAGGGCAGAAGGATCACTTGAGCCCAGGAGTTTGACACCAGCCTGGGCAACACAGTGAGACCTTGTCTTATTATTATTTTTTTTTTTTAAGAAAATTGAAAAGTTGGTTTTTGTTTCTGTTTTGTTTTATTTTGTTTTGTTTTGTTTTGTTTGAGATGAAGTCTCACTCTGTTGTCCAGGTTGGAGTGCAGTGGCACCATCTCGGCTCACTGTAACCTCTGCCTCCCGGATTCAAGCAATTCTCCTGCCTCAGCCTCCCAAGTAGCCAGGACTACAGGTGCACACCACCACGCCCAGCTAATTTTTGTACTTTTATTAGAGATGGGGTTTCACCCTATTGGCCAGGCTGGTCTGAAACTCCTGACCTCAGGTGATCCATCTGCCTCAGCCTCCCAAAGTGCTGGGGTTACAGGCGTGAGCCACTGCACCCGGCCAAAAGAATTGTTTTTAATGACCGGGTAAAAGGCTTAATTGTATTAACTTTTTAAAAGTCTGTGCAATAAAAAATAAAACTCAGATAAAGTAGAAGGCAACAGTGGAAAGTCATGAATATAAATAAGGGCTTAATATGGTGAAATATCTAAACTTTATTAAAGGTAGTACCTAGGCTTTTTTTTTTTTTTTTTTTTTTTTTTTTGAGATAGAGTCTCACTCTGTTGCCCAGGCTGGTGCAATCTCGGCTCACTGCAACCTCTGCCTCCCGGGTTCAAGTGATTCTCCTGCCTCACCCTCCCAAGTAGCTGGGACTACAGGTGGTGCCACCACACCCGGCTAATTTTTTGTATTTTGTTGTAGAGACGGGGTTTCACTGTATTAGCCCGGATGGTCTCAGTCTCCTGACCTTGTGATCCACATGCCTTGGCCTCCCAAAGTGCTGGGATTATAGGCATGAGCCACCCCACCCAGCGTACCTAGGCCTTTATAGATGAGGGATCAATTTTAGTTCAAATAAATGGCACGTATATGGGTAACTAGTTGATAGTAACAAGGGCTGCAGTCAAGGTAATCACAAAGTGCCATGAGTGCTTAGCCATTTTCACTGAGGGAATGAGGTGACTGCCCCTGACCCCGAGTGTCCTGCCATCCTTTTAGAGTTAAGCCAGACAGTCAGGCTGCTGCAGACTTCCACAGGATGTATCGGCCCTTGGCGTGTGATGTCATTGGCCTGTGGTAGATGGGGTCTGTGACAACCAGTCCTGGGGGTTTGTTCTCGGCCTTATTCATGCTCTTCTATCGTGACATCCTTATGAGAACCCTTGGGAGAAATTTTTGATTTTGGTGTCAGAATTTCACCTGAAGGATTGGTTTGCTTTCATCTTTTGAACCCTGAGTTATGTAACTGTTTTCATCTTAGTGATGATTGCTAAAAAGTTTAGTTAGAGACAGATAGATGTATGGGCTGACTCTTGACTAATTTAGACATCTTCCAGGAAAACATTTCTGTCTTGTCATCTGTGGCTCTGCTTGTGGGGTTTCTCCATGTTTCTTTTGTTTGTTTGTTTTTGTTTACTTATTAAATTATTATTATTTTTTGAGACAAAGTCTCTCTCTTGTCCCCCAGGCTGGAGTGCAATGGCGCGATCTCGGCTCATTGCAACCTCCACCTACCGGGTTCAAGTGATTCTCCTGCCTTAGCCTCCCAATAGCTGGGATTACAGGTGCGTGCCACCATGCCCGGCTAATTTTTGTATTTTTAGTAGAGACAGAGTTTCACCATGTTGGCCAGGCTGGTCTGCAAACTCCTGACCTCAGGTGATCTGCCCGCCTCAGCCTCCCAAAGTGCTGGGATTACGGGGTGAGCCACCGTGCCTGGCCTATTGTTTATAATTTTTAAAAAATTGTTTAATACTTATCTATCTATATTTACTAGAGATGGGGTCTCACTATGTTGCCCAGGCTGGTCTCGAGTTCCTAGGCTCAATCGATATTCTCCCTCATCCTCCCAGAGCGCTGGTATTACAGTTGTTATTTTTTTTATTTTCTAGTCTGTTATGCTGAATTGCATTTATCTTTTAAATAGACTTTAAATATTCTTTGGCAGAAAGTGAGGAATGAATACATATATTACACCTATAAAATCAGTAAAATGAAATGAAAATTATCAAGCCCAATGTTGTAAGGGCCATAGGGAAATAAGCGCATACACGTGGTTAATGACAGTGTGCACCGAGTTTCTGAGGAGTGTGGCTAGCAATAGACACTTAGTGCTATAACATTATTGATTTTTTGTTGTTTTTTTTTTGTTTTTTGAGATAGAGTCTCGCTCTGTCACCCAGGCTGGAATGCAGTGGTGCGATCTCGGCACACTGCAAGCTCCACCTCCCAGGTTCACACCATTCTCCTGCCTCAGCCTCCGGAGTAGCTGGGACTACAGGCGCCCGCCACCACGCCTGGCTAATTTTTTGTGTTTTTAGTAGAGACGGGGTTTCACTGTGTTAGCCAGGATGGTCTCGATCTCCTGACCTCATGATCCACCTGCCTCAGCCTCCCAAAGTGCTGGGATTACAGTTGCGAGCCACCGCGCCCGACCTATTTATTCTTATTAAGCGGTTAAATACCACTTTTGGAAATGTATCGCAGAGAAGTAACCCAAAAGAAGATAGTCCTTACAAAATTATTTATAGCTGCAGTGCACAACAGTGAAAAGAGGGGAAGCAACCCAAATGCACAGTGGTAGAGAGTCGAATAAGTCAGTTAATATAATGGAATGTTACAAAGCCACCAAAAAGGATTCAGTGGGTTAGATAAATAGAAATGTCCACAAAATATGTAAATTATCAAAACATGCATTAAATCTATTTAAGAATATGTAGATATAGCAAAAAGAATGAGCTGGTCATGGTGAGACTGCTAGGTGGGAAGGGGTCCTGGGAAAAACCCCAACCGGCCTGTACACTGGGGTGGAGCCCCCCGGAAAAACTCCAACCGGCCTGTGCACTGGGGTGGAGCTTCGGGAAGTGGCGCAGTCTTTTGTAGCAGGGAGGAGCCTGGCACCTCTTCTTTCTGTGTAGAACCTGGGATTCTAGCTGCTGGCAGGAAGCACTGTAGCAGAGACTCTGGCCTTGTGAGAGTCCTTCTTTCCCCCTTTTCTTCCTTTTCACTCAATAAAACCCTGTCTTACTCACCATTCAAACTGTCTGCGAGCCCGGGGCAGACACTCTTCTGTCTCCTGCTTCTAGTCCTGTAAAGATGCCAGGATCTCCCAGGGCATGGCAGGCACCCTCAAAGGTAGACGTGATTGAGGCCCTAATGGGCCGTCTCCAGCCTGGTGACGGGGGTGGCGGCTTCTCCCAGGCTGTCGCTGGCCAACCCACTGCGCTGCAGTCCACCTGGTGCTGGGGCTGTGGTGCTAGGGCTGTGGGGCACAGTCCTTCAGGACCCACTCCCTTTCCTGCCCAGAAGATCCAGGCCTGGCGTCCTTATGTCCTCTGGAAAGCTCACTCTCATCCTCAGGGTAGGAGGGCAGTTGCAGGCTGGGCTGGTTTGGGCCTGTCCTGGGACACCCCTGCAGGCCAGATGCAGCAGGGGATGTGGCTCTGAGGGGTTGCTGTGGGCAGGTTAGCGTGGAGCTGGGTTCTGGAAAGGAGTTGCCGTGCTGTCTGCCAGGACCCCTCCTCTGAGACAGGGGTGCCTTGTGGGACAGTGCCCCAAAGTGCCCTGGGCACGAGGGGTCCCTGCGCCCCCCACACACTGACCCCGCATTGGGGGGCCCTGCACCCCACACACTGATCCCGCATCGGGGGGCCCTGGACCATCCTTGATGTTGCCATGCCCCTAGCTCTGGTGGCACTGGGACCCTCCAGGATGGGCTGAGCAGGGGCCTCCTCCACCAGTGCAAACCCCAGCACCAGCGGGAGTGGGCCTAGGCAGGGGGTGCAGGGAGTGACACTCAAGGGGACCTGCCCCAGCCTCCTCTTGTACTCTGGGGGTTCTCGTTTTCCTTGGCTGAGGGAAGTGGCCTCTCCCCGCTGAAACCTGGGGTCAGGCTGAGTGTGGGAGGAAACGGGGGTGGGGAGCGAGCAGGACCCCAGACCTTGGGAATCCTGAGTTGGGGTGGGGGGGCAGGCTCTGCCTACCATGTGCCTGGGGGCCTGGGCTGAACCCCCTCCTGGGGAGCCAGGCTCACAGGTTGTTCTGTGGGACTCAACAGGGGACAGCGTCCTGGCCAGGGGGAAGGCCATCACACCGGGGTCTGCGGGAGGCATACGCAGGCTAAGCTCTCACCCGCCTGGCCCCCACCACCCCGCGATCTGCTGCAGCCATTCTCTCTGCCTTGGCCGGGACCCGAAGTCCGACCACCATTCCTGGGGCTCCCCTGCCAGGCAGGCACCCCCCGCTTAGAGGCCATCCCCACCCCCTCCATCTGCCCCTGTCCTAGCGACAGCCACCTTGTCCTGGTGCCCTGGTTGAGGGGAGGAAGCTGTCCTTGCACCCCTGGTCTCGGGCGCAGCCTCAGCGCCGCATCAGAGCTGCCCGGCCCCTCTCTACTGGCCATTGTCGGAAGTGCAGCCCGGCGTGAGCATTGCCTTTCCCTGGAGATGGGACCCAGAGCAGCACCGCTGGAAACAGGGAGTCCGCCACTGTTCCTGACAGCGGCAGTAGTAATTGCGGACCATGCAGACTCAAGAGAGTCCCAGCCCATGTCAGCACCAGGAGCCAAAACCGAGTCAAGGGCTCGGTGCGGGGACCAGCCGGGGGCAGGCCTGGGAAGCCTGGATGGCAAGTGGGGCAGGAAGGCGCCCACTCCGGGACTGCCTGGGCCTGCAGGGGGTCTCCAGCCAGAGACGTTGGGTGAGACGGGGCGTCCGCCCTCGAAGGGCTGAGTGACAGAACTGCCCTGGGGGTCCGCCCAGCCCAAACGGGCTAGATGAAGGTGGAGTCCAGAGGCCTCCCCGTCCTGCTGGCTGAGGGCCTGGGCCTCAAACAGCTGCTTAATGAGCGCCGACTTCTGCTCCAGCTGCACGACGCGCCCACTCTTCTCGGTCACCTCCTGGGTGAGGCGTCGGTTCTGCTCCTTCAGCATAAGGATAGTCTGCTGCTGCCACCCCGGGAAGGAGGTGAACGTCAGGGCAGGGCAGAGGGGCCCGGAGGAGGACGTAGGCAGGGCCCGGCTGGCACCGGCCGCAGCCAGCAACTCCCCCACGCACCGGGCCACCTCCTGTACCTTAGGCAGTAGCCGCCCCAGTGGGTGGGGGCTCCCCGCAGGCCCAAAGTCGGCGCTGGCTCTGCTCTGGCCCAGGCGGCACTGGCGCTCCTGCACTGGTTGCAGCCGCTGCTGGTACCAGTCGCGGCCCCGCCATCATCTCCAAACCCTGCAGCAGCACCACCTTCTCCTGCTCCAGCTCCTTCATCTGCTTCAGCAGGCCGCAGTCCACGCCGCTGGTGATGGTGAGCCTCCGACTTCTCTTCGGGCACGGGGGGGCCAGTCGGACATCCCGAGTCCACCTCCAGGGCCCTGCAGGCCGATGAACCTGCGTCCGCGCTTGCGCTCTGGGTCCGCTCTGGCTCCGCGGGGCAGGACGCCGCCTCGGCGGGGGGTGTACAGCTGCTCTGGGCTGCGGGCCGCGCCGCGCCGCCTGAACCTGGGCGGGGGCTTCTCCAGGACTGTCTGTGGCTCGTTGGCCAGCGTAAACGCCAGGCGCTGCAGCGGCTGGTCCCCAGGCTGGGCCGGGGCGCACGTGGGGTCCCGGGGGCAGCCGATGGCGCTCAGCAGCTAGGTGAGCAGGTCGGCCACAAAGCGCTCGAAGGTCAGGCAGCCACTGGCCGAGGCCACCTGGCGCAGGCCCTCCAGCATCCCACGGGGCAGCTCCCGCGCGTCTGCCCCCCGCCAGCGGGACTGGCTCTGGCGCAGGTGCACGCAGCCGCGCCGCGGGTCGTCCAGGATGTCCAACAGGGTGCGCAGGCTCTGCAGGAAGGTGCACGGCAGCCCCTCCGTGCTGGGCGTGGGCGTGGGCGCGGGCGCGGGCGCGAAGGGGAGGCACGTGGCCCCGCTCAGCCGTGGCAGCCCCAGCCATGGGCGCCCGGGCTCGGTCCCAGCGTCCACCCGCGTCCGTCCCCGTGCGGCCCCACGGCGGGGCCAGCCCAGCCCACAGCAGTCTCAACCTCTCGGGCTCAAGCCATTTTTCTGCCTCAGCTTTTCGAGTAGTTGGGACTACAGCCACGCACCCCTACGTGGGCTAATTTTTGTATTCTCGCATCCAGTACAAAGATGCTTTTTGTAGTAGCCACATTTCTAAAAAGCGGTATGCAAATTGAGATTGTCGAAAACATTCTAAAATGTAACAGAGGCACAGAAGCAATAAAAAGATTCTTTTATCAGACAACTTCTTCCTTCTCCGTGGAGCTCAGAGGCAGCTTACGTTGTGATTAGAAATGTGGGCTTGGCCAGGCGTAGTGGCTTACACCTGTGATCCCAGCACTTTGGGAGGCCAAGGCGGGCAGATCACCTGAGGTCAAGAGTTCGAGACCAGCCTGGCCAACATGGTGAAACACTGTCTGTACTAAAAATACAAAAATTAACTGGGCGTGGTGGTAGGCCCCTGTAATCTCAGCTACTTGAAAGGCTGAGGCAGGAGAATCGCTTGAACCTGGGAGGCAGAAGTTGCAGTGAGCAGAGATGAGGCCACTGCACTCCAGCCTGAGCAACAAAGAGTGAAACTCCATCTCCAAAAAAAAAAAAAAGACTGTGGGCTTTACAGTCAGATAGACATGGTTTCAAATTCCCACCCTGCTACCTGCTGTCTGTATGATCTTGGGCAAATCATTTAACTTCTCTGACTTCAGCCCCCTCATCACTAAAATGGATAATATTAATAAGAGTATCCATTGTGGCTGGGCGTGGTGGCTCACGCCTGTAATCCCAACACTTTGGGAGGCTGCCTGAGGCAGGCGGATCACCTGAGGTCGGGAGTTTGAGACCAGCTTGCCCAACATGGAGAAACCCTAACTCTACTAAAAATACAAAATTAGCTGGGCATGGTGGCACATGCCTGTAATCCTAGCTACTCAGGAGACTGAGGCAGGAGAATCACTTGAACCTGGTAGGTGGAGGTTGCGGCAAGCCAAGATTGCACCATTGCACTCCAGCCTGGGCAAAAACAACGAAACTCCCTCTCAAAAAAAAAAAGAAAAAATAAGAGTATCTATTGCATAATCTTAGGATTAGAGAAATGTGCTTGTAGGGTACACTGTGTAGTACTTGGCTTATGGGTCTGTTTTCCGTGAGTATGAGATCATATTTACTAAGTTATTATACACTAAGTTAACTGCTGGAAAGGGGGTTAGTGAGGATTCCTTCATAACTTTAGAGATGAAACATGATTTTCCTATTGCTTCTTTTTTGTGATTCTTTTCTCATGGGAAATACTGTCTTTTCTGCTTTGTAGATATCATTGAAATGGATTCCAGGCGTGTGCCTTGAGACAAGTTGGCCTGCATCACCAAGTGCAGCAAGCACATCTTCAATGCCATCAAGATCACCTAGAACGAGCCGGCGTCAGCAGATGACTTCCTCCCCACCCTCATCTACATTGTTTTGAAGGGCAACCCCCCACGCCCTCAGTCTAATATCCAGTATATCACGCGCTTCTGCAATCCAAGCCGACTGATGACTGGAGAGGATGGCTACTATTTCACCAATCTGGTGAGTAAGTGAGTTCTTGGCGTTGTGGAGAAGGACTAGGAAGGTGGTGGTTTTGGGGATGTGACAGGTCACTCAGGCCCGTGACAGGTGAATGCTTCTGTGTGGGAAGGCAGCACGGCTGAGGAAGCTCACTTTGTATCAGGGAGCACAAAGACCAGGCCGTACAGACACTCCGCCTGCCAGCACTTGATCAGAGATTGTGTTCATCCTACGGAAACAGATGACATGTGTTGGGCATCACTCCCCACGGTCCTGGGTAGAAGAGTCCTTCACTTGGCAGGGCTTTTTCAACCATGAATAAGGCAAATTATATATAAGTTAATAATGCCATTTCGAACCGAGACAGATGGCAGCTAAATGAAGTTTAATTAAAGAATGAGTGCTGGGGCCCTTTTTACTGGGTACTGCATCTACTTCGACCACAAAAGACGAAGTGACCCCAACTTCAAGAACAGGCTTTGAGATGGAAGAAAGAAACAGAAGCTTGCCAAGGAGAGAGCTGGGCTTTCCAAGTTACCTGACCTTAAAGATGCTGAAGCTGTTCAGAAGTTCTTCCTTGAAGAAATACAGCTTGGTGAAGAGTTACTAGCTCAAGGTGAATATGAGAAGGGCATAGACCATCTGACAAATGGAATTGCTGTGTGTGGACAGCCACAGCAGTTACTGCAGGCCTTACAGCAAACTCTTCCACCACCAGTGTTCCAGATGCTTTTGACTAAGCTCCCAACAATTAGAGAATTCTAAGTGCTCAGAGCTTGGCTGAAGATGATGTGGAATGAGAAACAAATGTCAACATAATAAAATCTCAGTTAAAAATATTTTAAAAATTCTTGGTAGTTGAGCAGCTCTGGGGGAATAAGGGCAAATATCCTTGTTATGAACTACACTGAAATCTACCAAAGTTAATGTTTACTTTGTGTAGGTCCATTTGTCTATTTTATTTATTTTTCCCAGTGAAAAGTGTATTTTGATAGAGAACTTTTCATTTTATAAATACACTATGAGTTACTGAAAATTCATATCATGGATTTCGTTTATTCCTGAAACATAGTTAAACTGTACATATGACATGGCTTATGTTAAAAATACCCAGTGCTCAGTTTTGAAAGATAGGCACAAAAAAAAAAAAGTATAGGAGAAACTGAAGAATGTACACCTTTTTAGCTGGCACATTTTGCTGTAAATCTGGAAATTTGATAGACTTGATTGTGTTTGTGAAAACTGAGCATTAAAGGTTTTTTAATTGATCATTTCTTTAAAAAAAAAAAAAAGAATGCTTTTTTTTTGGAGACGGAGTCTAGCTCTGTCGCCCAGGCTGTAGTGCAGTGGCGGGATCTCGGCAGGAGTCAGCAGGTGTTTTGCGGTTGCTGAATTTCCTTGAGGTGAAGATGTAAGACTTTGAGCAGCACATCCTGATTGGATGGGTTACTGCATGGAAACCTCGCCCAGCCCGATAAAGAAGGGCTTTTTTTGTCTTTTTTGAGACACGGTCTCACTCTGTCACCCATGCTGGGGTGCAGTGGTGTGGTCTTGGCTCACTGCAGCCTCCATCTCCCAAGCTCAAGTGATCCTCCTGCCTCAGCCTCCTGAGTAGCTGGGACTACAGGTGCACACTACCCTGCCTGGCTAATTTTTTGTAGAGACGGGGTCTATGTTGCCCAGTCTGGTCTTGAACTCCTGGGCTCAAAGAATTCTCCTGCTTCAGCTTCCCAAAGTGCTGGGATTACAGGCGTGAGCCACTGCACTCAGCCCACCAGAAGGGTCTTAATGACACAGAGTAAGGGCAGGCTCGGTCCACGGGGCAAATGTCTCTTCAATTGGTGGAGAAAAGTCAGAAACTAGGTGTCTGTGATGTGGCATAGAGACCCTGGGAAAGAGAAGACCCTGGAGGCAGGAGGAGCCCAGGCTATGAGTCAGAGGGATTTTTGTGGGATATTCACACGAAAAAGAAGTCAGATGCTGCCCCACCCTCTGTCTCAGACTGGTCCATGGGCTGTGGCCATCCTTGAGTCACCATGAGAGATGGCCATATTGGAGGGAGTGGTGGATGTGGGTGACAGTATCCACCCTCTGGGCATCTGTCCCAAATCTTCCTGAGGCATTTATGTGGCCTTCTGTGTCTCTGCCATGTGTTTTGTTTTTTGTTTGTTCTTTTTTTTTTTTGAGACAGAGCCTGGCTCTGTTCCCCAGGCTGGAGTAGAGTAGCATGATCTCGGCTCATTGCAACCTCCACTTCCTGGGTTCAACTGATTCTTCTGCCTCAGCCTCCTGAGTGGCTGAGATTACAGGCGCCCACTACCAACCCCAGCTAATCTTTTTTTTTTTGGATTTTAGTAGAGACGGGGCTTCACCATGTTGGCCAGGCTGGTCTCGAACTCCTGACCTCAGGTGATCCACCCACCTCCCTGCCTCAGCCTCCCAAAGCCTTGGGATTACAGGCGTGAGCCACCACGCCCGGCCTGTCTCTGCCTTTGACCTGAGAGCAAACCAGGTTGCCTCCAGATCTGTATGTTCAGTGCCAGGCCTGACCCTTGTAACTGGCTCTTTTTTTTTTTGGGAAACAGTGTCTCACCCTGTCGCCCAGGCTGGAGCACAGTGGCGCAATCATAGCTCACTGCAGCCTCCACTTGCCGGCCTCAAGCACTCCTCCTGCCTCATCCTCTTTAGTAGCTGGGACAATAGGTACGCGCCACCACGCCTGACTAATTTTTAATTTTTTTGCAGAGACGGGGGCGGTCTCACTACATGGCCCAGGTTTGTGATCAGCTCTTGGTGGAAGGAGGTGGCTTCTAGCTGGGCTATGCCACCCCAGGCTGTGGAGTTCCAGGTGAACCTGGTCCTGACAGGAGTCAGGGCCTAGGGTCTCAGGCCAGGTTGTGGCGTGGCCTTGCTGAATCCTATCACTGTCCCTGCTGAGCAGCCATACTGGGCCCTGTGGTGGTTCAGATGGATGGTCCTGACAGCACGGTCTGCACAGCGTCTGACTCACTATGTGGCCTGGGCAAGTCCCTGGCATCTCTGCACCTCAGCTTCCCAGCTGTACAATGAGGTGGGGTAAGATTAGATCAATATTTTTTCTTTCTTCTTCTTTTTTATTTCTTAGGAGATGGGGTCTCAGCCAGGCACAGTGGCTCCCACCTGTAATCCCAGCACTTTGGGATGCTGGGGTGGGAGGATCACTTGAGGTCAGGAGTTTGAGACCAGCCTGGCCAACATGGTGAAACCTCGCCTCTACTAAAAATACAAAGAATTAGCTGGGTGTGGTGTTGCATGCCTGAAGTCTCAGCTACTCGGGAGGCTAAGGCATGAGAATCGCTTGAACTCAGGAGGCGGAGGTTGCAGTAAGTCAAGATTGCAAGATTGACTCCAGCCTGAGCGACAGAGCGAGTCTCTGTCTTGGGAAAAAAAAAGAAGGCCGGGAGCAGTGGCTCACACCTGTAATCCCAGCACTTTGGGGAGCCAGGGTGGGCAGATCATGAGGTCAGGAGTTCGAGACCAGCCTGGCCAACATGGGGAAACCCTGTCTCTACTAAAAATAGAAAAAACAGCTGGGCGTGGTGGCAGGTGCGTGTAATCCCAGCTGCTTGGGAAGCTGAGGCAGGAGAATCAGTTGAACCCAGGAGGCAGAGGTTGCAGTGAGCCGAGATCGTGCCACTGCACTCCAGCCTGGGCAACAGAGTGAGACTCTGTCTTGGGGGGAAAAAAAAAGAAGAGATGAGGTCTCATTCTGTCATCCAGGCAGGAGTACAGTGGCATAATCATAGCTCACTGCAGCCTTAAACTCTTGGGCTCAAGTGATCCTCCGGCCTCAGCCTCCTGTGTAGCCAGGACTACAAGTGCCTACTACCACGCCTGGCTAATTTTTAGAAAAAACTTTTTGGTCTATGGCCATACCACCCTGAATGCGCCTGATCTTGCCTGATCTCAGAAGCGAAGCAGGGTTGGGCCTGGTTAGTAGTTGGATGGGAGAAAAAACTTTCTGTAGAAACATGGTCTCACTATGTTGCCCAGGTTTGTCTCAAACTCCAGGACTCAAGCAATCCTCCCACTTAGGCCTCCCAAACTGCTGGGATTAGAGACGTGAGCCACCACACCTGGCCAATCAGTGTTTCTTTTTCTTTTTCTTTTTCTTTTTGAGACAGAGTCCTGCTCTGTCATCCAGCTTGGAGTGCAGTGGTGTGATCTCGACTCACTGCAACCTCTGCCTCCTGGGCTGAAGCGATCCTCCCACCTCAAACGCCCAAGTAGCTAGGACTACAGGCGTGCGCCACCATGCCGGCTAATTTTTCTTTTTCTTTCTTTTTTTTTTTTTTGAGACAGAGTCTTGCTCTGTTTCCCAGGCTGGAGTGCAGTGGTACAGTCTTGGCTCACTGCAACCTCTGCCTCCCAAGTTCAAGTGATCCTCCTGTCTCAGCACGCCTAGTAGCTGGGATTACAGGCATGCATCACCATGCCTGGCTAATTTTTGTATTTTCAGTAGAGATGGGGTTTTGCCATGTTGACCAGGCTGGTCTCCAACTCCTGACCTCAGGTGATCCGCCCACCTTGGCCTCCCAAAGTGCTGGGATTACACAGGTGAGCCACCGTGCCTGGCCCTAATTTTTCTATTTTTAGTTGAGACAGGGTTTCACCATGTTGGCCAGTCTGGACTCGAACTCCTGTTCTCAAGTGATCTGCCTGCCTTGGCCTCCCAAAGTGCTGGGATACAGTGTTTTTTAATCGGGTGCACATCATAGTCACCCGTGAGTAATTTCTCCCAAGTCCTATCATACACCTTAATTGGAACCATCATGCCAGGTGGCCCCCAGGTGCCTGGTGAAAGGTTCTGTATACCCTGCAGATGCCAGCAGAACGGAGGGGGTCCAGCCAGTCTCTGGCAGTGCCCGCCTGCCTCACCCCTGTCGGTCACATGCTACCCCTCTGCTACCCAGGAGGCCCCCATGATCCTCCCTGAGGCCCAGCCTGCCTCTTGTCCTTCTAGCTGACCTCATACACTCATTGGTGCTATGGCAGGGCCTTCCCTCTGTAGGGCACCTGCAGGTTTCGGGGGGCTTCTTGGGGATACCTGTCCTTGTTCATGGAGACCTCAGGCTCCCTGGGGAGGCACCAGGGTGGAGAGGGGCTATATTTTTTTCAAGGTGGTAAGCCATCTATTGCATGCCCACCTGGACCACATCTATCTCTGCCTTTAAAAAATTTATTAAAATTTTTTTTTTAGAGACAGGGTCTTGCTCTGTTGCTCAGGCTGGAGTGCAGTGGTACAATCATAGCTCACTGCAGCCTCCAACTCCTGGTGTCTCTGTCTTTTTCATTTTTTTTTTGAGATGGAGTCTTGCTCTGTCTCCCAGGCTGGAGTGCAGGGGCGTGATCTCAGTTCACTGCAACCTCTGCCTTCCGGGTTCAGCAGTTCTCCTGCCTCAGTCCCCCAAGTAGCTGGGATTGCCCACAACCACGCCCAGCTAATTGTTGTATTTTTAGTAGAGATGGGGTTTCACCATGTTGCTCAGGCTGGTCTTGAACTCCTGACCTTAAGTGATCTGCTTGCCTCCCAAAGTGCTGGGATTATAGGCGTGAGCCACTGCACCCGGCTCTACCTTTTTTCAAAAGGAACAGTCTGGTCCCCACGGGACTGAAGGGTGGCTTCCTTACCTCCGACTCACCTGGCACCTTGGCATCATTGCAGATTTCTGCAAAGGGTCTGAAAAAGAAAGAAATGAGGTGGCAGTTAGAAAATGAGGTTTTCCCCTCCTTTTTTTTTTTTTTTTTTTTTTTTTTTTTGAGATGGAGTCTCGCTTGGTCACCCAGGCCGAAGTGCAGTGGCACAATTTTGGCTGACGGCAGCCTCCACCTCCTGGGTTCACACCATTCTCCTGCCTCAGCCTCCTGAGTAGCTGGGACTACAGGTGCCCGCCACCACGCCCAGCTAAGTTTTATATTTTTAGTAGATACGGGGTTTCGCCGTGTTGGCCAGGCTGGTCTTGAACTCCTGACCTCAGGTGATCTGCCTGCCTCCGCCTCCCAAAGTGCTGGGATTACAGGCATGAGCCATTGCGTTTGGCCGTTTCCCCCTCCTTCTCACCTGCTCTCTGAGATGTGCTGCTGCTGCTGCTGCTGCTGCTGCTCCTGCGGGAGCCTGGTAACACCGAAATAAAAATGAGGAACACACCGTCCCGACAGAGCATTCCCCATATAGGCCCTGGACGATGGACCTGGGCTGGCAAATCATTCCTCCAGGTCTGCTGTCCTCATCTATAAAGCGAGGATATTGTCTGACCAAGGGATCAGAAACGTGTGCCCAGATTTATGCAAGTGGATAGTCATCACAGCATTATTATCAATTACTATTTTTGAGACAGTCTTACTCTTTTGCCCAGGCTGGAGTTCAGTGGTGCCATCCTAGCTCACGGCAGCCTCAAAGTTCTGGGCTCAATCAATCCTTCTGCCTCAGCTTCCCAGTAGTTGGGAATGCAGGTGCACACCACCATGCATTCTAAAATAAAATAAAAATGTCTAATTTATTTTTTAATTAATTAATTTTTTTTTTTTTGAGATGGAGTCTTGCTCTGTTGCCCAGGCTGTTGTGCTATGGCGTGGTCTCAGCTCACTGCAATTTCCACCTCCCAGGTTCAAGCAATTGTCCTGCCTTAGCCTCCTGAGTAGCTGGGATTACAGGCGTGAGCCACCACACCTGGCCGTTTTCCTGCATTTTCTAGTTGTTACTTCGGGGGGGTGAACTATCTGTGGGAGAAAGGGAAACCTCCACTTTTTGATTTTGAACAATTTGGGTTTTTTTGACACATGCAAATATTATCTTAATTTAAAAAAACATGTAGGTCAGCACAGTGGCTCATGTTTGTAATCCCAGCACTTTGGGAGGCCAAGGCAGGCGGATCACTTAAGGTCAGGAGTTCGAGACCAGCCTGGCCAACATGGTGAAACCCTGTCTCTACAAAAATACACAAATTAGCCGGGTGTGGGGGCGGGCACATGTGATCCCAGCTATTTGGGAAGCTGAGGCACAAGAATCGCTTGAATGCCGGAGGAAGAGGTTGCAGTGAGCCAAGATGGTGCCACTGCACTCCAGTCTGGGTGATAGAGCAAGACCTCATCTCAAAAAAACAAAGAAACAAAACATGTAATATAACATTGAAGGCGGGCTGGGCGCAGTGGCTCAAGCTTGTAATCCCAGCACTTTGGGAGGCTGAGGCAGGCAGATCACCTGATGTTGGGAGTTCGAGACCAGCCTGACCAATGTGGAGAAACCCCGTCTCTTAAAAATACAAAATTAGCTTGGGTGGTGGCGCATGCCTGTAATCCCAGCTACTCGGGAGGCTGAGGCAGGAGAATTGCTTGAACCTGGGAGGTAGAGGTTGCAGTGAGCCAAGATCGTGCCTTTGCACTCCAGCCTGGGTAACTAAAGCAAACTCCATCTTGAAAAAAAAAAAAAAAGAAAGGCCGATGTGGGAGGATGGCTTGAGCCCAGGAGTTTGAGACTAACCTGTGCAATACAAAAAAAAAAAAAAAAAGCGTCTGGGCGCGGTGACTCATGCCCGTAATCCCAGCACTTTGGGAGGCCGAGGCGGGTGGATCACCTGAGGTCAGGAGTTCGAGACCAGCCTGACCAATATGGTGAAACCCCGTCTCTACTAAAAATATTTTAAAAAAATTAGCCACGCGTGGTGGCATGTGCCTGTAGTCCCAGCTACTCAGGATGCTGAGACAGGAGAATTCTTGAACCTGGGAGGTGGAGGTTGCAGTGAGCTGAGATCACACCACTGTACTCCAGCCTGTGCGACAGAATGAGACTCCATCTCAAAAAGAAAGTAATAATATATTAATAAAATAATAATTTAAAAATATAAAGAAATGCATCAAAGTGTTGACTTTCAGTAGGAGACTTACAGCTATCTTCTTTTCTTCTATCTTTTCATATTTTCCAGGTTGCTTTGTGTATTGTTCTGAAAATAAGCGAATCATCTATTGTATTAAAAAAAAAAAAAAAAAGACTGGGCCACACAGTTTGGGTGTGGTGGCTCACGACTGTAACCCCAGCACTTTGGGAAGCCAAGGTGGGAGGATCACTTGAGCTTAAGAGTTTAAGACCAGCCTGGGCAACACAGTGAGACCCTGTTGAGGCTGCAGTGGGTCAGGATCATACCTCTGTACTCCTGCCTGGGCAACAGAGTGATACCCTGTCTCAAAACAAAAACCAAAACCCAAAAGACTGTAAGGATATATGGTATAGTAGTAAAAACAGGGGCTGGGTGCAGTGGCTCACGCCTGTAATCCCAGCACTTTGGGAGGCTGAGGCAGGCAGATCACTTCAGGTCAGGAGCTCGAGACCAGCCTGGCCAACATGGTGAAACTCCATCTCTACCAAAAAATACAAAAATTAGCCGGTGTGGTGGTGCACACCTGTAATCCCAGCTACTTGGGAGGCTGAGGCATGAGAATGGGTTGAAGCCGGGAGGTGAAGGTTGCAGTGAGCTGAGATCGTGCCACTGCACTCCAGCCTCGGTGACAGAGCAAGACCCTGTCTCAAAAAAAAAGAAAAAAAGGTAATCACTGAGACTATGGAATTATAATTATTTTAAAAAATATAATAAATATTCGTATTTATGTTTAAACATTGATATTTAAATACAAATGTATTTATATTTAAATGTTAAAAATCAGAATTGTATAGTCAGAAACAGTCAAATTTAATTAAAACATGTTTTTGTTTCTTCCCCAGAGAACAAATATAATATCTAAAAAAAAAAAATCTTTAAAAATAAGTAAATGTCCGTAAGTGTTGAAGTTGTATGTTTCAGGAGAAAGAGGCAGGAACTATTGTAGTACACCTGGGTCTGGATCCCAGCTGACCCACCATGACCTTGACTTTCACCCTCCCCATGGTCTTGCCCTCTCTGTTCCCCGTTCCAGAGGCTGGGCACTCACTGCAGCTGGCTAATGATGACCATGTGGACATGCTCTCGGGCCTTCAGGATCTTCTCCAGCCAGTGGATGTCGTACGTGTTGGGGTTCCGGAAAGGGATGTCAGGTGGTGGCTCACACCTGCGATCCCAGCACTTTGGGAGGCCAAGGCGGGAGGATCGCTTGAGCCCAGAAGATCAAGACCAGTCTGGGCAACATGGTGAAACCTCGTCTCTACTAAAAATAGAAAAATTAGCCGGGAGTGGTGGTGCACGCTTGTAGTCCCAGCTACTTTGGAGGCTGGGGCAGGAGGATTGCCTAAGCCCATGAGGTGGAGGCTGCAGTGAGCAGACATTGCACCACTGTACTCCAGCCTGGGCAACAGAGTGAGACCCTGTTTAAAAAAAAAAAAAGAAAATCAACATACACAAAATGTGGGTCATGAGCAGAGCAGCCATGTCCCCAGGGAGCAGGCAGGCCAGCTGGGGGCTCCTGAAGGCTAGGCTGGCTGCAGAGGGAGGGAGGGCCTCCCCCTTTCCCCGGGAGGAGGGCTTGGTGTGCTGACCCTGACCACAGACACTGATTGTATTTCTCGTTGAAGAGTTCCTTCACCTGCTCCTGCAGGATCACCTCCCCAAGTCTGTTGGTATCATCTTCATCTAAAGAGGAAGACAAGGGGGCCTGAGAGTTGGCACTGGCTTGGCCACCAGACCTGCTGCTTCTCCCACCAGGCATCCCTGACCTGCCAAAACATTCTCTGCAGGCCCTGCCTACTCCCATGCAGCTGTTTGTTTGTTTAGTTACATATTTATTTAATTAAATTAATTAATTTATTTATTTTTTGAGACAGAGTCTCGCTCTGTTGCCCATGCTGGAGTGCAGCGGCACGATCTCAGCTTACTGCAACCTCCACCTCCCAGGTTCAAGTGATTCTCCTGCGTCAGCCCCCCAAGTAGCTGGAATCACAGGCACCGCACCACCATGCCTAGCTAATTTTTGTATTTTTTAGTAGAGACAGGTTTTCATCATGTTGCTCAGGCTGGTCTCAAACTCTTGGGCTCAGGTGATCCACCCGCCTTGGCCTCCCCAAGTGTTGGGATTACAGGGGTGAGCCACTGTGCCTGGCTGTAGCTGGTTTCTAGCCCCAGTTGTTGGTCTGTCCATCCATCCATTTTTCTTTCTTTGAGACATGGTTTTGCTCTGTCACCCAGGCTGGAAGGCAGCGGTGCAATCAGATAGTTCACGGCAGCCTCCAAATACCAGGCTCAAGTGATCCATACTGCCTCAGCCTCCTGAGTGGTTGGGAATACAGATGTGTGCCACCATGCCTAATTTTTAAAATTTTTGGTAGAGATGGAGTCTCACTATGTTGCCCAGGCTGATCTTGAACTCCTGGCCTCAAGCGATCCTCGTCTTGGCCTCCCAAAGTTCGGGAATTACAGGTGTGAGCCAGGGTGGCCAGCCCATCCGACATTTTCTTATCAGTGTCCCCAGCATAGGCCCTGTGTTGGGCACAAAACAACCTAAAGAGGCAGGGCTGCTCCCCTGAGGGTCTCCCAGCCAGAGGGGGTGTCACCTGGTCACCAAAGTACAACAGACACACTTAGGAGACAAGGGGCATGAATGAGGATGCCCATCCTGTCTGGGCAAGTCTGGGGAGACCTCCCCCAGGAGAGCAGGATGCTTGAATGGGCTCTCAAGGCCTGACATTGGTGGCTCATGCCTATAATCCCAGCACTTTGGGAGGCAGAGGCAGGCAGATCACTTGAGGCCAAGAGTTCAAAACCAGCCTGGCCAACATGGTGAAACCCCGTCTCTACTAAAAATACAAAAAGATTAGCTGGGCGTGGTGGCAGGCACCTGTAGTCCCAGCTACTCGGGAGGGTGAGGCAGGAGAATCGCCTGAGCCTGGGAGGTGGAGGTTGCAGTGAGCAGAGATCATGTCACTGCACTCCAGCCTGGGAGACAGAGACCTGTCTCAAATAAAAATGAAAACAACAACAAAAAAAATGGGCTCTGAAAAGGCAGGTAGGAGTTTGTGAAGGATGGAGTGGCAGTGCGAAGACACCGGGGCAGAAGGACCAGCCATGCACAGGCACTCAAGGGTGAAAGATCCTATGCTGGCCAGGTGTGGCGGCTCACGCCTGTAATCCCAGCACTGTGGGAGGCTGAGACGGGCAGATCACCCTGGCCAACATGGCAAAACCCCATCTCTACTAAAAATACAGCAATTAGCCGAGTGTGGTGGCGGGCACCTGTAATCCCAACTACTCAAGAGGTTGAGACAGGAGAACTGCTTGAACCCGGAAGGCAGAGGTTGCAGTGAGCCGAAATCACGCCATTACACTCCAGCCTGGGTGACGAGCGAAACTCCGTCTCCAAAAAACAAAAAAAAGAAAAGAAAAAAAAAGAAAGATCCCTTGTCCTGGAAGTGGCTGAACTTGGGGGTGGTACAGGGGAGACAACTGATGGGCCTAGCGGGGTCCGTGCACAGGGGCCGGTGTCACTGTGCTTGGCTGTTGGAAATCCCCTGACTGCTCGCTGGCCGAGGTCTGTGAATGGGAAACAGACTGGGAGTGTGGGGGCTATGCATTCTCCCTGCTCACTGCCCTGGCAACCGTCACGGCTTATCTGCTGCTTGAGCCCCGGCGTGTTTCGCTCTCCCCTCCCTGTAGCCTAGAGTTGCTGCTGGGGTCAGTTAGCCCTGGAGACGGGGCCTGAGCTGGGCTGTAAGGCTGAGGGGTGGTTGGGCTGGAGATGGGGTCTGGGGCAGAGCTCTGCAGCAGCCTGTGGGTTTGTGCCAGGGTTGAGGATGGGGCTGGGATTGCAGGAAGGCTGGTTTGCATGTCCAACAGGAAATCTCTCTGAGAAGCATGGGGTCACATGGGCTGGGCCTCTGGGGCAGGCAGGTTGGGTAAGGGTGAGATGTTGAGGGGGGTGAAGCTAGAAGCAGGCAGGGAGCTAGGGCCGGATGAGGCAGGGCAGAGCAGACTGATGAGTCGTTGGAACAAAATGACTCCTTTTTTTTTTTTTTCTCTCTTTGTTTTTCCAAGACACAGTCTCACTCTGTTGCCCAGTCTGGAGTGCAGTGGCGCAGTCTCGGTTCACTGCAACCTCTGCCTCTCAGGTTCAAGCCATTCTCGTGCATCAGCCTCCTGAGAGCTGGGACTACAGGCGCCTGCCACCACATCCGGTTAATTTTTGTATTTTTAGTAGAGATGGGGTTTTGCCATGTTGGCCAGGCTGGTCTTGAACTCCTGAGCTCAGGTGATCTGCCCCCCTTGGCCTCCCAAAGTTCTGGGATTACAGGCGTGAGCCACGGCGCCCAGCCTGTCTCCTGTTTTTTGAGACAGGGTTTCACCCTGTTTCCCAGGTTGGAGTATAGTGGTGCCGTCATGACTTACTGCAGCCTTGAACTCTTTGGCTCAAGCAGTCCTCCCCACTCAGCCTCTCTAGTAGCTGGGGCTCCAGGCATGAATCACCGTGCCAGACTAAGTTTTTAAAAAAATTTTTGTAGAGAGAATCTCTCTCTGTTGCACAGGCTATTCTCGAACTCCTAGGCTCAAGTGATCCTCCTGCTTCAGCCTCCGAAAGTGCTGGGATTACAGTTGTGAGTCACTGTGCCTGGCTCTTTTAATCTTGAAAACTCTGGGAAGAGCTCACTTCTGTTTAGGAGGCTGCCTTGGGAACTGCATCTCCTGGGCTGGTGCTCTGTGCTGCTTGGAGTCTGCAGACCCTATCTGGGTCGCTTGGCCTCCCGTGCACAAGCTGCCAGAATGGAGGCCCCATTCTCAATGTGGGGGCTGCCCCAAAGAGCAGGGAGCTTCCCACAGGACAGAGGCTGGGCACCTGCTTGGCCTGGTTCCTCCTTTTCCCAGGGCTCCAACACCCACCCCCTCAGGTCCTCCCAAACCCTGCAGGTCCCTGGCCTGGTCCGTCCACACCTACACTCAGGAATCTCCGCACATCTCTGAGTTGCTCCATCTGTCTTCAGGCACAGCCCGCCAGCCCCCCTGGGTACCCAAAGACACCGCAAATAGCCACTCCAGACAACGTCCTCCTCCCGTGTCCCTATCTCATGGAGTAATGCCTCTAATTCAGCCACACCAAGACCCCACGCTCCACATCCCCTAGAACTCTCATCTCCTGTGGCCCAACATGGCCCTTCCTTTCAGCAGTGGGATGTGGGGAGGATCAAGGTCACCCTTGTCCAAATCCCGTGCAGACAACGGTGTTGGAGTCTTGGGCCCAAAGACCAGCTCCTAGAACCTGCAGGGAAGCAACGGCACGTTCCATCTCTCCCCATGCCACTGAGGAATCTTTGGTGGCAGGATTCTCAGCAGGCATGGCCGTGGGTGCACAGAACAGAGAAAGGATGGCCTGGACCACACACATCACTGTGTGCAGACGCTTTCCTAGACACTGCAGCCAAGGACACAGAGGCTCAGAGAGGTAAAGAAACTTACCCAAGGTCACACAGCCACTAAGCACCAAGAGTACTCTGTGTCGACCCCAAAGCCCTGGTCTTTCCACTCTACCATGAGCCCTGGGTTTCCTGGTGTCTCAGATTCCCCTACAGTTTTTCTTTCTTTTCTTTCCTTCCTTCCTTCTTTCTTTCTTTCTTTCTTTCTTTCTTTCTTTCTTTCTTTCTTTCTTTCTTATCTTTCTTTCTCTTTCTTTTCTTTCTTTCTTTCTTTCTTTCTTTCTTTCTTTCTTTCTTATCTTTCTTTCTCTTTCTTTTCTTTCTTTCTTTCTTTCTTTCTTTCTTTCTTTCTTTCTTTCTTTCTTTCTTTCTTTCTTCCTCTTTCTCTCGCTCTCGCTCTGTCACTCAGGCTGGAGTACAGTGGTACGATCTTGGCTCACTGCAACCTCTGCCTCCTGGGTTCAACTGATTCTCATGCCTCAGCCTCCCGAGTATCTGGAATTACAGGTGCCTGCCACCATGCCTGGCTAATTTTTGCATTTTTAGTAGAGACAGGGTTTCACCATGTTGCTCAGGCTGGTCTTGAACTCCTGGCCTCAGGTGATCTGCCCGCCTCAGCCTCCCAAAGTGGTGGGATTATAGATGTGAACCACCATGCCCGGCCTCCCTGACAGTAGCTATAGAAAGAAGGCTTAGTCTTAAAGATAGTTTCCCCTAAATCTGTTGCTTTCAGCCCACAGTGCCACGCCTCTGTCTTCTCCTATGCCGGGACAGAGCAAGACTCAAAGTCAGAGCTCTACGAAGCCTGCAGGATAGAAAGAAGCTTAGCAGGCCCCTCAAAGATGAGGCCCAGGCCGGGTGGAGAGGCCGAGGTGGGTGGATCACTTGAGGTCAGGAGTTCCAGACCAGCCTGGCCAACGTGGTGAAACCGTGTCTCTACTAAAAATACAAAAAATTAGCTGGGTGTGGTGGTGTGTGCCTGTAATCCCAGTTACTCAGGAGGCTGAGGCAGGAGAATCCCTTGAACTGGGAGGTGGAAGCTGCAGTGAGCTAAGATCGCGCCACCGCACTCCAGCCTGGGTGACAAAGCAAGACTCCGTCTCAAGAAAAAACAAAAAGCATGGGACCCCAAACTCACTATGCCAAAGGGAAATGGTAAGCTTGGGAACTGAGTCATGCAATAGCCTTTTGTCCCTAAGCAGATGGCTGTAAGACAGAAGGTCACCTATCTCCCGGGTGGCTTCCCTCACCCTGGTCATGTAAATTCACAGCTTATCTTCACAGGCAGGGGACAAAGACAAGAATAGAAATCATCGCTCTGTCCACCCAAGACAAATACGTATTTAACTTCCTCTATTCTGTTTACATTATCTTATGTAAAATGCAGATTTACTGAGCACAGGATGAATACATCATTAACTATTCCTCTTCTCCTTTTATTTTTTTGTTTTTTGAGACAGTCTCACTGTTTTACAGGCTGGAGTGCAGTGGCATGATTTTGGCTCACTGCAACCTCCGCCTACTGAGTTCGAGTGATTCTTGTGCCTCAGCCTCCAGAGTAGCCAGGATTACAGGCACCCGCCACCACGCGTGTCGAATTTTTTTGTATTTTTAGTAGAGATGGGGTTTCATTATGCTGCCCATTATGCTCCTGACCTCAGGTGATCCACCTGCCTTGGCCTTCCAAAGTGCTGGGATTACAAGCGTGAGCCACTGTGCCCAGCCCCTCTTTCCCCTTTAAATACCAAAGTCCTCAAAACCCTCTCTGGAAAAAAGCACAGGCCACAGACCCTATTGCAGCTTGAGTCTCTTTTTCCTGGCTGTGTCCTCCACCATGGCAAAATAAATCTCTAAATCGATTGAGACCTGTTTCAGGCACTTTCTGGTTTACATGGCCCATGGGAGCCTATAGCAGGGAGGGCTTCCCAGAGGAGGTGACCACCACACGGGGCCCAAAGCTCCAAGGATGTGGGCTCATCTGCACTCTGGGGCTCATCACACAGACCTCCAAGGCAGTTGGGAGCGGCAAGTAAGACACAAGGAAACTTGTAGTATCCTGTAATTTCAGGTGCTTAACACTCATTAGCCAATCAGGAAACTTCCCCTGTTCCTTCCAAGTCTTGCCTGGTCTGGGGAGAAGTGCAACCCTAAACCAGGCTGCGGCTAACCAGCAGTGACACTACGGGGCAGTCAATAGCACACTATGGCAGCTCTACATGAGGCACAGGTCCCAGGCGGTGAACCAGAAGTGGCGGGAGTGTGCGTGTCAGGAAAGGGGCTGGGCTGGCTGAGGGGGCTGGCGGTTTGGGGAGGCGTCCTGACCACCTCCAGAGTGTGGGAGGGGTGGAGTGGGGCTAAATGCCTTTGTCAATAACACCAGGAACTGACCAGATGTAGTGGCTCATGCCTGTAATCCCAGCACTTTGGGAGGCTGAGGCCAGGAGTTTGAAACCAGTCTGGGGAACATGGCAAGACCCTGTCTCTACAAAAAAACAAACAAACAAAAATTAGCTGGGCATGGTAGTGTGTGCCTGTAATCCCAGCTACTTGGGAGGCAGAGGTGGGAGGATCGCTTGAGCCTGGAAAGTCAAGGTTGCAGTACGCCATGATTGCACCACTGCACTCCAGCCTGGGCAACTGAGCTAGACCCTGTCTCAAACTAACAACAAACAAATAAAAAAATAAAAAAAAAGCTTGGCCATACTACGTGCATACCTTGTCCGTGGGATTCTCTAGCTCAGTCAACAAGCTCTGGAAGAACACTGATTTTTCTCTGTAGCTGCTCTTGCATTTTCCTACCTCTTGATTTAATTTAGAGGAAAGAGGATTACTTTTTTGTTGTTGTTAGAGACAGGGTCTTGCTGTCATTCAGGCTGGAGTGCAGTAGCTGGGGCTACAGGTGCAGGCCACCACACCCAGCTAATTTTTCCATTTTTTGTAGAGATGGGATCTTGCCATGTCGCCCAGGTTACATTTTTTTAAATCATGAGTTTCTGAAGGAAATGGGGTAGGGCAGGCTCTGATAGGGGCTGGATTGTTCGAGCTCCTGCTTGAATTCCTGCATACACTGGGGAAAAGGGGGATCCCCAGGGCCAGGGATGGGGAAGGTCCCTGGCTCATTAGACAGGAAGGCAATCTTGATTCTAACCCCTAATGCTGTGTGGTGTATGGAAAGTCACTCAACCTCTCTGTTTCCTAATTTGAGACTCTGGGCCTGCTGGGTCTAATCTCACATAGCAAAAAGCACTACAGGCTGGGCATAGTGGCTCATGTCTGTCATGCCAGCACTTTGGAAGGCTGAAGTGGGACTATTGCTTGAGGCCAGGAGTTTGAGACCAGCCTGGGCAACATAGGGAAAACCTGTTTCTACCAAAAAACAAAACAAAAAAAACCTGGGCATGGTGGTGCACACCTGTAGTCCCATCCCAGCTCTTCTGGGAACTGTGAGTGCACCAGAGGCAGCTCCTTGGGCACATAAGTGACTCACTGTCTGGGAGGGAACCTGAACCACAGGTGAAGACCGACTCCCCTGTCCCCTGCTGTGTCTGGGGACCTGACACTGGGTTTGTGTCTGTGCTCTAGCCGTGCCCTGTAGGGGAAAGGGCAACATCTCGATCTGAACAGATATTCCTGTTGGGGCTCTGAGGTGTGCAGGCTGGTGCCAGTCTCTCCCGACAGGAATCGTGGCCACCGCTGCAACCGAGACAGCTCGCCCACACACTCTGGTTAGCCCCGAGGGAGGGAGAATGCTAAGATCCTTGCTAACCTGGGTGCCCCAGCCAGGCGTTTTTTGTTTGTTTGTTTGTTTGTTAATTGAGATGGTCTGGCTCTGTTGCCCAGGCTGGAGTGCAGTGGAGCAATCTCAGCTCACTAACCTCCGCCTCCTGGACTGAAGCCATCCTCCATCCTCAGTCTCCCGAGTAAGCTGGTGCTGCAGGTGTGTGCCACTACCTGGCTTATTTTTGTATTATTTGTAGAGACAAGGTCTCACTATGTTGCCCAGGCTGATCTTCAACTCCTAAGCTCAAGCAATCCACCCATCTTGGCTTCCCAAAGTGCTGAGGTACAGGCATGAGCCACCATGCCCAGACCAGCTGAGCACCTCAGAGAGCTGCAGGTGGGTCATGAGTCCCCTTTCCCGACAGAGCCAGGCTCCTGCCACCCTCATCTTGTCACCACCAGGGAGCTCCCCAAGGACTGCTGTGGGCAGTGGTGGCCTCAGCCTCAGGTGGGGCAGGGCAGCTCCAGCATGCCTGGTCACCTCTCAGTCTAATCTGCTCACGAGAAAAACACGGATCAGAGAACCGCCTCAGAGAGCTGCTGAGAACACTGCGGGGGCAGGCGCAATACCAGGCCCTGCAAGGCCAGGGCCACAAGCCCAATGGTCTACCCAAGACTGATTGCCTGGGTTCAAATCCCAGCTCTGCTATCAGCTCACGACCCTGGGCAAGTCCCTGAACCACTCGATGTCCTCATCTGTAGAGCAGCAATGGGCAGGCGCGCAGTGGCTCACGCCTGTCATCCCAGCACTTTGTGGGGCTGAGGTGGGCATATCACCAGAGGTCAGGAGTTTAAGACCAGACTGGCCAACATGGTGAAACCTCATCTCTACTAATAATACAAAAAAATTAGCTGGGCGTGGTGGCGGGTACCTGTAATCCCAGCTACTCGGGAGGCTGAGGCAGGAGAATCGCTTGAACCTGGGAGGCGGAGGTTGCAGTGAGCCGAGATTGCACCACTGTGCTCCAGCCTGGGCAACAAGAGCAAAACTCCATCTCAAAAAAAAAAAAAAAAAAAAAAAAGGCGGGGGGGTCAGGGGAGTGGGTTTAGTTTACTGTCCTGAACGCCAAGTCAGCAAACCTATTCTTGGGGGCACCTGCCTGAGCTTTCCTGAACCCAGGCTGGCTGTAAATGACACCCACGGCTGCAAACATTTCAGAGTGTTCTGTTTGGAAATGTCATAGTTAGGACTCAGTGTGTGTGGGGGTTCACCTCATGGTCTGCCCCTAGTGCTGTGCAGAAAGTCCTGCTGAAAGAACCCATCCCTGCAGCAGTGACCTCGTGCCCACTGCCCCTGGACAGTGACGCCTTTGGTGGACAGGCCTTCCCTTGACATTTTTCCTGGCCCTTCCTGCTCATGCTGTTCTTCGTTCTCCTCTCTCTTTAACACTGCCTGGGCAACTCTCAGCTTATCTTTTCCAACCTGCTGTCTGTTAGCCCAAGGAGTAACTGAATTTTGCGAAGGGGGAAAAAAAAGACAACCAAGCTCACTGAATCACAGCCATGCTATGTACACAATTTTAAACCAACTGGCTGGGGTGATGCCTGTGCTGGCTCTGTGGCTCTCTCCTGGGGCAAAGTGCAAGAGCCTTGGCCAGCCTTGGCCTCTCCCTGCCTAGTTAGAGGTCTTCAGCTCAGACTGACGATCTCATATTGGTAATTACGACCATTCACAGCAGGGAGACGCAGCCAGCGAAGGGCAAGGGCGGTTTAGAGGGGAGAGACTGCGATCTGTAGCAGAAGCGTGGGATAATAGCCTTCCTCTCCCCTCCTGAACCACTTCACAGAGCCCCAACTCACTGCCAGGCCGGGGCAGAGTTCATGGCTGCAGCGATTACACCACTGCATTCCAGCCTGGGTGACAGAGTGAGACTCAGTCTTGAAAAAATAAAAAAGGTACATTCAGGTTCAGCATTTAACCGCTTGTAGGGCCTGTGCACAGGTTTAGCAGGAATTCCTTCAGCTCCATTTCATGGATGAGGTAACTGAGGCCTGGAGAGAGGAGGGCCAAGCTGCAGTGGGGCAGAGACCTGTGCCCAGGCCAGTGATCATGAGTCTGTGCTGCTTTTGCCATCAGACCTGGCTGAGCCTGGACACTGCGTGCAGGAGGGGCCCTTAAGCCTTGACCCATTTTACAAAGGGAACTGTCTTTTTTTTCTTGAGATGGAGTCTCGCTCTGTCGCTTAGGGTGGAGTGCAGCGGCATGATCTGGGCTCACTGCAATCTCCACCTCCCAGGTTCCAGCAATTCTCTTGCCTTAGCCCCTCGAGTAGCTGAGACTAAGGCACAAGTCACCACACTCAGCTAATTTTTGTATTTTTAGTAGAGACGGGGTTTCACCACGTTGGCTGGGCTGGTCTCGAACTCCTGACCTCAGTTGATCTGCCCGCCTCGGCCTCCCAAAGTGCTAGGATTACAGGTGTGAGCCACTGTGCCCGGCCCAAAGGGAACTGTCTTAAAGTGGGATTGTTGAAGTACTCTCTGTGTCCCCAAGACCCCTCCTTCTGAACCCCTCTAGGGCCTAGACATGCCAGAGCCATCAAACCCCCAAATCCAAAACTCCAGTGGGGGTGGGAAGGAGGCTGCTGGAATGGGGGAATCTCCACTTCTCTTCCTCTGCATTTTATTTTTTTTCAGATGGAGTCTCACTGTTGCCCAGGCTGGAGTGCAGTGGCACTATCTCAGTTCACTGCAACCTCTGCCTCCCGGGTTCAAGCAGTTCTCCTGCCTCAGCCTCCCGAGTAGCTGGGATTACAGGCATGCACCACCATGCCTGGCTAATTTTTCTATTTTTAGTAGAGATGGGGTTTCACCATGTTGCCCAGGCTGGTCTTGAACTCCTGGGTTCAAGCAATCCACCCACCTCGGCCTCCCAAAGTGTTGGGATTATAGGCGTGAACCACTGCACCCGGCCTTCTTCCTCTGCTTTTCAAAAATTATGTTTTTAGAGATGTAGTCTCATTTTGTCACCCATGGAGTGGTGCGATCCTAGCTCACTGAAGCCTTGACCTCATCCTCCTGCCTCAGTCTCCTGAGTATGTGGGCCTACAGGTGCACACCACCACGTCTGGCTAATTCTAAAATTTTTGTAGAGACAGGATCTTGCTACATTGCCCAGGTTGATCTCAAACTCCTGGCCTCAAGCAGTCCTTCCCCCTCGGCCTCCCAAAGTGTTGGGATTACAGGCGTAAGCCACCAGGCTGGGCCTTAAACTTTTTAATGGATCTATGCTTCTCTTCCGCTGCTTTTTTTTTTTTTTTTTCTGAGACAGGATCTCGCTCTGTTGCCCAGGCTGGAGTGCAGTGGCATGATCTCAGCTCACTGCAACCTCTGCCTCCTGAGTAGCAAGCGTGCCACCATGCCTGGCTAATTTTTTTGTGTTTTTAGTAGAGATGGGGTCTTACCATGTTGCCCAGGCTGGTCTCAAATTCCTGAGCTCAAGGGATCCTCCGGTCGCGGCCTCCCACAGTGCTGGGTTTACAGGCATGAGCCGTCACGCCTGGCTATAAGTGTTAATTGCATTCTTAGTAACAGCAAAACAATGGAAGCAGCCCAATCCCCAAGGAGAGGAGAGTGAGGAATTTCATCATGGTAAAATTCCACTCAATGGAAGATTATAGAGCCATGAGAACTAAGAGGCTACAGCTACACACTTCGACATTATGTCAACCAGAGCTAAGTGGTAAACAGCAAGACCCAGATTCTATTCAATAACATGCCTTTGTTATAAAAGTAAAATTATAGGCTGGGCGCGGTGGCTCACGCCTGTAATCCCAGCATTTTGGGAGGCTGAGGCAGGTGGATCATGAGTTCAGGAGATGGAGACCATCCTGGCTAACACGGTGAAACCCTGTCTTTACTAAAAATACAAAAAATTAGCTGGGCATGGTGGCAGGCGCCTATAGTCCCAGCTGCTTGGGAGGCTGAGGCAGGAGAATGGCGTGAACCCGGGAGGCGGAGCTTGCAGTGAGCCGAGATCGCGCCACTGCACTCCAGCCTGGGCGACTGAGCGAGACTCCGTCTCAAAAAAAAAAAAAAAAAAAAAAGTAATAAGCAAAATGAAATAATTTTTGTTTAGGCAAACATTATACGCAGTAAAATAATTTTAAAAAATTAACCTGTGAGCCTGGTGTGGTGGCTCACGCCTGTAATCTTACCACTTTGGGAGGCCAAGGCAGGAGGATCACTTGAGGACAGGAGTTGGAGACGAGCCTTGGGCAACATAGAGAGACTCTGTCTACAAAAAATTTACGAGTAGCTGGTGCAGTGGCACCCGGCTGTAGTCCCAGCTACTCGGGAGGCTGATGCGGGAGGATTGTTTGAGCCCAGGAGTTGGAGGCTACAGTGAGCTATGTGATAGTGTCACTGCACTCCAGCCTATCTCTACAAAAATAAAAAATAAAATATGAGCTGGACATGGTAGCACGTGTGCTTGTAGTCCTAGCCACTCGAGGGGCTAAGGTGGTAGGATGGCTTGAGCCTAGAAGGTCCAGGCTGCAGTAAACTATGACTGTGCCACTGCACTCCAGCCTGGGCAAGAGGGAGACTGTCTTTAAAAAAAAAATTAAAAAAGAAATCAACCAGTGAAAAATGATTATATCATGAATGAGAACAGGCACAGAAGACGTTTTTGGAAATTTGAATAAAGACCATATATTAGATGACAGGGAATTACTCAGTTTTATAAGTGTGATGATACTATTGTGAGTATGTAAGATAATAGTGTTTTTCTTAGGAGATGTGCATTGAAATATTTAGGCATGAAGAGTCAAGATGTTTGCAACTTCAAATGGAGAAAAAGAAATTATTTGTGTGTGTGTATGTATGTGTGTGTGTGTGTGTGTGTGTGTGTGTGAGAGACAGAGATAGAGCAGGAAAAATGGCAATATGCTAAGAATTACTGAACCCAGCTGGGCGCGGTGGCTCACACCTGTAATCCCAGCACTTTGGGAGGCCGAGGCAGGTGGATCGCTTAAGGCCAGGAGTTCACGACCAGCCTGGCCAACATGGCGAAACCCCGTCTCTACTAAAAATACAAAAAATTAGGTGGGCGAGGTGGTGCGCGCCTGTAGTCACAGCTACTCAGGAGGCTGAGGCAGGATAATCGCTTGAACTCAGTAGGCAGAGCTTGCAGTGAGCTGAGATCGTGCCACTGCACTCCAGCCTAGGCAACAGAGCAAGACTCCGTCTCAGAAAAAAAAAAAAAATGCCCGACCTCTCGTGGGCACTTGGTAACTCAGAGAACCTGAGCTCTTCTGTGCCAGGCACTGCTCTTTGATCTTTGCATGGATTCATTTAATCCTTAAAATGGGGCGGTGCTCAGTGGCTCACGCCTGTAATCCCAGCACTTTGGAAGGCCAAGGTGGGCAGAACACTTGAGGTCAGGAGTTCGAGACCAGCCTGGGCAACATGGTGAAACCCCGTCTCTACTACAAATACAAAAATTAGCCAGGCATGGTGCCACGTGTCTGTAATCCCAGCTACTCAGGAAGCTGAGGCAGGAGAATTGCTTGAACCTGGGAGGCAGAGGTTGCAGTGAGCCGAGATCGCGCCACTGCACTCCAGCCTGAAGGACACAGCAAGACTCTGTCTCAAAAAAAAAAAAAAAAAAAAAAGACAAGGAAACATTTTCCCCTAGAGCCTCCAGAAGGACCCAGCCCTGCTGACACCCTTTTTTTTTTTTTTTTTTTTTTTTGACACAGAATAACCTCCATCTCCTGGGTCCCAGCGATTCTCCTGCCTCAGCCTCTTCCTATTTCACAAGTAGGGAAACTGAAGCCCAGGTAGGCAAGCCTGACTTGCTGGAGTCACACAGGAAGTTGGCAGCTCTGCTCCATCCCTGGGATCTGGAGCCCCTGCTCTGGGGCAGGAGAGGTGGGGCGCTGCCTTCCCAGAGTCCCCTCAAGCTGGCAGGGATGGCTGTACCCCCAGGGTCAGAGGAGAACTAAAAGGAGCGGAAGCTGGCCTGGGTCCAGGGAGAGACCTCGTGTTTGCCCAAAAGGGAGCTGGAGAGGGGCAGCTGGGCCCATACGCAGGGAGGAGCTGCAGGGAGCTGGTGGCGGGGCAGCAAAGAGAAGTGGATTTGGTGGGTAGAGGGGCCCCTCCTTGGTTCTAGTCCTCCCCGCAGCCCCTTGCAAACAGGCAGGGCTCTCCTGTCCCTTTCTCCTCTCCTGCAGCAAGCCCTATATGAAGAGGCCTGTTTGGTGAGTGGCAGCTCAACCTCTGCTAAATGCCTCCAGTGATGGGGAGTTCACTACCTTCCAAAGTTTTTAAAAGATGTTAACCACTGCTATTCAAGAACAATTCTAGAATTTTTTTTTTTTTGAAAGACAAGGTCTCATTCTGTCTCACTGGCCAGAGTGCAGTCGTGTGATCATAGCTCACTGCAGCTTTGACTTCCTGGGCTCAAGCAATCCTCCCTCCTCAGCCTCCTGAGTACCTGAGACTACAGATGTGCACCACCACACTGGCTCATTGTTTTCATTTTTTGTAGAGACAGGATCTCACTATGTTGCCCAGGCTGGTCTCCTGGCTTCAAGCAATCCTCCTGCCTTGGCCTCCCAAAGTGCTGGGATTACAGGCGTGAGCCACTGCATCTGGCCTTTTTTTTTTGGAGATAGAGTCTCGCTCTGTCGCCCAGGGTGGAGTGCAGTGGCGTGATCTCGGCTCATTGCAACCTCCGCCTTCTGGGTTCACACCATTCTCCTGCCTCAGCCTCCCGAGTAGCTGGGATTACAGGCGTCTGCCAACCATGCCTGGCTAATTTTTGTATTTTTTGGTGGAGACAGGGTCTCACCATGTTGGCTAGGCTGGTTTCGAACTCCCGACCTCAGGTGATCTACCCGCCTCAGCCTCCCAAAGTCCTGGGATTACAGGCTGAGCCACCGCGACCGGCCCTGCTGTTGCTTCTGAGGTTTGAAAACCGCTGCCTCAATGCTCCTGATTCAGCTCTTCTTACCCAAAAGTTCCCCCACCTCATCTACTCTGTTCCTGCACAGTCACCCTTTTCTCTGATGCCCCAGGCAGGTCTCTCTCTGCCAGCTCCACGCTTCTGGAGTCCCCCATCTGTCTTGGGGCCCAGCTGCCCACTGTCTGGGTTCAGACCTTCTCAACACTCCCTGGCTTCTCTGCCCTAGTTTTGCCTTCTCCAATCCACTCTTGGTGGGTGGAAGTACGGTTACCATGGTAACCTGAAGACAACGCAAATCTGATTGTATCATTACAATGACTGGGAAAACCTCCAGTGCCACAAAATAAAGCTCAAGTCACTAGCTTTGCAGTCCAGGCCCTTTACCATTCCGGCAGCATTTCTGGGGGCTATTCTCCTTCCCCCCACTGCACAACCCCGCCTGGCCACCCCAGGCTCAGGCTGCAGAACAGCGTAGACCAGGGAGTGGCTTTGGGGTCATGCTAACTACCTGGTTTTTGTCTCTTTCAGGCTGTTTGCTCAGTTGCAAAATGGGAAGGACAACAGCACCCGCCTCACAGGCTAAGAGGCTGTGTGTGAAAAGCCCGCAGCACAGGATCTGGCACGCGTGGACGTGCGGGATGGGAGGAGGGGATTTCCCAGCTCCTTATCTCTGCAGGGACTGGCCTTGGCCTAGGGAACACCAGCTGTCCAGGGAGGGGGAGCTTTCCCTGAGCCCACCGATGTGTGGCAGGCAGAGGAGAGCAAGCTACTTCTGGGAGGGGAGTTGTGGGGAAGGGCAAGTTAGTCTTTACTGAGGGTGGCAGTGAGCTGGCACTTTGGTCTCACCTTGGCTGCAGAAACCCACCCTGCTCCCGTCTTATTTCCTGGGGATTTCAGCTGTGTGCAGGCACAGATGCATCTCCCAAGTGCCTCATGCTTGCCTTGACCTCCTCTCCTTCCTCTGGCCAGTCCTGAACCTCTTGGTGATCCACGGCGGCACCTCTGTGTCCTACATCCTTCTCTGGCCATCTCCTTCCCTCCTTCCAGCCCTCCCTCTAGGACCCTGACCCCAACCATCCTTCATCCCCATGGGGACATTCAGTCCACTGACTCATCACCCTCCCCTGTCCCTCTGTGAGAGAAGGAGCAGGCAGAGAGGATCTTGCAAGAGCCTTCAGCAACTCTCTTCCACCCATCCTGTTGCTTGCTTCTTTTTTTTTTTCAAAAAAATAGAGATGGGGTCTTGCTATGTGGCTGGTCTCAAACTCCTGGGCTCAAGTGATCCTCCTGCCTCGGCCTCCCAAAGTGCTGGATTACAGGCGTGAGCCACCACACCCGGCTCCGTTCCCTTTCTAAGCAGGGTGCTCCTTTTCTTGCCATTCCCCCCATCCTCCTTCCTCTCCCACAGCTCACTTCCCTCTCTACTGAATCTGCTGAAGATCATGCAGCTGCTGTTCCTGCCTCTAAAACCCTCTCTTGGCTGGGTGTGGTGGGTCACATATGTAATCCCAGCACTTTGGGAGGCTGAGGCAGGAGAATCACTTGAACCCGGGAGGTGGAGGTTGCAGTGAGCCGAGATTGCGCCACTGCACTCCAGCCTAGGTGATAGAGCAAGACTCTGTCCCCTCCCTCCACCAAAAAAATAAAGCCCTCTCTGCATCCATTCCACTCTCCACTCTTGCTCATTCTCTCCTGCCCTCTAAAAGATGATCTGTCTTTGGCAGATTCAATCACTTGCCTTTCTCATTCTCTCCTGAGCCCACTATTCCACTCTGGTCCCCACCACTTCCCCCAAAACTGCTTTGAACCATCGCACTGCAACCTGTTGCTTAGCCCCTCCATCTAGTCTCAGGCGTTAGGACTGACTTCCCAGCAGAGGTTGGTGCAACCAATCACCTCCTTTAGTAAGTTTCTCCCTGGGCTTCACCTCTTCACCTGTGGGCTTTCCACCTGTCTCTCTTTTTTTTTTTTAAGACAGTCTCCTCTGTTGCCGGGCTGGAATGCCGTGGCGCAATCTCAGCTCACTGCAACCTCTGCCTCCTGGGTTCAAGCGATTCTCCTGCCTCAGGCTCCCAAGTAGCTGGGATTACAGGTGCCCGCCACCACACCCGGCTAATTTTTGTATTTTTAGTAGAGTCGGGGTTTCACCATGTTGCCCAGGCTGGTCTCGAACTCCTGACCTTACATGATCCACCCACCTCGGCCTCCCAAAGTGCTGGGATTACAGGCGCGAGCCACCGCACCTGGCAGTCTCCCTAATTTAATTCAGTGCCACTGCGGGCAGGTGGGGTGTGGCCTGGTTGGGCAGTATAGAGCTACCAGCTACCAATGGTGTTCAGCCCTCAGGGTCGAGCGTGGGTTGTCTCAGCCCCTCGCAGGCAGGGCTGGAGTTCCTTCTGGTACGAGTTGGAGGACCCAGCTCCCCCATCCCTCTGCAACCCCAGGCCCCCCACCAGGTCTCCTCTGGTTCAGCCTGGTGCCTTCCAGCACCCCTGGCCCCCAGAAATCCCTGGTCCACAGCTCCCTTGACCTGAGGCCTGAAATTGACCCACTGCCCCCTGAGGCTTGGTCCAAGTCCAAGTATGCCTTCCTCTCCAGCCAGATGCCTGCCTGCCACTCAGCATGTCAGAGCAGGCAGGGCCTCTAGATTTTAATGGGGAAACTGAGGCACTGAGGGCAGATGTGATGTCCCCAGTTGGGAAAACATTAAAGACATTCTGGGCTTCTCTCTCTTTTTTTTAGAGACAAGATCTCACTCTGTCATGCACGCTGGAATCATGGCTCACTGCAGCCTCCAACTCCTAGGCTCAAGGGATCCTCCCACCTCAGCCTCCCGAGTAGCTGGGAGTACAGGTGTTCGTCCCCACCATGTCTGGCTAATTTAAAAAAATGTCTTTGCAGGATGGGATCTTGCTATGTTTCCCAGGCTGGTCTCAAACTCCTGGGCTCAAGTGATTTTCCCATCTTGGCCTCCCAAAATACTGGGATTATACGTATAAGCCACCACGTCTGGCCTGAGTCATCTCTTTTGATCCAGAACAAAACCAGTCCAGGAGTGGCTGTACTCCCCAGGAGTGTACACTGGGGAGGCCTACAGCTCCAGGGTGCAGTGGGGCTCTTGCAATTTAATGACTGATTCATCTTCAAAAAAGCACAATCTCAGCCAGGCGTGGTGGCTCATGCCTGTAATCCCAGCACTTTGGGAGGTTGAGGTGGGCTGATCACCTGAGGTCAGAAGTTTGAGATCAGCCTGGCCAACAGGGTGAAACCCTGTCTCTACTAAAAATACAAAAATTAGCCAGGTGTCGTGGTGCACACCTGTAATTCCAGCTACTTGGGAGGCTGAGGCAGGCGAATCACTTGAACTCGGGAGGTGGAGATCTCAGTGAGCCAAGATCGTGCCATTGCACTGCAGCCTGGGCAACAAGAAGCGAAACTCCATCTTAAAACAAAACAAAACAAAACAAAAACAAAAAAAGCATAATCTCTTTCAGAATTTTTACCTTCTTGGTGTGGTTCTGTTAGGAAAGGCTTCCATGGGAACCTTCAATAAGTGACCTAAAAAAAAATCTCAGAGCAATTCCTTTTTTTTTTTTTTCAGACAGCATCATGTTCTGTCACCCAGGCTGGAGTGCAGTTGCACAATCTCAGCTCACTGCAACCTCCACCTCCTGGGCTCAAGCCTTCCTCCTGCTTTGGCCTCCTGAGTAGCTGAGACTACAGGTGCATGCCACCGTGCCCGGCTAATTTTTAAATTTTTTGTAGAAACGGGGTCTTGTTATGTTGCCCAGGCTGACCTCAAACTCTTGGCCTCAAGCAATCCTCCTACCTTGTCCTCCCAAAGTGCTGGGATTACAGGGGTGAACCGCTGTTCCTGGTTTAGAGCCTTTTTTTTTTTTTTTTGCTTTGTGGTTTTGAGACGGAGTTTCACTCTTGTTGCCCAGGCTGGAGTGCAACGGCATGATCTCGGCTCACTGCAACCTCCGACTTCCGGTTTCAAGCGATTCTCCTGCCTCAGCCTCCCAAGTAGCTGGGATTACAGGCATCCGCCATCATGCCCAGCTAATTTTTTTGTATTTTTAGTAGAGACGGGGTTTCACCATGTTGGGCAGGCCGGTCTCGAACTCCTGATCTCGTGATCTGCCCGCCTCGGCCTCCCAAAGTGCTGGGATTATAGGCATGAGCTACCACATCCGGCCCTAGAGCCATTCTTAACAGGGTTTGTCCCCCTGGAAACTTCCCGAAGCCTCACCCTCCCAGGAATTCCCTGCTAAGTGCCACAGTCATCTCTTCACCACTCGGTTTCCACTCTCCCATCCTTGCACCGAGATCCCACTGTTAGGCCTTTTTCAAGCACGGACCTTCTCATGCTCAGTCTCTCTGTGGTGTGGAAGTGTCTACTGGGTGGGCCTCACAGAAGGTTCCAGGCCCTGGTACAAGCCCAAGGGAAATGATGATCCAAAATGGACTCCGATAAAGTTTCTGCCACTCTGCATTGGGGGCTTTTGGTAGGAGTCCAGTTCAATTTTATAAAAATAAAAATACATGTCTCGCACTTCTGAGTTTGCAGACTCAGGTCCATTCTGTATTTGCAAACGAGGACAAAAAGAAAGGTGGCTGGGCGCGGTGGCTCACGCCCGCCTGTAATCCCAGCACTTTGGGAGGTCAAGATGGGTGGATCACTTGAGGCTGGCCAGGAGTTGGAGACCAGCCTGTCCAACCAGCCTGGCCTTTCACCATGTTAGGGTGCCTAAAAATACAAAAATTAGCCGGATGCTGTGGCACACGCCTATAATCCCAGCTACTCAGGAGGCTGAGGCAGGAGAATCATTTGAACCTGGGAGGTGGAGGTTGCAGTGAGCCGAGATCATGCCATTGCACTCTAGCCTGGACAATAAGACCTAAACTCCATCCCAAAAAAAAAAAAGGCAATTGGGGGAAAACAGTCCTTCCAGCTCACCTAGCACTGCCCATCTTTTTCCATATTCAGATCACATGGCGAGGCAGGTATGCTTGTCCATCTTGGCGGTAAGGAAGTGAAGGCTCAGATTCCCATGGCTAGTCAGGCAGGTACAGGGACTTGAACAAGATGGCACTTTCCCATGGCCCACATGCTGCCTAAGACCCTGAAGGCTGACTCCTGGACACTGTCCCCAGCCACCTGCCTCTCTGCAACTATCTGCCACCCCTCCACCTGCCCTGGGACAACTGCCTCCAGATGAAGGGGCCTGCTATTGCCTCTGCCTCCCCCAGCAGACCCCAGCTTCCACTCTGATTCGCCTCGGAACTGCTGGTGCTGGCCCAGGCCAGGCTTTGGGCACTGTGTGAGGGAGGGTTTGAGAAAAGCCCATTCTGGTGCAGGAATAGCACTCAAAGACTTCTGGTGAACCCTCCGAGACGCCCAGGAGCCTGGACATGTTCCCAGCCCAGCATGACTAGTGGCATGAGTAAGTGTGGAGCTGGTTCTCCAGGTGGATACCTGGCTTGGGTGCCAACGCCTGGAAAGGGGCTGGCAGGTCCATCCCTGAGGGCTGGGGCCACGGCCACCTGCTAGCCCTGGGACACAGAGTATTAATACGTCACTCACACTGAGCCTCAGTTTCCCCCTCTGTAAGGTGAGCTCTAGCGTCTACCTCCTAGGTGTGAAGACTAAATGAGATGCCTCCTCTGTCTGCACTCCGCTGTAACCCTAGTTCCTAGAATACCACCTTGCCCCAGCAGGATCTCCCGAAATATGTGTGAAAGGTACCTGCATAAAGCACCCAGTGCAGGGCCAGAAAGCCAGTGACCTCTCAGCCGGGTGTCCACTGGAGGCACACTGACTGCATTGTGCTGCTGCAGTTTCCACTGTCTCCACCTTTCCAACATCATCTGACCACTCTGCCCCTCTGAGAGCTCTGGAAACACACTTATGGCATCCAGTGACCCCTCAACCCCTGCCGTTCCCCCGCCAAACACAACCCACCCTCCTGTCTGCCTCTCAAAGTCCCATCTTCCCCTGAGGCCCAAGCAGGGCCTTCCTTACTCCAGGCAACCCTCTCCAACTACCTCTCACCCTCCTGATCCCCCTTTTGGGGGCTCCTGTGGCCTGTCGGCAGCTGCCACAACACTGTACCCTAAGTACTTTTTTTTTTGAGATAGAGTCTCAACCTGTCGCCCAGGCTGGAGTGCAGTGGTGCTATCTCGGCTCACTGCAACCTCTGTCTCCCGGGTTCAAGTGATTCTCCTGTCTCAGCCTGCCAAGTAGCTGGGATTACAGCTGCGTACCACCATGCCTGGCTAATTTTTGGATTTTAAGTAGACACGGGGTTTTACCATGTTGGTCAGGCTGGTCTTGAACTCCTGACCTCAAGTGATCCTCCTACCTTGGCCTCCCAAAGTGCTGGGATTACAGGTGTGAGCCACCATGCCTGGCCCACCCTGAAGGCTCTGGCCAGCCCTTAGTGCTCACCATGTGGCATGTCGCCCTGCAGGGACAGCCTCTGCAAATCTGGGTTTGGGAGGCCAGAACACAGCCCTTGGTGGAGATGGAGGTGGATGGGTGGCTTAAAAAGGGTCAGGAGGCCGGGCAAGGTGGCTCATGCCTGTCATCCCAGCATTTTGGGAGGCCGAGGCAGGAGGATCACTTGATGCCAGGAGTTTGAGACCAGCCTAGCCAACATGGTGGAACCCCATCTCTACTAGAAATACAAAAATTAGCCAAGCATGGTGGCATGTGCTTATAATCCCAGCTACTCGGGAGGCTGAGGCAGGAGAATCGCTTGAACCTGGGAGGTGGAGGTTGCAGTGAGCGGAGATCGTGCCACTGCATTCCAGCCTAGGCAATAAAGTGAGACTTGGTCTCTCTCTTTCTATATATATATAATGTAAAAAAAAGGGTCAAGAGAGGCACTGCGCTGTTTAAGGCGGGGTAGACACCCCCCACATCTTACCACCACGCTTGTGGTTCCCATGCAGACACCCCTCCTTCTGTGGTTAGGAACCCACTCGCCTCCAACCTCATCTATTCACTGAGGTCAACCACACCCCCTTTATCAGGAGGAGGGGGTGCACTGACCCGGCCTGGCCCCTCCCTCCTGAACCCAGACTGGGTAAAACTTAGAAGTCACTGGCACCACCACTCCTTTCTCTGCCCCAGGATGTGGGGCCACATTCAAGCTTAGCCTTCCTCCATCTATCTGGGGCAGGTGCCCAGGTGAGGTGGCTAAACAGAAGGGCAGGAACCCAGGCTGGGCATGGTGGCTCACGCCTGTAATCCCAACACTTTGGGAGGCCGAGGTGGGTGGATCACTTGAGGTCAGGAGTTTGAGACCAGCCTGGCCAACATGGTGAAACCCTGTCTCTACTAAAAATACAAAAAATAGCCAGGCATGGTGGCAGTTGCGTGTAATCTCCCTGTCATCAGGAGGCTGAGGCAGGAGAATCACTTGAACCCAGGAGGTGGAGGTCGCAGTGAACTGAGATCACACCACTGCACTCCAGCCTGGGCAACAGAAAAGGACTCTGCCTCATTAAAAAAAAAAAAAAAAAAAAAAAAAGAAGGGCAGGGGCCTGGCTTCTGTTCCCAGACCCCAGAACTTGTGCCCCACAGCAGGCTTAGCTCCAGCCCCCAGCACCATGACCTGGCCCTATTCCCAGTGACCCCTCCACAGCCAGTGCCTCTTACCAGGCTTTCGGATGAGTCCTTGGAAAGGCCTAGAAGAGAAACAGAGGCAGGGATGTCAGGGGGAAGGGCCTGGGGATGAGGAAGACACCCCTGGGATGCAGTGGCCTCAGTCTCCCCTGGGAACACCCCAGACCTACGGCAGCAGAATCTGCATTTTAATAAGCTGCCCTGGGGCTCTGTGTGCGTGGGACACTGACACGATGTGGCAGGGTGCTGGCATTGGCAGTGCCACTCTGCAGGATGCAGACCTGGGCCTTGGGTAGGCTCTGCCCTGGCTGGCCCCAAGACCTTGGGTAAATCCCTCTGATGGGGGCTAAAGGCATTTCCTGGGGGCTGGGGCTACAGTGAGCAGGTGTTGCTGAACAGGTTGAAGATGCCCTCGAAGGCTGCCCTTGCCATGGTGGGGTGACCAGTCCCACTTCTGAAGGACACCTTGCACTCAGGCTGGCCTGCAGTCCCTTTCTGGCCACCCCCAGGACCCAGGATGGTGCCAGGAGAGCCACCTTGTCCAGTGGGGAGGGCAGGACCTAGGGAAAGGCTAAGGATTCGCAGGTGTAAGCCCCCATCTGAGCTAGTCCTGCCTCTTCACCCTCACCCTTCCGCCTGAGTACCTGGTGACTGTGAACGTGATCTTGTTGGCCATGGCGAGAATCCTCTCCAGGTTCTGGGAGCCGAAGGGCTTTCGGAACAGGATTCCTGGTGGCAGCTCCTCGATGATCATGGAGCCGGGGTTACTCTTGATCCACTTGTAGGGGACCTGAACCGGGTACTTGATGCCCAAGGCTTCCCCTGTGGGTGAGAGGCAGGGTCCTGCCCGTCAGGAGTGAGAGGCAGCATGGGGTGTGTGTACATGGGATTGCGGGGGTGTGATGGAAAGACATGCGTGCAGGATAGTGAATGATACGAGAAAGCTCTTATGTAGCATTGTGGGAAGGTGTAGGCATTACAATCTAAGCTATTTGATCAGAACATTAAAAAAAGGCCAGCATGGTGGCTCATGCCCGTAATCCCAGCATGTTGGGAGGCCAAGGCAGGAGGATCACTTAAGTCTAAGATTTCGAGATCAGCCTGGGCAACATAGCAAGATCCTGTCTCTACTACAAATTTCTAAAAAACAGCTGGACATGGTGGTGCATGCCTGTAGTTCCAGCCACTTAGGAGGCTGAGGCAGGAGGATTGCTTGAGCCCAGGAGTTTGAGGCTGTAGTGAACCATGATCACGCCACTGTACTCCAGCATGTGTGACAGAATGAGACCCTGTCTCAAAAAAAAAAAAAAAGAAAAGAAAAAGAAAAAGCCACACCAATATGCTCCCATGTCGTATGCTCCTTTTTTTTTTTTTTGAGACAGATTTTCGCTTTTGTTGCCCAGGCTGGAGTGGAATGGCACGATCTCAGCTCACTGCAACCTCTGCCTGCCAGGCTCAAGCGATTCTCCTGCCTTAGCCTCCTGCGTAGCTGGGACCACAGGTGTGCACCACTGCACCTGGCTAATTTCTTTTTTGTATTTTCGGTAGAGATGGGGTTTCACCATGTTGCCCAGGATGGCCTTGAACTCCTGAGCTCAAGCCTCCAAAAGTGCTGGGATTACAGGCATGAGCCACCGAGCCGGGCCCCTGTCTATTAAATTCTGTGTGTAGTTGTTGAAAGTGTGTCTCACCTCATTTGTCTGCAAGGCTCATGAGTACAGGGACTGTGTCTGTTTTATTCACAGCAATATCCCCAGTGCCTGAGACAGTGCCTGGCACATAGTAAATGCTCAAGAAATACATGTAAAGGGGTGAATCGTTTCTCCAGAAATCCCCTCGGCTGGAACTGGGAAACCTGCCACTTCTCTGTCCACAGCAGCTACATGTCCCTCCCCAGGGGTTCTGCGCTGGTTACCGTATGTCTTATTGAAAAGCTCCTGGACCTGCTCCCTTAGCGTGTTGGCAATGTCAATCCGTAAGAGCCTCGCGTCGTAATTTTCTGCAAAGCGCAAAATGATTATGGGTTTGGGCTGTTCAGTGAAAAGGCACTTGGTGACTTTTAAGGAAGATGATTTTCTAATTATGGGGAACTCCTTCTCTGGCAATTAACGGATCTTTGGAGTGGGCCCCTCAGGTCCTTCAGCACCAACGTCTTGATGGAGATGTGTTTTTTCCAGAAGGACATGCACTGTTGCCACAACAGTGATGAGTTGGAAATTCAGTTAATTGTTGACATTTGAAAACCACCAAATCAATAAATAAGCCCGGAGGGGAGGGACACCATAGAGTGCAGAGTCCTGTGCCCTGGGCTGGCAGGCAGGGGGTATGGGCTTCATGAAGTCACTGGGGGGCTGGAGACAAAGGAGGGAACGGAAGCCCAGCTGATCCAGCAGATGGTGGAGGACGGGCAGTCCCCACAGACACAGGGGACACGCCTGGCAGCTCCCAATGCAACCTCCACCTCCCAGGCTCAAGCAATTCTCCTGCCTCAGCCTCCTGAGTAGCTGGGACCACAGCTGTGTGCCACCATGCCTGGCTAATTTCTTCTTTGTGTTTTTGGTAGAGATAGGGCTTCGCCATGTTGCCCAGGCTGGCTGTGAACCCCTGAGCTCAAATGATCCACCTGCCTCAGCTGGGATTACAAGTATGAGCCACCCAGCCACCCTCACCCAGAGAGTGTTCATTAAAAACCCCCAAGTGTGGCGAGGCGTGGCAGCTCATGCCTGTAATGCCAACACTTTGGGAGGCCGAGGCGGGAGGATCACCTGAAGGAAGGAGTTGGAGACCAGTCTGGCCAACATGGTGAAACCCCATCTCTACAACCCCGTGTCTACCAAAAAACTACAAAAATTAGTCGGGCATGGTGGTGTGTACCTGTAATCCCAGCTACTTGGGAGGCTGAGGCAAGAGAATCCCTTGAACCTGGGAGGTGGAGGTTGTAGTGAGCCAAGATCACACCACTGCATTCCAGCATGGATGACAGAGTAAGACTCTGTCTCAGAAAAAACAACAACAACAACAACAAAAAACAAAAAGCTGGGTGCAGTGGCTCATGCCTGTAATCCCAACACTTTGGGAGGCTGAGGCTGGCAGATCATCTGAGGTCGAGAGTTCAAGGCCAGCCTGTCCAACATGGTGAAATCCCGTCTATACTAAAAAAAAATACAAAAATTAGCCGGGTGTGGTGGCGTGCACCTGTAATCCCAGCTACTCAGGAGGCTGAGGCAGGAGAATCGCTTGAACCCAGGAGGCAGAGGTTGCAGTGGGCTGAGATTGCGCCATTGCATTCCAGCCTGGGCAACAAGAGTAAAACTCCATCTCAACAAACAAACAAACAAAAAAGACAAGTGCCCACATGTGCCGGAGGGATCCTAGACCACCATTGCTCTCTCCCCCCACTCTTTTTTTTTGAGACAGGGTGACAGGGTCTTGCTCTGTTGCCCATGCTGGAGTGCAGTGACACGATCCTGGCTCACTGCAAACTCTGCCTCCCAGGTTCAAGTGATTCTCCCACCTCAGCCTCCCAAGTAGCTGGGATCACAGGTGCATGCCACCTCGCCTGACTAATTCTTGTATTTTTTTGGTAGACACGGGGTTTCGCCATGTTGGCCAGGCTGGTCTTGAACTCCTGGCCTCAAGTGATCCACCCATCTCGGCCTCCCAAAGAGCTAGGATTACAGATGTGAGCCACTGCACTCAGCCTCTGATTTCTTTTCTTAAAAATAGACCTAGAGATGGGTTCTATGTTGCCCAGGCTGGTCTCGAACTTCTGGCCTTGAGCAAGCCTCCTGCCTTGACCTCCCCAAGTGCTGGGATTACAGGCGTGAGGTGCCGCGCCTGGCTCTTATTCTGATTTCAAAGCACTAAGACCACAGCTGATTGCTGAATAAGGAGTGGGCATGTCAGCTACCTTCCTGGAGGGGGGCAGGCAGGCTCCTGTGCCCTGTAGCCTCCCAACCCCCAATATCCCCCACCGTCCACCTGTAGGCACCCCCTCTCCCCTGGAGTCTCTAACACAGAGCTGACAGGGTACAGCCGGGCCTGGGCTGCCAACCTGGCTTGCCTGGTCCCTTAGGCCCTGAAGTTGGGGGCCAGCTCCTCCCCACTTCCAGCCTGGCCTTCCAAACCCAAACCAGGTCAAGGTCCTGGTGCTGGGACAACAGACCTCCCCCTGAGCTCAACTTTACCTTGAAAGCCCTGTCTCTTCAGGCTCTCGCCCACCAGAGGGTCCCTGGAATCCCTCTCTGGGGGCAGGGCAGGGGGAGAGAAGCCAAGTGATGAGGCAGTTCCTGGGACCCAAGATGGCATCATTAGGGGAAACCTAATGTGGGAGTGTGGGCAGAATGCCAGGGTCAGGGTGGGAGCAGGACAGAGGCAGCAGGAGGAGGGGCTGGTGGCAGAGGCCTGGGGCCCTCCCTTGCCCACCCGCACCATGGCCCGCGACCCCGTGCTGGGTACCTTGACTATCCACGATGGGCTCTTTGACTCCCTCAGTGAGCAGCTTGGGCCTGGACAACACAAGCGGGGCTATCACAGAGGTCCCTCCAAGCATCTCTGGGACTGCCCAGCCCTCCCCTCTGGGCCTCGGTCTGCACATCCCTGCAATGGACCCTCCTGGCTCCGCACAGTTAGGCCTGGAGTCCCTGCTGCCCCACGTGTGGAAACTGGGGGACTGCCCTGGGCTTGAAGGATCCAGCCAGGAGTGAGACCTGCCCAGTCCTGAACAGGTCCGTCTGATTATCTCACTCCTGCTCCAGGGACATTGCACGATTGTCATGCCTGGGATTGGAGCAGGCGGCCTCAGGGGGCCTCCCGTGGAGCTGGTTTAAAGTGTAGAAACAAGGTCTGGTGCAGTAGCTCACGCCTGTAATCCCAGCACTTTGGGAGGCCGAGGAGGGCGGATCACTGGAGGTCAGGAGTCTGAGACCAGCCTGACCAACATGGTGAAACCCATCTCTACTAAAAATACAAAAATTAGCTGGATGTGGTGGCAGGCTCCTATAATCCCACCTACTCGGGAGGCTGAGGGAGGGGAATCGCTTGAACCCAGGAGGCGGAGGTTGCAGTGAGCTGAGATAGCGCCACTGCGCTCCACCCTGGGTGACAGAGTAAGACTCTGTCTCAAAATGAAAGAAAAGAAAAGAAAAGGAGTAGAAACAGTTGGGGCCCACTGCATAGCAAGAACTCCAAGCTTCTGGAAAGGTCTGAGATCTACGGCTCACATCTGAGAGCTGCTGTGTCACTGCAGTCGGAAGCGCCAGTGACCAAGCCCAGCTTTGTATTATACTAATGTCTTTAGCTCCACAGACTCCAGAAAGCCCTGTCCAGACATGAGTCAACGTTCTTTATCATACCGCACTGCTTCTAAAGTCTCCATCTTCAGCACAACTTGTCCTGTTAGAGCAAGCCTGTTGGGGGGCTGGGGTTTGTGGTGGGCAGAGGACACTGGGAAAATCATGCTGGCCAGAAGGGGGCTGTCAGGGGATGGCAGGGTGAGCCATGGAGTGGAGAGGTAATTAGCTCTCTGGAGAGGTAATGGGCCTGGAGAGGTAATGAGCTCTCTGTCACAGGGGTAATCAAGCAGCAGCACTGAGGAGTCTCTGCCCGGGAGTGAGCCCAAAGGCCAAACTCTCAGGGAGGGTACTCCCTGGGTCCCCAGTAGATGAGGATTTGGTGCCCGCTCTGGCAGTGGGCATCTCTTAGGCTTTTGTACAGAGCCAGGCACAGAGCTGGGGTCACGGGGCCAGGGCTGGGAGGGGGAAGTATAGCCCTGCCTTGAACCACAATCTCAGGAGCTAGAAAAGGCTTCGGATTGACCGGGCGCAGTGGCTCATGCCTGTAATCTCAGCACTTTGGGAGGCCAAGGTGAGCAGATCACGAGGTCAGGAGATTGAGACCATCCTGGCTAACACGGTGAAACCCCGTCTCTACTAAAAAATACAAAAAATTAGCCAGGTGTGGTGGCAGGCGCCTGTAGTCCCAGCTACTGGGGAGGCTGAGGCAGGAGAATGGCATGAACTTGGGAGGCGGAGCTTGCAGTGAGCTGAGATCTTGCCACTGCACTCCAGCCTGGGCGTCAGAGCGAGACTCTGTCTCAAAAATAATAATAATAATAATAATAATCAAATAGAGATGGGGTTGCTATGTTGACCAGGCTGGTCTCGAACTCCTGGCCTCAAGCGACCCTCTTGTTTTGTCCTCCCAAAGTGTTGGGATTACAGGTGTGAGAATTTTTAAAATTTTTTTTAGAGATGGGGTCTCGATACAGTGCCCAGGCTCGTCTCAAACTCCTGGGCTCAAGTGACCCTCCTGTCTGGGCTTCCCAAGGTGTTGGGATTACAGGCATGGGCCATCATGCCCGGCCAGAATGTATTTACATTTTTTTTGAGACAGGGTCTTACCCTGTCACCCAGATTGGAGTACAGTGGTGCGATCATGGCTCACTGCAGCCTCGACCTCCTGGCTCAAGTGATCCTCCCACCTCAGCCTCCTGAGTAGCTGGGACTATAGGTGCTCACCACCAAGCCTGGCTAATTTTTTTTTTCCCCCAGAGATGGGGTTTCACCACATTGCTCAGGCTGGGAATTTGTTGAATGAAGCGTTCCTTCAATCAGTACAGTACTATACATGTATACAGTAGAGCCAATTACTATACTATAATTATACATAATCTCTTGTGAATCTTTATTTCTGTATGTTTTCACACATCTGATGGGCCATATGTCTATCACGAGTTTATCCTTAAACCACCTGAAATGTGACCTTCCCTTTTAATTTTATTTATTTTTTTGAGACGAGAGTGTTACTCTGTCCCCCAGGCTGAAATGCAGGGGTGTGATCTCGGCTCACTGCAACCTCCGCCTCTCGGATTCAAGCGATTCTCCTGTCTTCGCCTCTTGAGTAGCTGGGATTACAGGTGCATGCCACCATGCCTGGCTCATTTTTTTTTTTTTTTTTTTTTTTGAGATGGTGTTTTGCTCTTGTTGCCCAGGCTGGAGTGCAATGGCATGATCTCGGCAACTTGTGCCTCCTGGGTTCAAGCAATTCTCCTGCCTCAGCCTCCCGTGTAGCTGGGATTACAGCCACCCACCACCATGCCTGGCTAATTTTGTATTTTTTAGTAGAGACAGGGTTTCTCCATATTGGTCAGGCTGGTCTTGAACTCCCGACCTCAGGTGATCTGCCCGCCTCAGCCTTTCAAAGGGCTGGGATTACATATATGAGCCACCGTGCCCTGCCTTAATTTTTGTATTTTCAGTAGTCCTGATCTCAAGTGATCTGTCCACCTCAGCCTACCAAAGTGCTGGGATTACAGGCATGAGCCACCATGCCGGCTCAGTCTTCCTTTTAATATGCCCAGACACACCGGGCGTGTGGCTGCATTTCATCCTGGCCTGCTGAAGCCTTTGATTCTACTGCAGGATCACAACTCTTGCTCTCCAGCCCTGTTGTGTAGCTTTTTGCTATCTGCAGCAGACTCCCTCCTGGCATAGAGCAGGCCCTGCAGAAGAGCTCCCTGTCCCAGCAGATCTCCTCACCACTGTATGCAAAAATGACGCTGTGAGTCTCCCAGTTTGAGAACCATCTATTCCCCTGGAGGAACAAACCCTTAAGAGTTTCTTCTTTCTTGCTGCTTTCAACCAAACCAAGCCTATTTTTTTTTTTTTTTTTTTTTTTTGAGACAGAGTCTCCCTCTGTCGCCCAGGCTAGAGTGTAGTGGAGCGATCTCAGCTCAATGCAACCTCCGCCTCCCGGGTTCAAGTAATTCTCGTGCCTCAGTCTCCTGATGACGGGGAGATTACAGCTGGGATTACAGGCGTGAGCCACCACGCCTGGCTAATTTGTGTATTTTTAGTAGAGATGGGATTTCGCCATGTTGGCCAGGCTGGTCTCGAACTCCTGACCTCAAGTGATCTGCCCGCCTTGGCCTCCCAAAGTGCTGGGATTACAGGCGTGAGCCATCGTGCCCAACCATAAACCAAGCCTAAATGTATGCTATTACAGTAACACAGAAGTAACAAACACAAAATGGAAATATCATCTTCCCATTCCCTGTTTTGTTTTTTATTTTTTTGAGGAGGGGTCTTGCTCTGTTACCCAGGCTGGAGTGCAGTGGTGCAATCATAGCTCACTCTAGCCTCCAAACCCCTCCTGGGCTTAAGTGATCCTCCCACCTCAGCCTCCTGAGTAGCTGAGATTACAGGTGTGCACCACCATGCCCAGCTAATTTAAATTCGTTTTGTAGAGATGGGGTCTCGTTATATTGCCCATGCTAGTCTTGAACTCCTGGCCTCAAGTGATCCTTCTGTTTCAGCCTCCTGAGTAGCTGAGACTACAGGCATGTGCTGCCACACCACAGCTTAAAAAAAAAATTTGTAGTGACACAGTCTTGCTATGTTGCCGAGGCTGGTCTTGAACTCCTGGGCTTAAGCAATCCTCCCACCTCAGCTTCCCAAAGTGCTGGGATTATAGGCATGAACCACTGTTCCTGAAATCCCCCAACCACATTTGTACTCAATAACTGCCATTGCCTTCTCCAAAGGGACTTTTTATCCCAGCTGGGCACACAGAGTGTATCCATGCATGCTGCCCCGGGACCTCACTGGCAAAAATGCAACATGCTCAAAGAAACAGAAAGAGCCTGGAGAAGCCGCTGCTGGACTTTCCCATCCTGGGACGATGGGGCATTGCCCCCAGTCCCTGGCCCAGGACACCAACACGCCAGCCTGGAGAACCCGTGAGCTGATGGGATGTTCCCATTCTGCATCTGGGCCAACTGAACACTGCTCTCCTGAGACTGCAAGAGGGGTCAGCTCGGTGGCTTTGGGTCTGGCAGCCCTGGGGAGCCTCATGTCTGCCAACTGCAGCCAAACCGCATTTAACACCTTGCTGTCAAAGAAAAAAAAAAAAGGAGAAAAGAAAGGAGGCCTGGTGCGGTGGCTCATGCCTGCAATCTCAGCACTTTGGGAGGCTGAGGTGGCCAGATCACTTGAGGTCAGTAGTTCAAGACCAGCCTGGCCAACATGGTGAAACCCTGTCTCTGCTAAAAATACAAAAATTAGCCGGGCGTGGTGGCGGGCACCTGTAGTCTCAGCTACTTGAGAGGCTGAGTCAGGAGAATCGCTTGAACCCAGGAGGCTGTGGTTGCAGTGAGCCAAGATTGCACCACTGCACTCCAGCCTGGGAGACAGAGTGAGACTCTGTCTACAGGAAAAAAAAAAAAAAAGAAAGAAATAGTGGCCAGGCGCGGTGGCTCACACCTGTAATCACTTTGGGAGGCCCAGGCAGGAGATGGCTTGAGTACAGGAGTTTGAGAACAGTCTGGGCAATATGGCCAGACCCTATCTCTAAAAAAATAAAATCAATCAATTCAATCAATCAATCAAAAAATTAGCTGGGCATGGTGGCACACACCCGTGGTCCCAGCTATTCGGGTGGCTGAGGCACAAGAATCGCTTGATGGCAATTTGGTGCTGCTCCTGCCCCTGGGTGCTGAGCAGGCCTGGTGCTGTCTCCCGTGGACCTGGTCAGGCCTTACCTCTTGATGACAAACTGGATGCTGTTGCTGGCCTCCAGAATCTTCCAGAGCTTGGCGATCCCGAAGCAGTTGGGTCTGCGGAGGGAGATGCCTTCGGGCAGCCCCACCACAAACAGCTCCTCCGGGTGCATCAGAAACTTGGAGTACAGCACCTTGATGGGTTCCGAGATGCCAATGGCCTTGGCTGCAGAGACATGGCTGCTGTAATTCCAGCCGGTGCCACAGGGCCAGGAATCTCAACCCCTGTGTCCCATGCCTGTGTAGAGGGCAAAGCTGCCTGTCCTTTTGAGGGCCTTCCTGGGAGGTGAGCCAGGCGTGAGCCACCTTGCCCTGCCTATATTACTTATTTGCTTACTGCTTATCTCTCCACACGAGGATGTGTACCCCAGGAGGTGGGGACATCTGTTTGGTCCACTGCTTTTCCCCCAGCCCCTTGCACAGGACCTAGTACACAGTAGGTGCTCAATAAATATTTGTTGAGGCAGGGTGCATTGGCTCACGCCTGTAATCCCAGCTCTTTGGGAGGCCGAGGCAGGAGGATCATTTGAGGTCAGGAGTTTGAGACCTGCCTGGCCATCATGGTGAAACCCCGTCTCTACTAAAAATGCAAAAAAATTAGCCAGGCGTGGTGGTGGGCACCTGTAATCCCAGCTACTCAGGAGGTTGAGGCAGGAGAACTGCTTGAACCCAGGAGGCGGAGGTTACAGTGAGCTGAGATCGCACCACTGCACTCCAGCCTGGGCGACAGAGTGAGGCTCCATCTCAAAAAATTTAAGAGATGGGTCTCTCTATGTTGCCCAGGCTGATCTTGAACTCCCGGCCTCAAGTAATCCCCTTGTCTTGGCTTCCCAAAGTGTTGGGATTATAGGCATGAGCCACCTTAGCCTGCCTATTTTACTTATTTGATTACTATTTATCTATCTCTTCACAGGAGGATGTGCACCCCAGGAGGTGGGGACTTCTGCTTGCTTCACTGCTTTGTCTCCAGCCCCTTACACAGGACCTGGTACACAATCGATGCTCAATAAATAGTTGTTGGATAAATGGACAAATTAATCACAACAGGTGGCTCCTGGGAAGCATGCTGGGCCTTGTTAGAAATAGGGCCTATGGTAGGGCGTGGTGGCTCACGCCTGCAATCCCAGCACTTTGGGAGGCCAAGGCAGGTGGATTACCTGAGGTCAGGAGTTCGAGACCAGCCTGACCAACATGGCGAAAGCCTGTCTCTACTAAAAATACAAAATTAGCCAGGCATGGTGCCACGTGCCTGTAATGTGTGCCTGTAGTGTGTGCCTGTCAGTGTAGATTCTCAGGAGGCTGAGGCAGGAGGATCACTAGAGCCCAAGAGTTGGAGGCTGCAGTGAGCTGTGATCGCACCACTGCACTCCAGCCTGGGCAACAGAGGGAGACCTTATCTCAAAAAAAAAAAAAAAAAAATGGCCGGGCACAGTGGCTCATGTCTATAATCCCAGCACTTTGGGAGGCCGAGGCAGGTGGATCACCAGAGGTCAGGAGTTTGAGACCAGCCTGGCCAACATGGTGAGGCTGAGGCAGGAGAATTGCTTGAACTCAGGAGGTGGAGGTTGCGATGAGCCGAGATCGCGCCAAGGTCTTTAAATAAATAAATAGAGCCTACTTGAGGTTTCCAAAAGGAACCCAGCCTTGGATTGGAGTCAGGCATATATTGGGTTTCCTCTACTAGAGGTGGTCAAAATCAAGAAAAGCCTGAGGCCTGCCTGGCCCCCCACTTTCCGTTTGCTCCCTGGGGAGATGAGTCCCAAGCACCACCAGCCCAGCTCCATTTCTTACCTGTCAGCATCTCCATCCCACAATCAGAATCCTCCGATGGCAGGTGCCCAGGCATCGAGTCTGTCATTTCCTCAGAGGTTGGCGAGGGGTCTGAAGACAAAACTCCAAATGACATGGGTGTCTTCTGCCTGTCATACTCCTGTCACAGTCCCTCAGGGCCCACCCAGCCCACTCTCCCCACAGGCAAGGGTCTTTTTCTTTCTTTTTTTTTTTGTTCGAGATGGAGTCTCACACTGTCGCCCAAGCTGGAGTGCAGTGGCGCCATCTCGGCTCATTGTAACCTCTGCCTCCCAGGTTCAAGCGATTCTCCTGCCTCAGCCTCCCGAGTAGCTGGGATTACAGACGTGAGCCACCACGCCTGGCTAATTTTTGTATTTTTAGTAGAGACAGGGTTTCACCATGTTGGTCAGGCTGGTCTCAAACTCCTGAACTCAGGTGATCCACCTGCCTCAGACTCCCAAAGGGCTGGGATTACAAGTGTAAGCCACCGCTCCTGGCCTTTATTTTCTTTTCCTTTTTTTTTTTTTTTTTAGACGAAGTCTCATTCTGTCATCCAGGCTGGAGTGCAGAGGCATGATCTCAGCTCACTGCAAGCTCTGCCTCCCGAGTTCATGCCATTCTTCTGCCTCAGCCTCCTGAGTAGCTGAGACTACAGACACCCGCCACCATGCCCGGCTATTTTTTGTATTTTTAGTAGAGATGGGGTTTCACCATGCTGGCCAAGATGGTCTCAATCTCTTGACCTCGTAATCCACCCGCCTTGGCCTCCCAAAGTGCTGGGATTACAGGGGTGAGCCACCGCACCTGGCCTATTTTCTTTTAATGAGAATCTCAGCCAGGTGCAGTGGCTCAGCCCTGTTATCCCAACCCTTTGGGAGGCCGAGGCAGGAGGATCACTTGAGGCCAGGAGTTCACGACCATCCTGGACAACATAGTGAGACCTCCGTCTCTGTTAAAAAAAAAAAAAAGAGGGGACCTCATTAAAGGTATACAGCAAATGAAACTACGATATGATATATTTTGGCTTTGTAAATCAATGTTTTCACATACTGGTTTTGTTAGATTTATTTTTCCATCAGTGAAAACATTTTTTGAACACAAATTCCTTTTCCAATTAAACAATTTGTAAGTAAAGTTTATTCAAATGTATGTTAAAACATTTAATGTTTGTCTTCTGAAGTTTGTCTTTATGTACACCAAGATATTGTTTGTCTTGTTTTAAATGTATCATTGGATATCACATATTCTATTCGTTGTTTAATAAGGGTAGTGCCCATCTAGGAATGAAGAGTTTTTTAAAATCAAAAACAAGAAGACAAGTGACAAACTCCATGTGGCAGATAAAAGGTTAATGAGCTTCACATATAAAGAACTTCTTCAAATAAATTAAAAAAAAAAAATTTAGGCTGGGCGCGTTGGCTCACGCCTATAATCCCAGCACTTTGGGAGGCCAAGGTGGGCGGATCATGAGGTCAGGAGATTGAGACCATCCTGGCTAACATGGTGAAACCCCATCTCTACTAAAAATACAAAAAATTAGCCGGGCATGGTGGCGGGTGCCTGTAGTCCCAGCTACTCAGGAGGCTGAGGCAGGAGAATGGTGTGAACCCGGGAGGCAGAGCTTGCAGTGAGCTGAGATCTCCCCACTGCACTCCAGCCTAGGTGACAAAGCGAGACTCCATCTCAAAAAAAAAAAAAAAAAAGAAAAAGAAAAAACATTTAAAACATTAAATAATGCACCAAGGACATGAACGAACAATTCACCATTTAGACAGACAAAGGGCCAACAAGGGATGAAAAATATTCATCTTCATTAGTAATAAATGTCATTTGAGATTTGTGAAGTTGTCAAAAATGAAAAATTTAGTTTTGGGTTTTTGTTTTTGAAATGAGGTCTCCCTGTCTTGCGTTGCCCGGGCTGGTCTCAAACTCCTGAGCTCAAACAATCCTCCCACCTGGGTCTCCCAAAATGCTGGGATTATAGGTGTGAGCCACCACATGGGGCCAAGATAAAAATTTAGGATTGTATTTTATGCCTATGAGTGTACAGAAAAATGTACCTCCCTGATAAGCAAAAATTGTAACATTTCCAGGGAGCAATTCAGTACAATGTGTCACAAGCCTTAAAAATCTTTTTAGGCTGGGAGCAGTGGTGGCTCATGCCTGTAATCCCAGCACTTTGGGAGGCTGAGGCAGGAGGACCACTTGAGCTCAGGAGTTCAAGACCAGCCTGGGCAATATAGTGAGACCTCATCTCTACAGAAAGTTTAAAAAAATATTATTTGGGCATGGTGGTACATACCTGTAGTTTCAGCTACTCAGGAGGCTGAGGTTGGAGGATTGCTTGCACAGCCCAGAAGATTGAAGCTACAGTGAGCTTTGGTCACACCACTGCACTCCAGTCTGAGTGACAGAGTGACTCTGCCTCAAAAAAAAAAAAAGAAAAAAGAAAAAAAATTTACTTTTTGGCACACTCCACTTCTAGACATCTATCCTAAGATAATAATCAACATATAAAAATGCACATACAAATATTGACTATAAGAATAAAAAATTTCAGCATTTAAGTTGTACAGGTGAATGTTTAAATTATGGTACACCCATTTGTGTTATTTATTTTAAAAAAATTTTTTGAAGTATAACTATGTAGAAAACTGTCCTAGCATAATGTTAAGCATCGTTCCCAATGTGTTTTAAAATCTGATGCAAAGCAAACAGAAGGCAGGCAGATGGGAAGGAAGGATGGGGGAAAGAAAGAAAGGAACAATGAAAAGGAGAAAAAGGAAGGAAGAGAAAGAAAGAAAGAAAAGAGAGAAAGAAAGAAAAAAGAAAGAAAAGAAAGGAGGAAGGAAGGAAGAAACATAGGGAGGGAAGAGGGAGGAAGGGAGGGAGGCAGAGAGGGAGGGAGGGAAGAAAGAAGAAGAAAGGAAGGAAAAAGGAAAGGAAAAAGAAAAATGAAAGAAAGGAAGCAGAGAAGGTAGGAAGGAGAGAAAAGGAAAGAAATAGGAAAGTAGGGAGGGAGGGAGGAAGGAAGGAAAGAAAAGAGAAAATGGGAAAAAAGACAGCAAAATCTTAACAGTAGTTACTATTGGATTTGAAGGTTACAGGTGCTTTTAATTTTCCTTTTTAATATTTTCTAAATTTGCTATAGGGGTAGAATCACCCCCTCTTGGCAGGTTCTGAGACTTGTCCCTCCTTAATAGAATAAGGAGTTGGGCCGGATGCAGTGGCCCATGCCTGTAATCCCAGAACTTTGGGAGGCTGAGGCAGGTGGATCACAAGGTCAGGAGATCGAGACTATCCTGGCTAACATGGTGAAACCCCATCTCTACTAAAAATACAAAAAAAAAAAACATTAGTCAGGCGTGGTGGGATGCGCCTGTAGTCCCAGCTACTCGGGAGGCTGAGGTGGAAGAATCGCTGAAACCTGAGAGGTGGAGGTTGCAGTGAGCCGGGATTGCACCACTGCACTCCAGCCTGGGTGACAGAGCCAGACTCCATCTCAAAATAAGTAAGTAAATAAATAAATAAATAAATAAATTAAAAAAATGTGAGTTGTCTGCGGGGTACGTGTCTGGTTACATTTGCTCTATAGAACTGCACATCTGCAGAATGCTTTCACTGCCGGAGAAAATTGCTTGCTCCCTTAATGAAAAGTCAATAAAGCTGAAAGAAATCTACTTCTTGGATTTGGGGTGGAAGCCAGAAGACTGGTAAGCATTCTTAAATGCCAGGGAAACTCACCCGGGCACTGAGAGGGGATGGTTGTCAGGATGGACCTGAAATTCTCATGACATTTGCTGTGTGGGCCGTGGGCAGGGCCTCTAGTCACTGCCTCCTGATTTGAAAAGTTAGAGGGGTGAATGAATGCACAGGACCATGATTTCAAGTGGAAATGTCATCACTTTGAAAATAATAGCAACTCATCCTGAACTCCCTACCTTGTCTGTGTGAATGTAGATGAATCCATCAGTGGGGGACTGGGCTAGATGCACTTCCTTTCACACCACATTAATTCTGTGCCCTAAGGCCAGGCACAGTGGCTCACACCTGTAATCCCAGCACTTTGGGAGGCTGAGGCAGGAGGATGGCTGGAAGCCCAGGAGTTTGAGACCAGCCTGGGCAACATAGTGAGATCCCATCTCTACAAAAAATAAAAAGAAAATAAAGTTCTATGCCCTAAATATATGTCCAGCTCAGGCTACATATCTATAGTGCTGGTGAGCCTGCAAGAACACACAGGTTCTGGACCTTGCTTTCAGTTTATTTATAATTCAGTGGAAATGGAAAAATATGAAAAGTTGCCAAGCACAGTGGCATATGCATGTCATCGCAGCTCCTGAGGGGGCTGATACAGGAGGATTGCTTGAGCCTGAGAGTTTGAATCCAGCCTGGGCAACATAGTGAGACTCCCTGTCTTAAAAAAATAGAAAAAGGGGCCAGGCGTGGTGGCTCATGCCTGTAATCCCAGCACTTTGGGAGGCTGTGGCGGGCGGATCACCTGAGGTCAGGAGTTCAAGACAAGCCTGGCCAACATGGCGAAACCCCCTGTCTACTAAAAATACAAAAAAATTAGCCTGGCATGGTGGCATGCGCCCGTAATCCCAGCTACTCAAGAGACTGAGGCAGGAGAATTGCTTGAACCCAGGAAGGACAGGTTGCAGTGAGTCGAGATCACACCACTGCACTCCAGCCTGGAGGACAGAGTGAGACTCCTCTCCAGGGGGTGGGGAAATGCAACTTTTGGCAGGCATGGTGACTCATGCCTGTAATCACAGATTTTTGGGAGGCTGAGGCGGGCAGATCACTTGAGGTCAGGACTTCAAGACCAGCCTGGCCAACACGGTGAAACCCAGTTTCTAATAAAAATCCTAAAATTAGGCCAGGTGCAGTGGCTCACGCCTGTAACCCCAGCACTTTGGGAGGCAGAGGCGGGCGGATCACGAGGTCAGGAGATCGAGACCATCCTGGCTAACAAGGTGAAACGCTGTCTCTCCTAAACATACAAAAAAATTAGCCAGGTGTGGTGGCGGGCGGCTGTAATCCCAGTTACTTGGGAGGCTGAGGCAGGAGAATCGCTGGAACCCAGGAGGCAGAGATTGCAGTGAGCCGAGATCGCGCCACTGCACTCCAGCCTTTTTTTGAGACTCCGTCTCAAAAAAAGCAAAAAACAACAACAAAAAAACCCAACTCGGGTGCTGTCGCTCGGCTGCAGTGGCTGCGGTTGGTGGTGGCTGCGTCGGCCACCTCGAGCTCTCATGCATCCGCCGAGGCGGGGCGGGGCGGGCCGGCCGGGGGCCAAGGGCCCGGGGCTGAAGCCTGAGGGCCGAGGCGGGCGGCGACCGAGGCGGCTCCTGCCAGGGTCGGGCCGGGGGCCGGTGGGTGGCGGCCGTGGCCGGGACGATGACTCTGGAGTCCATGATGGCGTGTTGCCTGAGCGATAAGGTGAAGGAGTCCAAGCGGATCAACGCCGAGATCCAGAAGCAGCTGCGGGGGACAAGCGCGACGCCCGGCGCCAGCTCAAGCTGCTGCTGCTCTTCACGGGCGAGAGCGGGAAGAGCACCTTCATCAAGCAGATGCGCATCATCCATGGCGCCGGGTACTCGGAGGAGGACAAAAGGGGCTTCACCAAGCTCGTCTACCAGAACATTTTCACCGCCATGCAGGCCATGATCCGGGCCATGGAGACGCTGAAGATCCTCTACAAGTTGGAGCAGAACAAGGCCAATGCGCTCCAGATCCGAGAGGTGGACGTGGAGAAGGTGACCACCTTTGAGCATCGGTACGTCAGCGCCATCAAGACCCTGTGGGACGACCCCGGCATCCACGAGTGCTACGACCGCAGTCGCGAGTACCAGCTCTCAGACTCAGCCGAGTACTGCGTGACCGACGTAGACTGCATCGCCACCTCGAGCTACCTGCCCACCCAGCAGGACGTGCTGCGGGTCCGCGTGCCCACCACCGGCATCTTTCGACCTGGAGAACATCATCTTCAGGATGGCGGATGTTGGGGGACAGCGGTCGGCGCAGAGGAAGTGGATCCACTGCTTTGAGAACCTGACGTCCATCCTGTTTCTCGTCGCCCTCAGTGAATACGACCAAGTCCTGGTGGAGTCGGACAACGAGAACCGGATGGAGGAGAGCAAAGCCCTGTTCCGGACCATCATCGACTACCCCTGGTTCCAGAACTCCTCCGTCATCCCCTTCCTCAACAAGAAGGACCTGCTGGAGGACAATATCCTGTACTCACACGTGGTGGACTACTTCCCCGAGTTCGAAGGGCCCCAGCAGGACGCCCAGGTGGCGCGGGAGTTCATCCTGAAGATGTTAGTGGACATGAACCCCGACAGCGACAAGATCATCGACTCCCACTTCACGTACGCCACCGACACGAAGAACATCCGCTTCGTGTTCGCGGCCGTGAAGGACACCATCCTGCAGCTCAGCCTCAAGGAGTACAACCTGGTCTGAAAGCGCCCAGGCCCAGGGAGACGGGACGGAGACAAGGGCCGGGACAAACCTTCCTTCACACCCAACCCGCGGCTGCAGGCCAGGCGGCGCTGCTGAGCCCGGGCGGGGCCTCTGCCAGCGGAGGATTTTTTTTTTTTTTTTTAATATTTTTAACAAATGGTTTTTATTTCACAGTTATCAGGGGATGTATATCTGTCTGCACACTTCGCGCACCTCCTCACCTTTTGTCAACGTCAAAGGGAGCCTTTTTCTGGCCTTGACTTACGGTTCGCTTTTTTCTAAAAAAAAAAAAAAAAAGAAAAAAAGGAAAAAGAAAAAACCCAACGAAACCTAAAACACACGTGCGCCCGGTGTCCCCAGCGACTCTGGGCCTCACAGAGCCCCTTGCCAGCCAGCATGGGGGTCCCCACCCCGCAGCCTCCCGTGGCTGTCCTTCCAACCCCACATGCTTTTTCTTTCTCTTCCCCGCTTCTTTTCTTCTTCAACACGAAAGGCATGGAGACTCGGGGACTGATATTTTCCCCCCTTTTTTAAGTTATTGACGCCCAGTGCGCCTCTCCTCTTCACAATTCAATGCTGTGTTTTGCCCACTGGACTCCTGAAGAGGGGGTGGGGCACTCCCTCAGTCGCCCACCCTGGGAAGTGCCTAAACTTTTTTTTTTTTTTTAAGTAAAAAGAACGCCTCACTGCACAGGTTCAAGAAATGCCCAGGGTCCTGTCTTATGGCCGGGTACCCCGTCCCTCTGCAGAGGCTGGGAAGGATCCCTGGGCTGGAGTTACAGGGGCTCGAGGCTCCTCTGGGCTGTGCCTCCAGGGGCAACACTGGCAGCTTGGGGCTGCCGGGGGGCTCCAGAGGGCTGCACAGCCACCCTGTCCCGGCTGGAGTGCACCCCACTGGAGCTCACGTGGGCTTAGCTGCTGGAGGGACGGTCCCCCAGTAACACCCAGAGAAAGGCCACTTGGATGGGGGCATTTCTTTTCGTTTTGTTCTGCTTTGTATTGTCCCCAATTTGGAAACAGTGAGGGTGGGGTGGGGACTTTTACAGAATATTCTCAGGTGTGTACCTGAGAGGTAGAGAGAGGGACATGGCAGGCAGCTCCGTGCATGGCCTTGTCCCATGCACTTGTGCCCGCCCCCGAGGAGCGGGAAACCAGCACTTGCACTTGGGCCAGGGGCGCATGGAAGGTGGTGGCAGGCACTGGCCCTGGCAGCTTCCAGGCCTGGCTGGTCTGATGGGGAGCCCGCCAGGCCACGGCTGCGCACTGAGCCACAGCCCCAGGGACTGCCTCCCGGGACCCCTTTAGGCACTGAGGTACCCAGACTGGTTCTCCCCGAAAGACTCGGAAGGTGGGGAATGAGGGGATTCTTTTTGGGGAGGTGGGTTTTTCGTCTGCTGTTGACTGAACACTGTGGCGCTCTGTGGGTCTGGGCTTCTCATAGCTGTCCCAGGGATGGATCGCCCGTGCTGCCCTCGCCCGCTGCCATTCTGGGACCCTGCACGGCTGCTTCTGGCCTTGACAGATTACAAAAGAAATAGCCCCCAAATAAGACCACCCGGACCAGCAGTTAGTTCCCAGCTGCCACTGTCAGGCCTGCCCCGGACTCCTCGTGCACAGGGGCTGTCTGCTGGCTTCTGGGGGGAGAAGAGGGGGAGCCCCGTGGAGGGGGCAGGGGAGATGCATGCTGGTCAGGGCAGGTACATTTCTGGTGATGAGCCCCACTGGGAAACGGGGCAGTGCCCCCCCTCCCCTCGCTTCCCCACGCCACTTTTCCTCTTTTGTCTCTCCTGGAAGTGTCCTTTTTTTGTGCCAAGTGTCTACTTAAGAGGGTTGGTACCAGAAGCCCCCATGGTGAGTGCTGGGGCCCAGAGGTGCCCTGGGGGAGCACATGGTGCCACCCCTGGCGGGGCCGGTGCATCCATGGCTGGCAGCGGACCCCTCTAGGGGGCCTGGGCTTGTGGCATCTCTGAGGGCCCAGATCGCACAAGGGGACCCGAACCCGGCTGGAGGATGGAATCGCCTAGCATGCAAGCTGGGGCGCTGCTGGGCTAAGTATTAGCCCTTCCAGGGGAGGGGGCCGTGCCAAGCATCCCAGAGCCAGGCTGAGGCCACCAAACCATCTTGGCCTGGGTCCTCTGGGTCTGACTGCCTGATCCCCTGACCCCTCAAAAAAGCAGAGGTGGGTGTTGCAGGCCCGGGGCAGGGGTGCCTGTCCCAGTAGAGTCCCAGGCAGTGGTTCTCGTGCCAGTGACACCCTCATGTCAGGGAAGGGGCAGCCGACCCCCATCCTTATCATGTGTGGGGCCATGTGTGGGGTGTGTGTTTTTACCTTGGTGAATCTCACCTGCCAATGCTTTCTCATTACCGCCGACCACCTTCTCTGACCATGTCACGCCCAGGCAGCAGCAGCCCCTGGCCATCGCAAGAGCCACACCCTGGGTCCCCCCGGCTCCCATAGAAGAGCATTCCTGTGCCAATGTCCCCCAGTGGTGGCAGCAGATACTGCGGCTGGCCTGGCAGACAGGATCCAGTGATAGTTGTCCTGATTTCAGACAATTTCAACCTTATTTAAGAAAGAATATTCTATACCATGCTGTTTTTACACCTTTTACCATTTGAAATGCATGTGTCGTGCATGTTGGGGGATGGGAGGGGCTGAGGAGTGACTCAGTGTCAATTCCCATGGCCACTGGCCTTGACCCTTAATCCAGACACCGATGGAAGTTGACTTTTCATATCTTTCTCCTGAAATGAACTGTTTTAAATTGGAACATATTTTGTTAAAAAAAAAGACCCCCAAACCCCAAAAACAAAAACGAAAAACAAAATACCCACTAATAGATCCCTCTATAGAGTCACCAAAAATCCTAAAGCTGAAAGCACTAACAATGCCAAAGATTAGGAGGATGTGGTGTAACAGAAATTCATACAGCTCTAATGGGAGTTTACATTGGTGTACCCACTTTGGAAAACTGTTTTGTAGTGTGTGGTGGTGTTGGTAACACACTCAGATCTCCCTATTTTATTTTTTTGAGGTAGAGTCCCACTCTGTCGCCCAGGCTGGAATGTAGTGGTGTGATCTCGGCTCACTGCAACCTCTGCTTCCTGGGCTCAAGTGATTCTCCTGCCTCAGCCTCCCGAGTAGCTGGGATTAAAGGTACCCACCACCACGCCTGGCTAATTTTGTATTTTTAGTACTTATGAGATTTCACCATGTTGTCCAGGGCGGTCTCAAACTTCTGAGCTCAGGCAATCCGCTCACCTCGCCTCCCAAAGTGCTAGGATTACAGGCGTGAGCCACTGCGCCCAGCCAGTTCACTCTTTAGTAAAATTTTTATAGCAATTTCTCATTCCATAGTGATTTCAGTCACTCTCAACAAATTCACTTATAGTTATCAGTATTTGAACTTTTGCAGGTGTTGTCATAGATAAGAAATTTGGCCAAATGGACTCTTGATTATTGCAGTAAAAATTCTGCTCAAATTAGGTAACAGGCATTTGAAGTTTTAAAATTATGCAAACTGTGTTCCAAAAATTTCACTTCTAGGGATTTAAGAAACAGTCATGATTGTACAAATAAATGTGCTGCAGGGATGTTCATTTAACAAAATGTATAAAACAGGGAAAACCTGTAAACAACCTAAGTGTCCTATAATAGAATTCATTAAATAAGTTATGATACATACATATGATGAAATGTATGCAACCATTAAAAAATGTTATGAGGGGCTAAGTGCGGTGGCTCATGCCTGTAAGCCCAGCACTTTGGGAGGCCGAGGTGGGTGATCACTTGAGGTCAAGAGTCTGAGACTAGCCTAGTCAACATGGTGAAACCCTGTCTCTACTAAAAATACAAAAAAATTAGCTTGGCTGGGCATGGTGGCTCACGCCTGTAATCCCAGCACTTTGGGAGGCTGAGGCAGGTGGATCACAAGGTCAGGAGATCAAGACCATACTGGCTAACACGGTGAAACCCCGTCTCTACTAAAAAATACAAAAAATTAGCTGGGCGTGGTGGCAGGCGCCTGTAGTCCCAGCTACTCGGGAGGCTGAGGCAGGAGAATGGGGTGAACCCAGGAGGCGGAGCTTGCCATGAGCCGAGATTGCGCCACTGCACTCCAGCCTGGCTGACAGAGTGAGACTCCGTCTCAAAAAAAAAAAAAAAAAAAAAAAAAAATTAGCTCGGCTTGGTGGCTCATGCTTGTAATCCCAGCTACTAGGGAGGCTGAGGCAGGAGAATCGCTTCAACCCGTGAGGCAGAGGTTGCAGTGAGCAGAGATCGCACCATTGCACTCTAGCCTGGGTGACAAGAATGAAGTTCCGTCTCAATAAAAAAAAAAAGGAAAGAATATTTGACATGAAAGGTATTTTTTATAATACATACATTAAGTGAAAGAGCAGATTACACCACAGTACATATAGTGTATTTATATTTTGAGAAAATATATATTTTGAATATTGGAATTATATACATCCAACTAGTAATGTTATCCATTGATTCATGGAATTACAAGTGACTGTTTTTTTTGCTTGTCCCTATTTTCCAATTTTTCTACAGTGACCGTACTTGCAATAATTAAACATAGTATGGTCATTTAAAATATGTCCCCAAATTTTCTGATACTCTCTTCAAAAGGCGGAGCCCAGTTCCTATCCCTTTTAGTGTGGGCTGGGTTACGTGATTCCCTTCTGACAGATAGGAAAAAGCAAAATGGCTTGCAACTTTGCAAACTACATCATAAAAGGTACTACGGCTTCCTCCTTGCTCACTCTTTGATTACTCACTTGGGAAAGCCAGCTGTCACACCATGACACCTAAGCAGCCTGTAGGGAGGCTCATGTGACAGGAACTGAGGCCTCCGGTCAGCAGTCACATGAGTGAGCCATCTTGGAAACAGGCTTTAGGTGACTGCAGTCTCAGAGGACAGCTTGACTGCAATGTCACGAGACACCCTGAGCCCAGATGACCCAGCTATGCCACTCCTGAATTCCTGACTCACAGAAATGGAGTTCCTAAGTAAGTATTTTATTTATTTATTTATTTTTGAGACAGAGTCTCACTCTGTCACCCAGGCTGGAGTGTGGTGGTGTGATCTTGGCTCACTGTAACCTCTCCCTCCCTGGCTCAAGTGATTCTCCCACATCAGCCTCCTAAGTAGCTGGGACCACAGGTGTGCACCATCACACCTGGCTAATGTTTGCATTTTCTGTAGAGATGGAGTCTCACTATGTTGCCCAGGTTGATCTTAAACTGCTGGACGCAAGTGATCTTCCCACCTCGGCCTCCCAAAGTGTTGGGATTACAGGCATGAGCCACTGTGCCTGGCCCTAAGTATTTATTTTCAGCCACTAGGTCTGGAGTAATTTGTTACATAGCAGCAGATAAATAATACACGTATTTTCTATAGCGATCACATTTATAATTTAAATTGAATTAAAAAGGTTGGGAGCAGTGGCTCATGCCTGTAATCCTAGCACTTTAGGAGGCTGAGGCTGGAAGATCGCTTGAGCCCATGAGTTTGAGACCAGCCTGGGCAATATGGCAAAACACTTTCTCTACAAAATACAAAAAAAAATTAGCTGGGTGTGGGCCGGGCGCGGTGGCTCATGCCTGTAATCCCAGTACTTTGGGAGGCTGAGGCCACGAGGTCAGGAGATCAAGACCATTTTGGCTTTAATAGATGGTGAAACCTCGTCTCTATTAAAAATACAAAAAATTTAGCCAGACGTGGTGGCAGGCGCCTGTAGTCCCAGCTACTCAGGAGGTGGAGGCAGGAGAATGGCATGAACCCAGGAAGGAGAGCTTGCAGTGAGCCGAGATCGCGCCACTGCACTCCAGCCTGGGCAACAGAGTGAGACTCTATCTCAAAAAACAAAATAAACAAACAAAAATTAGCTGGGTGTGGTGGCGGCGTGCACCTGTAGTCCCAGATACTTGGAGACTATGGTGGGAGAATCACCTGAGTCAAGGAAGTCGAGGCTGCAGTGAGCTGTGACTGTGCCACTGTACTCCAGCCTGCATGACAGAGTAAGATTTTGCCTCAAAAAATTTTTTTTTGGCCGGGCGCAGTGGCTCATGCATTTTGGGAGGCTGAGGCAGGCGGATCACGAGGTCAAGAGATCAAGACCATCCTGGCCAACATGGTGAAACCCTGTCTACTAAAAATACAAAAATTAGCTGGGCATGGTGGCATGTGCCTGTAGTCCCAGCTACTCGAGAGGCTGAGGCAGGAGAATCGCTTGAACCCAGGAGGTGGAGGTGGCAGTGAGCCGAGATCACACCACTGCACTCCAGCTCAAAAAAAAAAAATTTTTTTTTTAATTAACAAGTTCTAGTATCTAAAATGAGCAAAATCGTCACGTGTGGTGGATCACACCTGTAATCCCAGCACTTTGGGATGCCAAGGCACGTGGATCATCTGAGGTCAGGAGTTCAAGACCAGGCTGCAGTGAGTCAAGATTGCACCACTGCACTCCAGCTGGGGAGACAGAGTGAGACTCCATCTCAAAAAAAAAAAAAAGAAAAAAAAAAAAAGTAAATATGCGTTTGAAAAGAACAGCATCAGCCAGGTACAGTGGCTCACGCCTGTAATCCCAGCACTTTGGGAGGCTGAGGGTGGAGGATAGCTGAGCCCAGGAGTTTGAGACCACCCTGGGCAACATGGTGAAACCCTGTCTCTACAAAAAATACAAAAATTAGCCAACTGTGGTAGCACAACCTGTAGTCTCAGCTACTTAGGAGGCTGGGGGAAGGATTGCTTGAGTCTGGGAGGTCGAGGCTGCAGTGAGCCATGATTGCACCACCTCACTCCAGCCTAGGCAACAGAGCAAGACCCTCTCTCAAAAAAGAAAAAGAAAACAAAACAGAACAGCATCATTTCCTTATCATTAGTTTGAAGGAAGGGAATCACTGGTAAAAGTTTCCATTTTCTTTTTTTTGAGATGGAGTCTCACTCTGTTGCCCAGGCTGGAGTGCAGTGGCACGATCTTGGCTCACTGCAAGCTCCACCTCCCGGGTTCACACCATTCTCCTGCCTCAGCCTCCCGAGTAGCTGGGACTACAGGCACCTGCCACCATGCCTGGCCAATTTTTTGTATTTTTTAGTAGAGATGGGGTTTCACCATGTTAGCCAGGATGGTCTCAATCTCCGGACCTCGTGATCCGCCCGCCTCAGCCTCCCAAAGTGCTGGGATTACAGGCGAGAGTCACTGTGCCTGGCCAAAAGTTTTCATTTTCAAAAAAAGCATTAAAATGTAGTGTGAGGCCAGGCATGATGGCACATTCCTGTAATCCCAGCACTTCCGGAAGCTGAAATGGATAGCCTGAGCCCAGGAGGTTAAGGCTGCAGTGAGCAGTGTTTGTGTCGCTGCACACCAGCAGCCTGGGCAACAGAAGAAGACCCTGTCTCAAAACAACAAAACATGGTTTACCACAACCAACAGGAAAATTCTGGATAAAGCTATGTATGAAATATTTACTGCTCTGCTCAACAAGGTAGTGTAGAGGTCAAGGGCAAAAGTCCTGGGGTCAGGTCACCTAGTCTGCTGTCTAATTAGCTGTGTCATCTTTGGAAAGGTACTTGAACTCTCTGTGCCTTAGAATTCATTTTCTAAAATGTGGGCAGGGCGTGGTGGCTCATGCTTGTAATCCCAGCACTTTGGGAGGCCAAGGCGGGTGAATCATCTGAGGCCAGGAGTTCGAGACCAGCCTGGTAAACAAGGTGAAACGTGGTCTCTATTAAAAACACAAAAATTAGCCGGGTGTGGTAGTGGGCACCTGTAATCCCAGCTACTGGGGAGGCTGAGGTTGGAGAATTGCTTGAACCCAGGAGGCAGAGGTTGCAGTGAGCCGAGATCATGCCATTGCACTCCAGCCTGGATGACAGAACAAGACTCTGTCTCAAAAACAAACAAACAAAAAGTGGATAGCAGTATCTACCTCGAAGAATTGTTATGGGATTGACAGTGCAGATAACCTAGCAACTATAAAATAAAAAAAAGTTTCAGGACCCTCTATAAATTTATCATGCCAGGAGGGAAGTTACACCCTGACCGAGTCACATAGCATGTTTGCAACTTCTGCTTCTGTTTTTTTTTTGAGACGGAGTCTTGCTCTGTTGCCCGGGTCAGAGTGCAGTGGCAGGACCTCAGCTCACTGCAAGCTCCACCTCCCGGGTTCACGCCATTCTCCTGCCTCAGCCTCCCAAGTAGCTGGGACTACAGGTGCCCGCCACCAAGCCCAGCAAATTTTTTGTGTTTTTAGTAGAGACGGGGTTTCACCGTGTTAGCCAGGCTGGTCTCGATCTCCTGACCTCGTGATCCACCCGCCTCAGCCTCCCAAAGTGCTGGGATTACAGGTGTGAGCCACCGCGCCCGGCCACTTCTGCTTCTTAAATTATAATTTATTCCTTCCTTATTATTTTCATTCAGTAAATGACTATGAGAGACCAGAGACTAGTCCTACTCTCCTTCCAATCACTCATCTTTATTACACATTAACTGCCTCCTTTATTGTTCTGTACCTCACGCCAGATGGCACAAAAGACCCCATGATTTACATCTTCAGTGTAGAAGGTAAAATACACCTTTCCCGGAAAAAAGACCACCTAGTCTGGGCGCCGTCACTCATGCCTGTAATCCCGGTACTTTGGGAGGCCGAGGTGAGTGGACTGCTTAAGCCCAGGAATTTGAGACTGGCCTGGGCAATGTGGTGAAACCCTGTCTCTACAAAAAATACAAAAATTAGTCAGGTGTGTTGGTGCACGCCTGTAGTCCCAGCTACTAGGGATGCTGAGGTGGGAGGATCACTTGAGCCAGGAGGCTGAGGCTGTAATGAGTTGCGATTGCACCACTGCACTCCAGCCTGGGTGACAGAGTCAAAGAAAGACCACCTGAACCAATCAGATTGTTTTAACTATGTATTAAGCCTTAAACGGAGAGATGCTGAAATTCTGCTAAGCTTCCCTAAACTTTGTCTATGCAAGTGATCCCAAACTTCTAAGCCTTGGAACACTGTCTTCCACCCTTGGGTACCTGTGCTTCCCAGGTGGCTTTCCTTAAAGTCTGTGCATGAATAAACTCCCTTTAGATTCTGACCCTTTTGATTATTTGAGGTTGACACACTGTGCAATATACATCACAATACCAAATATTAACCTTCAGAGTAGTCTGTGACATTTAGGTAGAAGTCTTTTTTTTAGACGGAGTCTTGCTCTGTCGCCCAGGCTGTAGCGCAGTGGCATGATCTTGGCTCACCGCAACATTGGCCTCACAGGTTCAAGCGATTCTCCTGCCTCAGCCTCCCAAGTAGCTGGGACTAAAGGCGCCCACCACCACACCCATCTAATTTTTGTATTTTTAGTAGAGATGGGGTTTTGCCATGTTTGCCAGGCTGGTCTCGAACTTCTGACTCCAGGCGATCGACCACCTCGGTCTCCCAAAGTGCTGGGATTACAGACATAAGCTACCGTGCCCTGCCAACATTTAGGTAGAAATCTTACACATATTCCTATCTTTGTTCTCTCCCCACTTACATTTCTGACCTCTTCTTTACAGCTAAGAACAAATCATTTGTGGACTTGAAAAGAGTTATCATAGTAACTGAAAAAAAAACCCCAAAAACCAGAAGAGTTAAAATGCCATTCTTGCTGCTCTTTTAATTAATAAACCCTAAAAAGGCTAACTCACTTGGACACTACTTAACAATCAATTAGTAAGGAAAAGATATTGAAGCAGTAAACTTAAGTGGCAGCGAAAAGTTCTGTTGACCAAACATGGATTCTCTCCTCCTAGAACCAAGTTACAGTTGGAGTTACAGAAAATACTTTGAACAGGTCCTTCGGTATCCTGTAGGAAATCAGACAAAAACACAGATCAGTTACTTTCTTTTTCTTTTTTCTTTTTTTGACACAGTGTCTCACTCTGTCGACCAGGCTGGAGTGCAGTGGTGAGATCACCGCTCACTGCAGCCTCCACCTCCTGGGCTCAAGCGATCCTCCCGCCTCAGCCCCCCAAGCAGAGGGGACTACAAGCCCGTGCCACCATGCCCAGCTAATTTTTTGTGTGTGTGTGTGATGGAGTCTCGCTCTGTGGCCCAGGCTGGAGTGCAGTGGCGCGATCTCGGCTCACTGCAAGCTCCGCCTCCCGGGTTCACACCACTCTCCTGCCTCAGCCTCCTGAGTAGCTGGGACTACAGGCGCCCACCACGACGCCCAGCTAATTTTTTGTATTTTTGGAGAGACCGAATTTCACCATGTTGCCCAAGCTAGTCTGGAACGCCTGAGCTCAAGGGATCCGCCCACCTAGGCCTCCCAAAGTGCTGGGATTACGGGTGTGAGCCACTGGGCCGGCCCAATAACTTTCTTCAGTCTGAGCATGAGCACTGGAAGAAAAGCTCTTACTTGCATATATTTTTTTTTAGAGACAGGGTCTCCCTCTGTCACCCAGGCTGAAGTGCAGTGGTGTAATCTCGGCTCACAGTAACCTCAACCTCCCGGGCTCCATCGCATATATATATATATATATATATATATTTTTTTTTTTTTTAGACGGAGTCTTGGTCTGTCGCTCAGGCTAGAGTGCAGTGGCACGATCTCTGCTCACTGCAGCCTCTGCCTCCCGGGTTCAAGCAATTGTCTGCCTCTGCCTCAACCTCCCGAATAGCTGGTATTACATGTGCCCGCCACCACGCCCGGCTAATTTTTGCATTTTTAGTAGAGACGGGATTCACCATGCTGGCCAGGATGGTCTTGAATTCCCGACCTCGTGATCCACCTGTCTCGGCCTCCCAAAGTGCTGGGATTACAGGCGTGAGCCACCGCGTCCGGCCCGATCGCTTATATTTTTAAAAAGATGTTTTCTTGGTTTCCTAGCCCCTCGTACCCCCTACAAAGTTCCAAAGGCTTTGATGTTGTTGCAAGAGGTCAAGCCGAGGGGTGCAGCTCCCTAATGCGGTGCAGCCTCAGACGGGGCCGATCCTGCCCAGGATGAGCGGCGCCAGGGGTGGGGGACGCTGCCGGCGTCCCCGGGACCTGGCTGGGGGAGGAGTTGGGGGGCGCACCTACCCAGGCTCAGGTGACGCGAGTGTGCGGCAAGGGCTGTAGCCGGAGCTAGCGGACTTGTGGTGGCCACTGAGGAGCTTCTGCCTGAACGTGCCCCCCAGGAGACAGCCGCTTGGTGCGCAGCGCCTGCTCGCTAAGCGTCAGGCCCTTGCTGCGCCCTACGCCGCAGGCTGGGAAGTCGCGCAGGTAGTAGTAGTACAGGCAGCGGTAAAGCTCCTCCTTGTAGCTTATTGGTGTCGGCGGCCTGGTCTGAGCCTGCGGACCCTAACCCACCGCCTGCTGACACTGACCGGCAGCCTGTGGCCACGCGTCTGCGCATGCGCTCTCCTGGAATACCCAGCCGCCGCGCCTCGAGTTCCGATTGGTTCTACAGAAGGGGCGGGCCTGTGTGATGTCACAGGGGCGCGCCTCAGCTGACGTCACAGGCGCGGGCCTTCCGGCGTCGTAATAGCGCCGGCCTTCGGCGACGTCACAGTGGCGCTACAGTGCCTGGAGCTGGGCTGGTTTCTCCTCGGGGTGGAGCCTGGTAACCGCGACTTCCCCGCCATGTTCTGTGTGTTGCTGGCTGGAGAAGGGTGGTTGACAAACTCCGACCCAGCACAGTGTTTCTGTGGGTCAAAACTAGAAAACTATGTCCAGGCTCGGCCGAGGCGGAAGGATCCCTTCAGGCCAGGAGTTAAAGAGCAGCCTGGGCAACATGGCGCGACCCCATCTCTGTAGTCCCACCTCAGCTTCCCAGATACTTGAACCCCAAGGTTCAAGGCTGCAATGAGCTATGATCCCATCACAGCACTCCATCCTGCGAGACGGAGGTAAACCTTGTCTAAAAAAATAAACTATCCAAGTGTGCAACAGGGAGGGACTGCTTAAAGAAAACATGATAATTGTATGTTCAAATACTTTTAACAAGTGCAAAATGTATAGGCTGAAATAAATAGGGCTGGCCGGGCACGTTGGCTCACGCCTGTAAATTCCAACATTTTGTGTGCTCGAGGCATTCCGATCACTTGAAGTCAGGAACTCGAGGCCAGCCTGGCCAACATGGTGAAACCCCATGTCTACTAAAAATATAAAAATTAGGCCAGGCACTTTGCATCGTTTTAGGGGGCTCGCACCTCCCTAAGGGCCCGGAAATTGAACCCCCTGGACCTGAGGGTGAGAAACCTTGGCTCAGTTCTTCCCAGGGTGATCAGCCCAGGGGTAAGCGAGGAGAGGCCAGAAAACAGGACCCATGAGAAGGTCCCCCTCCTGGAGTTTGAGGCCCATTCCTTCTTGTCCCTGCGTCTCCTCTTTCCAGGACTCCTCCCTGCTCTGCCCCACTCCTGGGAGTGGGGCCATGGCCATGGGGGGCTGCTTTTGGGTACAGGCCCCAGCGGCAACTCTGGGCCCAAAGTGGGCAGGCTCACCTGGAGGGGATCAGAGTAACATGGCAAGACGCAAGGGGAAAAGCCGCGCTGGAACCGCAACTCTCTGCCCCCTGAACCGCAACTCTCTGCCCCCTGACGTCAGTGGGTGCACTCTTCCCTCACCTCACTCAGGCAGCGGCTTGAGTTCCATGGGAGCACTGTCCTGCTCCCTCTGCTGCCTCTTTTTAGTCTTGTGGCTACTATAACACTTTCCCTTCCCCAGCCCTGCCAACCTGGTGGGACATTGGGCTTCCCTCTTCCTGGGGACAGGCGGGTCCTGGGGACAAGCCTGTCCTGTATCATACCTGCAGCGAGACTCTTTTTTTCTCCAGGACCTGCGGAGCAGCCAGGCTTCATGAGTTAAATGCAGATCTGAACCATACCCAGTTGGGATTGGGGTACACACTCTACTCCTCTGAAAACTAGCTAGGGGTTCGAACTTGGTGAGAGGGAGAGTGGGACAGAGCCAGACCAGACAAGGACTGATCACCTGGAAAAACCTGCCATCAAAGACCTTGACGAGTGCTGGGGGCGGTGGCTCATGCCTGTAATCCCAGCACTTTGGGAGGCTGAGAGAGGTGGATCACTTGAGGCCAGGAGTTCGAGTCCCGCCTGGGCAACATGGCAAAACCCTGTCTCTACTAAAAATACAAAAATTAGCTAGGTATGCTATGCTCCTGTAATCCCAGCTACTCGGGAGGTTGAGGCAGGAGAATCGTTTGAACTGGGGAGGTAGAGGTTGCAGTGAGCTGAGATTGTGTCACTGCCCTCCAGCCTGGGTGACAGAGTGAGGGCTCCGTCTCAAAAAAAAAAAAAAAAAAAACGCACCTGAAGAAGGTTTCCAGTTCTGCCAGCAGTCCCCCACCCAACCCCCAGAAGCAGACATTCCTTTGCTGTGGGCCATGGACAGGCAGAAGGAAGCGCCTCCTCATGGCAGAGGCCTACCCAGGAGAAACCCAAGGGAAGGCACTGCTGGGCCAGCCCCTCTGCCAAAGCCATTTTCTTTTTTCCTTTTTTTTTTGAGACACAGTTTCACTCTGTCTCCCAGACTGGAGTGCAGAGGCATGATCTTGGCTCACTTCAACCTTCACCCCCTCCCCCGCCCCCTGCCGGGTTCAAGTGATTCCCATGTTTCAGCTTCCTGAGTAGCTGAGATTACAGGCTTGCGCCACCACACCTGTCTAATTTTTGTAGAGACGGGGTTTCACCATGTTGGCCAGGCTGGTCTGGAACTCCTGACTTGAAGTGATCTGCCCACCTCGGCTTCCCAAAGTGCTGGGATTACAGGCGTGAGCCACTGCGCCTGGCCCCTTCAGGTGGGTATTGAGGCTTCACTACAATACTAGTTCCCCGTTGCTGCCGCAATAAATTACCACACACTTAGTGGCTTAAAACAGCACAGAGGTATTCCTTTACATTTCTGAAGGCCAGAATTCTAAAGTCAGTCCCACTGAGTCAACGTGGGAGCAGGGTCAGTGCCTTCCCAGGCTCTGCGGGAGAATCTGTTTCCTGGCCCTGGAGGCGGCCTGTACTCCTCAGCTTGTGCTGCCCTTCTCGAATGACTCGCGTTTCCTGTTTTCATCACTACACCTCCCACCGCTCTCCATCACCTGCTCTGCTCTTATAAGGATCCAGGTGAGTACATAAACCCTGTGGGGACAAGCTGGCCAAAGACTCTTAACTTCATTATACTTGCAAAGCCCCTTTTGCCATATAAGGTCATGTTCACCGGTTCCAGGGATTATGATGTGGGCATCTTGGGGGCATCAGCCTACTACAGCTAGGCTGCAAAACTATTACACCCTCCTGGTGTTTCAATGATTGGGAGAAAAAGGGTTGGGATTTTTTGCTTTGGGGTCCCTGTTAAACTTGTATCTGTAAGGTCTGGGGTCTCTCTTAACCTGGTGTTTTTGTTGTTGTTTTTTGAGACAGAGTATTGCTCTGTCATCCAGGCTGGCAGTGGCACCGTCTCGGCCCACTGTAACATCTGCCTCCTGGGTTCAAGCAATTCTCCTGCCTCAGCCTCCCAAGTAGCTGGGACTGCAGCTGTCTGCCACCACACCTGGCTAACTTTTGTATTTTTGGTGGAGACGGGGGTGGGACTGGGGGGTGGGGGAGGGGAGGGGGGGGTTTCTGCTGTGTTGACCTTAGCTCAAAGGATCTGCCCTGCCTCTGCTTCCGAAGTGCTAGGATTACAGGCCTGCACCACCACCACTGTAAAATCTTATTTCCACACAGCTGAGACATGTTTTAGGAAGTTTGCTAAAAGACCCCTGGAGACCTCATTGTGGCCTCCCTGCTGTTGTGTTTAATTTGATTGATCTTCTCTGCCCTTCTGCTTTTCAGAATTAAAAGACTAAAAAGAGGTACTAAACTTTAAAACTTCTCTTATAGTTTCCCTTTAAAGTAGTTCTAAGAACCACCAAAAAGGGGAAAAATTTTTTCGAAAGCAGTAAAATGATATGGTCTGTTAGGATGTAAAATATAGAAAATAAGTCATTATATGTTATTGCTGCTTTGACATAGGGATGTATTGAGAATCAACTTTTGGTCAATTTTCAGAGAAATGGAATAATCTTATTGCTGATCTATGTAAACAAGTTGAAGAATTGTCTGAAAGAAAATACAGTGTGTCTAAACTGGAAAAGTCCTGTAATAGTTTGTTCATGAGCATTTACACAATGGAGTTACTGTTCATCATGGGGGTACTGTGGACAAGCCCAGGGCTGCTGGTGAGTCACGCCATCCTTACACGTCTCTCCTTGTAAGGTACTTTGTAGTGTCTGTCTAAATATTAGAAACATTCTTTGTTTCTAGATTAGTAGAAAGCTAAGGAAAAGTTGTATTTCTCTAATTATCAATTAGCATTTCTTTTAAACTTTCAGCATAGATATTTGGGATTTATTTACATATTTATTGCAAATCCCTGGATCTTAGGGATTTAATTGAACATATATATATATATATATATATATATATATATTTTTTTTTTTTTTTTTTGAGATGGAGTCTCACTCTGTCGCCGAGGCTGGAGTGCAGTGGTGTGATCTCAGCTCACCGCAACCTCCGTCTGCCAGGTTCAAGCAATTCTCTGCCTCAGCCTACTGAGCAGCTGGGATTACAGGTGCCCACCACCACGCCCCACTAATTTTGTATTTTTAGGTGAGATGGGGTTTCACGATCTTGGCCAGGCTGGTCTTGAACTCTGGACCTTGTGATCCACCCACCTTGGCCTCCCAAAGTGCTGGGATTATAGGCGTGAGCCAACTCGCCAGGCCATTTTTTATTTTTTTAAACTAATTGTTTCTCTCAATCTGCTTTGTTAAATTTGTTATTTGGTCAGGCATGGTGGCTCATGCCCATGATCCCAGCACTGTGGGAGGCCGAGGCAGGCGGATCACCTGAGATGGGAGTTCGAGACCAAACTAACCAACATGGAGAAACCCTTTCTCTACTAAAAACACAAAATTATCCGGGTGTGGTGGCGCATGCCTGTAGTCCCAGCTACGCAGGAGGCCAAGGCAGGAGAATTGCTTGAACCTGGGAGGTGGCGGTTGTGGTGAGCCAAGATCACACCATTGCACTCTTAGTCTGGGCAACAAGAGCAAAATTCTGTCTTAAAAAAAAAAATTCGATATTCATCAAGATGCCCCTATTGTCTCTACTTTTATCTTGATGCATTGCCGAGTTGACGTTAGATTTCAAATTCTTCTTTGCCCTTATACTATTCTATCCTAAAGCCACCTTTATATAATGATGAAAGAAATTAGCAATTTGTTGTTATCTCTTTGATGGTATATAGCAAATGCTTACCTAAAAATAGCAACAACCGGTGAAAAACATCATGTGTTTTGCCCTATTTACTTTGCAGTCTACTAGCAAGCTATAGAATTGTGTGATACGCAGAATTTTAACTGAAGTGCTTTAAGTGAACATTTAAACATGATAAACCATATTAATGGTGTTTATGTTAATATACTTGAAGTGAACATTTTCTCTTCATCATGAGTAATATAACGTGCCCCTCAATGAAAGTCTAGAATTAGAGTAAATTTGCTAATTAATTAATAACTTTTCCATAATATTTTTAGTTATGTGCTTAAGGCTCTTTTAGTGTTTCTCCTACTTTTTAATAGCTTATGCCTTTTTTGCCTTTGTTTTTTATTGGTTCATTTTAAAGCAAAAACCTCATAACGTGTTATTTGGAAGCACTGTAACCTAGTGGTGAGATCATAGGCTCTGGGGACACAGCCTGGCCACATCTCTTCTCCTTCTGAGCCTTAGTATCCTCTTTTGTGTTCATGAGAACTGAAGATCTATCCCGAAGATTTGATAAGATAGTAAAGTGCTTCACATAATACCAGGCATATAAATACATAGTAAATGCTTCCTTCTTATGTTTTTATTGGTTGATTGAGTGATTGATTGAGACAGAATCTTGCTCTGTCACCCAGGCTGGAGTGCAGTGGCACTATCTCAGCTCACTACAACCTCTGCCTCCCTGGTTCGAGAAATTCTGCTGCCTCAGCCTCCCAAGTAGCTGTGATTACAGCTGTGCATCACTACGCCCAGCTAATACCAGCTAATTTTTGTATTTTTAGTAGAGACAGAGTTTTTCCATGTAGGCCAGGCTGGCCTCAAACTCCTGACCTCAAGTGATCCACCTGCCTCCCAAAGTGGGATTACAGATGTGAGCCACCACACCTGGCCTATGTTTTTATTATATTGTTAATTTAGTACTATTCTGAGTAAAAATAATTTGCTATTACAGTCTTATAAATTGACTATGACAATTTTATAAATGTCAATGCTTTTTGTAAGGTGAAACATTAATGTTGTGGGGCTTTTGTTGTGATGGTGATTTATTAGATTATTTTGTTTAAAGACAATAATGTTCAGCTGTTGTGAAATTACAAAAACAGTCTTCACATTTCATAATTTTAAAGCAATATTAATGGTAATTACCTTAGAGAAAGATAGTTTTATTGTGATATATAAGTATGATACTGAAGTTTAGTGTACAGCAAAGGATATTAAACCTAAGTCAGCACTAATGTGTTATATAGTACACTTGAAACTTTAGTATAGATATCGATGTTTAGCAAATAGACATTGACACATAATGATAGCAAAAAATGGAGCTGTTCTGATGGGAGACCGTTGATTATGTTTGATTTTAATACTTCCCATGCTCTTGACTTTTTTTTTTTTTTCTTTGAGAGAGAGTCTTGCTCTGTCACCCAGGCTGGAGTGCAGTGGCACCATCTCAGCTCACTGCAACCTCCACCTCTCAGGTTTAAGCGATCCTCTCACCTCAGCCTCCCCAGTAGCTGGAACTACAGGCGAGTGCCACCTCGCCTGGCTAATTTTTGTATTTTTAGTAGATATGGGGTTTCACCATGTTGGCCAGGCTGGTCTCAAACTGCTGACCTCAGGTGATCAACCTGCCTTGGCCTCGCAAAGTGCTGGGGTTACAGGCATGAGCCACCACATCTGGTCAGCTCTTGACTATTTATAGCTGTTGTATTATTTTAATCTTGAGTAAATAAATGCTTGCTGAAATGTTGCAGTTCATGAGAATCTTCTTCTGTTATTTAAAAAACTATTTGTAAAAGTCCAATAAGGTTACACTAATGTTTATGTTTTGAAAATATTACCTCTTTCATTTAGTAGTATATGTATTAAATAAAAGTAGACGGTTTTTTTTTTTTTTTTGGCTTTATAATGTGGTTCAGATTTTTTTAGAAAGTCTGGCTGTGTCTACATTGCCTTAAAGCAATAGGATATTTCTCTTTATTTATTTATTTGTTTGTTTTTTTTGAGCTAGAGTTTCGCTCCTGTTACCCATGGTGGAGTGCAGTGGTGTGATCTCGGCTCACTGCAACATCTGCCTCCCAGATTCAAGCAATTCTCCTAGCTCAGCCTCCTGAGTAGCTGTGATTACAGGCACCCACCACCACACCCTCCTAATTTTTGTATTTTTAGTAGAGTTGGGGTTTCACCATGTTGGCCAGGTGGGTCTTGAACTCCTGACCTCAGGTGATTCTCCCACTTCAGCCTCCCAAAATGCTGGGATTACAGGCATGAACCACCTTGCCCCGCCAGGAATGTTTTTTAAGAAGGCTATCTACTTACAGAATTCCTGGCCTTGAGAGGATATTACTTGGAAAGGAAAGGATTCGTTTTGTGATTAAAAAGTAAGACTCTTGGATTCTTGTTGGACTCTTATCTCTGTTCTGAGTAATATATCTTTGTTATTGTTGACAAATATTCATTCACCATTAGGGTTATATTTAATTAAGTTTGAGTTATTTTATGTTTTTTGTTGTTGTTGTTGTTGTTGTTTTGAGATGGAGTGTTGCTCTGTCGCCCAGGCTGGAGGGCAGTGGCATGATCTCGGCTCATTGCAACCTCCACCTCCCGGCTTTAAGCAATTCTCCTGCCTCAGCCTCCCGAGTAGCTGGGAGTACAGGTGTCCACCAACACGCCCCGCTGATTTTTGCATTTTTAGTAGAGACGGGGTTTTACCATTATTGGCCAGGCTGGTCTTGAACTCCTGAGCTTGTGATCTGCCCGCCTTGGACTCCCAAAGTGCTGGGATTACAGACTTGAGCCACCGCATCCGGCCTATTATATGTATTTTTATGTATCACTTTTTAATTTATTTGGGTCCAACATTGAGTCAGTCATGCCAGTGTTACCTTTTGAAACATGAACACTGCCCGCACCTGACTGGCATGCAACTGACATTTTGTTTCACAATTTTCTGCTACTTTTGCTAAAAATAATAATATCCATGTCTTGCTTTTAGGCCTAAGATTTTTATAGCATATGTGGGAATATATGATCGTTTTTCTAGATGTGTAGAGGAAGATAGTCTTGAATGCAGTGTGATATTAAAGGATCCCATTTAAGATTTTTGTAATATGCTTCAAAGACCTATGGGTTGCAAAGTTACCACTTTTGAGGACACATGCTCCATGAAGCACCTTATGTGACAATTTACAATTATTGTTTTGTTTTGTTACTCTGTAGAAACCTCAAATGAAGGTGTAGTTGGGCTCAAGCATCCAGATTATCTTTTCTCTTCTTATTTTTTTTTCTTTTCCCAAGATGGAGTCTTGCTCTGTCACCCAGGTTGGAGTGCAGTGGCATGACCTTGGCTCACTGCAACCTCCGCCTCCTGGGTTCAAGCAATTCTCTTGCTTCAGCCTCCCAAGTAGTTGGGATTACAGGCACCTGCCACCACACACGGCTAATTTTTGTATTTTTAGTAGAGAGAGTGTTTCGTCATGTCGGCCAGGCTGGTCTAGAACTCCTGATTTTGTGATCTGACAGTCTCGGCCTCCCAAAGTGCTGGGATTACAGGTGTGAGCGATCGTGCCCAGCCTGTCTTGTCTTTTCAAAACCATCCTTGGTGATTCAGTGTTAAATATGTACTAGTGGATGTTACTTTGCTGAATATTGCCTAGTGAATATTAAGTATTCTCACCTTTCAGACATGAAGTTATGAATTTAAGATGTGAAGATTTACAGCTTGATAAACCAGCTTCAGGAGGTAGGTCTTCAGTCTTAAGTCAGATTGGAAGATTATATGCAGGCCGGCCATGGTGACTCACGTCTGTAATCCCAGCACTCTGGGAGGCCGAGGCGGGTGGATCACGAAGTCAGGAGATGGAGACCATCCTGACTGACAGGATGAAACCCCATCTCTACTAAAAATACAAAAAACTAGACGGGTGTGGTGGCAGGCACCTGTAGTCCCATCTACTCGGGAGGCTGAGGCAGGAGAATGGCATGAACCCAGGAGGCGGAGCTTGCAGTGAGCCGAGATCCCGCCACTGCACTCCAGCCTGGGCGACAGAGCAAGACTCTGTCTCAAGAAAAAAAAAAAAAAAAAAGATTATGTGCAATAATTATTTAATGCTTAACATTGTTTTTTTTAAAATGGTACCTTCCACATGAAATAATATGCCTGTAACTATTAATTATGTTCCAGGATAGGAGAATTCATGTTGTCAAAATTCTTTTTTTTTTTTTGAGATGGAGTTTTGCTCTTGTTGCCCAGGCTAGAGTGCAATGGCACAATCTTGGCTCACTGCAACCTCTGCCTCCTGGGTTCAAGCAATTCTCCTGCCTCAGTTTCCCGAGTGGCTGAGATTACAGGCATGCACTACCACACCCGGATAATTTTGTATTTTTAATAGAGACGGGGTTTCTCCGTGTTTATCAGTCTAGTCTCGAACTCCCAACCTCAGGTGATCCATCTCGGCCTTCCAAAGTGCTGGGATTACAGGCGAGAGCTACCCCGCCTGGCCTCACGTTGTCAAAATTCGAATACTCTCTAAAACAGTGAACTCATTTTCTTTTTTTCATCTCTTAATTGTTAGATGCGTTTTGAAAGAAATAGAATTGGTTTTCATACTTGTTTTGCTTCTGGAGTGAAATGGGGACAAAACAATGGAATCACACTGTTAAGATTTACTAAAATGGAAGGATTGCAGCAAGATCATATCCCTAGTCTCCCCATAACAAATGGCACCTGCTAGCTGTTCTTTTTTTTTGAAACGGAGTCTTCCTCTGTCACCCAGGCTGGAGTGCAGTGCTGCTATCTTGGCTCATTGCAACCTCTGCCTCCCAGGATCAAGCAGTTCTCTTGCCTCAGTCTCCTGAGTAGCTGGGATTACAGGTGCACGCCACCATGCTTGGCTAATTTTTGTAATTTTTTTTTTTTTTTTTTTTTTTGAGATGGAGTCTTGCCGTGTTGCCCAGGCTGGAATGCAGTGGTGCGATCTCGGCTCACTACAAGCTCCGCCTCCCGGGTTCATATCATTCTCCTGCCTCAGCCTCCCAAGTAGCTGGGACTACAGGCACCTGCGACCACACCCGGCGAATTTTTTGTATTTTTAGTAGAGATGGGGTTTCACCATGTTAGCGAGAATGGTCTTATCTCCTGACTTCATGATCCACCTGCCTTGGCCTCCCAAAGTGCTGGAATTACAGGCGTGAGCCACTGCGCCCGGCCCTAATTTTTGTAATTTTTTAGTAGAGATGGGGTTTCACCGTGTTGGCCAGGCTGGTCTGAAACTCCTGATATTATGATCCGTCTGCCTCGTCCTCCCAAAGAGTTGGGATTACAGGTTTGAGCTACTGCGCCTGGTCATAATGTTTTCTATAATGTTGTTTTATTTTAGGAAAGTAAATACAATGAGTAGGACACAGCTCCACGATTCTCTTAACTGTTTTTTTTTTTGTTGTTGTTGTTGTTGTTTTTTGAGATGGAGTTTCACTGTTGTTGCCTAGGCTGGAGTGCAGTGCTGTGATCTCAGCTCACTGCAGCCTGTGCCTCCTGGGTTCAAGCAATTCTCCTGCCTCAGCTTCCCGTGTAGCTGGGTTTACAGGTGCCTGCCACCTTGCCTGACTAAATTTTGTATTTTTAATAGAGATGGGGATTCACCATGTTTGCCAGGCTGGTCTCGAACTCCCGATCTCAGTTGATTCACCCGTCTTGGCCTCCTAAAGTGCTGGGATTACAGGTGTGAGTCACTGCACCCATCTGTAATGGGATATTTCACTGCAGACTTTGATAAACAGAATATTAGCATTTTTGGTGGTGTTTTTATTTTACTCATAATATTTTTCTTTTGACTCAATTACAAAAACAAGTAAAGTTCAGATTATAAAAATTAAAGAGCAATACAGATTCAATATTTTTTTCTACATATTGTGTTTAAATGATATCCTTTTTTCTTTTTGTCCTTATAGCTCAAGCTGTAAAAGCCAAAGGTCCACCCCTTTTTTCCAGTCTCATGTTGAAGATCTTTATGTAGAAGGCCTTCCCACAGGAATTTTTTTTTTTTTTTTTTTTTGTGACGGAGTTTTTACTCTTGTTGCCCAGGCTGGAGTGCCATGGAGCCATCTTGGCTCACTGCAACCTCTGCCTCCCGGGTTCAAGAGATTCTCCTGCCTCAGCCTCCTGAGTACCTGGGATTACAGGTGTGCGCCTCCAAGCCTGGCTAATTTTGTATTTTTATTAGGAACAGAGTTTCTCTATGTTGGTCAGGTTGGTCTCTAACTTGCGATCTCAGGTGATCCGCCTGCCTCGGCCTCCCAAAGTCCTGGGATTACAGGTGAGAGCCACTGCGCCCAGCCTATTTTATGTATTTTTATGTACCACTTTTTAATTTACCTGGGTCCAACATTGAGTCAGTCATGCCAGTGTTACCTTTCGAAACATGAACACTGCCCGCACCTGACTGGCGTGCAACTGACATTTTCTTTCACAATTTTCTGTTACTTTTACTAAAAATAGAATAGTATCCATGTCTTGTTTTTAGGCCTGAGATTTTTAAAGCATATGTGGGAATATATGATTGTTTTTCTAGATGTGTAGAGGAAGATAGTCTTGAATGCAATGTGATATTAAAGGATCCCATTTAAGATTTTTGTAATGTGCTTCAAATACCTGTGGGTTGCAAAGTTACCACTTTACTTTTGAGGACACATGCTCTGTGAAGCACGTTATGAGACAATTTGCAATTATTACTTTGTTTTGTTACTTTGTAGAAACATCAAATGAAGATTTAGTGGTGCTCAAGCATCCAGATTGTCTTTTCTTTTCTTAATTTTTTTTTTTCCCCGATTTGGAGTCTTGCTCGGTCACCCAGGATGTAGTGCAGTGGCATGGTCTTGACACACTGCAACCTCTGTCTCCTGGGTTCAGGCAATTCTCCTGCCTCAGCCTCCCAAGTAGCTGGGATTACAGGCACCTGCCACCATGGCTGGCTAAGTTTTGTATTTTTAGTAGAGATGGGGTTTCACCATGTTGGCCAGGCTGGTCTCGAACTCCTGACCTTGTGATCTGCCAGCCTCTACCTTCCAAAGTGCTGGGATTACAGGCGTGAGCCACCATGCCCAGCCTGTCTTTTCTTTTCAAAACTACCCTTGGTGATGAAATGTTAAATGTGATTAAATGTTAAATAAATACTAGCGGATATTTGCTGAATATTGCCTAGTGAATATTATTTATTCTTACCTTTCAGACATGATCTTATGAATTCAACACATGAAGATTTACAACTTGATAAACCAGCTTCAGGAGGTAGGTGGCACACCCCAGTCAGTCACTTGTGCATCCAGAAGGGAGGGAACGTGTTTCAAATATGAGTAAAGGCAGGGAGGTATCAGGTATGCTCACATGTTCACATACCTCACCTATTCTGTGTGGAGTGAGGAGTGCCATGTGGGCATTGTAGGATTGCATAGATAGACTTGGGTGGCCAAGTGGAGGAAGGCCTTAGATCCTACAAAAGCAGTGGTAGTCATTAAATGGTCTCATAGCACTTCTCTCTTAAAATAATGTGGATCTGTCCTTTAGAAAGATTATTCTGGGTTGATTTTGAAGGATAACACAGTGGGTAGTTTGAGTGTGGGGGGTAGGAACAGAAGGCCTCTCTCTACTCATGGAAGGAATGTTGAAGTGGGCAGAGTCTTGTTTACTGATTGGGGTTGTGTATCTGTGTATATTTGTTGGGACTGAGTTATAAGGGAGAGGAAAGGTTTAAGATGATGCAAGCTGCTTCTGGCTGTGCTGTGGGACAGTTCATCCAAGATTCAGAAACAGAATTGAGCTGGTTTGGGGGAAAAGTGACTTTTGCTTATTTATCTTATAAAAAAGATGACTTTGGAGACATCTAGATGGTCTCACCTGAGTGTCTGAAAATTGCTATTTTCAAAATTCAAGTCACCAGAATGAGTTTTTTCACTGTAAAATGAAGGCAGAGTGGACCATGTTTAAAAATTGGCTGGGCACAGTGACTCATGCTTGTAATCCCAGCACTTTGGGAGGCTGAGGCAGGTAGATCACCTGAGGTCAGGAGTTCGAGACCAGCCTGGCCAACATGGCAAAACCCTGTGTCTACTAAAAATACAAAAATTAGCTGGGTGTGGTGGGGCACACTTGTGGTCCCAGCTACTCGGGAGTCTGAGGCAGGAGAATTGCTTGAACCTGGGAGACAGAGGTTGCAGGGAGTCGAGATTGTGCCATTGCACTCCAGCCTGGGTGACAGAATGAGACTCCATCTCAATAATAATAATAATTATTATTATTAGCAGTGCACAGCTGTGTGAGAAAGGCCTATAAATTTCTTCTAAATGCTTTATTATAATACTAATATCAACTATGTTTTTACAGATCAGAACTTCTTACAATACAGCTGACGTTACTCAGCCTAGAACAAATACAACAGGTAACATAGTTGTGAAATCCTTTTTAAAAGCACAGATTAATCTTTAAGCTTTTAAAAATTAATCTTTTAATTTGATGGAACTGCTCCTTCCTTCACCTCCCCAAAAAATCTTTTGCTGAAGCTCAATACAGGCACCCCTTGATTTATCAATATGAACATGTGCAGTGTAGGGATCACTCAAGCTTTTTTTGTCTTTCTTCCTTTTTTTGATACAGAGTCTCACTCTGTCATGCAGGCTGGAGTGCAGTGGTGCAATCTTGGCTAACTGCCACCAGGCTTAAGCAATTCTCCTGCCTCAGCCTCAGCCTCCTGAGTAGCTGGGATTACAGGCGCGCACCACCATGCCTGGCCAAATTTTGTATTTTGTGTTTTGGCCAGGCTGGTCTCAAACTCCTTCGCTCAGGTGATCCTTCTGCCTGAGCCTCCCAAAGTGCTAGGATTACAGGTGTGAGTCACCGCACCCGGCATTAATGTACTCTGAGGATGCTGACTTCCAGATAGCCATTTTTGGGTCAAGGAAAGTTCAAGTCTCCTGAGTATAGTAGCCATACCTCCTAGAGAGCTTCCTTTTGGTTTGGTTACAAAATGTATTTTAGCTTAGTTTTCTTACATTAGGTGGGCGAAATAAGAATGAGCAGAAGGCTGGGCACGGAGGCTCACGCCTGTAATCCCAGCACTTTGGGCAGCTGAGGCAGGCAGATCACCTGAGGTCAGAAGTTCAAGAGCAGCCTGGCCAATATGGTGAAACCCCATTTCTACTAAAAATACAAAAATCAGCTGGGTGTGATGGTGTGTACCTGTAATCCCAACTACTTGGGAGGCTGAGGCATGAGAATCGCTTGAACCCAGGAGGCGGAGGTTGCAGTGAGCCGAGATTGCACCATTACACTCTAGCCTGGGGGATAGAGCAAGACTGTCTCCAAAAAAAAAACAAAAACAAAAAGGCAGAAAAGTTTAGGGACACCCAACAAAACTAGAATTGGAAACTGGGAATTACGCTGTTTGTAGATGATTTCTTTTCAAGATGGGCTAGTGGAGTTTCTGAGCAGCAGCTACGTTCTCCTTTCACATCTTCAGGTTTCATAAGGTTACCTTTAGCCCTCTGAGTGATCAGATTTCCCTCACAGTCACTCACGGGAGCCCTTGATCTTGACAAAATAGAACTTGAGTAGCTGAGTTCAAATAACTGGGGTGGCAAGAGGGGATCTCCTTCTTGGTTCTTATATTTTTTTTAAATGAAAGAGCTAGAGAAGCAATCTCAAGGTCAGGATAACTCACCCTGATGTTCTCACTTTTCAGGGATTGTGCTGCATTCTGACTTGGATTCTGCCATCGAACACAGAATGCCCTGATTCTTAGATGCAGAGGCAGCTCTTCAGCCTATGGGGTAAGTAACCAGGGAATGGAATTCTCACCAATTCTTATTTTCTATGCTAAAAGTTTTACTTTACGATTTGGGCCTGCTTCTTTTTTTTTTTTTTTTTTTGAAATGGGGTTTCATTCTTGGTGCCCAGGCTGGAGTGCAGTGGCACTGTCTCGGCTCACTGCAACCTCCGCCTACCGGGTTCAAATGATTCTCCTGCCTCAGCTTCCCAAATAGCTGAGATTATAGGCATGCACCACCACGTCTGGCTAGTTTTTTAAAATTTTTAGTAGAGATGGGGTTTCACTGTGTTGGACAAGCTGGTCTTTAACTCCTGACCTTGGGTGATCCACCTGCCTTGGCCTCCCAAAGTGCTGGGATTACAGGTGTGAGCCACTGGGCCTGGGCCTGCTTCTTTCTCTCTTTCTCTCTTTTTTTTTTTTTTTTCAGTAGCAGTTTAAAATTGGTACCTCATTTAGACACAAGCAAAAGGATATTAGCCCACTTTGGAAATAGGTGTGAGTCCACATATGATTTTCCTAGTTTTTCCTCTTCCTTCACTTTTTGCTCTCTTGGTAGTATGTTAATTCTATTCTGTCTCTGAATCTTTTTTCTTCATTTCTTTGGCAGATATTTTTACTTGTCTTGGAAGAGTAGTTTTTAGGACTCTTTAAAAGGGTACAATATGGATGACAATCTTGGCTAATGGTAACCAGATCCAGGGAGCTGGGGTCAGCGTTAGCTGGAATCAGTTCAAATTAGCAAAGCAGTGGTGTTCAGTGGCAGGAATACAAGTGTCCACATCTTGTTTAACACAAGATATGTTAAACACATCTTGAAAGGGATAGTGACATCATTCTCAGAATCTGTTGGGAATACACATAGCCTGTAGACCCATTCGTCTTTGACCCTGTAAAGATATTTTAAAGAGTAATACCCTGAGTGGTTTTCTGTCCAGTTTGCCTGCTCATTTATCTTTGAGGACAGTATGCCTTGTGGAGCTCCGCAGGCCCCAGGGGTGTGTGGATTCTACATTTGAAAGTGCTGATGCTGAGAGACTGTGTCTTGGCGGACCCCAAGGAGTCTGCTTTTCCTCTACTTATTGTCCCTACTTTTCCTGGCAGCTGGCATTGCTGTTTAAATGGGTTGTTCTTTGCTGTTTAAGTTATTTGGTAGTGGTGTGTCAGGATGCGGGTTTTCTGAATACTTTTCCAGCTGGTTACTTGAGTGGTGGTTAGGGAGGAGCTGTCTTGGGGCTGTTCTGGAGCTGTTGAGGTCAGGTGTCTGTCTGGATACTCACAGCCTATCTGTTGAGGAGAATGCTGTTCTCATTGTGCTGCCTTTGGTGGTGCTTTAGATGTGGGTGGAGGTGAGTTCGGGGAGTTAATGAGATCTTTTTTAGGTGCTTTTGATAAAGTAGTCTGCACTAGAGGATTCATTGTGACTTTCTCCCTTAACCTGCACATACTTCTCTGCTCACCCTTGCTGTCTTTCTCATGCCTTTGATTTTCCCATCTCCTGTTGGTTGAATTTACATAAAAGCTCTGCTGTAGTTTAAATGTGTCCCCTAAAGTTTATGTGCTGGAAACTAAATCCTCAATGCAACAGTTGGAATGTGGGGCCTAATAAGAGAGCCCTCATTAATGAATTAATGTTGTTATTTTGGTAATAGATGAGTAATCACAAGAGTGGGCTTATTGTAAAAGAGAGTTCAGCCCCTGTTGCCCTCTTGCTTTCTGGCACTCTCTTGTCCTTCTGCCTTCTGCCATGGGATGATCTTTTTCTGTCATGGGATGATATTCCCTCATATTCAGAAAAGGGAGTCTCCCATTAGGAATAAAGTCATGAGAAGAAATGGGCATTTTCATAATTGGGTGTTTTCTTTATAGCAGTGGTTCTCAAAGGTAATTCCTAGCAGTATCACCTGGAAACTTGTTAAATTTGAATTCTCAGGCCCTATCCCAGGCCAGCTGAATCAGAAACTCTGGGGTGGGACCCAGTACTCTGTGTTTTAACTAGTCTTCCAAGTGATATTGATGCGCATTCAAGTCTGAGAACTACTGCTTGTCAAGTTAGTTGTTCGCTAATTTTTTACTCCCACCTTCACTGGGCCCTGGAGAGTGTGGAAGGGACAAAAGTGAGAGAACACTGTCTCTGCAGGTACTTTGTCAGTCTTCTGATGAATCGTTTGAGAAACCTAGAAAACATCTGTTGAGCACCTGCTCAGTTCCTGGCACTGTGCTAAGTGGCTAAGAGCATGGGGTGGACATGTAAGCAAGTAATTGTAATAGGACATGAGTATTATAATGGCTGTATTTATAAAAAGCTACAGGAACTGGAGAGAAAATTATCCTGTGAGTGGGGAAGATGGAGTCAGATGTCACTTGATCCTTGAACAGGGTAGGATTTGAAGGTGAACAGACAGAAGGGTATCCTAAATGGGTTCATACATAGGATGACCATGCAACTTATTATCCAAAGGAGGTCACTTTTGAGAATCAAAGGGGGTGCTTTTATAGGCCAGGACTGTTGCTTGCTAACTGGGATGTACGATTGCCCTATTTGTAAAGTATGAATGATGCTGTGAACCCAGAGTTTGATGTAAATTTGTGGAAAACTCATTTCTTCTAATTATTTGTAGAGTTTTCAACAATTCTTATTGGAAGGTATATTTTTTTCCCTAGGGTTGCTGTAAAATATTACAGGCATACTTTGGAGATGTTATGGGTTTGGTTCCACACCACTGCAATAAAGTGAGTCACACAAATTTTTGTGTTACCCAGTGGATATAAAAGTTGTATTTTGGGCCAGGCTCCCTCTGCATCTCTGTGTTTCAGTTGGGGTAGGGTAATTTTCCTTTGAGTTTGAAGAGCTGTCCCTGGTATTTCTTCCAGTGGATGTCTTCCCATAACAATTTTTTTTTTCTCATCTGAAAATGTCTATTTTGCCATCTTTTTTTTTTTTTTTTTTTTTTTTTGAGACGGAGCCTCCCGCTGTCGCCTGGGCTGGTATGCCGTGGCGCAATCTTGGCTCGCTGCAACCTCCACCTCCTGGGTTCAAGTGATGCTCCTGCCTTAGCCTCCCGAGTAGCTGGGACTACAAGCGTGCGCCACCACGCCCATCTAATTTTTGTCTTTTTAGTAGAGTTGGGGTTTCACTATGTTGGCCAGGTTGCTTGAACTCCTGACCTCATTTCCACCCTCTTCTGCCTCCCAGAGTGCTGGGATTGCAGGCGTGAGCCACTGCGCTGGGCTATGTTTTTCTTTTTTTCTTTTCTTTTTTTTTGAGATGGAGTCTAACTCTGTTTCCCAGGCTGGAGTGCAGTGGCACGAGCTCAGCTCACTGCAACCTCTGCCTCCTGGGTTCAAGTGGTTCTCCTGCCTCAGCCTCCGTGTAGCTAGGATTACATGCGCGCGCCACCATGCCCGGCTAATTTTTTGTATTTTTAGTAGACACAGGGTTTCACCATGTTAACCAGTTTGGTCTCAATCTCCTGACCTCGTGATCTGTTCACCTGGGGCTCCCAAAGTGATGGGATTACAGGTGTGAGCCACTGCGCCAGACCTTTGCCATCAGTTTTTAAAGGAAACAGCTACTGAGCACTGGATGCGAGGTGGGCAGGTTTCTTCTTTCAGCTTTTTTTTTTTTTTTTTTTTAAAGCCATCATACTTTAGAATCTTTCAGCACTGTCAAATTATCTTCTGGCTTTTATTATTTATGTTGAGAATTTAGACCGGGCGTGGTGGCTAACACCTGTACTCCCAGCAATTTGGAAGGCCATGGTGGGTGGATCACATGAGCTCAGGAGTTGGAGACCAGCCTGGCCAACAGGTGAGGCCCTGTAGCAACATATGGTAGCCCTTTTTCAGTACATTGGCCTGATCCAGCTTAGTTGGATGTCATTTACATATGTGTCTTATATCTTAGATACAAGAAATTTCTTAAAAGCTTAAAGCATAACACAAATATTTACTTGATTGCACCATCTAACAAATCTAAATAAATACATTTCAGGTCTAGGCATTGCGTTTTGTATTTCTCTAAACCAGTGTGCGCATGTATTTCTCTAAACCAGTATGTGTGTATCACTTTACCCAGCCACAGCAAGTGATTATGGATGAAATGGCTGCAGCAAAGCTAAAACTATGATACGCCTTTGAGAAAAAAATATTGAGCTGAGGCCACCGCTGTCGCGGCCGCCACAGCCGCCGCCATCTTCTTCCTGCCCTTGCCTTGGTGGGTGGCGGTTTCCTGCGCCGTGTCTGGCGTGGCCAGCCGGGGCACCGCGCTGGGCTCCATGCGGCCAGGCTGCGCGGCCGCTCAGAGCGGGTGCCTCCGGGGCTCCGGTCGGGGGCTTGGCAGGAGCGGGCCGGGGATGGCCGCGGCAGGCGGCAGGTCGGCCGTGGAGCCCCGGGGAGGCGGCCGCCACGATCGCTGCCCGAAGTCTCCGAGATGTCCGGCAGTCCGCTCAGGGCCCCTTTTGCAGACTCGGTGCCCGGTGTGCGTCGGCGCCGCCTGCTCGGTCTTGGCACCGCTGGCGCGGCCGCCGCGTAGGAGGCCTGGCTCCAGATCCCCGACCCCTACGAGCGCCGGCCCTGCGTGCCTGCTATGTTGGTGCCATCTCTTCTGCATATTTATGCTTGCCTGTCACATTCCCTGGCCTCTGAGTGTCCTTTGGCAGTTTCCGAAGCATTTGGGCAAGAAGGAGCTTGGGGAGCTTCACAGCAGGTGGGGGTGCACAGGGGAGGGGCCGCGGCCGGACCAGCAGAGCGCTTCAAGGGCTGCCGCGCTGACGGACTTCCACACTGTCTTTCGGAACTGGGGTTAGGGGACAGCCCTTAGCCACCACTGTGTCCTTACTCTGTCGCTTTGCTTGGGCCTGGACCTCCCCTTTCCAGCTCTGGCGTGTGACACTGCACCGAGCATGGTGTCGAGACCACCACTGGCTGGGGCCGTGGGATGAAGGGTGCCCCAGGCTCGGGGAAGGTGGGGACCTTTTCCCCGCTCCCCAGATGATTGTTGCATGCTCTGGTGAGGGGACAGTTGTACTCCATTTCCCGTGTGCCAGCTTCGGGACTCAGCTGTGCTTTTGTGTCTCTTTGATTAGCAAAAGCAAAACGAATTCCTCCCTGAACACTAAGCTTCCTGGAAACTTCCCTAGACCTAAACCTGAGAACCGCATATAAACAGGCCTTGAGGGTTCTGTTGTCAGTAGCGGGTTACCTGATTGCAAACTGAGCAAGTTTAAAACGGAGTGGGCTGCTTTGGGCTGCACAGCCACCTGGCATTCTGACAGCTAAGCAGGAGGCAGAGGTGAGAGACCAAGATGGACTGAAAATGCCCTAGCCGCTGGGAGCCCAACTCGGCCCAGCCTCGTTGAAAGGAGGAACATTCGGTGCAGCCATCGGAATCTTATCCTTTATAAAACGGGACAGCTCACAGGATTACATTTCTAAGCCAATCCTGTGACCATCCTCCATGAAATTCTCTATTTTGGTTACATGTGGTCAAACTGAGCCTCACTGAAACAAATGAAAAATACTCTGGACAAATCTTAAGAATCGTTTTGAAAATCAAAAGGTATGGAAAATGTTGTGGCTTCTTTCTAAGCTTTCTTCAGCCCAAATTCTGTTATTCTCTGATCTTTTATGGTGTGAAATCATACCCATTCCATTATGTATTGATTGTCAAGAAGGAAGTAGGCTTTTATTGCTATGTTTATGTCAGTTTCCGTTTATTGTCTCACCACATTTATTGGGTTATTGCCTTTGCCTTTGACTCAACAGGAGCTGGAAGGGAAAGAATCCCAAATTCTGTTTCTTAAGGCAGCCAGTTGTCAGAATGAACTTTCCTCATTTTCTATTGTGAGGCCTGAGGAAAGACATTCAGTTCCAAAGGCTGTGCCTATCCTTTTAAATAGAAGAGAGAGGGCCTGGCACGGTGGCTCATGCCTGTAATCTCAGCACTTTGGGAGGTGGAAGAAGGCGAATCACGAGGTCAGGAGTTCGAGACCAGCCTGGCCAACATAGTGAAACCCCGTCTCTACTAAAAATACAAAGAATTAGCCAGGCGTAATGGCGGGCGGCTGTATTCCCAGCTGCTCGGGAGGCTGAGGCAGGAGAATCGCTTGAACCCGGGAGACGGAGGTTGCAGTGAACCAAGATCATGTCACTGGACTCCAGCCTGGGCGACAGAGTGAGACTCCGTCTCAAAAAAAAAAAAAATAGAGAAGAGGAAGCAGCCGTGCCAAGGCTAGGTACTGACTGAAGCAGGAGGAACAAATTGGAAATGTGGGAATGTGAATGTGGGCAAGTTGAGGGACTTGTAGCTTCTCTTCGGTTGAATCTTTTTGCTGAAGCTGCTTTATTGTATCTGACATGTGAAACTACACAATTTCAAACAAACCCCTATTGAAGTCAACATACAAAAAAGCATTTAAAGAACAGCCATTAGTGGCCAGGCATGGTGGCTCATGCCTGTAATCCCAGCACTTTGGAAGGCCGAGGCGGGCAGATCACGAGGTCAAGAGATCGAGACCATCCTGGCTAACATGGTGAAACCCCGTCTCTACTAAAAATACAAAAAATTAGCCAGGCGTGGTGGCAGGCGCCTGTAGTCCCAGCTACTCGGAAGGCTTGAGGCAGGAGAATGGTGTGAACCTGGGAGGCGGAGGTTGTAGTGAGCCGAGACCGCGCCACTGCACTCCAGCCTGGGAAACAGAGTGAGACCCCATCTCAAAAAAAAAAAAAAAAAAAAAAAACATTAGTAAAAATAATTTTTTCAGTTAATGCTATTTTTCCCTTGTATAGGTGTTGGTAATCAGATAAATAGCTTATTGCATATGGAAAGTTGTTTTCTTTAAGTTAATTCAACCTATTGCAACTTAGAATCCAGGAAAATAGTATTTTCAAATATGTATTTGGAATCTTCAAAATATTAGATTACAAATTACCTTAAAATAATAAATATTTATGCAGCATAGAAGAATCAGCAGTTCTCTGAGGAAGGTAAATAGCAGTTAAAATATCATAATGCACTTTTTATCAGTTGTAAAAAGAAAGATCCAGGCTTAGATTTGTGGTATTACCATTAGAAAAACAGTGTGAGTATTTAAGAAACATAGCAACCCTAGCCATTAAGTAGGCATCAAATAACATTCTGAATTAAGTTACAAGATAAAACCAAGATTTGGATGACAATGACAATATTGTCCATCATTGTTATCCAATTCCTGGTTTTATCTTATAACTGGTTTTAGGGGCAATTCTAGTGAATTGTCCCTAAAAGATGTTTGAAATTAGTTCCATACACTTTTCCTGAATCAACTTAAATATTGATTTCACAAACAATAAGATGGTGTGCTGTAGCATGTCATTGCACTAGAAAGAAAAGAAATACTCCACTAGTGGGGAATAATTTCAATAGAGGAAAGTGATGAATGTTGGATGTGAGTTCAGAAACCAGAGGTTGATAAAGTCTTATGATTGCTATATGCACTGTGAGGCTACTGTATTTGGAAAATTGCAAAACAAAATATTTTTTAAAGAACAAAAATCTGGTGAGTAGCATACACAGATTTCAAAAATAAATTGCATAACTTCATATTTCAGTAATTAAAGATTTAACAATTGTGATTTTGTGGCTAAACAAAATATACTGAACAATTATGTATAAACCATGGATTCAAAGCTCCAGAAAATTATCTTAATGAGAGGTATAAACTCTTTTTGTTTAATGTCCACACCAAATCATTATGGTCTGCCATTTCATGAAATAACAAGAGTTTTAAAATAAGTGATGTTTTTTAGTTTGTGTATCTGTATTCTTTCCTACCAGGTATAGCACAGTGTAGTACAAGGGCCTACAGTTGTAAGCCTTGGGAAAGATACTGTTTTGGCCACATATTTCAGCTATGTGACCCTGGAAATAGGGTCTCAGAGGGACACTGTGGCCCTCAGTGTCTTTTCATTGGTAAATGGGGGCAACATCTCTTGTATAATGACAGCTGAAAAAAAATACGATTTTCCTTTTATTCTCCCTTCCTTTCATTTAGGCTGTAGTTTTCACTTTTTAACTACAAAGCGATTTATCTCTTGATAACACTTCTAGTGTATTGTCCCTAAAACATTTTTGAAAGTAGTTCTATACACTTTCCCTGAGTAATGAAAACATCATGTATTTGCTAACTTGGAAGAATCCCGAGTCAGGAGATGGCCTGGATTCTCTCTCACCCTTCAACTGAAGTCTTTGACCAAAGGAGCACAGATGACCCCTCTCTCCTTCATTTTCTGACCTGTAGAGTTTTGGACTCAATGACTGATTCTCTCTTCTAGCTCCAAAATACTGGGCTAAACTCCATGGAACTCCCTTCTGAGTTAAAAATAGTAGACATGCCTGCACTATCAACATTTTTAGAAAATTATGAAATGCTTAGAGTCACTTTGTAATTGAGTCTAAGGTTTGAATGCATAGAGTTCAAATGCAATAACTGTGTTGATAACACAACAAAGACATGTACGTTTTTATGTACCTTTATGTTCTATGCATTAGTCCTTCATTCCTTGGCATGAGGAGAAGTGATGGTTTTTCAGTGACCTTCCAGAACTCTAAGGCTGTGTTTCACCAGGCCTCAGGGTTTCTACAGTTTGAACAAATTTCTGATATTGTACCCATGCACACCTGAGTCTAAGAACTCTGCTGTAAGGTGACATTAAACAGCACCCGAAGTTATATTTGAGATGATTATTCAGTAATCATTGTACAGTTGATTTTCATAGTAGGGATTCAAACACTGAATAGAGTGCAGTTTTAATTAAATCTGTATTTCTCAGTTGAAACTTTATTTTAGCAGTACATGATTTCTATTTCATGAATCATAAATGTCATGTGTCTTCACAAACTGTAGTTCTGAATTTAATTTATTCACCATTTTGTCGTCAAAAAGAAGAGTTGATGTTTTTGAAAGATCTAAACAGCTTTGCAACCGATGTTCTAAAGAAATAAAATATACCGCTGAACCCCCCTCCCAAAAAAAAAAAAAAAATACTGAGCTGAGTGCATTGGCTCCTGCCTGTAATCCCAGTACTTTGGGTGGCCAAGGTGGGAGGATTGCTTAAGGCCAGGAGCTCGAGATCAGCCTGGGCAATATAGCGAGATCCTGTCTCTACAAAAAACAACAACAAAAAAATTTAGCCAGGGATTCTGGTGCACACCTGTAGTCCCAGCTACTTGGGAAGCTGAAGTGGGGAGGATCACTTGAGCCTGGGCAGTCATGGCTACAGTGAGCTGTGATCATGCCACTGCACTCTAGCCTGGGTTAATAGAGCAAGACCCTGTGCCAAAAAAAAAAAAGGAAAGAAAAAATAAAGAAATGCCTTTAACACAGAGACCACCTCATGTATTGCAGGTTGCTGTTACTTTAGTGGAGTTAAGAGAAATAATTTTTGGTCAGTGACTTATTGAATAAATTGACCATTTGTGCTGCTTCCCTGGGCGAGGGCATAGAGAATGGTACAAAGTAGGCTACAGTAGCCAGATAATCTTGTATGTAATTTTGAGCTATTAGTCCGGAGAATGGCATGCTCAGATTAGAGTTATAATTTTGCTTAATCAAGGAGGGCGTGATCTAGTACAATAGAAGACCATTGTCTAGAACTCATTCCTTAAGAATGCTCCCCTGCTTGCTCTGCTCATTCCAGCAGCAATCAACTCTACATTTTATTCCAGGGAGTTGATTATCATTTGGAATTATTTGTCTAGGCTAATATTTGGATACTTTGTTTTGTTATATTTAACATTAAAACTCTGACATTGATTCTGTGTGACATTCACATTCATTTTGGAAGCATTGTATTTAATCATATGAAAGTTGGTGAAACTTGGATTACAGATTGCAAATGCTAATAAGTCTTTTATTAGAATTACGGTGTCTTCATACCATCAAGTTGAGGACTGAAAAATATATAAGAAGAGTACCTATAAATCGAAAGAAAACAGTAATGACATAGAAAACTGAGCAAAGACAGTTAATTTATTCAAAGAAATTATACTAGTGCCAATAAATATCTGGAAAGGTGGCTAACCTTAGGGAAAAGCACGTTAAATGAATTTTTTTTGTTTGCCTGTCAGACTGACAAAAATTAAAGTTCGATAATGCTATGCTTATGAGGTTATGGGAGACCAGATTCTCTCATACACTGTAGGTGGGAATGTAAATGGTATAGCCTTTTTGTCAGACCAGTTTGGTATATGTCAGAATTTTAAATGCACATACCCTTTGGCATTCCATTTCTGTTTCTAGCAAACTGCTCACATTTTGCGGTCTGCTCAAGGTCATGATCTGCTTATAACCTTGTCCTGCTTGGCTATCAAAGGTTTATAAATTTTGTTAGTACTATTTCTGAATTTAATAAAATACTTCATTGTCCTGTTTACTTCAGATTTTTTTTCTAGTCCCTTATTTGCTTTTATGTTTTGGCTACAGATAGCCTATTAAGAACCAGCTAGATGTTTCAGTTTATGTATTTTAAGTTTTGTTTCCATTTTGACTTTCCCTGCAGTTTGTAAACTTAGATAACCCTCACCTCTTTAGAACTTTCATGAATACTTCATTTTAGTTCTTTCTATTTTCTGTTTGTTTCTACAAACTTTTAACTTTTTAAAGATACCTGTAATTAATGTAGGGGGTAGCAGATTGCTGACCAGTTATTGCAACACTATTTATTGAAAATTTCCCGTTCCCCTCCTTCTTCTAACATTAAATTACCTTATATTAGATTAGATTAGATTAGATTCATTTTTGAGTCAGTCTGTCCTGTAGTGGTTTGACAGGTCTGTTCTTGAGTTCACAGTCTTCTAACTAGTTTGCAAATAAAAATTCAGAAAATTAATTTAGAAAATCAAAAAATAATTTAGTGTTTATTTTTGCTGACAGAATCATTTTGTTGAGTTCCAGAAAGTCTTGTGGGATTTTTATTGCCATTCGTAGTAAACTTACACATTTTGGAATGTTTGACATGGTTATAAGATTTTATTTTCGCACATTGCGTTAAGTATATCTCAGTGTTTCCATGTGGATTATAATTTTCTCATTAAAATATTTTCCATAAGTCTTTACATATTCATGCTATTTTGACTGATATCTCTTTTTATACTTTCTAACTTGTTATTGTTTGTCTGTTACAAGAGTTCCACAGATTTCGTGTACCTATTTAGCTTATTTCACATAAATATGAATTCTTTTATGAAAGTTAGCCATTTTAAAGTTAATTTCTCAGCAGTAACAGTGTTTTATTTTCTTTAGGCCTTCCACATATACAGTCATATTTCTTATATTACACGGTAAGCTCCACAAGGACTGAAATGATTTATTTTTAGTTATATTTGTGTCCTAAGTGCCTGTCATTCAGTAATCAATCAGTATATAAATATTTGTTGAATGAGTGCAAGGGAACACTATAAGAATATGTACCATATACAGTGACTCTATGACTAAAACTTTTTTTTCTACTTGTCTATATATATCAGGTTTTGTAAATAATGAGTATTCTTTACTTCTTTAACTAGAAAAAAAAACAAATTTAAGGGAAAAAAATCACCTGTAAGTTTTATTTCTTAACTGAGGTCAATGGATAGCTTATCATTTTACTAGAATTGATTGGATGTTTCCTGTAAGTCCCAGATGAGTTGTCTGGAGATAGGAATGACCTCTGAGGGCATGACATTGAACCCAAGAATAGGAAGCAGGGCCTGCTCAAGGATAGAGGGAAACTACTCACATCTGTAAAGTGTTTTGGTTTTGCTTTTCTGAGATGAAACTGGTTTGCATCCAGAGCCTTAAGAAAGAACACTAATAGTTCTGTGAGCTTTGTAAGTAAGCTTTGTACCTCTCTGGCTTTTGTAGGTACCTGGACCTAGAATAAATCCTAGCCCTGGGGCACAATTTATAGAATCCTAACTGTCCCAGCAGCAGAGATCATTTTTACTCTGTCTTCCCTGACATAAGTGGGACCAATTGAATCGTGCATTCTTTATGCCCAGGTTGCTCAATCAAGCTCCTATTTATTGGAGTGCGGTGCTCAAACAGGAGCGGCATGTGGCCCCTCGGAGCTCCCTCCTGGAAGCAGTGCTGGTGGTGGTTACCTGTCTAGGGACAGGTCTGTCTGCCCAGGAAAGAGTTGAGTCTCATGCAGTCGATCCCCCATGTTTCTTCCTGTGTTTACAGGATATGCTGTCTGTAGCTCTGATGTCCAATCTGGGTGTGCCGACTCTCCTGCCTTCTACCATAACAGCTGTCGGCACCACCACATAGCCTTTCAAATGATGGCACTCTCTTTTGGTGGTACCCTTGCTCTCTTTTTATACTTAGAAGCAGCAGAATGATCTGAGTGTTGTGTTTAACTGGTACACATTAGTTCCATGATAGGTGTTTATTTTTATTAAAAAACGTTCATGTGTGATTTTTAACTAAACTTTAGAATTTGGAATAATTAATAACGTCAAATCCATAGGAAGCTGTAAGGATAATACAGACAGGGCCTGTGTACTCTTCTGGTTTGCTTAATGGTTACATCTTACATAACTGTAATATAATGTCAAAACTAGGAATTTGATATTTGTGCAATGTATGTGTATAGTGTCATGCACATTTTATCTCATACATAGATTCCTGTAGCCACCACCATAGTCAAGATACAGAACTATTCCATTACCCCAAAGACCTCCCTTATGCCCTTTTAGTCACATCCTATGTCAGCAGTCCCCAGGGCTGCCCCCAGGTTTCGTAATTCGCTCAAGGCTCTCACAGGACATTCTTTGCTATGGTTTGTTACAGTGAGGGGATACAAAGCAGGATTAATAAAGGGTAGTTGTGCATTGAGAAGATTCTATAGGACACGAGCATTGTGAAGATTCGGAGTCTTCTCTCCATGGAGTTGCCCAGGATGTGCTTACTTCCCCAGCCATAAACTCTAGCAACACATGTGAAGTGTTTTCTATTGTGAAAGCTCACATGAGCCTCAGAATCCAGGGCTTTTATTGGAGATGGGTCACATAGTGTATTAGTTTGTTCATTCTCACATAGCTATAAAGAAATACCTGAGACTGAGTAATTTATAAAGAAAGGAGGTTTAATTAGCTCACAGTTCTACAGGCTGTACAGGAAGCATTGCAGCTTCTGCTTCTAGGGAGGCGTCAGGAAGCTTCCAATCATAGTGGAAAGCAAAGGGGGAGCAAAGTGTCTCCCCTGGTGGGAGCAGGAGCAAGAGAGAAGGTGCTACACACATTTAAACAACCAGATCTCACAAGCACAGAACCACAGGGGATGGTGTGAAACCATTCATGAGTAACTGCCCCATGATCAGATCACCTTTCACAGGCCCCACTTCCAACATTGGGGATTTCGATTCACCATGACATTTGGGTGGGTACACAGATTCAGACCATATCACATAGGCATGTAGTTCCTTTGCGACTGATCGCTATTACAGCAACTCCAGAAGGAAAGCAGGTGTTTACCATAAATCATACAGTTCACATAAAATATCTAGAGAAGCTGGTACAGTGTGGTTCAGTACCGTAACCATACAAAACACCCTTATCATTTAGGGCATAGGGCTAGTACAAGACCTCAGTTTCTAGGAGCTGACCAAGGGCCAGTCTCAGAAGCAGGCTCGTCTGAGAATGTGCATCATTTGAGCAACTCAGCTTGCTGAGTTAACTGCTTATACTATTTTCCTTCCCCTCCTCTCCCTTGCCTTCACCACTGTTAACCTGGAAAAAGCACTAATTTGTCCTCCATATCTGTAGTTTTGTCATTTGGAAAGGTAGTATAAATCCTAGAGTATGTGACCTTTTAAGATGGACTTTTTAAAAAACTCAGCATCTTGCTCTTGAGCATCCAGGCTTTTGCGTGTGTTAACAGTTTGTTCTTTTTAGTGTTCGGTATTCTCTTGTGTGGTCATGCCCCAGTTTGTTTAACCATCCCATAGATGTTTATTTTCCCTTGTAAAGTTGATGAGCATGTATAATTTTTTTTCTTTTTTGAGATGGGGTCTCGCTTTGTCGCACAGGCTGGAGTGCAGTGGCGTGACCTCGACTCACCACAACCTTCACCTACCGGGTTCAAGTGATTCTCCTGCCTCAGCCTCCCTAGTAACTGGGACTACAGGCACGCGCCACCATGCCCAGCTAATTTTTGTATTTTTAGTAGAGATGGGGTTTCACTATGTTGGCCAGGCTGGTATCCAACTCTTGCCCTCGTGATCTGCCCGCCTCGGCCTTCCAAAGTGCTGGGATCAGAGGCGTGAGCCACCGTGGCCGGCCAGCATGTATAATTTTAACGTAATTGCTAATTACTCATGAGGGGAAGAGATTTTTAAACATTTTTAAATAATAGAGACAGGGTCTTGCTATGTTGCCCAGGCTGGTCTTGAATGCTTGGCTCCAAGCCATCCTCCCACCTTCGCCTCCCAAAGTGCTGGGATTATAGGCGTGAACCATTGCACCTGACCCTGGGGGAAGGGACTTTTGTATTTATTAAGCATTTAGTATGTATCATTGCTCTATAGCCATGTTATTCTATAGTCTCTACAGTAACCTTATTCATTCAGTTATTCTTTCAACAAAGATTTGAGAACGTATGATATGCTTGGTTGTGTAGGGAAAAACAATTCTCAAACTGTGTTTTTCCTCTGTTCACGCCACAGTAATCATCAACACAGAAGACTTCCATGACCATATGTGTGGGGATTCTTCCCCTACACACCACACCAGCTGGGTGTCTTCTAGTTCACTTCCTGCACCATCTACCAGGAGGTAGTGTCAGATCGCACAGGGTGAGGACTCAGTCCCCATGAGTGCCCCTCCTAACCCCCATCAGTTGCAACTCCGGGCCTCCAGGAGTTCTAACTGACCAGCTTCAAGTTGGGGTTCCCATGGCTCCCTTTTTAGGTTCGATGAATTTGCTGAGGTGGTTTACAGAACTCAGGGAGGTGCTTCTGTTTTCCGGTTTATTACAACAAATGTTGCAAAGGATCCAGAGGAAGGAGATGCTGGGGGCGAAGAATGGGGGAAGATGCGAGCTTCCATGCCCTCCCTGGGTGCACACCCTCCAGGAACCTCCACTGTGTTCAGCTATCTGAAAGCTTCTTGGGCCCAGTGCTCTTGGGTTTTTGTGGAGGTTTCCTGACATCAGCATTCGTCCCTGAGAGTATAGAGCGGGCCCCTCCCTGAGGAGGGTTTAAGACCAGTCATCAGAAAGGCACGGGGAGTAGAGTCCTGCCTTGGGGCAGGTGAAAGGAGGGCAGAAGAAAATCAGAGAAGCTGCCCACGAGGCCTAACACACCCAACCTTGTAACAAAAGCCTGGGGCTGGGACTGGTGGCTCACGCCTGTAATCCCAGCACTTTGGGAGGCAGAGGTGGGTGGATCACTTGAGGTCGAGTTCGAGAGCAGCCTGGCCAACATGGTGAAACCCCGTCTCTACTAAAAATACAAAAATAGCTGGGCATGGTGGTAGGTACCTGTAGTATCAGTTACTCGGGAGGCTGAGGCAGGAGAATCTCTTGAACCCGGGAGGCAGAGGTTGCAGAGAGCCGAGATCTTACCATTGCACTCCAGCTTGGGCAACAGAGTGAGACCCTGTCTCAAAAAAAAAAAGAAAAAAAATGCCTAGTATGAGCGCTATGGTAGTTACCAGCCAGGAACCATGGACAGAAGTCAATATATATTATAACACCACACTGGTACTATTTGAGTCACTAGAAATGTAACAGTGGAGAAGGAAAATAAGGTCTCTGTCCTCACTAAATTGCATTCTGGCAGTGAGGGAGACAGACCAACAGGTAAATAAGTAAATAAAAAATATTTACTAGAAATAAGACATGGAGGCTGGGTGTAGTGGCTCATGCCTGTAATCCCAGCACTTTGGGAGGCCAAGGTGGGTGGATCACTTGAGGCCAGGAATTCAAGATCAGCCTGGTCAATATGGCGAAACCCTGTCTCTACAAAAAAATTCAAAACTTAGCCAGGTGTGGTGCCACATGCTGGTAGTCCCAGCTTCTCAAGAGGCTGAGGTGAGAGGATCGCTTGAGCCTGGGTAGGTCGAGTGCAGTGAGCCCATGATCGTACCACTGCACTCCAGCCTAGGTGACAGAGTGAGACCCTGTCTCAAAAAAAAAAAAAAAAAAAAGGGAAAAGAGAAAGAAATAGCACATGAAGCCCAGGCATGGTGGCTCACATCTGTAAGAAGTTAAAGACCAGCCTGGGCTACGTTGTGAGACCCCGCCTCTACCCCTCCCAAAGAATAATAAGAAATAGGACATGGAGAAGCGGCATTTGGCCCAGGACAGAGGAGAGGGTTGGGTAGGTTGGGGTAGGTAGTATTTCACAGAGGCTAAGGAAGGCCTCTCACAGTTTGATGTGAAAGCTTAGATCTAAATAATGAGAAAGAAACCACAACCTGGACAGCAAGGAGCATAGCATTCCTCACATTGGAACAGCATGTGCAAAGGCTCTCCCAGCAAAGGGGGAAGTGGAAAGGATAGCAGTTTAAAACAACATTCATTTATTTTTTATTTTTATTTTTTTTAAAAGAGAAGGTCTCTGTTGCCCATGCTGGAGTTCAGTGGTGCAGTCATAGCTCGCTGCAACCTCAAATTCCTAGCCTTAATCAGTCGTCCTACTTCAGCCTTCCTAAGTACCGGGAATACAGGCATGAGCCATCGCCCCTAGTCCATAGCACTCATTTATTATCTCTAAGTTCTGTAGATTAGAGGTCCAAGCAGGCTTCGCTGGGTATTCTGCTGAGGACCTCAGGAGGTCAGAATTAAGCATCGGCCAGCCTGGGTTTTTATTTGGAGGTGATAGGGAGAGTCTCCTTCCAGACGCACTCATGTTGGCAGAATTCATTTTCATGTGGTGAAGGTCTGAGGTCCTCATTTCTTTGCTGGCCGTCAGCCAGAAGTCATTCTCAGCTTCTAGAAGCCACTCAAATTTCTTGGCTTTTAGTCTCCTCCAGCTTCAAAACCATAAATAGTGCTTTGACTCTAACTTCACATTCTATCTCTTCTGTTTTTTAAAAAGACAGCTTTATTGAGGTGTAATTCACATACTATACAATTCTCCGTTTTAAAAGTGCACAATTAAGTGACAACCATTACCACAGCCAATTTTAGAACATTTTCATCGTCTCAAAAAGGAACCCATGCCCTTTCTCTATCCCCTTTATTCCCATCCTCTCCCCTCTTAGTGCTCAGTGACCACCAGTCTATTTTCTGTCTCTAGATTTCCGTGGTATGGATGTTCAGATGAATGTAATCATATAACGGGTGGTCTTTTATAACTGGCATCTCTCACTTAGCATGTTTTCAGGGTTCACCATGTTGTAGCATATATCAGTACTTCATTCCTTATTATGACCAAGTAATATTCCATTTTATGGATATACCACATTTTGTTTATTAATTCATCATCTGATGTACATTTGGGTTGTTTCTGCTCTGGGACTATTACGGATAATGCTGATACAAACATTGATGTACAAGTTTCTCTCTGGACACGTTTTTATTTCTCTTAGTCTAGGAGTGAAATTGCTGGTTTCTGTGGTAATATTGTTTAATCATTTGAGAAACTGCCAGACTTCTCCACAATGGCTGTACCATTTTACATTTCTACAAGCAATGTATGAGGGTTCCAGTTTCCCCACATCCTTGCCAACACTTGTTATTTCTGACTTTTTGGTTCTAGTCACCCTACTGGATGTGAAGTGGCATCTCATTGTGGTTTCGTTTTGCATTTCCTTGATGACTGATGATGTGGAACATCTTTTCACATACTCATGACTGTTTGCCTTTCTTTCTGGAGAAATGTCCATTCAGATCTTTTACCCGCTGAAACAGTTGTTACTTACTTTTTATTATTGAGTTATAAGAATTCTTTATGTATTCTGGTTTACGAGTTCCTTATTACATAAATGACTTGCAAATATTTTCTCTCATTCTGTGGGTTCTGTTTTCACTTGATAAGGTCCTCTGAAGCACAAAGATTAAAATTTTGTTGGAGTACAATTTATCTGTCTTTTGTTGCTCCTGCTTTTGGTGTCATATCTAAAAATCCTTTGTCAAATCCAGTATGAAAATTTTACCTGTATATTTTCTTCTGAGAGCTTTAGTTTTAGCTTTTACATTTAGGTCTTTGATTGATTCTGAGTTAATTTTTGTACGTGGTATGAAGTAAGCATCTAACATCTAACATCGTTCTTTTGTACGTGGCTATCCAATTTTCCCAGCACTATTTGTTGAAAAGACACTTTTTTCTCCATTGAATGGTCTTGGTACTTTTGTGGAAAATCAGTGGACAGAAGACGTGTGGGTTTATTTCTGGAATCTCAATTCTATTCCATTGATTTCTATGATTGTCCTTGTACCAGTACCACACTGTAGTAATTACTGTGGCCTTGTAGTAACTTGAAATCAGGAAATGTAAGTTTTCTTACATTCTTTTTGAAGATTGTTTTGGCCATTCTGGGTCCTTGTTCTCTTCTGCATTTTAGGGTTCATGTGCTTTTGTTGGGCCCATCTAGATAATCTAGGATAATCTCCTTATTTCCATTATCAGTCAACTTAATTATATCTGCCAAGTCTTTTTTGCAGTGTAAGGTGACATAATCACAGTTGTAGCACCAGAGAGTGAAGGTCATGGGTGCACAGGTCCTATGAGGCTTAGTTTGGTGAAAAGATAGAGAATGATAGGAGCAGAGAGGCTGGAGAGGGAGATAGGAAAGGGAGTTTCAGAAATATTACATAGTTTGCCTAAAGTCACATTTCTAGTATGTGGCAGAGCTGGGGTTTGAGTGCAGATTTGACTGATCTCTGTGATTTCATGGTCCACACCAAATAAGTCTTCTTAGACTCGGAGCTGTTGTTATTGTTTCTAATACATAGTGAGCTTTTAATGTGTGCCAAGTAATCCACAGAGCACTCCTTTATTTTTTTTCTAGCTCTTAAAGAGCATCTGTACAAGTCTTTTGGCATAGATAATAGGCTGTACTGGAACTAGCTTGATAAAAAAAGAAAAAAGCAGTTAGGGGACCAGGGGGTATGACTCAGAATCTGAGGGTGGGCGTGCACCCAAACCTTAGCCAGGGATTGGAACTGGGAGATTGAAATCACTCAGGACGTACAGGACCTTCTACCTTTCTCTGCTTCTTGGCGTATGTCTATTTCACTCTGTGGACTGTCTTGATACTTGGACCACTTGATGGAAGATGGTCATTTCACACAGCTCCATCATTCAAGAGAACAGCCCCGACTTAGTCCCATTTGCAAAACTCCAAGCAAAAGACTCTGACACAGTTTGGGGCAATCAGCTGTGACCCTGAATTGGGGGACCATTCAAATTATACAAACATAGCTTCTGCCAGCTTATCTTTGTGGATTCGGAGGACAGTTTCCTGATACACAGGAGGTATTTGCACATGTGCTAGGCAGACTCCCCAAATTATGTTCATTTTAGTAACATCTACTAGTATTATCATACTTATAGTACAAAATTTTAAAAACTTAATTGATCTATGGAAAAAATAGGTATTTCCTTTTGCTCATTTCTCTTGGAAGGGAAGAAAAGGGACATCAGGATGATAATGGCGAGAAGATTAGCTCAGACTTTCAAAATAATTTGAAACCCAGGACTTGGTATACTAAGTGTAGGCTTACTTGAGCCCAGGAGTTCAAGACCAGCCTGGATAACATGGCAAAACACCGCCTCTACAAAAAAATACAACAATTAGCCAGGCATGGTAGCTGAGTGGTGGGAGTATTGCTTGAGCTCAGGAAGTGAAGGCTGCAGTGAGCTGTGATCACGCCACTGCACTCCAGCTTGAATGACACATCCTGTGTTCCAAAAAAAAAAAAAAAAAAAGGAAGCTTAGTGATGTCTCTGCCACTTAATACTTTTTGATTGAATAAGTTATGATTTCTTAATGTTAGTATCTTCATCTCTTACAATAGGACGTAGTAGATGGTCTTTAAAGTTTCTGCAGGTTAACATTTTAGGACTATTTTTCTTTTTCTTTTTTTTTTTCTACTTCTCATTTTCTTTGTTTCTACCTAAGCCTCATCTACTATTTATAAATGGCTGGTGTCTTAGATCTAAATCCTGACTTTGGGAGGCTTTAACCTTGTAGAGGAAGTAAACAGTAAACTTGAGAGTTCTTTCTAATTAGATTTCCCTCTCCCCTCGAGGTCTCATTAAATAACTCTTACAGATCTGACCTCTAAGGTAGATTACCACCCGTCATCTTTCCCTTCCCATTGTGTTACCTCTTATTTATTTATTTATTTTTGAGACAGGATTTCACTCTGTTGCCCAGGCTGGAGTGCAGTGGTGTGATCTCGGCTTACTGCAGCCTCTGCCTCTGCCTCCCAGGTCCAAGCGATTCTCGTGCCTCAGCCTCCTGAGTACCTGGGATTACAGGCAAGCGCCACCACGCCTGGCTACCCACTGTGTTACTTCAAGTCCTCTAATTGTAGTTGTCTCTTGGTCAGTATCTGTGTCTCCTGTTCTGTACTTCTCCCTAATCCAACCTAGAAACTGCCTCTCAAGTTTCTTCTTCTTTTTTTTTTTTTTTTGAGATGGCGTCTCCCTCTGTTGCCCAGGCTGGAGCACAATGGCATGATCTTGGCTCACTGCAACCTCCATCTCCCAGGTTCATGCGATTCTCATGTCTCAGCGTCCCGAGTAGCTGAGATTACAGATGTCTGCCACCATGCCCAGCTAATTTTTGTATGTTTAATAGACTAGATGGAGTTTTGCCATGTTGGCCAGGCTGGTCTTGAACTCCTGCCGTCATGTGATCCACCTGCCTCGGCCTCCCAAAGTGCTGGGATTATAGGCATGAGCCACCATGCCTGGCCGAGGTTGTTTTTTTTTTTTAATCATAGAGTAAAATTGATTTGGGAGGAGTATAATGTTCTGCGAATTTTTTCATTTTATTAGATTTATGTAAACACCTCCACAATCAGAATACAGAACAGTTTCATCACCCCAAAAAACTTTCTTATGCTAATCCTTTATAGTCACATTCTTTCCTACCCCTAGTTCCTAAATGGAATCATACAGTATGTAAACTTTTAAGATGACTGCTATGGTCTGAATCTTTGTGTGTCCTCCAAATTCATATGTTGAAATTCTAAACCACAAGGTGATGCTACTAGGAGGTGGAGCCTTTGGGAGGTGATTAGTTCATGAAAGTGGAGCCCTCATGATTGGGATTAGTGCACCTGTAAGAGACGGCAGAGAGCCTAGCCATGTGAGGACACAGGGAGAAGGTACCTTCAGTGAACCACCAGACACCAACATCTGTTGACTTCTTGATCTTGAACTTGCCAGCTTCCTGAACTGTGAGAAATAAATTTCTGTTTTTTATAACCTACTCAGTTTATGGTATTTTGTTACTGCAGCCAGAAGGAACTAAGATTCTGGCTTCTATCAGCATAAAGCCTCTGAGATTCATCGAAGTTATTGGGTGTACTAATACCTGTTGTTGTTCTTGTTTTCCTGAGTAGCATTCTGTTGTATGGAGGCACCATAGTTTGTTTATTCATTCACCCATTGAAGGATATTTTAGTTGTCATTTTTTTGTCATCACAAATATTGCTACTATAACTGTTTAAGTACCGAATTTTGAGTAAATAGCAGTTTTTATTTCTTTAGAGGAAATACCCAGGAGAGGGATTGCATGGTTGGATGGTCATTGTATGTATACATTTTTATGAAACCATAAAAGTGTTTTCTCTAGTGTCTGTACTATTTTGCATTCCACTAGGAAGGTATGAGGGTTTTAGTTGCTCTGCATCCCTGCTACCGCTTGGTATTGTCAGTATTTATTTTTTTTCTGAGGTGGGGTCTCACTCTGTCACCCAGGCTGGAGGGCAGTGGTGTGATCTTGGCTTGCTGCAACTTCCACCTCCCAGGCTCAAGTGATGCTCCCACCTCAGACTACTGAGTAGCTGCGACCACAACCATGCACCACCATCGCTCCCTAATTTTTTTTGTATTTTTTTTGGTAGAAACAGGGTTTTGCCATGTTGCCCAGCCTGTGTCAGTATTTTCTATTTTAGCCATTCTAATAGATTTGAGTGATATTTCATGGTGGTTTTAATTTGCATTTCTCTAATGACTGAACAATGTTGAACAAGTATTCATATGCTTATTTGCCACCATGTCAATAACTGCAAGGGACCTGAATTTTGAGTTCTCCCTACTTAAATGTAGCAAGTTAGTCTCCATGGTTTCATGGATATTGGCCCAAGACATGAAACTCCTGGGTTGGAGGCAAAAGAGGAGGACACAGGTCACAGGACATCAGCAGAACCAGCTTCATGTCCACGTGGACTACCTTTGCCCTGTAAGTTCCCTGTGGGCAATGACACAAGTAGGAAATCCAAGCTCAGGGAACTCAGCTCTCATAAGGGGTGGCAAACAAATGTCTCAAACCTTTGATATGAAGGGAGACATTATATTTACTGTACTGGACAGTTAACAAATTGTCTTCTGCTGTGGAAGGAGCTATCATCTTTCTCTTGTAAGGATGTTCAATATACAAACATCTTTGACTGGACAGTATGTAGCAAAGGCTTCTCACGGAAATGTGGGACACCAGTATGTATATCTTCTTTGGTAAAGTGTCTGTTGAGATTTTTTGCTCATTTTTAAATTGGGTGGTTTGTTTTCTGACAACTGAGTTTTGAGAGTTCTTTATATATTCTGGATATGTAAGTTCTTTGCCAAATAGGTGATTTGCAATTATTTTCTCCCATTCTGTAGCTTGTCTTTTCATTTTCTAAACAGTTATTCCCAGAGCAAAAGTGTTTTGTTGTGTTGCCAAGTTTGGTATACAGGTTCTGTGGGCTGTGGCTTTAATGTCAGTATATTGTTTAGAGTTTTGTAGTGCTGTTTCCATCTGTTTCATGTATGTGCTGATCTGAGACCTGCATAGTGGTCTCTCCGTTAGTTCCAATTTGGAAACCTTTGGTATGGAATAGCGTCAGATCCATGCATATGCAGCCTAGGGGTAAGCCTAGAAATTGCTTTCTTGAGTTCTCCTCAGCAATTTTTCCCACACTTTTTGTTCTCAAAGGGCTCATATTTTCTTTCTTTTGTCCAGAAAACTGTGGATTTACTCCACTCTGCCATGTCTTTCCACCACTGCCTGCACATTTGAGACCAAGGATAGAGATGGGGAAAAATTGATAGTTCTCCTGCCTCAGAGTTTGGCTCCTGCACTCTCATTTCAGCCATAGCTGTAGACAAAGCACACGATTGCTGGGCACTGTGGCTCAAGAGAAGGAGGAGATGGTAAGTGGGGGGATCCCCATATTCTCTCTGGCTGTTAGGAGTTCCCTTTCACATGCCTGGAGCCCGAACTAGAGGAGCTTTCTCTGTGCTGTGGGGCCCATTTCCAGGTCGGCTGGTGGTATTGAATGGGAGAAAGTGGTAATCTCTTAGACGGCTGGGTGATACTTTCAATTCTGGTCTTCCCCACATCTCCATTTTGCTTTTCAGAATCCTCAAAAGTAGTGCACACTGCATACTGTCAGGTTTGATAGCTGGTGACTCTCCATCCGCACTTGGTAGCTTCGAGTTTTAAAAATCCATGATGATTTGACTTCCCACCTAACTTCTTTAGTTTACCTTCTGTCTATACTACATCATTCATATTTTACATTTGCCTTCCTGCTTCTGAGCTTTTTGTGAAAGGCATTCTTCCTGTCCAGAATATCCTTCCTCTTTCTGTCATGTTTCCAAGACCCTTTCAACACAAGGCTCTTTAAGGTCTATCACCAGCACCCCCAAGTGTGGTCTCTCTATACTCCCTAGGTCAGAATTTGTATGTGTGTTACTCCCCAACAGTTTCCTAACACTTTCCCTTTTTCCGCGTTTTTCAGTCTGGCTGTACTTTTGGTTATGAGCTTCATGAGGGCAAGGACGTGTTCTATCCGTTGCATCACCAGTGCCATCTAGCTTAATTCTCTGCACACAGTTGGCACTTAGTAAATGTTTGAGTTAAATTAATGAGACCTCCAAGATATAGGGCCTAATTTTATCTGCACATGTGAGTCTCTTGAGTGAATGCTGTAGAGTGCTGCTTTTTTACTGTGCTTCTTTGGCAGTTTGTTATTGTGGAGAAGAATGAGGACCATGTGGTTTCAGTTTGAAAGGAAATTGTTACATAGCGATTTACCATACAGCTGTGAGACTATGAACAAATGAGTTTAAATATTACACAGTGGAAAAGAAAACTAACTTTGGAAATTATGATATTACTTCAATTTTTTTCTCTTCTCTTCTTTCTGGACAAGGCCTTGCTCTGTCACCCAGGCTGGGGTGCAGTGATGTGATCATAGCTCACTGCAGCCTCCCATCTCCTGGAGAGGCGATCCTCCTGTCAGCCTCCCGAGTAGCTGGGACTACAGGCATACACCATCACACCCCACTAGTTTTTGTATTTTTTTGTAAAGATGGGATCTTGCTGTGTTGCCCAGGCTGGTCCTGAACTCCTAGCCTCAAGTGATCCTCCCACCTTGGCCTCCCAAAGTGGCATGAGCCACTATGCCCATCGTGGGTTTGTTTTCTTTTACAGTAGCCATCCTAATGGGTATGAAGTGATATCTCATTGTGGTTTTGATTTGCATTTCCGTGATGATTAGTGATGTTGAGCATTTTTTCACATGTTTGTTGGCTGTTGGTATATCTTTGGAGAATTGTCTATTGAAGTCCTTTTCCCATTTGTTAACCGGATTATTATTATTATTATTTTTTGTTATTGGCTTGTAGGAGTTCCTTTATATTCTGGATATTAACCCCTTATTATATATGTGGTTTGCAGATATGTTCTCTCATTCTGTGTGTTGTTCCTTTTTACTCTGTCAGTTGGTTCCTGTGTTGTGCAGACATTTTAAATTTTGATGTAATTAATATATTTGTCTGATTTTGCTTTTGTTGCCTGTGCTTTTGGTGTCATATCCTAGAAGTCATTGCAAAATCCAGTGTTGGGAAGCTTTTCCCCTAAGTTTTCTAGTTTCCAGCCTTTACATTTAGGTATTTAATCCAATGTTAGCCCTTTCTTAATGGGTTCTGTGTATTTTCGGCAGGGAATAAGTCTTTAATATGACTGTTTCAGGAATTTACCATAGTTAACTTTTCCTTTTTCCTTCTTCCTTCCTCCTCTCTTTCCCTCCCTCATTCCCTCCCTCCTTCATTCCCTTCTTCCCTCTCTTACAGCCTGAAGATAATGGAATCACTCACTTTTTCTTCATAATTGCTAAGACTTTAGTTAGTAGAATGAAAATTCCTTTTCAACAGCACTTTGTTATTTGTTCATTGGTTAACAGTAAGAAGACGAGCCTTAAGTCTGAACGCTGAGGAATTCATGTGCATCAGTCGGACCTCCTGTGCAAGAAAGGATGTGGTTACTACGGCAACCCTGACTGGCAGGGTTTCTGCTCCAAGTACTGGAGGGAAGAGTACCACAAAGCCAGGCAGAAGCAGATTCAGGAGGACTGGGAGCTGGCGGAGTGGTAAAAGGACTTAACTAGGGGCGGTTGAACAGTGGCGTGACTGGATACATACTTCTGTCACCGTCCAAATACATTTTTTTAAATTTCTGCTTTGACCTATCAGCAAGTCAGTTTAAAATTAAGGAAAAGGATGTTTCCCCCTCTTCTTCTCAGTCAACCTTTAATGAACAGCTTTGAGTATTTTCTTCATTTTTTGTATGTCTTAACTTCTGATTATATTCTTTGGGTTGCGTTAATCTTAGTTCTCAAATGTAGACAATAAGCTCCTTGGAGTGGAAGAATGGAGATAGGCATATTTCCTGGTGAAGATTAAATGAGCTAATAAATATGATGTACCCAGTGCAGGGCTTGCAAATGGCACTCATCAAGCATTATTTCCCTCATTCTTTTTTTTTTTTTTTTTTTTTTTATAGACTACTCTCTCAAGCACTTTATTTAGAACAAAGAAATATTCCTTGAAGACACTCAAATCTGAAACAACTTCAATCAATGCCAGTTTGAGATGCTCAAGAAGGTCAGCTGATGGAAGCAGCTATTCTAAGGGAGCAAAGAAATTTAACAAACACTTAAGGCATTATCTCTAGGGTGGTGACTTCATAATTGTTTGTATTAGATGTCACTGTAAACAAACCTTTTTTTTTTTTTTTTTTTCTTTTTTATTGATCATTCTTGGGTGTTTCTCGCAGAGGGGGATTTGGCAGGGTCACAGGACAATAGTGGAGGGAAGGTCAGCAGATAAACAAGTGAACAAAGTTCTCTGGTTTTCCTAGGCAGAGGACCCTGCGGCCTTCCGCAGTGTTTGTGTCCCTGGGTACTTGAGATTAAGGAGTGGTGATGACTCTTAACGAACATGCTGCCTTCAAGCATCTGTTTAACAAAGCACATCTTGCACCGCCCTTAATCCATTCAACCCTGAGTGGATACAGCACATGTTTCAGAGAGCACAGGGTTGGGGGTAAGGTCACAGATCAACAGGATCCCAAGGCAGAAGAATTTTTCTTAGTACAGAACAAAATGAAAAGTCTCCCATGTCTACCTCTTTCTACACAGACACAGCAACCATCCGATTTCTCAATCTTTTCCCCACCTTTCCCCCCTTTCTATTCCACAAAACCACCATTGTCTTCATGGCCCGTTCTCAATGAGCTGTTGAGTACACCTCCCAGATGGGGTGGTGGCCGGGCAGAGGAGCTCCTCACTTCCCAGTAGGGGCGGCCGGGCAGAAGCGCCCCTCACCTCCCGGACGGGGCGGCTGGCCGGGCAGGGGGCTGACCCCCCCACCTCCCTCCCGGACGGGGCGGCTGGCCGGGCGGGGGGCTGACCCCCCACCTCCCTCCCGGACAGGGCGGCTGGCCGGGCAGAGGGGCTCCTCACTTCCCAGTAGGGGCGGCCGGGCAGAGGCGCCCCTCACTTCCCCGACGGGGCGGCTGGCCCGGCGGGGGGCTGACCCCCCCCACCTCCCTCCCGGAGGGGGCGGCTGGCCGGGCAGAGGGGCTCCTCACTTCCCGGTAGGGGCGGCCGGGCAGAGGCGCCCCTCACCTCCCGGACAGGGCAGCTGGCCGGGCGGGGGGCTGATCCCCCCACCTCCCTCCCGGACGGGGCGGCTGGCCGGGCGGGAGGCTGACCCCCCCACCTCCCTCCCGGACGGGGCGGCTGGCCGGGCGGGGGGCTGACCCCCCACCTCCCTCCCGGACGGGGCGGCTGGCCGGGCGGGGGGCTGACCCCCCCACCTCCCTCCCGGACGGGGCGGCTGGCCGGGCGGGGGGCTGACCCGCCCACCTCCCTCCCGGACGGGGCGGCTGGCCGGGCGGGGGGCTGACCCCCCCACCTCCCTCCCGGACGGGGCGGCTGGCCGGGCGGGGGGCTGACCCCCCACCTCTCTCCCGGACGGGGCGGCTGGCCGGGCGGGGGACTGACCCCCCCCACCTCCCTCCCGGACGGGGCGGCTGGCCGGGCAGAGGGGCTCCTCACTTCCCAGAAGGGGCGGCCGGGCAAAGGCGCCCCTCACCTCCCGGATGGGGCGGCTGGCCAGGCGGGGGGCTAACCCTCCCACCTCCCTCCCGGACGGGGCGGCTGGCCGGGCCGGGGGCTGACCCCCCCACCTCCCTCCCAGACAGAGCGGCTGGCCGGGCAGAGGGGCTCCTCACTTCCCAGTAGGGGCGGCCGGGCAGAGGCGCCCCCCACACCTCCTGGACAGGGCGGCTGGGCGGGCAGGGGGCTGATCCCCCCACCTCCCTCCCGGACGGGGCGGCTGGCCAGGCGGGGGGCTGATCCCCCCACCTCCCTCCCGGACGGGGCGGCTGGCCAGGCGGGGGGCTGACCTCCCCACCTCCCTCCCGGATGGGGCGGCTGGCCGGGAGGGGGGCTGACCCCCCCACCTCCCTCCCGGACGGGGCGGCTGGCCGGGCAGAGGGGCTCCTCACTTCCCAGTAGGGGCGGCCGGGCAGAGGCACCCCTCGCCTCCCGGACGGGGCGGCTGGCCAGGCGGGGGGCTGACCCCCCCCACCTCCCTCCCGGACAAGGCGGCTGGCCGGGCAGAGGGGCTCCTCACTTCCCGGTAGGGGCGGCCGGGCAGAGGTGCCCCTCACCTCCCGGACGGGGCGGCTGGCCGGGCGGGGGGCTGACCGCCCCACCTCCCTCCCAGACGAGGAGGGAGGACGCTCCTCACTTCTCAGACGGGGTGGCTGCCGGGCGGAGGGGCTCCTCACTTCTCAGACGGGGCGGTTGCCAGGCAGAGGGTCTCCTCACTTCTCAGACAGGGCGTCCGGGCAGAGACACTCCTCACATCCCGGACGGGGCAGCAGGGCAGAGGTGCTCCCCACATCTCAGACGATGGGCGGCCGGGCAGAGACGCTCCTCACTTCCCAGATGTGATGGCGGCCGGGAAGAGGCGCTCCTCACTTCCTAGATGGGATGGCGGCCGGGCAGAGACGCTCCTCACTTTCCAGACTGGGCAGCCAGGCAGAGGGGCTCCTCACATCCCAGACGATGGGCAGTCAGGCGGAGACGCTCCTCACTTCCCAGACGGGGTGGCTGCCAGGCAGAGGCTGCAATCTCGGCACTTAGGGAGGCCAAGGCAGGCAGCTGGGAGGTGGTTGTAGCGAGCCGAGATCACGCCACTGCACTCCAGCCTGGGCGCCATTGAGCACTGAGTTAACGAGACTCCGTCTGCAATCCCGGCACCTCGGGAGGCCGAGGCTGGCGGATCACTCGCGGTTAGGAGCTGGAGACCAGCCCAGCCGACACATCGAAACCCCGTCTCCACCAAAAAAATACGAAAACCAGTCAGGCGTGGCGGCGCACGCCTGCAATCGCAGGCACTCGGCAGGCTGAGGCAGGAGAATCGGGCAGGGAGGTTGCAGTGAGCTGAGATGGCAGCAGTACCGTCCAGCTTCGGCTCGGCATCAGAGGGAGACCGTGGAAAGAGGGGAGAGGGGAGAGGGGAGAGGGGAGAGGGGAGAGGGGAGAGGGGGGAGGGGGGAGGGGAGAGGGGAGAGGGGGGAGGGGAGAGGGGAGAGGGGGGAGGGGAGAGGGGAGAGGGAGCTCTATCTACCACACAGTCCTTCTCTGAATATCTAAATCCTCCCTCATTCTTTTAATATATTCAGCGTGGCATCTAGCTCAGTGATAAAACACAGTAGTAGAAATCTGTTGACTTGTATACATAGTCCTTGCATTATAGAAATTTAACTTTTCCTTAAAAATTAGGTTACTCAAAGGCAGTTTGTATTATCTGGAAATATAATGATGTTAAAAATTAAATAATGGGCCAGGCGCAGTGGCTCATGCCTGTAATCCTAGCACTTTGGGAGGCTGAGGTGGGAGGATCACCTGAGGTCAGGAGTTTGAGACCAGCCTGACCAATATGGTGAAACCCCATCTCTACTAAAAATATTTAAAAAGTTAGCCAGGCGTGGTGGTGTGCACTTGTTATCTCAGCTACTTGGGAGGCTGAGGCAGGAGAATTGCTTGCACCCAGGTATCGGAGGTTGCAGTGAGCTGAGATTGTGCCACTGCACTCCAGCCTGGGCGACAGGGTGAGACTCTGTCTCAAAAAAAAAAAAAAAAAATTAAATGATGGGATGGCTACTGAGCATAGGAACTAATAAAATGCCATGAATAATGTTAATTCTTTGCCAGAGCATTTTAGAAATTCTAAAACTGCTTCAACAGAAGAAAGGCAAATGGAATTCTGCCAACTCTTCTTGCTAGTTTTTTTGTTTTTTCATCCAGTCAACCAATATTTGTTGAGTGACTACTTTGCTGGCACCTGTGGTGAGCTCAGAGAATTAGAAATTACACATTGCTTTCAGTGACTGTGGTCATCAAAGAGAAAATTTTAGCCAAGAACATGAATGATCTCCTCAGGGTTTCCACTGCATGCCTGATGTTGTCAGTAGCAGATCCTGTTTCAAAAACAGAGTAGAGGCCACTAGGCACGAACTGCCTCAGCTTACTCCCCTCGCCACATAAAAATGTACTAATATCTTTATATTAACTTCTTGTCCGTCCCAGAGAAAGAAGTGTCCCGATTCCATACTCAGACTTAGCACCTCCCCTGTGGTTTTTGTTTCTATTTCTTACTGCTTTTAATTGTGACCCTGCTAAATCTCTTGGAAAGCTTGTAAAAGCAGTGATTGCTGGACCTTACCCACAGAGTCTCTGATTTTAGTAGTTTGGGAGTAAGACTAGAGAATTTGCATTTCTAACAAGTTGCCTGGTGATGGTGCTGCTGCTGTCTGGGGAACCACGCTTGGAGAACCACTGTCTTATAGATAGTGCTTGAGTTTTTTGTTTTGTTTTGAGACAGGGTCTTGCTCTGTCACCCCGGCTGGAGTACAGTGGTGCAATCTCAACTCACTGCATCCTCTGCATCCTGGGCTCAAGTGATCCTCCTGCTTCAGCCTCCCAAGTAGCTAGGACTACAGGAGCATGCCACCACGCCCAGCTAATTTTTGTATTTTATGAAGAGACAGGGTTTCACCATGTTTCCCAGGGTGGTCTTAAACTCCTGAGCTCAAGTGATTCGGCTGCCTTGGCCTCCCAGTGTGCTGGGATTACAGGCGTGAGCCACCGCACCCGGCCTGTGTTTGGGATTTATTACAGATGGTTCACATGCAGCTAATCCAAACCCAAATTTATTGCTTTTATTTATTATTCTCCGCATTCTGAACATTTTCCTCCTAACCCTTCTCCTGAGTCAATTAATGGCATCATTGTTTACCAAGTTAGCTAAAAAACCTTGGTTTCATTCTTGATTTCTCTTTAACCTCCCTTGGCACCTACAGTTTGACCAAGTTCCATTTGTTCCAACTCAGAAAAGTCTTTTGCATTTTATCTTTGCTCCTCTTCTTTTCCAGGTATTTATTTTCTTTTACTTAAACCTTTATAATATACGCTTAATTCCTGTCCGTGTCTCTAGTTTCTCTATCCTTCAAGTTGTTCACATAGCTACCTGCATGATCTTTCTAAAGCACAGATCTGACAACAATAACTTTTGGGATTTGCAGTTTTTCTTGCTTCCCCACCACATGATGAAATCCAGAATAGGCTTAGCAATGGGCTTAGCAGTCAAGATTCCCTACCCTCTGGTGCCTTCCTGTGTATCCAGCATCACAGTTCATCACACGCCCAGTGCTCTGGCTACATTCAGCTTATTGTGAAGCAAACCACAGGCTTGCACATTTGTAGTTCCTTCTTCCTGGAATGTCCTTTCACTTAGAATCCTAATCATCCTTATCAGTCAGGCGTGGTGGTGTGTGCCTGTAGTCTCAATAACTTGGGAGGCTGAGGGATGAGAATTGCTTGAACTTGGGAGGCAGAGGTTGTAGTGAGCTGAGATCGTGCCATTACACTCCAGGCTGGGTGATGGAGTGACACTCTGTCTCAAAAAACAAACAAACAAAAAAAACAGAAACAAAAAAAGGATCCTATTTGTTCTTTAAGACTCACCCCAAACATCACCGTTGTAAAGCCTCATCAGACTCCTCCAGCAGATTGCGTTGTTCTTTCCTGTGTTTTCACAGCACTCAATTTTTACTCTCTGATGTAGCAGCTGTCCCATTATATAGCAGTTGTTTACTTACCTTTTTGTTTGTTCCAAGCTTGAGCTTGTTAGGGAAAAGGACTAGACTTTATTTATTTCACTGAGCTTGTTGGGGAAAAGGACTAGACTTGATTTCTTTCATGTAACCTAGAGCAGTTGCTGAATGAGCATGAGAGGATCCCATTTGAAATCTGTAGTGCATGAAGAGCCGTCCATCCTGTAGCTATGTGAGACCTCAGACTGATTTGGCGTATTTAGTCTCTAGTTCTAAAATCTTTAGATCCTCCTGAATTAATGGAGTAATAACCTTCACATACAGAGAAATCTTGGAGAATATCTAGATCATTCTAATCCTCTCTTGAATTGCAGACTCCAGCGGGAGGAAGAAGAGGCCTTTGCCAGCAGTCAGAGCAGCCAAGGGGCCCAATCCCTCACATTCTCCAAGTTTGAAGGAAAGAAAACCAACGAGAAGACCCACAAGGTTACCACAGTGAAGAAATCTTCAGTGCGTCTTCCAGGGTCGGATCAAAGAAGGGTAATGTTCTGATACTCTTTTTTTTCTTCTCTGCCTGAGTGAGACACAGAGGAGTTCCCCAATGCTCATAGGCTCAGCTTTGTAATTTCTGTCAACTTTTTGAGATCATCAGCTCAGATTTGACACTGAAATTGGGCTTGAGGGTCAGACAATATATGAAACCAATACTCTCTTTAGTTGAAAGACATTGTGTTTTAGAGAAATTTGTTTACTCTGTAGGAGGAATAAAGAGAATTGAAATAGATAGTTTTGTTTATGAAATTCATCCCCATCCAAATGACTATCTCTTTGGATGTTTTGGGTTTTGTGCCTTTATTTGTGGATCCTGGTTTGTTCTGTGGTATAATACCCTCACTGTTCATAGCTTGTCAGAAATGGTGATTTCTAGGCTTGAAAGTCATCTGAGAGAGAGATTTTCTGCCCGAGAGCTTATTTGAGAGACAGCTTGTGTCTTGAGAACATATAGGAAAAGGCCCACATTGGGCTCCTGGAGGGATGAAAGTGAGCCATAGTAGCTATTTTCCAGTGCATGGATTTGTATGTAGGTGATCATATTCACCTGGCTTCTTAAAATGCCATATGACCAGCAAGAAGATTGTCATGTAAGTCACAGTTGTTCTATAATTGAGCAGACAAGCCAGTTGAATGGCCCAACATGAAGCAAGAAAAGAATCTCTGTGGTTAGGCCTCGGTCTCTGAAAATTTACGTTGGTACTCAGTTATACAGTTAATGTGAAATGATGAGGGAGACTGGGAACCAACACTGATGCTGTCAGAAGACCTGTTCTCTGGGAGCCCCCTCACTTGCTCCCCAGTTCCTACCCTGGGGTAATTGTAATGAGGTCTCCCCTGGAGGCAGGGGAATGAATAATAAGACACTGTTACCCTTAAGACCCTTGCCAGTCTTCTAGGTTTTGTGACTTTTGCTGTTTCCTTTTGTTTTATTATAAGGAAATAAAAGGAAATATTGCTTACCAAAAACACAGTTCTCTTTAAGACATTGATACCAGGTGCAGTGGCTCATGCCTGGTAATCTCAGCACTTTGGGAGGACACGAGGGATGGATCACCTGAGCTCGGGAGTTTGAGACCAGCCTGGGCAACATGGTGAAATCCCATGTCTACAAAAAATACAAAAATTACCCGGGCACAGTGGCATGATTACATGATTAATTTGAAGTTGTTTCTTGGTTGGCTGCCAGTTTTAGCTATTTTGTCTCTACTAAAAAGGGGGAAAAATTAGCACCTGCCAGAGATTAAATAAGAATGTATTCAGCTTATGATTTATTAGGAGGTGAAATTTTCAGGTGGTTAGTAAGGTGACTTTGGAGTCACTCTTGATTTGAGTCCTAGCTTTGTCATTTACCAGCTTTGTGACCCTGGGCGGACTAACCAAGTCTTGTCCACACTGAGGGACAGTAATACCTATCAGAGACATTTGATGAGGATTCAATTAGTTGACATATGTAAAGAGCTTAGCACAGTGCCCGACACACACAGTAGATCTCCAGTAAGTGTTAGCTTTTTTAAAATGCAAGTTCTTCTTCTGATAGAATAATCTTGCAGGGAGCTCAAGGCCATTTATTATTAACATCCTTCATTCCTATTTAGCTTAAAGTCTGTTTCTTGATGATATGTAGTGAAATGGTAAGTATGATAACATGAAATAGTAAAAAAAATCATCGAATTATCAGCTCTAATAGCCTCATTTTGCAGATGATAATATGAAAGTCCATAAAGGTTAACTAATTTACCGAAGGTTGAACGATGAGTTTGTGCATGAGAACTCAGGTTTCCTAACTCCTGGGTCAATATTTTTCCATTATATTCCTTTATTCAATGTGTATACTTCAGAAACCCAGGTTATTTAATGTATATAATAAATAGTAAATATATATATATAATTAAGTTTCTGTTACTTAAGTACATAATTGTCATTTATATTCACTGACTCTCCTTGGTGGTTTTAAAAACCTGTGTCCCAAAAGCCTCTGTACAGTGTGCATGATACTATGGAAAGAAGATTTACAATTTAGTGCCGAGTCTGTACTTTAAAAAGAAACCATTCTGGAGTTGGGTACAGTGGCTTGTACCTACCTATAATCCCAGCTACTTGGAAGACTAAGGTAGGAGGATTACATGAGCCCAGGAGTTAGTGGCTGCAGTGAGCTGTGATTGTGCCACTGTATTCCAGCCTGGGCAGAAGAGTGAGACACCATCTCTAAAAAAATTAATTAGTTAAAAAAAGAAACAATCCAAGTGACTTTTATTTTAAAAATGTGTATGCAGAATGGTTTTTACCTTTGTTCTTGTTTCCCCCCACCCCGCATCTTTTTGAATGGTAGATTTGTACTTTCTATTTTTTGTTCTTTAGTTGCTTTTTGTCAGTAGAAAGCTTTGGGGATAAAGATCTTAAAGTATTTGAAAATTTATGTTAGAAGAGAAGATTCCATTATGTCTTTGTTTCACAGATCACTTAATATAACTTAGCCAGGTAAATTTTGCATTTCACACTGATTACTTGTTTGGCCATCGTGTTTGGATAAGGTTAGCCTCAGTGCAGTTTTAATGTATTGGGTCTAGACTAGAAACAGACTTTTTGGATTTTGTATTCTTGATCTTCTTTAGTCCGTGATGCCCTTGCTCTTGGTATTTTGCTTGTTTCTGTTAGTAGCATAAAGGAAAGCTTTTCGCCATACAAAGCAGCTTGGTAGCAGACAAAATACAAATAACCTTCTAAGGAATTTGAAGAATATTTTCACATTTTTTTAGAGTTGGATTCACTTTCAGAGAAAGTAAATGGAATGTCTTGACTGTAAAGACTCAGTTAAAGTGTTTTAGTCTCCACAGTCAGGGTGAGTGAGCTGTATAGAGGAAGTCATAGTGGTTGGCCAAGCTGAGATCACTTGCTTATACATTCCAAAGTGCCCTTTTCTTTCAGAACTCCTATAATCTTGTCATCCCAAGTAGAATCTTGTGTACCTCTTTCACAAACGGATCTAAAGACAGTGATCCTCCAAAGCGTATCTTTTCTTTTTTAGAGTTAAAATACCAATACCACCCAGACCTTAGATTCTAAATAGTATTATTCATTAAAGTGAGCCAGGGCTTCTTAGAGAAATGACTGATTCTGGGGCTGGGGCAGGGAAAAAAAGGCCCCTTCAATATTTTGGTTACATTTCAGAAGATCTAGAAGCCAGCTTGGAGGGGTTTCCACTGGCCAAGTCTGGGATAATTTGAGTGTCAAAATAAACAAGGACAATAAGGCCGGGCACGGTGGCTCACACCTGTCATCCCAGCACTTTGGGAGGCCAAGTTGGGCAGATCACCTAAGGTCGGGAGTTCGAGACCAGCCTGGCCAACATGGTGCAACCGCATCTCTCTTTTTTTTTTTTTTTTTTTTTTTGCACAACCCCATCTCTACTAAAAATACCAAATTAGCCAGGTGTGGAGGTGTGTGCCTGTAATCCCAGCTACTTGGGAGGCAGAGTCAGGAGAATGGCTTGAACCCAGGAGGTGGAGATTGCAGTGAGCTGAGATCGTGCCACTGCACTCCAGCCTGGGCAACAAGCGAGACTCCGTCTTAAAAAAAAAATAAAGTGAAGAAATCAATAAATAAGGACAATAAATGAAGTATAACTGAACAAAATCATAATCCGTGTGTTAATTTAACTAGTAAAATAGAGAAATACGGCTGGCACAGGGGCTCACGCCTGTAATCCCAGTACTTTGGGAGGCCGAGGTGGGTGGATCACCTTTGGTTGGGAGTTCGAGACCAGCCTGACCAACGTGGAGAAACCCGTCTCTACTAAAAAAATACAAAATTAGCCAGGCGTGGTGGCAGATGCCTGCAATCCCAGCTACTGGGAGTCTGAGGCAGGAGACTCGTTTCAATCCGGGAGGCGGAGGTTGTGGTGAGCCGAGATCATGCCATTGCACTCCAGCCGGGGCAACGAGCAAGACTCCATCTCAAAAATAAAAAATAAAAATAAAAAAAATAGAGAAATACACAAATGAGAGGTTATAGTCATGTTAGTAGCAAAAATTGATTCAGGTAAAGTTTATCTGGGTGCTAAATCTGGGATGAGGGGAGGGAGTTTCCCAGGAAACAAGTTATGAACATGATCTCAAATTCACTGCCTGTGAATTATTTATGTGTTTATTTATTTTTCTTTTTTTCCTTTTTTTGTGGAGACGGGAGGTGGGTCTTGCTGTGTTGCCCAGGCTGGTCTTGAACTCCTGGCCTCAAGTGATCCCACCACTGCAGCCTCAAAGTGCTGGGATTACAGGTGTGAACCACCATGCCCAGCCAGATTATTTATTAATTATAAATAGAGAAATGGTAACTATAAAATGGGGATGTAGGAGGCAAGGATAGATGTCATGTGTGCTTCCAGACATGACACTTTGAGAACACAACATCATTTATGAAATACCTAAGCCGAAAATTTTTAACAACCTGAATCCAGTCATGAGGACACCCAATCTAAATGGCATTCAACAAGATACCTGGCCTGTGTTCTTCAGAAGTGTCATGCTGAGAGAAACAAAGGCTGGGAAAATTGTGAACTGCTCATTGTGAACAATTGAGAAACTTGGAATATGGATTTTCAATTGAGTAAAAGTATTGTATCAATGTAAATTTTCCTGAATTTGGTAGCTATCCTGTAAGGTACATAAAACAATGGCTTAATCCCTTTGCATTGCTATAGAAGAATACCTGAGGCTGGGTTACTTATAAAGGAAACAGGTTCATTTGGCTCACAGTTCTGCAGGCTGTGGAAGAAGCATGGAGACAGGCCAGGTTCAGAGGCTCACGCCCCGTAATCCCAACACTTTGGGAGGCCGAGACGGGCAGATCACTTGAGTCCAGGAGTTGGAGACCAGCCTGGCCAACATGGCAAAACCCTGTCTCTATTGAAAATACAAAAGTTGGCCAGGCATGGTGGCCCATGCCTGTAATCCCTACTACTCAGGAGGCTGAGGCAGGAGTATCACTTGAACCTGGAAGGCAGAGGTTGCAGTGAGCCGAGAATGCGCCGGTGTACTCCTGCCTGGGCTGCAGAGTGTGAGACTCCTTCTCAAAAAAAAAAAAAAAAAAAAAAAGAGAGATTGGGCAATGGAAGGCTTGATAATCATGGTCTACTTGCTATTCCTGAAATACAAGCTTTGTTTCTGTATTAAAAACATAAGGTGCAGCTTGGTCCAGTGGCTCATGCTTGTAATTCCAGCATTTTGGAGACTGAGGCAGGAGGATCACTTGATCCCAAGAGTTCAAGACCAGCCTGGGTAACATAGTGAGATTCCATCTCTTAAAAATAATAATGATTAGCCGGGCTAGTGCCTGTAGCCCCATCTACTCTGGAGGCTGAGGTCGGAGGATCATTTGAGCCTGGGAGGTTGAGGCTGCAGTGAGCTGTGATCGTGCCACTGTATTCCAGACTGGGTGACAGAGCGAGACCCTGATTAAAAAAACAAACAAACAAACAAAAACGCAAGGTGACTTTAAGTTGAAGAGCAAGCACTTGCCGTTTGAGCCCTAGCCAAAACTATGAACTGTAATGTGGGTGAGGTTGTTCTTTTCCATATTTCCTTCTTCTTCACTTCTTTCACCTTACACACTGAATCCCTATTGGCTGTTCAAACATAACTAACCTCCTCCCTGTGTACCAAACACCTGAACTGTCTCTCACTTTCCCCTCTCTAATCCAAACTTGTGGCCTCTTAATAGGGGTTGATTTTTAGGAAGCTTAGAGAAAAACAACAAAATGTTGATTTTAGTAACTTGTATGATCATAACTAGCTAATAGAATTAATCTTCATTTACATTTTAAAAGGAGATTTTTTTTCTTTTTTAAGCAAAAGTGTCTCTTTGGAAAAGTATGTGTGGGAGGGAAGCATGTTGTAAGCAAAGCAATAAAGGAAATGAGTAGGGTTTTCCTGTCTTTGACTGGTGTACAGACCTCCAAAGTCAGAGGGATTGGTGTTATTCTAAAAAGTCTTCAGTCCTCTCTGGCTTACTGAGGTAGTTATAGCATAGTCAACAGCTCAGGCTTTGGATTTAAGTGCACAGACCTGGGTTCAAATTCCAGTCTTTATAAGTGACTGCAACATTATTCAAGTTACTTAACATATTCAAGCCTCAGCTTCCTCATTTGTAAATATCATAAGTATACTACCTGATAGACTTGTGAAGATTATACAAAATAGCATTGTAAAAGTACCTAGTGCATAATAGACATTACCTATATGTAAGTTTATACTACCATTATTATTTTGTCAGATGGAATATGTATTATGTTTTTATTGGGTTGAGTGTTCTGTCAATGTCAGGTAGGTCAAGTTGGTTAATAACATCATTCAAGTTTTCTGTCTTTACTGACTTTTTAAAAATATCTCTCTGTCAATTACTAAGCGAGGAGTATTGAAATCTCCAAATATCATTGTGAATTTGTTTCTCCTTTCAGTTCTATCAAATTTTGTTTTATGTGTTTTGAAACAGTGTTATTAGTATATACAAATTTAGGATTGCTGTGTTTTCTTGAAGAATTAACCCCTTTTTTATGATGAGATACCTCTCTGTGTTCTTGATAATATGGTCCATGTTCTTAAGTTTACTTTGTCTAACATTGGTATAACCACTTAAGCTCTATTTCATTGTTTCAGAGTATCCTCTTCCTTTCATTAGTTTTTAACATATTTGTATCTTTATATTTAAAGTAAATTTCTTACAAACAACATGAAGTGAGGTCTTGTTTTTTAATCTAATCCGATAATCTCTGACATTTAATCAGACTGTTTATAGCATTTATAATTAATGTGATTTTTGATAAGGGAAGTTTTACCCCTGTCATCTTGCTCTTTGTGTTTATCTCATCTTGTCTTAGTTCCTTTTCTCCGCTTTTCTTGCCTTCTTTATGACCACACCTTTACCTCCACTATCAGCTTGTTAGCTACACCTCTTTGTTCTGTTTTGTTTTGTTTGGTTTTTGTTAACCGGTTGTTCTGGGCTTTACAGAATACATCTTTAACTTACTTACCTTCAAGTAATATTTATACCACTTTACAGAAAAAAATTTTTTTAATAATAGTATTATACGACTTTACATATAAGAATCTTAAACAGGATTCTTATATTTCTTCCTCCCGTCCTTCGTGCTGTGGTTCTACGTGTTACTTGGTGGTTCTTTCTCTCATCTTGGGTAGTTTCCTCATACGCATGTGTAGTACTCAGCCACACTCAAGGGAACCCTCTGCAGATACCTGGAGCTTTTTCTGTTAGCCCTCTCCCCTCCATAGCATTTGCATGATATTTTGCCATGCAAATTCTGGTCACATTGGCCTCCCTGAACTCCAAATGCTATCTCCTCAATTCAGCAATTCAGCTAAGCTGTGTTTGAGTGGCCTCTCCCTATGCCAAGACTTTAAAACTCTCCCAGCAGTGAGCTGGGACACTGTAGGACAGACTGTGTTTGTTTCCTGTCTTTCAGGAGTTAATCTGCTGTTTACCTGTCGTCCAATGTCTGAAAACCTTTCTTTCATATATTTGACATTGCAGTTGTTAAGATAGTAGGGTAAACCTGATGCCATCAGATTATTCCGTCATGACTAGAAGTGGAATTATCTGACAGAGAAGGATTTTTGATAAAGATTTTTTCCCTAATCATACAGATGTCAGCACAATCTTTGGTTTTTTATTTACATAAAAAATATTTTAGAAAAGATGTTGCTCTTTTTGTTTTGAATTAGATTGTACATGATTTATTTATGTGCTTAAAAAAGTAGGTAGTGTATCCAAATGACTCAAACGTAACAGATACGGTTAGAAGTTTCCTTTCTACTTTGTCTCTCGCCCATCTAGTTCCTAAGTACCACTGCTATTGTTCCCCTACTTTCTTTTTTTTTGAGATGGAGTCTGTCTCTGTCACCCAGGCTGGAGTGCAGTGGCGCGATCTCGGCTCACTGCAAGCTCCGCCTCCCGGGTTCATGCCATTCTCCTGCCTCAGCCTCCCGAGTAGCTGGGACCACAGGCGCCCGCCACCACACCCAGCTAATTTTTTGTATGTTTAGTAGAGACGGGGTTTCACCGTGTTAGCCAGGATGGTCTTGATCTCCTGACCTCGTGATCCACCCACCTCAGCCTCCCAGAGTGCTGGAATTACAGGCGTGCGCCACCGCGCCCCGCCTATTGTTCCCCTACTTTCCCAGAACTTTTGTTATTAGTTTCTTGTGTATCCTCTTTCTGTGCTTTTATTCTAATTTATAAAAACGCATATTCTTACCCCACTACCCCGTTTTATATAAAACATAGCACAGTGTACATACCTTACTTTTTTTTTTTTTTTTTTTTGAGACCAGGTCTCACTCTGTCACCCAGGCTGGAGTGCAGTCAAACTCCTGGGCTCAAGCGATCCTTCTGCCTCAGCCCCTCCAAATAGCTGGCACTATAGGTACGCACTACCATGCCTGGCTAATGTTTTTACTTTTTGTAGAGAGCGCATCTCACTATGTTGCTAATTTATGTTTTTGCTTCCAATACATTTATGAGCTCTTTCCATATCAGTACACAAGAAGCATACTTTTTAATTTTAAAACCCTACGGCATTTTATTTTATGGATTAAAGGATAATTTATTTAGTCCCTCAGTGATGGCCAGTTATTTCCAGTCTTTTGCTATTACCAGTAATGCTAAAATGTACATATTTCATTTGGTACATGTAAGATTTTATTAGTAGAAAATTTTGGAGAAATAGAAATGTTAGGCCAGGCACAGTAACTCACACCTGTAATCCCAGCACTTCAGGAGGCCGAGGCTGGTGGATCACCTGAGGTCGGGAGTTCAAGACCAGCCTGACCAACATGGAGAAACCCCTTCTCTATTAAATATACACAATTAGCCAGGCGTGGTGGCACATGCCTGTAGTCCCAGCTACTCGGGAGGCTGAGGCAGGAGAATTGCTTGATCCCAGGAGGTGGAAGTTGTTAACCGAGATCGTGCCATTGCACTCAGCGTAGGCAACAAAAGTGAAATTCCGTCTCAAAAAAAAAAAACAAAAAACTCCTGAAGATCAAAGATTATAAGGAATTGCTCTGAGAGCGAGATGCAGTGTTTTGTACCTGTAATTCCAGCACTTGGGAGGCTGAGATAGGAGGATCATCTGAGGTTAGGAGTTTGAGACCAGCCTGGTCAACATGGTGAAACCCTGTCTCTACTAAAATACAAAATTAGCTGGGCGTGGTGGGGCATGCCTGTAATCCTAGCTACTTGAGAGACTGAGACAGGAGAATCATTTGAACCTGGGAGGCAGATGTTGCAGTGAGCTGAGATCCACTGCGCTCCAGCGTGGGTGACAGAGTGAGAATCCGTCTCAAAAAAAAAAAAAAATTTAAGAAACTGTAGAATAGGTAGGTTAATATCTTTAAAACATACTTTCTGGCCAGATGCGGTGGCTCACGCCTGTAATCCCAGCATTTTGGGAGGCTGAGGTGGGCGGATCACCTGAGGTCAGGCATTCGAGACTAGCCTGACCAACATGGCGAAACCCCATCTCTACTAAAAATACATAAAATAGCTGGGCATGATGGCACACGCCTGTAGTCCCAGCTACTTGGGAGGCTGAGGCAGGGGAATCGCTTGAACCCAGGAGGTGGAGGTTGCAGTGAGCCGACATCACACCACTGCACTCTAGCCTGGCGACAGAGCGAGACTCCGTCTCAAAAACAAACAAACAAAAAAATACAAGAATTAGCTGGGTGTGGTGGCACTCGCATGTAATTGCAGCTAGTTGGAGACTGAGCCAGGAGAATCGCTTGAACCTAGGAGGCAGAGGTTGCAGTGAGCTGAAGTCTTGCCACTGCACTCTGGCCTGGGTGACAGAGCAGTACTCTGTCTCAAAAAAAAAAAAAAAAAATCAAATAAAACATACCTTTTAAAAAAATTATTTTTAGGAAATCATTGGGATATGGGGAACTTAAATTCCTTATAAACATTAGAGAGCATAGTTCAAAATCAGGAGGCTTAGAATGTGGTCAGAGACCAAGTGGTAGTTCATACTTTCTGAAAGCACTTACTGCCTGTTACAACATCCTTATCTCTCTTGTGTAAATGTTCCATTTTCCTTTCAGTGTGTTTATTTGAAGAGGGGAAAGAATTGTCTGCCCAGCCGGTGGGATAGTGTAGTGCATGTTTCCCTTGTCTCTTCATTGTATGCTTTGTTGTGTTCATCTTGCTATTAATACTTTGGATGCGTTCTTTCACTTTGATCAGTATGACTCACCAACGAAATGGTGGGTAAATAATTGTGAGTCTCCACATAAACACATTAACCTTTGCCTTTTTGTTAAGTAAAATGGGATTTGGAAAGGTTGTCTGACATTTATAAGTCACCTAACATTTCAGTGCTTCTATTGATTGTTATTCTATTTGTTGACTAGTTTTATAAACTCCAGCAGTCTTTGAGAAGCCTAGTGGTGCCATTTCAGTGTTCATGATTGAATAGATCAAAGCATGATAGATTTTGGCAAAGAAAATACTAATAGAACAACTTTTATTTCAGTAGGAATATCTTTTAGATAATGTAGTTTTGTCTACTCATACTTTCTACTTGTAAAACAGATTTAGTTTAAGGGAAGTTGTCCAACCATTCAAACATAAAATGATTTAAATTCAAGTTTTAACTTTGATGAAACATAATTTAAATAACCTTAGGTAAGATACTTAAAGTAATTCCATGCATGGATCTTTTATGTCATGAAACTTACTATGTTTAATTTTCCCAGCTGAAATTCAGGAAGCAAAAGCTCCCAGTCCTTCCATAAACCGGCAAACCAGCATTGAAACGGATAGAGTGTCTAAGGAGTTCATAGAATTTCTCAAGACCTTCCGCAAGACAGGCCAAGAAATGTATAAACAGACCAAGCTGTTTTTGGAAGGGATGCATTACAAAAGGGTAGGTTGAGAATAATCACATAGAAACATAGAGTTTTGGTTTGAGGAAAGGTCTTAGAGATAATATAGTGCAACCTTGTCATTTTATGCCTGAGAAAATCCAGACCAAGAGATGTTAAATTACTTACCTAAGAAAAGCCTCTGAATCAAGCTAAAACCCAACTCTTAGGCTAGTACTTTTCCACTGCAACTCAGTGGTGTTTGAATCATCTTTGTGTGGAAATTCTGACCTTGAAGCCACTTGAATTATGTGCTTTAGTAACAGGCCTTTTTGACTTGTGACCTTGTAAATAGTATAAACTGCCATAGTAGACCTTTAACTCTGTGCAACCATTGTTAGGCCAGTGGCAGTAATTTTAAGGGTTGTTGTTGTTGAATTCTGTTTTGTTTTTTGTATTTTGATTTTGAATTTTTTCATTCAGTTAGAGAAAGGACAGATAGAATTTAGACAAGAAAGGGACTTTAGCAGCTATGGAGTTTCAGTCCCTTTATTTTATAGATGAGGAAGTTGAGAGCCCAAGAGGATAAGTGACTTGTCCAGGTTACACAGCTAGATTTTGCCAGTGTCAAGTAATTGTGACTTCCACACCTGTTTCTTTTATCCATAATTTCTGATCCATAATTTCAGTGGCAATAATTCATGAGACTCCCTGTAAAGGAAATCATTTTGTAAATAGGGATTAATTCTGTTGTAACATTCTATAACCATTAAACTCAGAATTAGCTCCAAAAGTTCCTTCTGTGCAGTAAGGAAGTCTTAGAAAGAAAAAGGAAATTAGAAAAGCAGCAGGGTGTTTAACTGTTTAGCTATATTCTAGCTGGGGTCAGCAATCACTAGGCTAATAAGCAGTGGACTTGTGTTGAAATAATTTTTAGATATTGAATTCAGTTTGTAAAGGAGAAAAGCTTGCTTTCTCGCCCTTCAGAAATGTAATTAGACTGTGTAAGTAAGTAGCTGTCTTTCTCTAGATATTTTTTCTCTCTAGAGTAAAACATTTGGAGTTAAAACAAGTGAGCTGTTATTGATTTTTTTTTAAAATTAGGAACCATGATAGATATCTTAATATGGAAAAATTCGGAGTCCATGTGACATACATCTTTCATTTTTATCAGAACTAAAAACTGAGGTTTTGTATTTATTCTTGAGCCCACCTGAAATGTTGATGGGATAGCTGTACTAACTTAGAATATGTATACTGTAGTACTTAAGCATATATGCTGTATAATAATATGTTTTAGAAAATTGCTCAACTTGGATTTGATGTTTTTCTTTTGCTCAGAAGTGTGATGTGTTCTTGTTCTGTAATAATTTAGTAGACTTCTAAATTAGTGTACTAAAGTAAAGAGGTAATTAACTGGTACAAATATCACCATGTTTATTTGTAAGGCATCACTAGTTTAATCAGAGACCTGGATATGGCCTCAGATTTCTCCTGTTTTAAGAGCCACTAAGCCATCTATTTTCCATTTCTACACTATGTGTTTCATGGTTAGGTGGCCAAGTCCTATGCATTATCTCAGGTATCTTTAGTGACCAACATGAAGTCTGCACATATTGTATATGAAAGAAATGTTTTTTAAACTGGATGTCCCTAGAGAAGCCCTTTTGGCCTTTGGCTGCAAGTTAATGTCCTTTCAAATAAATAAATAAACACTCTTTACACCTGAACTAACCTAACTAACTTCAGATCAGTAATCATATAAATTTCTTGGGGCAGTTCCTCTGACGTTGTGAAGAATGTGGTAGTATAAAATAGCCTTTGTACTCAGTTTATCAAAACTGCTCAAAAACTTTAAATTCATGTTATTCCCACCAACTAAACTTTCTAGATGGCATCCTAAGGGCCTATGCAATATGAGAATTCATTCTTACCTGTTTAAAAACTGCCCAGGCAGCCTTGCCATAAACGGATAATTGTTCCTACTGGATCCCACAATATTATGCTTTCTAAAATTTCTGAGATCCAGAAGACTGATCTGCTCTTGCCCACATGTTTTCCCACATAATTTCTGTTTTCACCAATCCCAGTATATGCCGGCGGTGAGCAGCCTTTTCAGCATATGGGTCAAGTCTAGAAAATTAAATCTTTTCCGAACTGCATTAAAATTTTTAAGCCATTTTATCTTTATCAAGAAACACTTTATCTACACTTAGATGTTTTTTGTTTTTAGAGTTTAAATTTCAGCACCTACATAATTTTCATACCCACTGCAGTATTTCCATGTAATGCTTTACTATGCAACACATCTCTCTTTCTTTCTTTCCTTTCCTTCCTTCCTTTCTTTTTTTGAAGCAGGGTGTTACTCTGTCTTCTAGACTGGAGCCCAATGGCACAGTCACAGCTCACCGCAGGCTTGACCTCCCAGACTCAAGTGATCCTCCTGCCTTAGTCTCCTGAGTAGCTGGGACTATAGGCGCACACCACCATGTCTGACTGAGTTTTTTAGTTTTTGTGGAGACGGGGTCTCCCTATGTTGCCCAGGCTAGTCTTGAACTCCTGAATTACAAGTGATCCTCCCAACTTGGCCTCCCAAAGAGCTGAGATTACAGGTGTGAGCCACCGCACCTAGTGCTATTCAGCAAATACTGTTGTTTGCTAATACTTTTCTGTAGCTTATTTTGCTCTGTTTTCTTTCTTGCTATTCTTAGTAGCTATTTAATGTTAAAACATGCATACTCTTATAGTACCTCTATAGGTCCTTTAAACAAGATATTTCTATTGCAAATGAGACAGGCAACTATGTCATTTACACAGAATCCTTTTATGTTGAACATACGGTTGTCACCAGCTACTTTTCTGTTCTTACAAATCATCATAGCAAGAATTTAAATTGATGAGCCAAATTAATAAAGCTTAATTTTTAAATTTAAAAATTTTAAAACCTAGTATGTACAACATAACTTGAATAATAAAAATAATAATTATTATTAAAATGGGCTGGAGTACCCATTTTTTGGGTTTCTTAATTCAGTTATTTTTATTTTTTTAATTTTTATTAATCCCTTAATACTCCATTCATGGCAATCAATTCAGTTTCTACAACAAGACTTCTTAATAGTCATTCTGATAAGCTCTTTTTTCTCAGGAAGCAGTTAAGCACAACATAACACCTTTTGCTTGTTTCATTGTTCTTTTTCTAGCCAGTTCTTCTGTAAAAATCTGATACTGAGCCAGGCATGGTGGCTCATGCCTGTAATCCCAGCACTTTGGGAGGCCAAGGCAGGTGGATCGCCTGAGGTCAGGAGTTCGAGACCAGCCCTTGCCAGCATTGTGAAACCCTGTCTCTACTAGAAATACAAAAAATTAGCTGGGCTTGGTGGCAGGCGCCTGTCATCCCAGCTACTAGGGAGGCTGAGGCGGGAGAATCACTTGAACCTGGGAGGCGAAGGTTGCAGGTAGCCGAGATTGCACCATTGCACTCCAGCCTTGGCAACAGGAGCAAAAAAACTCTGTCTCAAAAAACAAAAAAATGAGATACTGATTATATGTTATGTACTTAAAGCCTTGTACCTGAATGAGGACAAAAAATACACAGTTTAAGACATGGCTATATCTTCATTTCCATGATCTTTCCCAGAATAAGTAGAAAGATAGGTGTCCTTCTATATTTTAAAATCACTCCATTCTTCTAAACTATATATTTATGCAAGGATTAATTTGCCCTGCTGTGTAATTACTATAAGAAGAACAGAAGTATGTATCCAAAACATACTTTAACCAGCAAATAGGCTTATTGTGAGAACTTCAGCAGGGCTAGCAACCCAGGACCTAAGTTTAAAACTGGAAGCACTGAGGATGAGAAGTGAGGCAGTGGAAATAGCTCTGAGCTCTCAGCATCTATAAGTCATAAGGAAGAAAAGTAGATGAAAGATGTATTTGATAATTACGCTGAAGGAATAAAAATAATTAAAAACGTGTCATAGAGGCATATAGTGATAGGCGAGGGGAAACTTAAATCATCAACCTGGGCAGCCGTGGCAGCTCCATGCGTGAGGCTGGTGCCATGCAGTCTCCCGGTGTTGGCATTGTCTCCAGGCCTTCTCTGTTCCGCACGCAGTTACAAAACAAAAGAACAGTTGCCAGCAGTTGGAAGAGGATGTGGATCCAAACCAAATGGGGGACAGATACTCCCTCTATGGACAAGATACTCATGGAAGAAGTCAAGTTAGAAGAGCAACCGAAGGAGGCTGTGGAAGAAGATAAGCAAGCATTGGCAGATACTGAGGGCTCGCAGCAGAGCAGCCAAAAATTGGTGGAGGAGGCAAATATGTGTAGCATTCAGGGCTTCTGCAAGGACTCGTTAGAGCTTGCAGATGTTTTAGAGAAGGCAACACAGTGTGTTCCAGAAGAAGAAATTAAAGACAATAACCATCACCTGAAGAACCTCTGTGAAACTCTCACAATGAGTGAAGGTCAGATTCAGGAAGTGTTCAGCAAGCACCACCAAGCTGAACCCTGTCAGAGCCAAGTTCCACTGTTATGCGCGTGAGGGTCTTTTTTTTGTCTTTCTTCACATCCGACAGGCAATGTGCCAGTGCTGTAACAAGGTTTGAGCAAGGCATATCTCACACACGAAAACCCAGTGTGAAAACCTAGTCATCACACTCCCAGTGCTTTGGGAGGCTGAGGCAGGTGGATCACTTGAGGTCAAGAGTTACAGACCAGCCTGGCCCACATGGCGAAACTCTGTGTCTACTAAAAATACAAAAATTAGCCAGGCGTGGTGGCGTACGCCTGTAGTCCCAGCTACTCGGAGACTGAGGCAGGGGAATTGCTTTAACCTGGGAGGCGGAGGTTTCAGTGAGCCAAGTTTGCACCACCGCACTCCAGCCTGGGCAACAGAGTGAGACTCCGTCTCAAAAAAAAAAAAAAATACTTTGCAGGTCAGTATAAACACTTAAAATATCATTTGAATCACTGTATTACATTATTTATTATAGAAAAAGAGGGAAACAAATATACCATATGTTTTTTTTGTGTGTGAGAGGGTAAAAAGCAAGAATTTGTGAAGCGGGGATGTTTCCAAATCCAGCAGAGTTTTTAATATATTCTAAAATGAAAGTCATCACACCTATATGAGATTTGGGTAAAAAATGAAAATACGGAACAGTGAAATCAGCCATAGATTTCAGAAATAGATTTAATTTCTCAGGAGCAAGTTACATGACACCTGGAGGACGAGGGGGAACAAGGTTGTGCTTTACTAACTGCTGATGGTGATGACAGATACACTTATATAGAGTTTTAGTTCTGTTTCATACCATGCACCTTACATTCCAGCCAAATCAAAGAGCTAAACATGAAAAAATTGAGAAGAAAGTAGATTAGGATATGAGCTGGGCATGGTGGCTCATGCCTATAATCCCATCACTTTGGGAGGCCAAGGCAGCCAGATGAGTAGAGGCTAGGAGTTTGAGACCAGCCTGGTCAACATGGGGAAACTCCATCACTACTAAAAATACAAAAATTGGAGTTTGAGACCAGCCTGGTCAACATGGGGAAACTCCATCACTACTAAAAATTCAAAAATTATCTGAGCGTTGTAGCAGGTGCCTGTAATCCTAGCTACTCAGGAGGCTGAGGCAGGAGAATCACTTGAACCCGGAGGTGGAGGTTGCACTGAGCCAAGATCACACCATTGCACTCCAGCCTGAGCAAGAGAGCAAGACTGTCTCAAAAAAATAAAAAAATAAAATATTAGCTTGGGCGTGGTGGTTCATGCTTGTAATTCCAGCTACTTGGGAGGCTGAGGCAGGAGAATCGCTTGAACCAGGGAGGCAGAGGTTACAATGAGATCACACCACTGCAGCCTGTGTGAGAGAGCGAGACTCCGTCTCGGGGAAAAAAAAAAAAGAAAAATATATATGAACGGTACCTTAGGATACGTATTTCAGCTGTAGAGAGGAGCAAAAATTGAACCATCAAAAAATTGTTTTACCTGGGCACGGTGGCTCACACCTGTAATCCTAGCACTTTTAGAGGTCAAGGCAGGAGGATCACTTAAGCCCAGGAGTTTGAGACGAGACTGGGCAACATAGTGAGACCTTGTTTCTATATATTAAAAAAAAATAAAAAGAGAAATAAAATTAAAAACTTACAAGAAATTTGTTTGTTTTTGAGACAGAGTGTTGCTCTGCCGCCCAGGCTGGAGTGCAATGGCATGATCTTGGCTGACTGCAACCTCCACCTCCCAGGTTCAAGCAATTCTCCTGCCTCAGCCTCCCAAGTAGCTGGATTACAGGTGTGCAGTAGCATGCCCAGCTAATTTTTGTATTTTTAGTAGAGACGGGTTTTGCCATGTTGGCCAGGCTGGTCTTGAACTCCTGACCTAAGGTGATCCGTCCGCCTCGGCCTCCCAAAGTGCTGGGATTACAGGCGTGAGCCACTGCACCCAGCCAAAAGAATTGTTTTTAATGACCAGATAAAAGGCTTAATAGTATTAACTTTTTAAAAATCTGTGCAATAAAAAATAAAACATGGGAAGTCATGAATATAAATAAGAGCTTCATATAGTGAAATATCTAAACTTTACTAAACGTAGCACCTAGGCTTTTATAGATGAGGGATCAATTTTAATTCAACCAAATGGCATGTATATGGGTAACTAGTTGACAGTGATTAGGGCTGCAGTCAAGGTGATCACATGACTTGTGATCACCATGATCACATGTGTGCTTGAGTGCTTGGCCATTTTCACTGAGGGAATGAGGTGACTGCCCCTGACCCCCAGCGTCCTGCCTTCCTTTTAGAGTTAAGCCAGATGGTCGACTGCTGCAGGCTTCCACAGGATGTATCGGCCCTTGGTGTGTGATGTCATTGGCCTGTGTAGATGAGGTCTGTGACAGCCCGTCCTGGGGGTTTGTTCTCAGCCTTATTCATGTTCTTCTACTGTGACATCCTTGTGAGAACCGTTGGGAGAAATTTTTGATTTTGGTGTCAGAATTTCACCTGAAGAATTTGTTTGCTTTCATCTTTTTTTTTTTTAAGTTTTTTTCTTTTATTATTATACTTTAAGTTTTAGGGTACATGTGCACATTGTGCAGGTTAGTTACATATGTATACATGTGCCATGCTGGTGCGCTGCACCCACTAACTTGTCATCTAGCATTAGGTATATCTCCCAATGCTATCCCTCCCCCCTCCCCCCACCCCACAACAGTCCCCAGAGTGTGATGTTCCCCTTCCTGTGTCCATGTGATCTCATTGTTCAATTCCCACCTATGAGTGAGAATATGCGGTGTTTGGTTTTTTGTTCTTGCGATAGTTTACTGAGAATGATGATTTCCAATTTCATCCATGTCCCTACAAAGGACATGAACTCATCAAACTGCATCAACTAACGAGCAAAATAACCAGCTAACATCATAATGACAGGATCAAATTCACACATAACAATATTAACTTTAAATGTAAATGGACTAAATGCTCCAATTAAAAAACACCATGCTTTCATCTTTTGAACCCTGAATTACGTAACTGTTTTCATCTTAGTGATGATTGCTAAAAAGTTTAGTTAGAGACAGATGTATGGGCTGACTCTTGACTAATTTAGACATCTTCCAGGAAAACATTTCTGTCTTGTCATTTAGGTCTCTCTCCATGTGTGATTTATTTATTTTTTTTTTTTGAGATGGAGTCTCTCTGTGTCGCCCAGGCTGGAGTGCAGTGGTGCAATCTCGGCTCACTGCAAGCTCCGCCTCCCAGGTTTACACCATTCTCCCACCTCAGCCTCCTGAGTAGCTGGGACTACAGGTGCCCGCCAGCACACCCGGATACTTTTGTTTTTGTATTTTTCGTATAGACAGAGTTTCACCATGTTAGCCAGGATGGTCTCCATCTCCTGATCTTGTGATCTGCCCACCTTGGCCTCCCAAAGTGTTGGGATTACAGGCGTGAGCCACCAAGCCCAGCCTAAAAATTTTTAAAAATTTTTAAAATTATCTTTCTTTTCTTTTCTTTTCCTTTTCTTTTCTTTTCTTTCTTGAGATGGGTTCTCACTATGTTGCCCAGGCTGGTCTCGAACTCCTAGGCTCAATCGATCCTCTAGCTGCAGCCTCCCAGAGCACTGGGATTACAGTTATTTGTTACTCTTTTTATTTTGTAGTCCGTTGTGCTGAACTGCATTTATCTTTTAAATAGACTTTAAATATTCTTTGGCAGAAAGTGAGGAATAAATGCATATATTCTATGTATAAAATCAGTAAAACCAAATACAAATTATCAAGCCCACTGTTGTAAGGGCCATAGGGAAATAAGCGCATACACGTGGTTAATGACAGTGTGCACTGAGTTTCCGAGGAGTGTGGCTAGCAATAGGTACTTAGTGCTGTAACGTTGTTTATTCTTATTAAGTGGTTAATGCCACTTTTGGAAATGTATCACAGAGAAGTTAACTCAGAAGAAGATAGTCCTTACAAAATTATTTATTGCTACAGTGCACAACAATGAAAGAGGGGAAGCAACCCAAATGCACAGCGGTAGAGGAGAGTTGAATAAGTCAGTTAATATAATGCAATGTTATAAAGCCACCAAAAATGTTCGGTGGGTTAGATAAATAGAAGTGTCCATAAAATATGTAAATTATCAAAACATGCATTAAATCTATTTAAGAGTATGTAGATATGGCAAAAAGAATGAGATGGTCATGGTGAGACACCACTAGGTAGGAAGGGGTCCCCAGAAAAACTCCAGCCGGCCTGTGCACTGGGGTGGAACTTGAAGTTTGCACCGTTGATAGCGGGGAGGAGCCTGGCACCTCTTCTTACTGTGTAAAACCCATTATTCTAGCTGCTGGCAGAAAGCACTCTAGCAGGGACTCTGGCCTTGTGAGAGTCCCAATAAAACCCTGTCTTACTCACCATTCAAACCGTCTGTAAGCCTAAATTTTTGTGGCCTTGAGACGGACAAGGACCCCGTCCTTAGCTGAACTAAGGAAAAATCCTGCAACAGTGGATACTGGAAATAATGTTAATGGATAGGTTTTACTCTCCTAAAGGATTAATATAATCTGTGAGTACTTTTATGCTTACTGCCAGTACAAGGAGTGGCTTACTTACTATCAGTACAAGGAGTATATATACTCTCTTGAGCTTTTCTGTTTGGCTATTTCAGTGCCTCCAGAATGACTTGAGAAGATAAATGGATCAGATTGAAAAGTACATCATGACTCATCTCTATAAATATGTGTTCTGTCCAGAAACTGCTGATGATGAGATGAAAGATCTTGCCATTCAAAAGAGGATCAGGTAGTTGCTTATTTTGTTTTGCTTTATGCTTACTACCTACTGATGGAAGAACATATTGGGGGAAAATAAGGCATCTGAGTTTCAAACCTTAAGAGAAAGCAACAGCTCATGTTTCTGCTTCCTTAGAGTGGAAGCTGCTCTGTGGTGTCAGAAAGACAAGGAATGTGGTGACCTCACCTATCCATCTCCCTCAAGGCAGCTTTTGGTAAGTCGTGTTTGGTGTTTGAGATTGTTTTCAATCTCTGAACTCTCCAAGGAATAGGGGGACTGTGTTCTTGGTCCATTACCATTTCCTCAAGCAGGAAGCTGTGAATATCCGTATCAAGGCAGGGGATGTCGGCTGGGCCCGGTGGCTCATACCTGTAATCCCAGCACTTTGGGAGGCTGAGGTGGGTGGATCACTTGAGGCCAGGAGTTCAAGAGTAGCCCGGGCAACATGGTAAAACCCCATCTCTACTAAAAATACAAAAATTAGCCAGGCATGGTGGCACACGCCTGTGCTTCTAGCTATTTGGGAGGCTAAGGCACGAGAATGGCTTGAATCCAGAAGGCGGAGGTTGCAGTGAAGCGAGATCGTGCCACCACACTCCAGCCTGGGCAACAGAGCAAGACTCCTTCTCAAAAAAATAACAAGTCAGTGGATGTCCTCTTTCCTCATTCCTCCCAGGGGTGTGCATTTTTCACCATTCCCCAGTCACATCTTTCACTAGCATTGGATTGATGACATTTCCCACAGCACCCAGTCTTCCAGGCTCACTGGGGTGAGCCCCAGCACTGTGTACTCCAGTTGTGGTGGACACTGAGGAAGAGACCACCCAAGTGTGGGAACACGGCCAAGGCTGAGCTGATGAGTTGTTTTAAGAGGAGAGGGGACTTGGAGTCCCAGGTTCCAGACAAGGGGCTGGTACTTGCTAGATCTGTATTGGAAGTTTCACAGCTGAAGTGAGGAGTTGATACTGGGCAGGCTGAAGTTGTGGAGCCCAAGGTCAGGAGCCAGAAGTAACCAGAGGGGCCCTGGACCAAGATGCAGAAGGAAAGCAGTAACCAAGCAAGAGGGGAGGCCTGCAGCAGGGTAGTTGGAGTGCAGTTAGGGTGGGACCAGGAAACACACAGTGATTCAGGCATGGTGATCCTGCCTGTGGCGTCCTACGCGAGCTCCAGTGTGCCTTAGAAATTGAGGGCTGAGGCCAGGTATGGTGGCTCACACCTGTAATCCCAGCACTTTGGGAGGCCAAGGCAGGTAGGTCACCTGAGGTCAGGAGTTCAAGACCAGCCTGGCCAATAGGGTGAAACCCCGTCTCTAGTAAAAATACAAAAATTAGCTGAGCTTGATTGTGGACGCCTGTAGTCCTGGCTACTCGGGAGGCTGAGGCAGGAGAATTGCTTCAGCCTGTGAGGCAGAGGCTGCAGTGAGCCAAGATCATGCCACTGCACTCCATCCTGGGCAACAGAGTGAGACTCCATCCCCCACAAAAAAAGTAGTTGAGGACTGAGTGTAAAAGGACATTAACACAGTAGACAGTGAGGACAGGCAGCAGCCAATTCTCAAATGGTCACTTTCAAATACGGAGTGCATTTCAGTCTTGGTAGCACTGTGTAACGTCACTTCAGTCAGCAAATGGCCTTCCATTCTTGTGATAAGTACAGAAGAGAAGTCTCATTTTAGGATCCTAGCTGCTTTGTCATGTCATTTGACCTCCTAGTATTTCGAAAGGTGATGTGTGTGGGCCTGGGATTGTCTGAGTGTTCAGTGATGCCTCAGGCTTTCCCTAAACTGAAGGAGGTGACAAGACGAATGGTCACGGTTTGTCCTTAGAGCTCTTGTTTACTGTCTCTCTCCCTTTAGAGCCCTGCACTGGGTTACACCTCAGATGCTGTGTGTCCCTGTTAATGAAGACATCCCAGAAGTGTCTGATATGGTGTTGAAGGCGATCACAGGTCAGTGAAACCAAGAGCCTTTTTATTGGGGTGTTTTCCCCTTAAAGTTAACATTTTACTGTAATATTAGTCTATAACTTTGTAAAATGCAGATTATTGAAGGTACATTGGAATGTAGTAAAAGTGATTTGTAAGGTTGTTAGTTTTATGAATTTGATGGCATTCAGAAGAGCAGGTTAACTCTTTTCCCCCTTTATTTTCAGGGATTATGGTCTCGTTTCTTGGGCATTGAACTAAACTAAGGTCAAATACAGATAGAATATTTTTTTTTGTTTTTTTTTATGTAGTTTTTTTTATTCAGCTGACTGTTCCCATGATAGAACAAATTTCTTAAGATTCAGTTGCATTTATATATTCAAAATAATTTTGGAGAGAGGAAGGGAACTGGTAAGGCAAGGTAATCCCCACGCTGGAGTAACATAGTAAAATGATGCCTCTGACTGGTTGTTAGAGAAGCGCTGTGAGTTATTTTTCTGGTTTAATCAGGAAATAAATGAAGTTCCCCAGGTTGATGTGGTGCTGCCGTTCTAGACAGGTCCAGCCTCCTAATAAGGTTTGTTTCTCATTCATGGGAATGACCCAGGAAGAGTGCAACACAAACGTTTCAATTAAAAAAAAAATCTTAACGGAGAGATGGTCATCTTTGGCCAGTGTCTCCTTTATTAGAAAGAGGCCTTGGAAAGGCTTGTTCATGTAGACATTGTTAATGAAATTCTACTGGAAAGGAAGTGGGTTAACTGATAATAGTAGTGTTGGAGGCTGGCCATCGAGTAGGCTTCTTTTGTTACAGGAACCAGAGACTCACCCAAGCTACAGAAGAAATGGAGATTTGCTTAAGGTATTATCAGGTTTATAAAGAATCTGGTGGAGTCTTTCAGGACCTCAGCCCCAACGGTCCTCTAGGGAGTGGGCTATCTTACTGCCTCTACGCAGAAGAGGGTCTGCTCCAGGCATTCTCTGCTGATGTGATTCTTCCACTTTTCGGGTTCTGCTTCTCTTTGTGTATCTTCCCATGTCAACTCCTGTTGTTAAGTAAATTACTGGTTTCTGTAATTTCCTGTGCACGTTCTGGGGGTAGAATCCAAGTGGCCTAGGTCAATACTATGTGTTTTTTTTCTTGCAAGCTTTTCTGCTATTCTATGGCATAGGTCATGACTACTCTGCCCCCCCGCACCTTTTGCTTGGGGAACCTCATAAGAGGTTGAAGGTGAAAAAAAAAAAAAAAAAAAGAGGTTGAAGCTGGAGGCCTTCTAAAAGCCTGAATATGGACCTGGGACTTTTGTTTTTCCTGACTCTTACTAGAAAGTTCAAGATCAGCTGCTTTACATTTAGAGTGTTCCATAGGAGTTTTGTCCAAGCCAACGTAGCCTTTATGACCTATTGCTAATAAGGAAGTCCCCGGCCTTCCTGGCCTCTTTCACCCAGGTAGGGCATGGTTCATTGGGGCGTCAGCTGGTAGCAAGTGTTTCTGTGACCCATCAGTGGTGAAAGTAGAGGTGGGTTGCCCAAGGGATCAGGGAAGTGTAGCTGTGTTCCAAAAATATTGAGACTTGATAGGAGAGGCTGCCTGTCAAGTTACGCAGTGTGGGTCACATTCTTCTAGGGCTGAGAACTCATGTTCTGGGCTGACAAGTAATACGAGGTCTGTTGAAGAGAACTGCATAAAATTTTGAGAGTCATCAAGTGCTCTGCCCTGAGGTCGAACACTCTTCAGGACTTCTGAAAGGAAGTGTGTGTCACCCCAGGAAGGGGACCAGAGAGTCTATCATCAGCTCCTCTTAGCTCCAAGAGTTTAGGACAAGGAGAGTGTCAGGGCCTGTGGCTGATGGTGGAAATTTCCCTTTCTCTCTGTTTTGTTTTTTTAATTTTTAATTTTTATGTGTACGTAATAGGTGTATATATTTATGAGTTCCATGAGCTATTGTGATCAAGGCAGGTAATGGGTCGTAATCACCTTAGGGGAAATGGGGTTCATCCTCTGAAGCATTTAGCTTTTATGTTACAGACAACCCAGTTATATTCTCTTAATTACTCTTAAATGTACAATTAAATTACTTTTGACTACAGTTCCCCTTCCGTGCTAGCAATACTAGGTCTTATTCATTCTTTCTAACTTTTCTGGTACCCCTTGGCCATCCCCACTATCCCCCATGCCCCCCACTACCTTTCCTATCCTCTGCTAACCATCCTTCTGGTAAAACATCCTTCAGTTGTTTTAATTTTTTAGCTCTCACCAATGAGTGAGAACATGTGATGGTTGTCTTTCTGTGCCTGGCTTATTTCACTTAACATAATATCCTCCTGTTTCATCCATGTTGTTGCAAATGACTGGATCCCATTCTTTGGTATGGCTGAATAGTACTCCACTGTGTATGTGTGCCACGTTTTCTTTATCCATTCATCTGTTGACAGACACCCTTTCCCATTTGGCTCCGCTTGCATGACTTCTGTGTGGCTATGGGAGCAGTGGTTCTCAGCCAGGCACTAGTGGTCCTGGGTTCATTTGACAACATCCGGAGACATTTTTATTTATTTATTTTTGAGACAGGATCTCTCTGTCACCCAGGCTGGAGTGCAGTGGAACAATCATGGCTCACTGCAGCCTTGACCTCACAGGCTTAAGCGATCTTTCCGCCTCAGCCTCCCAAGTAGCTGGGACCACAGGCCACCACGCCCAGCTAATTGTTGTTTACATTCTGTAGAAACAGAGTTTCATCATGTTGCCTTGACTGTTCTCAACCTCCTAGACTCAATTGGTCTTCCCACCTTTACCTTCCAAAGTACTAGGATTACAGGTGTGAGCCACGAAGCCGGGCCTGGAGACATTTTAAAATGTCACAGCTGTGGGGGTGCTACTAACATCTAGTGGGTAGAGGCCAAGTATGCTACTAAACATTCTACAGTCACAAGATGGTTCCCTACAACAAAGAATTATTCAGCCCCAAATGTCAGGAGTGTCCATGTTGAGAAGCCATGACCTGGAGGTATAGCCTTTGTTTTCACACCACCATTAAAGATAAGCCTGGACACCTGGATCCAGCAGAGATGGAGTGCACACTCAGCTCTGTACTTCCTATTCATGAGAAGGCAGAGCCCTGGGAGAAGACATAGAGCAATTATGCAGGGCTCTGAAAAGTAAATCATAGCAGGCAGGCCTGGGAGGGAAATTATTAGACAGCAGTGAGTTTCCTGTATGTTGCTTTCTTCTCACATATCTCCTAGTTGAGACTTTGAAGCAGTGCAAATCATGGAATCACACACCAGGATGGGAATCCAAAGAGTTCCACGAAGAATTCCTTCAGGCCAGAGGATGCTAGGAAGGGGTCTCTGCAGGATGAAGCATGTGGAAGAGATCCCTTGGGGTGTTTGTCTTCCTTTATTCTCCTTTTCCTTCCCTTCTCTCCCTTTTTCCACCCCAGCCATGCCTTATGGCAATAGCAGCCACATACACATCCAGATAAAACATAATTCACTTTTTACTCGCTTTCAAAATGTCAGCAATAAAGATGAACAGGATGCCAGATGAAAGAACATTGAAAAATAAAGATTAACAAGAAAGTGGTTTAAACTTTAAAAGAGAGAATAAAAATCACCAATAAAAGGCAGAAGTCTAAAGATAAATGAAGGTATTAAAAATGGCTTTAAAAATCTTACCCAATCTTGGGCCAAGCGCTGTGGCTTACACCTGTAATCCCAGCACTTTGGGAGGCCGAGGTGTGTGGATCACGAGGTCAGCAGTTCGAGACCAGCCTGACCAACATGGTGAAACCCCGTCTCTACTAAAAATACAAAAAAATTAGCTGGGCATGGTGGCGGGCACCTGTAATCCCAGCGACTTGGGAAGCTGAGGCAGGAGAATCGCTTCAAACTGGAAGGCAGAGGTTGCAGTGAGCCAAGATTGCACCACTGCACTCTAGCCTGGGCAATAAGAGCAAAACTTTGTCTCAAAAAAAAAAAGAAAAAAAAAGTCGGTAGTGGCTTCGTCCTCCACTTTTCTCTTCCTCCGCTGATGCCTCCCAGCTCTCGTCAGCCTCCTGCTGGCCATCTCCTTAACACCAAACACTATGCCTTCAATTCAGTTGCAGAGTTTTGATGGAGAGATATTTGCAGTTGATGTGGAAATTGCCAAACAATCTGTGACTATCAAGACCACGTTGGAAGATTTGGGAATGGATGATGAAGGAGATGACCCAGTTCCTCTACCAAATGTGAATGCAGCAGTATTAAAAAAGGTCATTCAGTGGTGCACCCACCACAAGGATGACCCTCCTCCCCCTGAAGATGATGAGAACAAAGAAAAGCAAACAGACGATATCCCTGTTTGGGACCAAGAATTCCTGAAAGTTGCTCAAGGAACACTTTTTGAACTCATTCTGGCTGCAAACTACTTAGACATCAAAGGTTTGCTTGATGTTACATGCAAGACTGTTGCCAATATGATCAAGGGGAAAACTCCTGAGGAGATTCGCAAGACATTCAATATCAAAAATGACTTTACTGAAGAGGAGGAAGCCCAGGTACGCAAAGAGAACCAGTGGTGTGAAGAGAAGTGAAATGTTGTGCCTGACACTGTAACACTGTAAGGATTGTTCCAAATACTAGTTGCACTGCTCTGTTTATAATTGTTAATATTAGACAAACAGTAGACAAAAGCAGCGGCAAGTCAATTGTATTAGCAGAATATTGTCCGCATTGCATGTGCAGTTTGAGTACAGATTCCAAACCTATGGCTGAGTTTCTTCTAGTATGATCAAAAGTTTCTTTTTTTTTTTTTTTTTGCTCTGAATAAAACTGAACTGTGGGTTCTCTATAAGTGGCATTTTGGGCTTTCCTTCTTTTTTGTAAAGTAATGTCTGCCTAGTTTATTGTCCAGTTAACTTTAGTGACCTTTTAAAAGTTGGCATTGTAAATAAAACAACTTGCAAAAAAGTTTTCTGGAATAGAATTAACAAAATATTATCTTTATTCATGAGTTGGAAACTGGAAAAAGGCTTCTTGAAGTAAATGTTCTGAGCGGAGTTACTAGGATGTCTTCCAGCCTCCTGCAGTCAAGGAGTACCACTGTAATGATTAGCCTGTATGTAGCTGGGCTCCCTTCATTGCATTTGAGGACTTGTTTTCTTTTTCTTTAATTTTATTTTTAATCCTCTTAGTTTTAAATATATTGCCTAGAGACTCGGTTACTACCCAGTTTGTGGTTTTTTGGGAGAAATATAACTGGACAGTTTGTTAGCTTTTCAATTAAAAAGACACTTAACCCATGTGGGATGTCATGTTTTTATAATCATTGTTCCCATGTGGAGAAAATTATTCACACTACTTGCATGTAAAAAATAATTTAACTTTTTACATTAAAATATGTGGTAAAACCCAGAAAGCATCCATCATGAATGCAAGATACTTTCAATAAAAAGTAAGTTATAAAAAAAAAAGTCTTACCCAATCTTACCTAATTCTTATTTATAATAAGTTCCATATAAGTAGAAAAGAAAAATAAATAGATCAAGACATAGTAACAGTAATTATAACCTAGAATTAAAAGATTAAAGGAACCAAACAATAAAATAAGCAAAAGTTATGTAATTCACACAGTAGCCTCATAAGGGAATAAAAGCACTCAAAAGATAAGGCCTGTGCACTGCCCAATGTATCTGTCCCCTACACGTTGTCTTTCATGGCAGATGGGCCAAGGAGGGTTCCCCAGGAAGCTGACCTCAGGGATGATCTGAGAGCTGAAAGAACCCTTTGGTATACCCCACTGCCTGGCCAGAGTCTGAAAGTTTTATTCCTGCTAGTGGCAAGAATTTGGTGTAAAATTAAGCTGCCTTGGCTCTTTTATGATGTTCCAAGTTACCGGCAGATGTGCACCCATAGAGGCATGCTGCCTCTCCAGCAGTGCTGTCACCACGTGCTTCAGCACCCTTTGCTGTCCGCCACGCTTGTTGGAAAAGGGTGGGCATTCATGAGAGCCCCCTGCTTGGACTTAGTGGTAGTCGTGGGTAGTGAAATTTTTCTCTGGGAGAATTAAAATGTTATTTTGAGATTAAATGTATTACCTTACTTGATCCCCTCTGCCAATTAGCAGGTGTGAATGTCGTGATTTCTGTAGCTAGTGAAAATCCACGTGCTGTAGAGTTGGCCACTGTAGACCTAAGTGTGTTGGATTCTAGTAGCTGAATTTTTTTTTTTTTTTTTTTTTACAGGATTTTGCTCTTGCCCAGGCTGGAGTGCTGTGGTGTGATCATAGCTCACTGCAGCCTCAATCCCTCGGGCTTAAGCCATCCTTCTGCCTCAGTGTTTTGAGTAGTTGGGACTACAGGCACATAGAAGCACGCTTGGCTAATTTTTGTATTCTCACATCCAGTACAAAGATGCTTTGTGTAGCATTTTTGTATAGCATTTTCTGAGATTTTTTTTAAAAAGGTCAGTTCAGAGGATGTGAAATGATTTTCAAGCATTGTTTTGTTACAGTGGTTATTGATTCTAGGCAAGGCAGTTTTTAATTATCTGTAAGTTAATAAGGCTGAATACTCCCCCCCCCCCCTTTTTTTTTTCTTTTTTTGCTACAGGGCCTCACTCTGTCACCCAGGCTGGAGTGCAGTGGTACAATCGTAGCTCACCGCAGCCTTGACCACCCAGGCTCAAGCAATCCTCTCACCTCAGCCTGCTGTGTAGTTGGTACCACAGGCATGCACCATCACACTGGGCTAATTTTTTTTTTTTTTTTTTTTTTGAGATATCGTGTCTCACTATGTTTCCCAGGCTCGTCTCATACTCCTGGGCTCAAGCAGTCCTCCAACCTCGACCTCTCTAAGAGCTGGAATTGCAGGCACGAGCCACCACTCCTGACCTGAATTCTTCCTTTTTCTTCCTACTAAACTCTGCTTATTTGCTTTCGACTAAATGTACTGTGAAGCTAATCAATTTGGAGTGGTGCAGCTTATGGACTTGGTTTTCTGTGCTAAGACCCTGGGAAGTAAGAGGGGGGGGGACGGGAAGCCAGGATGTTTAGGGAGCATTTCTGATAAATTGCCTAAAAGATCTCAAAACAGGTACAAAAATTAGCTGAGCATTGTAGCAGGTGCCTGTAATCCTAGCTCCTCAGGAGGCTGAGGCAGGAGAATTGCTTGAAACGGGAGGTTGGGTTGCAGTGAGCCAAGATTGCACCATATCAACTGCATACCAACTTCCCACAAAAACTGACTTTTTGGGGACTCTCACATATCTTTAAAGTAGGTCATTGAATTGATTTTTTTGGAGGTTTCTCATATTGGTTGAATTATTCTGGTACGGACTCTTGCCTTATATAGAGGTTTCTATTTCTCTTAAGTCAGTGTCAATACAATGGCTGGAGTTTCTGTTTTTGCAACAAGAAGGTGTTGGTATTTTATGTAGGGTAAATGTGATTAGAATAAACCTTTGGAACAGAAGTCTTTTTTTTTTTTTTTCTTTTTTATTGATCATTCTTGGGTGTTTCTCGCAGAGGGGGATTTGGCAGGGTCACAGGACAATAGTGGAGGGAAGGTCAGCAGATAAACAAGTGAACAAAGTTCTCTGGTTTTCCTAGGCAGAGGACCCTGTGGCCTTCCGCAGTGTTTGTGTCCCTGGGTACTTGAGATTAAGGAGTGGTGATGACTCTTAACGAACATGCTGCCTTCAAGCATCTGTTTAACAAAGCACATCTTGCACCGCCCTTAATCCATTCAACCCTGAGTGGATACAGCACATGTTTCAGAGAGCACAGGGTTGGGGGTAAGGTCACAGATCAACAGGATCCCAAGGCAGAAGAATTTTTCTTAGTACAGAACAAAATGAAAAGTCTCCCATGTCTACCTCTTTCTACACAGACACAGCAACCATCCGATTTCTCAATCTTTTCCCCACCTTTCCCCCCTTTCTATTCCACAAAACCGCCATTGTCTTCATGGCCCGTTCTCAATGAGCTGTTGAGTACACCTCCCAGATGGGGTGGTGGCCGGGCAGAGGAGCTCCTCACTTCCCAGTAGGGGCGGCCGGGCAGAAGCGCCCCTCACCGCCCGGACGGGGCGGCTGGCCGGGCGGGGGGCTGACCCCCCCCACCTCCCTCCCGGACGGGGCGGCTGGCCGGGCGGGGGGCTGACCCCCCACCTCCCTCCCGGACAGGGCGGCTGGCCGGGCAGAGGGGCTCCTCACTTCCCAGTAGGGGCGGCCGGGCAGAGGCGCCCCTCACTTCCCCGACGGGGCGGCTGGCCCGGCGGGGGGCTGACCCCCCCACCTCCCTCCCGGAGGGGGCGGCTGGCCGGGCAGAGGGGCTCCTCACTTCCCGGTAGGGGTGGCCGGGCAGAGGCGCCCCTCACCTCCCGGACAGGGCGGCTGGCCGGGCGGGGGGAGGAACAGAAGTCTTTATGAATAAAGTTTTGCAATCCACCCCTCTTCCAAAAATTGATTTGATTCTTTCTTAGGAAAATATACATTATTATTAATACTCTCATGCTACAAAGGTTTTCTGGTTAAGCTGCAGCCATCATCATTCCTAAAAATGAAACATTGGAGACATTTGTCAAGATACTCAGTCTTCAAACAGAAATAAAAGTAGAGAAAAAAGGAGTTAACATAATCAGTATAGAGCTATTATTGTCTGGTGGTGAGGACATGAACTCTGGAGCTGGAAGTCTTGGATTTGGTTTTGAATTTTATTCTGCTACTTATTAGCCCATTGGCCCTGAACAAATCTCATGTTTCAGAGTCCTCAGTTGTGAAATGGAGTTAATAATATTACTGCTTCATGGGGTTGTTGTCTGAACTTAGAACAAATAATAGCTATTATTTGTAAATGGTTATTTTATGTAGATAACCCAAGAGAAGTCTGGGTGTTGTGGCTCACACCTGTAATCGCTTTTGGAGGCAAGGCAGCAGGACTGCTTGAGGCCAGGAGTTCGAGAGCAACATCAGAAACATAGCGAGACCCCCATCTCTACAAAAAATAAAACACTAGCTGGGCATGGTAGTGTGTACCTGTAATTTCAGCTGCTGGGGAGGCTTGAGGGGAAGACCACCTAAGCCCAGGAATTTGAGCTTGCAGTGAGCTGTGATCTCACCACTGCATGCTGGCCTGAGTGAGACTCTTTCACAGAAAAAAAAAAAGGAAAAAAGAAAACCCAAAAGAATTTATATTGAAACTATAGAATTTCATCTCCATCTTAGAGATGAAATTCTAAAATAACCATAAAAACTAACTGTACAAAATGACTTTCCTATATATTATTACTAACTACTTAGCAAATATTATGGAGAAACAATTAATTTACAATAGAAACAAATATAAATCACCTATAGAGAACAAGAGCTTTCAGGATCGTTATGAAAAACAGAAAATTGAGTGAGAAGCACAAAGATGTGACTGCACAGTGCCCTGTGCTTGGACTTTAGGGCTCTGTAGCTGCCATTGTGAAATTCTTTTTTTTCTTTTTCTTTATGAGATAAGGTCTTGCTCTGTCACCCAGGCTGGAGTACAGTGTTGCAAACATTACTCATTGCAGCCTGGACCTCCTGGGCTCAAGCTAGCCTCCCTTCTCAGCCACCTGAGTAGCTGAGACTACACATGTGTGCCACTGCACCCAGCTAATTTTAAGATTTTTTATAGAGACAGCCTCTCACTTTTTTTTTTTTTTTTTTTAGTTGGAGTCTTGTTCTGTCGCCCAGGCTGGAGTGCAGTGGCACGATCTCAGTTCACTGCAACCTCCACCTCCTGGGTTCAAGCGATTTTCCTGCATCAGCCTCCCAAGTAGCTGGGACTACAGGTGCGTGCCACCATACCTGGCTAAGTTTTTGTATTTTTAGTAGAGACGGGCTTTCACTGTGTTAGCCAGGATGATCTCGATCTCCTGACCTCATGATCCACCCGCCTCAGCCTCCCAAAGTGTTGGGATTACAGGTATGAGCCACCGCGCCCAGCTGTCCTGGCTTGTTTTAAACTCTTGGGCTCAAGCAGTCCTCCCACCTTGGCTTCCTAATGCGCTGGGATTACCGGCATGAGCCTCCGTGCCCCACCCCACTGAAAAAAGAAATTTGTACTTAGTTTTTCCCCCCAGGATCCTCTGTGTGTTAAAAAAGGTTGAATGGGGAACCTGAAACTCCTCCCCCTGCTCTTGGAAGTGTAGGGCACTTCCCTTTCTCCACAGTGTCAGTAGAGGTTGGGTGGAGACTGAACTTCCAGCCCTGCCAGGTGAGCATGAATTGTTTGTTCCTGTCCTCTCCACCATCTCTGTGGTATTGGTGGGGGCTGAGAGGGGAGCCTGGATTTCTGCCTCCACCCATGGTAATGAGGTCACAACTCCCTTTTCCCACCAGTGTGATGTTGGCTAAAGAATATTTAAATCAGATTGAGAGCCTCCTAATATAACACCCCAGACTTTCAAGACACAATAAAAAAATCACTCACCATCTGTGCGCACTTCCTGCCTGTAATCCCAGCACCTTGGGAGGCCAAGGCAGGCAGATCACCTGAGATCAGGAGTTTGAGACCAGCCTGGCCAACATGGCAAAACCTGGTCTCTACTAAAAATACAAAAATTAGCCGGGCGTGGTGGTGGGCGCCTGTAATCCCAGCTACTTGGGAGGCTGAGGCAGGAGAATTGCTTGAACCCCGGAGGCGAAGGTTGCAGTGAGCCAAGATTGCGCCCTGCACTCCAGACTGCGAGACAGAGCTAGACTCTGTCTCAAAAAAAAAAAAAGAAAAGAAAAAAGAAAAAAAAATGGCCGGGTGCAGTGGCTCAAGCCTGTAATCCTAGCATGTTGGGAGGCCGATGGGGGCAGATCACCTGAGGTCGGGAGTTTGAGACCAGCCTGGCCAGCATGGCGAAACCCTGTCTCTACTAAAAGTACAAAAGTTAGCTAGGCACGATGATGGGAGCCTGTAAAATCCCAGCTACTCAGGAGGCTGATGCAGGAGAATAGGTTGAACCCAGGAGGTGGAGGTTGCAGTGAGCCAAGATCGCACCACTGCACTCCAGACTGCATGACAAGAGCGAGATTCTGTGTCAAGAAAAAAAATCATATCTGAACCAAATGACACATATGTTGGAATTACCTGACAAATATTTTAAAGAAAACATCATAAAAATTCACCAATGAGTAAAGAGAAACATGCTTCAAACAAATGAAAAAGCCCCAGCAAAACCACTGGAAACATGAACCAAATGGAAATTTTAGAATCGCAACTGATAATAACTGGAAGTTCTTAAATTTCGTATTAGAGGGCCGGGCACGGTGGCTCACACCTGTAATCTCAGCACTTTGGGAGGCTGAGGCGGGTGGATCACCTGAGCTCAGGAGTTCGAGGCCAACCTGGCCAATGTGGTGAAACCCCGTCTCTACTAAAAATACAAAAATTAGCTGGGCACGGCGGTGCATGCCTGTAATCCCAGCTACTCGGAAGGCTGAGGCACAAGAATGACTACTTGAACTGGGAAGCAGAGATTGCAGTGAGCCAAAATGGTGCCACTGCACTCCAGCTTAGGCGACAAAGAGAGACTCCATCTCAGAAAAAAAAAAAAAAATTCATATTAGAATTGCAGTGACTGAAGAATGGATCTATTAACTGGGATATAGATCAATAGAAATTCCCAATGTGAACAACAGAGAGCAAATTGAACCTTTAAAGTGTAGGCTTAGGGACAGGTGGGACGGTGAAAAAAAAAAAAAAATCTATCATTCTTGTCACTGGAGTCCTAGAAGGAGAGGAGAAAAATGCATATGGCTAAAAAAATATTAAATAGCAGCTGAAGATCTCCCCCAAATTTTCAAAGGCAGAAAGCTATAGATTTAAGAAGGAGAATGAACCACAAACAGGATAAATTAAATAAATTATGCAAGGATATGTCACAAACCTCTCAGAATTAAAGACAAAAAAAACCTTGAAAGTAGTTAAACAGCAAATGACAGATTACCTATAGTGGAACGATTGATTGATTGATGGATGGATTTTTTGAGACAAGACCTCTCTGTCACCCAGGCTGGAGTGCAATGGCAAAATCATGGCTCAAGGCAGCCTCAGCTCCCAGACTCATGCTTCAGTGAGGTGTGACTCTGCCACTGTACTCCAGCCTGCATGACAGAGTTAGAGTTTGTCTCAAATTTATTTATTTATTTATTTATTTTTGGCTAGGCGCAGTGGCTCATGCTTGTAATCCAGCACTTTGGGAGGCTGAGGCAGGCGGATCATGAGGTCAAGAGATCGAGACCATCCTGGCCAACATAGTGAAACCCTGTCTCTACTAAAAATGCAAAAATTAGCTGGGCATGGTGGCATGTGCCTGTAGTCCCAGCTACTCAAGAGGCTGAGGCAGGAGGATCGCTTGAACCTGGGAGGCAGAGGTTGCAGTGAGCCGAGATAATGCCACTGCACTGCAGTTCAAAAAAAGAATTTTTTTTTAATTAAAAAGTTCTAGTATCTAAAATGAGCAAAATCACTGTGTGCAGCCAAGGTGGGTGGATCATCTGAGGTCAGGAGTTCAAGACCAGGCTGCAGGGAGCCGAGATTGCACCACTGCACTCCAGCCTGGGAGAAAGAGTGAGACTCCGTCTCAAAAAAAAGTAAAAATGCATTTAAAAGAACAGCATCAACCAGGTACAGTGGCTCATGCCTGTAATCCCAACACTTTGGGAGGCTGAGGGTGGAGGATAGCTGAGCCCAGGAGTTTGAGACCAGCCTGGGCAACATGGTGAAACTCTGTCTCTACAACAAAAATTAGCCAAACGTGGTAGCATGCACCTGTAGTCTCAGCTACTTGGGAAGCAGGGGCAGGATTGCTTGAGTCTGGGAGGTCGAGGCTGCCATGATTATACTACCTACTCCAGCCTGGGCAACAGAGCAAGACCCTGTCTCAAGAAAAAAAAATGCAAAAACAAAACAAAAGAGAATAACATCATTTCCTTATCATTAGTTTGAAGTGAGTCATTGGTAAAAGTTTCTATTTTCAAAAAAAGCATTAAAATATAGTGTGAGGCCAGGCATGATGGCTCATTCCTGTAATCCCAGCACTTTGGGAAGCTGAAATGGATTGCCTGAGCCCCGGAGGTTGAGGCTGCAGTGAGCCATGTTTGTGTCACTTCACACTAGCAGCCTGGGGAACAGAGCAAGACCTTGTCTCAAAACAACAATACGTGGTTTACCACAACCAACAGGAAAAATCTGGATAAAACTGTATGAAATATTTACTGCTGTGCTCAACATGGTCGTGTAGAGGTCAAGGGCAAAAGTCCTGGGGTCAGGCCACCTGGTCTGCTGTCTAATTAGCTGTGTCATCTTTGGAAAGGTACTTGAACTCTCTGTGCCTTAGAATTCGTTTTCTAAAATGTGGGCGGGGCACGGTGGCTCATTCTTGTAATCCCAGCCCTTTGGGAGGCCGAGGCCGGCGGATCACGAGGTCAGGAGGTCGAGACCATCCTGGCTAACGCGGTGAAACCCTGTCTCTACTAAAAATACAAAAAATTAGCCAGGCATGGTGGCAGGCGCCTGTAGTCCCAGCTATTTCGGAGGCTGAGGCAGGAGAATGGCGTGAACCCGGGAGGCGGAGCTAGCAGTGAGCCGAGATCACGCCACTGCACTCCAGCCTGGGCAACAGAGCGCGACTCCATCTCAAAAAAAAAAAACAAACAAAACACACACACACACACACACACACACACAAATTAGCCGGGCGTGGTAGTGGGCACCTGTAATTCCAGCTACTGCGGAGGCTGAGGTTGGAGAATTGCTTGAACCCAGGAGGCAGAGGTTTTTATACTTGCTAGGCAGAACTTAATTAACAATCAATTAGGAAAAGATATCGAAGCAGTAAACTGAAGTCAGGGTGAAAAGTTCTGTTGACCAAACATGGATTCTCTCCTTCTAGAACCAAGTTACAGTTGGAGTTACAGAAAATACTTTGAACAGGTCCTTTGGTATCCTGTAGGAAATCAGACAAAAACATAGATCAGTTACTTTCTTTTTCTTTTTTGACACAGTGTCTCACTCTGTCGCCCAGGCTGGAGTGCGGTGGCGAGATCACCGAGATCACCGCTCACTGCAGCCTCCACCTCCTGGGCTCAAGCGATCCTCCTGCCTCAGCCCCGCAAGTAGTGCGGACTACAAGCCCGCGCCACCATGCCCAGCTAATTTTTTGTATTTTTGTAGAGACAGGGTTTCACCATGTTGCCCAAGCTAGTCTGGAACTCCTCAGCTCAAGCGATCCGCCCACCTCAGCCTCCCAAAGTGCTGGAATTAAGGGCCCCTGAGCCACCGGGCCGGCCCAATTACTTTACTCAGTTTGAGCATTAGCACTGGAAGAAAAGCTCTCACTTGCATATATATTTTTTTAAAGACATGATCTCACTCTGTCCTGTCACCCAGGCTGGTGTGCAGTGGCGTAATGTCGGCTTACTGTAACCTTAACCTCCCGGGTTCAAGCAATTCTTTTTTTTTCTTTTTGAGACGGAGTCTCGCTCTGTCGCCCAGGCTGGAGTGCAGTGGAGCGATCTCGACTCACTGCAACCTCCGTCTCCCGGGTTCAAGCAATTCTCTGCCTCAGCCTCCCTAGTAGCTGGGATTATCGGTGCCCGCCACCACGCCCAGCTAATTTTTGCATTTTTAGTAGAGACGGGGTTTCACCATCCTGGTCAGGATGATCTTGTACTCCTGACCTCGTGATCCACCTCCCTTGGCCTCCCAAAGTGCTGGGATTACAGACGTGAGCCACCACGCCTGGCCCGATCGCTTTTATTTTTAATAAGATGTTTTCTTCGTTTCCTATTCGCTTCTACCACCCTACAAATTTCCAAAGGTTTTAATGTTGCTGCAACAGCCATCAGAGGTCAAGCTAGGGGGTGCAGCTCCCTAATGCGGGGCAGCCTCAGAGGGGGCCAACCCTGCCCAGTATGAGCGGCGCTGGGCGGCAGGGGACGCTGCTGTGGTCCCCGGTACCTGGCTGGGTTAGGTGTTGGGGGCCGCACCTACACAGCCTCAGGTGAGGTGAGTGCGTGGCAAGGACTGCAGCTGGCTCTAGCGGGCTTGTGCTGTCCATTGAGGAGCTTCTGCGCCACCTTGTGCTTGTGCCCGCTGGGCGCCAGCCCGTTGGTGCGCAGCGCGTGCTCCAGTAGCGTCAAGCCCTTGCTGCGCCCAACGCGCAGGCCGGGAAGTCGCGCAGGTAGTAGTAATCCAGGCAGTGGTAAAGCTCCCCTTGTAGTTTGTTGCCTGCCGCCGGGTCAGAGCCTGCAGAAGCTGACCAGCTGCCTGTGGCCACCCGCCTGCGCATGCGCGCTTCTGGAAGCCCCAGCACCCCCCCTCCCCCGCCGCCCCGCCTCGAGTTCCGATTGGGCGCACCTCTGGTGACGTCACGGGGACGGGCGTTCGCCGAAGGCGCGTGTCTTCGGCGATGTCACAGCACCGGGCCTTCCGCGATGTCACAGTGACGGTACAGTGCCTGGAGCTAGGCTGTTTTCTCCTTAGAGTGGAGCTTGGTAACCGCGACCTCCCTGCCAGGTCCTTTGTGTTGCTGGCTGGAGATGGGTAGTTGACAAACTCCGACCCAGCACAGTGTTTATGTGGGTCAAAACTAGAAAACTATGTCTGGATGCGGCCGAGGCGGAAGGATCCCTTCAGGCCAGGAGTTAAAGAGCAGCCTGAGCAACGTGGCGCGACCCCATCTCAGTAGTTTCACCTCAACTTCCCAGCTCCTTGAACCCCAAGGTTCAAGGCTGCCATGAGCTGTGATGCCATCACAGCACTCCGTCCTGCGAGACTGAGGTAAACCATGTCTAAAAAAATAAAAAAATAAACTATCCAACTGTGCAACAGGGAGGGACTGCTTAAAGAAAACATGAGGCTGGCTGGACCCTATAATCCCGGCACTTTGGGAGGCCGAGGTGGGCGGATCACAAGGTCAGGAGATCCAGACCATCCTGGCTAACATGGTGAAACCCCGTCTCTACTAAAAATACAAAAAATTAGCTGGGCATGGTGGCAGCAGCCTGTAGTCCCAGCTTCTCCGGAGGCTGATGCAGGAAAATGGCGTGAACCCGGGAGGCGGAGCTTGCAGTGAGCCGAGATCGCGCCACTGCACTCCAGCCTGGGCAACAAAGCAAGACTCCGTCTCAAAAAATATATATATTTGGGCCTGCTTCTTTTGTGTGTGTGTATAATGGAGTTTCACTCCTGTTGCCCAGGCTGTAGTGCACTGGTACTATCTCAGCTCACTGTAACCTCCACCTTCTGGGTTCGAGGGATTCTTATACCTCATACCTCAGCCTCCTGAGTAGCTGGGATTATAGGCATCCACCACCATGCTCAGCTAATTTTTGTATTTCATAGTAGAGACAGGGTTTTACCATGTTGGCCAGGCTGAAACTCCTTACCTCATGTGATCTGCCCACCTTGGCCTCCCAGAGTGCTGGGATTACAGGCATGAGCCACCGTGCCCAGCCTAAACTGCCCAATTTTAAGGGGACAATTGGGAAAACAATTGTTTAAAAAGGCAATGAAGGCGTTGCCATGACTGTGGTTAGCAGTGCGAAGATCCTAGAAAACCTGTGTGAACTCCTGGGGGCTCATAGTCTACTGCCTGGTCAAGAGCTTTAGAAAACTTGGATGTACATGTTAGGACACCAGGTTCTGAAAGCTCTCAGGGTTGTATAAACTTCTATATTAAGTTCCATGATGCTCGATGGGTAGTCCCACATTTAGACACGCTATTGCTATTGCTGCTGCTTTCCTTATCATGAAAAGAGAAGATGCAGATAATACCTGAAGCAGGAAGACAAAGGGGAGATACTGAACTTGTCATCTAACTTTGGGTGCCCCTCATGCTTCGTGTTTCCCATTGAGCCTCACTTATCAGTGACACAGGGAATGGTCCCTTTGCTCTCCACTTTCCCTGTGGCTGCCTGGAGGTAGGGGAGGCAGATCATGTCACTTGCCGACATTATGTTGCTGTGGATTCGTTGGAGCGACAGGAACAGGAAATTTTCCTGGTGGTGTATGTATCACTGGGGCTCACAGGGGTACTTTTTAGTCTTCTCACTGGGCTCTGTGATTCTGTGACCCTGGTTATTACATGTTCAGAAAGTGTCAGCTTATTTGAAAGTGATACTCTTCTTTTCTATTTAAACATTGCCAAAGACCATCACACTGTTTTTTTTAATTGAAATATTTTTTTATTTTTTTATTTTTTGGAGATAAGAGTCTTGCCCTTTCATATGAACATGAAGGGACTCAGTCCTTCACCTATTGTTGGTCTTTAATTTGATAACGTATCAGTAAAGGGTTATGTCTGAGTGAATTATAGAAGTTTAGGACCTAAAAAAGGAAGGTCCCAGAAACTGGGCTTTGGTTTATTTTTACTACTGCACTTGCTATTGAAACCAAGCAGGTGACTTCATTTCTCTTGGATTCAGCTTTCTCATGTGTCAGGATGGGAGAGGAAGGGAGGCGTTGGGATAAGTGTCATTCCACTGTCTGTACTTCAAATCTGGCTAACATGTGTGGCAAATACTTAGATTTGTTGACAGAGGTTTCCTGGAGTGCTGTCTTGAACGATTCTGAACAGGCTCAGCAAGAAAGTGTGTTTCAGTTTTGGGTGTATCTGTCATGGAGAAGGAAGTAAGGACTGGGGAGCACTCACAGCATTCCTGGGGCATTCCTGTCCATTATTTCAATACCTGGTGCTGATGTTTCCTGTCTCTTGTCAGGAATCCTGTCTACTGTGTGTCTGATGACATGAACTTACTGAGTGCTGCTTAGTTGCATCATAGACACCACCTGTCTTTGAACAGCTACCCTGACTCTTGATGGAATGCAAAGGCTGCCAAGGGCCACTGGTATGTGGAATGGCCTTCGGTCATTTCTGCTTAGAACACAGAGGTCATTTTGGCTACTAACATAACTCTTCTTTTGAGTGAAAGGGTTAAAATGTTCCTCCCAAAAGTACTTAATTTTTAGGCTTGTTCTTCAGATTTGCCCAATATCCTAAGCAAAATGCCTTCAATATGAAGTGAATATTGCTTGATTGTAGGGAACTTGTCCATAATGTACTTGAGAATGCAGATACAAATAAAAGAATGTCTGTGTCAAATTTTATTTTCCACAAATTATGTTCTCTTTCAGCTTAAGCTCTTGGACTCACTGAGGCAGTAAAAGAACCATATCCTGTGTTTGAATCAAACCCCGAGTTCCTGTATGTTTAGAAGGTTTGCCAGACAGAATTCCCTTTTGAAGCCCTCCTGGTTTGGAATTCCATGACTTAAAAGGATCGTCCGTGGGAGTAATAACATCAAGTTTGTTGGTAAAAAGTAAGTTTTAGGCCAGGTGTGGTGGCTCATGTCTGTAATCCCAGAACTTTGGGAGGCTGAGGCGGGCAGATCACCTGAGGTCAGGAGTTCGAGACCAGCCTGGCAGACATGGGAAAACCCTGTATCCACTAAAAATACAAAGAATTAGGTGAGCATGGTGGCGGGCACCTGTGATCCCAGCTACTTGGGAGGCTGAAGCAGGAGAATCACTTGAACCTGGGAGGCAGAGGCTGCAGTGAGCCAAGATCACAACACTGCACTCCAGCCTGAGTGACAGAGCGAGACTCTGCCTCAACAACAACAACAACAATAAAAAGTAAGTTCTATTTGCCACTGTCGTCATTTCTGGAATTAAAACAATAAAATGACATTTCTACTAAAATGTTTTTCTAGCTAGAGGTGACAGGTGTGGCTGTAAGTCCTTGATGGAAAAGCCTGGCTCTGAGCCACAGTCCTGGCACTCTCCATTGCCCCTGCCATTCCCCATCCCGTACTCAGTCATCTTCATCAGTGCAAGAATAGTGACCACTGCCTCCACGATGTTCAGACACACTGTGGTGGCATGCACTATACCTAAGTACTTGAATGAAGTTTAATCTGCTGGGTTTTTTCTGCTCTGTTATTCCTGGGTCAATCTTATTAGCAAGTAAATATTGATGATTGAGTTTCTTCTCCTTTTTCTGAGACAGAGTTTCACTCTTGTTGCCCAGGCTGCAGCGCAGTGGCGCGATCTCCACTCACTGCAACCTCTGCCTCCCAGGTTCAAGTGATTCTCCTGCCTCAGCCTCTGAAGTAGCTGGGATTACAGGCATGCACCACCATGCCCGACTAATTTTTGTATTTTTCGTAGAGATGATGTTTCACCACGTTGGTCGGGCTGGTCTCAAACTCCTGACCTCAGGTGACCCACCTACCTCAGCTTCCCAAAGTATGGGGACTGCAGGTGTGAGCCACCATGCCCGGCCTGATGATTGAGTTTTTCTTATTATATCTGCATTTCTGCAGAACTTTAGTGGCTGAAGAAAGTACACTAGTGTTAATTTTCTTTTTCATGAAAGAAGTAATTTACTCTTCAGACAATTACTTGCCAGTCATAGGAAGGAAAAGTCAGGGTTTTCATCCACAATGATAGGAATTATTGTGACATTACAGGATGACTCTGTGATCAGCTTTAGGAAAAAACCCTGGTCATATCACAACCGTTTTACTAGCTGTGAGGCCACCATTGTTGGTAAAAAGTAAGTTTCTTTCTAGACCTGAACTAGTTATTTCCTAGTTACCTCCTGGAGTGGCTAATAAAATAAACACTAAAGGTAAGAGATTACCTGTATTTCGTATTATATTTCACTGCATTAAGACACTCTTTATCAGCATTTCTTAAATCACACAGAATCATTGTCCACTCTCTTTGTGGGACTTGCAGTTAGTTTCTTGCCTTTTTAAGGTATTTTATTTAATGGACCTCTTTTTCTTTAAAAAAATTTTGTTGGAAGTGTCACATTTGCAATCCCACTTCACTCATGTTTCCATGGCTTTGTTGAGCCCCCTGTGGAGGATTACACTACAAGTTTAATTCTGCAGGTTTCTTTGAAAAGAGCCAAACTGAAAGAATTTTAATGCTCTGCTCTTATAAAGCATCTCCTTCTGTATTTTTTTCTACAATATACTAAAATAATTCTGTGCTCTATTTTACAGCTTCACAGTTTCTAAAAAGACCACGAAGCCCTGAGAGTAATGAAAAGGTTCCTGAAATTGAGGTCACTGTGGAAGGTAAGGGCCAGTCCTTGCCATGTTTCTGTTAATACTCCAGTTTAATAGTTATGTCAATTCACTAGCTTCATGTTTATACAGATGAAGGTAACCAAACTAGTTTTACCTGTGAACAGCTGCCTGTGATAAAGCTAAATTTCTGAATGTCTTTAATTGAAATTTTGAAAATTATTAACAGGAAGTAAATAACATGGATCACATCATAAACTGCACTCAAGAAAATCCCTAAAATGCTTTTCCTTTATTACAACAAATAAGGGTGCAGAGGGTCACATGGAATGTTTCATCTTTTGTCTGCTTTGATTTTTTTATTCTTTTAAGGAAAGGAAGTTGAGGGGTGGTTTAAACAGCAGTGCCTGGAATCAAAGTATTTCCTACGACACCCTCTAATGTACTTCCTTCTCTCCATGCCCACGGGGTCTGCAGGGTTCTCATCTTTTCATGTTCACAGTATTAAAATACTTCATACAATACCAAAGACAGTTCCCAACCAACCATCAAATATGGGTATTTCTTCCATCTCCTCATAAATGCAAAAGGAAATAACTGCGTTAGGATCATTCTTTTTTATTTGGAGATGAAAGTCTCGCTCTGTCATCCAGGCTGGAGTGCAGTGGCATGATCTCTGCTCACTGCAGCCTCAGCCTCCTGGGTTCAAGCAATTCTCCTGCCTCAACCTTCCGAGTAGCTAGGACTACAGGCGCACACCGTCACATCCGGCTAATTTTTTTTTTCTTTCTTTTTTTTTTTTTTGAGACGGAGTCTCGCTCTGTCGCCCAGGCTGGAGTGCAGTGGCGCGATCTCGGCTCACTGCAAGCTCCGCCTCCCGGGTTCACGCCATTCTCCTGCCTCAGCCTCCCGAGTAGCTGGGACTACAGGCACCCGCCACCAAGCCCGGCTATTTTTTTTTTTTGTATTTTTAGTAGAGGCGGGGTTTCACTGTGTTAGCCTGGATGGTCTCGATCTCCTGACCTCATGATCCACCCGCCTCTGCCTCCCAAAGTGCTGGGATTACAGGCGTGAGCCACCGCGCCTGGCTACATCCGGCTAATTTTTTGTATTTTAGTAGAGATGGGGTTTCACCATGTTGCCCAAGCTGGTCTCAAACTCCTGAGCTCAGGCAGTCTGCCTGCCTCGGCCTCCCAAAGTGCTAGGATTACAGGTGTGAGCCGCCGCGCCCAGCCTAGGATCATTTTTTTCTGTCCTAGGTGTTGATTTTTTAAATAAGAGTTTGCAGTACTGGTGTTTAGTGGTGCAATAATTTCCATTTAATCATCTGGCATACTCAGAGAGAGGATACCAGATGACTAAGAGTATACCTCGCAGAGAGTATACCAGATGACTGAGAGTATATCTCACAGAGAGTATACCAGATGACTGAATGGGGATTAGAGCGAGTATTTAAACTCTTCATTCATTGATCCTGTTAAAGGAAAGCTTACTTAATAACATAAACTCTTGGTTATGAATTAGATGTTTCTCCTATGAAAGCTTGTGGGCATCTTTGAGCAACTTAATACCTGATTATTTCTGTTCAAAAATGCCGAGAACTAAAAATCCATTCAAACCTTTACTTTTCTCCTTTTGGAAAAGTGCATGAGGTGTTCCTTTTGGTAAAAAGACACACTGTGCGACCACAGAGACCTGAGCCTGAACCTATGAAGATGTGAACAAGGTGAACAATGAGACTGTGTAAAGGGGAGGTTAATTCCAAGGTGACAGGAACTTTATGGAGAAGATTATGATTTCTACACTTTGTATCCCCTTCTAACTCTAGTATGAAGTTACATTGTATACGTTGGTGCTCTAATCTCAGTCTGTGGATATTAGATATTAAGATTGGGGAGAAAATAAAACAGCCAGTTAATGTGCACCATTTTTATAGGCACTGTCAGTAGTGTATAAGAAATAGCATGTTTCTCAAAAGTAAATTAGTTCATAGTAGTCAGTTGGCACATTTGGCAGGTACTTCTGTGAACTTTTTTTTTGCTATCTTTAAACTCTTCATTCATTGATCCCGTTAATCCAAAGCTTATTTAATAACATAAACTTTTGGTTGTCAATTAGATGTCAGGAAAAACAGAGAAATGAACAGCTAATATAACGAGTTAAAAGGATTGAGGCTGTAGGAATAATGTTACCAAGAATAACTTTAGGATTGTTTGCTACTGTAGCTAGCTGTGATTATCAAAATAGGGAGATGCCTGTTTTTCTCACATAAAAGTAATTGTGCAGGTAGGCTGAGGCTGACATTGGTTCAGTTGCTCAAACATGGTAAGACTGGCTTCCCTGTGCCTCTCTTCACTCTCCTTTCTGGTGCACAATGACCAAGAGAGCTCCTGTCGTCATGTCTCCATCCATCATGTCTCCATCCAATTATAAGTAAAGAAAATGCAGCACGAGCCCTGCCTGCACCCACAGTCAGGAAAAGCAAGAGGCTTTTTTTGAATCCTAGCAGAATTTTGCATAAGCCTCTTGGTTTTAAAAAAGGTGAATTTTAAAATAATAAAATAAAATAAAGCACAAACTCTGAGGCCAAGGTAATAGGATTTAAATCTGTGCTCTGCCACTTAGAAAAATTACTTAAATTCTCTGTTCTTTAGGTTGCACACATGTAAAATGGGAGGAAGAAAATAATATTTGACTCATGGTTTTTAAAATTTGAGGTGTTATTTCTTTAATAAACAGCTGCTATCATTTGAGAACACTTGCTATTTAGGCAGTTAGGAATTTTTCATTAGAAGGGATGTAAAGAAAGACGATGGGCATTTGTAATGGATTTAACATTCATCATTTGGCTGCCTGACTGACCCCCAGAGCTGTGATTTTACTCATGAATTTTTCAGAAGTCCCTTAGCTAGCAATGAGCCTAACCAGCCTCCCATTCTCACCATTCAGTGCTCTTGTTCTTATGTGTTTCTCTACAAACTTGGTTACTCTCACAAAGTGATAAAAACTTGCATTTCTTTTCTTTCCTTTTTAGAAACAGGATCTTGCTCTGTCACTCAGGTTGCAGTGCAGTGGTGTGATCATGGCTCGCTGTAGATTCAAACTCCTGGGCTCAAGCAGTATTCCCGCCTCAGCCTCCCAAGTAGCTTGGACTACAGACGTACACCACCATGCAAAGCTAAATTTTTTATTTTTTTGTTGTAGAGATGGGATCGTGCTATGCTGCCCAGGATGATCTCAAACTCCTGTCCTCAATTGATCCTCCTGTCTCAGCCTCCCAAAGTGCTGGGATTATAGGCAGCCATGGGCCATCTGGGTCCAGTCTGCTATTTTCTTTTTTTAAATAACAACTTTATTGAAATGTAGTTCACATACCATGCAATTTGTTTATCAAAGTATGCAATTCAGTGGTTTTTAGAATATTCATGGAGCTGTGATCTATCACCACTATCCATTTTAGAAGCTTTCATTACCCTATAGAGAAATCCGCTGTTCTTTGCACTAGCTAAGAACGTGGCGGGGAGTAAGCTAGTGGCTTACTCCCCTCAACGCTTCTGTGTTCCCCATAGGCAACCACTGATCTATTTTTTGTCACCATAGATTTGCCTAATCTGGACCTTCTATATAAATAGGGTTGTGCAATATGTGATTGTTTGTGGCTGGGTTTTTTTTCCCTCTTAGCACAGTATTTTCAGAGTTCCTTCCTGTCATAGCACATGTCAGTATTTTGTTCCTTCTATGGCTGAATAATATTCCATGGTACAGAAACAACACATTTTATTTATTCTTCAGTTGATGAACATTTGGGTTGTTTCCATGTATTGGCTGTTATGAATAATGCTGCTATGAAGATTCATGTACAAGTTTTTGTGTGGACATACATTTTTATTTTTCTGGGATATATACCTAGGAGAGAAATTGTTGCATTCTATGATGTTGTACATTTAGCCTTTTGAGAAACTGTTTTCCAAAGTGGTTACACCAGTCAGGTGCAGTGACTGATGTAATCCCAGCTACATGAGAGGCTGAGGTGGGAGGATCACTTGAGCCTATGAGTAAAGAGAGACCAGCTTGGGCAAGATAGCAAGACCCTGTCTCGGTTTTTGAAAAATCAAATTAAAATGACAAGAAGACAGGTGCGGTGGCTCATGTCTGTAATCCCAGCACTTTGAAAGGCCAAGGTGGGTGGATAACTTGAGGTCAGGAGTTCAAAACCAGCCTGGCTGGGTATGGTGGCAGATGCCTGTAATCCCAGCTACTCGGGAGGTTGAGGCAAGGAGAATTTTTTGAACCCAGGAGGTGGAGGTTGCAGTGAGTCAGGATCACACCACTGCATTCCAGCCAGGGCAAAAGAGTGAGACTCTGTCACACAAAAAAAGTAAAAATATAAATAAATAAATAAAATGACAAGAAAAGAAACACCCAAAGTAGTTAAACCATTTTGTGTTCCCACCAGTAATGTATGTGGGTTCCAATCTCTCCACATTTTCACCAACATTTCTTTTTTTGAGACATGATCTCGCTGTGTCACTTAGGCAGGAGTGCAGTGGTGTGAACACGGTTCACTGCAGTCTCGAACCCCCAGACACTCGTGATCCTTTTATTTCAGCCTCTTGAGAAGTTGGGACTACAGTCAAACTCCAGCACATTCAGCTAATTTCTTTTATTTTTAGTAGAGACAGGATTTCACTATGTCGCCCAGGCTGGTTTCTAACTCCTGGACCCAAGTGATCCACCTTCCTTGGCCTCCCACACTGCTGGGATTATAGGTGTGAACCACCATGCCTGGTCCTCTCTCTCTTCTCTCTCTTCCCTTTCTTTCTTGGTAGAAGGAAACGTGTCATGTACCAGCTATCCATCCAATGACTGCCCATCAGTTCCATATTCACCCTTCACTGCCTGATCTGCAAACATAGAGGTGGGTTCCTTAAATGCTTCTTCTGTCAGCTGGTACATGATTAAATGTTGTCAGTACATAGTACTAGAGGGACCTTGTAAGAGGCTTTTCTTTCTGGTTGTGGTGTGCGAATCTCCACAGGCACTGAGCTTCTCCAGTACCGGGCTCTTGCCCTGCATGGTGCTCAGCAGCACCCAGTGACCAGCAGTTCTCTGCACCTGCCTGGGTGGATTTGTAGTGAGACAACTGTTCATTAATAGCTTAATCTAGCACCCCAGAGGGTGAATTTTCAGCAAATTCCAGAGGGCAGATTGCTAGCATGTTCGACCATGTGCTAATGCAGCAATTCTGCTATTGAATTACCCATGACTGTGCTCTCTCCAAGCGGGGGCTGGATCTCAGCCATAGTGGGGGAGTCTTTTCCTTGATCACAGTATCTCAGCATTGGGACAGTAGGGACAGTTACTGCTTGTTATATCAGCTGGTCCTATACTCTTTTTTTTTTTTTTGGAGACAGGGTCTCCCTCTGTTGCTCAAGCTGAAGTGCCGTGGCAAAATCATGGTTCACTGCAGCCTTGACTGCCCTGGCTCGAGCAATCCTCCCACCTCAGTCTCCTAAGTACGTAGGACTATAGGTGTGTGCCACCACACCCAGGTTTTTTTTTGTTGTGGTTAGTTAGTTTGTTTGGGTAGAGACAGGGTCTCACTGTGTTTCCCAGGCTGGTCTCAAACTCCTGGCCTCAAGGAATCTTCCTGTCTTGGCTTCCCAAATTGCTGAAATTATAAACATGTGCCACCATGCCTGGCCTCTGCTAGTCCTATATTCTCTAGCATTCTCTTTACTTTTTGGTAGCAAATCTCTCATTATGCTGTTGCCCTGTTATAATTAATAATTTTTTATTTTAAATTTAACACTTTAAACTTTTGAGTGGTTTATGTCTCCTGTTAGGACTCTGACAAATACAGAATTGATGCTAGGAAGGGTCCCGGGAGATAGACCCAGACAACTGGGATTTGGGGATAGGTTTGGTTATCCAAGGGGCAGCGCTGAGCTCCTTGGCAATGGGAAATGGGATGCTGGTGATTTCCAGGAAGTGACCTCATAATGACTCAAGCTACCACTTGCTGTTGATTGTGATGAAATGCCAGTGGAGGCACATGCCTTGGGAGCTAAGTGGCTGCTGCACTTGACCACTATGAAGACTGGTGTGGGAAGAATCCTTTTGGATGCACTTCAGCAGGGACCCCTGATCCCTGGGTCACAGGCCTGTACTGGGCCACACAACAGGAGGCGAGTAGAGGGTGGGTGAGCGAAGCTTCATCTGTATTTCCAGCCGCTCCCCACATTACCACCTGATCTCTGCCTTCTGTCAGATCAGCAGCAACATTAGATTCTCATGTGAGCACGAACCCTATTGTGAACTATGCATGCAAGGGATCTATCTTGCTCTGTCCTTAGGAGAATCTAATGCCTGATGATCTGTCATTGTCTCCCATCACCTCCAGATGGGACCATCTAGTTGCAGGAAAAGAAGGTCAAGACTCCCACCCATTCTACATTATGGTGAGTTATGTAATTATTTTGTTATATGCCACAATGTAATAATAATAGAAATAAAGTGCACAATAAATGTAATGTGCTTTATATATCCCAAAACTGACCTTTGCTGCCCCTAGTCTATGGAAAAACTGTCTTCCACAAAACCGGTCCCTGGTCCCCCCAAAATTGGAGACCGCTGCACTTGAGCACTTACAGAGAGAAAAGCAAAAAGCTCAAGTCTTTACCTCTCAGCATAAGTCATGGTCTGAGATCCAGAGAGCTTCCATGATAGCACAAACACAATTCCTTATTTCTTGTATCCACAGGGGTGATATTATTGGTAATCAATATCAATTGGTAATCAATAATTATTAAACGTGTTGGTTGCTGAATTACCATGACAGTTGAATTCACTGTGTCACCAAGGTTCTCATGATAATGTTAGGGCACTAATAAGTGAAGAATGGGAACTTTTTCTTTTTCTTTTCTTTTTTTTTTTTTTTTTGAGACAGTCTTCCTGTGTTGCCCAGGCTGGAGCACAGTGGTTTGATCTTGGCTCACTGCAGTCTCAACCTCTCAGGCTCAAGCTATCCTTCTGCCTCAGACTCTGGGGTAGCTGGGACAACAGGTACTAGCCATCATGCCCAACTAATTTTTGTGTTTTGTAGAGATGTGTTTCATCACATTGCTCTGGCTGGTCTCAAACTCCTGGGCTCAAGCTATCCACACACCTTGGACTTATAAAGTTTTGAGATTACAGGCAGGAGCCACCATGCCCGGCCCTATTCTCTTTTACACTGGTTTATTGTGAGGGCCTCCAATTGTCTTCCTATTAGGCTTGCTCACTTCGGCCTGTTCACTGAAGCCAGAGGAATTCTCCTAAAAGGCAAATTTGGATCAAAATAGTTCTTGATTAAAACCTGCTGGTGACTGCCCATTGCCTTTAAGACAAAGTCCAAACTAATTTGGCCAGAGGGCCTGGTAAGAGCTGGCCTCTGCTCACCTTCCCAGTTTTATCCTGCACCAGCCTCCCCAAATCCCTACCCTCCAGCCACAGGAATGTCAGTTTCCTTGGGGGACTTTACTGGTCCTTCAGGAAACCCTCTCCCTACCTCCATCATCACTCTTTCACTCTCATCTTTGCTCATCTTTAGCCTCAGCCAAGATGTCTCACCCTACTCTCTATGATGCAACAAGAAGCCCCTGGGGAATGTTTCAGTCCCAGTCTGTACTATTGTCATGTGCTCATCACAGTCTGGTAAGTGTTGGCCTGTGATTCCTAGATTAGTCCATTTTGCATTGCTATAAGGAAACACCTCAGGCTGGGTAGTTTATAAAGAAAAACAGTTCATTTGGCTCACAGTCCTGCAGACTATACAAGTAGCATGGTGCCAGGCTGGGAGCAGTGGCCCACACCTGTAATCCCGGAACTTTGGGACGCTGAAGCAGGAGGATTGCTTGAGCCCAGAAGTTCGAAAGCAGCCTGGGAAACATGATAAGATCTTGTCTCTGCTAAAAATAAAAAAAAAAATAGCGAGGTATGATGGTACACTGATGCATGCCTGTGATTTCAGCTACTTGAAAGGCTAAGGTAAAAAGACCTCTTCAGCCCGGGATGTCAGAGTTGCAGTGAGCCATAATTACACTACTGCTCTCTCGCCTGAGTGTCAGAGTGAGACTCTGTCTCAGGAAAAAAAAAAAAGCATAGTACCAGCATCTGCTGGTGAGGACCTCAGGAGGCTTCCTCTCATGGTGGAAGATGAAGGAGGAGCTGGCATGTCACTTGTTGAGAAGAGGGAGCAAGGGAGAGGGGAGGAGGTGCCAGGCTCTTTAAACAATCAGCTCTCATGTGAACTAGTAGAGAGAGAACTCACTCATTACCTTGGGGAGGGCACCAAGCCATTCATGAGGGATCTGCCCTCATGACTCACACACCTCCCACCAGGCCCCACCTCCAACATTAGGGATTCAATTTCAATAAGATTTGGAAGAGACAAACGTTCAAGCTATATCAATTTCCTGCTACCCTATAAGCTCTGCGAGGGCAGAAACTTTTTTTTTTTTTTTTGGATACAGAGTTTCACTCTTGTTGCCCAGGCTGGAGTGCAGCGCCTCAGCTCATTGCAACCTCCGCCTCCTGGGTTGAAGCGATTCTCCTGCCTCAGCCTCCCGAGTAGCTGTAGCTGGGATTACAGACATGCACAACCATGCCTTGCTAATTTTTGTACTTTTAGTAGAGACAGGGTTTCACCATGTTTGTCAGGCTGGTCTCGAACTCCTGACTTCAGGTGATTCACCTGCCTCAGCTTCCCAAAGTGCTGGGATTACAGGCGTGAGCCACCACGCCCGGCCAAGGGCAGAAACTCTTATACCTTGTTCACTGCTGTTTCTTGGGCACCTATTATAGTGCCTGGTATTTAGTAGGAGCTCAAGAAGTGTTTGTTAGGGCCTGATGTGTTGGTGCAATCCTGTAATCCCAGCTCTTTGGGAGGTGGGGGCCAGAGGATTACTTGTGCCCAGGAGTTCAAGGCCAGTCTGGGCAACATAGTGAGACCCTGTCTCTAGAAAAAATAATAAACTGGCCAGGCACGGTGGCTCACACCTGTAATCCCAGCACTTTGGGAGGCTGAGGTGGGCAGATCACCTGAGGTCAGGAGTTCAAGACCAGCCTGGCGAACATGGTGAAACCCTGTCTCTACTAAAAATATAAAAGTTAGTCAGGCATAGTGGCACACACCTGTAATCCCAGCTACTCGGAAGGCTGAGGAAAGAGAATCGCTTGAACCCAGGAGGCAGAGGTTGCAGAGAGCCGAGATTGTGCCACTGCACTCCAGTCTGGGCGACAGAGCGAGACTCCGTCTGAAAAAAAAAATAAAAAGAAAAAAAAATAAATTTAGCTGGGTGTGGTGTTACATGGCTGTAATCTCAACTACTTGGGAGGCTAAGGTGGGAGGATCACTTGAGCCCAGGTGATGGAAGCTGCAGTGAGCCATAACGAAGCTGCAGTGAGCCATAATCATCCTGCTGTACTTCAGCCTGTGTGACAGAAGGGGACTGTGTCTCAAAAAAAGTAAAAAAGAGAAAAAAAAGAAAAATATTCGTTGGGAAAATAAAAGAGTGAACAAGCAAAGTTTCAGGAGAGTACTGTGAATGTGGGTCATGTCAGTAGAGTGTAGGAAGTTGGGCAGGAGCGGCTGTACTTGAAGAGCAGGTTGGTGGAGACCAGGTCATTTATCCTAAGAAGTTTGCCCTGTAGCATGTGGATCAAATATCCCACATTGGCTGCTGGTGACTGAACTGGGCTTCCTGTTTCTGTGTTTGGTTTGACCATCACAGTGTTGAAGAACTATTGAAGTGAATACCTTCAGTTTGCTACAGTTCCCCCCGGTCTCCCACATTACTCTGGCCTCATTCCCTCCTGTAGGTTGCCTGACCCTCTGAGACCTGTGTTTGCTGTCCCTGCAGATGGGTGGGTAGGAGGTGATTTAAGGAGGAAGATTTAATATGTGAGTTATAGAAAGATAAATAGACTGGGCTCAGTGGCTAAAGCCTATAATCCTAGCACTAGGCCAAGGCAGGAGGATTAGTTTGACCCAGGAGTTCAAGACCAGTCTGGGCCATAGTGAGACCCCATCTCTACAAAAAATTTAAAAATTAGCCAGGCATGGTGGCATGCACCTGCATTCGCAGCTACTCGGGAGGCTGAAGTGGGAGGATAGCTTGAGCCCAGGAATTGAAAGCTGCAGTAAGCGGTGATCTTGCCATTGCACTCCACTCTGAGTGACAGAGTGAGACCCTATCTCAGAAAGAAAAAAGCAAGAGAGAGATAAATAGATCCAGCATTGGTGGGAGTGTGCTTTTGAGTGCTCTTTAGGAGAAAATTTTATTTTAATATTTTTTTCTTCTTTAAATTTTTTATATTCTAGCAGGCTGGGTCCATTCTCTCCCCTTTAATTTCTCAAACACAAAGCGCCCTGCTGGAATTTCAGGTTGGATCTGCAGTATATCACCATTAACATAGCAGCCTGCTATGTTGTAAGTCCTTATGCCAGGAACTGTGCGGGATACAAAATGTAAGAGAAGGCTGGAATAGAGCATCTCCGGGGGAAACGAGAGCCAGAGATACAGCTGTGCCCCATGGAGAGAGCCAGCTGGTGTTTGGTAGTTCCTTGTGGAAAGGCTGTACTTTGGTAAGGTCTCCACATCTGCAATGTGGCCTTCAATATTATAGGTCCCCAAACTCCAGGTTTTTATGTTCCCTACATAGGTCAGGGTCGTAGGGAGTGATTCACCCTAGCAGAACTCCCTGGTTTTTAAGGCAGGTGTTCCATTTATTAATTGACAAAGGATGCATATTTCTCCTTTGGTAACCTGATGAGTTAGGTCTTTTCTCCAGGGACTCCCTTTCCACCTGAAGGTTCTTGGAAAACTAAGCAGAGAATGAGGGAAAGGCTGTGAACAAGCTTGCTGGTCCCTCCCTGTCCTAAAAAAGAGCATACCTCTTCTGTAACCAGAAGACCCTTTTCACTAGTCAAGGCTGGGCAGACTGAGATGAGGGGTGTGTGTGTGTGTGTGTGTTTGTGTGTGTGTGTGTATGTTGAGACAGGGCCTCACTCTGTCACCCAGGCTGGAGTGCAGTGGTGAGATCAGAGCTCACTGCAGCTTCTACTTCTGCAGCTTCCACTTTGATCCTCCCACTTCAGCCTCCAAAGTAACTGGGACTATAGGAATGTGCCACCACACCCAGCTCATTTTCTAATTTTTTGCAGAGATGAGGTTTCGCTCTGTTGCTCAGGCTGGTCTTGAACTTCTGGCCTCACGGGATATCCTCCTGCCTTAGTCTCCCAATGGGCTGGGATTACAGGTGTGAGCCACCTCACCTGACCTGCGATGAGTTTTCAACAATGTGATTCCTCTTTTACAGAACCACCTTAGCTAAATATTCTTTTGAGAACAAGGGCTAGCCTGTAGTTTCATGGCCTTTTTTCCATTTGTGGTTTTTGCCAGGTGGAATTTAAATGACCTTTTATCAAGATGGATAAACCCAAGTTTCCCAGTGCTGGAATACAGAAAATGGATGGACAAGTAAGTCCCACTCAGCACCCATAGCCCAGACATGGGGACCTCAACACACCTGGGCCCCAGACATCACCTTTCATTGTGAGTAGCTCAGAGATGACACTTTGTTGTTAAGTGCCCACTGGCAATAGTTTCTATAACAGCAAGTGAAGGAATAAATAGTCACCAAAACATTTTATGTTCCCAATTCCAACATTAATTGGATGAGATAATTATTTTATGAAAATTTTCATATAGCACAGTCCTGGCCATATCTTTAAGTGAACAGAAAAATTCTATTAAAAAGTCAACCTTCTATCTCACTCTGTTGCCCAGACTGGAGTGCAGCGGTGCAGTGGTGCAGTTATGGCTCACTGCAGCCACAACTTACTGGGCTCAAGCAATCCTCCCACCTCAGCCTCTGAAAGTGCTGGAATTATAAGCAGACAGCCACCATGCCTGAAAACTCGACAATTTACATCAAGTGTAATAAGAATGCTCATGCCCTGTGACTCACAGTAATCTCACTTCTGGAAATACCATCTTTGGATATAATTCAACCTAAACAAAAGGTCATATGCACACAGTGAAAATCCGGATGTAATTTTTTTCTCTTTTTAAAAACATATGGAATGATTCACAAATTTGCATGTCGTTCTTGCACAGAGGCCATGCCAATCTCTCTATCGTTCCAACTTTAGTATATGTGCTACTGAAGCAAACATGAGTAATTTAAGATAAAGTGGTTAAGTGGAATAAGGAAGAGTTATGGGGAATTTAAAAATTTATGGTATTTATAGGCACCTAGTAACAGCTCAGTAAATATTAGCTGCTACTTTTATTATTTTTATGGTAATTCCACTCAATTAAAAACTGTCATTAAAAATTACCATTGTCATGGAACATAATGTATCCTACAGTATAATTGTAAAAACAGATACAATTTGTCCCTTGGTATATGGGGGGGATTAGTTCCAGCTCCCCCATTTCTGTGTATACCAAAGTCCACCCATACCCACTGCAGCCTAGACTTTTCAGGCTCAAGGGATCTTCCCACCCCAGACTCCAAAGTAGCCGGAACTATAGGTGTGCACCACCACATCTGGCTAATTTAAAAATTTTTTTTGGTAGACAACAGGGTCTCACTATGTTGCCCAGGCTGGTCTCCAACTCCTGTCCTCAAGCGATCCTCCTGCCTAGGCTTCCCAAATTGCTGGGATTACAGGCATGAGCCACCATGCCTGGCCTCTGCTAGTTCTGTATTCTCTAGAGTCGTCTTTCATTTGTGCTAGTCATTACGCCAATCCTCTGTTATAATTAATACTTTTCATATTAAATTTACATATATATTTTTTACTTTTTTTTTGTTTTTTATTGGTACTGGGTCTCACTCGATCACCTAGGCTAAAGTGCAGTGGCACGATCTCTGTTCACGGCTACCTCCACTTCCCAGGCTCAAGCAGTTCTCCTTCCTCAGCCTCCCGAGTAGCTGGGATTACAGATATGTGCCACCACCCCTGGCTAATTTTTGTGTTTTTTGTAGAGATGGTGTTTCGCCGTGTTTCCCAGCTGGTCTCAAACTCCTGAGCTCAAAGCAATCACCTGCCTTGGCCTCCCAAAGTGCTGGGATTACAGGTGTGAGCCACCGTGCCCATTTTAGTTTAAACTTCTGAGTAGTTTATATCTCCTGATTGGACTCCTAGAAATACAGAATTGATGCTAGGAAGGGTACCAGGAGATGGACCCACACAGATGGGATTTGGGCATAGGTTTGGTTATCCAAGGAGCAGAGCTGAGCTCCTTGCCAGTGGGACATGGGATGCTGGTGATTTCTAGGAAGTGACCTCACAATAACTCAAGCTACCACTTACTGTTGATTGTGATGAAATGCCAGCCGAGGCATATGCCATTCAAGCTAAGGGGTGCTACACTTGACCACTGCGGTAGTATAGATGAGTCTGAAGAATGGTATGGGATGTATACTTTCGAATGCACTGGAGTAGGGGTCTCCATCCGCAGGGCCACAGAGCCGGAGATGAGCAGTGGGTGAGTGAGGGGAAACTTCATCTGTATTTATAGCCCCTCCCCATCGCTCACATGACCACCTGAGCGCCATGTCTTGTCAGATCAGTGGCAGCATTAGATTCTCATAGGAGCACGAACCCTGTTGTGAAGTGTGCATGTAAGGGATCTAGGTTGCGCACTCCTTATGAGAATCTAATGCCTGTTTCTCCCATCACCCCAGATGGACAGTCTAGTTGCAGGAAAATAAGTTCAGAAATCCCACTGATTGTACATTATCATGAGTTGTAGAATTATTTCATTGTATATTACAATGCAATAATAATAGAAATAAAGTGCACAATCTATGTAACGCACTTGAATCATCCTGAAGTCATTCCCTCCACCCCCAGTCTGTGGAAAAAATTGCCTTTCACAAATTCACTCTGTTTTTTGCATAGAGACAGGGTCTTAATATGTTGCCCAGGCTGATCTCAAACTGCTGGGCTCGAGTAACCCACCCCTCTCAGCCTCCCAAACTGTTGAGATTACAGGCGTAAGCCACCACGCTCAACCAAGACTGAGTTTCTTAAACCAAATAAAAATTATGGGAGATTACTTGAGCCCAGGAGGTTGACGCTGCAGTGAGCCCTGATTGCACCACTGCATTCCAGTGTAGGTAACAGAATGAGACTCAGTCTCAAAAAAATAAGATAAAATAAAAATTAGACCGGGCATGGTGGCTCACGCCTGTAATCCCAGCACTTTGGGAAGCCAAGGCAGGCAGATCACGAGGTCAGGAGATCGAGACCATCCTGGCTAACATGGTGAAACCCCGTCTGTTCTAAAAGTACAACGAATTAGCCAGGTGTGGTGGCAGGTGCCTGTAGTCCCAGCTACTTGGAAGGCTAAGGCAGGAGAATGGTGTGAACCCGGGAGGCAGAGCTTGCAGTGAGCCGAGATCGCGCCACTGCGCTCCAGCCTGGGCAACAGAGCAAGACTCTGTCTTTAAAAAAAAAAAAAAAAAAATTAACCCTTTATGAAGTTCCCAGTAATTCTTTGCTTCTTAAGTGTTCCCCATAAGCCTTTGAATTTTGTTTGCTTTTCATATACCATTTAAAACGTTTAAGAACTTGTGTCTGTCTGTGTCATCCTTTTTTTTTGAAGAATATCTTTTTGTCACTTCCAGCTGGATCTACCATGAAAGACTTCAGAGTTCAGGAAGAGAGACTGACTGGGCAACATCTTATTCAGGTACAAAAAGACTTGGACTATGACTCAAAAATGATCAAATAATAGTTCATGCATCAAATGCAATAGGAAGTACTTCTGGAGGGTGAGAGAAGCATCCAGTTAAGGTGACATTGAAGCTGGGTCCTGAAAGATGAGGAAGAATTGTATGAGAGTGGGCAGAGAAGGGGGAGGTGGAGGGATGGGGAATGGGCTGGGATGGAGTGAGCTGCTCAAGCAGGGAGACCAGCACTGTAAAGACCTGGACGATAAAGACGGCACATTTTATTCAGGGAATGGTGAATTAAGTGTGGCAGAAATGCTTTGGAGAGATAGTAATTTGCCTGTATGGAATTTTGCCCGAGAGGCCTCATTACAGTTTCTAATCTTTTGATGTTATCATCTATCACTGTCCTTGTCAAATAGTTTGGAATAGGTATAATGATCACAATAACATCAAGCATAATATTTCATTAATTCTCACAAAATCACAGGTAGGTGCCACAGTTATCCCCATTTTGTGAATGAAGTGATGAAGACTTAGGAATAATGAGTGATTTGCCCAAGCTCACCGGGATATTAAGACTGAGTCAAATGTGGGGTCTGGTCTGACTTTAATGTTTGCTTTGTTCATGAGCACCACGTATTGCCTCTCCTATGCAGTTAAGCAGGTAGACAGGTGAAAGAAAAGCCCGTGTTAGTCTCTACTCACACACTTCCGACTGAATGTGTGTGTGGAATTTCTACACCAAGTTCTCCAATGCTCTGGATATTAACTGGGTATCCTACAATTTTATTCTGACACTTCCTGGAGTTGGCGTAGACCCCACAGGTTACGGGCTCAGTCCCACAAGACCACCCTTGCTTCACATTGCAATGGCAAGTCCTAGGTTGTCACCTGTACTTTTGACCAACCTGTTACAAATCAGGGGTTCCCATGACCCCCTCTTGGAGTTTAATCATTTGCTAGAGCAGCTTACAGAACTCAGAAAAACAGTTTGTTTCCTTTTTTTCTGAGAGACAGGGTCTCATTTTGTTGTCCAGGCTGGTGTGCAGTGGTGCAGTCATAGCTCACTGCAGCCTCGACTGCCTGGGCTCAAGTGGTCCTCCCACCTCAGCCTCCCTAGTAGCTGAGACTACATGCTTGCACCACCGTTTCTGGCTTATTTATTTTTTGTAGAGATGGGGTCTTGTTATGTTGCACAGGTTGGCCACAAATTCCTGGGCCCAAGCGATCCTCCCACCGCAGCCTCTTTGAAGTGCTGGGATTACAGATGTGAGCCACCACATTTCCTATTACTGGTTCCTTGTAAAGGATATATCGCAGAAACAGCTAATGAAAGAGATGTATGTGCCAGATGCAGTGGCTCACGCTGTAATCCCAACACTTTGGGAGGCTGAGGTAGGAGGATTGCTTAAACTCAGGAGTTTGAGACCAGCCTGGGCAACATGGTGAAACCCTGTCTCTGTAAAAAATTTTTAAAAAGCTGGGCACGGTGGCTCAAGCCTGTAATCCCAGCACTCTGGGAGGCCAAGGTGGGTGAATCACGAGGTCAGGAGTTGAAGACCAGTCTGACAAACATGGTGAAACCCCGTCTCAACTAAAAATGCAAAAGTTAGCCAGGCGTGGTGGCGCACACCTACAATCCCAGCTACTTAGGAGGCTGAGGCAGGAGAATCGCTTGAACCTGGGAGGTGGAGGTTGCAGTGAGCTGAGATCACACCACTGCACTTTAGCCTGGGCAACAGAGCTAGACTCTTGTCTCAATAAATAAATTAACTGAGTGCGGTGGTGTGCACCTGTAGTTCCAGTTACTACAGAACTAGACTCCATCTCAATAAATTAAATAAATAAATAAATAAATGAATAAATAACTGAGTGTGGTGGCATGCACCTGTAGTTCCAGTTACTAGGGAAGCTGAGGTGGGAGGATGTTTTGATCTGGGGACTGGGGAGGCTTAGGTTGCAGTGAGGTAAGATTGTGCCACTGCACTCTAGCCTGGATAAAAGAGCCAGACACTTTCTCAAAAAAAAAAAAAAAAAAAAAAAAAGAAAAAAAAAAAGATGCCCAGGGCAAGGTAAGTGGGGAGGGGCACAGAGCTCCCATGCACTTTGTTGAACATGCTACCCTCCCAGCATCTCCTATGTTCAGCAACCCAGAAGCTCTGCAATCCCTGTTGTTCAGGGTGTTTATGGAGGCTTTATTATGCAAGCACGATTGATAAAATCCTTGGCCATTGGTGATTAAGTCAATCTCCAGCCCGTCTTGCCTCCTGGAGTTAAGCGGGTGAGGCTGAAAGTTCCAAGCCTCTAATCATGTGGTTGCTTTTTCTGGCAATCAGCCCTCCTCCTAAAGAAATGTAGGAGCTTGCAGCCACTCATCATCTCAACAATATCCCCAAATGCATTCTTGTCATGCTGGAGATCCCAAAGTTCTTAAAGTCTCTTGTGTTAGAAACCTGGGACAAAGACCAAATATTAAAACAAAAGATGCTCCTATCACCTCTAACACTGAGGTCTTTATAAGAGCTTTAGAAGCTCTGTACCAGGAACCAGGGACAGAGACCAAATATATTTTTCTGTTCTTTTTTTGAGACAAAATCTCCCCATGTCATCCAGGGTGGAGTGCAGTGTTGTGATCATAGCTCACTACAGCTTTGACCTCCTGAGCTCAAGTGATCCTCCCACCTGAGCCTCTTAAGTAGCTGGGACTACACATGCATGTTACCCATGCCCAGCTCATTTTTGTAGTGATGAAATTTAATTATGTCGCCCAGGCTGATCTCAAACTCCTGGGCTAAAGCGATCATCTCACCTCAGCCTCTCAAGTAGCTGGGAGTACAGGCACACACCACCATGTCTGGCTAATATTTATTTTTATTTTTTCATAGAGGTGAGGTCTCACTATGTTGTCCCGGCTGGTTTCAAACTCTGGGCCTCAAGTGTTCCTCCTGCTTTGACCTCCCAAAGTGTTGGGATTATGGGTGGAAGCCACCATGCCCAGCAATCACAAGGATTTTTTTTTGTTTTTTTGTTTTTTTGTTTTTTGAGACGGAGTTTCGGTCTTGTTGCCCAGGCTGGAGTGCAGTGGCGCGATCTCGGCTCACCAAAACCTCCACCTCCTGGCTTCAAGCGATTCTCCTGCCTCAGCCTCCAGAGTAGCTGGGAATACAGGCATGCGCCACTACACCCGGCTAATATTTGTATTTTTAGTAGAGACGGGGGTCTCTCCCTGTTGGTCAGGCTGGTCTCAAACTCTTGACCTTAGGTGAATCACAATGATCTTTATAAAAGAAAGAGGGTAGGAGAGTCAGAACTGGAGCAGGAGATGTGATGGAAGCCGAGGTCAGAGAGGGAGATTTGAAGATGCTTCACTTCTGACTTTGAAAATGGAGTAAGGGGCCATGATCCAAGGAATGGGGGTGGCTTCTAGAAGCTGGAAAAGCCAAGAGAAAATGTTAGAGCCTAGAGCCTTCAAAAGGAATGCAGCCCTGCTGACACCTTGACTTTAGCTTTAATAGACCTAGTTTGGGCTTCTGGCCCCCAGAATTGTAAAGATGGTTGATTTGTGGTGTTTTTAGCCACTAAATGTAGGAAAGTTTGTTGCAGCCACAAGAAGAAATGAACATGAAGCCAGGCATGGTGGCTCATGCTGGTAATCCCAGCACTTTAGGAATCCAGGCAGGAGGATCACTTGAGGCCAGGAGTTCAAGACTAGCTTGGGCAACATAGTGAGACCCTGTCTCTACAAAAAATTTAAAAAATGGCTCAGTGCAGTGGCTTGTGCCTGTAATTTCAGCACTTTGGGAGGCTGAGGCAGGCAGATCACCTGAGGTCAGGAGTTCAAGAACAGCCTGGCCAACATGGCAAAACCCCATATCTAATGAAAATACAAAAGTTAGCCAGGTATGGTGGCACACGCCTGTAATCCCAGCTACTAGGAAGGCTGAGGCAGGAGACACCCTTGAAACTGGGAAGTGGAGGTTGCAGTGAGTCAGGATCGCACCATTGCACTCCAGCCTGGGCGAGAAGAGCGAAATTCCATCTTAAGATAAAATGAAATAAAATGATAAATCAGCCAGGCATGATGACATGCACCTGTAGTCTCAGCTACTAGGGAGGCTGAGGTGGGAGGATTGCTTGAGCCCAGGAATTGGAGGTTGCAGTGAGCTGTGATTGCACCACTGCACTCCAGCCTTGGTGGCAGAGTGAGATCTTGTCTCCACAAAAAAAAAAAAAAAAAAAAAAAAAAAAAGTATGGTAGGCATGGGGACAGATGGCAATGTTAATAGAATAGTCAGGGGTGGCCTCCTAAGTAAAAATTGAGCAAAGACTTGAAGGAGGGGAAGGAGTTGGCCAAGGTGCTGAGGGAAGAGCATTGTAGGTAGAAAAAACAGAATAAGGTGTCTGAGGTGTGTCTGAGGCTCTGGAAGGAGGCCAGTGGAGCAGGAGAGAGGGAGAGAATTAGGGCAGTAGGCCAGAGATTTGCTGGGCAGGGATCAGTACAGACCGTGTAAGCCCTGGGAGGTTATTGCTGGGCTAGATAGGAAATTCAGGAGGGTTCTGAGCAGAGAGGCGACATGATCTGTCTGCCGATTTAAAAGCATTCTCTGGCTGCTGAGTTGAGAAAGACTGTGGGAAGATTTGGGTAGAAGCATGGGGGCCAAGCTGTGGCAACATCCAGGCGGGAGATGATAGTGGTCTTGACCAGGGTCATGGTGGTGTTGAGAGATGGTCAGAGGAGAGAAGTAGGGGAGGAGGCCAGGGAGTTGCTGGGTGGGGATCTTCAGTACGTGTTGAAGACAGTCAACAGGATTTCCTGTCAGACTGGATGTGGAATGTGAGAGAAGGCAGGGGTCAAGGTTGAGTTAGATTCTTACCGAATTATTAAGTAATTTTAAAAAACACTACTGTCTTTCCCAGTCCTATTAAGTATGGGATACTAGATTAAAGAAATATCTTCAGGCTCAGTGCAGTGGCTCATGCCTGTAGTCCCAGCTGTTTGGGAGGCAGAGATGGGAGTATCTTTTAAGGGCAGTAGTTCGAGACCAGCCTGGGCAACATAGCAAGACCTCCTCTCAATAAATATATTTTTCAAAATTTAGTAAAACGAAATGTAGCTAGGCATGCTGATGTGTACTTGTAGTCCCAGCTACTCAGGAGGCTGAGGTGGGCAGATCTTTTGAGGTCAGGTGTTTGAGGCCAGCTTGGGCAACATAGCAAGACCCCTCACTCTACAAAAAAAATTTTAAAAATAGCCAGGTGTGGTGGCACTCAACTGTGGTACCAGCCAGTGGGGAGCTGAGGCAGGAAGATGGCTTAAATTCAGAAGGTCGAGGCTTCAGTGAGCTATAAGTGCACAAGTGCTCTCCAGCCTGGGCGACAGAGCAGGACCGTGTCACAATACAAATTAAGTAATGAAATCATAAGTTAGAGCCTTTAGGCTTTGTAGCCCTTGCAACCCCGGAGCCGTGCAGTGGGATTTGCATCGCTGGGAATGAAGAGACCCCTGCCCAGTATTGCTGCCTAACTAATCAGTGTTTTAAAAAATATATGAATCTGTTGGGAGGCCGAGGCGGGCAGATCACGAGGTCAGGAGATCTAGACCATCCTGGCTAACACGGTGAAACCCTATCTCTACTAAAAATACAAAAAAATCAACCGGGCGTGGCAGTGGGCACCTGTAGTCCCAGCTGCTGGGGAGGCTGAGGCAGGAAAATGGCATGAACCTGGGAGATGGAGCTTGCAGTGAGCCGAGATTGTGCCACTGCACTCCAGCCTGGGGAACAGAGCGAGACTCTGTCTCAAAAAAATATATATATATATAAATAAATATATGTAAATATATATGTAAATATATTAATATATAAACATACATGCAAATATATATTAATATGTATGTAAATATTAATATATATGTAAATATATATTAATATGTATGTAAATATTAATATATGTAAATATATATTATATATAAATGTATAAATATATATGTAAATATATTAATATATAAATATACATGCAAATATATATTAATATGTATGTAAACAATATATATGTAAATATATATTAATATATGTAATATATATAATTATATATATCAATCAGTGTGGACACAATGGCTTACACCTGTAATCCCAGCACTTTGGGTGACCGAGGTGATCACCTGAGGTCAGGTGATCACCTGAGGTCAGGATTTCGAGACCAGCCTGGCCAACATGGCTAAACCACATCTCTACTAAAAAAACATAAAAATTAGCCAGCCATGGTGGTGGGCACCTGTAATGCCAGCTACTTGGGAAGCTGAGCCAGGAGAATTGCTTGAACCCAGGTGGCGGAGGTTGCAGTGAGTCAAGATCGTGCCACTTCACTCCAGCGTGCATGAGTCAGACTTTGTTTCCCCCCCAAAAAAAAGTACTACTTACGTCAACTTGTAATGGTTTTATTATTCATGTGTAATGAATGTATATTTTAAAAATTTGTCCTGTACTATATCAACATGAAATGGTTTTATTATTAATATGTAATGAATAATATTTTAAAATTTTTGTCTTATTTTCTAATTTTAATATAATTATTTATATAAAGAAAAAGGCTTAAGAGATCTTCAATAGAGTTAAAAAATGTAAAGGGATGCTAGACCCAAAAAGATTGGGAACATGTAGTTTAGACATATTCACAGTAAGCCACGTACAACTTGCTACTTTACCTATTTTCTTTCCTTCTTTTTTTGTTTTGTTTTGTTTTAGTAGATGGGGTCTCCTCTGCAACCCAGGCTGGAGTACAGTGGTGCAATCACAGCTCACTGTAGCCTTGAACTCCTAGGCTAAGGCTCCTCCTGCCTCAGCCTCCTGAGTAGCTGGGACTGTAGTTATATATGATGACACCTGGCTATTCTTTAAATTGTTTTGTAGACATGGGGTCTCACTTTGTTGGCCAGGCTGGTGTCAAACTCCTGGCCTCAGGTGACCCTTCTACCCCTGCCTCCCATCCTAGAGGTATGAGCCACCACAACAAGCACTTGTTCGATTTTCTAAAAAACAAATTTCCAAATTAAGGCTGTGGGATGATGGCCAGAAGATAAAAGTAGAAAAACAGAAGAATAGGCCGGGCGCGGTGGCTCACGCCTGTAATCCCAGCACTTTGGGAGGCCGAGGTGGGCGGATCGCGAGGTCAGGAGTTCGAGACCAGCCTGGCCAACATGTTGAAACCCCGTCTCGACTAAAGATACAAAAAAATTTAGCCAGGCGTGGTGGCACATCCCTGTAATCCCAGCTACTCGGGAGGCTGAGGCAGGAGAATCGCTAGAACCTGGGAGGTGGAGGTTGTAATGAGCTGAGATGGTGCCATTGCACTCCAGCCTGGGTGACAGGGCAAGACTCTATCTCTAAAAAAGAAAAACAGAAGAATAAATTCTAATGACTTACACATATTCTTTTGACAGCAAGAAGAACTTTTAGTAAATACATTCCTTACAAACAAACAGAAGGCAAATAAACACTGTTGTACAGGAACTTCAACACACACTGTACAATATTCCCACTTTGCTGATGTCAGTTATGGAAATTCTTCACGGTTTACTTGACTATCGCTATCAGTATTTTGCATCTCTCATCATTTTTGTCAACTTCCTCATCTGCTAACTTCTCTCCAAGATATGTCATATTGTGACATACTGCTGCTGCACGAACATGGCCAGTGTCATCCTATTAAACACGTAGAATCCTTCCCTAATTTGTTTTTTTACCCTCTGTCTCTTTGTTTTGCATTTTTCTTACCCTTATTGTCAGAAACTCCAGAAAGTCAAGCGTAGTGATTTATCACCAATTGCTCCATTAATTTATACTTTGCTTACATGGAATTTTGCCCAACAGACATCATTACAATTTCTAACCTTTTTTTTTTTTTTTTTTTTTCTGAGACAGGGTCTTGCTCTGTTGTCCAGGCTGGAGTGCGGTAGTGCTATCACAGCTGACTGCATCCTCAACCTCTCAGGCTCAAGCAGTCCTCCCACCTCAGCCTCCCAGGTGGCTGAGACTGTACGTGCTTGCCACAATGCCCAACTAATATTTGGACTTTTCCTATACATGGGTTCCAAAGGGCTGACTGCGAAACGTGAGTATGCATAGATTTTGGTATATGCAGAGATGGGGGGCTGGAACGAATCCTTTCTGTATACTGACGGACGACCATATATGTTTTTACACTTATGCTGTAGGACACATATTGTTCCATAGCCTTGAAAATAGTAATTTTTAATGACAAATAATTTTGAATTTAGTGGTATAATATAAAAGCAGCTGACCAGGTGTGGTGGCTCACACCGGTAATCACAACACTTTGGGAGGTTGAAGCAGGAGGATGGCTCAAGGCCAAGAGTTTGAGACAGGTCTCAGAAATCAAGGGAATCACCATCCCTACAGAAATATACATGAATTAGCCTAGTGTGGTGGCATGTTCTTGTAGTCCCAGCTACTTGGGAGGCTGAGGTGGGAGGATCACTTGAGCCCAGGGAGGCTTAGACTGCAGTGAGTCATGATCAGGCTTCTGCACTCCAGCCTGAGTGACAGAGTGGCCCCGTCTCAAAACAACAAAAAAGTAGCAGCTAACATTAACTGTCCTTCTACCAGGTGCCTATAAATACCATAGATAGTTTAATTTCTTATAACTGTTTCTTATTTCACTTAACCACTCTGTCTTCAGTTACTCCCAGATTTTCACTGTGTTTGTGCAGATGACCTTTTGTTTAGGTTCAGTTGTCTTGCAAGGTATTTCCAGAAGAAAGATTACAGTGAGTCATGGTGAATGGACATTCTCATTGTCCTTGATGTAAATTGACAAGGTTTTGGGTGCCTCGCAGGTATAATCCCAGCACTTTGGGAGGCCAAGGCAGGAGGATTGCTTGACCCCAGGATTTGGAGGAGACAGTAGGGTGAGACAGTGTCTCTATTATTAAAAAAATTGCTGGTCAGGTGTGGTGGCTCAAGCCTGTAATCCCAACACTTTGGGAGGCTGAGGTGGGTGGATCACCTGAGTTCTGGCTTGCGATAACCAGCCTGACCAACATGGAGAAACCCCGTCTCTACTAAAAATACAAAATTAGCTGGGTGTGGTGGCACACACATGTGATCCCAGCTACTCAGAGGCTGAGGCAGGAGAATCACTTGAACCCAGGAGGTGGAGGTTGTGGTGAGCCGACATCGCACCATTGCACTCCAGCCTGGGCAACAAGAGTGAAACTCCATCTCAAAAATAAATAAATAAATAAATAAACAATTGGAAGCTTTACCGTGAAAGGCTTACATACAATTTAAACACCCCTCATTGTATAAGAAAGTGCCCATTTCACTGCATCTTTGCCAGCACAGGGTATTATAATTTAATGTTATTTTTTTGTTTTATGATTTTACTATTACTTCGTCACATTTCAACATCTTATACATTATTAGCCCTATTTCTTTTCTGTGTGTAAATAGTTGTTTTGTTCTTTGAGACAGGGTCTTGCTTTGTCACCCAGGCTTGACTATAGTGCCATAATCATGACTCACTGTAGCCTTGACCTCACGGGCTCAAACTACCCTCCCACTTCAGCTTCCCGAGTAGCTGGGATTATGAGTATGCACCACCACACCCAGCTAATTTTTTTCTTTTTTTGGATAGAGACAGGGTGTTGCCCAGGCTGGTCTCTACCTCCTGGCCTCAAGCAATCCTCCTGCATTGGCTTCTTAAATTACCGGCATGAGCCACCATGCCTTACTTTGGCTAGTCCTATATTCTCTAGAATTCTCTTTACTTTGTGCTAGCCAATCTCTCATGCTGTTCCCCTGTTACAATGAATAATTATCTATATTAAATTTTAGCACTTTGGGCTTTTGAGTGGTTTATGTCTCCTGATTGGGCCCTGACTAATACAGAGTTGATGCTGGGAAGGGTCCCAGGAGACAGACCCACACAGATGGGATTTGGGGATCAGTTTGGTTATCTTAGGGGCCGTGCTGAGCTCCTTGCAATGGGAAATGGGATGCTGTTGATTTCCAGGAAGTGACCTCACAATGACTCAAGCTACCACTTAGTGTTGATTGTGATGAAATGCCAGCTGTGGCATATGCCTTGGGAGCTAAGTGGCTGCTGCACTTGACCACTATGAAGACTGGTGTGGAAGGGTCCTGCTGGATGTACTTGGGCAGGGTCCCCAACGCCGGAGCCATGGAACTGTAAGGAGCCACACAGCCGGAGGTGAATGGTGTTGAATGAGGGAAGCTTCATCTGTGTTTACAGCCACTCCCCATTGCTCACATTCCCGCCTGAGCTCTGCCTTCTCTCAGATCAGCAGCAGCATTAGATTCTCATAGGAGCATGCACCCCATTGTGAACCATGCATGTGAGGGATCTACGTTGCGCTGTCCCTATGAGAATCTAATGCCTGAGCTCTGTCACTTTCTCCAATATTATCTTCAAGTGAGCCGCTCCTGGCCCAATTCCTGTCTCCCGTTGGCCTATAGAGGCCAAGCCTCTGCCTCTTGATGGCCTCTGCAGGTCGAGCTCCTCCTCCTGGTTCCGTCTACAGGCCCAACACTTTCCTCAAATAAACTCTTCTGCCCAGCTCCTGTCCAGCTCACAGCAGCCACTGTAGGCATGAAAATTCCTCAATTCAAGCTCTGTAGGCCCACCTTCTGCCTCCCACTGGCCTGGACATGCCCAGCTCCGACCTGACAATGGTCTCTACAGGCCCAGCTCATCGGGCTCTGAGGGACCTCTCCAGGCCAAGCTCTTACCTCACGGAGGCTTCTCCAGGTCGTTTCTCCCTGTCTTTAGGCAGCTCCTCCTTCACACTGGCCTCGTTTGGGCAGGTCCTGCCTCTTGCAGCCTCTCAAAGCCCAGCTCCTGCCTCTGAGTGGCTTCTGCACACCCAAATGTCCTCCAGTCAGCCTGTCCTGCTGAGCTCCTGCGTCCTGGCTGAGCTCCTGCCTCCTGTCGGCCTCTATAAACCCAGCCTCTGCTGTATGGTGGTCTCTCCAGGCCCAGCTCTTCCTCCTGGCAGTGTATACAGGTCCAACTCCTGCTTCCCAATGGACTCTTTAGGCCAGGCTCATGCCTTACGGCGGCCTTTCCTGGCCCAGCTTTTGCCTGTTGGCATACCCTCCAGGCCCACAATGTACTCAGATCAGCCACTCCATTCGCAACTCTTCTTCCTGGCTGTGTCTACAGGCCCAACTGCTGCCTCACAACACCCTCTTTTGGCCCAGCTCCTGCCCAGCACCTGGTGGCCTCTATATGCCCCAGACTTCTTAAAGTCAACTTTGCTAGGCCCACCTTTGGCCTCCCAGCGGCTTTGACAGGAGCAGCTCTTGCCTCATGGCAGCTTCCCAACGCCAGGTTTCTGCCTGCATTGTGGCATCCTTGATGGACCCAACTCTTGCTTTATGCCGGCCTTCCGACACCAAGTTTCTGCCTGCCTCATGGCAGTATCCGATAGGCCCAGCTCCTGCCTCTAATGGCCTGGTTAGGCTCATCTCATCCCTCAAGGTGGCCACCCCAGATGAAGCTCCTGCCTCTTGGCAGCCTTTAGAGGCCCAGCTCATGCATCTCATTGCCTCTTGAAGCCCAGCTCATTCCTCAAAACGGCCTATCCACGCCCAGCTTTTCCCTTTGGTGGCTTCTCCACGCCCAGAAATTCCTCAGTTTGGCTTCGCAAGGTGAAGTTGCTGCCTCCCTGTGCCTTCTCCAGGCCCAGTTCTTCCTCCCAGCTGGGTCTACAGTCCCATCTCCTGACTCAAAACAACCTATTTTGGCTCGGCTCCTGCCCAGCACCTGGCGGCCTTTGTAGGCCTAAAGCTTCCTCAAGTCAAGCGTTCCAGGCCCAGATCATGCTGCCCAGGGGCCTTCACAGGCCCAGCTACTGCCTGACGATGGCTTCCCCAGGCCCAGGTCTTGCCTTCCCCCAGCCTCCCGAGGCCCAGCCCTTGCCTCACAGTTGCTTTCCCAGTCCACGTTACAGCCTGCTACCCGACGGCCTTGACAGACCAAACTCTTCCTTCACACTGGACAGTTTAGGACAAGCTCATACGTCTTCCAGCCTCTCCGGGTCAAGCTCCTGCCTCACACTGGCCTCTATAGGCCCAGGTGCTGAATCGCAATGGTCTGTTTAGGTCCATCTCATGCCTCTCTCGGACTCTCCAAGCGACGATCTGGCCTGACACTGGCTTCTGTGGGCCACGTGATCACTCACACTGGCCTCTTTAGGATCAGGGGATGCCTCTCCACAGGCCGAGATCCTGCCTGTTGTAGGCCCCTTCAGGATGCGCCGCTGCCTGACAGTGGACCCTCCAGGCCTAGATGTTACGTGATCATGGCCTCTGCAGGTCAAGAATTTAAATTTTCGCAGCCTCTATAGGCCAGGCTACTGCCTCCTGATAATGGCTTCTGCAGGCCCAAATCGTCCTGAAATAAGCCTTGCCAGGAACAGCGAATGTGTGTTGGGTACCCGAACAACCATAGCTTCTCCCCCACAGTGGCCCATGGGGGCCGGGCTCTTGCCTCAGCCTGGCCACCTCAGGCCCAGTTCTTGCCTGTTGGCGGCCGCTCCAGGCCCGGCTCCTGCCCCTCGGCCTCCTCTCCAGGCCCAGAACTGGTTCCTGTAGGCCTCTCCAGGCCCAGCTCTCCCGGCCAGCTCCACGGGCCCAGCTCCTGCCTCATGACAACCACGTTCGACCCAGCTCCTGCCCAGCTCCTGGCAGCCGTTGTAGGCCCCAGGCTTCCCTGCGTTCAGGCCTCCCAGGCCCACCTTCGGCTTCCCGGCGGCCCCGAGAGACCCGGCTCCTGCCTGTCAGCAGCCTCTCCCGGCCCAGCTGCAGCCTCACGTCGGCCTCCCCAGGCCACGTTTCCGCCTGCCTCGTGGCAGACCCGGCAGGCCCGGCTCCCGCCTGACTGGGGCCTCTTGAAGAGGCTCATCTCGTGCCCGGCCGCGGCCTCCCCAGGCCAGGCTCCTGCCTCCCGGCAGCCTCCGCAGGCCCGGCTCCTGCTTCCCGATGGCCTATCTAGACCCGGCTCCTGCCTCGCCGCGGCCCTTGAGGCCCAGCTTTTCCCTTGGGGCGGTCTCTCCAGGCCCAGAACTTCCTCAAGTCGGCCTCCCCCGGCCCAGTGGCTGCATCCTGCCCTCCTCTCCGGGCCCAGCACTTTCCTCGCGGCTGCGCCCTCGGGCCCAGCTCCCGCCTCCAAACAGCCTCCTTCGACTTGGCTCCTGCCCAGCTCCCGGTGGCCTTCGTAGGTCTGAAGCCTCCTCCGGTCCAGCTCTCCAGGCCCACCTCTTGCCTCGCCTCGCCTCGCAGTGGCCTTTCCAGGCCCAGCTCCCGCATCCCGGCGACCTTACCCGGCCACGCTCGTGCCGGCCTCCCGGCAGCCTCCATCAGCCCGGCTCTTGCCTCACGCTGGCCCCTCTGGGCCCAGCTCATGCCTTGCGGTGGCCTCTCCGGGCCCAGCTCCCGCCCAGCCCGACGGCGCCTCCGGGCCCCTAGCTGCCTTCCTCGACGTCTGTCCCTCTCGGTCCAGCTCCTGCCTCCCGCCGATGGCCTGTGCAGGCCCAAAGCCTCCCGAAGTCGGCCTCGCCAGGCCCGGCTCCTGCCCGGCGTAGGCCCCTAGGGGCGCGGACTCTGCCCCACACTGGCCCCTGCGGGCCCGGCTCTTGCCTCAGCATGGCTGCCTCAGGCCCAGCTCCTGCCTGTTGGCGGTCTCTCCAGGCCCGGCTCCTGCCCCTGGGCCTCCTCTCCAGGCCCAGAACTGGTTCCAGTTGGCCTCTCCAGGCCCGGCTCTCCCTCCTGGCCGCGTCCACCGGCCCAGCTCCTGCCTCACAACCACGTTCGACCCAGCTCCTGCCCAGCTCCTGGCAGCCGTTGTAGGCCCCAGGCTTCCTTGCGTTTAGGCCTCCCGGGCCCACCTTCGGCTTGCTGGCGGCCCCGAGAGACCCGGCTCCTGCCTGCCAGCGGCCTCTCCCAGCCCAGCTGCGGCCTCACGTCGGCCTCCCCAGGCCACGTTTCCGCTGGACTAGCGGCAGCCCCAGCAGGCCCGGCTCAAGCCTGACGGGGGCATCTTGAAGAGGCTCATCTCGTGCCCAGTCGCGGCCTCCCCAGGCCAGGCTCCTGCCTGCCGGCAGCCTCTGCAGGCCCGGCTCCTGCGGCCCGATGGCCTCTCTAGGCCCCGCTCGTGCCTCGCCGTGGCCTCTTGAGGCCCAGCTTTTCCCTTGTGGCGGCCTCTCCAGGCCCAGAACTTCCTCAAGTCGGCCTCCCCCGGTCCAGTGGCTGCCTCCTGGCCTCCTCTCTGGGCCCAGCTCTTTGCTCGCGGCTGCGCCCGCGGGCCCAGCTCCCGCCTCCAAACAGCCTCCTTCGACTCGGCTCTTGCCCAGCTCCTGGCGGCCTTCGTAGGCCCGAAGCCTCCTCCGGTCCAGCTCTCCAGGCCCACCTCTTGCCTTGCCTCGCCTCGCAGCGACCTTTCCAGGCCCAGCTCCCGCATCCCGGCGGCCTTCCACGGCCACGCTCGTGCCGGCCTCCCGGCAGCCTCCACCAGCCTGACTCCTGCCTCACGCTGGCCCCTCTGGGCCCAGCTCATGCCTTGCGGTGGCCTCTCCGGGCCCAGCTCCCGCCCAGCCCGACGGCGCCTCCGGGCCCCTAGCTGCCTTCCTCGATGTCTGTCCCTCTCGGCCCAGCTCCTGCCTCCCGCCGATGGCCTGTGCAGGCCCAAAGCGTCCCAAAGTAGGCCTCGCCAGGCCCACCTCCTGCCCAGCGTAGGCCCCGAGGGGTGCGGCCCCTGCCCCATACTGGCCTCTTTTGGGCCCTCTCTTACACCAGGCCGTCTCAGGATTGTCTCTTCACGCCCATCTTCTGCCTCATAGTGGTCACTCAAGGCCTTGCTTTTGCTTCATGATTGCGTTTTCTGGTTTTGCTCTTGCCTTGTATTCCCTTCTTCGGGATACAGCTTTTACGTCTTCCATGGTGAACCTCATCAAGGAGACTAAATCTTCCCTGGTCTGTCATTTTTTTCACTTCGCACCAGAGTGCCTTGGGAAAACCCCATCTCTTCTTTTAACCTTGAGAGTGGATTTCTGACGAATTGATAATAAATTTTTTCTCTGTGGTTTCAGTGATTTCTGTTTTATTTAATGTCCCATGGTGTTTTTTTGTCTGCGGGGGGTGAGGGTGGGAATGAATTTTTGGCCCTTTGTCTTTGCCCCGGAGATGGTAGCTTCTCACTTCATTTCTTCTGTTTTTATATTATTTACTGTTTTCTTTTCTTTTTTTCTTTTTGTTTTTCCTTAGGTTCTTACTCTGTCACCCAGGCTGGAGTGTAGTCATGTCATTATGGCTTACTGCATCCTTGGCCTTTTGGCCTCAAGTGATCCTCCCAACTCAGTAACTGAGACTATAGGCACATGCCAATATGCCTGGCTGATTTCTGGTTTTTTTATGAGGTTTTTTCTCACTAGGTTGCCCAGTCTGGTCCCAAACTTTTGGACACAAGCATTCCTTTTGCCTGGGCCTCCCAAAGTGCAGAGATTACAAGCATGAGCCACCATGCCCTGCCTGCAATTTTTCTGTTATGAACTATTAATAATTTACTTTTTGCTTAATATTCTATGACTATATATATTTATGTAAATATAGATACTTTAAATTTTTCTTTGATACCAATTTTTCCGGTTGTGTTTTTTTTTTTTTTTTTTTTTTGAGGCTGGGTACTGCTTCGTCATTCAGGATGGAGTGCAGTGGTGTGATCTCGGCTCACTACAAACTCTGCTTTTTTGGCTTAAGTGATCCTCCCACCTCAGCCTCCTGAATAGATGGGACCCCGGGTATGAGCTGCCATGCCCAGGTAATTTTTATATTTGTTCTAGACAGGAAGTCTCACCATGTTTCCCAGGCTGGTTTCAAACTCCTGGGCTCAAGCGATCCTCTCACATCAGCTTCCCACAGTGCTGGGATTACAGGTGGGATCCACACCTGGCCTGCCATTTTCTTTTCCATAGATCATTAAGAATTTACTTTATGCCGGGCACGGTGGCTCACGCCTGTAATCCCAGCACTTTGAGGGGACGAGGTGGGTGGATCACGAGGTCAGGAGTTCAAGACCAGCCTAGTCAAGACAGTGAAACCCTGTATCTGCTAAAAATACAAAAGTTAGTCATGTGTGATATAATCGCAGCTACTCAGGAGGCTGAAGCAGGAGAATCGCTTGAACCCGGGGAGAGGAGGTGGCAGTGAGCCAACATCGTGTCACTGCACTCCAGCCTGGGTGACAGAGTGAGACTGTCCAAAAGAAAAAAAAAGAACTTGCTTTTTGATTAGTATACTGTAAATATATATATGTATATGTGTGTTATATATTCGTATATGAATATATGTGTGTGTATATTTTCATAGCACACACACACACATATATATTGTGAAAGAGATATCTGAATACCTAGAAACTGATAAGCTTCTTCCAGGTTTTGAAACCACCCTTAGAACAAAGACAAAAGAAGTACAAAATATCATTATTAATGACCATGGACCAAGATGACCATGAGTCAATAGTACTTTGCACCTCAACCACCTTCCAGCAGAGTATCTCAAAGTGTTGGATATATCTGAACATCACACCCTTTCACATGGACTAGGATGCTTTGTAATTATTACTTCTCTTAAGACCTCAGTGTGACCCTTGTCAACGTGAAATCAAACTATTTCTCAAATTATGGAGATATTGAGTAACAGCTTTGGTCAGGAAATAGGTATTGCATTTGGTTCGTCATGATAAGTTCCTGGCCTAAGAAGATGAAATGTTGCAGAAATATGTGTGTGTGTGTGTGTGTGTGTGTGTGTGTACGTACATTCTTGCGCACAGATGTGGGGGTGGAAGTGGGGGTTGAATTTGATAAAACCAGCAGTGGGCAGGCTGCTGGGAGGGGCCACTTGCTTTGGCAGTGGCAGTGTAACTCTAGAATTAACAAATGCTTCTAAGCCTCAGTTTTCTCTACTGGAAAATAAAGATTATAATTCCTGCCTTGATATGTGGATTAGGTGATCTGCTATATGCAAAATATCTAGTATATAATAGGCGCTGAACTATTGCTACTTTCTGTAGCTCATTCTTAATCACTGCTTAATTTTAAAAAGTTTAGAACACTGCTTTTATAAAAATTATTTGTAATTATTATATAAAATCTAAGTCCTATAGAAAAGTACAAAGCAGGCCGGGTGCTATAGCTCACATCTGTAATCCCAGCACTTTCGGAAGGCAATGTAGGAGGATTGTTCAAGGCCAGGAGTTTGAGACCAGCATGAGCAACATAGCCAGATCCCATCTCTATAAAAAATTAAAAACTAGTTATGGTAACGCACACCTGTAGTCCCAGCGACTCGGGAGGCTGAGGGAGGTGGATCACTAAAACCCAGGAGTTTGAGACTGCAGCCTGGGCAACAGAGTGAGACCCTGTCAGAGAGAAGGAGGGGGAGAGAGAGAGACAAGAGAGAGAAAAGAAAAGTACAAAGAAGCAAGTAACAAATCAGGAAATTTTCAACCACCAAGAAATAACTCTTAACATTAGGTGGTATGGCCAGGCGTGATAGCTCACGCCTGTAATTTTAGCACTTTGGGAGGCTGAGGCAGGCGGATCACTTGAGGTCAGGAGTTCAAGACCAGCCTGGGAAACATGCTGAAACCCCATCTCTACTAAAAATACAAAAATTAGCTGGCGTGGTGGGCGCCTTTAATCCCAACTACTCGAGAGGCTGAGGCACGAGAATCGCTTGAACCTGGGAGGCAGAGGTTGCAGTGACCCAAGATCACACCATTCCACTCTAGCCTGGAAAACAGACTCAGTCTCAAAAAAAAAAAAAAATAAGTGATAGTTCACACCTCTTTTTGTGCAAATAGGTACTTAGATAAGTAGATAGATTAATGGATTAAAAATAACTGACGGGCGCTATGGCTCACACCTGTAATCCCAGCACTTTGGGAGGCTGAAGTGGGCAGATCACGAGGTCAGGAGATGGAGACAATTCTGGCCAACATGGTGAAACCCTGTCTCTACTGAAAATACAAAGATTAGCTGGGTATGGTGGCATGCACCTGTAATCCCAGCTAGCTCAGAGGGTGAGGCAGGAGAATCGCTTGAACCTGGGAGGCAGAGGTTGCGGCGAGTGAGATCGCACCACAGCACTCCAGCCTGGCAACAGAGTGAGACTCTGTCTCTAAATAAATAAATAAATAACTTTACGTATTTTATATATGTTTTAGTTTAAATATATATATAACTTTCCTTTGCTTGATACAACAGAAGCTGAAGAAACTAAAGGTGAGAGAATTTCTGAACTTCAGATAAATGCCTATGTGCAAGTGATACATTTTTATTCAATAGTCATTAAAATTATGAAAAAATATAAAAGTATCATGATTCTTTTTAACCTGCAGTTTCTATTTTCACCCACAGTGGCTGTATTTTTGGAATCGGTCCATGTTTGAGGGTTTCCGTTTAATGGATTTCCACTTGGATGACCATTCTTTTTTATTTATTTATTTTATTATTATTATTATTATTATTATTATTATTATTATTATTTTGAGACCGAGTCTCCCTCTGTCGCCCAGGCTGGAGTGCAGTGGTGCGATCTCGGCTCACTGCAAGCTCTGCCTTCTGGGTTCACGCCATTCTCCTGCCTCAGCCTCCCGAGTAGCTGGGACTACAGGCGCCCGCCACCATGCCAGGCTAATTTTTTGTATTTTTAGTAGAGACAGGGTTTCACAGTGTTAGCCAGGATGGTCTCGATTTCCTGACCTCGTGATCTGCCGGCCTCGGCCTCCCAAAGTGCTGGGATTACAGGCCTGAGCCACCATGCCCAGCTTTTGGATCACCATTGTTTTTTATTTATTGTTTTTTTTGAGAGAGAGAGTCTTGCTATGTCGCCCACATTGGAGTGCAGTGGTGCGATCTCAGCTACCTGCAACCTCTGCCTCCCAAGTTCAAGCGAGTCTGCTGCCTCAGCCTCCTGAGTAGCTGGGATTGTAGGTGCACACTACCACACCCGGCTAATTTTTGTATTTTTAGTAGAGACGGGGTTTTACCATCTTGGCCAGGCTGGTCTTGAACTTCTGACCTCAGGTGATCCTCCCGCCTCAGCCTTTCAAAGTGCTGGGATTGCAGGCGTGAGCCACCACACCTGGCCTGGGAGAATATTCTTGATTCATTTTCCTTTTCTTCAGTTCTTCAAGTTCTGACTCTATTGTCATCTGGCTCTAGCTGGGGTTATGTGAAGGTCTGAGGCTGGCTGGAGGTTCTTCTCACATGTACGTTATGTTTTCCTGCTCAAAGGCCAGTAGAGTACTTTCTTTATCATTGAAGTTCAACAGCTTAACCAGGGTCGACTCTAGGCCAATCATTCTGTATTAGTTTATCCAGGTATACGTTGTGCCCTTTGACTACTGACTATATAGTTCTCAATCTCCGCATGCAATATTTCTCCTTCTTTCTTTTTCTCTCTCTTTCTTTCTTCTTTCTTTTTTTTTCCTTTTTTTCTTTCTTGCCTTCCTTAATTTCTTTTTTCTTTTCTCTCTCTCTCTCTCCTTTCGCTTCCTCCCTCCCTCTCTCTTTCTCTCTGTCTCTCCATCCCTCCCTCCCTTTCTCCCTCCTTTCCCTCCCTCCATTCCTACATTTCTTCTTTCTTTCAAGACAGGGTTTTGCTCTATCACCCAGGCTCTAGAACGCAGTGGTGTCTTCATGCCTCACTGCAGCCTCAAACTCCTGGGCTCAAAGGATCTTCCCACCTCAGCCTCCCGAGTAGCTGGACTACAGGCGTGCACCACCACAACTGGCTAATTTTTGTTATTTTTGTAGAGATAGAGTCTTGCTATGTTGCCCAGGCTTGTCTCGGATTCCTGGCCTCAAGCTAGCCTCCCACCTCTGCCTCCTAAAGCACTGGGAATATAGGCATGAGTCACCACTCCCAGCCAGCCCTGTTTCATTTTTTTAGGTTGTCTAACTCAGGGTCACCAATTGACAACCCAGTATTAGACTACTGTCTCTAATTTCCATAATTTTTTTTCAGTTGCTTTAATGTAGTTCTTTTAACCTCTGATTCACTTTGATTATATCAAGAATTTTCTATGTGTTCAGCCTTTTTTTTTTTTTTTTTTTTTTGAGATGGAGTATCACTCTGTCTCCCAGGCTGATGTGCAGTGGTGTAATCTGAGGTCACTGCAACCTCGGCCTCCCAAGTTCAAGCAACTCTCCTGTCTCAGCCTCCCGAAGTAGCTGGGATTACAGGTGCATACGACCATGCCCAGCTAATTTTTGTATTTTTAATAGAGACGGGGTTTCACCATGTTTGTCAGGCTGGTCTCAAACTCCTGACCTCAGGTGATCCATCTGCCTCGGCCTCCCAAGGTGTTGGGATTACAGATTACAGGCATAAGCCACTGTGCCCAGCTGCCACATTTTCTTTATTCTTTTTTCCACTGTTGGAAGAAAACTTAGGTTGATTCCTTACCTTCACTGTTGTGAATAGTTGTCTGCAGTTTTTTTTATAATTGTCATCGAGAGATGATAGAATCTAGTTTTGGGCCAGGCACAGTGGCTCACAGCTCTAATCCCAGCACTTTGAGAGGCTGAGGCGGGTTACCTGGACATGGTGGTTTGTGTCTGTAGTCTCAGCTACTCAGGAGGCTGAGGCAGCAAAATCACTTGAACCCGGGAGGTGGAGGTTGCAGTGAGCCAAGATCGGGCCACTGCAGTCCAGCCTGGGTGACAGAGCAAGAATCCATCTCAAAAAAAAAAAAAAATCTAGTTTTTCTTCCCTTGAATATGAACTTAGTCCCCTGCTTCTATAAGTGGAATACAGTGGAAGTGTTGCACATGATCTACCAAAGTTAGGTCATAAAAGATGACACTGTTTCCACTTGGCTGTCCTTCCTGGGATGGATGCACTTAGAATCCATTCACCATTTTGTGAGAAAGCCCAGGCCACGTATGGAGGTGATGTGTGGGTGTTCCACCAGATAGCCCCATCTGAGGCACTAGCTAACAGCCCACATTAACCAGGAGATATTTGAGCAAGGAAACCATTGAGACTATTCTAACTGCATACTGTTTGAAGGCAGCCACATAAGACATACAAAGGCAGTACTGCCTAGGTGAGTCTAGTCAGCCTCCAGTGTTGTGAGAAGACTAATAAGCATCATTGTAACTTTATACCATTAAGCTTGGGGTGGTTTGTTACACAGCAATAGATAGCTGATATACAAAATGATCTTCCAATACGAATATTATGTCAGTTCTCCACTTGACAGCATTTAATGATTTAGAATTGAGTGTAAAAATCAAAACCCAGGCCAGGTGCGATGGCTTACGCCTGTAATCTCAGCACTTTGGGAGGCCAAGGCAGGTGGATCACGAGCTCAGGAGTTCAAGACCAGCCTGGCCAAGATGGTGAAACCCCGACTCTACTAAAAATACAAAAAATTAGCTGGGCGTGGTGGTAGGCACCTGTGATACCAGCTACTGGGGAGGCTGAGGCAGGAGAATTGCTTGAACCTGGGAGGTGGAGGTTGTGGTGAACCAAGATGGCACCACTGCACTCCAGCCCAGGCAATAGAGTGAGACTCCATCTCAAAAAAAAAAAAAAAAAAAAGTCAAAACCCAATCCTGAACTCATCTGACAAGGGATTAATAACCAGAGTATATAACGAGTTCAGGTGGGAAAAAAAATCAACACAAAAAATCGAATTATGTGATTTTAAAATGGACAAAACATCGGAATAGACACTTCTCAAAAGAAGACATAAAAATGGCAAACAGGTATATGAAAAGGTGCTCAACATCATTGATCATCAGAGAAACGCAAAACAAAACTACAATGAGCTATCATCCCACCCCAGTTAAAATGGCTTATATCCAAAAGACAGGCAGTAACAAATGCTATTGAGGATGTGGAGAAAAGGGAACCCTGGTACCCTGTTGGTGGGAATGTAAATTAGTACAACCACTATGGAGAACGGTTTGGAGGGTCCTTAAAAATCTAAAAATAGAGTTACTTTATGATCCAGTAATCCTACTGCTGGGTATATACCCAAATGAGAGAAAATCAATATATCAAAGAAATATCTGCATTTCTATATTTATTGCAACACTATTCACAATAGCCAAGATCTGGAAGCAATCTAAGTGTCCACAAACAGGTGAATGGATACAGAAACTGTGGTACATATACGCAATGGAATATTATTCAGCCGTGAGAAAGAACAGAATTCTATTATTTGCAACAACATGGGTAGAACTGGAGATCATTATGTTAACTAAAATAAGCCAAACACAGAAAGACAAATTTTGCATGTTCCCAGTCATTTGTGGGTGCTAAAAAATAAAACAATTGAACTCATGGAGATAGAGGGTAAAATGACGGTTACCAGAGGCTGGGAAGGGTAGTGGGCTGGAGAGGGTGCACAGGAATGATTAATGGGTACAAAAATACAGTTAGAATGAATAAGATGTAGTATTTGGCAGTACAACAGGGTGACTACACTAAACAATAATTTATTGTATATTTAAAAATAGCTAAAAGAGGCCAGGCATGGTGGCTTATGCCTGTAATCCCAGCACTTTGGGATGCCGGGGTCGGCAGATCAACTGAGATCAGGAGTTCGAGACCAGTCTGACCAACATGGCAAAACCCCGTCTCTACTAAAAATACAATAATTAGTGGCGCGTGGTGGTGCATGCCTGTAGTCCCAGCTACTCGGGAGGCTGAGGCAGGGGAATTGCTTGAACCCGGGGGCGGAGGTTGCAGTGAGCCAAGATCACACTACTGCACTCCAGTCTGGGAGACAGAGCTAGACTTTGTCTAGAAAAAAAAAAAAAAAAAAGCATAATTGGATTGTTTGTAAAACAAAGAAAGCACAAATGCTTGAGGTGATGGGCATCCCATTCACCCTGATGTGATTATTACACATTACATGCCTGTATCAAGACATCTGATGCACCCCATAAATATATACACCTACTGTGTACCCACAAAAATTAAAAGTAAAGCATTTTGAAATTCCCAATTTTGGCCAGATGTGGTGGCACACACCTGTAATTCCAGTGTTTTTTGAGGCCAGGATGGGAGGATCACTTGAGTACGGGAGTTTGAGACTCACCTAGGCAACATAGCAATACTCCCATCTCTAATAACAATAAGAATATTAGCCAGGCATGGTGGGGCTCATCCCTATAGTCCCAGCTACGCGGGAGGCTGAGATGACACGATCCCTTGAACCCAGCAGGTTGAGGCTGCAGTGAGCTATGATTGCCCCACTGCACTCCAGCCTGGGTGGCAGAGCGAGACCATGTCTCTTAAAAAAAACAAACCAATCCCAGCATGATCTGACCCTGTCTGCCACCCTCTATTCCTTTCCTCTTGCTCATTGTGCATCAGGCATCTGGGCTTCTTTTCTGCTCCTGTAAATGCCAAGTGGTTTCCCTCTTCAGGACCTTTGCACATGCTCTCCCCTACCCGAAATGGACTTCCCATACCTCTTGCCATAGCTGGATTTTTCTCATGTTTCATACCTCAGCTCACACATCACCCCTGCAGAGAAATCCTCCCTCATCCTGTGGAGGGGGAATCATCCTTTTCAATGCCTCGTCCTGCCTGGTTCTCTCAAACCAGATATCACAACTCAAAAATCAGCTTATTTATTGAATTCCTTGTCTGCATGTCCTCCTCCCAAACTCACAGCGAATCACAACAGAGGCTCCCTACAGTAGGAGTCATATCTTGTTCATTCTCAGAACCTAATATAGTACTTGGCACATAGTAGGCACACAATAAATGTCATTAGAATAAATAAGTATCAAGGGGCCAGGTGCGGTGGCTCATGCCTGTAATCCCAGCACTTTGGGAGGCCGAGGCGGGTGGATCACCTGAGGTCAGGAGTTAGAGACCAGCCTGGCCAACATGGTGAAACCTCATCTCTACTACAAAATACAAAAATTAGCCGGGCATGGTGGTATGCACCTGTAATCCCAGCTACTTGGGAGTCTGAGGCATGAGAATTGCTTGAATCCAGGAGGCAGAGGTTGCAGTGAGCAGAGATCACGCCACTGCACTCAAGACTTGGTGACAGAGCAGGACTCCTTCTCAAAGAAAAAATAAAACTAAAAAGAACATTTCAGCTGCTTGTCAAGAGACTGGACATGGAGGAGCAAGAGTGGGAGCAGGACATCTGGTGAGGAGCTGCCACATCAACATCTTTTGATCACTCCAGGCCACGTTTTGAGTGAGGCCTCTGCAAGAATGTGGCCCAGCCTCAGATGCCTTAATTCTGACACTCAGTGCCAGTGTAGGCCCTGTGAGGTCACACTGTGGAGGCTTCTTGGGGAAGTGTTGGCTCTTCAAAATCAACATCTTGGTGCATTCCTTTGATGCTGGAGACAATGACCTGTCTCTCCTCATATTCTGCTCAAGACTGTTACAGAGTGGAGTGTCACTTAGTCTAGGAGCTTGGGCTGCTCTGGAGTTTGCACAAACACAAATAATCATCACAGGCTCTCAGGCCATGTGTCTTGGTTATGACCCAAAACAGCCCTTCAGCAGTGGACGTCTACATAGTGGCAGTTCCAAAACACCTCATTAAAAAAAAATACATACACACACACACACACACACACACACACACACACACACACAGAGACAGGGTCTCACTATGTTGCCCAAGCTAGTCTCAAATTCCTGGCATCAAGAGATCCTCCTGCCTCAGCCTACCAAAGTGCTGGGATTACAGGTGTGAGCCACTGAGTCTGGCCCTTTTTTTGTTGTTGTTTTTAGACAGGGTCTTGCTCTGTCATGCAGGCTGGAATGCAGTGGCATGATTACAGCTCGCTGCAGCTTCAAATTCCTGGGCTCAAGTGATCCTCCTGCCTCAGCCTCCTGAGAGGCTGGGACCACAGGCATGCACCACCACACCCAGCTAAGTAAAAAAAAAAAAAAATTTCCGGACACAAGGTCTTCCAATATTGACCAGGCTGGTCTTGAACTCCTGATCTAAAGCCATCCTCCTGCCTCCACCTCCCACCTTGAACTCCTCTTTTCCCAGTTTTGAAAATAAAATTTACACTTTAAGAAGGAGGAAGAAATGGGGAAGATAAAAAAGCCAAGAAGCCAACCAGGCTTGCCTGGATAAACACTACATCCCTTACATTGGTTTTACTTCAATAATACAACTAATTAAGGGTTGTTGTTGTTTTCAAGTTCCTATTTGGCATGTGAAACAGTTTCTTCCTCAGTAAATTTGAATACCAAGTGTCTATTCTGTGATTGAATGAAGCAAGTATTTTACACATGGGAAACCATTGTTAAATGATTGTATTATAGAAAGGGGTGGATGGGACCGGAGTAAGGGAGGGGCGGATGTCACCATGCCTGTCCCTGTGCTCCCCACCCACCTCCTCTGTTCCTGCTCCCCATGGTGTTTGTCAAGGGGCACAGTGCACTGAAGGAGGGGTTACCAGGTGGCATATCCAGAAGACATCATTCTCGGCTTCATGGAATCCACTTACTTTGATCTAATTTGTTTACTCATGAAATTCATTCAACGGGCTGGGTGAGGTGGCTCCCAGCACTTTGGGAGGATGAGGCAGGCAGATCACGAGGTCAGGAGTTCAACACCAGCCTGGCCATGATGGTGAAAATCCACCTCTACTAAAAATACAAAAATTAGCTGGGCGTGGTGGCAGGCACCTGTAATCCCAGCTACTAGGGTGGCTAAGGCAGAGAATTGCTTTAACCTGGGAGGTGGAGGTTGCAGTGAGCTGAGATCTCACCACTGCACTACAGCCTGGGTGACAGAGGGAGACTCCATCTCAAAAAACAAAAACAAACAACAAAACAAAAAACAAATTCATTAAACGTTCACATCAGCAGCTTCTGAATGTCTTTTTTTTTTTTTTTTTTTTTTGAGATGGAGTTTAGCTCTTGTTCCCAGGCTGGAGTGCAATGGCGCAATCTCGGCTCACCGCAAGTTCCTGCCTCAGCCTCCCGTGTAGCTGGGATCACAGGCATGTGTCACTACGCCCGGCTAATTTTGTATTTTTAGTAGAGACGGGGTTTCTCCATGTTGATCAATCAGGCTGGTCTTGAACTCCTGACCTCAGGTGATCTGCCCGCCTCGGCCTCCCAAAGTGCTAGGATTACAGGCGTGAGCTACCATGCCCAGCCAGCAGCTTCTGAATATCTAAGCCAATTGTTAAACATAATCATGTTACTGGATTCTTAAAACAAGCTGGAGGCTGGGTGCAGTAGCTCACACCTGTGATCCTAACACTTTGGGAGGCTGAAGCGGGTGGATCACCTGTGGTCACGAGTTTGAGACCAACCTGGCCAACATGGTGAAACCCCATCTTTACTGAAAAAAATACAAAAAAATTAGCTGGGCATGGTGGTGGGCACCTGAATCCCAGCTACTTGAGAGGCTGAGGCAGGAGAATCGCTAGAACCTGGGAGTCGGAGGTTGCAGAAAGCCAAGATCGCACCACTGCACTCCAACCTGGGTGATAGAGGAAGACTTCATCTCAGAAAAAAACAAAAACAAAACAAGCTAGAGACGGGTTTGTTTTAGCTTCATTTTCAAATTGTGAAGACAGGCAGTGAGATTGAGTGGGTTGTCCAAATTCAGGCAGCAAGCTGGAGACCACACGGTCCCTGGCCCTTTGCAGCCAGAGTGTGTGGGCCAACTGTGTGGTGGTATGAACTCCCACTCTGTCTGCCAGCACTACCATGTACCATGTCTAGCCTCATCACCTGGAGACCTGGGAGTCTTCTTTGGTTTTCTCTGACCTTTGCCACCAGATCTGCTTACTTGCAAGTCCTGTCGGTTGTACACCTCCCAGCCTTTCCCCATCTTCCTCCTTTTTATTTTGGTCATTGTTTCAACCCAGCTAGAATAATATCTGGCCCAGATTATTGCAATAGTTCCTAGTTGGGAGTCCTCTAAACTTTTTTGTTTAAACAATGATGGCCGAACAGGTGGCTCATGCCTGTAATCCAAGCACTCTGGGAGGCTGAGGCAGGAGGACCACTTGAGGCCAAGAGTTCAAGAGCAGCTTGGGCAACAGAGTGAGACCCCATCTCTACAAAAAAAAATTTTAAACTTAGCTGGGTGAAGGAAATGTATACAGTGGTCCATTTCCAAGACAAATTTGCCTTAAATCAACTTAGGTCAGTAGACTACAGAAGAAAACAGGATACAGTAGGCTCCTGCTTGGACAGCCAATGCCTGCTTGTCACCCCCCCCCCAACCCCCTTAGTTACCCTCACCTGAACCAAAGAAGTTTAGTCTAAGATGAAAGTTTACTAGCTGCAAAATAGCTCGTGTTGTCTGTTCTTATCAGCCTGCCCAGCTACTTAAGTCATAAGTCAAATGCCTGAAGAGCCCCTGAGCTAACTAGGATTGCAATGCATTGTGGGCTGCAACAAAACGCAGCAGGACAACCCTAAAGAAAACACCCAAAGCCCCTACCCAACGACCAATAGGCAATGTCCGGGAAGATTGTGACCCCATAATACACAGCCCATGAGGAACTGGGGGAGGCACCTGTGCACTAGGGGATAAATTGCTTGTTGAAACTGTGCTGGGTGTGCCTGCTGCCAGACACCCAATATTACAAGAGCATCATTAAAAGTCTCACTTTCGCTGTTCTCCAGGTCTCTGAGTCCATTCTTTGGGTTTGGAGGGGTGAGTTTGTTTCTCATAATGGGGAATAAAAATCAAACATTGACTTGGGGGCAAATATTGGTATCTAGGTAGGTTATAGCTGAAGATGTTCTGTCATTCTGATATGCTCTAGAGGGTTATATGACCTTGTCCCCACAAAGTTGGTGACATAATACTAACACAGGAGACAAGGGAAAAAAGAGGTTATGCTGAAGCTGATTTAATTGCTACTTGGAAGTTGCAGCAGTTGAGTTAGACTTCATGAGGAAATAGGACTTAAGATAGCTGAGCTCTTAATGAGGTTGTGATTTCCCAGGTAGGGGGACTGGGTGTACGAGCATCTGGAAGAAGAAAGTGAAGAGAATGAAACAAGGGAGGAGAAAGGCACCGTATATCAGGCAGCAGTAAGGCCACATTGTGGCAGCAGAATAGCTTAGACATTAATTATTATTTTTTTTAGATGGAGTCTCACTCTGTCACCAAGGCTGGAGTGCAATGGTGCTATCTTGGCTCACCGCAACCTCCGCCTCCCAGGTTCAAGTGATTCTCCTGCCTCAGCCTCCCGAGTAGCTGGGATTACATGTGTGTGCCACCACACCTGGCTAATTTTTGTATTTTTATTGCAGATGGAGTTTCACCATGTTGGCCAGGCTGGTCTCCAACCCCTGATATCAGGTGATGCACCCTTCTTGGCCTCCTAAAGTGCTGGGATTACAGGTGTGAGCCACCATGCCTGGCCAGCTTAGACATTTAGATGTAATGTTAGGCATTGGAGAATTAAAGGTTTTGGAGCAAATGAGTGACTTAAAACAGTGTTAAACACAAGATTGATCTGACAGCAATATTTTTAATTTTTTTTAATTTTTTTTTTTTTTTTTTTTTGAGAGATTCTCCCTCGTCGCCCAGGCTGGAGTGCAGTAGCATGATCTTGGCTCACTGCAACCTCTGCCACCCAGGTTCAAGCAATTCTCCTGCCTCAACCTCCCGAGTAACTGGGATTACAGGTGCACACCATGCCTGGCTAATTAAAAAAAATTTTTTTTTAGAGACAGGGTCTCCTTATGTTGCCCAGGCTGGACATATTCATTTTAAATGGAAAGGGACAGGGCTAGGGAAGTGGACTGCAGAGGACATTAGAGTCAGGCTTGTGCCTGGGCCCAGCTACATGCCAAGTCACCTGTGGCACTAGGTGGGGGGCCTTGTGTAAGTGACCTGAGCTAGTTGAGCCTGTTTACTGATCTGTAAAACAGTATGTATGTCAGAAGGCTCTTTGGAGGATTAGTAATTCACCAAGTATTTTACTTGGTTTCTTTTTTTTCTTTTCTTTTTTTTAGATGGAGTCTCGCTCTATCACCCAGGCTGGAGTGCAGTGGTGTGATCTCGGCTCACTGCAACCTCCGCCTCCCAGGTTCATGCCATTCTCCTGCCTCAGCCTCCCAAGTAGCTGGGACTACAGGCACCCGCCACCACACCCAGCTAATTTTTTGTATTTTTAGTAGAGACAGGGTTTCACCGTGTTAGCCAGGATGGTCTCCATCTCCTGACCTTGTGATCCGCCCACCTCGGCCTCCCAAAGTGCTGGGATTACAGGCATTAGCCACCGTGACCGGCCTTACTTGGTTTCTAGAAAGTGCCAGTTTGCTAGGTGCCAAAAGTACAACAGACAAGAAAAAACAGTCTTGGAACTCCAGGAACTTATTGGCTGGTGGAGGAGACAGATAATAAAAAAGGCAACAAACAGATGAAACACTGCAAAGTGTGACCATGAAGAAGGCAAGCAGCGGGAGAATTACCTTTTAGTTTAAGAGGCCAGGGAAAATCCCTCTGAGTAAGTGAGGCTTACCGAGACCACAGAATTGAGAAGGAGCCTATCAGACAAAGAACAAAGGGGGCTGGGTGTGGTGGCTCACGCCTGTAATCCCAGCACTTTGGGAGGCTGAGGAGGGAGGATCATTTGAGATTGGGAGTTTAAGACCAGCCTAGTGAACATGGTGAAACCCTGTCTCTACTAAAAATACAAAAATTAGCCGGGCGTGGTGGCACATGCCTGTAATTTCAGCTACCCGGGAGGCTAAGGCAGGAAAATTGCTTGAACCTGGGAGGCAGAGGTTGCAGTGAGCCGAGATTGTGCTACTGCAGGCCAGCTGGGTGACAGAGCAAAACTTCATCTTAAATAGCCAAAGGGAAGAACATTCCAGAGAGAGGAGATATGTAGAGACAGGAAGAACTTGCTATGTTCTGAAAATAAAGATACTTCTAGAGCACAAGTGGTGAGGTTGGGAGAGAGGCCTGCGATGATATGGAGAGGAGGACCCTGCTGGCCCTGACAGGAGTCTGGACTCTTTTAAGTGAAATGGAAGCCACTGAAATGTTTCAGGTGGGGAGGCTCCTGTCCAGATGTGCATTCTAAAAACTCTTATTCTGCTGTGATCCAAAAAATACGTTGAAGGTAGGATCAAAGATCTTGGATGCGAATGGAAAGAGGGAGGAAAAGGGTGAAATCAAGTGTGACTCTTCAGTTTCTGGCCCAAGTGACAGTAGAAAATACTGCAATTACTGATATGGATATGACCTAAATGGATAGGTACAAGTTTTGGGGCAGAGATGGGATAACATGTTATATACCCTTTTCATGCCTGGCACATATGTGAACACACTCAATATGGGAATTATTACTACTATCTGGACATCCTGGGTTTCATAACAAAGGCTTCTAGAAAACAAGTGGAAACAGTAACTTCCATGTCCTTAAATACAGTCTGCAAGCATGAAATAGAACAGGATTCTCTAAGTGGATGGCAATAGGTTCTCTCTTGAAATAAATTACAGAAAACTTCACTACAAAATGATAATGCAGGCCAAGCACCGTGGCTCACACCTGTAATTTTAGTACTTTGGGAGGCTGAGGCAGAAGGATCGTTTGAGCCCAGGCTGGGGAATGTAGCGAGACCCTGCCTCTACCCACCATGCCCCTCCAAAAAAAGGTGATGGCTCCAGGGGAGTATCTACAATACAGCCAACCAAGGAAACTTTGGTTTATCACATCAGCATCTGATAAGGTCTGTGCTTCTCTGAAATCACATTAATGAAAACATGTAACTACCAGAATGCTTCACATTGAAAGCTTTTATTTTGAAAAATAAAATACAAAAGTCATTAAGTTGTAAATGTATAATGGTAATTTCCCAACTTCTCAGAAACAATACAATGAATTAAATAATTAGGATATTTAATATTATTCACATCAATACACTTAAACAGGCACACGTGTTCTACAAAACATTAGAACATGTACAGACAACCTATTTCAAAAGGAGACTGCCCAAGTCTGCTTACAGGATCCCATTTTTAAACCCTCTCCTTGAAAACAAACGTCATAATGTAAGAAAAGAGAACAAGAGGTGTTTTAACAGGAAACACATGTTCCTTCTGGGCTCCTTACTGCAGGGCTGTGCATGAAATCGGGATCAAGAGCTCTTTGCTCAGGAGGCAGATCCCTCACGAGGCCCAAAGCTGTGCGGACACCTCCATCCTCTCAGTGGGAGGAAACTGGCAAATGCACAGGCGGCGCAGCCAAGGTGCAGACGCTCCACCAAGCTTGGCAGGGGACAGCCAATCCTAGGAATTTCCCTTCTGCTGAAAAGGCAGCAATCTTTCCTAGGGCGAACAAACAGAATGTGGTTACAGGTGTGGAGTCCCGGTGTGTTCTCCCTGTGTCTTCGTCTCTTCCTTCCCAGCTACAGGCCTAGACAAGCCAGGCGGTTGGGGAGATTCCTGCAGATCAGGGGCCAGGAGGATGGATGTTGAGAACAGCTGCCTCAGGAAGACTGCCTGGGAGGCACACACACCCTCACTCTGGTGCTTTCAGATGCATGCAAGTAGCTGCTGGGTGCAAAGCAAGCAGATGGCCAAAACCAGGGCTGCTCCTGCCCATTTCTAAATAACTGACTGTCATCTGCTATTGTTGCTACTGTGGGGGCACTGTCAGGGGCACCATATGTCCAGGGGTCAGCACCATGATTCCTCGTGTGAAGAAATGGGTCCTAAGGTTCTTAAAGTGTCCAGGGGTCAAGACCCTGATTCCTCCTTATGTGAAGAAATGGGTCCTAAGGTTCTTCAAGTGTCCAGGGGTCAAGACCCTGATTCCTCCTCATGTGAAGAAATGGGTCCTAAGGTTCTTTAAGTGTCCAGGGGGCAGCACCCTGATTCCTCCTCATGTGAAGAAATGGGTCCTAAGGTTCTTTAAAGGAAGCTCCAGAGAACACAGAGACTGTTATTGAAATGCCAAAGGGACCCAAAAGATAAGAAAGATAGTATCCATCCTAAGGGCTTTGCTGTGTCCCCAGTTCTCCTGAGTCCTCCTCAGCACAGGTTGGCCCCTCCCAACCTCCACACACAAGCCAGGGTGAAATGCTGCAGAGGCAACTGCCGATGCGGTCCATCCTACAACAAGCTGGTAAAGAAATGAGGCCTTGTGTGTGTTTGGTGGGGCGGGCAGGGAGATTACCTATGAAGTTTGAAAGCATTTTGTATAAACAAAATTAGCCAAGGCCTGATAACTGCTGTTAAATATGCAGACCCACAGGGCATAAGACTAACATTCAGCATTTGCTCCTCAGCAAAAAGGAAACCTGAATCCTAGAACCTGTCAATATTAGCAGCTTGCTGCCATCTGGGATTTTGACATGACGGAGCAGCGTCCATATGCTTCTTATGTCTATAATCCATCAACGCACCGCAAGTCACATTCAACCTGTTTTCTCACTAGTAAAACAGGAATACTACCAGCTTGCCAGAGTGGTTTGAGAACTGAATACAATTTTATATATAGATGTATATATAATTTAGCATATCTGTTATATATATATCATCTTATATATATGCAAATAAAATGCTTGGTATTTTATGCCTGGTATGGAGTATGCACAATACATCATTATATAAAGTAAAAATAAAAACAAAGGTCAGCAAGTAAACTATGAGAAAAAATCACTATCAATATCAGATTTTATTTTTATTTATTTATTTATTTATTTATTTTTGAGACGAAGTCTCGCTCTGTCACCCAGGCTAGAGTGCAGTGCTGCAATCTCGGCTCACTGCAACCTCTCCGCCTCCTGGCTTCAAGCAATTCTCTTCCTTCAGCCTCCCGAGTAGCTGGGACTATAAGTGCCCACCACCACGCCCAGCCAATTTTTTTTTTTTTTTTGAGACGAAGTCTCACTCTTGTCACCCAGGCTGGAGTGCAATGGCACGATTTCGGCTCACTGCAACATCCACCTCTTGGGTTCAAGTGATTCTCCTGCCTCAGCCTCCCAAGTAGCTGGGATTACAGGTCCCTGCCACCACACCCAGCTAATTTTTGTATTTTTAGTAGAGACGAGGTTTCACTATGTTGGCCAGGCTGGTCTCGAACTCCTGACCTTGTGATCTGCCCACCTTGGCCTCCCAAAGTGCTGGGATTACAGGCGTGAGCCACCATGCCCAGCCAATATCAGATTTTTTTAAAAGGCTGTTCAAGTTACAACTGATCAAAGGCTTTGCCATATCATTTGGAGCAAAACTGATCTTAAGAAAGTTTGGGTGGATAAGCAGAGGCTGAAAGTCTGGGACAAGGGTATGAACTCTGAGCAGCTGCACCTGGAGATCTGGGCTGAGAAACCAGCTTTGCCACTCATGAGCTGGTGTCCCTGGACATGTGCCTAATGAGGGCCACATACTCAGATAGAAAAAGGGCTGAGAAGGCAAGGCTGGCCTTGTCTACAATGTAGCACTTAGTCCAATGAGACAATATAGGTTACTCACATAAGCCATCCATAATACATTAAAACAAGCAAGGGCAAACTTGAAAAACCAACCAAGAAACAAACGAACAAACAAAAATTGCAGTAGGGCAAAAACATCTGCAAGTCCAGCACATGAAGAAAGCCACTGGAGGTGGGGATGGGTGGCTGGGGCCCTGGCTGAACAGGTAACCAGAAGTAAACAGCCACTCTTGAGTTCTGGGTTTCCTTGCCTATGGACTATAGTCTTGACAAACGACCTGCTCCCTCTGGGACCAGCTTCCTTATCAGTAAACAGGGAGTTGGGCTTGATGGCCTCCAGGTCCCTTTCAGCTGAAATATTTCATGGTTCATAATGAAAATAACAATATTATTGTGCGCTTATTATGAGCCAGGCTCTTGGATGATGATTAATTCTCACCACCATGCTCTTGTTAATATTATCCTCATTTCATAGATGAATAAATGAAGACACAGAGAGGTGAAGTAACGTGCTTGCTTCCACACAGAAAGTGAAGAGGCAGGATTCCAACCCTGGCAGACGGACTCCAGAGCTGTGCTCTCCACCTTGGCCACCCAGCCCCCTGCAAGAGCCCGAGTGGGAAACAGAAAGACCTGGCAATGTCCCCCAACCCTCACCTCATGTATGGAAGAGGCTCCTGGTTCTGCTACTCCACTTGCTCAGTCTGTTGAAGGAAAGAAAAGATGTTTTAATGTCCTTGAAGTTGGTCAGCATGAGAAGTGACCGTCCCCACTGAAACATCAGGGGTGGCCCGCAGGCTCTGTTCACTTTCAGATGAACTCAGTGCACTACTGTGGTATGCTCAAGAATCTGACTGGCCTTTCCCCCTGGTTCCTGGGAGGGAAATGCCGAATCCTTGGAATTTCCTGGGTAACAAGAGTGTCTTTGTTATTTCTGACGCCCTTGGATCACATCTGGATTTATGTTATGAGATGACTCAAGATGGGGTTGCTCACCACAAAGACCAACCATGGGATCAGGGGCTGGGGCTTGGAGCCCACGTCAACTCTGGGGAGGGGAGGTTGGCTGGAGATTGAGTTCTAACACATGACCAACGATTTGATCAATCTTGCCTGCATAAATAAACCCCAATAAAAATGCTGGGTGTGGAAGTTCAGTGGCACTTCCCGGTTGGTGAACACATGGGTGTGCCGGGAGGGTGACGTGCCCTGGTTTCATAGGGAGGAGGCGCAGAAGCTCTGCATTCAGGACCCTCCTGGGCCCACTTCTATCTTATGGCTGGTCCTGATCTGCATCCTTTATAAAATTGTCATTGTTAAGTACTACACTTTACCGAGTTTTATGAACCATTCTAGCTAATTATTCAATCTGAAGGTTCTATGAGTTTCTGCTGATTTTCATTAGAAGTTAAACTGAAGACCTTATGGGCCCTTTTCTACGTGTGTGTGTCTCTGTGTGCACACTTCTGCATGATTGTTTCTTTTTTTAATAGACAAGGTTTCCCTCTGTAACCCAGGCTGTAGTGCAGTGGCACAATCACAGCTGTCTGGGCTTAACAGATCATCCTGCCTCAGCTTCCCAAGTATGCCACCACGCTCAGCCTTTTTTTTTTTTTTTTTTTTTTTTTTGATGGAGTCTTGCTCTGTCACCCAGGTTGGAATGCAGTGGCACAATCTCGGTTCACTGCAACCTCTGCCTCCTGGGTTCAAGCAATTCTCCTGCCTCAGCCTCGGAAGCAGCTGGGATTATAGGTGTGTGCCACCACACCCAGCTAATTTTTTTTGGTACTTGTTTTTAGAGATGGAGTTTTGCCATGTTTGCCAGGCTGGTCTTGAACTCCTAATCTCAAGTGATCTGCCCGCCTCAGCCTCCCAAAGTGCTGGGATTACAGGTGGGAGCCACACGCCTGGCCCTGCCCAGCTGATTTTTTTATAGAGATAGGGTCTTGCTATGTTGTCCAGGCTTTTTGCCCAATTTAAAAAAAAATTCCCTTACGATGATGATCTATATTCCACAGATGAGTTTTTTGTTTGGTTGTTTGTTTGTTTTTTTTTTTTTTGAGAGGGAGTCTCGCACTGTTTCCCAGGCTGGAGTGCAGTGGCACGTTCTCAGCTCACTTCAACCTCTGCCTCCTGAGTTCAAGCGATTGTCCTGCCTCACCCTCCCAAGTAGCTGGGATTACAGGTGCCCAACACGCCCAGCTAATTTTTTTTTTTTTTGTATTTTTAGTAGAGATGGGGTTTCACTATGTTGGCCAGGCTGGTCTAAAACTCCTGCCCTCGTGATCCAGCCGCCTTGGCCTCCCCAAGTGCTGGGATTACAGGTGTGAGTCACTGCACTCGGCTCCAGATAAGTCCTTTGTTTCAAATATGTTCTCCTACTTAGGCTCACTATTTTACTCTCCTTATGATTTTTATTACATAAACATCCTCAATTATAATGTAGTTCATATCATCTACCTTTAAATTAATAATCAGTACTTTTTAGGGCTTAAGAAATCCTGTCCTCTTATGGTCATAAAGATGGTTCCTCTATTATCTTCTTCATTTTTATGAGACAGGATTGACTGCCCAGGCTGCAGTGCAGTGGTGTGATCTCGGCTCATTGCAGCTTCAACCTCTGGGGCTCAGGTGATCCTCCCACCTCAGCCTCCCAAGTAGCTGGGACTACAGGCATGCACCACACCCAGCTAATTTTTTGTATTTTTAGTAGAGATGAGGTTTGGCTATGTTTCCCAGGCTGGTTTTGAATGCCTGGACTCAAGCAATCTGCCTGCCTCCCAAAGTGCTGGGATTACAAGCGTGAGCCTCATGCCTGGCTCTTCTATATCCTCTAACAACTTTCATTATTTTGCCTTTCACATTTAGGTGTGCAATCCATTTGGAAATATTTTTAGGTATGTTGTGAAGCAGGAGTGTCCCTTTAGTTTTAGTCTCAAATACCTTTTCTTGACTTCTTCAGATTTGTTATGCAAACCGGCTTTTGGATTTTTTTTTTTTTTTTTTTTTTTGAGACAGACTCTCGCTCTGTCACCCAGGCTGGAGTGCAGAGGTGTAGTATTGACTCAGTGCAACCTCCACCTCCCTGGTTCAAGCAATTCCCCTGCCTCAGCCTCTCAAGTAGCTGGGATTACAGGCGCACACCACCAAGTCTTGCTAATTATTTTATATTTTTAGTAGAGATGGGGTGTCACTATGTTGGCTAAACAGATCTCGAACTCCTGACCTCAGGCAATCCACCCACCTGGGCCTCCCAAAGTGCTGGGATTACAGGCGTGAACCACCGCACCTGGGCGCTTTTGGATTTTATATTCCTTCAAGACAGCCTCTTGGAATATTCTCTGGCTCCAATTTCCACAGCCGGTGTGAGTCTGTTCATGAATCTGCCCAGGTTTCTGGGACATCATGCCCAGCCTGGGCCCAGAGCTCTGTGTCCCCTTGTCTGCACGAGGTGGTCGGATTCTTCTGGATAAATCAGGAGCTCCTTGAGGTCTTTCTTTCCCCCGTGACTCCTGAGGACTTACTCTAATTCCTCAGCATAGTAGACACTGGGTAAACAATTGGTGAATAAGTGAATGAATGGATGAATAGTAAATATATGTGAATAAGAATATGCCTTGAAAGTACTTTGAAACACTCAAGTCATATGTATCAATTACTGGCGGCTAAGTGTTTTCAGAAAAGGGTCAGGAAGGAAGAGGCTTCAACTCTGGTGTGAGACATGGCTTCCCTCAGAGAGGGCACCCCATTTACTCCAGGCTTGCATCAGGCAACTGGACTTCACACAAGTCTCTGAGGTGCTGTTGCTTCACCAACCTCTATCTGGAACGCTTTCAGAAACTGAGTTCAAAACTGAGTCTCCTTTTCCTATTGACAAGCTAATCACTGACAGCAGCAGCCTGGAGGCAACATGCATCATCGCCTTGCTGGAAAGGTAGTCGGCTGCACTCAGGCCATGGGTGTCCATTTTTTCTGACTTCCATATGGGCATGACAGTGATGCCCAGAGGCAGGATGCCGGGCTCCTCTAGGCATGTCAGCCGTGAGACTCCCTGTTTCTTTCCAACCCAGGAAACAGGATTGGAATGCAAGTCAGTGAGAGAAGATGTTACAGGGAAAACTCTGAATCTGCTTAATTTTTTTTATTTTTGAGACAGGGTCTCACTCTGTCACCCAGGCTGGAGTGCAGTGGCACAATCTAAACTCATGGCAACCTCCACCTCATGGGCTCAAGCGATCCTCCTGCCTCAGCCTCCCAAGTAGCTGGGACCAGAGGCCTCGCCACCATGCCTAGCTAATTTTTTCTTTTTTTGAGGCAGTCTTGTTCTGTCACACAGGCTGTAGTGCAGTGGTGTAATCTTGGCTCAGCAACCTCCACCTCCCGGTTCATGTGATTCTCCCTCAGCCTCCCAAGTAGCTGGGATTACAGGCAAATTCTGCAATACTCGGCTAATTTTTATATTTTCAGTAGAGATGAGGTTTCACCATGTTGGCCATGCTGGTCTTGAACTCCCGACTTCAAGTGATCCGCCAACCTCGGTCTCACAAATTGCTGGGATTACAGGCATGAGCCACCATGCTGGCTTTAATCCTTCAAACTCTCACTGTCCTTCCCAAGGGCCAGTGACTGTGTGTATATATAAGTCATCTGGGCTCCAAATGAGAAAAGTCAAAGGGGCATGGATGTACAGTACACAGAGTAGGAACAGAGAGGGTCGCTGAACATTTTTATTTCAAATTAGGCACTGGAACGCTGGAGCAGCTTTACCCACTGGGTGGCTTGTGCAGGACCTCAAGCAATCAGAATTTGGTTATCAATAAAGTATTTCCCTGGTTTTGGGAGACACTGAGCTCTCTGAAATTAAGACTGTGTTAAATTATTGTTAAAATCAACAAGTCCCAGACGCTGATCTTTCTTCCCCAGCACATATCACTACCCCTTTTCTTCTTTTCTTTTTGGTTTTCTTGTTTCTGTCTTTTTAATTTCATTATCTCTTTAAAAATATTACTTCAATGCAAGAGCCAATCTAGTATACATCAGGAGGAAAAAGCAGACACAGTACCTGTGGTTTTTCTTTAAGAAAGTCAGGTAGTTGGAATTCTCCCTTATAGACCTGGAAAAACAAAGCAGGCGTGAGTTTAAGGCAACAGGTCCAGTCCCCATCATTGCAGGACATGTGCCATGCCTGACCGTGGCCGGGTTTACTGTTCCACTGCTGGTGAGTTTAGAATGAGAAAGAAGCCTGTCAGTTCAAGAGCAGCCAGTGGGCAGGACTGAGGGAAATCCCCATTCACTGTAATTCCCTCCTGCTCTGTGTTTACCGAGTGCTCACAAATGCGGGCTGGCTAGGAGAGGGCTCAGGGTACCCTAAAAACAAAAGCACCCTGACTGCCAAATCCCAATCACTTTAGCTGAGAGAGGAAGCAAGCCCTAGGCAATCTCTCTCAAGCAACCAACACAGAACTCACGCAGTTTAGGAACAAGCTCTTCCTGGTTCCTTTTGAATTCTCCAAGGATACAACCCTGGATTTAATCCAACTTTACTTTTCTCAATTTACCCAGAATTCTCATGGTGATTTGAATTTGAATATTAAGTGATTCTTAAAATGATATAAACTGTAAATCTCATAAAATCTTATAATTAAAAACCTATGCTTTAATATATAAAAATGTTTCTAATACATGCAATAATTAGGAATCTTTATGATGAATTTGTGATAAATACCATTTATTACATTTAAAAGCCCACTGAATATGTAAGAGTAAATCAATAAAAGATATATAAAACCTTAACACAGAAAACTATAAAACACTATTGAGAGAAATTAAAGACCCACATAAACAGACATACCACTTTCAGGGACAGGAAGATTTAATATAATAAAGATAGCCATTCTCCTCAAAGAATTCCCAATCAAAATTCTAGCATGCTTTTTTTTTTTTTGGAGGGGAGGGAGTAATTTCAACTTGATTGTAAAAGTTATATGGAAATGCACAGGGCCAAGAATTGTCAAGGTAGTTTTAAAAGAATAACAAAGTAGAAGAACTTATTCTACCAGATATCGATACATTACTATTATACAGCTACAATTATCTACATTACATAGCTCTAAATATTAGCTAAGTTAATGATATAGCCATAAGTAAGACAGTAGGGTTTTGGCACAAGGATAGATAAATATATCGATGAAACAGAATGACAGGTCCAGAAACAGCCCCTCAGATGCGGATGCCTGGTTTACGGCAAGGTGGCATTGCAGAACAGTGCAATGAGAATGAATAAATTAAAAAACGTGATCTACGCATATAATGATACACTATACAGTAACAAAAAAATGAACTCTGCTACATTAGCAACAACACAGATGAATCTCAACATAATGATGAGGAGGTGGGGAGCCAGATTCCAAAGAATAATATACTACATCTTCATTTAAAAAATTTAAAGCTACTAAGTAGGTAAAACAAATCAATGATCTTAGAAATCAGGATACTGTTTGCCCTGGGTAGGAAGGAGGTGGTAGTGATTGAGAGAGAGAAGCTGAGAGAGGCTTCCAGGGTGCTGGTAATTTTCTGTCTTGATATCAGTAGTGATTATGAGCATGTGTTCATTTTGTGAACACATCAGTTATTGATAAATGATTGGTGTACTGTATGTGTGATATACTACAACAAAATTCAATAAATGAATTAAGTCAGTGGTTTAATGTTAAAAATTTACTGTTAAAACACACATATATCATTTAAGTACAAAGATGTTTATTTCAACACTGTTTGCAACAGCAAAAAAAAAACTTGGGAACAAGTAATGTCAATGAAGAGTGGAAAAGCAATCCACTAGGAAGAAGTTTGATAACCACCGGAATCGCGATTGTAACAAGAAACTAAGGAAAGTTATTGGAAGGACAGTTACTGGATAGTCCTTCAGAGCACAGAAAATCTCAATGCTGAATCCCAGGTCTAAAAACCTAAAGAAGTTTCTCCTTTTACTGATCCACTTATAAATATAGCTGCATTACTTCGGAGGCTCAGAGAATGAACACACGTTTTTTTCCTGCAATGCCTAAAACTTGGTCTATTTTTTTTTTTGTTCTCCATTACAGTCTAGGAGACCTAAACTGAAGTAGAGACACAAGGCTTATAGATAAGGTATTTCCGTGGAGGTGCATGGCCCTGGAAAGTGAACAGGGTGCAGGATAACAAAACTGCAGCTGCTAGGAGTGTCTCAAAGCTACCATCATCTCCCCCAGTCAATGGGGGCTGGCTTAGCTGCTCCCTAAAGAATCTACATATAAGAATCATTTGTTCAGCTGGGCGCGGTAGCTCATGCCTGTAATCCCAGCATTTTGGGAGGCGAAGGCAGGCAGATCACCTGAGGTCAGGAGTTCGAGACCAGCCTGGCCAACATGGTGAAACCCCATCTCTACTTAAAATACAAAAAATTAGCTGAGCGTGTTGGCAGGCGCCTGTAATCCCAGCTACTCAGGAGGCTGAGGCAGGTGAATCGCTCAAACCTGGGAGGCGGAGGCTGCAGTGAGCTGATCTCAGCATTGCACTCCAGACTGGGCAACAAGAGCGAAACTCCATCTCGAAAAAAAGAATCATTTGTTCTACCCTGACACCACAGCTCGGATGGGTCCAGCTTGCTGAGGTGGGAAGTGTCTAAGCCCTGGGAGCTGTGTATCATGTTAGCACTTGCTTCCATCTACTTTGCCTGCCTATTGTCTGTGGGTCAAGAAGACACCATGCCCAGTGGAGGGGCTGAAGCTACTAGAATGTTTTATTTGTTTCGGGTTGTTTTTTTTTTTTTTTTTTTTTACCAGATTCTCAAGTGTCTTTCCTTCTCCCTCTGTTCAAGAAATGAAGTCCCAGCCCCTACTTTCCAGGCCCCAGGGGCATACACTGCTCAGGCCCACAGTCCACTCTGGTCTGTGCCGTGGCTGCTTTACAGAACCAGTTCAGGTTGGGTCTGCCCCAGTCCCTCTTCTCCTGTCAGTGGGTTGAGGTCTCAAGTGACTTGACTTTGTTGTTGTTGTTGTTGTTGTTGTTGTTGTTTTGAGACAGAGTTTCGCTCTGTCACCCAGGCTGGAGTGCAATGGCGCAATCTTGGCTCACCACAACCTCTGCCTCCCAGGTTCAAGCACTTCTCCTGCCTCAGCTTCCCGAGTAGCTGGGATTACAGGCATGCACCACCACGCCTGGCTACTTTTTTGTATTTTTAATAGAGACAGGGTTTCTCCATGTTGGTCAGGCTGGTCTTGAACTCCTGACCTCAGGTGATCCACCTGCCTCGGCCTCCCAAAGTGCTGCATTACAGGTGTGAGCCACGGCGCCCGGCCAACTTTTCTTATTTTCACACTCTCTCAGACATTCAGACACTGAATCTCCTCTTTGAGCTAGCCTCTTCTGCTAGAATTTATGCAGAACGTTTAACTCAAGCCCAGGTAGTCATACAGGTGTCAGTGGCAGAGCAAGGCTCAGAGGCCGCACCCCAGGGTTCTTCCATTAAACCACACTCATTGCATCCCACATTGCCTTTAGCAAATCTATGGTGAAATCTCTCTTCCTCTTTTTGGCTTGTTATAAAAAGCATAAGGCATAACAGGAAATATGAGTGGGAACATTCAACACTATAAGTACCTTCCTAGTACTGACAGTTCCAGATAGGTAAGGCTTATATGAAGAAGAAAAAGAAAAACCTAGGTATGCGATGTTACTGTAATAAAAAACCAAAAGGGGTCTGGGTAAAATATCAAATAAAGGCTCAAGCAAAAATTCAGTGGGCAGCTGTCTGAAGATTTCCTTCTTTTAGTATCCTCCAGGGAACAAATGCCTCAAAAGTTAGGAACTGTAAAACCGACGAAAATAACATTTTCCACTGACAAAGCAATTTCTACACAGTGCAGAAAACTGACCCACTACATTGCCTATACAAACAGCGGAGCTAGAAATGGAATTTCCTCTGGTTAATGTTTCTGGACATCTGAATATTTTCAGGCACTAAAAGATGGAGGATTCTGCTTGACAGCAATGAGCTAGGTATTCATAATCCAAATGTTTCTACAAACCCTCCCACCTCAAGCACTGAAGAATAAGACAAAACTAAGCTTCTGATTTGAAGGGCAAATTGGAAATTAAAATAATAAAAAAATCACTAAACTTTACTATTTTCTGTGCATCAGGTTGGTATTAAGTAAGTGCCTCCTCATCAATCACATAATCTCCTGAGGAGGTATTATTCTCTTTTAACAGATGAAGCAACTGAGACACAGAGAAATTAAGTAATTCATAGACAGGTAGTGAAATGGGAAGCTTCTGTAGTAGTACTAGATTGGACTTTAATCATTCTAGTTGCTCTGTTTAGACTGTAGTATGGAGTCTATAGCAATAATCCAGAGAAGAGATAATGATGGCTTGGACCAAGGAGATAGAAATAGAGGTGGTAAGAAGGGGAGGATTACAATTTTTTTTTTCTTACTACATCTCGATATCCTAACAGGATGTGAGATGTGAGGGACAAGGAGAATCAAGAATGACTCCAAGGTGTTTTGCCTAAGCAACTACCAACTGGAAACATGGAGTTACCATAGGTTGGTGGGGTTTTTCTTTCAATACTTTAAATATTTCATTCTGTAAGTCTTACAGCAATAAGACAATAGAAAGAAAGGGCATCCAAACTAGAAAGAAAGAAGTCAAATTATCCTTGTTTATAGATAATATAACCTTATATTTGGAAAAACCAAAAGACTCCACCAAAAACTATTAGAACTAATAAATTCAGAAAGTTGAAGAAGACAAAACCAACATACAAAAATCAGTAGCATTTTTATGTGCCAACAGTGAACAATCTGAAAAAGAAGTCAAGAAAGTAATCCCATTTACAATAGCTACGAATAAAATAAAATTCTTCTACTCAGAAATAGAAAAGACAATTCTAAAGTTTACCTGGAACCATGAAAGATCCAGAATAACCAAAGCTATCCTGAGCAAAAAGAATAATACTGGTGGAGTAACATTACCTGAATTCGAATTATACTACAGAGTTATAGTAACCAAAACAGCATGGTACTGGCATAAAAATAGACACACAGATTGATGGAAAAGAACAGATAACCCAGAAACATATCCACACATCTACAGAGAACTCATTCCCAACAAATGTGCCAAGAACATACATTGGGGAAAGAACAGTCTCTTCAATAAATGGTGCTGGGAAAACTGGATATCCATATGTAGTAGAATGAAACTAGATACTTGCTGGACATGGTGGCTCACACCTATAATCCCAGCACTTTAGTAAGTCAAGGCCAGTGGATCACTTGAGGCCAGAAGTTTGAGACCAGCCCGGGCAACATGGTGAAACCTCGTCTCTACTCAAAATACAAAAATTAGCCAGGCATGGTGGCATATACCTGAAATCCCAGCTACTCAGGAGACTGAGGCATTAGAATTACTTGAACCTGGGAGGTGGAGGTTGCAATGAGTTGTGATCACACCACTGTACTCCAGTCTGGGAGACAGAGTGAGACCCTGTCTCAAAAAAAAAAAAAAAAAAAAAAAAGAAAGAAAAAGAAAAGAAAAAGAAAAAAAGAAGAAAGAAAGAAAGAAAGAAACTAGACCCCTATCTCTTGCCATATACAAAAATCAAATCAAAATGAATTAAATACTTAAATCTAAAACCTCAAACTATGAAGCTGCTAAAAGAAAACATTTGGAAAACTCTCCAGGACATTGCACTGAGCAAAGATTTCTTGAGTAATACCCCACAAAGACAGGCACCCAAAGCAAAAATGGACAAATGGGATCATGCCAAGTGTAAAAACTTCTATGCAGCAAAGGATACAATCAACAAAGAGAAGTGACAATCCCCCAAATGGAAGAAAATATTTGCAAACTATCCATTTGACAAGAAACTAATAACCAGAATAGATAAAGAGCTCAAACAAGTCAATAAAAAATCGAATAATACAATAAAAAATGGGCAAAAGATCAGAATAGACATTACTACAAAGTAGACATACAAATGGCAAGCAGGTATATGAAAAGGTACTCAATATTACGTCATGACCATCAGGGAGATGCAAATCAAAACTACAATGAGATATCATCTCATCCCAGTTAAAATGGCTTTTATCCAAAAGACAGGCAATAACGAATGCTGGTGAGGATGTGGAGAAAAGGGAACCCTGGTACACTGTTGGTGGGAATATAAATTAGTACAACCACCATGGAGAACAGTATGGAGGTTCCTCAAAAAACTAAAAATGGAACTACCATATGATCTAGCAATCCCACTACTAGGAATATACCCAAAAGAAGGGAAATCAGTAAATCAAGGAGATATCTGCATTCTCACGTTTGCTGCAGCACTATTCACAATAGCCAAGATTTGGGATCAATCTAAGTGTCCATCAACAGATAAATGGATAAAGGAAATATTATATATATATATATATATATGTACTATTCAGCCATAAAAAAGAATGACCCTGTCATCTGCAACAACATGGATGGAAGTGGGGGTCATTATGTTAAGTAAAATAAGCCAGGTATAGAAAGACAAACTTTACATGTTCTCACTTATTTGTGGGAGCTAAAAATTAAGACAGTTGAACTCATGGAAATAGAGAGTAGAACAATGGTTACCAAAGGCTGGGAAGGGTAGTGGGTAGGTGGGTGGGGGAGGGGATAATTATAGGGTACAAAAATATTATTAGATAGAAGGAATAAAATCTAGTATTTGATAGCACAACACGGTGACTACAGTCAATAATTAACTATTTATTTAAAAACAACTAGAGTATAACTAGATGGTTTGTAATACAAGAAAATGATAAATGCTTGAGGTGACAGATACCTCATTCATCCTGATGTGATTATTACATATTGTATACCCGCATCAAAATATCTCATGTACCCCATAAATATATACACCTACCAGGTAACCACAAAAATAAATTAAAACATAATTAAAAACATAATAAAGATATAATAAATATATTTCACTCCACTCTCCATAGGTGTTTTTTTTCCTCTAGGTTTTTTCAGGATGTTATCTTTGATTTTCTGCAATTTGATTATGATATGCCTAGGGGCCTGGGTACAGACTTTCTTGTATTTATCTTTTTTTTTTTTTTTTTTTTGGAGATGGAGTCTCACTCTTTTTCCCAAGCTGGAGTGCAGTGGTGCCCAGCTCACTGCAACCTCTCCCTCCCAGGTTCAAGCAATTCTCCTGCCTCAGTCTCCTGAGTAGCTGGGATTACAGGCACCTGCCACCAGGCCTAATTTTTCTATTTTTAGTAGAGACAGGGTTTCACCATGTTGGCCAGGCTGGTCTTGAACTCCTGACCTCAAGTGATGTGCCCACCTCGGCCTCCCAAAATGCTGGGATTACAGGTGTGAGCCACCGCACCTGGCATTTGGTATTTATCTTGCTTGTTTTCTTAACTTTCTAAACTGGATTTGTGGTTTGGCATCTGTCTTTAGTTTTGAAAATAGTCATTATTACTTCAAATGGTTCTTCTATTCCTTTCTCTCTTTTCCTCTGTTATTCCCATCGTGTGTACACAATTTTACACACACATATTTTTTTTAATTTTTTAAAAAATTGGCCGGGCGCGGTGGCTCACGCCTGTAATCCCAGTATTTTGGGAGGCCGAGGCGGGCGGATCACAAGGTCAGGAGATCGAGACCATCCCGGCTAACATGCTGAAACCCCGTCCCTACTAAAAAGTATAAAAATTAGCTACTAGGGAGGCTGAGGCAGAAGAATAGCATGAACCCAGGAGGCGGAGCTTGCAGTGAGCCGAGATTGCACCACTGTACTCCAGCCTGGGCGACAGAGTGAGACTATGTCTAAAAAAAAAAAAAAAAAAATTAGAAATGTTGGCTGGGTGAGGTGCCTCACACCTGTAATCCCAGCACTTTGGGAGGCCAAGGCAGGTGGATCACGAGGTCAGGAGTTCAAGACCAGCTTGGCCAAGATGGTGAAACCCCATCTCTACTAAAATTACAAAAATTAGCCAGGTGCAGTGGTAGACACCTGTAATCCCAGCTACTCTGGAGGCTGAGGCAGGAGAATCGCTTGAATCTGGGCAGCAGAGGTTGCAGTGAGCCAAGATCATGCCACTGCACTACAGCTCAGGTGAAAGAGTGAGACTCCATATAAAAAAAACAATTAGAAATGTTTTTTCTATGCTTCATGACCTTACATATCATCCTTGCACAGGGCCATGTTGTGCAATCTTCTTGGTATTGTTCCAATTTTAGTGTTAGGTTCAGCCAAAGCAAGGACTTAAATATATATAATTTTGTAACTGTCCCACAGTTTTTGGATATCCTATTCTTTTCCTTTTATTTTTTGTGGAGTCAACAGGTCTCTCTATGTTGCCCAGGCTGGCCCTCAACTCTTGGTCTCAAGTGATCTTCCCACCTGGGCCTCCTGAAGTGTGGAGATACAGTGTGAGCCACCAGGCCCTGCCATGTTCTGTCATTTATTCTTTTTTCTCTTTGCAGTTTAAGTTTTGGAACTTTCTACTGACATATCTTCAAGCTCATTGAATCTTTCCCAGGTTATCTATTGTCCTTTCCACTCTATCAATAAGTCCAAGGGCATTCTTCATTTCTGTTATAGTATTGCTTATTTCTAGTATTTCTTTTGGGTTCTTTCTTAGAGTTTCTATTGTCTGCTTATGTTACCCACCTTTCTTGCATGTTGTTCACTTTTTCCATTAGAGCCTTTAGTATATTAATCATACTTATTTAAAATTTCCAGTCTGATTATTCCAAAAATCGCTGCCATAAATGAGTCTGGCAATGGTTCTGATTCTTGCTATGCCTCATGCAACTTTGATTTTTGCCTTTTAGCATGTCTTGTAAGTTTTTGTTGAAAGCAGACATGATATACTGGGTATAAGAAACTGCAGTAAAAAGTCCTCTTGTTTGAGGCTTTATGTTTCTCTGGCTAAGAGTTGGGTTGTGTTTACTGTTTTGTGTAGCTGTATAGGTTACATTTCCTTTAGTGTCCTTTTTTAAATCAATTTTTATTTTAGATTCAGGGGTACACGTGCAGGTTACAAGGGTATTTTGTGTGATGCTGACGTCTGGGGTACAACTGATCCTGCTACCCAGGTCGTGAGCATAGTACCCAATAGGCAGCTTTTCAACCCTTTCTCCCCTCCCTCTCTCCCATCTCTTGCAGTACCCAGTGTCTACTGTTCCCATCTTTATGTCCATGAATACCCAATGTCTAGCTCCCACTTATGAGTTCGGAACATGTAGTTTTTGGTTTTTTGTTTCAGCATTAATTCACTTAGGATAATGGCCTCCAGCTGTACCCATGTTGTTACAATCACATCCTTGTTTTTGTATCTATCATTTCTTCGTTTCCCTAAAGACTCCTTATTAAAATAGAATAGGGTCTGAAAATTAGTTCATTTAGCAGTAATCCACTATCATTACACAGGAGACTGATCGGTGTGGTGGTGAGGTGTGTGTGGTGGGGGGAGTGTCTTATAATCACATAATTAGTTCTCAGTCTTTTAGTGAGCCTGTGTGCCTGGGCCATGACTTTCACAAGTGTTTCTCAGGTTCCCTTCTCCCCGATTAGGTAAGACAGGAAGGCTAGAGAGGACTGCAGTTGGGTGTTTCCCTTCTGATACACTTTGGGTATTTTTCCCCTCCAACTCATGCTGAAATGTGATTCCCAGTGTTGAAGGTGGGGCCTAGTGGGAAGTGTTTGGGTCATGGGGCCAGATCCCTCATGAATGGCTTGATGTTGTCCCTGCACTTGTGAGTGAATTCTTACTCTATAACTATAGTTCACGCAAGACCTGGTGCGAGATCTGGTTGTTCAAGAGTCTGGCACCTCCCTCCCCTCTCTCTCTTGCTCTCTCTCTCTCCATGTGCTGTGCCTGTTCCCCTTTGTGTTCCACCATAAGGGAAAGCTTCCTGAGGCCTCACCAGAAGCTAAGCAGATAGATGCTCGTGCCATGCTTCTTGTACAGTCTGCAGAAATGTGAGCCAAATAAACCCCTCTTCTTTATAAATTACCAGTCTCAGGTATTCTTTTTTAGCAATGCAAGATGGACTAACACATCTTCCTCCAGGTCTGTTAGGCTCTGGTAAAGCACATGTCAATTAGGCTTGATTAAACAGTTTACTTTGAGAGCAAACCATTGCTAAGGAGTGCTACGGCTTATTTCAAGATGATGATTTCCCCTTCTCCCTACCTAAAGCTTGAGGAGATTTTTCTCTTTACCCTGAGAATCTGGTGAGGTTTCTGGAGGTAATCTGTGATTCTCAGTATGCACCATTCCCTCCAGTTTTTGGGAGAATGGTTTGCCCTGAAGCCTCAATTTTCTGATTGAAGAGTTGATTTTTCAGTTTTTGCAGCTTCTCTTTGTCCTTGGTGTTCTACAGTTTCATGGTACTGTGGCTTATTTTCCTCACTCAGTGGTATTGGAAACAGATACATGTCCGTCTACTCTTATATTGTCATTTTGATAATATCCTGCTGTTCATTTTCTCTATTCTCTTTTTCTGGAATTCCAGTCAGTTAAACATCAGACAACTTGAATTTTGCTTCTAAGTTTCTTATCTTTTCTCTCTAAGTCATCTCTTGTTTTTTCTTTTTGTTTTACTAAGATATTTTCTCAACTTTATCCAATCACTGATTTTAAATTTCAGCTCTCCTATTTTTAGTTCCCAAGCTTTCTGAATGTTTTAGAAAATAGCAATTTATTCTTGTTCCTTCACCTCACCTCTACAAGAATATTAATTACAGGTCATTTATGATTTCTTTTGCTTATTACATTGTTTTTGTTATCTCCGAGGTACATTTTTCTTTCTTTTGGTCTCTCTTATGTTAGAGATGTTCTGCCAATTTCTGGCAAGTCTTGGCTATGAAGCACTACAAAGTTAAATGGAGTTCTCTATATGAGAGTTGAGTATAATTATGGGTGTGCTTTCTCAGCCAGCCTTTTTGTCAGGATTCTCCAAGTATAATTTTGTAGGTCTAGGCTGAGTGCGGTGGCTCACACCTGGAATCCCAGCACTTTGGGAGGCCGAGGCAGGTGGATCATGAGGTCAGGAGTTCAAGACCAGCCTGACCAAGATGGTGATACCCCATCTCTACCAAAAATACAAAAACATTAGCCAGGCATTTGTGACGGGTGCCTGCAATCCCAGCTACTTGGGAGGCTGAGGCAGAGAATTGCTTGAACCCAGGAGGCGGAGGTTGCAGTGAGCCAAGATCATGCCACTGCACTCCAGCCTGGGCAACAGAGCGAGACTCTGTCTCAAAAAACAAAAATTTTGTAGGTGTTTTATATACCTATGTGTGTATAAAATGTGTGCACATATATATAGAACCATGGTGTTTTGGTTACCATAGCTTTGTGGTATTCAAAGTCAGGCAGTGAGATGTCTCCAACTTTGTTCTTTCTGCTCAGGATAGCTTTAGGTATTCAAGGTCTTTTGTCATTCCACACAAATTTTAGGTTTTTTCTATTTCTGTGAAAAATGTCATTGGTATTTTGATAGAGATTATACTGACTCTGTAGATTACTTTGGGTAATACTGACTTTTGAGACGGAGTCTCACTCTGTCACCCAGGCTGGAGTGCAGTGGCATGATCTCGGCTTGCTGCAACCTCTGCCTCCCAGGTTCAAGTGATTCTCCTGCCTCAGCCTCCTGAGTAGCTGGGATTATAGGCACCCACAACCAGGCCTGGCTAATTTTTCTATTTTTAGTAGAGATGGGGTTTCACTATGTTGGCCAGGCTGGTCTCGAACTCCATAACAATATTAATTCTTCTAATCCATGAGTATGAAGTATCTTTTCATTTTCTGTATGCCCTCTTCAATTTCTGTCATCAGTCTTTTACAGTTTTCATCACAGAGATTCTTCACTTATTTGGTTAAGTTCATTCCTAGGTATTTTATTTTTTTTGTAGCTATGTAAATGGGATTGCTTTTCTGATTTTTTTCAGATTGCTTGCTGTTGATGTATAGAAATGCTACAGATTTTTGTTATGTTGATTTTGTATCATGAAACTTAAGTGAATTTGTTTATCAGTTCTAGCAGTTTTTGGAGGAGTCTTCAGGTTTTTCTAAATACAGGATCATGTTATCTGCAAATAAAGATAATGTGGTTTCTTCCTTTCCAATTTGGGTACCCTTTATTTCTTTCTCTTGCCTAATTGCTTGGGCTAGGACTTCAAGTACTAAGTTGAACAGAAGTGGTTAGAGTGGGCATCCTTGTCTGTTCCTAATCTTAGAGAAAAATTATTCAGCTTTTCACTGTTGAACATGACGTTAGCTGTGGGTTTGACATATATGGTTTGAGATATGTTCCTTCTTTTTTTTTTTCTTTTTTGAGATAAAGTCTCGCTCTATCACCCAGGCTTTGTATTTTTAGTAGAGATGGGGTTTCACCATGTGGGCCAGGCTGGTCTCAAACTCCTGACTTCAAGGGATCCACCCACCTCAGCCTCCCAAATTGCTGGGATTACAGGCATGAGCCACCACACCTCACCGAAGTATGTTCCTTCTATACCGTTTGTTGAGAATTTTTATCAAGAAGGGATGTTGAATTCTACTGAATGCTTTTTGAGCATCTATTGAAATCATCATATGGTTTTTGGTCTTGATTGTATTAATGTACTATGTTTATTGATTTGGGTATGCTGAATCATCCTTGCATCCCTCGGATTTCCACTTGATCATGATGATTTTTTTTTTTTTTTTTTAGGTTGAGGGGTACATGTGCCGGTTTGTTATGTGGGTAAACTGTGTGTCACAGAGGCTTGGTGTACAGATTATTTCATCACTCAGGTAATAAGCATAGTACCGAATAGGTATTTTTTCTGATCCTCTCCTTCCTCCAACCCCCCACCCTCAAGTAAGTCTGTTCTTCCCCTCTTCGTATCCCAGGATGATCTTTTTAATGTATTGTTGAACTTGGTTTGTTAGTATTTTGTTGAGGATTTTTGCATCTGTGTTCATCAGGGATGTTGGCCTGTCATTTTCTTGTTGCATCCTGTCTGGTTTTGGTATCAGGGTAATGCTGCCCTTGTAGAATGAGTTGGGAAGTAATCCCTTCTCTTCCAAAAAAATTTTTGTTTTGAGGAGTTTGAGTAGGATTGGTATTAGTTCTTTAAATGTCTGGCAGAATTTAGCAGTGAAGCAACAGGTCCTGGGCTTTTCTTGGTTGAGAGACTTTTTTTATATGGCTTCAATCTCATTACTCATTATTGGTTTGTTGAGGTCTTTTGTTTCTTCCTGATTCAATCTCGGTAGGTTGTATGTGTCAGAGAATTTACACATTCCTTCTAGGCTTTGCAATTTTTTGGTGTATAGTTGTTCACAGTAGTCTCTAATGATCTTTTTGTATATCGGTGGTATCACTTACAATGTCCCATTTTTCACCTCTGGTTTTGCTTATTTGGGTCTTCTCTCCCCCCGCCCACCACCCCCCAACACTTAGTCTTCTGAAAGGTTTGCCAATTTTGATTACCTATTCAAAAAAACATTTTCATTTCATTGATCTTTGTATTCTTTTAGTCTTGGTTTCATTTACTTCTGCTCTTTTATTATTTCTTTCTATTAACATTGGTTTGTTTTTTAGGTGCCTTTTTTCACGGAGAAAAAAAGAACAAAAAATTGGGGGTTTGTTTGGTTTTGCTTTTCTAGTTCCTTGAGGTGTATCGTTAGGTTATTTGAAGTCTTTTTACTTTTTTGATATAGACGTTTACTGCTATACACTTCCCTCTTAGAACCGCTTTTGCTGTATCCCATAGGTTTTGGCATTTTGTTTCCATTTTCATTTGTCTCAAGAAATTTTAAAATTTACTTTAAAATTTCTTCATTGGTCCATTTGTTGTTTAATTTCCATTAATTTGCACTGTTTCCAATGTTCCTCTGATTATAGATTTCTAGTTTTATTCCACTGTGACAAAATAAATATAATTTCAATTTTAAAAATTTGTTAAAACTTGTTTTGTGACCTAATGTATGATCAATCCTGGAGAATATTCCATGTGCTGTTGAGAAAAATGTGTATTCTGCAACTGTTGGATGGAATGTTCTGTAAATATCTGTTAGGTCCATTTGGTCCAGAGTACAGTTTAATGTCTATGTTTCTTTGTTTCTTTTCTGTCTGGATGATCTGTTCACATTGAAAGTGTGGACGTTCCCTAGTATTACTCTATTGCAGTCTATCTCTCTCTTTAGGTCTATTAATATTTGCTTTATATATTTGGGTGCTCTGGTGTTGGGTGTATATATATTTACCATTGTTATATCCTCTTGCTGTACTGACCCCTTTGTCGTTATATAATGGCCTTGTCTTTTTTTTAACCATCTTGATTTAAGTTTATTTTATGTGATAAAACTATAGGCTCTCTTGCTCTTTTTTGGTTTCCATTTGCATAAATTATCTTTTTCCATACCTTCACTTTCAGTCTGTGCTTATCTTTACAGATGAAGTGAGTTTCTTGTAGCCAGCATATGGATGGGTCTTGTTTTTAAATCCATTCTGCCACTCTTAATTGAAGAATTTAATCCATTTATATTCAAGGTTATTACTGACAGGTAAGGGTTTACTACTGCCATATTGCTCCTTGTTTTTGGTTGCTTTGTAGATTCTTTCTTCCTATTTTCCTCTCTTACTGTCTTCCTCTATGGTAAGTGATTTTCTCTAGCAGCGTGCTTTGATTTTGTGCTATTTATTTTTAGTGTATCTATTATAGGTTTTTGCTTTATGGTTACTGTGAGGCTTACAAAAAAAAATCTTATAATAGGTTATTTTAAACTGATAATCACTTAACTTTGCAAAGAAAAGTAACAAAAACTCTATACTTTAACACCACCATTGCCATTTTGACTTTTTGATGTTTTGATTTAATCTTTTTATTGCTTAAACAATTGTCTGTCTCCTAAATAACCGTTGTAGTTACTGTTTTTAATAGTTTTGTTGGCCGGACATGGTGGCTCAAGCCTGTAATCCCAGCACTTCAGGAGGCCGAGATGGGTGGATCACCTGAGGTCAGGAGTTCGAGACCAGCCTGGCCAACATTGTGAAATCCTGTCTCTACTAAAAATACAAAAATTAGCCAGGTGTGTTGGCACATATCTGTAATCCCAGTTACTCGGAGGCTGAGGCATGAGAATCACTTCAACCCAGGAGGTGCAGGTTGCAGTGAGCTGAGATTGCACCACTGCACTCTCCAGCTTGAGTGACAGAGCGAGGCTCTGTCTTTAAAAAAAAAAAAAAAAAAAAAAATTTGTCTTTTAGTCTTCATACTTAAAATATAAGTGGTTTACTCATCCCATTTGCAGTATTACGATATTCTGAATTTTTCAGAAGTCTTCTTTTACCAGTGAGTTTTCTTTCTTTTGCCGGTGAGTTTAATGCCATTAGATGCTTTCTTTTTACCCATTAGCATCCTTCACTTTCTGACTGAACAGCTCCCTTTAGCATTTTTTGTAAGACAGGTCTGGTGTTGATGAATTCCCTCAACTTTTGTTTGTCTGGAAAAATCTTTATCTTGCCTTTGTGTTTATAAAGGGTAACTTTGCTGGGTACAGTATTCTTGCTTGGCAGTTTTTTTCTTTTCCTTCAGCACTCTAAATATACCATTCCACTCTTTCCTGGCCTACAGGGTTTCTGCTGGGATATCTGCTGAAAGCTCTATTGGGGTATGTTGAATGGGACACATTTCTTTTCTCTTGCTGCCTTGAGTAATCTTTCTTTGTCTTTGATTTTTGTTAACCAGATTGTTATGTGCCATAGGTATCTCTTCTTTGGGTTGATTTTAATTGCCGATCACTGAGCTTCCTGTACCTAGACAGTGTCATCTTTCTCTAGATTTGGGACTTTTTCAGCCATGATTTGCTTAAGTATGCTTTCTACACCCTTTTCTTCCTCATCTTCAGGAATTCCTATTATGCAGAGGTTAGTCTGCTTGATGGTATTCCACAATTCTTGTAGGTCTTCTTTACCCTTTTTTATTCTTGCTCCTCTGAATGGGTAATTTCATATGTTCTGTCCTGAAGCTCACCAATTCTTTTATTTGATTAAGTCTGCTGCTAAAGCTTTCCAATGAGTTATTCCAGTTCAGTTACTGTATTGTTTATAGATAGGATTTCTATTTGTTTTTTTCTTGTTTCTATTTCTTTGTCAAATTTCTCACTACATACATGGATTGCTTTCTAAATTTCATTTAATTTTCTATCTCTATTTTCTTGTGATTCCCTGAACATTTTTTTTTTTTTTTTGAGGCGGAGTCTTGCTCTGTCTCCCAGGCTGGAGTGCAGTGGCACAATCTCAGCTCACTGCAAGCTCCGCCTCCTGGGTTCACACCATTCTCCTGCCTCAGCCTCCCGAGTAGCTGGGACTACAGGTGCCCATCACCAGGCCCTGCTTATTTTTTGTATTTTTAGTAGAAATGGGGTTTCACCGTGTTAGCCAGGATGGTCTCGATCCCCTGACCTCGTGATCTGCCCGCCTCGGCCTCCCAAAGTGCTGGGATTACAGGCGTAAGCCACCATGCCTGGCAGATTCACTGAACTTTTTAAAGAGGCTTATTCTGAATTCTCTGTCTGACATTTCATAGATCTTCAATTCTTCTGAGTCCACTGGTGGAGCTTTGTTGGTTTCTTTTGGTGGTGTCATATTTCCCTAAGTTTTCATAATCATTGCTTGTTTATGTTGATGCTTGCACATTTGAGGACACAGCCATTTCTTCTAGGTTTTGCAGGTGTTCTTTGGTGATTTTGGGCCTTTACTTAGTATGAGAGCTTAAGTACTGGCCTATTGTTTCTTCCCATTCTGGGGAAGACTTACAGTGAGCATCAGAACTGAAACACTGCACTAAAACTAAACTAACTTGCCCTACCATTCAAAACATTGCACTAAAACAGAACTAACTTGCCCTGCCGTTCGAAACATTGCACTAAAACTAAACTAACTTGCCCTGACATTGTTTCACAGACAGGAAGACTTATAGTGACCACCGAAAGGTAAACATTGTTCTGCAACTATATTGCTATCCTGTCATCATTTCCCAGTCTGTGAAAGTCTTAAGTGCTTAAGTGTACACTGGAAGTCAATCCCAACTTTTTTTTTTTTTTTTTTTTTTTTTTGAGACACAGTTTTGCTCTGTTGCCCAGGCTGGCGTTCAGTGGCGCGATCTTGGCTCACTGTAACCTCTGTCTCCCAGGCTCATGCGACTCTTTGCTTCAGCCTCTGAAGTAGCTGGGATTACAGGCACGTACCACCACATGCAGCTAACTTTTGTTTTTGTGGTAGAAGTGGGATTTTGCTATGTTGCCCAGGCTGGTCTTGAACTCCTGGGCTCAAATGATCCACCCAACTTGGCCTCCCAAAGTGGGATTACAGAAATGAGCTGCCACGCCCAGCTTAATCCCAATCTTATAGCTGTTTCTGGGCCACGGGAAGGTTCCATGTGAGCACTAAGTTTTGTGGAAAATCCGACCAGGGATTCAGGCCTTCCCACTGATTACACCCCAGTGGCACTAAGACACTGGCCAGCCTTGTCAATAGGGTGTCTCGGCTAATTAGAGTACAGAGTAGCTGCAAGATCCATATACTAGTTGCTACAATCAGTGCCCTGCTCTTTGTCCCCAATTTACCCCAGATAGTTCAGCTCTCCTGGCTCTCCCTGATGGGACGGGAGTGGGCTCCCTGGGAAGATTCCCAGACCAGTGAGGAGACTGAATACCCACCTCCAATTCCTTCCTCTCACCTTGGAAACTGCAGGGCTAGGAAAATTCTCCCTGAGTGGTGTTATGGCAGCTTGGGGGGAAGGGGTGGCACAGTCTGAAATGACCACTTATTTTACAAAAAATTTTGTCGGCCCAGGAGGTTTCTCCACTTCTTCCCCAAGTTCTGGTGAACTCAGGTTGGTATTCTTGTCTTTGAATACTTTTTTTTTTTTTTTTTTTTTTTTGAGATGGAGTCTCGCTCTTTCGCCCAGGCTGGAGTGCAGTGGCATGATCTTGGCTCACTGCAACCTCCACCTCCCGAGTTCAAGCAATTCTCCTGTCTCAGCCTCCTGAGTAGCTGGGATTACAGGCACCCACCACCACGCCCAGCTAATGTTTGTATTTTTAGTAGAGACGGCGTTTCACCATGTTGGCCAGGCTGGTCTCGAACTCCTGACCTCAAGTGATCCACACGTTTCGGCCTCCCAACATGCTGGGATTACAGGAGTGAGCCACCGCGCCCAGCCTGAATAATTTCTAGTTGCATTTTTGTGGGAAGAGTGATGCCAGGTATCTTTTATTCCACTATCTTGCTGACATCACACTCTCCCCCTAGTGTCTTTATTTTCTCTAGTTTTCTTCCTCCCTAAGGGAATCTATCTCTTCTGCAGAGGGGGAGGTGGGGTATAGAGATAAGGATCTGGAAGTCTAACTGTTCCTACACAGACTGTCAACCTCCCTATTTTTAGTATCAGACTTCATCCGTTTCCCCTAATTTGTAATACTTGATGTTTCTAATTCCCAAACATTCGTAGGGTTCAGGGTGAACTGGCTTGCTTCTTGTCCCTTTGCTTTTTTGTATCCCTGTTTTTCAGGCACTTACATTAAGTTACCTTCCAAATGGCTCAGTCCCTTACCATTTTTACATTAGCTTTCCATATTCGTATATTATGTTTTGAGAGTGACAAATGAGTTTAGGGTTGCTAGTTTGGCGGCCTCTGAAAAGTTGGACATGAAAGACATGTACTAAAGTTAGAGGATCCAGTAGTACTAGTTTTAAGGAAACATGTTATTAGGGTGCACATACAGTATATACATTCTCTGAGGTCCAGGGGACTTGTGGCTGGAGGCTGCAAGGGTTTGCCAAGGCTGGAAACCATCACTTATGGGAATGCAAAGCTAACAAATACACTACTATTAGAAAACAAATTCTATGTTGTGCAAGGGAAAAAAGGAGGCACGTAATTCTCATAATCTTTAACTTTACTGTTAATTATTCACAAGAGACTGGAGCTGGGAAAAAAAGACTAAAGATTTTTTAACCTTCCCAGTTCTAATGTTCTATGATTCTGAAGCAAGTTTCTCAAAGCCTGAGTGACACAGAGATTGCTTTCTTAGTTCCACCTGTGGCATCTCTAGCAGGCCTTCTGGGTCTTTTGTCTAACAACCTAACGCACTTTCTCGATCTTCCACAGTACACACACTACATAAGACCTAAAAGAAATGCATATAAAAATGTGAGCTCTATATACAGTATTTAACACTGCTTTATAGCTTTTACTTGTGGCAGTGGTGGTATGTTTCCATACAAGAGGCTTTGGCTGTCAACAGACACCATTACAAAGAAAATAATTCAAATATAAAAGTAAATTGTATTTGCTGCTTTGGGTTTGTAGACGGAAATCAGGGTCAAGTTTTTGGAGTGAGGTATAATTAATTCCACTATAAGAACAGCCTTCAACTGTGGGATTACATAGAATACAGGGATAGAGAAGAAAAGAGAGTTTGCCTAAATTGCTTGTGAAGTTTCAAAAACCTAAGAGATTCTGAGCATTGGCTAAAGTGAGCAATATGTCATGTTTGCCATCTGTCCTCAGGCCACTCTTAGCTTTCTTACCCTTACTAAGCCCAATGCCACTTCATCTGTCACCACGGCCTCCCCTATACAGTCATCTCTTGGTATCCACAGGGGATTGTTTCCAGGATCCCCTGTGAATAACAACATCCACAGGTGCTCAAGTGCCTTATATAAAATGGTGTAGTATTTGCACGTAACATACACATATCCTCCTGTATACTTTAAATCATCTCTAGACTACTTATAACACCTAATACAATGCAAATGCTATGTAAATAGTTATCCTGTATTGTTTAGGAAATAATGACAAAGTCTGTCACGTTCAGTACAGATGTAAGCATCATTTCCCCCCCACATATTTTCAGTCCATGGTTAGTTGAATCTATGGATGTGGAAACCACAGATACAAAGGGCTGACTATAGTAACAATTCATAATTAAGATGTAAACAGGCCAGGCATGTTGGCTCATGCCTGTAATCCTAGCACTTTGGGAGGCCGAAGCGGGTGGATCACCTGAGGTCAGGAGTTCAAGACCAGCCTGGCCAACCAATATGGTGAAACCCCATCTCTATTAAAAATACAAAAAATTAGCTGGGCTTGGTGGCGGGCGCCTGTAATCCCAGCTACTCGGGAGGCTGAGGCAGGAGAATCGCTTGAACTCAGGAGACGGACGTTGCAGTGAGCTGAGATTGTGCCATTGCACTCCAGCCTAAGCAACACAAACGAGACTCCCATCTCAAAAAAAAAAAAAAGATGTAAACAAAAGTCTCAGTGCAACTTAAAATAAATGTCATTAACATTACTTGTAGACCACAGATCCAATTCTCTATAGCAGTAGTCCCCAACTTTGGGGCCGGTTTTGTGAAAAACAATCTTTCCATGGACCAGCAGAGGGGATGGTTTCCGGATGATTCAAGCACATTACGTTTACTGTGCACTTTATTTCTGTTATTATTACATCATAATATATAGTGAAATTATTACACAACTCACTATATTGCAGAATCAGTAGAAGCCCTGAGCTTGTTTTCCTGCAACTAGAGGGTCTCATCTGGGGGTGATCGGAGACAGTGAAAGATCATCAGGCATTAGAGTCTCGTAAGGGAAGAACAACCGAGATGCCTCACATGCACAGTTCACAAAAGTGTTCGTGCTCCTATGAGAATCTAATGCCATTTGTTTTAATACAAAAATCACAATTACTTTTGCAGCAACTTACTAGATACAGTAAACGGGAAGGCAATGGGCAAGTACTGATAACTAAGAGGTAACAAATGAAACAAAGAAAGAAACAGAAATTATAAAAGGCAGACAGAAGCCTTAAGTTTTTAGTAAAGAGATGAACAGTTCTATACCCTACATAAGGAGAAGACAGACACCTTCTCTTTGTAACACACAATTGCTAATTTTCTTTTGATGAAATAAAATTTCAAATAATGATCAGTAATTTATTTTAAAAGGCAAGAAATATGTGATCAAATGCAGAAGTGATTCTACTCCAAATTATTAAGATTTGGTCCCTTCATGGTAAAAATCTATCCAGAAACTTAGCTTTTAAGAATGATTCACTTCCCAAGGGTTTCAGATAGCCAAGGTTTTACAAGTTATAGGAAAAATCGTCAGAAATGTTATTAAGCCAATTCTGTACTTGGATTAATCTTATGAAGAACATGACCTTGTTTAACCCTCTTCAAGTGTGGGACAGATCTAGTGACTGGCTTCTAACAACCAGAATTTGGCAAAAGTGATGGGATGTTACTTCTGAGATTAAGTTACAAAAAGTCTGTTATCTTTTGTCTTGAGCACTCTATCTTGCTCTCTTGCTTGGTTGCTTGCTCTGAGGTAGGCCAGCTGCATGTTGTCAACTGCCGTAGACAGAGGCTCATGTGGCAAATAACTGGCATCTCCAGCCAACAGCCAGTGAAAACCTGAGGCCCGCCAACAGTCACATGAGAGAGCTTGAAGGCAGATCCTCTCCCAGCTGAGCCTTGGATGACTGCAGCCCAGCTGACAGCTTGACTGCAACTTCATGAAAGATCCTGAGCTAGAAGCATCTAGGTAGCTTTGCCTGGATTCCTGAACCACAGAACCTATGAGACAACACATGTTTGTTGATTTAAGCCATTAATACGTTTTAGAATAATTTGTTATGCTTCATATATAAATCATACAGATTTTGGTATCAGGAGTAAAGTTCCATTGTCACACATAACCAAAAATGTGGGAGGAATATTAGAACTGGGAAATAGGTTCTAATAATAGGGCCCAGTTCTAATACTTTAAGGCCTTTCAGGAGAGGAGCGGTAAAGCCTAAATTGCCAGGAATTGATAGTTGGTAGATTTTAGATTGTTAGAAGGTGGACTGTGAGTTTTAAGGAATGTGAGGAACATCTGAGTAGAAACTGGAGGCAAGGGATCTCTGTTAGGTAGTTGTGGAAAGTTTAGCAACCCAATTTTACAGTGATGTGGAAGGTAGAAAATGTGCCGAATGAATTAAATGGTCTAGCTAAAAAGATTTCCAAGCAAAGTTAACTGCCAGGTTTCTTCTTGGTGTTTACAATAAGATGTAAGAGGACAGAGAAATTGAGGGAAAGATGGTTTAAAAGGAGCCAGGACACAATGGTTTTGAAAGTGGATGTGAAAATTCTTAGCCTCACCATCTTCAACACTAGCAGTGTGGCAAGCTCACATTTCCTACACTTATTCTGCTTCCCATCTTCAGAGCCCCTTCTCTACCTTCAACTCCCTTGCCTCTCCTTTATGAGGACCCTGGTGATTACTGAGAGGCCCACCAGATAATCGGTAATCTCCTCATCTAAAATTCCTTAATTCCATCTGTAAAGTTCCTTTTGCCAGATAAGGTAACATATTCACAGACCCCAGGGATTAGGAAATGGCCATCTGGGTTGATTTGTTTTTCCAACTTTTATTTAGATTCAGGGGGTACATGTGCAGGTTTGTTACAGGGGTATAGTGTGTGATGCTGAAGTTTGGGATATGATTGAACCTGTCACCCAGGTAGTGAGCACAGTACCCAATAGGTAGTTTTTCAACTCTTATTTTTCCTTCCCTCTTCTGCCCTCTTGTATTCCCAGTGTCTACTGTCCCCATCTTTATGTCCATTTGTACCCAGTGTTTACCTCTCACTTACAAGTGAGAACATGAGGTACTTGGTTTTCTGTTTCTGCATTAATTCACTTAGGATAATGGCCTCAAGCTCTATCCAAACTGCTGCAAAGAACATGATTTCGCTCTTTGTTATGGCTGTGCAATATTTCATGGTGTATATGTACACGTTTTCTTTATCTAATGGAAGTGGACATCTTTATGGAGCCATCATTCAGTCTACTACTTGCAAGCAATAGACAACTAATGCATTATATTTAGAATTTCTGCAGTTTATAAACAGGAACATAGGGATGAACAAAGTGCCATATACTGGAGAAACGCCAGTCATATAGCCCTCACAAACAAAAACCTCATACACGTCTTCAAATTTTAATAATCAGTTGTCGAGGAAAATGCTTTTATTCTTAGGGATATGTGCTGAGGAAGCATAATATCTGCAACTTTCAACTAATACCAATAAAAAAAAAGCCATGTGAGTATACATATGCACAGAGAAGATAAAGCAAATATGGCAAAATTTTAACAATAATTCTCTGTTAGGGTATATAGGTATTTATGGTACTATTCTTTCCAGGTTTCTCTATAAAAAATTGGAAAAAATCAGGAAGATAGTTTCAACACAACAAATATATTAACCATGCAAAGCTCACTGTAGTAGATTATAAGGAATATGTCATTTGTGGGCCAGGAGAAGTGGCTCACACCTATAATCCCAGAATTTCAGGATTCCTGCCTGAGGCAGATTGCTTGAGTTCCAGGAGTTCGAGAACAGCCTGGACAACATGGAGAAGCCTCGTCTCTATAAAAAAATACAAGTATTAGCCGGGCGTGGTTGTGCACACCTGTAATCCCAGCTACTTAGGAGGCTGAGGCAGGAGAATTGCTTGAGCCGGTGGGGTTGAGGCTGCAGTGAGCTGTGATTATGCCACTGCACTCCAGCCTGGGTGACAGAATGAGACCCTGTCTCAAAAAAAAATAAATAAATAAAAATATATATAGAGAGAGAGAGAGAGAGAAAGAGAGAGAGAGAGGGGGAGAGAGAGAGTGAGAAAGAGAGAGGGGGAGAGAGAGAGTGAGAAAGAGAGAGAGAGAGGCTGGGATCCCAGCACTTTGGGAGGCCAAGACAGGCAGATCACTTGATGCCAGGAGTTCAAGACCAGCCTGGTCAACATGGCGAAACCTGGTCTCTACTAAAAATACAAAAATTAGCCAGGCGTTGTGGCGTGTGCCTATAGTCCCAACTTCTCAGGAGGTTTAGGCAAGAGAATTGCTTGAACCCAGGAGGCAGAGGTTGCAGTGAGCCAAGATCATGCCACTGCACTCCAGCCTGGGCGACAGAGTGAGGCTGTCTCAAAAAAAACAAAAAAAAACTATTTCATTTGTGAATGGGCTAAAACTGAGAAACTCAGAGGTTACCAACCTATTCTGTAACAAAGGCCAGGGTAAATATTTTAGGTTGTATGAACCACAGTCTCTGTTCCAACTACTCAGCTCTACTGCTGCAGGGCAAATGCAGCCACACAAAACATATAAATGATTGAGCATAGTATGTTCTAATAAAACTTTATTTACCAAAATGTATGATAGGGCCAGGCGCGGTGGCTCACGTCTGTAATCCCAGCACTTTGGGAGGCTGGGGCGAGAAAATTGCCTGAGCTCAGGAGTTTGAGACCAGCCTGGGCAACATGGTAAAACCCCATCTCTACTAAAAATACAAAAATTAGCTGGGCATGGTGGTGCACACCTATAATCCCAGCTACTCAGGAGGCTGAGGCAGGAGAATTGCTTGAACCTGGGAGACAGAGGTTGCAGTGAGCTGAGATCGCACCAATGCACTCCAGCCTGGGTAACAGAGCAAGACTCTGTCTCAAAAAAAAGAAAAAAAAAACGAAAGAAAAAAAGAAAGAAAAAAAAACACACCAAAAACACAACAAAGAAACAAACAAAATATATGATAGGCCAGATTTGGCCTGCAGGCTGTGATTTGCTAACCTCTGATTTAACTAAAATCAGTTTTTAAAAAATAGATCTTTAGACCATCTCCAGAAATATGTACCAATGACTAAACTATGTGCTTAACACAACATTATGCATTACGGACTCTAAATTCTTGCTTTTTCTCATAGTTTTCTTCAACGTACATACACACACACACACACGCACTTTTTTTTTTTTTTAAGACAGGGTCTTTCTCTGTCACACAGGCTGGAGTACAGTAGCACAATCACGGCTCACTGCAGCTTTGACCTCCCAGACTCAAGGGATCCTCCCACCTCAGCCTCCTGAGTAGCTAGGACTATGGGCACCTGCCACCACACCTAGCTAATTTTTGTATTTTTTATAGAGTCAGGGTTTTGCCATTTTGCCCAGCCTGGTCTCAAACTCCTGGGTTCAAGTGATCCACCCACCTTGGCCTCCCAAAGTGCTAGGATTACAGGCGTGAACCACTGCACCCAGCTGTACATATACATTTTTTAACTCTAAAGGTTAAAAGACTAGTCTTACAACCAGGGGTTCTGAATTCAGATTTACTGTGAACTAAATATAATTTATCCCTCTCCTTTCTTTCTGTAAACTCATTGTAAACTCTAATATAATCCTTCCTTCCAATTATAGTCCAGAGCACAGAATTAATCAGAAGCCTTAGTTTCTGACAAACTTTCATCATTGGTTTATGCCTGGCCTGCTGTTATTTATTTAGTAATATAATTTATTATTTTTAAATAATGCAATAAACATTCCCCTTTGAAGAATTATGACTTGATAGTTTCACATGCAGAGAAAACAAATAACTCCAGCCAGATATGATTACACAAAAAGGAATCTGGAGTTTGAAATCCCCCTGGGCTCCTGTGGTCCACCAGATGCTCATTATCTCTAAAACACAAATACTGTAAAACAGCTGATAACATTCATGTTTACATATTTTCATTTGTTTCAAAATATTTTGGCAGCTTTGCAAATCTCGGACTCAGTTCTAGGAAAGTTCAACAGTCTTGTGCTGCCTAGAAACAAATGAATAAATGTTGTCAATACTTATATCAAGAAGAAAAAAATTAGTCAGTCTAGAAGCATGATATTCTTTCTATTCCAACAGTAGATAGAATTTAGGAAGAATTCTATTTCTTTTAAGTAAAGGAAATGGTTCAGTGTATCAACTTTCAATGAAGTTGGACAAGATGGATTGGAATGTGAATTGAGTTGGGAATGTGTCGTGACTGTGAAATAGGAACCTCTTACTCTTACAGAAAGTAGTACAGAGGAAATTTAGCATTAAGGCATTGATTTCCTGGTGGGGGGAAGTTTAGTGTGCAGAATGATTAGGAAATCATATTATTTGACCACAGGACATTTATCAGGCAGGAATGCTATTATTTCTGTTCAAAGGAAATAGTCCCAAATCAAGTTTTCAGAGACACTGAACGACAGTTAATATATACAAGTAAAGTCAACAGTAATTTCATCAATTTCCTTTCACTGGAGTCCTTTTCCCCTCTTTTCTCAAACTGGGGAACTTTACTTATCCTTTAAACATGAGAATACAGTAGCGCCATCTCTGAGCTCACAGGGCATTCTGAATGCCCTGTTCTTACGGCAGTTATACTGAATTACCATTAATTGTAAATCTATCTTCTTCACTGGACTTAAGGAGACAGGTAGAGTCTTAATCATCTTTATATTCTAGATGGAGGAACAAACAGACATGTGGATCAACGAAGAATAAAAGCATAAGATCCTTTCATAGTCATCTCCATTTTTACAGTTGATAGACTCACAGAAGTTTCTGAAACCAATTTACAGCATAGATTGAACATAAAAAGACAGAAAAAGTGACTCTGTTGGAGCCTCCCTGATTGCAACCTGCTGGATACAACATTATAAAATACTGGCATTCATTCTATCATTCTATTCAATTCTTGCGAGAAGAAAATTAAAGAAGTTTTACTTTTTAAAAAAATTAAAGGCCAGGCATGGTGGCTCATGCCTGTAACCCCAGCAATTTGGGAGGCCAAGGCGGGCAGATCACGAGCTCAGGAGTTCGAGACCAGCCTGGCCAACATGGTGAAACCCTGTCTCTACTAAAAATACAAAAATTAGCCAGGCATGGAGGCAGGTGCCTGTAATCCCAGCTACTTGGGAGGCTTAGGCAGGAGAATCATTTGAATCCGGGAGGCAGAGGTTGCGGTAAGCTGAGATAATGCCACTGCACTCCAGCCTGGGTGACAAAGCAAGACTCCATCTTAAAAAAATAAAATAAAATAAAAACACTGTATAGGCAGCTGGGCACAGTGGCACATGCCTGTAGTCCCAGCTACTTAGGAGGGTGAGGTGGGAGAATCACTTGAGGCCAGGAGTTCGAGACCAGCCTAGGCAACATTGGGAAACCCTGTCTTGGGGGGGAGGGGGGAAACTTAAAAAAATTGTTAAAAACCATTGTATAGTATTCTCTTTTGCTTAATTACACTTTAAAATGTTCATGAGGGAACAACGAAAAAATCCAGGCATGAAAAAAAAAGAAAAGAAAAATGGTAGTGATATGGTTAGGCTTTGTGTCCCCATCCAAATCTCATCTTGAATTATAATCCCCATAATCCCCACGTGTCAAGGGAGAGACCAGGTGGAAGTCACTGAATCACGGCAGAGGTTCCCCCATGCTGTCCTCGTGATAGTGAGTGAGTTCTCACGAGATACGATGGTTTTATATGGGGCTCTTCATCCTTCACTTAGCACTTCTCCTTTGTGACTTGTGAAGAAAGTGCCTTGCTTCCTCTTGACCTTCTACCATGATTTTAAGTTTCCTGAGGACTCCCTAGCCATGCTGAACTATGAGTCAATTAAACCTCTTTCCTTTATAAATTACCCCGTCTTGGGCAGTTCTTTATAGCAGTATGAAAACGGACTAATACAGGTAGAAAACCTAAGAAGTTCTCTCTTGCCACCAACATCAAGACTTTGATATAAGAAAGAACAGAATACATTTTCAAAACCAGTAATTTTAATCTTGTTTTTTTTGCCTGGAAGAACATTCTATGTAAACCACATTTCAGATATGAATGTTTTGTCTTGTTTTTTTTGTTTTTTTTTGTTTTTTTTTGAGACAGAGTCTTACTCTGTCACCCAGGCTGGAGTGCAGTGGCACAGTCTTGGATCACTGCAAAACCTCTGCCTCCCGAGTTCAAGCAATTCTCCTTCCTCAGCCTCCCGAGTAGCTGGGATTACAGGAACCCACCACCAGGTTTGGCTAATTTTTAGTAGAGACAAAGTTTCACCATGTTAGCCAGGCTGGTCTTGAACTCCTGACCTCAGGTGATCCAGCTGCCTCAGCCTCCCAAAGTGCTGGGATTACAGGTGTGAGCCACTGCACCCAGCCGAAAATGGCTATCATTGCACCAGCATTTAAAAGCTGAAATCTAGATATCTTTTTTTTCCCATTTTAAGTAGATTTTAATAAAAGTATATATGTAAAAAGTTTATACGTAAAGGAAAATGTGCAAACCACAGCTAAACAGCTCAATCAAATTCTATGGAGTAAACACAGATTGAGAAATAGAAGATGACCCAGTGGCCTTCCTTGTCCCTCCTTCTAGTCATAATGTATCCTTTCCTCCAATAAGAGTAACTCTGAACTTTACAGGAATGAAATCATACCCCACCCCTGATAACCTCCATTCTACTTTCTATCTCTATGAATTGACCTATTCTATGTACCCCATAAGTCAAATTATACAACATTTGTCCTTTTGTGTCTGGCTTATTTCACCCAGCACAGTGTCTTGAAGTTTCATCCTTATTGTAGCATGTATCAGAATTTCATTCCTTTTTAAGGCTGAATAATATTCCTTTGTGATCTATTGATCCATCTTTACCACATTTTGTTTACCCATTCATCTGTAGATGGACATTTAGGTTGTTTCCACCTTCTGACTGTTGTGAATAGTGCTGCTATGAACACTGGTGCACAAATATCTGTATCCCTGCTTTGACCTCTTTTGTATATATACACAGAAGTGGAATTGCTGGATCAAATGGTAATTCTATAATTTTTTGAGGAACTACCATACTATTTCCCATGTATTCTTTATTATAAGCATCCCGGTGGGTGTGAAGTAGTATCTGATTATAGTTTCAATTCACCACAAATTGGGTGATTCAAGAGGAACCAACTCTGGCTGACTTAAACTACTAATTGGGTGATGTAAATTTTTATTATTTGACTTGCAAGAATTCTTTATATAATCTGGATACCAATCTCTAGATAGCATCTGTGGGTTGTCTTTTCACTTTCTTCATAACATTTATAATACAAAAGTTTTTAGTTTCGATGCAGCCCAATTTGGATTTATCTCAGGAATGCTAGGGTGGTTCAATGTAAGATAATCATCCAGTGTAATACATAATAATAAAATATAAAGAAAAACACATCATCTCAATACACACAGAAAAAAACACTGGGCAAAACTCAACATCACTTCATAACAAAACACTTAGTAAACTAAGAACAGAAGAAAGCTTCTTTAACATGATAAAGGACGTTTATTTAAAAATCCACAGCGGCCAGGCAGGGTGGCTCCCGCCTGTAATCCCAGCACTTTGGAAGGCTGATACGGGTTGACTGCCTGAGCTCAGGAGTCCGAGACCAGCCTGGTCTGGATAGATGGCCCAATTAAAGAATCAAAATAAAGTTAAAGAAATCAACTCTAAAGAAACACAATTTTGCAAGTCATGTATCTGCTATGGGGTTAATATTCAGAATTACGTAAAGAACTTCTACAATTCACAGCAAAAAATCAAAAAATCCAATTAAAAATGAACAAAGTATTTCTCCCCAAAGATGATACATAAATAGACAACAAGCATATGAAAAGATGCTCAACATCACTAATCATCAAAGAAATGCAAATCAAAACCATAATGAGTTACCATTCATATCCATTAGAATGGCTACTATTTAAAAAAATAAATAAATAACAAGTGTTGGTGAGCTGTGGAAAACTGGAACCTTTGTGCACCACTGGAACCTTTGTGCACTACTGGAAGGGATGTAAAATAGTGCAGCTGCTATGGAGTAACAGTACGGCAGCTTCCTGAAAAAATAAAAAATAGAACTCCCATATAATTCAGCAATTCCACTTCTGAGTATACACAAAATAACTGCAAGCAAGAACTCAAAGAGATATCTGCACATCATGTTCACTGCAGCACTATTCACAATAGCCAAGAAGTGGAAGCAACCCAAATTGATCAACAGACAAATGGATCAACAAAATGTGGTACAGACATACAATGAAATACTATGCAGCCTTAAAAAGGAAGTCCTGTCACATCCTGTAACATGGATGAAACTTGAGGACATTATGCTAACTCAAACAAGCCAGTCACAAAGAGACAAATACTATTTGATGCCACATGAGGTACTTAAATCAAGACAAAAGTAAAATAGGGACCGCCAGGAGCAGCAAGGAGGGGAGTGGGGAGAAGAAGAATGGAGAGTTATTGTTTAATGAGTACAAAGTTTTCCGTTTTTCAAGATAAAAAGTTTCTGAATCTGTTTTACAACACTGTAAATATGTTTAACACTACTGAGATGTACAGTTATAAATCTTTAAGAGAGTATTTTATGTCATGTGTTTCTTACCACAATGAAAAGAAATCAATTCCAGGCAGGTTACAGATCTAAAAGAGAAAGGTAAAGCAATAAACTTTTCATTAGATAACATAGGAGGATATATCCAAGGACTTGAATTGGAAAAAAGATTTATTAAATGGTATGCCAAAAGCACTAAAGAAAAAGATCACGAAATTAGACATTAAAATTAACTTCTATTTTTCAAAAGACAGCCTTAAGAGAGAGAAAAGGCAAGGCAGATAGATGGGAGAAGTTATTTGAAACACACATGAAGTGTACATATCAAAACATGTAAATAATTCCTAAAAATCAATGAGAAAAAAGCAAATGATTCAAAAGAAAACCAGGCAAAGAACCTGAACTGGCACTTCACAACATAGGCTACCGGTCAATGACATACGAAAAGGTGCTCAGTCTCAGTTACTAAGGAAATAAAAATGTAAACCAAAATGAGATATCAATAGACACAAGGAAGAAAATTACAATTTTAGAAGATTAAACTGTACAAGGTATTGGCAAAGTAGAAGAACTGAAGTTCTTACACATCTGCTGGTTAGAGAGTAAACAGGTATAATCACTTTGAAAAACTCTTTGGCACTATCTCTCAATTTGCACCTACAGATATCCTTTGACCCATCCTTTTCAATCTCTGCTGGAAAAGTTTATTAACTCAGCAGGCCTGGTTGCACATTCCCAAGACAGGCCTGTTTTCAGGACTGGCTATTGGCTGCCTCCTATCATAGAATCTTATGTCTGATAAGAAATGTTTCATGTGTCTGAGGCCTTGGGCCATGCTGTACTGGTTTAACCAGATAGTTTATGCTAACAATGTGATTTATGGTTGACACCTGCTTTTTCTCTGGGGATCTGGAGCCTGACCCTGAAGTCAGTTGTGCAGGTAATACCAAATGCCTATGTCATGACTGACCCCTAATAAAAACTCTGGACACAAAAGCTCAGGTGAGCTTCCTTGATTGGAAACATTTTGTGTGTGTTGTCACACATGTTGCTGGGGAAATGAAACATGTCCTGTCTGACTCCACTGAGAGGGCACACTGGAAAGTGAGCAGCTGGTTCCTTCCAGACTTCGCCCATGTGCCTTTTCCCTTTCTTGACTTTTACTTCATATCCTTTTGCTGTAATCAACTATAATCATAATCATAACTTCTGATTACTATGAGTGGTCTTGGGAACTCCCAATATAACTCCCAGGCATACTCCCAACAAAAATGCATTATTCATGTTCACCAAATGATATGTACAAAGATACTGTGTATCAACATTAAAACAGAGTCAAACTAGAAAAAAGGTCCAAATAGTTATGTAATTATAGCATAATATTAAATAACAAAAATGAACAAGGCCAGGCACAGTGGCTCACAACTGTAATCCCAGCACTTTGGGAGGCTGAGGCAGGCAGATCACCTGAGGTCAGGAGTTCGAGACCAGCCTGACCAACATGGTGAAGCCCCATCTCTACTAAAAATGCAAAATTAGCCGGGCGTGGTGGCACATGTCTGTAATACCAGCTACTCGGGAGGCTGAGGCAGGAGAATCGCTTGAACCTGGGAGGCGGAGGTTGTGGTGAGACGAGATCACTCCATTGCACTCCAGCCTGGGCAACAAGAGTGAAATTCCATCACACACACAAAAAAACTATGACTACATGCAAAAACATGAATCTTACAGAATGTTAAAAAGAAAGAAACCAGGCTGGGCGCGGTGGCTCACGCCTGTAATCCCAGCACTTTGGGAGGCCGAGGCGGGCGGATCACGAGGTCAGGAGATCGAGACCATCCTGGCTAACATGGTGAAACCCCGCCTCTACTAAAAATACAAAAAACTAGCCAGGCATGGTGGCGGGCGCCTGTAGTCCCAGCAACTCGGGAGGCTGAGGCAGGAGAATGGAGTGAACCCGGGAGGCGGAGCTTGCAGTAAGCCGAGATTGTGCCACTGCACTCCAGCCTGGGGCACAGAGCAAGACTCCGTCTCAAAAAAGAAAAAAAAAGAAAGAAAGAAACCAGACACAAATGAATATTGTCAATCCTCCCAGCCAAAGGTTACCAGGAACATAGCTGTAGCTGCACATGTTGGGTTCATTATTCATTTCAGCAAGGAATAACACATATAATTGGGAATTGTGGAATGTCTCAGTAAAAGAGTATTAGAAAAGACTATTATATGATTCAGGTTTTGGTTAGGTGATTTTGGGTTTCTTCCAGATCAGGTGCTACCAGGAAGCGGGGACGATTTTTGATTCAGGACAGAGATTATCTTTGGAGAAAAGTAAAGAGGAGGAGGGAATAATTTGGAGGGGTAGGAGGGGAGCTTCCAGGGTACTGCTAATGCCTCCCTGGAAAGAAAAATAAATATTTCTGGGTTGAAAAATGATGGGAAAACAGAAAGCTACTGGCAATAGTTTGGACACTCTTCATCCAATTACGAAACACGATCAATGGACTTTCACTAAAAGATGAAGCTTGCTATGCTCACTTGCCTATCAAGTCAGTATTTAAGAGAACGTGTTACTTGTTGAAATTCAAAATATATTAGGTGAAAAATATATAAAGCATTTGCATGAAGTCCACTGGCACTTATTCAAGCTTTCAAACCTCAAAACTGTGTATCTGGACAATGCAATACTGAACTTCTATCAAATTCAGCTACTTTGATTCAATAACAAAAAAGGATATGAGAACATTTAGAGATATCTATCTTCTCGAAGAAAACAAGTACAGCAGGCTGACAATGAAGACCTAGGAGTTCAACTGCTGAAACACTTCAGATCAACTTTTGATGTTTTAAAAGGAACAAAAGAGTACTTTTTTAAAGTAGCAGGCAGGCTAAAAATAACCCAAAATATATATTTTTAATTAAAATATACTGGACACATTAAAGAGCAAATGAAACAGATGAAGAAAGAATGAGTGAATCAGACAATTGATCTAAAGAAATTATCTAGCAGATAGAGGTAAGAAGGCAGAAAACATGAAAGAGTTGTTAAACTATCTGGAGGACAGAATGCAACATTTTAATATTCAAATAACTGGAGTTCAAAGGACAAAATGGAGAGAACGGAGAAGAAGAAATATTCAAAGAAAAATGGTCGAGAATTTTATAGAACTGATAAAATACAGGAAATCATATAAATATACAAAACAAAACAAATAAATGAGAAAAGCCACAGTTAGCTATATTGTAGTAAAATTGGAAAATACAGTTATATAAAGAAGACCTTAAAAATCAGAGAGTAAAGTCACCCACAAAGAAATAGCAACTACGCTGATAGTAACTTCTCAATTGCAAAACTAGGGCCCAGAAGATGTTAAAATATCTTCAAAGTGCTGATGGAAGATTACTATAAACCTAGTCTATTCAACAAAACAACATTTCAAGAATTAGAGTGAAGTAAAAATATTCCCAAATATGCAAAGTCTGAGTCTACCATCAATTTACCTTTACCAAAAAAACTTCTAGGCTGGGCGTGGTGGCTCACGCCTATACTCCCAGCACTTTGAGAGGCCAAGGCGGCGAGTCACATGGTCAGGAGATCGAGACCAGCCTGGGCAATATGGTGAAACCCCATCTCTACTAAAAATGCAAAAAAGGCCAGGCGTGGTGGCGGGCACCTGTAGTCGGAGCTACTCGGGAGGCTGAGGCAAGAGAATCCCTTGAACCCAGGAGGGGGAGGTTGCAGTGAGCTGAGATCGTGCCACTGCACTCCAGCCTGACAACAGAGTGAGACTTCGTCTAAAAAAAAAAAAAAAAATTCTGAAGAATGTACTTGGGGGAAAAAAAAGGAAACCGATCTGAGAAAGATGATCTTAGATGCAAGAAGTAATTGTGAGCATGGGAAATGGTAAACATATACATAAACATAATACTGTCCATATAAAGTAACAGTAATGATGTCTAACATATAGTGTTAAAAAAAGAACTTAAATATTCAACAGTAATAGCATAAGCATTAAAAGGGTAGTTATCAGAGTTAGGATGTTTGTGTGGGGATTTAAAAATATTAAATAACTTTATCAAGTAGAGTTTGAACAGTAATATTTATTTATTTATTTATTTATTTTTGAGACAGAGTCTTGCTCTGTTGCCGAGGCTCGAGTACAATGGCATGATCTCGGCTCGCTGTAACCTCTGCCTCCAGGTTCAAGCGATTCTCCTGACTCAGCCTTCTCAGTAGCTGTGATTATAGGCGCCTGCCACCCCGTCTGGCTAATTTTTATATTTTTAGTAGAGACGGGGTTTCGCCATGTTGGCCAGGCTGGTCTGGAACACCTGACCTCAGGTGATCCACCCGCTTTGGCCTCCCAAAGTGATGGGATTACAGGCATGAGCCACCGTGCCTGGCCTGACAGTAATATTTAAAGGTTAACAAAATAATAAACATATGTAATGTCTAAAATAATAGTAAGAGAACATGGAATTTTTTTTAAATCATGCAAAAAGAAAACAGTCCACAAAAGCACAAAACAAGTGGGAAAAATAAAAAGCATTTGAAAATATAGTTTTAAAAAAGGGACAATAGGTCTGCAATCCCAATAAAAGTAAAAGCCCTACACTTCCTAGAAAAACAACATAGGTAAGATTAGACTAACAATTCTGACTATAGGATATTTAAAAAAAAAACATTAAAACACAAAGACTCAAAGAATGAAATTTATAAAAACGATATACTAGGGAAATTATAACCAAAAAATATTGGGGATAGCTATATTAGTATCAAACAAAATAGTTTTTAAATAGGCTCCCAAATTTAGCAAAAACAAACAAAACATAGGATGCCTAGTTAAATTTGAATGTCAGATAAACAATAATTTTTTCAAAAGGAATGATGAATATTTAATTAAATGTTCAATTAAACAAGCTAGAAAAGGAGCCACAGAATACAGCCAAAGAAAGTATTACTTGAAAAGACTAATAAGAGAGACAAACCAGTAGTAAGGTTATCCCCAAAATAAGCAAACCCCCCACCAAAACTGTATAGGTAGCACAAATCAGTAATATTAGGACCAAGAAGTACATATAACTAAAGATACAGATTTTTGAACGCATTCATTAAATACTACAAACAACTTTATCACAAGTGGTGCAAGATCAGAGACAACCAGCTCCACGCATGTTTATGTCTTTCCATGCCAGGCTTTTTTTGTTAACTTTTATTTTAAGTTCAGGGGAACATGTACAGTTTTGTTCTATAGGTAAACTCATGTCATGGGGGTTTGCTGTACAGATTATTTCATCACCCAGGTATTAAGCCTAGTACCCATTAGTTATGTTTCCTGATCCTCTCCCTCCTCCACCCTCCAGTACACCCCAGTGTCTTGTTCTCCGCCATGTGTCCATGTGTTCTCATCATTTAGTGCCCCCTTATAAGTGAGAACACGTGGTATCTGGTTTTCTGTTCCTGTGAAAAATGAATAATTTTTGCAATATGTAGAACATACTTATACTAAAAAAGTACTCAACATTTATCTGAAATTCAAATTTAATTGAGCATCCTGTATTTTATTTAGCAATTCTACTCTGTAAGACAAAAAGCATTTTTAGTGATAGTCCGTATGTTACAATAAAATGTTCAATTTGCTAGAAAATGCTAATGAATCTAAATTTGTAAGCTCTCAAAAAATAGCCTCAAAATAAAGCAAAATTTGACAACTTTAGAGAGAAATGAACAAATCTATCCACAAAGTGGAAGATTTCAACACAGCTCTTTCAGTTATTTACAGACCAATGATACAAAACATTAGCATGAATTAAGGGCTACATAACTGTCAAGTTTGACTTCTGGCCTACCAATAAAACCCAGCACCCATTAATTAGTGAATACACATCCTTCTCAGGAACACACACACAGTAAGATTCACAAAAACTGACCCGTCTTAGATCATTAAGCTTCAACAACATTTTACAGAATTAGTATCATTTAGATAATATTCTTTAACTATATTATATTTAAGTCAGAAAGGAGTAACAAAAATGTAACTTAGAAAACCCTTAAAAACAATTCTAAATAATTTATGAACACAAATAATTTTAAAATATTTAGCTCAAAACAAAATTAAAATATTATTTTTAAAATTACGCAGTGAAATCAGAATTTTTTTTTTTTTTTTTTTGAGATGGAGTTTCACTCTTGTTGCCCAGGCTGGAGTGCAATGGCATGAATTTGGCTCACCGCAACCTCCGCCTCCTGGGTTCAAGCGATTCTCCTGCCTCAGCCTCCCGAGTAGCTGGGATTACAGGCATGTGCTATCATGCCTGGCTAATTTTGTATTTTTAGTAGAGGCAGGGTTTCTCCATGTTGGTCAGGCTGGTCTCGAACTCCTGACCTCAGGTGATCTGCCTGCCTTGGCCTCCCAAAGTGCTGGGATTACAGGCGTGTGCTACCGCACCTGGCCCGAATTTTTTTTTCTTGTTATTCTTGCCTGATTGAACTTAGAATCATTTTAACAATGTTACCCCACCACCACCCCTACTCCCTCCGTAATTCCATTAGACTGTTGGAATTAAGTAGACACATTCATGTGGCAAGAACCAAGATATTTATACTATTCAATCTTCCCATCTAAGAACATGATCTGAACTCTCCATTCAGTTCTTGTGCATCAGAGATCTTTTTCTTGTCTTGTCACATTAATAAAATCTTAGCTAGTGTGCTGGTTATACTACCATTCCCACAACCCCCCAACACCTTCTGTGCCCCAGGAGGTCAAGCTCTCCAGATTGCATCACCCAGGCTTTCTTGTCCTTTGGCTTATGACTGGGCAACCGTGAGCACTACTAACAGGTCAGAGCAGCAGCAGGAAAAACTCAGCTGATTCCCCCAGCTTTGTCTCGACCTTGCCTCTGTGCTGACAGTGGCTGTTTTTCTCTAGAGACACAGCACCTGTAGGTGGTTCCTCCTCTATGAATTCCAGTTTCACGAGCCTGATAACCATGTGCCCTCCCTTTGCCTCTGCAGGTCTAAGGGTGGCAATGGCTTCCCACTGCTGCTAGTTACTGGGTGCTTCACCATTCCTTGTTGATTCCCTTACTGTGGCCACACCGTGTTAAGTCATTCCTTTGATAAACTCTTTTCAACTGAACTGTTTTGAATGGGTCATTTGTTTCTTTTCATTTTCATAACAGATACAATTAGGTGTTGAATTTTGTGACAATGATCATTCATTAGAATACCATGAAATGGAGGGAGTAGTGGAGTTGGAAAAAAGCAGCATTTTCCAACTATCATAACTGTACCATTGGTGTGGGTAAGAATAATCAATGGATGCTCATCTAGAGTGTAAAGCCTGATGAAAAGCAAGATACAGCCATGTGCCACATAATGACATTTTGGTCAGTAATAAACCACACTTATGACAGTGGTCCCATAAGATTATAATTCTGTATTTTTACTGTATCTTCCTATGTTTAGATATGTTTATATAATACTTATAGTGTTACAACTGCCTACAATATTCAGTACAGTAACAAGCTGTACAGTTTTGTAGCCTAAGAACAATAGGCTAAACCATATAGCCTAGCTATGTAGCAGGCTATACCATCTAAATTTATGTACACCCTATGGTGTTTGCACAATGACAGAATCACCTAATAACACATTTTTCACAATGTATTCCCATCGTTAAGCAACATATGGCTATTTGCACAGTCTTCAAGTTTTTTCCACATTGATCGTTTTTATTTTTAATTAATTAATTTATTTTTGAGACAGGGTCTCACTCTGTCACTCAGGCTGGAGTGCAGTGGTGCGATCTCGGCTCACTGCAGGCTTGACATCCTGGGCTCAGACAATCCTCCCACCTCAGCCTCCTGCAGCTGGGACAAGAGGCACATGCCACCAGTCCAGTAGAGATGGGGTCTCCCTATGTTGCCCAGGCTGGTCTTGAGTTCCTGGGCTTAAGCGATCCTCCTGCCTCTGCCTCCCAAAGTGTTGGGATCATAGGCATGAGCCACAGTGCCTGACCACTGATTGTTTTTTAATTGAAAGGGATAAAAAAGTAACCATAGAGTGGAGACACCGAAAAAACACATTTACCATGAGATCGAAATTAACATCAACGGTGTGACAGATGAACATCATACGCCTTCAGATGTGGATACCTTGAGAATGAAACCACACAATTTACCTAGTATTGTAGCCTCATATGCATAACCCGAATAATAATCAAGAGGAAACATCAGACAAACCCAGAATGAGGAACACTGTAAAATAACCTGCCAGCATTCTTCAAAAAAATGTCAGTATCATGGAAGACAGAGAGCATCTGAGAAACTGTTACAGATAAAGAAAACTAAAACAATATAAAACTATATATATGATGTGATCTTAGACTGAAACCTGTACTGGTAGGGGAGGAAAAAAAAAACTACAAAGTCCATTTTGAGATAACTAATAACATTAAAATATTTTATAAGGAGAGAGAAAGAGAGAGAAGACAAACACATGAATTTGGGAAAGAATACACAGGATTTCTCTGTATTATTCTTACAGCCTTTCTGTAAGTTTTTAATTATTTCAAAAGAAAAAGAAAAAGCACCATGAATATTGCTCCACTACTGTAGTTCTTAACTCTTTGTTTCATGAAATCCTGGAAAATATGAGGAACGATATAGATTCTATTCCCAGGAAAATCAACTTGCATCAAGACACAGAGGTCCAAATATTACTGCAGGGAGTTCAAAGACCACATAGGCTAAGGATCACTGCCCACTGCTCCATCATTTTCCAACATTTAGTATTTGCAAAAGAAAATTTTGTAGCCGGCATAATTTATTTTATTTTATTTTTTTATTTTTTTTGAGATCAAGTCTCGCCCTGTCACCCAAGCTGGAGAGTTATGGCATGATCTTGGCTCACTGCAACCTCCGCCTCCCGAGTTCAAATGATTCTCCTGCCTCAGCCTCCCGAGTAGCTGGCATTATAGGCACATGCCACCACACCCAGCTAATTTTTTGTATTTTCAGTAGATTCAGGGTTTCACCATGTTGGCCAGGCTGGTCTCAAACTCCTAACCTTGTGATCTGCCCACCTTGGCCACCCAAAGTGCTGGGATTACAGGCATGAGCCACCGCGCCTGGCCACCAGCATCATTTTTGTTTCTTTGTTGAAAGCTCATTTTTTTGTGCCTTGATATATGCAGGATTTTTTTTTTTCAGGATCCTTAAAATCAAAAGAAAACCAGCAAAATATGTCTAGGTACAGACACGTTTCCATAATGTTCTTTAGAATACAGTGAGCTCTTTTATTCTTCAGGTCATTTTCAACCCTGGAAAGTCTTCCACAATGACACATTTGATTCATGCTTTTGTTCCACTTCTGTTGTCTCCTTTGCAGACATCTATTAGTCACCAGTTAAATCTCTATTTTTTCTTTCATAGGTATCATTTTCTCTCATCTATCAATCTTCATCTCTGTTCTTTTGCTGTACATTCTGGAAGAGCATCTAATGTATACTCTCCCTATCATTAATTTGATTTTTCATAGTGTCACTTCTACAGTAATCTTTGGGTAATCTTTGGGTTTAAGGAAAAGCCACAATATAATCAATGATCGACTTAGTGGAAAATTTCCCTATTCTTTAGCATAGAGCTTTTCATATCTTCATTTTAAAGGGATTTTTAAAATTAACGATATTTTAATAGATTTTTAAAAAGGTAATTGGAGAAATTATATCAGGCACTGGTAATCAGACACCAAGTTAACCTATAAGTATCTCCTATTTTCTCCTGAATTAGAGCATGGGGTAAAAAATGACTTCTAATACTGATTTATTATATTCTCATTTATAGATACCATGTTTTTTAAGAGTTAAACATTACTGTTCAGAACAGTCATTCTGAATGTTCAGAATAGGCATTTGCTGACATAAAGAGAAATTATTTCATTCTTTAAAATTCCATGGAAAACTGTATAAATAGCTATCCAACTAAACCTCTTCACTGCAAATGTTCTCTTGCTCTCAAAAAGTACTCTCACTAATGAAGGCAGAAAGAGAAGGATGAGGGGAACCTATTTCTTTTGTTTAAGGAACTGAATTTCCCATAGACCTTCAGATGGGATTACAGTTGTAAAAGACAACTAAAATGTATGAAATTCTGAATGGCATGATCAAGTGCAATTTGTGCTTGTACACAAAACCAACAAAGAGCTGGATCCTTTGACATTTAATCTGGTAAGTAAAAGTACAGGAAAACCTACTTTACACAGCAAATACAAGTGCATGAAACTCATTAGCCCCAAAAGGATTTCTGGCAGAAAACACAAATTATTGGGATACACTTATGGAATGACAGTGCCAAAGGTGGGAGAGAAGATGAGAAAGGTTTGACTTTGAAGGGTGAGTCAAAGGGCACAATCGGGCCTTGACAAGGCTATTCCTGTGGGGTAGTCTCAGACTTTCAGCCTCGTCCTGTGGACAAATTTTTAGGTTTCCAACAGTTTTTAACCCTTTAAAACACAGTAAAAATTCTTCTCCCATCTTATTATTATTTCATTTTCTTCTATGGCATGTCTTCTCTCTCCAATCCAATTACCTGTATTTTCCTCCTGGATACAAGCCAGATCTTTGCATCTCCTGAAGCACTAGAAGGTAGTATTCCAAAAAGCAACTGTTTAGTAATTGCTTGTTTAATAATCGAAGCCTTAAAGTGATGCATCAGAAGAAAGACTGAGGTATTCTGAGAGATGGTAAAATGTGCTACTTTGAACTTCCTTATATATTCTTTACAGAATGCCTGCAGGAATCAATTCAGCCTTCTTTCAAAATAAAACAAAATGGCTGGGCACAGTGGCTCACTCCTGTAATCCCAGCACTTTGGGAGGCCGGGCCAGGTGAATCACTTGAGCTCAGGAGTTTGAGGCCAGCCTGGGTAATATGGTGACATCTTGTCTCTACAAAAAATACAATAATTAGTTGGGCATAGTGGTGCATGCCCATGGTCTCAGCTACTCAGGGAGCTGAGGTGGGAGGATGGCTTGAGCCTAGGGGAGTTTAAGGCTACAGTGAGCTATCATCATGCCACTGCACTCCAGCCTGGGCAACAGAGCGAAGAGTGAAACCCTGTCACAAAAAAAAAAAAAAAAGACAAAATACTTCAATAGGGGAAAAAAAAATCCTGCCAAGTTGAGGAAATGAATTTAACTCTATGGTTGTTGCTTTGAAGGCCTATGAAAATTCTGAAAGAATGAGATAAGAATTTCTTTAACTAAAATTTAGGCCAGACAAAGTGGCTCATGCCTATATGCCTATAATCCCAGAACTTTGGGAGGCCAAGGTGGGAGGATCACCTGAGCCCAAGAAGTCAAGGCTGCAGTAAGCTATGATCGTGCCACTGCATTCCAGAGCACTCTGGGCAACAGAGCGAGACCCTGTCTCATAAATAAATAAATAAATAAATACTCTTCAAATTTAGGCACAAGAAATAAAGTGAGAAGTAGCTTAAAATTTATCATACTTCAAATTTACCCAGTATGGTATTAGTTGGAATATTCCTACTACAGCCCAGAAACCCAATTCAAGTAATACAGTCAAAAAGGGAAATGTTTCCTGGAAGTGGACTAGGACGCTAGTCCTTACTGTGGCAAGGGCAGAGCTGGAAATGATCTTCATGGGCAACCAGAACCAGGACCTCAACCCCTGCCAGACACTCCCTTGACCTCTTTGGCTCTGCTTCTCTCGATGGGTTGGCTTTATTCCCTTACACACTGAAGAACACGACCCCATTTGCAGTGAACACACGGTAATAGAATAACTGAATACAAGTATGTCAAACACATAACAAGAAGTCCAGACGTGAGGTGGATGGACAGTCCTAAGCCCAGAAATCAAGGGAAGCCTCTGCCCTAATCTTCCTTCTGTCACCTTCAGTGTGTTATTGATGATAACTTCTCTTAGGATCACAAAGTGGCTGCAGCCGGGCTAAGCATAATGTTCTTTCACAGCAATGTTCAAAAGCAGGAAGGAAAGAGTAAGCTCTTTTCACACAATTCTTTATTTTCTCAGAAAGCTAAATCTCTCCCAGAAAATCCCTAGCAAACATCTCCTTATCCAGACCTAAGAATGATTAACTGAGAGTCTAACACCTTTAAAGTTCTGCTAGAAACATTTATCACTGGCTACTATCCATTCTTTCTGAGGGCTGCTGCCTGTGAGAGTTCAAGACTACCTTTGCTAGCCAGGCAAAGGTGGTCTTCTCTTCCTCCCATAACCTGTTTTGCCACCATAACTTGTTTGGCCATGATCCAAGCCCCTATTCTTTCTATATCTCAGGGTGGTACAAAAGTGTCAATCATCTAGCCATTTGAGTTTTTTTTTTTAAGAATTGTATAACTCCCATGCACATATGTGCACATAAAATTTGTAAGCTCTTTTTTTCCCTGTTAAAAAAAATCTCCTTATGTATCACTGGCTACAAAAAAATGGTCAAGTGGTCATTCCACCCACAAGAGTATATGGGAAAATGAATATCTGGCATTTTTATCTACCTTTTTTTGGTTTTTTAAAGGAATAGTCTTTACTAACAGGGAAAAAGGAACAAGCAGTCAGCAGTGTCTAACACTTCCAGCAACAGTTCCTGTGCCTTATATCCTGCCTTATATCCAGTGGCCCTCCCTACCAGACAGAAACCACCTTTCTTCCCTTGGTACCATTTCACAGTCCCAGGGAAAGACCTTTATTTGCCTGTGTTGGGTCAGGTTCCTACTCCTGAACCAACCTGCTGTGACCCTCAGAGGGCTAGGGTCTTTGTGCTAGATTTTGCCCATTTGTACTTGCAGAAACCTAGGAAGTATGTAGCAATGAATCCTAAGAATGTTAGACCAGACAAGAAGGAATGTAACGTTGGACTTGGTCAAATTTATCAATATATGAGTACATTAACCAGATATTTTGGATGCAGTATATTGGCTTGAGTAATCAGGGAATAACTCTAACAATTTCCTCACCTGGTTGGCCAAAACCTGGATCCATCAGTGGCTTACATTAAATGAAGCTTAGATGCCAGAACCTCCTTGGTATACTGTAAATAAAAGTTGTTCAAGCCAGGTGCAGTGGCTCACGCCTGTAATCCCAGCACTTTGGGAGGCCAAGGTGGGTGGATCACCTGAGGTCAGGAGTTCCAAGACCAGCCTGACCAACATGGTGAAACCCTGTCTCTACTAAAAATACAAAAATTAGCTGGGCATGGTGTCGGGCACCTGTAATCTCAGCTACTGAGGAGACTGAGCAGTAGAAGTGCTTGAACCCGGAAGGCAGAGGTTGCAATGAGCTGAGACGGTGCCACTGCACTCCAGCCTAGGCAACAGGAGCAAAACTCAGTCTCAAAATAAAATTTATTCAAAAGGTTAGAAAATAAGGAATACTGGAGTGTATTTAATACGTATGACTGATCTGTTCACTGATCTCCTAACTACATCCCAGGAATGTCTAGAGAACTCACAACTTTACCAAGCCTTTGAGAAATACATTGGTGAAGGGGGCAACAACATCCCTAAAAAGCTCTTTAGTGCTTGTTCGCTGCAGGCTAGAAATAACAATGGGAAAGGCTGTCAGAGAAATAGATTCCCTGAACCCAAGGGAAGGATGAAAAGATCTCTGAGTCACAGGAGCCAACTGGTGACGCTTCATGACAGAAACAATGGGCACATGGCTATACTTTATAAGCACGTGCAGAGGTAGAGTAGGAAAAGAGAATGGTGTGAGCTGTAGAGATCTCTGGTGGTGGCTGATTGGTGATGGTGTCCCTAGGACTAACAGAGATGGGTAGCATACTAAAGCCATACCTCAGGGGTTACACTAGAGCTGCCTCTCTCTACCAAAATATTACACCAAAAGTGATACTGCATTCCTAGAGAAACTGCAGAGATTAGTATCGCCAACAAAAACTTAAGATACATGATGATACTTCATCAGTGATGTGTGGAGGTATGGCAGGCCCTAGAGGTAAATCACAGTATAGAACCCTAGGATTTTAGAGCAAAGCTATGCTAACTTCTGGAGATCGTTACTCTCCCTTTTGAGAAAGAGCCCTTGCTTGCTACTAGGACTTAGTAAGGACTGAACACTTTACCACTGGCTACAAAGTTGCCCAAGTCGCTTAGGCTGCTCATCATACACTCCAAGCAGTGTACATGACTGCACATTTTGTGTCAAAGGAGTGATGGCTATAAATACGAATCCACACTGATTTGTGGTCAGCAGCAGATGGTTTGACTGGAAATTCAGAAACTTAGAATAAGGTTGGGAAACTTGTGGTAAGATGTAGAAAAGAGCTATGTCAATAAACTATTCTCAAACAGGACAAAGTGTGAGGGTATTTGTGTCCCATGTAAATGATGACCAATGGATAATCTCAGCAGAGGAGGCTCTCAATAACCAAGTGGACAAAATGACTCATTATTTTATCAGCCACTGTTTCCCTTGCTCAGAACACTAATGAACAAAGTTCATATCCTACTGTGAGAGCAGCAGGAATGAAGGTCATGCATGTGCTCAGTGACACAGGCTTCCACCTGTCAAGGCTGACCTGGCAACAATCATGGCTAAGTGTCCAACCTGCCAACAGGAGAGGCCAACAATGGTGCCCCGATAAAGCGCTGCTCCCAGGGGGTCTGGGCAGCCATCTGTAGCAGGATGATCACACTGGACCGCTTCCATCTAAAAAGGACACTGCTTTTACTCAATGAAGATTTCCTTCTCTGCCCACAACATTTCTGTCAAAAACCAGCATCCTTTCCCTTACAAAATATCTTATTCACCATAATGGCATTCTAAACAGTACTGCTGCTGGTCAAGTACTTCATTTTAAAGTGAATGAAGTGGGCCGGGCGCAGTGGCTCACACCTGTAATCCCAGCACTTTGGGAGGCCGAGGCGGGCGGATCACGAAGTCAAGAGATCGAGACCATCCTGGCTAACACGGTGAAACCCCGTCTCTACTAAAAATACAAAAAAACTAGCCGGGCGTGGTGGCAGACGCCTGTAGCCCCAGCTACTCAGGAGGCTGAGGCAGGAGAATGGCATGAACCTGGGAGGCGGACCTTGCAGTGAGCCGAGATCTCATCACTGCAGACAGAGCGAGACTCCGTCTAAAAAAAAAAAAGTGAATGAAGTGGAGTTTTGGTTCCATTATGGTGAGGTTAAGCCTACATCCCATAAAGTTGTTCCTCCCTCTAATTACAACTATAAAGTTTGAGCAAACTTTTAAAAAATAACTACCTTGGGCCAGGCGCGGTGGCTCACACCTGTAATCCCAGCACTGTGGGGAGGCTGAAGTGGGTGGGTCACCTGAGGTCAGGAGTTCAAGACCAGCCTGGCCAACATGGTGAAACCCTGTCTCTATTAAAAATACCAAAAATTAGCCGTGCATGGTGGTGGCTGCCCGTAATCCCAAGCTACTCAGGAGGCTGAGGCAAAAGAGTCGCTTCAACCCGGGAGGGGGAGGTTTCAGTGAGACGAGATTGTGCCACTGCACTCCAGCCTGGGCACCAACAGTGAAACTCCATCTCAAAACAAAGCAAAACAAAACAAAACAAAAAACTATATGAGGATCTGGAAAGTAAATAAAAGCAGGCAGATTGTGGAGGGAAGTAAAAAGTTGGAGAAGTGACCTTACAGGGTGAGTTTTCTGTTTGTTTATTTTTTTCTCATCAAGTTTTTCCTTGAGGGTGGGACAGCTTCAGTCACTAAGCAGCACGCGTAGGTGGCTAAAACTCTGATAGGAATTGTTTTCTTTCTGGTCAGAGGAAGCAGGGAAAGGAGCCAAAGAAAGACAGGGAGTCAGAGCAAACTCCTGGAGCAGAAACAGCAGGTGAAGGAGCTCTCCACTTTTATGTATGCACCTACACGGGTCTCACCTTAACCTCTGAATCACACATGCACAGGACAAACCCAAACCAGTTTAGCAAAGGCTTTGCTTTGATAACTGAATTGGGATTTGAATCACTGCCTGCAAAAGGCAAAACAATGTATAATCCAGCCTACCTGAGTTGACTGCCTGCTAAAACAAAAGTAAATGCATTCACAAGAGTATTATAAAGGAACCCAGAGTCTATACAAGATAACAGTCATTATGTCCAGAGAGAGAGAGAGAGAGAGAGAGAGAGAGAGAGACGTGCACACTCCAGCCAGTCCAGTGCTGTAATCTTATATAATATAATCATGCAATCACATATCTCCCATCGCCTTTGTTGTATTCTATTCGTTCCAAGCAAGTCACAGGTCCTGTCCACATTCAGGTGGAAGGAATCACTAACAGGTGTGGACAGAGGCAGAATCAAGGGGTCATCACATGAGGAATAGAAAAGAAGTTATCACTATCAATTTGACAAAGATTAGAAGGACTCTAAGAAAATATTGCAGCTTCCTGCCAACAAATATGACAACTTAAGTGAAATGGCCAAATTACTTTAAAAAATACAATTTATCAAAATTGATACAAGAACAAGAAAATCGAAATAGCCCTATATTCACTAAATATTATCAAAATCCTTCCCCAAAAGAAAACTCGCAGCAGCTGTGGGCTCTCCCAGTTTACAGGTCTTAATCCTCAAGGGAGAAGTGCTTCTTTGGGGGAGACACAACATTATTTCCACTGAACAGAGAGCTGAGACTGTTAACTCAGCACTTCTTACTCCTCATGCCACTTAGCCAAAGACAAGTAAGGCAGGTACTATAATAGCTAGGCTGATTAATCCCGATTATCAAGGAAGAACCAAGTTTAAAATACACAATGGGAAAAAAATACTCAATGGAAGAAGGAAAGAAATTGCCTGGAACCTAGGATTTTCTATTACACTTGTTTATTATGGAAAGTTAACGGGATATTAGAGCAAAACAATATGGCCATTTATTGGTACATACACCCCAGAATGAAGGTTTAGGCCACCCCACCAGGCAAAGAACAAAGACCATCTGAGGTGACTACTGAGGACCAAAGGAACATGGAATGGCTAGAGGAAGAAAGAAATGACAGATACCTGCCATGATCACATGAAAGGTACAGAAAATGAGAGCTACAATAGTTTGGCAGATATTCTTCTTTGCTTTGATATGAATATATACTGAATATATTAACGAATTCTTTTTTCCACTTTTCCCTGTCTAATAATACTCTCTAATATAAGGTGTATTGACTCTGGCTGGGCACGGTGGTTCATGCCTATAATCCTAACACGTTGAGAGGCTAAGGCAACAGGATTGCTTGAGGCCAGGAGTTCAAGAGCAGCCTGGGCAACACAGTGATACCTCTTGTCTCTACAAAAAGTTAAAAATAAAAAAAATTTAGCTAGGTGTGGTGGTGCACACCTATAGTCGAGAAGCTAAGGCAGGCGGATCGCTTGGGCCCAGGAGATTCTGGATGCAGTGAGCTATGATGGCGCCACTGCACTGCAGCCTGGGCGACAGAACAAGACCTTGCCAAAAAAAAAAAAAAAAAAAAAGGAAATGGCTAACTCTGTATCTCAGTATATTTAAGTTTTAGGATATCAAAGAGGGGATGTGACTCAGCTAGTGGAATACATTCATATCAGCCAGAAATGTACAAAGCACAATATGAAATACAGCATCTCCTCTTTGAGGGAGTGCTTAGCATGTTTTCAGTTTGCTAAGCGATAGTTACAACATGTTAAGCAGAGCATTTAGCTTTATCTGGCAGTTAAATATGGTTTAAGTAGGTGTGTATGTAAGCCAGGCTGGCAAAGGAATGGCCTATGCTGGATGGTCAACTGGCACCACCACCACTGTTGTCTAGGACAGAAAATTAAGTCTCCCAGAATTCCTTTCCCTGTGTGGTTCTGGGTCAGAGGCTTCTGTGAGTTTTAGAAGGTGGAAATGAAGTAGAAGCCATTATTTTTAAGAGGTCAGGGCAGTCAGATGCAGTCACTCCACTGGCCTCTCCTAAAGCTCCACTTTATCCCCGTGGCAGGCTTCACAGACCTTTCCTTGGGATCCCACACTGAGTCCTACTTTGGCAGCGAGAGGCAGTTTCCTAGCACTTCTCTGCCCTCTCTAGAGCTGCAGGTTTCAGTCATCAGTGCCTATTCCTCTGGTCTTCCAACTGTAGCTGTATCCAGCTCATTCCCTACTCCTATTGTAAACAACATGTCCAGTATACAATAAAAAACGTGCAGACCTTCACTTCTCTAGTCCTCCCATATTTGCATAGGCCTTAATTACTATATTAAACCCCTCACTCCTATAACACTTAACAGTGGCTCAATGTTTCCCTGACTGAGCCCAGACTAATACATAGTCATAAAGTGCTGCCACAACCTCTGGGGCTTTGCCTTTGGGTAATGGAGCATTTCTCACCTACGGCAGAATCCTTGTGAGCTGAGCCGTAACTCCAAGAGCCTCATATCTGAATATCCCTTTTCTTGGTTCCTGGCATATTCTTTTTCTACGTGTAAGGTTTATTTTGCTAATAAGAATCATTTTATTGAGCATCAAGTAATTGTCAAGTATTACTGGCACTCAGGCTACAAAATGCAAATGATATCTTTGTCCTTGAAAAGTCTTTACTTATTTATTTTTTTAAAAAACTACATATACAAACCAGGTGCAGTGACTCACGCCTGTAATCCCAGCACTTTGAGAGGCCAAGGTGAGCAGATCGCCTGAGGTCAGCAGCTTCAGACCAGCCTGGGCAACTTGGTGAAACCCTGTCACTACTAAAAATATAAAAATTAGCCAGGCATGGTGGCATGCACCTGTAACACCAGCTACTCCAGGGGCTGAGGTGGGAGAATTGCTTGAACCCAGGAGGCGGGGGTTGCAGTGAGCAGAGATCGCACCACTGAACTCCAGCCTGGGTGACAGAATGAGACTCCGTTTCAAAATAAATTAATAAATAACATACATACATACATACATACATACACACACAGCTGTTTTTCTAAATACAAATGGTAAAACATAACACTGACCATATCTTAAGAGATGCTCCCATATCATTACTTTTAAAACTATCTTATTCTGTTGAAGGGATGCATAGTCTTTTTTTTTTCAGACCAGAAAGTTGTTACTTTAACTAAACAAAGACTATAGCATCACTTTGAACTATATTAACATTTTCAGATGAAGGCATGTCTGGCATGTCCTTAGTTTAAAAGCAGCAGCATATAATATAAATCATCACAATATAATGTGGAAGTACACAAGTAAAGGTAGGTACATTGTAGCAGGAGGATCTGTGGCACAGAAGAGGTGTCATGTGAGTTGAGTTTTAAAGGACAAAATTGTAAGATGAGAAGAAGGACAATCAAGGCAGAAGGAACAAAGGTATGGAGGTATACAATGTGCTGTGGGAATGAAAGGGAGGCACTGTGGTGTGGTTAAAAGAATAAAAAGAGATGAGGTTGAAAAGGAAGGTTGAAAGCAGAAGGCAAAGAATCTTAATGCCATCATTCTAAAGCGTTCCAACCTGGTTTGAATGCAGCTGATCCCAAAAGACCACTGCTCTCATCAAAACAAGAAAACACCAGATAAACTAAACTTCATACTTTTCTGTAAAGCCATGAAAAAGCAGTAAATGAATGCCAAGAAGTCTAACTGAGCCAATTTCTGGAGAAGGATGAGTTCTTCACAGAGAAACAAAAGCCTGTTTCTAGCTACCTTGAATCAATTGCCTGTCTGGGTACAAGTGGGCAGAAAAGGAGGTCTCCCACAGGTGGAAAGATTTTGCTGAAACAAGCCAAACTTTTAGTGAGACTGTGGACTGGTATGATTAATTAGAATCTGAAAGAGTCCCAAGTGTAAAAACAAATCTCTTGACCTGACAATTACATGTAATACTACAAGAGAATCTTAGTAAGTGCTGGTGGGAGCACAGTGAGAGACAGAAAGAGATCTCCCAATGCTGTGTGGTGCTTGGGTTCCAGGGCCCTGCTATAGCTGCAATCCAGAGGTAAAGTAAATTAATTTAATCTTCAACCCAACTGCCTCCCAGCTGCAATCTTGCTAAAATCAAAGAAATGAACCCCTCGTCTAAATGATACAGAAAGCTAAGGTTGGGCTAAAAGTCAAATTTCCTTAATCTCATTTGAATCCAGAGGCAAACTGAAATCAATTAAAGCTACTGCTCAGCCCCAGCTCAGCTTGATTCACTGTCAAATTTGAGTGATCACCTTAGCTACCTGCTGGAGGAAAGAACTGCTCTCTTTAACAAAAATAAAACAAAAAGTATTACCTAGTTCATTCTCTACCCTTCTTTTATACAAAAGGTCCAGTATGCAGTTAAAACTTCTAAGACATGTGAAGAAGCAAATGAGTACAGGCATACCTCATTTCATTGTGCTTTGCAGATGTTGTGTTTTTTACAAATTGAAGGTGTGTGGTAATCCTGTGGTGAGCAAGTCTGTTGGTGACATTTTTCCAACAACATGCACTCCCTTCATGTCTCTTTATGACACTGTGGTAATTCTTGCAATATTTGAAGCTTCTTCATTATTGTATCTGTTATGGTGATGTGCGATCAGAGATCTTTGATGTTACCATGTAATTGTTTTGGGGTGCCACGATCCTAAGCCCATATAACATAATTAACTTAATCAATGTTGTGTATGTTCTGACTGCTACACCAACTGGCTGTTTGTTCCCCCATCTCTCTCCCTCTCCTTGGGCCTCCCTGTTCCTGTGACACATTGATATTGAAAAAAGGCCAATTAATAATCCAACAATGGGCTCTAAGTGTCCAAACGAAAGGAATAGTCGCATATCTCTCACTTTAAGTCAGAAGCTAGAAACAATCAAGCTTAGTGAGGAAGGTATGTTGAAAGCCAAGATAAGCTGAAAGCCAGGCCTCTTGCATCAAATAGTCAAGTTGTGAATACAAAGGAAAAGTTCTTGAAGTAAATTCAAGTGCTACTCCAATGAACACACAAGTGGTAAGAAAATGAGAGTCTTACTGTAGACATGGCAAAAGTTTTAGTGGACTAGACAGATAAAGCCAGCCATGACATTCCCTTAAGCCAAAGCCTAATCCAGAGCAAGGCCCTAATTCTCTTCAATTTTATAAAGGCTGTGAGAGGAAAAGTTGGAGGCTAGTAGAGGTTGTTTGTTCATGAAGATTAAGGAAAGAAGCTATCTCCATAACATAAAAGTACAATTTTCAGCCCACTGTTGAGACCTATTGCTTAGGAAAAAAGATTTCTCACAAAATACTATTGCTCGTTGACAATGCTCCTTGTCACCCATGAGTTCTGATAGAGATATACAAGGAGATGAATGCTGTTTTCATGCTTGCTAACACAGTATCCATTCTGTAGTCCATGGATCAAGGAGTAATTTCTACTGTCAAGTTGGTTTTGTTTTTTGTTTTTTGTTTTTTTGAGATGGAGTCTCGCTCTGTCACCCAGGCTGGGGTGCAGTGGCATAATCTTGGCTCACTGCAACCTCTCCCTCCCCGGTTCAAGCGATTCTCTTGCCTCAGCCTCTTGAGTGGCTGGGATTACACACATGCGCCACCACACCCAGCTAATTTTTGTATTTTTAGTAGAGATGGGGTTTCGCCATGTTGGCCAGGCTGGTCTTGAACTCCTGACCTCAGGTGATCCACCCACCTTGGCCTCCCAAAGTGCTGGGATTACAGGTTTAAGACACTGCACCTGGCCCTGTCAAGATTATTATTTAAGAAATACATTTCTTAAGGCTATAGCTGCCATAGATACCAACTCCTCTGATGGATTTGCACAAAGTCAACTGCAAACCTTCTGGAAAGGGTTCATCATTTTAGATGCCATTAAGAACATTGGTAATTCATGGGAGGAGGTCAAAATTTCAATGTTAACAGGAATTTGGAAGAATCAGATGGATGACATTGAGGGGTTCAAGACTTCAGTGGAGGAAGGAACTGCAGATGTGGTAGAAATAGCAAAAGAACTATAACTAGAAGTGAGCCTGAAGATGTGGTTGAATTGCTACAATCTTATGATTGAACTTGAATGAATGAGTTGCTTCTTAAGAATGAGCAGAGAAAGTGGTTCTTGAGATGGAATCTACTCCTGGTGAAGATGCTGTGAACATTGTTGAAAAGACAGCAAAGGATATAGAATATTACATAACAAAACAAATTGCTATAGTCACCCCAATCTTTAGCAACCACCACCCTGAATGGTCTAGCAGTCATCAACATGGAGGTAAGAGTCTCCACCAGCAAAATGATTATGACTTGCTGAAGGCTTGGATGATTGCTAGCATTTTTTTTTTAGCAATAAAGTATTTTAAATTAAGGCATATGCATTGTGTTTTCTTTTGACATAATGCTACTACAGACTGAACAGACTACAATATAGTGTATAACTTTTATATGTACTGGGAAACCAAATTATGTGTGACTTGCTTTATTGGGATATTCACTTTATTTTGGTGGTCTGGAACCAAACCCACAGTCTCTCCAAGGTGTGCCTATAACCCATAATAAAGAAACAAAGTCAACAGGGAGAGATCCGTGGATGAAGACTTTAAAAGTTATTATGAATATGTTAAATAATTTAGAGGAAAAGATCAACAGAATGGGTAAAGAGCAAAGAATTCCAGCAGAGAAAGGGAAATTCTAGAACTGAAAAATAAATGATCTGAAATGAAGAAGTCACCAGATGGGCTTAACAGCAGACTGGACACAGAAAAAGAAGGGATCAATGAATTCAAAGGTAGGCTAATAAAAACTAATCAAAACTGAGGCCCACACAGGAGATGGCAGTAGAACGGAGCTACGAATTTGGTATATTATAATCAAACTGCTGAAAACCAAAAATAGGGAAAAATCTTATAGCAGTCAAAGAAAAAAAATTACATTCATAAGAATGTCAGCTGACTTTCATCAAAAACATGGGAAGCCAATAAAATATTATCTTTTTAATGTTGAAAGTTAAAAAAAAATACAAAACGACCAATAGCCTAGAACTCTATGTCCAGCAAAATATTCTCAAATTTAAAAAAAAAAACACATTTTCAAATTAAAAAAAAAAAACCTAAGAGCATTAGTAGTCAACATATCTTTACTATAAGAACTGCTAAAGGAAGTTCATCAGGCTAAAGAGAAATGATGCCAGATGAAAATCTGGATCTTCAAGTAAAGAACAAAGAGCCCAACTGTGCCCCACAAAGCATAATATATTTACTATCTGGGTTTTTTTTTTTTTTTTTTTGACACGGTGTCTCGCTCTGTTGCCCAGGCTGGAGTGCAGTGGAGTGATCACAGCTCACTGCAAGCTCCACCTCCCAGGTTCATGCCATTCTCCTGCCTCCGCCTCCCAAGTAGCTGGGACTACAGGTGCCCACAACCAAGCCCAGCTAATTCTTTTTGTATTTTTAGTAGAGACGGGGGTTTCACCGTGTTAGCCAGGATGGTCTCGATCTCCTGACCTTGTGATCCACCTGCCTCAGCCTCCCAAAGTGCTGGGATTACAGGTGTGAGCCACTGCACCCGGCCTCCTATCTGGATTTTTACAATATAAAAAATGTGCAGCCCATGTCTTACAGTAACCACTATAAGCAAAAACAAAACAAAAAAAAAGAGGTATAGCTAAAAAGAGGAGATAATATATAAAATGGAATACCAAAAAAGATTAATCCAAAAGAAGACAGGAAAAGAGAAACAAAGAAACAAAAATAGATGATCCAAATAAAAAACAAATAGCAAGATGGTAGTTTTAAATCCAATCAGATGAATAATTACATTAAATGTAAGTGGATTAACTCTCCATTTAAAAGGCAGAGACTATAAAACTGGATTAACAAACAAAGCCAGCTATATAAAGACACAGATTAAAAGTAAAAGAATCGGGAAAATATACCATGTATATAGTATACATAAAAACACTGTTGTGGCTATATTCATATCAGATAAAGTAGACTTTCAGAGGGTAACAGCAGAGATAAAGAGAAATATTTCATAATTACAAAAGAGTTAATTCTTCAAGAAGGTCTAAATGGGTGTGTTCCCAATAATATAGATCCTAAATACATGAAATAAAATTGCTAGAAATGTAAGGAAAAATTGAAAAATTCATAATTTTCCCAACATTAATAAAGCAGACCAAAAAATCAAATAAGATTTAGACTGTAACAACACTATAAAATTTCTTGACTTCACTGATATTTACAGAACTCTGCAACAATCACAGAATACATATTTTTTCAAGTGATCACATAAGACCATATACTGGCCATAAAACAATATTCAATATATTTCAAAGGACTGAAACAAACCATAATGAGTGTTCTCTGACCATAATGGTCACATTAGAAATCAACAACAAAAAGATAATGAGAAAATACCCAAATACTAGAAAAGTAAATGTCATTCTAAGAAGTCTAGACTCTATCCTGTAGTAACAGTGGAGTCATTCATGAATTTTAAGTAAGGAGACCTAATTTGGGTAACTGGGTGAATAAGCATGCTATGTATGGAGATAGAAGTAAACAGGAACAAGCAGTTTTTGCTGAGTATAGGAACCAGAAAACACAAGTATGCATTCATTCCAGGCTTTACCTTTAATGTAAGAATATCAATTCCAACTGCTGCTGCAGCTTTTTGTTGTTTGGTTTAGGGATTTAATCTAACCCCTGTCCCAGCTGACTTCATTTTCATGTTTCTTCTTGTCTGTTACTGTGGGTTCTGCACCTTGGTACATGCTTTTCCATTTGACCACTTGCTCTTCCTCAGTACTATCTACTTAGGTTTCCAACTAAATAGTCCATTCATAAATTGGATCTGCTTTTCAGCTCTCTAAGTTTAGCAACCAGGTCCTTGAACTGTTTTGGGGTTTCAGCCATGTGCCCTGAGGACTCTGTTCCTCAAATCTGCTCTCTGGCTCATAGGTACTGCAAGTATAGATGAGCACAGCATCATCCCCACTCTCAAGGTGGATTCCTGCTCAGTTTAATGAACAATTCCACCTAGCTTCTGCCTCTCAGGGAACAAGTTTAGAAAATAAGTTCAATTTTGGACTTTGAATTTGAGGTCCTTGAGAGCATTCCGGTAGACACATACAGAAGACAGTTGGAAATAACGAACCTAGGGCTCAGGAAAGAGACCCACTAGGAAATACAGATTTATGATAATCAGCAAATGGGCTGTAATGAAAGCCCTATGAGTGGATGAGCTTGAGCAAGGAGACTATAAAATAGGAGTCCTTAATCTGTCAGGCTTCTGGCACACATGCATCCACTGAAATTGTGGCTAATAGGAGTCCTTAATCTGATGGACTTCTGGTATATCTATGTATCCACTGAAATTGTGAGTGAAATCTGTGTATTCATGTGTCTGTATTTCTGAGGTGGGGATCCACAGGATTCATCAAATTCTCAAATAAGTTCCTAAGTCTAAAAGGTTAAGAATCTATGCAAGAAGGCTGACGATGTAACCTAGACAGCACCATTTACTGAAATATACTATAATTTTAGGATTAGAGACTATGGTGGGACAGGGTACAAAATATGTTAACGTTTCATTACCAATTTACTATGTGAGTCACAGTAACCATGAAGTATGATTATCCATTCAATATTGGGCAATATGTCCCTAAAATGTGCTGACTCAATATTACTTGCAGACTACCCAGAATTGTACCAAAAAAAAAAAAACCAACCCAGTATTTTTAGGCTTAGAGATATAAATCCTATATTCTCAGTCAAAATGTTATTTTTCTCCCACTCTCACCCTATAACTAAGGAAAACACCTTCGCCAGCCACCTCTTTCTCTGGGGCCCATCTCATATCATAGCTAACAGTCAACAATCTCTTTTCAAGCACTGCTTTACAAAAACCTCATGATCATCAGTGCTGGATACATTAGCATCTGACTTATTACAGGCAAAAAAGCTTTGAAGATACACAGGATTTAGTTTGCAAAAAGGTCTTATGAAACCTACCCTCACAAGACAAGACTGTCAGTTTGTATGCATTACCACAAAAGGCCCAAAAACACCACTATAGTTCACACTTCATCTTTTCTTCCTCAAAATTATCTGTCACTTTAAAGATAGGCAGAGACAGGGGGGAAAAAAAAGGGTGGGTGTTTTTTAATTTCAGTGGGTATTTTGAAATCCTTTCAAAAACCACAAGTGTGTATGAAATAGATTCTTCAGTCACATGGATTCAAACCATAGCATTCTTCCCAACCCACCACTCAAGAAAGCAAAGGATAATCTAGCCAAGCCAATTTGCATGTAGGAAAACTATAATGTCTACTGCCTAAGAACCCTCAAAATAGCATTGTACATGTATCTTGGTAATAAAAAACCCTTTCACTATTGTGCAAAGGAGATAGCTATGAATTACCAATTACAAAGAGCTCACAAAACTTTAATACATATAAAACTTTAAAGAGTGGCTCATGTAATCCTAGCACTTTGGGAGGCCAAGGCAGGTAGATCACTTGAGGTCAGGAGTTTGAGATCAGCCAGACCAACACAACGAAACCCTATCTTTACTAAAAATAAAAAATTAAAAAAAATTAGCCAGGCGTGGTAGCATGTGCCTATAATCCCACCTGAGGCAAGAGAATCATCACTTGAACCCAGGAGACACAGGTTGCAGTAAGCCAAGATTGTGCCAACAGAGCAAGGCTCTGTCTCAAATAAATAAAGTAAAAACTTAGACAGTTCATAAAAGAATATATACATATAGCTAATAACTGGAAAATGTTCAATTACATTAATCAATGAAATCTATTAAAACCAACAAAAATCTAAAATAAATTACCTCAATTATGCTGGTAGTTCAAAGGTTTTTTGTTTGTTTGTTTTTTGTTTTTGTTTTCTTGAGACAGGGTCTCGCTCCATCACCCAGGCTGGAGTGCAGTGGCACAATCTCAGCTCACTGTAACTTCAAAATTCTGGGCTCAAGCAATCCTCTCACCTCAGCCTCCCAAGCAGCTGAAACCAGAGGCATGTGCCACCACACCTGGCTAACTTTTGTATTTTTTGTAGAGATGGGGTTTTGCCATGTTGTCCAGGCTTGAACTCCTGAGCTCAAGCGATCCACCCACCTCAGCCTCCCAAAATGCTGGGATTACAGGCGTGAGCCACTGTGGCCAGCCCAAAGGTTTTTTAGTATCAATAGATATCAAACACCTTTTAAAAATCTCAGATACTTTACCCTGGTTTAGTTCTATTTTTATTGATCCTACCTTAAAAAAAAAATCCTAAAATTGAGTATCTGCAAAGATGTTCACTGCAGCACAATTTGTCAAAGAGAAAACGGTAAACAACAAAATGATAAAATCAATTGTAGAACATCTACCAGGGAAATGTATTTTGTTTGTTGATTTATTCATTCATTTACTACTGTGCTTCAGAAAGAATTTAAGGTGGCTTCTATGAAGGTTTATAACTATAAAAATTACGTTTAAAAAGCATGCACACAATGGGAAAATGCTCGTGAATATTAAAAGGACTGGATACAAAACTGTGTATATAAAGGTAAGATGATATACGTAATCTTACCTTTGTTTAACATAATGCAGACGAGAGAAAATACATCAAAATATTAAGAATAATATGTGTAAATAAATAAGAAAATAAAAAAGAATAATATGTGTGTGTGTCTAGGTGGGAACATTACAGGTGATTTTTATTCTCTTATCCTTTGAATTTTGTAAGTTTCATATAATGAGCTTATATTTTTATAATGGAAATATTTATATATATATAAAAAGTGTAAAGAGGATAGCGATTATTATTTTTTTTAATTTGCCCTCATATGTGATGGTTTACAAGAAGGCAGCTCTTCCCATATAGCTGCTAATAATGAACTGAAAAGGGGAAATAAAAGTAATACCTAAGAGAAAGGAATTCACATAGAAATTAATCTCATGAAATAAATGTGGCATAAATTTGTCAATTAAAGTTATCAAAAGACAGAATAAAAACATGATACAGTTATATGGTTATAGGGAGGGAAGGACACTGATATAAACAAGAGAATATCAGACAAAGCCAAGGAATTTTCACCTTGGAATCAAATAGCCTATCAGTGAACTTATGCTAACATGGTTGTCTTATTTGAAATGTAGTTTCAAAAAAGAATATATACAAGTGACACAAAAAACTGCAGTTGACAGGGACCAGGCAATGAAGAGTATGGGTACAGAATTTCAGTTTGGGAAGACAAAAAATGTTCTGGAGATGGATGGTGGTGACAGTTGCACAACAATGTGAATGTATTTAATGCCACTGAATTGTGCACTTTAAAAAGTGTCAGAGTGGTAAATTTTATGTTAAATATATCTTACTGCAATAAAGAAAAGAATGTATAAGATCTGGTTTGAAATAGACTCAACTGGTAGGCTATATAATCTAGCTCTGAGTTTTCAGCACTTTCTGAAACAATATATTGTAAAGACGTGAGCATAACTTATTAAAATAAAAACTGTAATGTCACTTTAATAGCAACTTTCTCTTAATCAGAAGGCTAGTGTTTAATAATTTTTCTAGTGTAACCAATGTTTAGCTTTTAGGTATCCAAAAATTATGCCTCATCTAAACAAAGGTTTAAAAGTAAAGTGGCTATTAGATTTACAGAAAGAAAGAAATCAGAAGTAAGGTCACTAATAATTATGGTGTTTATGCAGATCTGCAGTAATTGGCTGAGAATAAATCTCCCAACAGTGAGTATCATTCCTAGAAACTGAGGAAAATACCCTAAGAACTATCTCCAACGAGCCAGTTATCCTTAAAATGCAGTGGAAGACTGCTGATAAGAAAGCATTCTACAAATATAATTTTTCTTCATTCTTTTTTCTTATTTTGAGACGGGGTCTTGCTCTGTCACCCAGGCTACAGTACCGTGGCATACTCTCAGCTCACTGCAGCCTTGACCTCTCAGGCTCAATCAATCCTCCCACCTCAGCCTCCCAAGTAGCTGGGACTAGAGTCATGTGCCACCATGCCTGGATAATTTTTATATTTTTTGTAGAGATGGGGGTCTCACTATGTTGCCCAGGCTAGTCTTGAAATCCTGGGCTCACTCCCATCTCGGCCTTCCAAAGTGCTGAAACTACAGGTGTCAGCCCTATGCTGGGCCCAAGTTTTTCTTTTTTTTTTTTTTGAGATGGAGTCTCGCTCTGTCACCCAGGCTGGAGTGCAGTGGCGTGATCTCTACTCACTGCAAGCTCTGCCTCCCGGGTTCATGCCATTCTCCTGCCACAGCCTCCCAAGTAGCTGGGACTACGGGCACCCACCACCACGCCTGGCTAATTTTTTGTGTATTTAGTAGAGAAGGGGTTTCACCGTGTTAGCCAGGATGATCTCGATCTCCTGACCTTGTGATCCACCCGCCTCGACCTCCCAAAGTGCTGGGATTACAGGCATGAGCCAGCGTGCCAGGCCGCTGGGCCCAAATTTTTCTAATTCAAAATATTTTTCTGATCATTAAATAGCAAGAAATAAAATAAGAAAAAAACGTATTCAGATCCCAAATTCAAAATCTAGTTTTCTCAGTTGCTTTAAAAAATCTCACTTACCCTTCGAGTGTTTTCAATAATTTTGGGATCAGGTTTTCCGTAGTTAGGTGGGTTGGCATATGGGTCATATCCAAGCTTGGCAAGCATAGGAGCAATCACTGCCATGTCTTGTAAAACATCTGGCGGTATCTTCCCAACCCATTTTGATAGAGCTCCTACATTGACTGGCTTGATTACTTGGTCTGTAGATCTCTCCACTCTGAAAACAACATAATATGAATAAATATTTATTTAAAATTTTTTAGAAAATCATGCTTTAAAACCACTATAAATTATGTTTTAATGACTAACAGTTTTAATTGTCTGGATTACAAAACAATTGAGAAAGAGGGCACTAATCAGGTTTGACACTATTTACCAGAATTAAAAAATAATTTAAGATTGACAGGGATTATTGGCAATCTCAGATTTCTAGAAGTTGGAAAAAGGGTTAGCTGAAACATGTGCATTATTAAATGTCTTGACACTGTAATTACAACATCCAGGAAAAAAACAGTAACAAAATAAAGATACAGTTGCTTAGAAAAATTGCCAGTCAACTTACTTGAAATGCCTACCAAAAAAAAGACAGACTGATGGATGGAAAGAGGGACAAATAGATGGTCAGAGAGATGGACAGTGATAAAGTAAATACAGCAACATGTTAATGGCACAATCTAGCTGGTGGGTATAAGTCTTTCAATTCTTCTGTACATTTTAACTTTTCATAACAAAATGTTGGGGGAAAACTGCCAACCATAAACCACTAAGAATGTAAAATATTCACTTGTTCTATTTTCCTGCTGCCTTCCTTAAAAATCTTATTTTCTACAGAAGAAAAAAAAGGGCTGTTTTTGATTTTCAATATTACAGGATTCAATATTACAGAATAAATGTGTTCTACTTCTTGACATGGAAATTTACTCTAAGCCTGTAGTGATTATACTCACTATATTTGACTAAATAACTAGCAACCTCAGGATAAAATGTAGCATCAAATGACATTTGGATTTAAGCTGGATCTGAATTAGATTTTGGCCAAATGACTATAAAACAGAAATGCTTAAAAGAGACTTTCATATCGTAATACATAAAAAGTTATTCAAACATAGTATTCTAAGAAAAGGTAAAGGCCCTTTTAATTAAGAATATAACCTCTTAGTGAATAATCATTATCTGATGAGGAGTCTCCTAAAGGGGATCTGCTTCCAAAATAATAGAAAAACAATGCCTCTTCCCTGGGCTTCTGTGGGGCTACCTGCTCCAGGTTTCCCTCCTACCTCAGGAGCCACATTCCTTTCTCCCTTTTCAAATATTTCTCCAGGACTCCACTTAACCCACTGCTCCCTTCACTCTATCTATTCTCCCTGTATTGCTTCATCCCTAATGTTCTTTGCTTGACATTCTTAACCTGTGTAAAGAACATCCTCGTTTGCCCAGGACAGGTCCAGTTTACACCTAGCATAATTTACCTCAGCGTAATTATTAAAAGCACCTGCCATTCACTCCCATCAGTGTTTAGGAATGAGCAGAGGATGTTATATATGTATTGCATAAACCGTACTACTTTTCTAAAATCCAAAAAATTCTGAATTCTGAAACACATCTGTGTTAAGTATTGGGGTCACACAGAGTCTTGTATGTCATGACTGGGAAGCTGGGCTTACCTTGAAGATAATAAGGAATAAGTGAAGAGTTTTAATAACAACTGATATGAACAAAGTATTATTATTAGCATTCAGTGCTGATAACTATGGGAAGAATAATTGGAGAATGAGGCAAGTGGGGTCAGGAAAATCAGAACAGATGCTCAACATGTTGGAAGAAAAGAAATGATTAAGGCTTCAATTAGATTAAATGAATTAGAAATAGAGATGAGACAAATTCCAAAGATAATTTTTAAAACTGCTAAGACACTGGGAGACCAAAGTGGGTGGATTATTTGAGGTCAGGAGTTCGAGACCATCCTGGCCAACATGGCGAAATCCCATCTCTACTAAAAATACAAAAATTAGCCAGGTGTGATGGTGCATGTCTGTAATCCCAGCTACTTGGGAGGCTGAGGCAGGAGAATTGCTTGAACCCAGGAGATGGAGGTTGCGGTGAACCGAGATCACACCACTGCACTCCAGACTAGGCAACAGGGTAAGACTCCATCTTTAAAAAAAAAAAAAGAAAAAGCTAAGACAGTGGCCAATTAGATAAGGTGGGGTGAAGAAGCAGAGAAAGGAGTCTATGATTAATTAACATTTGACTTGAAGGACAGATGTTTGTCTGTCATTCAATAATATAGACAGTATGAAGAAAAAGCATGTGGGTTTTTGATATTGTTGCTTTGTTTTGTTTGACATGTAGAGAACAATAAAAAAAAATGTAAATTAATAGTAATCAGAAGGTCACCAAAAATCTAGAGAAAAAATCTGAATTGACTGGAATGTAGTAGATGCTCACTAAACAACGGCTATTATTATTTCACACTGATGATAGCTCTGGTTCATCAGAATAGTGAAAGCCATATTTATCATTATGATTGAATAAATGATTTGAAGAAAAAGTATAATCATTTCTTGTCTGAAAAAGAGCTCTAAAATAAAAGACTTTGCAAAGGCTTTGCTGTATAACCACTGAGTTTACAAGAGCCGCTAGCAGCAAATGCAGTTAACTATGGCCTCTCAAGGGGAAGAACATGGGAAACCTATGCATATCAGTCAAGTGTTTCTCTTTAAGATCAGCAGAAATGACATTTTATATATATCAAGCATAAAATTCAAATTCAACAGTCACTTCTTAAATACCCACTATGTGGGTTTGATATTAAGGATACAAAGATGACTGACTAGGCCATGGCCTACCTCTCAAGATACTCAGAATCCAGCAAGAGAGACAAAGGTACACATAATACATAGCATCATAAATGAAATGACAGAGGTTAGAGACAATATGACAGAAGTAGGCCATTCTTTTCATGGGGTAACACATGACTAGGGCAAGTTACTAAGCAGCTAAGGCAAGGGTTAGCATCTATGAGTCACACAATAAATTAAATTGGCTCACACTGCCTGTTTTGTCTGGCCTGCAAGCAAAAAATGGCTTTTACATTTTTAATGTTTTAAATAAAAATAATCACATTTCATTACACATGAAAATCATGTGAAATGTGAGTATCAATATCCATAAGTAAAGTTTACTGGAACACAGCCACACTCATTCATGTATAGATTGTCTATGGCTGCTCTTGTAGTACAACGGCAGAGTTGAGTAGCTGAGGAAGAGACCATATGGCTTGCAAAATCTAAAATATTTACTATCTAACCCTTACAAAAAAACTTTGTCAACCCTGATGTAGGACTGTATCCTAAGGAAAAATAGGCTTTCTGTGTGTGGTCTCAGGTGATGTCTTCCTGACAGAAGGACCACATCAATATTCACATTCATGGAGATAACCTGGGGTTTTTTTTGTTTTTGTTTTTTGAGACGGACTCTTGCTCTGTCACCCAGGCTGGAGTGCAGTGACGCAATCTCAGCACACTATAACCTCTGCCTCCTGGGTTCAAGCGATTCTCCTGCCTCAGCCTCCTGAGTAGCTGGGATTACAGGCCACCACCATACCCAGCTAATTTTTGTATTTTTAGTGGGGTTTTGCCACATTGGCCAGGCTGGTCTTGAACTCCTGACCTCAGGTGATCTGCCCACCTCGGCTTCCCAAAGTGCTGGGACTACAGGCATGAGCCACCGTGCCCAGCCACGTGGTATGGTTAGAGAATAGCAAGTGAGGAGAGCTAAGAATGTATTGAAGCTACTAAGTTGGGAGGATGGAAGGGAGAAAAGAAACAAGTGTTTACTCAGTGTTGCACTTATCGGGTTCAAGAAACACATTCGTTCAACCCAAAGGATAGATCATTAAAATAAAATAGAAAATGAGAACAAGATACGATGCAGTCCCAATCTTCAAGGAGGTCACGGTCTGGTTGGGGAGCCACACAAACATTCCACATTGAAACTCTCAGAGTTGCCTCTTAGTCCCGCATCAGCTCTCTGGGCTTCGCTTTTCCCTCTTTCCATGGGTTCTAGTTATTTAGCTTATGTTTTTCTAAGAGGCAGCAAAGTGTAGTGGAGAGAACGCAGACCTGGAAGTCAGGTCTGTATGATCCAGTTTTGTAATCTAAGAAAAACTCTGATCCTAAGAAACTGGGGATAATGACCACTAACAGACAGAGACACAGTTTCCAAAACATTTTCATAGCAGGAGTTGACAACTATTGCTCCAATCTGGCCTGCTGCCTGTTATGTAAATAAAGTTTTACTAGAACATAACCATGGCCATTTGTTCCTGTACTGCCTATGGCTGCTTTTGCTCTATAACAGAAGAGCTCAATGCTTACAACAGAAATCATATGGCCTGCAAAGCTAAAAATATCTGGCCCTTTACAGAAAAAGTTTGCCAACTTTTGTTCAAAAGGACACAGTGATTAGAGGGAAATGGGCCTGGAACTGAGAGCCTAATTTTCTTTTCTCGATAATAACCTGCAGACTGCAAGGAGCTCATTAAATCTCCCCTATTCCTTCAGTCCTTACAGAATTAACCAACACTTAGATCTAAAGCATACTACGGTATGAACTAGATACCATTCTACCCCCCTTTAGCTTACTGAGACCTCAAAACATAGTGCCTCACAGACTGGTACATTTCAATACACACGGCCCATGCACACTGAGACAAGATATCTGTGACTCAGCAAGTTCTCCCCAGTCCCAACTGCCCAGGCTTCCTTCCGTCTGTGGCAGTCACAGTGGCGGCAACTCCTCCTCAAGGAATGGGGTCTATGCCAAAGTCTTGAATGACTGAGGTGAATATAATTCTCCACGACATTCATTTTAAGCATGGATCTTCCACGAGACTCAGTTAAACACTACAGCCAGGCTGACTGCCAAACCACAGGTCTGAATTATGATACCCAGCAACTACTACAAGAAACCAAATCCTCCATATTAAAGCATAGGGGATGGAACAGATATGCAAAAAGGAATGAGTGAAAGAGTACATAATCCAAGTGGTTAGGTTTATTACAGTAAAACATGTAATAAAATACCATTAAAAACCATGTTTTCAAAGACTTTCACTATTAGAAAATGCTCAGGTCATGTCTTGTGAAAGAAGATTTTAAAATGTATATACAATAGAAATTCAACTTTGTGAAAATGTGTTCTACAGACCAATAATGAGTTCCTAAATTGAATTAGTACTAAAAAACCTACCAACCAGAAAAAGCCCTAGACAGGAAGGATTCATAACCAAACTCTATCAGATGTATAAAGAAGACCTTGTACCAAACCTACTGAAACTATTCCCAAAAATTCAGGAAGAGGGACTCCTTGCCAACTTATTCTATGAGGTCAGCATCATTCTGACACCAAAACCTATCAGAGATACAACAAAAAAAGAAAACTTCAGGCCAATATCCCTGATGAACATAGATGCAAAAATCCTCAACAAAAATACTAGGAAACAAAGACTAGAAGCACATCAAAAGCTAATCCACCACAATCAAGTAGGCTTTATCCCTGGGATGCAAGGTTGGTTCAACATACACAAACCAATAAATGTGACTCATCACATAAACAGAACTAAAGACAAAAACTACATGATCATCTCGATAGACACAGAAAATGCTTTCAATAAAATTCAGCATCCCTTCATGTTAAAAACCCTCAACAAGCTAGGCATCGAAGGAACATACCTCAAAACAATAAGTGATATCTATGACAAACCCACAGCCAACATCCAGAACATGCTGAAATGTTCTGGAGGGCCCACAGATGTGGAAATTATGTATTTGTAAGAATTATATTAAACAATCTTTATTTGATAAATAGTACCTTACAATTCTAATGCTATCTATCAAACTTCAATAAGAGCAATTTCAGCATCAAGTAATGAACAATAGCTAAACTAACAAGAGATCAATCAAAAGTGCTTTAAAGGGAGCAGCACCAGTTGATGTGCTGCTGGAAGCATACCATACTGGAAGTATTCCCATTGAGAACCAGAATAAGACCAGGATGCCCTCTCTCACCACTCCTACTCAACACAGTACTGGAAGTCCTAGATAGAGTAGTAAGAAAAATAAATAAAGGCATCCAGGAAGAGTGGAAGTCAACTATCTTCCATATTTGCAGACGATATGACTTTATACCTAGAAAACCCCACAGTCTCTGCCCAAAAGCTCCTAGATCTGATAAACAACTTCAGTAAAGTTTCAGGATACAAAATCATTGTACAAAAATAGCATTTCCATACACCAACAATATCCGAGCTGAGAGCTAAATCAAAAACACAATCCCATTCACAATAGCCATGAAAACTTGAACCGCGTGTGTCAGACCCATGACCTACAAGAAGATGGCCCAAGATCTGGCCCAGGAATTGGAGAAAGACACTTCCAATGCTTAGGGGAAGATCCTCTTCTATGAGAAAACAGCCCAAGAATGCTGGGTGGCTTCCATGTCCACTGTGCGAGTGCTCTAGGTGCTCTGGAAAGAAAATGACCACAATAGGCAGAAGCCAGCTGACTGTGAGGTCAAGTTCCAGCCTTTCCCAAGCTGTCCTTTGGTGCCAGGATTTCCGTCTGCAGCCCACAAGGGCCGAGAAGTGCCAGGGGGACTGTGGGCCACCACACCCCCAGGAAGGAGGCAGGTCACGATGTGAAGGCTTAGGTCCAGAGCACCTGCTGGTTTGATTCCATTTTCCCCGTAGGAGAGTCCTGAATGCCCAGAGCCTTAGCAGCACATCAGCTGGTGCTGCTCCATTTAAAGCCCTTTTGATTGATCTCCTGTCAGTTTAGCTACTGTTCATTACTTGATGCTGAAATTGCTCTTACTGAAGCTTGATAGATAGCATTAGGATTGTAAGGTACTATTTATCAAATAAAGATTGTTTAATAAAATTCTTACAAATACATTATTTCCACATCTCTGGGCCCTCTAGAATTATACAGAATAAGTATTGTATTTTCATTTAGAGAAAAGGCCTCTCTTACCCCAACATCATTGTGTTTCATATGGATAGGAAGGTTTAAAACAAAGACCGTTTCTGATCTATGAGCTGTTATTAGAAAATAGTAGAGTAAATTGGCCAGAATAAGCTTTAGTTTTAAAACAAAACAAAACAAAGAAAAGAAAAGAGTATGCTTATATCTGCTCGTGGGAATGTAAATTAGTTTAGCCACTGTGGACAGCAGTTCGAAGATTTCTCAAAGAACTCAGAACTACCATTAGACCCAGTAACCCCCTTACTGGATATATACCCAAAGGAATATAAATCGTTCTACTATAAAGACACATGTAACTGTATGTTCATCGCAACACTGTTCACAATAGCTAAGACATGGAACCAACCTAAATGCCCACAACAGTGGACTGGATGATGAAAATGTGGTAGATATACACCATGGAATACTACACAGCTATAAAAAAAATGAAATAATGTCCTTTGCAGCAACATGGATGGAGTTGGAGGCCATTATCCTAAGCGAATTAATACAGGAACAGAAAACCAAATACTGCATGTTCTCACTTATAAGTGCTAGCTAAGCACTGAGCACACATAGATACAAAGGAGGGAACAACAGATGCTTGGGCCTACTTAAGGGTCGAGGGTGGGAGGAAGGTGAGGATCGAAAAACTACCCATAGAGTACTATGCTTATTACCTGGGTGATGAAACAATCTGTACACCAAACCCCCGTGACAGACAATTTACCGGTAGCAAACCTGTGCATGTACTCCCTGAACCTAAAAGTTGGAAAGAAAAAAGCAATGTGTTCTAAATGCATGTTATATGTACGTTTAGAATCATATCAGAATGTTTACAATGAAGCATGATTTTTATTTTCTTACCTAACTTATCCATATTTTCCAATTTTCTATGATAAACTTTTTTTTTTTTTTGAGACGGAGTCTCGCTCTGCCACCCAGGCTGGAGTGCAGTGGGCTGGAGTGCAGTGGTGCGATCTCGGCTCACCGCAAGCTCCGCCTCCCGGGTTCACGCCATTCTCCTGCCTCAGCCTCCCAGTAGCTGGGACTACAGGCGCCCGCCACCAAGCCCAGCTACTTTTTTGTATCTTTAGTAGAAATGGGGTTTCACCGTGTTAGCTAGGATGGTCTCAATCTCCTGACCTCGTGATCCGCCCACCTCGACCTCCCAAAGTGCTGGGATTACAGGCGTGAGCCACTGCGCCCGGCCCAATGTCTTTCTTTTTTTACCTCATGCTGTCATGGGACTCGCAGAATCACGAAGAGTATCTTCACTCAGAAGTCTAATAACTATCTCAAGCTCAACATAGTCGAAACTGAACTCTTTATGTCACCCCTAAAGTCTACCTTACCCGCACGGCAGCCTCAGCCTCCTAATCTCAGTTAAAAGCAACTCCATTCTTACAGTTGCTCAGGACAAAACCAGAGTTATTTTTCAACTACATTCTCTCATACTTCACATCAAATCCATCAGGAAATCTTATCAACTATACCTCAAAATATATGCAAATCTGGCCACTTCTCATTAACTCCACTGCTGCTCCCCAAGTCCAAGCAAACATCTCTCACCTGAATTTCTGCAATTTTTTTTTTTTTTTTTGAGATGGAGTCACATTCTTGTTGCCCAGGCTGGAGTGCAGTGGCACAATCTCAGCACACTGCAACGTCCACCTCATGGGCTCAAGCAATTCTCCAGCCTCAGCCTCCTGAGTAGCTGGGATTACAGGCACCCACTACCACGCCCAGCTAATTTTTGTATTTTTAGTAGAGACAGGGTTTCGCCATGTTGGCCAGGCTGGTCTCAAACTCCTGACCTCAAGTGACCCACCCAGCCTATTTCTGCAACATTCTTCTAATAGGTCCCCCTACTTCTTCCTCTACATTTCTATGGTCTATTCTCAGTCTATCACCAGACAGAGCCTTTAAAACACCAGTCAGGTCATGTCACTCCATTGCTCAAAATCCTGCAATGACTCCCTAGTCACTCAGAGTGACTAGGCACTGGAAATGAGAGGGAATCTGAGTAATCACAGAATAGTTTTTCCTATTTGAATAGATTTCCTGATTTGTATAGATTTAGGGGATGATTTGGTGAGATCATCCAAATAGAAAAAACTATTCTGAATAGTTTTGATCTCACCAAATCATTCCCTAAAAACATGCAAAGTAATCCAATAACAAAACTAAAACACCATGGACAACAAAACTAGATGACAAAGTAGCTCACAAACTCCAAAATACAAGTTCGTGGAGACAACCAACAGTAACCACAATCCCCTCATGGAATGAATGTTAATGTGGTGAAAGAAAAAGAAGCAACAACGCATCTGAAAACTGAGAATGGGAAACACCACAGCAGCCATAAACCAAACTCTAAAAATCAGAGCAGATCTATTTGAGAACACCAGTTGAAATTGGGAAGGGTTTCATCAAACCAAAAAGTGACTATAGGGGCCACTGGTAGGTTCTCAAAGGGGCCAGAGAAAGATGGGAAACATGAACTTGAAACCAACCAGCCAAAGCTCCTTTCCAGGACAGGACATCGCAATTAGAAACTTCTGGGAGGAGAATCAGAATTGGGCTAATTACAATGGTGACAGAGACAAAGGAAAGAGAAGGCCCCGATACAAGCGAGGGGAGGCTATGGAGTCAGGAAGTCTCAGAAAGCAAGCCACCATATTATTTAACGCTTTACCAGAACAAAACCAAAAAACAGGAGATGGAGAGCTATGAAATTAATAAAGACAGCTTGAACTATTCCTCCTCCCAAAAGCTTGAGAAAACTGTTTTTCAGTAAAAATGAGTGACAAAAAAGTATTTGGTCAAGTACCATAAAGAGTTGTTAAAAGAAAACAGAGAAGAAGAACAACATTCCTATAGAGAAAAAAAGACATGCCCATAAAACATTAAAATTGTAACTTACTATTTTAAAACAAGCTAAAAGACACTGAGAAAATGATACATAAATCATATTAGAAATAAGGTGATAGAGCTCAGGAATTTAGAAATGGAAGGAAAAATCATTACAGAAATAAACTAAACTAGAAGGAAGACAAGAGTTAATAAATACAAGAGAATCTTAAAAGAAATTATAAGTCAAATAGAATGCCTTCAAAGATTTAAAAGCTTTCCAATTTAAACTAATTGAAAATAGAAGATATTAGCCAGGCATGATGGCACATGCCTGTACTCGCAGCTACTTGAGAGGCTGACGCAGGAGAATCACTTGAACCCAGGAGGCAGAGGTTGCAATGAGCCGAGATCACACCACTACACTCCAGCGTGGGAGACAAAGTGAGGCTCTGCCTCAAAAAAATACATATATATATATATATATATATATATATATATATATATATATATATGAAATGTTTTTAAAATTTAAGAAGAAATAAAACAATTCAAAAGAAAGTGAAAAATATTAACAGGCAAAAAAAGTCTTAAATGAAAAACAGGAGTCTTTGAAGAAGAGAATCAAAGGGAACACAGCAAATACTAAAAACCAAAATTTAAGAAAACATTATTTTTAAAAAGTTTTTTTAATCTATATATTGACAGAACACATGGTATATCTGAGAATATCTGCTATATGATGACCAACAAAACATATTAAAATTATTGCACTTTAAAGAAAAAATATTTGAGTATCTAGGCAAAGTATAGGTATCCAAATTACCTATAGGAGAAGAAAATTAGATCAGACTTTTCAACATCAAAACTTTTTTTTAAAAAAATTAAGTTTTTTAAACTGATGAAAACTGAATATATAACATGTTTTAAAATATGTATACATGGTGAAATGGCTCAATCAAGTTAATTAACATGTGCATTACCTCACATAATCACTTTTTTGTCATGAGAACATTTAAAATCTAGTCTCAGCAATTTTCAAGTATAGAATACACTGTTATTAACTATAGTCACCACAGTATACATCTCTTGAACTTATTTTTCCTGTCTAAATGAAATTTTATATCCTTTAATCCAACATCTCTAATCCCCACTCCTCTAACCTCCAGGCCCTGGTAACTACCATTCTACTCTTGCTTCTATGAATTTGACTTTTTTAGGTTCTACATAGAAATAAGATCCCAAGTATTTGTCTTTCCATGCCTGGCTTATTTCATTTACAATAATGTTCTACAGGTTTATTAACGATGTTGCAAATGACAAGATTTCCTCCTTTTAAAGGCTAAATAGTATTCCATTGTGTATGTATGCCGCATTTTCTTTTTATCCATTCATCTGTGAATGGACGCTTGGGTTGATATCTTTCTTGGCTATTGTGAATAGTGCTGTAATGAACATGTGAGTGCAGGTATATCTACCACATTCTGATTTCAATTCCTTTGGGTACATACCTGGTAGTGGGATTGCTGGATCATATGGTAGCTCTATTTTCAATTTTTTGAGGAACCTCCATGTTGTTTTCCATAACGGCTGTACCAAGTTACAGTCTCACCAACAGTGTATAGGTCTCCCTTTTCTCCGCATCTTTGCCAACACTTGTTATCTTTTTTTATTTATTTTTATTTTTTCTTTGAGACGGAGTCTCGCTCTGTCACCCAGGCTGGAGTGCAGTGGCTCAATCTTGGCTTACTACAAGCTCTGCCTCCCGGGTTCACGCCATTCTCCTGCCTCAGCCTCCCAAGTAGCTGGGACTACAGGCACCCGCCACCACACCCGGCTAATTTTTTGTATTTTTAGTAGAGATGGGGTTTCACCGTGTTAGCCAGCATGGTCTCGACCTCCTGACCTCATGATCCACCCACCTCGGCCTCCCAAAGTGCAGGGATTACAGGCGTGAGCCACTGCACCTGGCCTATCTTTTTTATAATAGCCATTCTAACAGGTATGAGGTACACTGTAGTTTTAATTTGCATTTCTCTGATGATTAGCGATGCTAAGCATTTTTTTCATATAACTATTGGCCATTTGTATGTCTTCTTTTGATAAATGTCTATCAGGTTCTTTGCCCATCTTTTTAGATTTGTTTTCTTGCCGAATTGAGCTCCTTATATATTTTGGATATTAACTCCATATCAGATATATGGTTTGCAAATATATCAACCCATTCTATAGGTTGTCTCTTCACTCTGTTGATAGTTTCCTTTACTGTGCAGAGCTTTTTTGTTTGACATAATCCCATATGACCATTTTTGTTTTTGTTGCCAGTGCTTTTGAGGTCAAATCCAAAAATTCATTGCCCAGACCAATGTCACAGAGCTTTTCCCTTATGTCTTCTTCTGGTAGTTATACAGTTTCAGGTTTTACATTTAAACCTTTAATCCATTTTGAGGCCAGGTACAGGTGGCTCATGCCTGTAATCCCAGCACTTTGAGAGGCCGAGGCAGGTGGATCTTTTTTTTTTTTTTTTTTCAGACGGAGTCTCACTCTGTCGCCCAGGCTGGAGTGCAGTGACGCGATCTCGGCTCACTTCAAGCTCCACCTCCCGGGTTCACGCCATTCTCCTGCCTCAGCCTGAGTAGCTGGGATTACAGGCACCCACCACCACACCTGGCTAATTTTTTGTATTTTTAGTAGAAATGGGGTTTCACCATGTTAGCCAGGATGGTCTCGATCTCCTGACCTTGTGATCCACCCGCCTCGGCCTCCCGAAGTGCTGGGATTACAGGCGTAAGCCACTGCGCCCAGCTGGAAGGTCGGTCTCTTAAGGTCAGGAGTTCAAGACCAGCCTGGCCAACATGGTGAAACCCCGTCTCTACCAAAGAAAAAAAAAAGAAAAGAAAGAAAAAAGAAAACAACAACAAAAATTAGTTGGGCATGGTGGCACATGCCTGTAGTCCCAGCTCAGGTGAGGCTCAGGAAGGCTCAGGTGAGAGAATCGCTTGAACCCAGAAGGCGGAGGTTGCAGTGAGCCAAGATCACACCACTGCACTCCAGCCTGGGCGACAGAGTGAGACCCTGTCTCAAAAGAAAAAAAAAAATTTTTTTTTTTTCCAAGATAAAACTGATCCATTTTGAGTTGGTTGTTGTATATGATGTGAGGTAAGAGTCTAACTTCATTCTTCTCATGTGGATATCCAGTTTTCCCAACATTATTTAAGAGACTGTCTTTTCCCTATTGTGTATTCTTGGCACCCTTAAGATCAACTGACCATAAATATGTGGGTTTATTTCTGGGGGCTCTCTATTCAGTTCCATTGGTTTATATGTCTGTTTTTATGCCAGTACCATGCTATTCTGATTACTATAGCTTTACAGTATATTTTGAAGTCAAATACTGTGATGCATCCAGCTTTGTTCTTTTCTATCAAGATTGCTTTGACTATTTGGGGCTTTTTGTAGTTCTACATAAATTTTACAAGTGCTTTTTCTATTTCTGTGAAAATGTCACTGAAATTTTGATAGGGATTGTATTGAAATCTATAGATCATTTTAGGTAGTGTGGCCATTTAAACAATATTCCAATCCACGAATACAGGATATGTTTCCATTTATTAATGTGTTCAGTTTCTTTCATCAGTGTTTTATAGTTCTTAGTGTACAAGTCTTTCACCTCCTTGATTAAATTTTAAATTTATTCATAAGTCTTTTCTTTTTTTTGGTAGCTATTGTGAATGAGATTGTTTTCATCATTTCTTTTTTGGACAGTTCATTGTTAGTGTATAGAAACACTACTGATTTTTGAATGTTGACTTTGTATCTTGAAATTTTACTGAATTCATTAACTAGTTCTAACAATTTTTGGTGGAGTCTTTAGGACTTTCTATATGTAAGATCATGTCATCAGCAAACAGAGACAATTTAGTTTCTTCCTTTCTGATGTGGATGCCTTTTATTTCTGTCTCTTGCTTAATTGCTCTGGCTAGGACTCCAGTACTGTACTGAACAGAAGTGGTGAGAGTAAGGCCAGGCACAGTGGCTCACACCCGTAATCCCAGCACTTTAGGAGGGCAAGGTGGGTGGACTGCTTGAGCCTAGGAGTTTAAGACTAGCCTGGGCAACATGGCAAAACCCCAACTCTATAAAATATACAAAAATTAGCCAGGCATGGGGGTATGTGCCTGTAGTCCCAGCTACTTGGGAGGCTGAGGTGGAAGGATTGCTTGAGCCCAGAGGAGGAGGTGCAGTGAGCTGTGATTGCACTACTGCCTTCCAACCTGGGCAACAGAGTGAAACCATGTCTCAGAAAAAAAAAAAAAGAATTGGGGTGAGAGTGGGTATTCTGTCTTGTTCCTGATCTTGCAGGAAAAGCTTTCAACTTTTCACCACTGAGGATGATGTCAGCTGTGGGCTTATGATAGTCTTTATTGTGTTGACATACCTTCCTTCTGTATCTAATTTGGTTGAGAGTTTTTATCATGAAAAGATGCTGAATTTTGTCAAATGCCTTTTCTGCATCTATTGAGGTGATCATATGATTTTTGTCCTTCATTCTGTAAATGTGGTATATCGTATTTATTAATTTGCATTATTTTGAATCACCTTTGTATCCCAAATATAAGTCCCATTTGATTATGGTGAATGATCCTTATAAATGTGCTGATGAATTTTGTTTCCTAATATTTTGTTGAGGATTTTTGCATCTATATTCACCAGAAATACTGGCTTCTAATTTTCTTTTCTTGTAGAATATCAATACTTTTTTCCCCCAGAAGAAATTGAACAATCTATTTAATATACCTATGGAAGAAAAATAAGCCAAGAATCTTACATCCAGGAAAAATGACTTGTAAAAGTATAAAAGGCACAGAGCAGCTGTTATCAAAGTTACAAACTCAGAGAATATTGTTCCCACAGACACTTTCTGAAGAATCTACTAGAGTGTATGTCAGCAAATTTTTTCTGTAAAAGACTAGACAGCAAATAGTTTAGGCTCTATAATCCAAAGAATAATCTGCTGCGTATTCTCTTTTTAGAATTTTTACAATCCTTTGAAAATGTCCTAAAATGAAAAAAAAAATCCTAAAATGTAGGGATGAATGGCTAAAGAAATGGTGATACATATATGATATGGATATGGATATATACATATATATGGATTAATATATATACTCACAGTGAAATATTATGCAGCCTTTAAAAAGGAGACACTGCCATTTGTAACAACATGGATAAACCTGGAGGACATTATGCTAAGTGAAATAAGTTAGACACAGAAAGACAAATACTGTATGATCTCACTTATATGCAGAATCTAAAAAGGTAAAACACATCAAAGCAGAGTAGGATGGTGGTTACCAGGGGCAGAAATGGGAGGAAATGGGTAGATGTAGGTCAAAGGGTACCAACTTGCACTGATATAAAATAAACAAGCCAGGCACGGTGGCTCACGCCTGTAATCCCAGCACTTTGGGAAGCTGAGGCGGGCAGATCACGAGATCAGGAGATCAAGACGATCCTGGCTAACAGGGTGAAACCCCGTCTCTACTAAAAATACAAAAATTAGCCGGGCGTGGTGGCGGCACCTGTAGTCCCAGCTGATCACTAAGCTCAGCTGAGCATGTACTATCTTGTCACACCAGATCTTATCATACCAGGTAGCAAGGAAGCTATCAGACACAACTGAGGTCACAGCAAAAGTACTCAGGAGGCAATGTGTAGAAGCATCTAGTGGCCAGAGAAGGAACAATTTGAACTCAATAAAAATGCTAATTGCAACAGATAGAAACATATAAAATTGGTCTCTTGGGAAGATGAAAAGGAACCAAACCATTATCTTGAAAACTGGCCCAAAAAAAGCAAAAGAATCAAGTATTTATTATGCTTTTCGTATATGAAAAGCTGTAACCCTGGGCAACCAAAAAATATAGAGGCAAGGATATGTCTCTTCATAAAATTGTTCCAAGTAAGATGTAGAAAAGAGATCAGAATTAGAATATCAGCACTTTACAATATCCAACAAATTGATGAATCTAGGCACTGAGGATCAATGGCTGCTAAAATCACAAGAAAAATGACAACCACACATAATGTATATAGCCTCACCAAATAAGACCTTGAGTGTGATTAAGCCTCTGGACTCAGCGATCAATTTACAGGAAGTAGAGAATTCAGAAGAACATGCTGGATAATCAGCAGTTCAATTGCAAAACTGCACAATTTTCCAATCAGCAAAATTCAGATTGTGAATAACTTTACAGGCTAAATAGCTTGGGTTCTTCAAAAAATAGTGTATGGTAAAGAAAGGAATGGATCACTTGGAAATCTGTCGATTGAAAGAAAGAGAAGACTTGTCAAATTATTTTTAATGAGTAAGAATAAGCTACAATGTCTAAATGCACATTTGGGTAATAAAAGTATAAAGAAGCAGAGTAAGTGATTTCTAAAGGTGTCAAAATAGTGGATAGTTTGGGAGAAGAGGAGGGGACTTAGTTTGGGATAGGGTACATGAAAAAGCTTCTGGACTGACTGATATGGTTCTATTTCTTAACATGGGTGATAGTTATGAGTGTTTGCCTTATAAAAATTCATTAAGGTAATTTTTAAAATAGTCCTTCCAGTGGTCTACAAGGTCCCACATAAAATAACCTGACCTTCACACACTCCCTTGTTCACTCTACTCCAGTCCTATTGACATCTTTGTAGGTCCTTGACTAGGCCAGGCGTGGTCTCTTGATAGCTACTTTACTGTGACTCTTCTCTCTGCCTGGAGCACTCCTTCCTGTAATATCTACTTGGCTAACTCCCTCACCTCCTTTGAGACTTTGCTCAGATATCACCTTCTCAATGAGACTACTAACTTTATAATCTGACCTTCAAAATCCTCTGGGCCCTGGTCCCCTTTACTTTCCTGTTTTTCTTTTTTCCATTATAACCTTCTAATATGCTATATGTTTTTATCATGTTTTTTGTATCCCCCCCTCCCCCACCATGAGACTGTAGGATACATGATGGCTGGAATTTTTGCCTGCTTTGTTGACTTGCTCTCCTACAGTTCTCTACTCAAATATCACCTTACCAATGAGTCCTTCCCTGACAACTCCTACATCCCAGCTCTTGGCAACCTCCTATTCCCTGCTTTATTTCTTATTTCAAAGCGCTTATTACCATCTGACAAACTAAACATTTAACTCATTCTTTTTTAAAAAATGAGATGGCTCTAAATGTTTTGTCTGTTAACTGCTGGAATATTACTGGGCATATAATGGATGCTTAGTAAAAACATGTTGAGTGCACAGTCTTTACTATATCTAGGTAGTGTTTTTCCTGTTCCTTCTTAAGAGCTTTTATTATGAATGACAACTGAATTGTACCCAGAGCCTTTTCAGCACTGAATGATATGATCATATGGTTTTCTCCTTTAATTTATTGGTGTAGTACATTCTGTTGACAGATTTTTCTAGTAGTGAACTATTATTTTGTTGCTGAAATAAAAACTATTTGGTCATAATAGCTGATCAGTTTTTGCTACACTGCTGAATTCTATTTACTGGTATTTTATTTATGGTTTTAGCATCTGCATGCATAAGAAAACTAATCTAAAGTTTTCTTTTATGTAATTTCTATTGGGTTCTGACATTAAATCATAGCTTCGTAAAATGAATGGGGAGTTTTCCATCTACTAAAATAGCTTAAATAGCATTGGACTCATCTGTTCTCCACTGATTAGAAATAATTCAGTTGTGTATCATCTCTTCCTTTTTAAATGATATCTCTTAATCACCGTTTAATCTCTTTGGTGCTAATCAACCTACTTAAGCTCTCCATCTATCTTCAAAAATCAGCCACTGTTTCTAGACTTTCAAATGTATTACAAATGTACTTTCTGGTATTCTCCTATCATTTTTTAAAAATGTCTTTTATAGGCCGGGCGCAGTGGCTCACGCCCTGTAACCTCAGCACTTTGGGAGGCCAAGGCAGGCGGATCACCTGAAGTCAGTAGTTCAGCCTGGCCAACATGGTGAAATCCTGTCTCTACTAAAAATACAAAAATTAGCTAGGCGTGGTGGCGCGTGCCTGTAATCCCAGCTACTCAGGAGGCTAAGGCAGGAGAATCAATTGAACCTGAGAGGCAGAGGTTGCAGTGAGCCAGGCACTCCAGCCTGGGCAACAGAGTAAGATTCTGTCTCAAAAAAAAAAAAATCGTTTATAGTTGTGATTATTTCTCTTTCCTCATCCTTTATGATACATATTCACTTTTATTTTCATCAATATTGAAAAGGGTTTACATTTCTACTGACCATCCCAAAGAATTGATTTTGGTTTTTATTTATCCTATTCTATTTTTCTCTATTTTATTAATTTCAGCTTTGATCTGTGTTGATTTTAGGACCCAATACCCTGACTCCTTTCTGTAAGATATCATTCCACTGTCTTAAATTCCCATATGTTTGGATCTATTTCTTATTCTGTTCTTTGCCACTGAGTAAGACACATCAACCTTGAGTCATATAGTAGATTTCATTATTAAAGTGCTGAGGAAGGTCTCATTAGAAAATGTAAGAGGGGTATCAACAGCAGCATTAAACTGGGGGTTCCATAAGGCATATATAGTTGAAGGCTAAACTATGGCATACTTTAAAAAGTAGCCACCTTGGCTGGGTGCAGTGGCTCACACCTGTAATTCCAGCACTTTGAGAGGCCGAGGTGGGTGGATCACTTGAGGTCAGGAGTTCAAGACCAGCCTGGGCAACATGGCAAAACCTCATCTCTACTAAAAATATAAAAATTAGCTGGGTGTGGTGGCACATGCCTGTAATCCCAGCTACTTGGGAGGCTGAGGTAGGAGAATCACTTCAGCCCAAGAGGAGGAGGTTGCAGTGAGCCAAGACTGTACCACTGCACTCCAGCCTGGGTGATAGATGGAAACCCTGTCAAAAAAAAAGGACGAAAGGAAGGAAGGAAAGGAAGGAAAGAAGGAAAGAAAGAGAAAAAGTAGCCACCTAATCTAACCTCATTGCTACATGTATAATATGTGTATGCATTTCTGCCACACCCCCTCCCCCAATATATGTTCCATAAGGGCAGGAATTTTTGTTTTGTCTGCTGCTCCATCTTATGCGCCCAGGATGATTCTAGGTACATAATGGAAGTTTAACAAATATTTGTTGAATAAATGAATAACTGTGGAAAGCTCTAATTTTTCAGATAAAATCAGCATTTCTAGCTTCAGATTAATAGTTAGCATAAGGTCAAAAAAATCTCTCTCCTCCACTGTTTACCCTTTCTCTCCCCTGTTTCTCGGTCATATCTCAGTACTTATTCTGCAATTTGGGGATGAAAGCAGTTCTGCTGTGGTTTTGTCTCTGGTTGTTTTATTCTCTCTGTGTAGCAACATCTTGGTGTTTGGCCAGTCCTGCATTGTTTGTAAGAACAAATCTGATTTTTTTTTTTATGGCCTACAAATGGTTGCAAAAACACTGACATTTCATTTCTCAAAAGTCCCCTTACTGACTCATCCTGCTCTGGTCCTCCAGCGTGAAATAACAGAACCAATTTGGTTAAATGTTGCTAATAATTACCCTAAGCACATTCTGCACTTCAAGAATAACATACATGACCAAATATTTAAACATTGGCTAAAATGCAATAGGGTAATCAACAGACTCATCAGTAGACCTGTTTTTATGTTTATGTCTCAAAGGAGAATTGTTTAACATGTTTATATCTTAATGCTTTTAACAGTTACAAAAATGAAACTATAATTGAATTTCCTTTTAGGATGATTGAACTTGATAATATTATACATCCTTGACTTCAATAACACTGACAGAGCAATCAAGATTTTAAGATCCTAAAAATTATCTTTCATAATATGGAGTATACACAGATCTTAACAGCAACACTGTCTGAAGTGTGTAACTCAAAATTTTATATATACAGCCATGTAACCACCACCTAGATAGGACAGTGATCATTTCTAGCCCCTCAACAGTCTCTTTTGTGTTGCCTCCCAGTCAGTGCCCCAGAATAACCACTATTCTAACTACTATCACAAAAGATTGGTTTTAGCTACTTTTGAACTTCATATAAATGGAAACCTACAGTATATACTTATTTGCAGCTGGCTGTGTACACTTAGTATATTTCTGAGCTTCAACCATGTTGTATGTATCACTGGTTTGCTTCTTTTTATTGCTGAGTAATATCTAATTGCATGAATATAATGTATTTTATTTATACATCCCCCTGTTGATAGGTACTTGGATCCATTTCTAGCTTTCAGCTATTACTATGAATAGTGCTGCTATAAATATTCTTCTGTAAGTCTTTTAGTGTAATTTTTAAAGTGTATAACTTCTTTATGTTGTGAATATATATATGTAGGAGTGGATTTGTAGGGTTATAAGCTAGGCATGTTTTGCTAAGTAGCCATAATATATAGTTTCCCCAAATGGTTATACTAGTTTAACTCCTACCAACATTATCCTTGCCATTACTCTGTAATGTCCATTCATTTAATATTAACCATTCTGGTGAATATGGAGGGGTATCTCACTGTGGTTTTAAACTGCATTCCCTGTGGACTAATAATACTAAGCCTACTTTTTTTTTTTTTTAGTAGAATTAGACTGGTGAAAAGATCTCACCTTGCTAATTTACTCAAAAATTATATACTGAAATATGGGAAGTGTGCAGGGCTCCTGAAAGTGAAGAGGAGAGAAAAATATGGTTTCATCCTTCCCGTCCTCTGGCAGTTGATTATTGGACGGTCTCCTTTTTCTGGGAACCAGCTTGGGCCAGTGCTAAGTTAACCGATGTAGTTAACTTGACCCATGTTCTTTATTCTTTCATGCAGATTTGAGTTACCATCTAGTGCATCTTGATTTCAGCTGGAAGAATTCCCCTTAGCATTTGTTGTAGGCAGGTCTGCTAGCTACAATTCTCACAGTTTTGGTTTATGAGGAATATCTTCTTTCTCTTTCATTTCTCAAGGGGAGTTTTGCCAGATATGGTAGTTTTTGTTGGGCTTTTTCCTTTCAGGGATGTGAGTACATCAACCCATTGCCTTCTGGGCACCATAGTTTCTGGTGAGAAGTCTGCTGTTCATCTTACTGAGGTTACCCTGTACATGATGAGCTGCTTTTCTCTTGCCGCTTTAAAGATTCTATCTTTGGCTTTCAACAGTTTGATTATGATGTGTCTAGCTGTGAATCTCTGGTTTTATCCTGCTTGGAGTTTACTGAGCTTCTTGTATGCATAAATGCATGCTTTTCCATCAAATTTGGGGTTTCAGCCACTATTTCACTTCCCTTTCCCTTTTTCTTTTTTTTTTTTTTTTTTTTTTTGAGACAGGGTTCCACACTGTCGTCCAGTCTGCAGTGCAGTAGTGCAATCACAGCTCACTGCAGCCATGACCTCCTGGGCTTAAGTGATCCTCCAACCTCAGCCTCCTGAGTAGCTGGGACTACAGGCACATGTCATCACGTATGGTTAATTTTTGTATTTTTTGTAGAGACAGGGTTTCACGCTGTTGCGCAGGCTGGTCTCAAACTCTTGGGCTCAAGAGACCTGCCTGTTTTGGTCTCCCAAAGTTCTGGGATTACAGGCATGAGCCACTGCACCTGGCCCATTATTTCTTCAAATATTCTTCTGCCCCACCATCTCTCCTCTCCTTCTGAGATTCCTGTCATGTGTATGTTGGTACACTTGATGGTATCCCACAGGTCTCTTTAGGCTCTATTTATATTTCCTAATTACTTTTTTCCTTTTCTGTTCTTCAAATTAGATAAAGTCAATAGAACTACCTTCAAATTTCTTTCTTCTTCCTGTTCAAATCTCCTGATGGGCCCTAGAAGCAAATTTTTCATTTCAGTTACCATGCTTGTCTATCTGGTTTGGTTCATAATTTCCATCTTTTTGTTGATATTCTCAATTGGTGAGACACTGTTCTCAAACTTTCAGTTAGGTTTTTGGGTTTTTTGTTTTGTTTTGTTTTGTTTAAGATATGGTTTTCTTTAGCTCTTGAAGAATTATTTTAAATAGCTAATATAAAGTGTTTGTCTAGAAATTCTAACGTCTGGGCTTCCTCAGGGACAATTTCTATTCATGGCTTTTTTTCTTGTTGTGTTTCATATCTTACAGTTTTTTGTTAAACACTAGACATTTTAAATCTTATAATGTGGCAACTCTGGGAATCACATTCTCTCCCCTCTCCAGAATTTTTTGTTGCTGCTTATTGTTGTAGTTGTTTGTTTCAAGACTTATCAAAACTAATTCTGTAAAATCTGTATTCCTTGTTATGTGCAGTCACTGGAGTCTATTCTGTTAGCTTAATGGCCAGCTAACAACTGGACAGACTGCCTTAAATGCTTGGAACCAAAAAACCTCTCTGTCTTTGCAGAAGGGCTCTGGGTAGGTTTGGGATACACCTTCACTACTTAGCCAGGTAGCTTCTAACTCTGCCTTAGGCTTCACTTCCTGCTTTCACAGAGCCTCAAGATCAGCGAGAGGTAGAAGTCTTCCCTGGGCATGCATACAGTCCTTGCCAAGCATGTGGCCTTCTACATTCTTGGGAATATGTGAAGCTTTTCAAAGCTCTCATAGACATCTCATTCCCAATCTCTGCTCCTAGGCTCTTTAGTTAGTCTACTGTTTGCCCCCATTGTTATTTCTTGATTCAGGAAGCAATGACTAAATTATTTGTCTGTAAATGTTTCTTGATAACTACTGTCCTCCCCGATCTCAGAAGTAGGGCAGTTCTGAGTCAGGAGAAATAGAGACAAGGTTTTGAAGTCATTCATCCAGGGATCCACCTAAGAAGGCAAAACAAATACTTACAATGAGGTCTGTTCTGCTCCCTCCGGTACAGAAACACAGGCTGTTATTTCAGCCCCAGCTGACACATGGAACAGGGAATGGGGCTTGGGTAAGCTCACTATTCTTACTAAGATTCAGCCATTTTTTGTGAATGAGCACTCTTCACACTTTTTTTCAAGTCTTTGATTAATTTCTAGAGTTCTGAAAAAGTTGATTCTGACAGGTGTTGCCAGTTCTTCTGTCACTCTTATGGAAGGGTAAAATTTTACACTTCTTTACTGTGCCGCTTTTGCTGATGTCGCCCCCAAATAGCAAAACTTTTTAAACCACTTGAAATGCCTCTCTCCTAGCTTCCTAATAAATCAATTTATCAAGCATTTACTTAGAATTTACAATGCTGTGTGGCTAAAAAGATAACAATAACAAACTGCTCGTCCTCAAGTAATATGATAAATTCAACAGTATCAGATTCCAAATGAAACTGTTAGTAATTATGACACTGGAGTGGGTTCGAGAGGAGCAATTTTAAGTGTTCCAGATGGTTCTGAAACCGGTAGCTTGCTTGAAGAAATATTGCCTCAGGTTTTTGTCAGCCTCTACATACTAGGACTCTATAGTGATAAGCAGAATAAATGTGTTACAGAGACTAGTACGAGAAACTGAGCAATTAGGCCAGAAAGAGTTACCACTGCAGAAAACAGAATGTACTAACTGCAGTATGGGAAGAAGAGGGCATAAAAGAGCCCATCTTTTGGCTTTGTGCACAAGCAATCTTGATCCTAGTATTAAATTTTGTAAATACTACAAAACAGCCTTGAAATTGTTCAAGTGTTATGTCCTCAGAGAAACCTTCCCTAATTCCCATCTAAACTGGCACCCCCACCTTTACCCTAAAATATTCTTTTTCCCTTTAACCTATTTAACAAGGATAATATTTTATTTTATTTTTTAATTTTTTAATTTTTTATTTTTTTATGGAGATGGAGTCTCACTCTGTCACCCAGGCTGGAGTGCAGTGGCACGATCTGGGCTCACTGCAACCTCCACCACTCAGGTTCAAGCGATTCTAGTAACTCAGCCTCCCCAGTAGCTGGGACTACAGGCACACGCCACCACACCTGGCTAATTTTTTTGTATTTTTAGTAGAGATGGGGTTTCACCATGTTGGCCAGGCTGGTCTTGAACTCCTGACCTCAGGTGATCTGCCCACCTCAGCCTCCCAAAGTGCTGGGATTACAGGCATGAGCCACCGCACCCAGCCAAGGATTATATTTTTTAAAATATCTCCCAACACACATTTCCTTATCAGCAAGCAGATTCCCCCTTCCCAGTATCACACCTGCCATCACGCCCAAAGGAAAGTGGCAGAGGAAATGGAAAGTCTACCCGGCCTAGACTTCTGGTGTCTTCATGACAGGAGAAGAGAACAGTGGGAAGGAAGCAGCAGTGACACAAGTCTGTTCTCATCTCCTGTCTCCAGGATAGAGTTCCAAAAGGGAAAAGACATGCTAGGCAGATGGAAGAAAAAGCTAAAAAAACAGGCATCTTTGATCCATCTCCCATTTGGGGTTCTGGGAGGAGACTGCTACACAAGATGACCCTTAATGAAAATGTGGGGGCGGAATCATCAACATAGAAGGGTTAGGAGGAAGGAGGGCATGGATTTAGTTATCCAGAGTTCTCTGGCTCCCACAAGGCATAAAAGGCATCCCAAATTTTCTGTATGCCCAATGAAAGAAGAGGAAGGGAGGTGGGGATTCTGCTAGCAAAATCACTGAAGGACAGGGTTTTGCCCCAGGGGAGGCAAAGAGATTCAGTAACTAAGGGCTATTTGTCTTACTGCCCAGGTCCAGGGCTTAAAGAATATGACACCCAAACCTCAGAGTCAGCATGAGCCAAGGTGAGGCCAGTGAAGCAAGGAGAACCACTGGACCATTTGCTGACCACAGACTGCAACAGCACTTATCAGCAGGACACAGTGACCAGGTGGACAGCAATACTATTACTCCAGAGGCCAAGGAGGGCTCAGAGAGAGCAGCACAAGACCACACAGTCACCTCATCTTTACATACACACACCCATATGCCACCTAGGGAACAGACATGGTTCTCCTGGCATGGACACTAGCAGTAATATATGCAGTGGTGGTGGTAGTTGTGGTAAAAATAATAAGAGCTAACACACATTTATAGCACTTAGATGCCAGATACTATCCTAAGTTCTTTACATATTATTAATGCATTTAAACCTTATTAACAACCCTATGAGGTAAATGCCATTACTATCACCATTTTACACATGAAGAAAATGAGGCATACAAAGGTTAGGTATCTGATTCAAGGTCCCACAGTCAGTAAGTGGTAAAGCCAAGATCTGAACCCAATATGACAACATATATTTTATGGAAAAATACATGTATTAAATATATTTTTTTAAATATATGAAAATGATAAACAGAATGTCAGGCACACAAAGACTTTCCTAAAGAATCTAGGTAGTATTCTATGGCTCTGAATCCAGGATAACATAAAGAAATAGGAGATAAGACACATAGCCATCAGCTGCCCAAAATTTTAAAAAATTTAAAGGTGAGCACTAATCTATCAAATGATTGTTACTGAACAAAACTGATATACTGGGAAATAAAGCAAACTAGTACATAACTTATGTTTCATGAACACAGCAACACAGTGCTGCCCACACGTGATGAGTTCAGACAATATAAAAGGTTTCAGAAAAAAGTAAAGAGTGCTTATCTTTCAAAGGACCATATTGAAATATCTATAAATGAAAGGCTTCAAAGTAATCCAGTGAGGTACTCCAACCCGAAAGAACCAAAAAAAAAAAAAAAAAAAGACAATATACGTTGCACAACAATTGTCAAAACACTGGATATTAGGGGCAATGAAGAAGACTGTTTCCCGAGAAATGGGGAAAAAAGTGATCCCCATAATTGCCCCAGCTTACTGCCTTGAGAAAATATCCAGACTGTGGTATAAGAAGGGGGTCCCAGGCAGAGCCCAGCAGACTCTAAGTTGAGAAATGGAGCTGAAAGTCCTGGTTGGAGTTTTCAGGCCAGAGAATCAAAGAGGAGAGAGCTGTATACAGAGAGAATTCTGGAGATGTGCTAAATGGAAAGAACGAATTTACAGGGAACTGTGCCCAGAACTCACATAGAACAAGGAATAGTGCTTGCTCTTACCACCCAGAGTGGACAAACTCATAATTTATTGGATATTAGTAGAGTACTCAGCCAGGTCTCGACTCAGTAATAGGGAATAATCAGGCACAGACTAAGTATTTCTTCAGACTCACCTAACAAATCATAAAAGCAAAAACCCCAAAGATCAAACTGGTCAAGTAAGTTAACTGCATCCCAGAACAAAGCTCAAGAATATTTGTAGAACTACAAAAATATCCAGCAAACAAAAATAAAACAAACAAAAAATATCCAGCAACCAAAAAAGTAAAATTTACAACATCTGGCATCCAAATATTATCAGGCATGCAAATAAACAGGGAAACACAACTCGTAATGAGAAAAACACTCATTTTTAAATAACACAGATGTTAGAATTACCAAATGCATTAAAACAGTTATTCCACAGATTATTCCACAGTTATTATGGAGTACAGTCATTCAAGTACACGTTGAGCATCCCTAATCTAAAAATCTGAAATGCTCCAAAATACGAAATTTTGTGACATTCACATTGACTCCACAAGTGGAAAATTCCACACATACTTAACACAGACTTTGTTTCATTAACAAAATTATTCAAAATATTGTATAAAATCACCTTGAGGCTATGTGCATTAGGTGTAATATGAAACATAAATGAATTTCATATTTAGACTTATATCCCATTCTCAAGATATCTAATCAGGTATATGCAAATATTTCAAAATCCAAAATAATCCAAAATTGGAAACACTTCTAGTCCAAGCATTTTGGATAAGAGATACTTAAGCTGTATTGACAGCAGTGCTAAAAAGAAAGAAACTATCAAGACATGAGACGACATGGAGTAAAGAGCATATTACTAAGTGAAAGAGCCCAATCTGAAAAGAATACATACTGTATGATTCCAACTCCATGACATTCTGGAAAAGGCAAAACTATGGCTAGAGTAAAAAATCAGTGGTTGCCAAGGGGCTGAAAAAGGAAAGGATAAATAGGGGGAACACGGAGGATTTTTAGGACAGTGAAAATATTCTGTATGATACTAAAATGGTAGATATATGGTAGTATACATTTGTCAAAACCCACAGAATATACAATGCCAAGAGTGAACGTTAATGTAAACTATGGACTTTGGGTTATAATAATGTGTCAATATAAATTCATCGATTGTAATAAATATACCAGTAGGATACTGATATTGGGGTAGGCAGTGCATGTGTGTGGATAAGTCATATATGGGAACTCTCTACACTTTCTGTTCAAGTTTGCCATGAATCCAGAACTGCTATAAAAAACAAAGCCTATTTTTGAAAATAAAATTGAAAAAAATCAGTGAACTATGGAAACATTTCAAACAGTCTCATATATGTGTAATTGGAGTCCTGAAGGAAAGGAGAAAGAAGAGAAAAAAAATTTGGAAAAAAAAAGTACACAATTTTCCAAATTTTATATAAACTATAAAACTCACTGATCCAAAGAGCTCAACACGTTCCAAGTAAAAATTACTGATTTCAGGAATGCAAGGTTCTACAGATCACTACAGATTCTATGGATTGAAAATGATAATAAGGATTATGAACAACTTTATGCCCATAAATTCAACAACTTAGAGGAAATGAACAAATTCCTTGAAAGACAAACTACCAAAGCTCACTTAAGAAACAATCTAAATAGCCCTATGTTGTCTAAAGAAACTAAAATTATAATTATTTACAAGAAGAGCATTTACCAAGCTAAACAAAAAAAGGAATCCACACCTACTCACAAAATACAGTAATAAAAACAAAATACACAAAAGATAAAGAGCTTAAAGTGGTCAGATAAATGACATATAACAAAGGCCTGACAATTATTGACAGCAGATTTTTCAACAGCAACCACTGCAACTAGTGGATGGTGGAATAGTATCTTCAAAACACTAAGAGAAAATTATTGCCAACCCAGAATTAAATAAACCAAAAATAACCTGCTAAGAAACTAAGACTTTTTCAAAAAACAAAACAAAAAACCCTGAGAAATATAAAGATCCTTAGAATCAACTTAGAACCATAAGTCCACACTATGCACAAATGTGAGCAGCAAAAACTCTGGGCAAAACCCCTCATTTCAGGCAAAAATAATTGGGAAAGACCACAGTGGTCTAAGGAGCATAAGAATCATTCTCATTATTTTTAACACTTTTTCTGAGCTCTTCACCCTAAGGGTGGCACCAGCCATACAGAAACGCATCGCAGGCAGCTAAAGCTCTGAAAGAAATCCAAACGTCTGACTAGAATAACAATGAAAGGAGCCTCTGTGAGCCAGAGAGATGTGGGGAATCCAGGAAAAGATGAGCCAGAGAAAGGGTTTCCCGTAATTTTGCACATGAACCAGCACAACTTCTAGCTCACACATAAGAGAGATTCAGGGAAGCACAGCAAAGGCTCTGAGAATAAATTAAAATATAAACTGTTGCCAAAGCTCCAAACTAACTAATAAATGATCTGTGGATAGGAAAGACCCAAAGTAGCATAGCACAGTCTTTGAACTGATACTGGAAATACTATTCACAGGTGAGAAAACTTGTGGTTTAGAACCTAACCAGCCTGACAGCCTACCAAAACAAAAATAAAATCAGCATTCTTCCAAGGATTTTAACAGGACTTAGAAACACAAAATATAACTCCAAAATTACTCAAATGAGAGCATCAGGAAAATGTGATCCAAAATTGAGGGAAAAGACAATCAAAAGTAATTTGTAAGGGAAGCATAACTATATTAAAAAAAACAGACATAGAGAGTAAGAAAAGGGAAAATTACAGGTCAGTGTCACTCATGAAATAGATATAAAAATCCTAAGCCAAAAATTAGCATACCAAAGCCAAAAACAAAGCTCAGATGATAAATCATTACCAAGTTGGGTTTTTTCCAGAAATTCAAAGTTAAATAAATATTAGAAAATCTATTAATGTAGCTTATTATATTTGTAGCTTATGATTAAAGAAAGTCAGATGACTCCTTCAATTTGACAAAATACAACCTTTGTGGTGGGCTACTTGGAAAATGGTTCCCAGTAATTCTGTCATACAAAGGGCTCTTTAAAGAAATTAAGGGTGTGCCTAATAGGTCCTCGCGACTCAACAACAGGGGCTCTAGGAAACTTAAGAACATTGTCCCTCAGCCATCTGAGAAAGATCACAAAGTAAAGAAGGGTGTACCTTAGATTTGTGGGTGTGACTATTACCCAATGGAATGAACACCAGTGAGTTTCACAAAGGACTTACAAAGTTTTTGAGAAAATTATATCAGCAGCAACACTGCCAGGCTGGACCAAAAAAACCCAGAAATAGTATAACACGAAAAGAGGTCACTAGACTCCCAAAATTCTACTGGCAGGAAGCAGACTAATAAAAAACTACACAGCTGCTAACACATGCTACCTTTCATGAAAAAGGAAGAATAACTCAAGAGGTGGAATCAAGGAACTTCTAACATCCTGGCTGGATTTCAGAATTGATATGGACTAGTAACACTTCTGTGCCTCCTATTTTCCCTCCTTTAAAAAACAGGAATGTCTATTATCCCATGCCTGTTCCACCCTTGTATACTGGATATAGGGAAGGGAGGATAACTTGTATCTTTAATGTCACATTTCTACAGACTGAATGGAACTGTACACAAGGAACTGTATTTTAAAAACTTTGGCCAGGTGCAGTGGCTCACACCTGTAATCCTAGCACTTTGGGGGGCTGAGCCCAGGAGTTTGAAACCAGCCTGGGCAACACAGCGAAACCCTATCTCCACTAAAAATAAAAAAATTAGCCAGGTGTGGTGGCACACAACTGTAATCCCAGTTACTCAGGAGGCTGGGGCAGGAGGATCACTTGAACCCAGGAGGTTGAGACTGCAGTGAGCCATGACTGCGCCACTGCACTCCAGCCTAGGCAATAGAGTGAGATGCTGTCTCAAGAAAAAAAAGAAACTTCACCCATAAGCCTCACTCACAACTGGACCTGATTTAGATGACAAGATTCTGGACTTTGAGCTGATGCTGTAACAGAATGAGACTTTTGGAGACCTGGAGGAAGGGGCAAATTAAGAGGGCCATATGCAAGAGACATGAGTCATTGGGGGCCACAGGGCAGGCTGGAAGGCTGCTTCTAAAATAGCACCTGATGGTTCCCAACTCCTGATATTCCTACCTTCGTGTAATCCCGTCTACTTGATTTTAGCTGGGCCTAGGAATTTGATTCTCATGAATATGGCAAAAGTGATAGGATGTCACTTCTGAGATAAGGCTGCAAAAGATGTAACTTCCATCTTCTTTACTTTCTCTGGCTCTTCTTGTTTGCCTGCTGCCATGTTAAGTAGCCATATACAGAAACACACAGCAAGAAACTAAGGCCCTCCACCTAAGACAGAGAAGGAACTGAATCTTGCCAAATACCACATGAACTAGAAAATCATTCCTTCCCCAGTCGAGCCCTGATGCAGCCTTGTGAGGGACTCTGAAGCAGAAGATCCAGCTATGCTGTGTCCATATTCCTGACACACAGAAACTTTTATGTTTGTTGTTTTCAGCCACTAAATTCTGGGGTAACTTACTACACAGCAATAGAAAATGAATACAATATCCATTAACTTTGAAAACTCTTAGTGAACTAGAAATAGAAGAGAAATTCTTTAACTTGATAAAAGGTATCAACAAAGAGAAAGAAAACTAACAGCATATACCAATAATGTACATTAAAATAAATACAACAAAATTCATTAAACATATTCCCTTTAGAGTGAACTCTGTTCTGGGAAAAAATAAATAAATCATTTTCCTCCATTTCCTACACAAAGGATATTTAGGAGTAACTAAACAGTTGGTATAAGCACAGTCTTCTTTATAGAAAAATATCATTAATGAATACAGAAGGAAATTTTAAATTAGACTACCACCATTTGGCCAGACTTAATAAAATAGTAGGTCTGGGCAATGATTCATCAATGATCACTAAAACCATTAGGTAGAAGACTAAAAAAAACTGTACTGCTTCATGAATCACATTCTTACTTAAATCTAGTTGGTTTTTTTTTAAGCAGAAGAGAATTTGACAGTACTAAAAGTACAATGACTACTAAGTACAGTTTGGTGCCAGAGCCTTGATTTGTGCTAAGGCATCCACAATTTTCAACTCTTTTGCACTATCAGCACAAATGTCAACAGAATGAAAATTCAAATAACATCTTAGTACCATTGTGAAAATAGTTTTAGCCTTGGAGATCTTCTGGGAGGGTCTGAAGGATTTTTTGGGTATTCTGAAACCATAATTTGGGAACCTCTACTTTAGTGACACACAGAGAAGTATTTACAGATGGAATGATGTGATATCTTGTATTTGTTTTAAAATAATTCAGCAGAAGTTGGGGGAAGGAAAGGAGTTAATAATACTGGCCTACAAAGGTTAACTGTTGGTATTGGGAATTCTGTTTACCAATTTATTTTTGTGTTTGGAATTCTGCATAATAATAAAATATTGTTTAGGGCATTCCCTTTAAAATACAGTTTCTCAACCTTGGCACAGCTGACATTTGGGGCTGAATAAATTCTTTGTTGTAGTAGCTGTCCTATAATTGCAGGATGTTTAGCAACACCCTGGCCTCTTTCTATTTGAGGCCAGCAGTATCACCTCCACTTCCCCAACTGTGACGACCAAAAAGTCTCCAGACATTGCCAAGTGTCCCCTAGGGAACAAACTGTCCCCACTTAGAAACAACTTTTTTTTTTTTTTTTGAGATGTTGTCTCGCTCTGTCGCCCAGGCTGGAGTGCATGGCATGATCTCCGCTCACTGCAAGCTCCGCCTCCTGGGTTCACTCCATTCTCCTGCCTCAGCCTCCCGAGTAGCTGGGACTACAGGCGCCCGCCACCACCCCCGGCTAATTTTTTGTATTTTTAGTAGAGACGGGGTTTCACCATGTTAGCCAGGATGGTCTCGATCTCCTGACCTCGTGATCCACCCGCCTTGGCCTCCCAAAGTGCTAGGATTACAGGCGTGAGCCACCACGCCTGGCAACAACAACTGTTTTAAACCAAGGTTGCTTACTACTATTAGAAGTCCTAGCCTAGGCAAAACCACGAAACATTAGGAAAGCTGTGGGATATAGATATACAAAAGTCATTTACAATTATATACACCAGCAACTAACAGAACATTTAAAAACAATACACATATCTGGCTGGGCATGGTGGCTTGTGCCTATAATCCCAACGCTTTGGGAGGCTGAGGCGAGTGGATCACCTGAGTTCAGTAGTTTGAGACCAGCCTGGAAAACATGGCAAAACCCTGTCTCTACTAAAAATACAAAAATTAGCCAGGCTTGGTGGCTCACACTTGTAATCCCAGCGACTCGGGAGGCTGAGGCAGGAGAATCTCCTGAATCCAGGAGGCGGAGGTTGCAGTGAGCTGAGATCGCACCACTGCACTCCACCCTGGGCAACACAGTGAGACTCCATCCCAAAAGAATAAATGAATAACTTAAATAAATAAAAACAATGCACATATTTACATTACCAATGAAAAGAAGGTACTGAATAATAAACTTACCAAATAAAGTACAATACTTTTATGAAGAACATTATAAAATACAATACCATCAAAGGATATTGTAGAAGACCTAAATAAAAGGAGAGGCCCACTGTATTATGGATAGAATGGCTTAATATTTTAAGAATGGCAATCCTCCCCCAAATTACCTACAGGTTCAATGTAAATTTAGTCTGATTTTTCATGAAATCAGGCAAGTTGATTTTAAAATATATATGGAGGACCAAAGGGTTTAAAAACAGCCTAGACATTCCTAGAGAAGAACTAAGCAGGGAGGTTACCCTATTAGATTCTAAGCCATTTTCTTTCTTTCTTTCTTTCTTTCTTTTTTTTTGAAACAGAGTCTCACTCTGTCAACCAGGCTGGAGTGCAGTGGTACAATCTTGGCTCACTGCAACTTCTGCCTCCATTCCCTGGGACTAAAGGTGCCCGCTACCATGCCCAGCTAATTTTTATTTTTTGGTAATGATGGGGTTTCACCGTGTTGGCCAGGCTGGGGTATAACTCCTTACCTCAAGTGATCCGCCCACCTCAGCCTCCCAAAGTGCTGGGATTACAGGCATAAGCCACCGCGCCTGGCTAACTCAAAGACATTTTCTAAAACTGTAGTAATTAAAATAGAGTGGTATATGGCATTAGGATAGACTAAGTGAAGAAGGATTTCTTGGCTGGGTGCAGTGGCTCATGCCTGTAATCCCAGCACTTTGGGAGGCCAGGGTGGGCGGATCACAAGGTCAGGAGAGAGAGACCATCCTGGTTAACACGGTGAAATCCCGTCTCTACTAAAAATACAAAAAATTAGCCAGGCATGGTGGCACACGCCTGTAGTCCCAGCTACTCGGGAGAATTGACGCATGAGAATCGCTTGAACCCAGGAGGCAGAGGTTGCAGTGAGCTGAGATCGTGCCACTGCACTCCAGCGTGGGCAACAGAGTGAGACTCTGTCTCAAAAAAAAAAAAAAAAAAGAAAGCGATCTCACTAACAGAATAATGCATACATGGAAACCTGATGTTTAACCTAGCTGGTACTGCATGTCATTAGGACAATCCCCTAGGTTTCTGGACTCCCCACAAATGCCAAAATCCACAGATGCCCAAATCTCTCATATAAAATGGCACAGTATTTACATATAACCTACATACATCTTCCCTTATACTTTAAATCATCTCTAGATTACTTATAATACCTAACCTAACGATGCCCACACATCACTTCATTCACGTAGATTCAATGTAGTATTCCGCACACAGCAAGCTCAAGTTGTAATTTTGGGAACTCTGTGGAATTTTTCCCCCCTGAATGTTTTTGACCTGAGGTTAGTTGAATCTATGGATGTGGAACCCATGGATCCAAAGTACTGACTGTATTTCCATAGATGGTTCCGGGAAACTGGTCTTTATAGAAAAAATATGAAAATGAATCTGCACCTCACACAAGAAAATAAATTCCATATTGATTAATAAATTCCAGATTAACATGAAAAGAAATTTGTTTTAAGTTTTGGAAAAAACATGGGAAACTATTTTTATGACCTCAGAGTATGGAAGAATTTTTTTACAAAAAATTCAAAAGAAAAAGATTGGTAAATACAAGTTTAAAACTTAAATTCATCAAAAGATTTTTCTTAATTCTGTTAAAGTGAGGTCATTGACAAAAAAGATATTAAAAAGGAAGTTAAAAGATAAGCTACTGGCCGGGCACGGTGGCTCACGCCTGTAATCCCAGCACTTCGGGAGGCCGAGGTGGGCGGATCACAAGGTCAGGAGATCGAGATCATCCTGGCTAACACCCCGTCTCTACTAAAAATACAAAAAATTAGCCGGGCATGGTGGCGGGCGCCTGCAGTCCCTGCTACTTGGGAGACTGAGGCAGGAGAATGGTGTGAGCTTGCAGTGGGCAGAGATCGCGCCACTGCACTCCAGCCTGGGTGACAGAGCGAGACTCCGTCTCAAAAAAAAAAAAAAAAAAGGCTGGGCGCGGTGGCTCAAGCCTGTAATCCCAGCACTTTGGGAGGCCGAGGCGGGTGGATCACGAGGTCAGGAGATCGAGACCATCCTGATTAACACAGTGAAACCCTGTCTCTACTAAAAAATACAAAAAAATAGCCGGGTGTGGTGGCAGGCGCCTGTAGTCCCAGCTACTTGGGAGGCTGAGGCAGGAGAATGGCGTGAACCCGGGAGGCGGAGCTTGCAGTGAGCCGAGATCGCACCACTGCACTCTAGCCTGGGCGACAGAGCGAGACTCCATCTCAAAAAACAAAACAAAAAAAAAGTGGAATATGCATACTGCTCATAATCCAGCTATTCTAATCCAAAGTGTATATCTTAGAGAAACTCTTGAAGGAAACACCTTCAAAAATGTCCTTAGCTCCAAACTAAAAACAATCCAAATGTTCATCAATAGTAAAAATGTATAAATACTCTATATTATACCAGAGAATAGTATTTTGGCAATTAAAACTGATGATATAGCTATATACCACAACACAGGTAAATCTCAAAAGAAAATGTTAGGCCAGAGAAAAAAAAAAAGAACGTGACCGAAGAAAACACAGACCATGATCCCATTTATATAAAGTTTACCAACAGGCAAACTAAACAAAGAAACAAAGGGAAAAGGGAAAACATGACAATGAAATATCAAAGGTCACCTCCAAGTAGTTTCAGAGATTATTGTTACTGTAATGCCAGCATTCCCAACCTGCCATGTTAGTTTCCTACTAGAGCTATTCAAATCGGGTGCTTACTTTGCTTCATTGAGACAAACATTTCATGACTTCAAGACTACCTTTGCCCTAAACAAGCTTACAGGAGCATGTGTAAGAACATTAACAAAAGCCTGTGGTGCACTTGCTACTAACCTAGGTGTTTCACACTCATTATTTTGGGATGGGGAGAGGGAGGGGAACAGTGCATAAGCATTTGACAATAAAAATAACATACTAATAAGTACCACTTTGAACAATTTCTATGTGCCAGGTGCTATTCTAAAGGCTTTGTAGTAATTTAATTCTCACAACTCTATAAATACTACTTACCATCATCTGCAATCGGTATTATTATCATCCTTATTATTATAATAATAAAGACAACAGGTAACATTTTCAACCTCTCATTATATACCAGGCACTTGGCTAAGGGCTTTATAGTCATTCTAACTAAATCCTCACGACAACCCTATGGATAGTTATTATTATCATCCTTAATGGATACTATTTCAGTAAGCCTTTATCCACAGTTTCAGGTAGTTCTCTGCAGTCAACTGTGGTCTGAAAACATTAAATGGGAAACTCCAGAAATAAACAACTCATAAGTTTTAAATTGCATGTCATTCTCAGTAGCGTGATGAAATCTAACATTGACTCACTCTGTCTAGACTGGGATGTAAATCATCCCTTTGTTCAACACGTCCATGCAATGTACACTCACTACCCACCATTAGTCACTTAGTAGCCCTCTGTTATCAGATGGACTGTAGCAGTATCGCAGTGCTTACGTTGAAGTAACTCTTGTTTAACTTAATCATGGCCATAAAGCTCAAAAGTAGTAATACTGGCATATTCTTATAATTGTTCTACTTTATAATTAGTTACTGCTGTTAATCTTACTGTGCTTGATTTATAAATTAACCACAGGTATATATGCACAGGAAAAAACATAGTATATATGGGCTCGGTACCATCAGTGGGGTTTCGGGCATCCACTGGGGTCTTGGAACATATCATCTGCAGATAAGGGGGATATAACATATTATCTCATTCCCATTTCCAGGATAAGAAAACTAAAGGAAAGATGAGATAACCAAGACTAGACAAAACCAAATAACTCACTCAAGGTCACATAATCAATAAAGGACAGTGCTAGGATTTGAACCTATGTCTGTCTGACTCTAAAACCTGTGCTTAGCCACTGTCACACTGTTTTAGTTTGTCTTCATAAATGCTGTAAGTATATACAACAAGAGCTAAAAGTATAGATGAAGACAAAGACCTGAGTCCACAGCCTGGCTCTACCATCTTCCAACTGTGGGACGGAGGACAAGCTCCTCAACCTCTGGGAGCCTCAAGTCCTTCATCTATAAAATTGAGATGTTTAAGGCACCTATGGGTGAGTGTGAAAGGGTAAATATAAAAACTAAATGAGATAAGGCACGCAGAGAGCTCAGCATACTGCCTGGCACATAACAAATGTTCAGTAGATGTTGGATGGTATCATTACCATCATCACCATCTTCCCTGTTTTATAGATAAGAAAATGGAGACACGGAGAGAGATAGTATTTGATGCAATGTTACAAAACCAGTTAGTGTCAATGAAAGACTTTAAACAAAGTCTAGCCAGCTTCAAAGTATAAACCCTTTTCCATTTGCCAAGTGTCTCATGAAAGCATAGGAAGTACATCCCAGACAGAGGGAGGCCTTGGAGAGATCTTCCTTAGGGAAAGGAAACCTGAACTAAATCTTGAAATACAACCATGAGTTGGTCAGATGAAGAAATGAAGTGAGAGAAAGGTGTTGCAGGCACAGGAAACAACACATTCAAAGGAACTGATTAAATAAATGGTGTGGCAATAATTGTAGCTACAATTATTTCAGTGTGGCTGGAGCCCAGGCTGTAGGGGCAAGAAAGTCTGAGTCCACAAATGAAGCAAACAAAACGTAGCATGATTTTAAGCAGTGGTTCTCAAAGTGAAATCAGGCCAGGAACATTAGCATCACCGGGAAACCTGTTAGAAGCGCAAGTTCTTGGGCCTATCCCAGACCTCCTGAATCAGAAACTTTAGGTCTTTTAAAGGTTCTATGTGTGATTGTGATGAATGGTTGATGTTTGAAAACATGATTTTCAGCAATGAGGAAATGTAAGGATGTTTTCAAAAACAATGAAATAATTCTTCATTAGACAGGTAATTCAGAAGAGGACCAAGGAGGAACCATGAATTCATGTATAATATCTGGATGGGTACCAACCATAATTCCCTTGATGTGCTTGGCTTTTCTTTGACAGTAGTTAATCAATGTAATAGGTTACTCTACTTAAAGATCCAATTTGCCCTACACTTCATCTTGGCAAAATACTCTGAACTAGGCTTACATTTTAAATCTTAAAAAAAAAAAAGAAAAAAAGAATTTTTTTTAAAAAAACAGGAATCTTCTAAGTTTTATACCTCATTATGGACTGAATGTTTGTGTTCCCCCAAATTCATGTTAAAACCTAATCACCAATGTGACTGTATTAGGAGATGGGAACTTGGGAAGTGTCCTTATTAGTGCACTTACAAAAGAGGCCAGGGAGGGATTCTTCACCTCCTTTACCATGTGAGGACACAAGGTGCCATCTATGAACCAGACAGCACGCCCTTACTAGATGCTGAATCCGTCAGTGCCTGATCTTGGACTTCCCAGCCTCCAAAACTGCGAGAAATCAACTTCTGTGTTTGTAAGAACCCAGTTTGTGGTATTTTGTTATAGCAGCCCAAATGGACTAAGACATACCCTAAAATGCCTATTAAAACTAAATGTTTTCAGCCGGGCACGGTGGCTCACGCCTATAATCCCGGCACTTTGGGAGGCCGAGGCAGGCGGATCATGAGGTCAGGAGATCAAGGCCATCCTGGCTAACATGGTGAAACCCCATCTCTATTAAAAATACAAAAAAAAAAAAAAATTAGCTGGGTGTGGTGGCACGCACCTGCAATCCCAGCTACTCAAGAAGCTGAGGCGGAAGAGTCACTTGAACTCGTGAGGCAGAGGTTGCAGTGAGCTGAGATCATGCCATTGCACTCCAGCCCAGGAGACAGTGCGAGACTCTGTCTCAAAAAAAAAAAAAAAAAAAAAACACTAAACGTTTTTATAAACCAATATAATCCCAATTAAAAATGTGTATCAGTTTTGTAAATTTTACACATTACAATCAATGTTTTTCTTTTAAAAACAAAATTGTAGTTTTGCAATTCCATGAGCTTCACTTCAGTTTTCTTTGTTAAATCCAACCAAAATTAAATGCTGCCTAAAGGAGGGGCACTTCACTTCCAAGTACATCATATACCAAGGTTCCGAACAAGATTTCACTTGAAAAAAAGGGTGCTCCACTAATAAGAGAAGTCTGAAGGCAACTGGCTTAAAATTCAATATCTTTAGCTTAAAATATAAGGCCCTCCAAAGCCTGGTCCACATCATTTCTCTCAACCCTTGTTTCACACTACTTCCTGCCTGGAAATGAACTCTCTAGCAAAAAACACCACATTGTTACTCATCTTTGTTAATGTGTTCATATTGTAACTTCTCAATGATTATTTCCTGATTTGGTTTTGTTTTACTTATTTTTCAAAAATATATTTTTCAAAAATATATTCACCTATGGGAAACAAACACCATGTTCTAGGTCCAGGTGGGACTAAGCTTAGTTGACTTCCATTATATGGTCAAGAGGGTAGGCTCCATAGGTCAGGCATAACAGGGCGTAGTTGTTCCTTAGGTCCTTTTGAGGCCCTGGGTTGGGCCAGGAGTGAAGCCACAAGGAGTCCTCCATACTACCTCTTCCCTTTGAATTCTGTAAACCACAGTTAGGCACAGGTTTCTCCCAGGAGTAACATTTCTTGGGTGGCTCATTGGCTAAGGAAAAGGAAAGACATTCTGGACAGTCAAGGAAGAACTACAGCGCCTTAACCATGGGTCACCCAGGGAGCACAATATTCCCTAAGTCAAAACTAAATGCGCTTCCCTTTATCTGTTGATCATCTTGGATGGCTGCCACAACAAATAATTATCTGACTAAAATGTCATACCAAGCTTGAGGAAACCCTTCTTTAGGGCTCAGTTTCATGCCACATTGCCCAAGATGACCTCTCTGAACACCTCAGACTGGGTTAGGCACCTCTCCTTGGTTTTCCATAGTCTTTGTTGTTGTTGTTGTTGTTCAGAGTTTTGCTCTGTCACCCAGGCTGGAGTGTAGTGGCACGATCTCAGCTCACTGGAACCTCCACCTCCCAGGTTCAAGCGATTCTCCTGCCTCAGCCTCCCGAGTAGCTGGGTTTACAGGCATGGGCCACCACCCCTGGCTAATTTTTGTATTTTTAGTAGAGATGGGGTTTCACCATGTTGGTCAGGCTGGTCTTGAACTACTGACCTCAGGTGATCTGCCCACCCCAGCCTCCCAAAGTGCTGGGATTACAGGTGTGAGCCACTGTGCCTGGCCTCTTTTTGTTTGTTTTTAATTATTCACCAATGAAGAAGCAGTGGTGACCATAGTTCTTAACCCTGCATTATATATGAATCTAAGTCTTCTATTAGATCATATGTTCCTTTAAGGCAAAGACCTTTTATCTCAAGGAGCTAACACAGTGTCTGGCACATAGTAGGTGCTCAATAATGTAGCAGAGACTACTATCTGCCTATCCCAATATCCAATTGATCTTTCTTAGTAAAAGAAACCCCAGTTATGGCCAGTGAAAAGCAAGAAGTACTACCTGGAAGCTTCTAAGAAATATCCTCAAAAAATACTAAACGCCATTTGTTTTACACACATCCACTCCTGCTGTGCTGCTTAGAATGTAGATGAAATGACTGGCGCTCCAACTTGGATCCTGGGGATGATGGAGACAAAAGCTGGAAGCAGCCTAAATGCCAGATGACTGCAGAGCTGACAAAGCAGCCCTGGTCTGCCTTCTACATAGTAGTCATTATTTGGAAATCTTTGTTATTTTGGATCTCTATTATTTGTAGAGAAATCTAATCAAACTAATAAATGATCTGATATCCAACTTCTAATTTTTGCTACCAATTGCTATATTCTCCAAGAAAAGTACAAATGTTGCCTTATTAATTCATGTTCTGGTTCTGCTTCTTCTCAATCTTTCACTGACACACTTTGAAATGCAATGTTTCATCAGCTCTCTGATTTCCTTTCACAGCCCATTTTACTCTGTCACTTGTATCCCTTGTTTATTCAATTCCTCCTCTCCAGCTAAGATGTCTCAGTCACTTCTCTCTTCAATATAGCTTGTAAAAGGAGGCTGGGCATGGCAGCTCACAGCGGTAATCCCAGCACTTTGGGAGGCCATGGCAGGAAGACTGCTTGAGGCCAGGAGTTCGAATCCAGCCTGGGTAACACATAGTGAGACCCTGTCTCCACCAAAAAAAAAAAAAAAAAAAAAAAATTAGCCAGGCATGATGGCATGCACCTGTAGTCCCAGCTACTAACAGGAAGCTAAGGTGGGAAGATCATTTGAACCCAGGAGTTCAAGGCTGCAGTGAGCCACAATCTTGCCACTATACTCCAGCCTGGGTGATGGAGCAAGACCCTGTCTCCAAAAAAAAAAACCAAAGAAGACACAACCCCAATAGCCCAATAGCAACCTTAGGCAGTGCCTTCACAAAGGAGAAGTTTTCACAAATAAACAGACTTGTTCTCTGATAGCTTCATGAAAACAAAAACAAAAACAAAACACCACATGTAATATTTATAAAATTCTTCTGGGATATTTCAGACTGAGCTAGTAGAGCTCAGGTGATCCTAATTTGCCTGCTGTTAATTTTCCATGCTATTAATGCTCATAATCTTTGTGAATATGGTCTGTCATTCTCTTCACTTGCTCAAAATATTCTTGTTATCCTTAAATTTCAGAAGAATTTCAAGTGGCTATTGAGTTATCTTTCTGTTAATCCCATAAGACATAAGAATTTTAAGTTTCCAAACTGACAAAGATTCTTTGTGTGACCAAACTTCAGTCAGGCTCCTGAACCTTCTCCTAGGACCATCTGTGCACTTCTTTATAAAATCCAGTTTTAGCAAAGAACCCTGCTAAGGCAGTTTAGCAAGAACCTCCTACCCTTGATATCTAATCACTCTCGGGATCTGATCGGGTTTCTCATCCTCCACCACCCTCCAGGTGATGTCTGATCACCCCGGACTGTCTTCAGTGAGAATCCTATCAGGTAAATTTAGCCAGAATACCCCTGACCCCTGATGTTTCCTCGTAGTAATTTTCCATCCACTGACCCTCACCTTACTCTCTGGCTACAAATTCTCACTTGCCCATGCTGTATTCAGAGTTAAGTCCAATCTCTATTCCCCACTGCAAGACCCGACTGCAGTGGTCCCTGTACCTCCTGCAGTGGTGCTAAATAAACACTGCCTCATGCCTTAGCAAGTATCACTGAATAATTTTTTCTTTAACAAAACTAAATTTCACTTTCTATATTAAAAAGAAACAGTTATGAATTTAATAAATTACTAATTATTCTTCCTACTTCCTCAAAAATGTCTCCATTTCCAAAAACCTTTTTGCATTATTTTCACTCATTTATTCAGTCTTTCTTTGCTTTTGATCTGATTTAGAGGATTTTTTGTCTGCTTTACTTATTAGAAGCTGTAGGGTGTCAGTTTTCATGTTCTTATTTGTTCTCTTGTACTTATCACTACTATTATCTTTTTCATTCTAATTTATTTGTGTTTAATAGTTGCTATATTCTCTTTCTGCCCTAAGTATAGATAAGAACTCATCTCTGAATTGTAGTTGTGATTCCTGTACTTGTTGTCTAAGCGTCACTGTTACATTAATCTGCTTTTCTGGATTTGCTCTTTTGACCTAGCAAACTTGATTTTTATTTGTTCCACGTAATTTCATGGTAACATAATGAGTTTAGTAACAGAAGTAACTGTACGCTCTTGTAACTTCCCAAAAGTTCCCTGATGGAGACAACTAAAATTCCACAAAAAATTCCACAAACCATGAGAAGAGGGCAACGTAAATAGCCTCAAACTTTACTTCTGCTTTCTTTTCAAGATACTTGAGCAGGAGCCTCTGACTTTTCTGTAACTGGAACAGCCCAGAGACGCAAGAGATGCCACCCTGACTGTAAATAACTGGAAATTTCTAAGCAAAGTAAAGGTTAACTCTCAAAAATTAACAAGATAAGAGGCAGAACTGTGAAGGTCTCCTGATATCTCTATTTTCAACAGCTTCTACAAGTGTCCCTAGGCCATCTGGTGACATCTTCAAACCTTCAAGGCTGCCTAAATATTTAAGTATTGTAATACTAAGTAATACTGAACTAAGTATTAAAATATTTAAACAATTTTCGGCCAGGCGCGGTGGCTCACGCCTGTAATCCCAGCACTTTGGGAGGCCGAGGCAGGCAGATCACGAGGTCAGGAGATCGAGACCATCCTGGCTAACATGGCGAAACCCCGTCTCCACTAAAAATAAAAATAAAAAAATTAGCTGGGCGTGGTGGGGGGCACCTATAGTCCCACTTACTCAGGAGGCTGAGGCAGGAGAATGGCGTGAACCTGGGAGGCCGAGCTTGCAGTGAGCCGAGATCATGCCACTGCACTCCAGCCTGGGCGACAGAGCAAGACTCCGTCTCGGAAAAAAAAAAAAAAAAAAAAATTTCCCAGAATAAAAATGTTTAAATAAAACGAAAAGCACACAGGATGACTGACTGTGGGCAATAAATTCTTTATTATAATGAACATGGGATATTTACAACTTGGCACTATGTAATAATTTTGTATTTTCTGCCTTATTCCCCAAAAAGCAGTTTTTGAGAATAGGGATTCAATCTTTAAAAAAGAAGTATGGCTGGCCAGGCATAGTGGCTCACACCTGTAACCCCAGTACTCTGGGAGGCTGAGGTACATGGATTGCCTGAACTCAGGAGTTTGAGACCAGTCTGGCCAACATGGGGCTCTACCAAAAATACAAAAAAAAAAAAAAAAATTAGCTGGGCATGGTGATGCGTGCCTGTAATCCCAGCTACTCGGGAGGCTGAGATGGGAGGATCACTTGAGCCTGGGAGATGGAGGTTGCAGTGAGCAGAGATCATGCCACTGCACTCCAGCCTGGATGACACAGAGAGACTCCATCTCAAAAACAAAAGAAGGAAATATGATCTAGTTTAGACTCACCTCAACCAAAGCAGCTCTTGTTTTATATTGGAATTCTGGGTAAGATTTTCTTTCAAAAAGGGGTTCAAATATTATTTTGCTTTTAAGTTTTAAAAAACAATTGTAGCCTACCAGAAAAGACTAAAATACCAAGTGTTGGTAAAGATGTGAGGCAACTAGAACATGTTCATTTACAGTACAGCCATACATGAATGATACAGACACTTTGGAAAACTGTTAGAAAGTATCTGTTAAACACACACACACACACACACAAACACACACACACACACACCCCTTGTCATCCAGCAATTCTATTCATTGGTATATACCTAAAAGAAATGAATGCTATATCCACCAAAAGTAATGTACAAGAACGTTCTTAGCAACTCTTATCCATAATAGCCCCAAACTAGAAAGACCCCAAATGCAAAAATCTTGGAATAAGCATGGTAGGTTCTACTCATGATTGTGACATGTTAATTTTTGACAAAACATAGAGCCTTACAGGGCCTCCATTCCACATACTGAAATGCTAAGTAACATCTCTTTACTTTCTAAAATTCATTAATTCATAATATAATTTCTATGAATTTTCTTGGCCTTTATGTTTACCTTAAACATAGCAAGTATATACACAAAATGTTCTCTTCCTGATTAGCACCAAAATTTAACTTAAGCATATCTCTTTAATCCCTACTGAAGAGGCTGGTGGTCTAATGGCCTCCTTTTATATTAGCAGATGTAGGTGGCATCGGTGCCGGGCCAACATACAAGCACAAAGACTGAAATACCTAATACAGGTGATTAAAAATCAATTATAGTCTATTATCTGGAAATAATAATAAACTGCAATCAGAGTAGCCAGAGCTGAAATTTTCTTTGAATCAATAAAAACAACCTACAGCCACTACAATGATGGTATGTCATAACTTATAATCAATAATTGAAAGCTTGGTACAGGCAGGCAGCTGTTCCTTTGAGATTATCTACATAAGAAATCTATTTACTATACAAGTTCTATACAGCAAAAAAAAATTAAGCAGATATTCCTTGGTGAAAGTAAGAAGGGCACACAAGGAAAGTATTTTTTACAGGTGTTATATATTACTTTGATAAAAAGTATATATAACACCTTTTATATTTCTCTTTATATATGTATATATAACACCTTATATATTTCTTTTTTACAGGTGTTATATATTACTTTGATAAAAGAAAAAAAATAAAATTTAGTTATAGCCAACTCTTCTTCATGAAGAGATGCTACCTGAATTTAATAGTAGTTTCCATTTTTATATCCTCATTCCAGGTATGTAAGTCATCAAGACAGGTTAGAGGGTATACTAGTTGTCGCTTCATAAGAAAAGAAGCAAAATGCTAAAAATCATCATTTGAGAAGTTTTGAATCCAAGGAACTTCTTGTATGGATTAGGCTTCCAAATTTTGGAGATTCTCTAGCCTTTTGTAAAAAATAAGAGAGGTTATATCCTTCAGATGACAAAGGAAGCACAACATGTAGTAAAATGCCACGGAGAAAAGCACGACCTCATTGAGACCAAGGCACAGATTCGAATTCTGGCCTTGCCATCTAAATCTGAACAAATCGTTTTAATCTTACTGTGACTCAGTCTTCTTGTCCATAAAATGAAGAGATTAGCTTAGACGAAGCTTTTATTTTTCTCTACCACTAAAAATTTCAAAATGCTTATAATTCACTATGTGCTCATTAACATGATATATGCACTTCCTGATTTTAACCTTAATCCACACAAAAGCCAACTATCCTCATTAACAACAATATCTAGAAATTAGAAATCAGAAGCCACTAAAACTGAATGATTGGCATTAAGGTCTGAGACCCTGAAGAAGGCTTTTCACCGCCTGTAAGGTGGGTTTGTATCCATCAAACAAATAAAGAGGGCCACGATATATAAATGAAAAAATGAAGTATAAATAAGTGAACATCTGTAATAAACTAGTAGAGAATTAATAAAAAAAGAAACCTCATCAATGAAGTTGTATCTGTTCCAGAAAAGGTCTTCAGTTTCTATATATACACACAGGAACATACACACATATATACATAAAACACATACATACATATGTATAGATCATTATTAGCTAAATATAGAGCCAAAATAAAAAACGTATCTTCTACTCACTTTGACAGAGACACTCCCCCAGCTTTCCCAATCATCTCTTCATGGTGCAATACTGAGTGGTTCCATGGAATCTGGAGGAACTTTAAGAGTGTTCTCATCCACCGTTCAGGATGTAAGACAAGTTGTTCATAGTGAACCAACATGCACTTTTTATAACCAACCTCCATACACTGGTTATACATGGTCTCTATAGCACGATTCCACTTTGTCAAACAGTCCCTATAGCTGTTCAGATCAAATCCAGCTATAGTAACTTTTCGAGAAATCATTGAATGTACTGATGCCCGGCCATCTCGGACCATCAGGAGAAATTTGGCATTGGGGAATAACCTAGAAAGGTAAGTTAAAGATTTCAGGGCAAAAGGATCTTTATTACATAAATAAGGGGCTGGCTCCCCATGCTTAACGATAATTTCTAGTAAGAAGGCTTGCATGGCAGAATCCAGCACTTCATCAGTAACACCAGCCTCATCCAGGCGGATCTTCTCTTTACTTGACCGTGACCACATCTGCTTCAGGGCCAGGATTCGGGGAATGACCCTGGTTTCCTCTCCACAGCGAATGTCAGGATGTGCGTCCAGCATGGCCCTCATGAGTGTGGTTCCACTCCGAGGCACACCTCCAATAAATATTAAAGGCATATCTTTGTGATAGGCAAAGGTTTTGTTGGCTTTGAGGTCCAGGCCAGTTCTCACAGTGGTCCTTGTGCTCTCCAATTTGACTGGCTGGCTACGTTCCTCTATCCGGTGATGGCATTCCATGGCATGCTGGCCCAGGTAAAACACAGTCACAGAACTAATCACCAGACATGCCAATAGTAAGTTCTGCTTCAGCTTTCCAACCATCTTGATGTGGTTATCTTGATATTAAACAGATATTTTGCTCAAAATGATTTTCAGAAAATGTTCAGGCCATGGACAGTCTACTTCAGAAAGATAACCAACATCTAGTAGAGAAAGGAAAAGGTTATTTATCATTACATTGAGATTGCTTACAAATCAGTCACCAGTTATCACCACTGCATTTTAGGTAGAAAGAAGCTGAAACAGTCTTGGACTCTTTGATATTCTTAAAACAAATTTGAGGCCGGGCGCGGTGGCTCACGCCTGTAATCCCAGCACTTTGGGAGGCCGAGGCGGGCGGATCACGAGGTCAGGAGATGGAGACCATCCTGGCCACACGGTGAAACCCCATCTCTACTAAAAAAAAATACAAAAAAAATTAGCTGGGCATGGTGGCAGGTGCCTGTAGTCCCAGCTACTCGGGAGGCTGAGGCAGGAGAATGGCATGAATCCAGGAGGCAGAGCTTGCAGTGAGCTGAGATCATGCCACTGCACTCCAGCCTAGGCAACAAAGCAAGACTCTGTCTCAAAAAAACAAAACAAAACAAAACAAAACAAAAACAAATGAGTAAAATTTGTTTTACTCAGTATATACAGTATATACAAATTTGAGTAAAAATAAATCAATGTTTATAATCAGAAACAGCTTTTGTTAATGAAGTAATTTTGAAGCTATGTACCTGGTAAAGAATGGAAAATAAATAAAACTATTTCTATCAGTGAGTCAACCAAATATTTAATAAGCCCAAGAATGTCTGGAGTCCAACCCAAGGCTGATCTCTGCTATTCAGACTTGCTTTATCTCCAAGCAGTCATTATCTCCACATTCTAACAATGAGAAATTATAGAAGAAATATGAAACAACTTCCAAATCTTTAACAGAGATTCAGTTTATTATCCCACAATTTATTTAGGTACTACAGACCAGATACTCAGGCTCGACTGAGGACCAACTTTGAAAAGGAAAACAGTATAGTAACTTCTGCTGTTGGAAAACAAAGCCTTTTGACAGACAGATATGTAAACAATAACAATAAAATGTGATGAGTGCCTCCATGGAAATACGCAAAGGGACAATGGGAGCATAATGAAAAGGAGCATGTAATTGACCTGAGGAAGCTGTAAAAGTTTTACAGAAAGTAGGAAGGAAGGACCAGGTGCAGCAGCTTACGCCTGTAATCACATCTCTTTGGGAGACCGAGATGGGAGGATCATTTGAGCTCAGGAGTTCGAGACCAGCCCACACTGAGACCCTGTCTCTTTAAAAAAGAAAAGAGAGAGGGAGGGATATTCTAAACCAAAGGAACTTGTGTGCAAAAGCACAATGGCAAGACAGAACACAGCATAATTAGGTGACAGGAAGAAGTTTAGGAAAGCTAGTGTATAGGCTGCAAACAAAATTGTATGTATAAGTATCTGTGATCTAATCCTCAGAATGACAGGTAAGATCTGGACACAGGAAGCACTCTATGCTGCAGGTACACTATGACCAAAGACATGGATGTGCAAAAGCAGAAGCATGTATATGAAACAGCTGGAGCTGCTAGTTTAGCTAGAGCAAGGGTATACAGTGGGAAACAGACAGCAACCAGACTACATCTACACCAAAATAATTTACCCTGAATCCTCAGAAGGCAAGTGTGACAGTTAATTTTATGTGTCAACTTGGCTAGACTTTGGTGTCCAGTTGTTTGGTCAAACACCAATCTAGATATGTCTGTGAAGGTATATTTTAGATGTGATTAACATTTAAATCAACAGATTTCTAGTAAAGTGGATTACCCTCCATAATACAGGAAGGCCTCATCTAACAGGTAAAGGCTTTAAGAGCAGACTGAGGTTTCCTGGAAAAGAACTACAACATAGAAACCCTGCCTGTGTGTCCAGCCTGCTACCGAGCAGAATCTGGAGTTAAGACTGTGGCAGGCCAGGTCTCACTAACACAGGCCTCCATAACAACTGTTTCAGTAATGACTGAGTGGTTAAGTTAAATATTAAAAGCTAAAAAAAAAAAAAAAAAAAAAAAGCCAGTGCTGTTATACAAAGGCTGGAATGTAACAAAAGCGCACCAAGAGTTTTGCCCAGGCCTTTCCTGGGCCTTAAAGCATGACAAAATAACGAAGGAATTCTTAACAGGACCCATTTAGGATTAAACAAGTTTTATTAGGGGTCTGAAGAAACTCCCCAGGCCTCCACAAACAAGTTTATTGGAGGTCTGAAGGAACTCTCCAAATCTCTGTGATTTAGCAGGAGACAAGATAAGGGTAATCACCCCAGAACCTAGACCCATTTAGATGAAGTAAACTTACTGAGGCTCCAGAAGAAGGGCTTCAGGACTCAGACTTTAGTTACAGATTAAAAGAAGTTAATCACTTACATCTTCAGATGAATGCACACTTACATGCAGACATATAGGTTAGAAGGTACATAAGCTCAGAAAAACTTTGTAATTTTAAGTCGGTCTGGTGATAATTTCCAGGCCTCCCTGTAACAGTTACAGAAATAAAAACTCTCTTCCTCCCCAGTTCATCTGCATCTCGTTATTGGGCCACAAGAAACAGCAACCCGACCCTCAGTTTGGTCCGGGAACAAGACTGCAACATCAACTCATCTCTGCCCAACTGCCCTGTGAATTTCAGACTTGAAAGCCCCACAATCGCATAAGTGAATTCCTTAAAATCAGTCTCTTTCTCTCCCTACCCCCGACCCCTCCCCATATACAGAGTGGGCATGCGTGTTATCCACCACTCTAAATTCAGTGAGATCCCTTCCAACCCACTAGCAAAGCAGCCAGTCCTAATGGTTTGCCTTACCCTGACTACTGGTTGTTTTTCTGTAAAACCCTAACACAGGGGTTTGGTTTTGTTTTTCTGGAGAACCCTAAGGATACAGTAAATATACCTGGGGAAATGACTAACTACACTAAAAAATACATTCTGAGAGGGAAGACTTCCAGCTACAGCCTAGTGAGAAGGTAGTTAATTCCTCTCCCCAAAAACCAATGATAAAGCTGGGTGAAATGGGCAAAACAACCCTTTCAGTGCTCTGGAAATCCACCAGAAGAATACAACAACCTGAGAAACATTTATGCTTGAAAAACTGCTAAAAGGTGGGTAAGAACAATGAGGGTCTGTGTAAGGTTACTCCCACCTCATCTACTCATTCAGTAGGTACAGAGGTTCTGCAAGGCAGAGCAGGGCAAGGCAAACCATTAGGACTGACAGTTCACTGAGTTTGGAGTGGGGAAGAACGCACATGACCACCTGCACTGTCAGAGTAAGTGATGGAGCAGGTGGGAGGCGAGTGAGAGGGTGAACAGCTCTAGAAGGTGGAGGTTGCAGTCTGGGTGGGGCACATTTGTTGGCCAACCCAGAAGTGGCATGCAGGCACAGAGGAGACATGAAAGGACTGGGTGGAAAGTAAAAGACAGCAGATCTGAAAAAGCCTAAACTTTGTATGTGCTCCCTACCCACAGAGATCTACTGGCAGAGGACAAATGCCTTACTGGCTCAAGATGTCTGAGGCAACCACTGTCCAAGCACTGGGTGACCACTGATCACTAAGCTATGCAGACAGGAAGGCAACTCCTAGAAAGCCATGCTTAAAAATGAAAATAATTATAAAGTGTGTGCACACTTGTTTTTAAAAAAGCTTTATTGAAGTGTAATTTATATATAGTATGTGAACTTCCAAAACCTAAGACAGGTATCAGTTAATTTAGAAAGTCTATTTTGCCAAGGTTGGGGAACACGCCTGTGAAACAGCCTCAGGAAGTCCTGATGACCTGTGCCCAAGGTGGTTGAGATACAGCTCGGTTTTATACATTTTAGGGAGACATGAGACATCAATCAATATATGTAAGAAGTACATTGGTTCCGTTTGGAAAGGTGGGACAGCTCAAAGCAAAGGCAGTATATATACATTAAGTATATATACTTAAATAAAGTACATATACCTTACACTATATATACTTCATTAAAGTTGTTTAGATATAAACAATCCTAAAAGTGTGTGTGTGTATATACATATATATATGAGAGCAACATAAGCACACATTTAAATGACAAGGCAAATTTATAGAGACAGAGTGAAAAAGCAGGGATTTAAGTGCAAGCTTACATGAAGGAACTTTTTGCGGTGACTGAACTGTTCTAAAACTGAACTATTGTCATAGTTGTACAACCCTATAAAATCTACTAAAAAATTATTGAGTTACACCCTCATACTTGTGAAAGGAAAATAAATCTTGGGGCCCCCAAATCACTAAGCTAAAGGGAAAAGTCAAGCTGGGAACTGCTTATGGCAAACCTGCCTCCCATTCTATTCAAAGTCATCCCTCTGCTCACTGTCTGTCAAAGTATTTTTCTAGTAATGAATTCCTTTTTTTAAAAAAAAGCTGTATTGAAGTGTAATTTATATATATAGTATGTGAACCTCCAAAGTCTGAGACAGGTATCAGTCTCAGTCAGACAGATAGATGCATATATGATTGCCTCCTTTGGAAAGGCTAATCAGAAACTCAAAAGAATGCAACTGTGCGTCTCTCACCTATCAGTGACCTGGAAGCCCCTTCCCCGCTTCAAGTCTTCCTGCCTTTGCTTCGAGCTGTCCCACCTTTCCAAACGGAACCAATGTACTTCTTACATATATTGATTGATGTCTCATGTCTCCCTAAAATGTATAAAACCAAGCTGTATCTCAACTACCTTGGGCACACGTCATCAGGACTTCCTGAGGCTGTTTCACAGGCGTGTTCCCCAACCTTGGCAAAATAAACTATCTAAACTAACTGATACCTGTCTCGGATTTTGGAAGTTCGCATACTATATATATAAATTACACTTCAATACAGCTTTTTTTTAAAAAAGGAATTCATTACTAGAGAAATACTTTGACAGTCTCAGTAGAAATACACCAACTAAGAACTGGTTCTTATTTATTCATGTGTATACTCTTTTAATCATTCATTCAATATATGTTTGAGCACATAGTTTTGTGCCAGGCACTATATAAAGCTTCAACAAAGAATCACAAAGACTAGGTTGAGATTAAAATATCAGCTTAATAAGAAAAAACTGCAAAGAAAAAAGTATTAAGATAATTGGTGGCAATATAGCATTAAAACGTCTATGCAGGAGAATGGCGTGACGTGAACCCGGGAGGCGGAGCTTGCAGCGAGCCGAGTTCGCGCCATTGCACTCCAGTCTGGGCGACAGAGCAAGACTCTGTCTCAAAAAAAAAAAAAAAAAAAATCTATGCAGCACATTGCATCCATTATGTTAAAAGACACACTTAAGATGTTCAATTCAAAAGGAGCCAGGTAGAAAGAAAAGGAAACAATGGCAAGAAAAGAGAATAATGTAGAAAACAGAGAAGAGTCGATCCTATTATACAATAACATTTTGGTTAAAGAAAGTAAAACCATATTACAGATTCAAAAAAAGAAAGCTTCCGGCTGGGCGTGGAGGCTCACACCTGTAATCCTAGCACTTTGGGAGGCCAAGGTGGGCAGATCATGAGGTCAGGAGATCGAGACCATCCTTGCTACGGTGAAACCCCATCTCTACTAAAAATACAAAAAATTAGCCAGGCGTGTTGGCGGGCGCCTGTAGTCCCAGCTACTGGGGAGGCTGAGGCAGAAGAATGGCATGAACCCGGGAGGTGGAGCTTGCAGTGAGCTGAGATCCTGCCACCGCACTCCGACCTGGGAGACAGAATGAGACTCCGTCTCCAAAAAACAAACAAATAAACAAACAAAAAAACTTCCCTGAATGTAAACAGACACTATAGATGTAAGGATCTATACATCCATAGAGCAAAACAAATGGTAACAGACCCAATCTGGACACATCTTGGCAATTCCAAGCACGAAAAATTCTGCAGGCTTCCAAACAGAAAAAATGAAAAACCCAAACGACCAATAACAAGCTGACATTTGATGGCACTGAAACATTAAATGCTTGTCCTATGGTTTCCGTGTGTGTGTGTGTGTGTGTGTGTGTGTGTGTGTGTGTGTGTGTGTAGCCATGCTTTTATTTTTCAAGCTTGCTCTAAAGAACTTGTATGTTGCTTTTCTAACTAGGAAAAGATAAAGCAATATTTTAAAAATAAAAAGAACAGTCTTTCTTTTAAAATGGCATTTAGGCTAAGACCTGAAGAATGAGTAGGAATTAGTGAAGGGAAGAGCATTCCAAGAAAAAGTACGTAGATATGCAAAAGCCATGTAATGGGAAGGCGTTTTAACTCATTCAAGAAGCAGGAAGTAGGCCAGGCATGGTGGCTCATGTTTGTGATCCCAGCACTTTGGGAGGTCAAGGCGGGTGGATCACCTGAGGTCAAGAGTTTGAGACCAGCCTGGCCAAAATGGTGAAACCCTGTCTGTACTAAAAATACAAAAATTAGCCGTGGTGGCACATGCCTGTAATCCCAGCTACTCAGGAGGCTGAGGCAGGAGAATTGTTTGAATCTGGAAGACGAAGGTTGCAGTGAACCAAGATCACGCCACTGCACTCCATCCTGGGTGAGAGAGAGACACTCTTGTCTCAGAAAAAAAAAGAAGCAGGAAGTAGGCCAATGAAGCTGCAAGGCAGTGACCAAGAGGGAAAGTGGGTGAAAGGTCAAACTCGGCAGAGGTCAGATCACAAATCTTGTGGGTCAAGTTAAAGATATGAATTCTATGATAGACGTAGTCAGGTATCACTGATTTGAATATTTCAAGCATGGAGTTACTTTCTCCAATTTATGTTTATAAAATCTCATTCTAGCCAAAACAATCTTAAAAAAGAACAAAGTTGGAGGACCCCCACTTCCCAATTTCAAAACTAAATGCTACAATCGTAAGACAATGTAGTACTGGCATAAAAATGGACACATAAATGAATAGAACAGAATTATCTGGAAATACGATGTTTATGGGAAAGTGATTTTTGACAAGGGTGCCAAGGCAATTCAGTGAGGAAATAAGAGTCTTCTCGGCAAATAGTGCTCAGGCAACTGGATATCCACATGCAGAAGAATGAAGTTGGATACCTACCATATGCTGTTCTCAAAAATCAATTCAAAATGAATCAGACCTAAATGTATAAGCTAAAACCATAAAACTCTCAGAACAAAACAAAGGTGTAAATCTTCATGGCCTTGGGTTAAGTAGTGATTTCCTAGACGCAACACCAAAAGTACAAACATCATCACCAAAAATGGATAAACTGGACTCCATCAAAATTAAAAATTTTTGTGCTTCAAAGGACACCACCAAGAAAGTGAAAGACAAACCAAAAAATGGGAGAAAATATCTGCAAATTATATGCCTGAGAAGGGATTTGTGTCCAGAACACGTAAAAAACTATTACAATTCAACAATAAAAAGATAAATAACAATTTTAAAATGGGCAAAGAATCAGAATACATATTTCCCCAAAGAATATATGCAAATGGTCAATAAGCACAAGAAAAGATGCTCCACATCATCAGTCTAGGAAAATACAAATCAAAATCACAATGAGATACCACTTGACACCCACTAGATGACAACATGGGCAGTAACAAATGTTGATAAAATGTGGTTAAATTAGAACCCTCATACAGTGCTGAAGGGATTGTAAAATGGTGCAACCACTTTAGAAAACACATTGACAGTTTTCCTCAAAAGGCTAAACAGAGAGTTACTGCTGATGTGGGAGATGAGCCCAGGAGTGTGAGACAAGCATGGGCAACACAGTATGAGACCTCATCTCTACAAAAAATAATTTAAAAACTATTCAGGCATGGGCCGGGCGCGGTGGCTCATGCCTGTAATCCCAGCACTTTGGGAGGCCGAGGCAGGTGGATCACAAGGTCAGGAGATCGAGACCATCCTGGCTAACATGGTGAAACCCCATAAAAAAATTAGCCGGGCATGGTGGTGGGCGCCTGTAGTCCCAGCTACTCGGGAGGCTGAGGCAGGAGAATGGCGTGAACCCGGGAGGCAGAGCTTGCAGTGAGCGGAGATCGCGCCACTGCACTCCAGCCTGGGAGACAGAGCAAGACTCTGTCTCAAAAAACAAACAAACAAAAAATTAATCAGGCATGGTGGCACGTGCCTGTGGTCCCAGCTACTCAGGAGGCTGAGGTGGGAGGATTACTTGAGCCTGGGAGGTTGAGGCTACAGTGAGCCATAATCACACCATAGCTCCAGCCTGGGCAACAGAGTGAGTACCTGTCTCAAAAAAAAAAAAAAATTTTTTTTAATAAGAAACAAAATAAATTAAAAAATAGTTACCATGTGATCAAGCAATTCTACCCAAGAGGACTGAAACACATCTCCACATAAGAATTTGTACACCTATGTTCACAGCATGGTTATTCATAGCCAAAAAGTAGAAACAACCAAAATGTCCATGAACTGATAAATGGATAAACAAAATGTGGTATATCCACAAAATACAGTATTATTCAGCCATATAAAAGAACAAATACATGCTACAACATGGATAAACCTTGCATCCACTTCTATCACTTAAAGATGTTAAGTGATAGTGAGAGATGACAGCGTGCTGGCAGTCCTCACAGCCCTCGCTCGCTCTGGGCGCCTCCTCTGCCTGGGCTCCCACTTTGGCGGCACTTGAGGAGCCCTTCAGCCCACCGCTGCACTGTGGGAGCCCCTTTCTGGGCTGGCCAAGGCTGGAGCCGGCTCCCTCAGCTTGCAGGGTGGTGTGGAGGGAGAGGCGCAAGCGGGAACCAGTGCTGCCCGTGGCGCTTGCGGGCTAGCTGGAGTTCCGGGTGGGCGTGGGCTTGGCGGGCCCCGCACTCGGAGCAGCTGGCTGGCCCTGCCGGCCCCGGGCAATGAGGGGCTTAGCACCCAGGCTAGTGGCTGCAGAGGGTGTACTGGGTCCCCCAGCAGTGCCAGCCTTAGCTGGGACTTAGCTGCCTTCCCGCGGGGCAGGGCTCAGGACCTGCAGCCCACCATGCCTGAGCCTCCCACCCCCTCCATGGGCTCCTGTGCCACCCCAGCCTCCCTGACAAGTGCCACCCCCTGCTCCACGGCACCCAGTCCCATCAACCACCCAAGGCCTGCGGAGTGCGAGCGCACAGCATGGGACTGGCAGGCAGCTCCACATGCAGCCCTGGTGCGGGATCCACTGGGTGAAGCCAGCTGGGCTCCTGAGTCTGGTGGGGACGTGGAGAACCTTTATGTCTAGCTCAGGGATTGTAAATACACCAATCGGCACTCTGTATCTAGCTCAAGGTTTGTAAACACACCAATCAGCACCCTGTGGTTAGCTCAGGGTTTGTGAGTGCACCAATCGACACTCTGTATCTAGCTGCTCTGGTGGGGCCTCGGAGAACCTTTATGTCTAGCTCAGGGATTGTAAATACACCAATCGGCACTCTGTATCTAGCTCAAGGTTTGTAAACGCACCAATCGGCACCCTGTGTCTAGCTCAGGGTTTGTGAATGCACCAATTGACACTGTATCTAGCTGCTCTGGTGGGGCCTTGGAGAACCTTTGTGTCCATACACTGTATCTAACTAATCTGATGAGGACATGGAGATCCTTTGTTATCTAGCTCAGGGATTGTAAACACACCAATCAGCGCCCTGTCAAAACAGACCACTCGGCTCTACCAATCAGCAGGATGTGGGTGGGGCCAGATAAAAGAATAAAAAGCAGGCTGCCCAAGCCAGCAGTGGCAACCCGCTCGGGTCCCCTTCCACACTGTGGAAGCTTTGTTCTTTCGCTCTTTGCAATAAATCTTGCTACTGCTCACTCTTTGGGTCCACACTGCTTTTATGAGCTGTAACACTCACCACGAAGATCTGCAGCTTCACTCCTGAAGCCAGCGAGACCACAAGCCCACCGGGAGGGAGGAACAACTCCAGACGCGCTGCCTTAAGAGCTGTAACACTCACCGTGAAGGTCTGCAGCTTCACTCCTGAGCCAGCGAGACCACGAACCCACCAGAAGGAAGAAACTCCAAACACAGCCGAATGTCAGAAGGAACAAACTCCAGACGCACCACCTTAAGAGCTTAACGCTTACCGCGAAGGTCCGCGGCTTCATTCTTGAAGTCAGTGAGACCAAGAACCCACCAATTCCAGACACAATAGTAGTCACTTATGAAAGACTACATACTGTATGATTGCATTTACATGAAATGTCCAGAATAGGCAAATCTGTAGACAGTAAAATAGTTGCCTGGAGCTGGAGGGTGGGGGAAGATGAAGAATGACTAGTTTTTGTTTGTTTGTTTGAGACAGAGTCTTGCACTGTCACCCAGGCTGGAGTGCAGGGGCGTAATCTCGGCTCACTGCAACTTTTCGCCTCCCTGGTTCAAGTGATTCTCCTGCCTCAGCCTCCCGAGCAGCTGGGACTACAGGTGTGTGCCACCATGCCCAGCTAATTTTTGTATTTTTTAGTAGAGACGGGGTTTCACAATATTGGCCAGGATGCTCTTGATCTCTTGATCTCATGATCCGCCCACCTCGGCCTCCCAAGAAGTGACTAGTAATGAGTATGGGGTTTCTTTTTGAAGTGATAAAATACTCTAAACCTAGATAGTAGGGAATTTTATGGTATGTGGATTTTATCTCAGTAATACTGTTTTTAAAAATCACTAAACACTTAATAGAATGGCTAAAATATACTGAACCGTGCTGACAAGGATAAAAAGCAACTGGAACTCCCACATTTTGCTACTGGGAATGCCCAATGATAGATATATCTACTGTGAAAAAGAGTTTCGCAGAGTCCAATAAATGTAAATATATACTTACCATACAACAATGGCATTCCTGAGCATTTATCCTAGTAAATGAAACCCTATTCACCCAAAACCTGTACATAAATGTCTATAGCAGCTCTAGTCATAATCACCAAAATCTGGAAATTATCCAATGAGTTAATTTGAATAAAGTGTGACGTATTCACTGCTGGAATAGTACTCAGCAATAAAAAGGAAAAAACTCTTGATATGTGCAACAACTTGGATGAATCTCAAAGGCATTATGCTGTGTGAAAGAAGCCAGTCTCAGCCGGGTGCGGTGGCTCATGCCTGTAATCCCAGCATTTTGGGAGGCCAAGGCAGGCAGATCATGAGGTCAGGAGATCGAGACCATCCTGGCTAACACAGTGAAACCCCGTCTCTACTAAAAACACAAAAAATTAGCTGGGCGTGGTGGCGGGTGCCTGTAGTCCCAGCTACTCCGGAGGCTGAGGCAGGACAATGGTGTGAATCTAGGAAGCGGAGCTAGCAGTTGAGTCGAGATCGTGCCACTGCACTCCAGCCTGGGTGACAGAGCGAGACTCTGTCTCAAAAAAAAAAAGCCAGTCTCAAAATTATTCCTTTCATAAAACATCCTCAAAAAGACAAAACTATAGATCAGTGGATGCCAGGGGACTGTGTGACTATAAAGGGATATAACTGGGATGATGGAACTATTCTGTATTGTAACTGTTACATGACTCAATATATGTATCAAAAGTCACAGAACTGTGCATAAAAAATTCTATTTTATTATGTAGTAATTTCAAAAATGTTTTTTTTAATCACAAGAGATTTGAGGGGAAACACTGGGGGAAGGAGGAAGACAGATGGCAGGAGAGAACCAAGAACAGGAGTTTCTGATCCTCAATTTTCCAATTAATGTTTGTGATTGAACAGATAATAGATTCGGTGTGATAGAAATATATGAAGCAAATAATTTATAGCAGAGAAATGATCCTAGAAAAAGTCTTGTATTTTCCATCTTATGAACACTTAAATAAAAATTGATTTAAAATCTGAACAAAGCAAACCAAACTCACTCAGTGAACCAAAGAGAAGTGTTCTTATGGATCCAATAAGCTTATGGATCCAATATGGTTGATTTCATTTCAACCATTTATACAGTTACACAGGAATGATTCTTCTAGTATATTCCATTTATTTAGGGGGTTACATATATGATACATGAGGGAAGATAAATAACTACTCTGAAATGGCAAAGCTTTTTGATAAAATTTTGTACTATTTTAAATTACACTTAACTTGCCAACTTCTGATACATGTCAGAATGCAACAGGTAATAAATGATTCAACTTCTTTCAAAAATTACCTTAGTTGATTTGCTGAAAGAGAGCAAGAAAATAAAATTTCCTTAGCAACAATTTGATTGTAGGAAAACAAGGTAACTACCTTTGAAAGTAGAGATACAAAATATTCACCAATCAAAAGTTAACATGAAAGCCTTCTACATTACTAAAGCAGCAACCAATAGTTTCTGATACCCTCTAATGACTTCCCATTAAAATACTCCCAGTATTGAAAACTAATTTTGAAAAACAAAAAAAGAAACCTCAAATTCCCAGCAAAATACATACAAAAACTAAACCTGGAAATATACTTGTAATGCATTTCCTTGTCCAAAAACATACTTGTAGATCATTTTAATGGCTGCATAGTACTCTACTGAAAGGATTTACCAGCATTTATTTGGCTGATTCTCCATTATTATTTGCATGTTTTAAAATCTTCATTACTGTGATATATTACTATGATAACTATTCTTGTATTTACAAACATCTTTACACACGATTGTTTTCTTAGACTAAATTTTAGAAGAGGAATTGTTAGGTAAGGGAGGGTGAAGTGTGCTTGATTATAAAGGATTTAATAAATATTTGATTCATCTCTTTCTCATACCCAACATCCAAATCTGAGAAAAAAAAAAAAATCTGTTGGCTCTACTTTCAAAATACAGTCAGAATCAGACTACTTCTCAACACATCCACTACCACTGCCAGCATCTTGCACCAGGATTACTGACAGGTATCCTTACTTCTACTGCTGCCCATTAGAGTCTACTCTCAACTCGGCATCCAGAGGGGTCCTTGTTTTTATAAAACAAAAGGATTGGGGAAGCTGAGGTGGGAGGATTGCTGATATCCAGGAAGTCGACGCCGCAGTGAGCCATGATCACACCACTGCCCTCCAGTCTGGGCAACAGAGCCACACCCCAGCTCTAAAAACTAACTAAATTAATTAATTAATTAATTAAACAAAAAGATTGTGCCATTCCTCTGCTCAAAGCCTGGTATTTGTTTTCCAAATGGTCACTTAAAGGCTTATTTTGGGCTGGGCGCAGTGGCTCACGCCTGTAATCCCAGCACTTTGGGAGGCCGAGGCAGGTGGATCACAAGGTCAGGAGTTCGAGACCAGCCTGGCCAAGATGGTGAAACCCCGTCTCTACTAAAAATACAAAAATTAGCCAGGCATCATGGCGGGTGCCTGTAATCCCAGCTACTCGGGAGGCTGAGGCAGAAAATTGCTTGAACCCAGGAGGCGGAGGTTGCAGTGAGTTGAGACTGCACCACTGCACTCCAGCTTGGGCGACAGAGTGAGACTCCATCTCAAAAAAAAAGCTTATTTTAAGGCATCCAACACCAAACTGTGTTAAATTTATCTGCCTGTTTTTCCACTGCTTCTGTCAGGAAATCCCTATAGGCATCCAAAAACTAGCACTAATTGATGATAATAGCTTATCATCCCAAAACAGTAGTTTGTTGTTCAAAGTAATTGAGAAGGCACCCCTCACCCTCAGAGATTTCATAAGGACTCAAATGAAGGCAACTCCCTCTTTACTAAGGGATAATTTAGGGCAAAGAATACCTTGCCATATATTCAAGCACACTTGTTAGTTGTCAACGGACACAAATTTGAGTGATTCTCTTCAAGTTTTAATTTTTGCTGTATTTTAAATTAAACATTAAAAGGCATTCGCTAAATGTATGTTAATTAATAGGGGGAGAGTATGTTCCATAGCCCTTCAAGATATCTGAATACAAGTAAATGATCAAAGGCCTTGTAAGGGATACCAAAAAGGGAAAACAAAGGGATTTTGGCTTCTCCAAAAACATTCTCATTAGTTTTCATTACGCTTGTGAAGCCTAATTTTCTCTCTTTGGATGTTTCTTAACTTGCAGAATCAGTCCTAAGAGGGGTCTTTAGATCATCTACGTATAATGCTCTCATTTTACAGATGTACAAACTGAGGCCCAAGTAGCACATTCTCCTCGTGACTTCTCTAAATCTTACTATTCTTCAAAGGTCACTATTCATCGAATCATATATATTTTACTTAGTCCAAAAGATGTTGAATGCCTGAAGCCCAGAGATTTGCCTATGTCCCGTCCTCTACCAGAGCATACTTAGCAGAGCACCAGCTCACAATGTATACTGAGCCTACAAAAAAAGAGGTACCTGGCGGGGCACAGTGGCTCACGTCTGTAATCCCAGCACTTTGGGAGGCTGAGGCGGGCAGATCACGAGGTCAGGAGATCGAGACCATCCTGGCTAACATGGTGAAACCCCGTCTCTACTAAAAAATACAAAAAATTAGCCAGGTGTGGTGGCGGGCGCCTGTATTCCCAGCTACTCGGGAGGCTGAGACAGGAGAATGGCGTGAACCTGGGAGGCAGAGCTTGCAGTGAGTCGAGATCACACCACTGCACTCCAACCTGGGTGAAAGAGCAAGACTCCGTCTCAAAAACAAAAACAAAAACAAAACAGGTACCTAACCAAACTGGGAAGTACCTTTTTCTAGATAAGAGACTATAGTGTTTGAGGCTCCACTCACACCTTCATACTAATTCTTCTCAAATTCTAAAAAAGGTAGTCCTTTGATTTAAGAAGTACAGTAAAAGCTGGCCTGATCATTACCCTTATATACTAAAACACAGGGTGCATGTGTGTTTACACACGTGCGCGTGTGCATGCACACACACAAACATGGCCTCTATCCGTTACTTTATTTCTTTTTATTTATTTATTTATTTATTGAGACTGAGTCTCTCTCTGTCACCCAGGCTGGAGTGCAATGGCACAATCTCGGCTCACTGCAACCTCCGCTTTCTGGGTTCAAGTGATTCTCCTGCCTCAGCCTCCCCAGTAGCTGGGATTACAGGCATGTGCCGCCACGCCCAGCTGATTTTTGTATTTTTAGTAGAGATGAGGTTTCACCATGTTGCCCAGGCTGGCCTTGAACTCCTGATCTCAGGTGATCCACCCGCCTCAGCCTCCCAAAGCGCTGGGATTACAGGCGTGAGCCACTGTGCCCAGCCCTCTTTCCATTACTTTTAAACTCCACTTTGCTGTATTTTCAGACAACAGATCAATATTTTCTCAACTAGGACATTTACAGAGCTAAGGTTGATCTAAAAAGAATACCAGAATGGGCCGGGTGCGGTGGTTCATGCCTGTAATCCCAGCACTTTGGGAGGCCAAGGCAGGCGGATCACCTGAGGTCAGGAGTTCAAGACCAGCCTGGCCAACATGGCGAAACCCCGTCTCTACTAAAAATACAAAATTAGCCAGGCGTGGTGGCGCGTGCCTGTAATCCCTGCTACTCAGGAGGCTGAGGCTTGAGAATCGCTTGAACCCAGGAGGTGGAGGTTGTGGTGAGCCAAGATCGTGCCATTGCACTCCAGCCTGGGCAACAAGAGTGAAACTCCGTCTCACAAAAAAAAAAAAAAAAAAAAAAAAAAAAAAAAAAAAAAAAAAGAATACCAGAATGTTCAGGCTCAGTTTTATCTCCAGGGGAGAGAAAAAGCACTGAAACACTGCAATAAACGTATCTGAGGAATCACTATTAATAGAACTGCTCTTTCCCAGCAGGCCAAATGAAATAGACTCCTAGAAATAATGCCTTAGAGAAGAGAGTGCTGACATTACATTTCTATACTTACATATTTGCAAATTTTATAAACTAAGATTGCTAACCAAAAACAGGATCAGTCAACAAAAGTAGAGATACAGAGGTCGGCAGCCAGCAAGGCCATGCCCAACACCCAGTGCACACACACAGGCCCAGGTACACACACTAAAGAGCACATTCACCACACCCTGCTGTTATAATCAGGAACATGGCTATATTCTAGGTCCAAAGAGATGCTGGGGACATGTCCTAGCAAAAGATAAATTACAGGAATGTAACAACGCCCCTAAAAACTGTCTTTCCTTTGTTAATCACTAGTTCTTTGCCTCTCATACCCATTCATGATGCCAACCAACGTGGCAAACAGCAACAGCCAATACCACTGTGCCTGCTGACTAAAGTCCAGTCTGTATCTGGTTTCTCCATTTACTTCTAGCCTGTTAGCAAAAGGAAAAATAATTTTATCACATGCTTGAACTTGCCAATGAATAAATGCACAGAGACTGATTTTGAATGACAGCTTTGCCATGCAGTAGAAACTTCAAATCTGACCTAAATGAAACCATTGTTGCAAGAGCCATTCTTATGTCAGCTCATGGTCAGAGCATCAACATGGGAACACCTTTTCCTAGCTGCACGTTAGGGGCTGGCACCAGACCCACTAACGAGTAGCAAATGGCAAGAAGAATATGGTATACACAGCTGACAATCTTTGAAAGTCAGCTGATACTCACTACTTAAAGGAGCAGTGAACTTCAAAAAAACCCATACCAAGAACTGGACCTAATGCCTAGAACACAAATGGAGACAGGAGCACAGGTTAAACTAAAGCAAAACATCTGTAAAGGTTCAAGTTAAATGAAATGATGTCTCGGCTTTGCTTCAGAAATATCTGAGAGCAGGAATGTGTGGAGGGTATATATGAAATTAGACTGCTATGAGCTCACTGTTGAAGCTGGGTGATGGGCACTTGAGGGCTCAATATAGCTGTCTCTATTTTGGATATGTTTGAAATTTTTCATAATAAAGAGTTAAAATGAAATAAAACAAAATAAAAAATTGAAGTTACCAAGTTCCAAACTTCTCAGACCTATAAATCAGGAAGTCATTGTTGGCTAAACTATTTATCTTTTAGATTCATCAAGCTGATGTTTATAATCTGTTTAGACCACCCATGATGAGGAACAAAGAAAGCAAATTTCTTCAAATTATATATTCTTATTCGGTAACTCAAGTTTATGCCATTTTTCTACCAAACTTGTAACTTTTTTTTTTTTTTTTTTTGAGACAGGGTCTTACTCTGTCACCCAGGCTGGAGTGCAATGGCATATAGCTCACTGCAGCCTCCAACTCCTGGGCTCAAGTGATCCTCCCACCTCAGCCTCCTAAGTAGCTGGGACTGCAGGGGCATGCAAACCATACCTGGCTAATTTTTTGTTTCTTTCTTTCTTTCTTTCTTTTTTGTAGAGACAAGGCCTCCTTATGATGCCCAGGCTGGTCTTGAACCCCTGGCCTCAAGTGATCCTCCCACATCAGCCTCCCAAAGTGCTGGAATTACAAACATGAACCACCACACCCAGCCCCTCATAACCTTTAGAATGAAAAGTAACTGAATAGAAAAAGTAGAAGAGAAGATGGCATTGAATTAATGTAAAAGAAGCCTGGTGTATTAGAGTCAGAAGACCTGGGCTCTAGTCTGGAATCAGTTTTTTCTTAGTCACATGGCACTAGATAAATCATTAAGCTTCAGTTCTGTCATCCACAAAATAGAGATAATGATAATCAAACCCTTCTTCACAAGCAATTAGAGTAGAAATTACGAAAGGAAGAAGACAGACTGGAGACAAAATGCAAAGGAAAAAGGGACACCTGCAAGTTCTCTCTCACAGCACTGCTGGGGCAATCACATGGAAACATGTGAAGGGGCTTTTAAAGAACAGGGGCCCAGGGCACCCTTCCTTCACTGTCTCCTGCTCATCTTCCACCTTTACCTTCACCTCCCAGCACTCCTCCCATGCAGCCTGACCCCCTGAGAATCATTCCCCATTGACATCAGACCCCTCCACGCCTGGCCTCTGCTCATGGTGCTGCCTCCAGTACCATGCCGCTTTCTCTCTTTTACACATCTCCTCAGTCAACCTGTCCCTGACTGCCTTTTTTCATCTTTCCTGCACAAAAATCAATTGTTCCCTCTTCTGTAACCTCAAAGCACACATACCACTGTATTGTGGTTAGTTTACCTCACTAGACTATTTAAGTTCCTTTAAATCACAAATTAAAACCCATTCATTATTTAATATGCAGCAGATACATGAACACCAGATAAAATACAAAGCAAGGAAATTTTTTTTTTTTTTTTTTTGAAACGGAGTCTCACTCTGTGGCCCAGGCTGGAGTGCAGTGGCATGATGTCAGCTCACTGCAAGCTCCACCTCCCGGGGTTCATGCCATTCTCCTGCCTCAGCCTCCCCAGTAGCTGGGACTACAGGTGCCTGCCACCAAGCCCAGCTAATTCTTTTTTTGTATTTTTTAATAACAGGGTTTCACCGTGTTAGCCAGGATGGTCTCAATCTCCTGACCTTGTGATCCACCTGCCTCGGCCTCCCAAAGTGCTGGGATTACAGGCGTGAGCCACCACACTTGGCCTAAGCAAGGAATTTATAGACGAATAGGTAACTAGTGATATCTTTCTTAAATCCCCTTAAAATACCTATAAAGTCATCTGATATAAAGCAAATAGTCAACAAATAAACATCGAAAATGAAACAAGGAACTATGAATAAACAGAAAGAAAGTAATCTGGAAGTGATGAAAAAAACTTTGCAATTTCAAATATCAAAAAGATATTCTGCAATCAATAAAATAATTACAAAATTCATAGCAGAGAGGAAAAACAGTTTTCCAAGTCTTTGGAAAGAAAGAGTCCTACAGATATTAACTGTTAGAATACTAACAGTAATCAATGACACTAAAAAGAAAAGCCCAGATTTTAAAAAGTCAACTCTGTATTCAAACTTATGTTTCAAAAGCAACATCACAAAGCAGTGACCAAAGATTAATTTACAGCACTGCATTCCCTTACTCACACTCCTACACTCACCCTGCTTCATCTGCAGCCAGCTCTCACTTACACTGTAATGATTCAAATCGATTCTCAACCAAGACTTCTAGCCCAATCTCAGACTTGATCATTTAAAGGCTAAGGGACAATTCTATCTGGATGTTCACCGGCATGTTACACTCAACGAACACTAAATGGAACCTACCTTCCCTAGTAAATGTCTTCTACTCTTCCCTTTCCTCCATTGGTCAATGAACCACTTTCTCTCTGATTCTCAAGCTTAAAACCAGGGAACCTTTATGTAGTTTCTCCCTTAACCTCTCCATGAGTAACTGGTAAAGTCCTGTCAATTCTTCCTCCTTCATCTCCCTTTACTTGATTTCCCTCAATTTTTTTCCCTGCTGATAATTACGAAAAAAAAATCAGTTTAATCCTCACCCTCTTCCTTTCTCATATGAACTCCACAGCCTCCTAAATGGTCTGAGTTCTGACTTCTTTCCATCAGTTGAATCACTAACTTGTCTCAGGAATTATCTTTTTTTTTTTTTTTTAAGACGGAGTCTCACTCTGTTGCCCAGGCTGGAGTGCAGTGGCACAATCTCGGCTCACTGCAACCTCCACCTCCCAGGTTCAAGCAATTCTCCTGCCTCAGCCTCCCGAGTAGCTGGGATTACAGGCATGTGCCACCACACCCAGCTAATTTTTGCATTTTTAGTAGAGACGGGGTTTCACCATGTTGTCCAGTCTGGTCTCAAACTCCTGACCTCAGGTGATCTACACACCTTGGCCTCCCAAAACATTGGGATTACAGGTGTTAGCCACCGCTCCCAGCCAGGAACGATCTTTCTAAAATGCAAATATACTTATGATGCTCCCTTGCTTAAACCTCTTCCACAACTTTCTACTTTTTTCAAAAAAATTAGAAAGTCCTCACCATAACGTTAGTACAAGGCCGTTCCTGACCCAGCCCTTGTCTGCTCCCCAGCCTGTTTCACCACCCACCCACCCACCACCCCCACACACTCACCCAGTGCCACTGTCATCCACCTGAAGCATCCCTTCCTTGTTTGAGCCTCCGCATGCACTGCAGCTTTTGCGTGTCTCTCTGCCTGATGACTCTCACTCATCCTTCAACATTCCACTTTAATGCCATCTTTCCTGCGCAGCTTTCCTGAAAGCTCTCTGCCACATACGACACAGGTGTCCTTCCTAGTGCCCTTGTATTTACCCTATATCACATCTCACACTACATGGTTACTTTGTCTGTTTTTCCAGTAGGCTGTGAGCTCCTTGAAACTAGAGCCTTTTGAATGAATTAATGAATTTTAGATTGCCAATAAGGTAATTATGGCTGTAATTAGATTCTATAATTAGTTGTGAGTTCTTGGGACATATTGACTATATCTTATCTTTTTCAGTTTCTCCATAGTATATAACAATATACTACAAGCATATTGAGCACTTGATAAATGTGCATTGACTGATCCTGCTAAAACTTTCTCAATAAAAGCCCAGACAGCTAATGCTTTCCTAGGATTAGAACATTAGTTTTTTCTTCTGGTTCCAGTGTTATAATACGGTTTGACTACATTTAAAAAAAACTAAAAATACAGACTTCACCTCCTTTTTTTTCCCTTTGACCCTTGCTCTTCTAATCCACTCCCTTTATTGATCAGTCTATTTCATCTGCCTCTATCATCACTTTGCACTCTTGTTGATGAATGAATCAAAATCTTTTTTGCAATCCCTTACATTGCTGCAACGAATCATAAGGTGAAGGAACATTTCTGTTCTAGAATTTTACACATAAGGAAACTGAGGCCCAGAAGGAATAAAAAACTTCCTTAATATACTGCTACATGGCAAATTATTTGCCAAGCTGGAACCCAGGTCTGACTGTATACCATGGTACGTCCCAGTCATTATTAGGCTTGGCATGAACAAAAAGCCAGGTATGCAACAATTATGGTGCAAATGAAGTAAATTTAAGACCATCTGCTATTATTTATAAGGCTTTCATTAGCAAATAGTTTTTAAAAATATACTCAGCTTTTGAACTGTATTTTCTCCAGAATTGTCCTATCATGACCACCTCAGATCTAATTAGAATGACAGAAGAAAACTATAAATCCATGTAGCCATTATGCTTTACTTATAAAAATGAGCAGGATGCATATTTGCACACTTTCTGCAAGTCCCTGAAGATTTCATCTGGGAGAGATTAAGAATGGAGAACTAGATTTGGACTCAAGAAATAACAGATATATACGGAGGCTAGAAAGTAGCCTGGCAAATAGCTCTACCTTTCCTGTACATTTTCCAGTTTAGTTTTGCTTTAGCCTAGTCACTCTCATATGAAAGTAGGTTTCCCATGTTTGTTGTGGGAAATTATGCCTCTAGCCCAAAATTACTTGGAGCTGGAATTTTGTGATGTTCTCTATGAAAAGCTGGGCATCAAATATTTGATCAGAAACCACTGCTATGGCCAGGTGCAGTGGCTCATGCCTGTAATCCCAGCACTCTGCGAGGCTGAAGCGGGTGGATCACTTGAGGTCAGGAGTTCGAGACCAGCATGGCCAACATGGCAAAACCCTGTCTCTACTAAAAATACCACAAAAAAAAAAAAATTAGCCAGGCGTGGTGGTACATGCCTGAAGTCCCAGCTACTCAAGAGGCTGAGGCAAAAGAATTGCTTAAACCGGGGAGGCAGAGGTTGCTGTGAGCTGAGATTGCACCACTACACTCCAGCCTAGATGACAGAGCCAGACTCTGCCTCAAAATAAAATAAAATAAAACACTATAATAACAATTTTTTTTTTTTTTTGAGATGGAGTCTTGCTCTGTCACCCAGGCTGGAGTGCAGTGGTGCAATCGCAGCTCACTGCAAGCTCCGCCTCCCAAGTTCATGCCGTTCTCCTGCCTCAGACACCCAAGTAGCTGGGACTACAGGCGCCCGCCACCACACCCAGCTAACGTTTTTGTATTTTTAGTAGAGATGGGGTTTCACCTGTGTTAGCCAGAATGGTCTTGATATCCTGACCTTGTGATCTCCCCGCCTCAGCCTCCCAAAGTGCTGGGATTACAGGCGTGAGCCACCGTGCCCAGTCCTATAATAGCAATTTCTGTGGGCAAAACTGAACTTTCATTGTCTTGTTATACCTTTCCAATAATTATAAAAACATATCATATGTACAACCATGTACTGTTATTTAATTTTTACAGGGTAGAAAATTCTTACTCATACATTTCAATTAAATGTTACATACATTAAATGAGCATATAAATGAGTATGATTTATCATCTGCCTTCAAAGAACTAGTAGCTTAGCAAGGAGAGAAGACAAGAAACTAACCATATATGCCATGATAAAATAATAAAAAGAGCATACAAAAGGCATGAACAAAGACATACAGGCATTTCAAGGCAGGATCACATCCACAGGCTCAGAAAAGGCTACACGAAGAAAATGACATTAGAATGAATCTTAAGGGGGACCGGGTACAGTGGCTCACGCCTATAATCCCAACATGTTGGGAGGCCAAGGCAGGCAGATCACTTGAGGTCAGGGGTTTGAGACCAGCCTGACCAACATGGTGACACCTTGTCTCTAATAAAACACAAACATTATCTGGGCATGGTGGTGGGTGCCTGTAATCGCAGCTACTCAGGAGGCTGAGGCAGGAGAATTGCTTGAATCTGGGAGGCAGAGGTTACAGTGAGCCAAGATCGTGCCACTTCACTCCAGCCTGGGCGACAGGGTCAGACTCCATCTCAAAAAAAAGAAAAAGGCCAGGCGCGGTGGCTCACACCTGTAATCCCAGCACTTTGCGAGGCCGAGGCGGGCGGATCACAAAGTCAGGAGATCAAAACCATCCTGGTCAACATGGTGAAACCCCGCCTCTACTAAAAATACAAAAAATTAGCCAGGCATGGTGGCACACGCCTGTAGTCCCAGCTACTCGGGAGGCTGAGACAGGAGAATTGCTTGAACCCAGGAGGCGGAGCCGAGATCACACCAGTGCACTCCAGCCTGGGCGACAGAGCAAGACTCCATCTCAAACAAACAAACAAACAAACAAATAAATAAATAAATAATGTGTTAGATTCAAAGACCAAACAGGCTGAAAGCAAAACAAAGGGAAAAGATATACCATGCAAACAGCAAACTATACAATGTCAGATACAATGCACTTTAAGACAAAAATTGTTACCAAAAAAGAGACAAAAAAGACATTTTATAAGAGGGAAAATCCAACAATTCATCAAAAAAATACAATTATAAACATATAAGCAAATAACAACAGAGCCCTAAAATACATGAAGCAAAAACTGACAGAGTTCAAGTGAGAAATAGACAATTTAACAATAACAGTTCGAGGCCTCACTATCCCACTTTCACTAATGGATAAAGCAACTAGACAAAATATCAGCAAGGAAATAGAAGACTACAATACTACAAATCAACTAGATCTAACAAATATCTATAAAAGCCTCCAAGCAACAATGGCAAAATATATATTGTTCTCAAATGACATGGAACTTTCTCTAGGGTAGACCATGTGTTAGGCTTTAGAACAAGTCCCAATATATTTAAACCACTGAAAACATACAAAGTATATTCTCTGACCAAAATGAAATAAAATTAAAAAACAATAACCAAAAAAAAAGTTTGGGAAATTTACAAATATGTGGAAATGAAATACCACCCTCCTAAATAACCAATGAGCAAAAAAAGAAAACATTAGGAACATTACAAAATACTTCGAGTTGAAAATACAAAACTCATGGGATGCAGCAAAAGCAGTGCTATGAGGGAATTTATAGCTGTAAACACCTGTATTAAAAAAGATTGCAAATCAACAACCTAACTTTCTCCCTTAAGAAACTAGAAAAAGAGCAAACAGGGCTGGGTGCAATGGCTTACGCCTGTAATCCCAGCACTTTGGGAGGCCGAGGCACGCAGATCACGAGGTCACGAGATTGAGACCATCCTGGCTAACATGGTGAAACTTCGTCTCTACTAAAAATACAAAAATTAGCTGGGCGTGGTGGCAGGCACCTGTAATCCCAGCTACTCGGGAGGCCGAGGCAGGAGAATCACTTGAACCTGGGAGGTGGAGGCTGCAGTGAGCCAAGATCGCGCCACTACACTCCAGCCTGGGCGACAGAGCAAGACTCCGTCTCAAAAAAAAAAAGAAAAGAAAAAGAGCAAACAAGACCAAAACCATCAGAAAGAAGGAAATAATAAAGACTACAGTGAAATAAATAAAACAGAAAATAGAACAGAGAAAATCAACAAAACCAAAAACTGGTTCTTTGAAAAGATCAGCAAAATTAACAATCTTTTAGCTAGACCGACCAATAACAAAAGAGAGAAGACTCAAATTATGAAAATCAGTAATGAAAAGGAGACGTAACTACCAACCCTACAAAAATAAAAGTGATCATAAACAAGCGTAATCCAACAAAGTAACCTAGATAAAATGGACAAATTTCTAAAAGATACAAACTACTAATACTGACTCAAGAAAATATTAAAAATCTGAATAAATCTATAACAAAGCAAGTGAAAGAGTAATTTAAAATTTTCCACAAAGAAAAACCAGGACATTGGCCGGGCGCGGTGGCTCACATCCCAGCACTTTGGGAGGCCAAGGCGGGCGGATCACAAGGTCAGGAGATCGAGACCATCCTGGCTAACACGGTGAAACACCATCTCTACTAAAAATACAAAAATTAGCCAGCCGTCGTGGCGGGCGCCTGTAGTCCCAGCTACTTGGGAGGCTGAGGCAGGAGAATGGCGTGAACCCAGGAGGTGGAGCTTGCAGTGAGCCGAGATCGTGCCACTGCACTCCAGCCTGGGCGACAAAGCGAGACTCCGTCTCAAAAAAAAAAAAAAAAAAAGAAAAAGAAAAACCAGGACAAGATGGCTTCACTAGTAAATTCTATCAAAAGTTAAAAAAAAAAATTGACACTAATTCTTCTTAAAAATATATATTAGGAGGCTGGGCGCGGTGGCTCACGCCTGTAATCCCAGCACTTTGGAGGCCGACGCGGGCGGATCACGAGGTCAGGAGATCGAGACCATCCCGGCTAACATGGTGAAACCCCATCTCTACTAAAAATACAAAAAATTAGCTGGGCGTGGTGGCAGGCACCTGTAGTCCCAGCTACTCAGGAGGCTGAGGAAGGAGAATCGTGTGAACCCAAGAGGCAGAGCTTGCAGCGAGCCGAGATCGCGCCACTTCACTCCAGCCTGGGCGACAGAGCAAGGCTGCATCTCAAAATATATATATGTATACATATATATAATATTAGGGTCAGGTATGGTGGCTCACACCTGTAATCCTAACACTTTGGGAGGGGAGGTTGAGGTGGGCAGATCACGAGGTCAAGAGATGGAGACCATCCTGGCCAACATGGTGAAACCCCATCTCTACTAAAAATACAAAAATTAGCCAGGCTTGGTGGCACGTGCCTGTAGTTCCAGCTACTCAGGAGGCTGAGGCAGGAGAATGGCTTGAACCCGGGAGGCGGAGGTTGCAGTGAGCCAAGATCGCGCCACTGCACTCCAACCTGGTGACAGAGAGAGACTCCATCTCAAAAAACATATATATATAAATATATTTAATATAATATAGATTAATATATTAAATATATATTTAAAACATATTAATATTTATATAGTTAATGCATATCTTATAAATTTAGTGTAATATATAATATATATAAAATGTATATCTATAAAAATATATATTTTAACCAACAAAAATATACATATAAATATATAATACATATTTAAAAACATATTAAATGCATATTATATATTTATATATATATTTTTGTTGGTGGCTTTTTTTTAGGCAGGGTCTCACACTGTCGCCCAGGCTGGAGTGCAGTGGCAGGATCTCGCCTCCCCTCCCAGGTTCAAGAGATCCTCCTGCCTCAGCCTCCCAAGCAGCTGGTACTACAGGTGTGTGCCGCCATGCCATGCTAATTTTCATATTTTTTTATAGAGACGGGCTTTCATCATGTTACCCAGGCTGGTCTTGAACCCCTGGGCTCAAGCAATCTGCCTGCCTTGGCCTCTCAAAGTGCTGGAATTACAGGTATCAGTCACTGCACCAGCAACACCAATTCTTAACGACACTTCCGAACTCATTATATATACAGCCAATTTTAGTTGGATTTTGAAACCAAAAACACTACAAAAATAAATTGCAGCTCACTATTTATAAATAAATAAAATTTATATTTATACTTATAAATACTTTAAAATTACAAAAAAATTAGTAAATATTAATAGTTAATATAGGGTAATAGTATATATTACTCTAAAAATGAAATAAAGGAGGACAATATTATATATGATTCTGTCTTTATTATGTGCTCAAAATAGATATTTCTATTCTATATAATACGAATCTATAAAGACAGAAAATAGATTAGTGGTTGCCTAGGGATGGAGAGGATGAAGAGTAGGAGAGTTGAGGATAATGGCTAAGGAGTGTGTGGTATGGTTTTTTTGTGGGTAGTGAAAATGTTCTAAAATTGATTGTGGTAATGATGTACAACTATATGAATAAACTAAAAGTAAATGAATTTTACACTTTAAATGGTTGAACATGTGGCATGTGAATTATATCTCAATAAAGCTGTTACGAAACAAAAGGCAGGCTGGGAGCTACATGCTCCTTCTCAGGTGACTGTCTACTAAAACATAAAGTTTAAATATGATCTATAACTCCTAATATAATATCCAAAATGTCCAAGATACAGTCAAAAGTCATTCATCATAGCAAGAACCAGGAAAACCACAATTTGAACGAGAAAAGACAATTAACAGATGCCAGCAACAGATGAATCAGATGTTGGAATGATCTGACAGAGATTTTAAAGTAGCCATTATTCTTTTTTTTTTTTTTTTGAGATGGAGTCTCTGTCTCCCAGGCTGGAGTGCAGTGGCACGATCTCCGCTCACTGCAAGCTCCGCCTCCTGGGTTCGCGCCTCAGCCTCCCAAGTAGCTGGGACTACAGGCACCCGCCACCAAGCCTGGCTAATTTTTTGTATTTTTAGTAGAGACGAGGTTTCACCGTGTTAGCCAGGATGGTCTCGATCTCCCGACCTCGTGATCTGCCCGCCTCGGCCTCCCAAAGTGCTGGGATTACAGGCGTGAGCCACCACGCCCGGCCTATTCTTTAACAAGCCATTACATACACTCTTTAAACAAATGACAAAATAGAAAATCTCACCAAAGAAGTAGAATAGACAAAAAATAACCCAATAAAAATTATAGAACTGAAAAACAACCAAAATAATAACTCGGTGGGTTAGCTCAACAGCAGAATGAATATAACACAGGTAAGAATCAATAAACTTGAAACAAGAATTACCCAATCTAAACAACAGACAAAAAAATAAGACTGGAAAAAAATTAAAAGAAAATAGTGCCTCACGTCCTGTGAGACAGTAACAAAAGATCTAACATTCAGTCACAGAATGAAAGGAGACAGAGAGTGGTACTGAAAAATTATTCTAAGAAGTGACTGAAAAATTCTCAGATGTAAAAGACGAATCTGCAGCTCAAGAAATTAGGAGAACTCCAAACAGAAAAACCCAAAGAAATTCGTGCAGACACATCATAATTTAACTTCTGAAAACTAAAGACAAAGAAAAAACCTCTAAAGCAGTTGGGGAGAAAGGATGTTACCTATAAGAAAATGAATTCTAATGACAGGGTTTCTTATCTGAAAAAAGTTTCTCAACATTTCTCAAATGTTAAAAGCAAAGAACTGTCAACCACAAATCCTATAAAAAGAAACAGCTGACAAAATCTTAAGAAAAAACAAAGAACAAAAGATTCCATGGTTTATATCTAAGCCCTGAGAAATCAGAAAATACAAAATGCACTGAGGTCGGGCGCAGTGGCTCACACCTCAGCACTTTGGGAGGCCAAGGTGGGGGAATCACTTGAGGTCAGGCGTTCGAGACCAGCCTGGCCAACATGGTGAAACCCCGTCTCTACTAAAAATACAAAAATTAGCTGGGCGTGGTAGCGGGAGCCTGTAATGCCAGCTACTTGGGAGGCTGAGGCAGGAGAATCTCTTGAACCCGGGAAACGAAGGTTGCAGTGAGCCGAGATCATATCACTGCACTCCAGCCTGGGCGACAGAGTAGGACTCTGTCTCAAAAAAAAAAAGAAAAAAGAAAAGAAAATACACTGATATCAATATATGAGCAATCACAGGTGCTTCCTACAACAGTGCTTAAATACATGGGAATTATTTATTTCTTCCTACCCATCACCAATCCCAGTGAGATTCATTTAGGTATAGGGCTTGCTTAAGGCATATTCCTTACTTCCTTAATTTTCTTAGTTAAAAAGAAATTGTTATGCCACTGTTCAAGATCTTTTATCAAATTGACAGTTTTTGTTCTAGTTAAAAATTCCAAAGCTCATGAGCCTAAAATCAAGAGCTATTTGTTTTAAAAAGATACAAGATCAATATACCCTAATCGTATGAAATAAAGTCTATTTTAAATAGTATCTTCTAAAGACAAAGCCTGAATAAACCTCTGTAGTAACTGTCACAGCTTAACCACCTTAAAAGCCAAGACATTACAGAGCAAATAATATTTATATTAATCCACTCTAATTTATAAAGATTGTTTTGGGGTTTTTTTGTTTGTTTCTTTTTGAGGCAGAGTCTTGCTCTGTCGCCAGGCTGGAGTGCAGTGGCGCAATGTTGGCTCACTGCAACCTCCGCCTCCCGGGTTCAAGGGATTCTCCTGCCTCAGCCTCCCGAGTAGCTGGGACTACAGGCACCCACCACCATGCCCAGCTAATTATTGTATTTTTAGTAGAGACCAGGTTTCACCACGTTGACCAGGATGGTCTCCATCTCTTGACCTCGTGATCCCCCTGCCTTGGCCTCCCAAAGTGCTGGGATTACAGGCGTGAGCTACTGCGCCCGGCAAGATTGTGTGTTTTTAAAACAAGAATGACTACGCATATTTGACCAGTGACTTGTTAAGCAGGAAAGAAAGAAACAGCTGGTCAGTTTGCAAAATCATGAGTTCAAGCTCTGTTTTATACCACTTATCAACTGATTTATTCAACCAACTTTTATCAAGTTTCTAAAATGTATCAAGTACTGTGCAAGGCCGTGATGAAAAGATAAATAAGGCATGGTTTCAGTCTTCAAGGAATTCCTTAGCTATAAAAATGGACCAGCCAGGCGTGGTGGCTCACGCCTGTAATCCCAGCACTTTGGGAGGCTGAGGCGGGCATATCACCTGAGGTCAGGAGTTCGAGACCAGCCTCAATATGGAGAAACCCCGTCTCTACTAAAAATACGAAATTAGCTGGGCGTAGTGGTGCATGCCTGCAATCTCAGCTACTCAGGAGGCTGAGGCAGGAGAATTGCTTGAACCTGGGAGGAGGAGGTTGCGGTGAGCCAAGATTGCGCCATTGCACTCCAGCCTGGGCAACAAGAGCGAAACTCCATCTCAAAAAAAAATAAAAGGCCGGGCGCGGTGGCTCATGCCTGTAATCCCAGCACTTTGGGAGGCCGAGGCGGGCGGATCACGAGGTCAGGAGATCGAGACCATCCTGGCTAACACGGTGAAACCCCGTCTCTACTAAAAATACAAAAAATTAGCTGGGCGTGGTAGCGGGCGCCTGTAGTCCCAGCTACTCGGGAGGCTGAGGCAGGAGAATGGTGTGAACCCGGGAGGCGGAGCTTGCAGTGAGCCGAGGTCGCGCCACTGCACTCCAGCCTGGGCGACAGAGCGAGACTCCGTCTCAAAAAAAAATAAAATAAAATAAAATAAAATAAAATAAAATAAAATAAAATAAAAATAAAAATGGACCCAGCAGATATAATTTAAATAAAATGTGATAACTCCTTTAATAGGTAAATGTACACAGTACCAGGAAAGCAAGAAACTATGTCAACAAAGGCAATATTTATCCTGGTGTGTGTGTGTGTGTGTGTGTGTGTGTGTGTGTGTGTGTGTGAGAGATAGAGGCAGACAGACAGACAGACAGGGTCTCACTCTGTCACTCAGGCTGGAGAGCAATGGCATGATCATAGCTCACTGCAGCCTCAAACTCCTGGGCTCAAGCAATCCTCCTGCCTCAGCCTTCTACATGGCTGGAACTACAGGCATGTGCCATCACATGTGCCTGGCTAGTTTTTTCATATTTTGTAGAGACAGGGATCTTGCTATGTTGCCCAGGCTGATCTCAAACTCCTGGTCTCAAGCAATCCTCCCACCTCAATCTGCCCAAACTCTGGGATTACAGGTGTGAGCCACCACACCCAGCTATCCTGATATTTAAAGGATGAGTTACTACTATTGTTCTTCAGGGTTCTATCACTCCCTCTTTGGGCTCTCAGCCCAGTTCTCAGTCCTAGATACCTATCACCATCTCATGGGAAGCATCTTTAAAGTAATAAGGTCTGGCCCTGCACCAGACCAAATGATACAGAATCCCTGTGGATGCCTCGATCCCCCATCCTCATTCTTTAAAAGCTCCCCAGGTGGTTTTTAAGTAGTGCCTATGTTGAAAATCACTGAACCAGGCAATCTCACCTACTTCTGATGACTTCACTTTCAATTCTAGCACAGACCCTCCATATATATCTCCATCTTTAGGGCCAACTGCTCTCTCAGGCTATTTCCTGGGCATCAAGATGTTATCATTGGCTTCCTCCTTTTCCCTCAAAATTTGTTTATTTTCCTGTATTTCCTACCTGGATGAACAGAACCACCATTACCCAGACACCCAAGCCTGAACTCAGTATGTCATCCTTGACCCTTCCTTCTCCCTCTCTCTCACCTATACACCTAACCAGTTCTCCTTACTCCACAAATTCACTCCCAAATCTAACCCCTTGGCCTCACTGGCCTCATTATCTTTCACCTACATTACTATAATGACCACCTATTGGTCTTTGTGCACCTAGTCTTGCCCCTCTCTAACCTGTTCTCTAAAATGCTACCAGAGATCAGAGTAATTTTTCTGAAAATACACCGGGGGCCAGGCGCAGTGACTCACACCCATAATCCCAACACTTTGGGAAGTCAAGGCAGAGGGTTACCTGAAGCCAGGAGTTCAAGACCAACCTGGGCAACATAGCAAGACCCCCATCTCTAGAAAAATAAATAAACATAATCAAAATATACCGGGTCACAATACTCATTCATGTTACCTGCCAGAGTAGGGGATGCAGACATGAATCAAAACCCATCCTGATTTCAAAGCCCTACCCTTAGAGTAGAGAAAGACATGTAAACAAGTAAATGACAGTAGAGATGAAGAGACATGGATTGCAGGCAGATGCGGGAATGCTTTACTGCAGAGATAACCAGAAGCCTGTATAATCTACAGGTGGCTAAGTGGGAAAACGCATTCCACGGAGAAAGAGAAACATAAAGCCATTTAGGCATGTTCAGGTAATAGAGGTGATTTTATATGGCTGAGGCAAAAGGCAAGGCATGCAGCAAGACACAAAGCCTGAGATGGGAACAAGCCAGACTTTGTAAGATCTGCCCAGGAAGAAATCCTTCAAAGGTTCCTCGCTATCATCAGGACTATGTGTTAGGACACACAAGGTCATTCATGAGCAGCTCCCATATACCTTCCCAGCCTCATTGCTCATTATGCCCATTCTCCAGCCTTTCCAAATTACCAGTTCTTTCCCAAAAGCACCAGGTTATCACACATTTTTCTTTTTTCTTTAATTTTGAGATGGAGTCTCACTCTGCTGCCCAGGCTGGAGTCAGCTCACTGTAACCTCTGCCTCCCAGGTTCAAGCGATTCTCCTGCCTCAGCCTCCTGAGTAGCTGGGATTACAGGCGCCCACCACCACGCCCGGCTAATTTTTGTATTTTTAGTAGAGATGGGGTTTCACCATGTTGCCCGGGCTGGTCTTGATGGTCTTGATCCGTCTGCCTCAGTCTCCCAAAATGCTGGGATTACAGGCGTGAGCCACCGCGCCTAGCCTATGACACACTTTTCTATATGTTACCTTCTCTTCCAAACTGCCCATCTCCCCTTACCTTTCCTTGTCTAGATTCAGCTCTTCTGAAAACTTAGTTTACTGAGCACTATGTACTTGGCAATTTGCTAGAAACTGGAGATACAATGAGATATGACACAACTCTTTCTCTTAAAGGGTTCACTCTCAAGTCAGGGAGAAAAATAAGAAAACAGAACATTATAAATAGTAAAAATGGGCTGGGCACAGTGGCTCACGCCTGTAATCCCAGCACTTTGGGAGGCTGAGGCAGGCAGACTGCTTGAGGTCAGGAGTTTGAGACCAGCCTGTCCAACATGATGAAACCCTGTCTCTACTAAAAATACAAAAATTAGCTGGGTGTGGTGGCAGGCGCCTGTAATCCCAGCTACTCGGAAGGCTGAGGTACGAGAATCACTCAAACCCTGGAGGCAGAGGTTGCAGCGAACTAAGATGTTACCACTGCACTCCAGCCTGGGCAACAGACCAAGACTGTGTCACAAAAAAAAAACTAAAAATGGTGTAAGTGGTAAAAATGGAGATGGAAGTATGTACAGGGTGCTGTGGAAACACAAAGAAAAGTCACCTAACCCAAACTAAGGAGGAGGGGTAGTCAGAAAAAGTCCTAGGTGCCTGTAGACAGAAACTTGTCCTCACTCTCACCAGGGTGATGCTCCCAGAGCACCCTGTAGTCATCTCTGTCACAGTCTTGATTTTACGGTAGTGAATGGTCTGTTTCTTTACTGCTTTTTTCTCTGGATCACAAAGGGCCCAGGAAGGGGATGCGCCCATGCTACAGAAGGCCTGGAAGGACTGGCTCAACATGCTAAGGGTTTGGGAGCTGATGAGAATTTTTAAAGAAAACAAGCAGCATGATCAGATTGATAGTTCAGAAATGGAACCAATTCCAGCAGCAACGTGGAGGATTAAGTAGACTACAGGACCCAGAGGTTCAGAAAAAGCATAACCAAGGTCTGAACCAGTCTTCTGGCAATGAAGAGAGAGAAAAAAAAAGATCTTATGAAGAGAGGAAAAAAAAAGATCTGAGGTAGCAACAACCATAGGATCTATGCTAGACTTAATGTGAGGAGAAAAGAAGATGATTTTAAGGTTTCTAGAGTAAAGATCTTAAAATAGTAATGTTTGTATATGTGCTTAAAGGGGGCTATGGGTGGAGAGAAAGGGAAGGAAAAGGTAACCACATTTGAAGTAATCAAGCATCCACATACAGCTATGCAGTAGGCAGATGAAAATTAGAACCTGAGGTTCAAGAGAAACGGGGACTAAATAGACGTCTTCGAAAACCATAAATATACAGGTGCTATTTGAAGCCATGAAAGGAAGTGTAATCACACAAGGAAATTAGAGAAAAGAACAAAAACGAAACCCTAAGGAATGCCACGTTAATCTGAGAAGAATAAAAAAAGAAAAGGGAAGCATCAAGAAAAGCTTTGTTTTGGTCTGAATGGTGGAAACCTGAGGATGTATACCATCCAACAGAAAAAAATAATAATATGGGAAGAGATCAAAGACGTTAGCTTTCGAAAGTGAGACCCCTCTTCTTCTGAGATCAGAGGAAAGGATATTAGAAATCAGGTATAGACAGGCACAGACAAAAATGACCTCTCCTTAAGAGTTCAGGGATGCCCACCAATTTATTCTGTGAAGTTAAGTGGCAAAATAAGCAATGAAGAGAAGGCAAGAGTAGGACAAAGAGTCAGAGAAGAATGGTAAAGATCCATAAACAGCCATTTAGATTTTAGGACATAAGAGGAATCTACAGGTTAAGTCAAAGGATCTCCAGGATCCAGAAGTGCAGAAACAGCACCCAGCAGTTTAGTTATATGATTTTTGCCAGCCTGCCCTGGGAGCCCAGGAGCAGAAAAAGCTGACTGATTCGTCCAGGCTTGAGACCATCAGAGCAAAGGTGGCAAGAATAGTACAGGGCCAATGACAATGCTTTTATCATTTTAAAAAGTCAAATGTATTTTACTCTTTTTTAAAAATCGACTCGCTATTTCCTCCAAGAGCGAGTGTTTGGAGAGGGGGAGGGAGAGGGGTGGATAATTCCTCTCTCACTCTTAGAGGACTTGTCAGAAGTTTCATTCTTAAGCATATTTGGTCTGTACAGCAGCTGATTCCAGGAAATCCAAATCCTGATTCCTCCTGGATCTTAAAAGATGAAAATTCATTGCAGCTCCCTGGACTATCCAGCTAATAGATAAACACGTACCACGTTGCTTATGTACTATGCCACTTTAGCTGGGAGGTAGGGGCTCTTTCTTTCCTAAAAAGAAAGTTACCCAAACACTGCAGATGGGGATGGAGAGGGGATGGGGAGTAATTACACCGCAAAGCCTGCTGACTAGCAACCTAAGAATCCTTTACAAAGGCAATTAACATAAAACAATACATGGCACGGATAGCAGAATTGTTTCTTCTTAATGAATGCAGTAAGTAATTGACCATTTAATCGCTTTACTGGAGTTCACCAATTTCTCCTGCCATCTCCCATACCATTCTTCAGGCAGAGTCAAATCCCTGTGGACACTGGACTTCTTGCTACCATCATCTGGAAAGTACAAAACGCCTGGAAGGAGGAAGAGGCTAACATGCGTGACCACCCACCATGTGCCAGGCCTACTGTGTGCTAGACTCTGGGCAAGGGACTTTACATGTTATGGGGTGCAGCTCATGTAAGGACGAATGAAGATATTACACTATGGATCTGAGCCGGGCGCAGTGGCTCACGCCTGTAATCCCAGCACTTTGGAGGCCGAGGCAGAAGGATAGCTTGAGGTCAGGAGTTCGAAGCCAGCCTGGGCAACATAAGAGACTCCATCTCTCAAAAAAAAAAAAAAAAAAAAAGCGATGGATCTGGCATTGCAGAGAGTGGGAAAGTGTCTGGAGGTTTAAGAGTAAGAGAAGGAAGAGGAGATTGCGATGGTGGGTGGTCAAAGTGAGGGGAGAAGAGGCGAGTTGGGAAAGGAAGGTGCTTAGGAGCAAAAGGGCAAGACCCAGGGACACCTGTAGCTGGGCGGGCGACTGCTATGCAGACAGGACTACGTACAACGGGTAGGATGATGGGGCGATGAGCTCAAGAAGCGCAGCCGGGGTAGACGTGAGGGCAAATGTCCGATCCCGGCGAGACGAGGGTCTCATTCCAGGGGACTGCGGGGCTAGGACGTGGTCCCAGGGCTGCGAGAAGGGAGAGAAGGGGCAGAGGGGAGAGGCCCCGGCGGCCGGGGCGAAGCCGAGCCCGGGAAATGCCGGCGATGGGGGAAGGGGCGTGGGAGCAGGGGCCGGACGGACGGGCCAGACCCGGGGCTCCGCGCTCAGGGGCGGGGTTGGACAACCGGGAGGCACCGAGCAGAAGGCGACAAGGGGCCAAGGGATGCCAGGACGGGGCACAGGGCCGGGTGTGAGGAGACGAGAGGGGAGCGGAGCCGCAGCGAGCGCCGCGTCCCCCTTACCTGGGATGAGTGAGGAGCCGCCGCGCCGCCTGGACGGCATCCTGGCCTCAGCCGCTGGTCCCACCGCCTTCGGTGGGGGTCCACTCGGGAGCCCGCCCTCACCGCCAAGCGCCGGCAGCTGCCAGCCTGGACCGGCCCCGCAGAGCAGCGCCGTTCCGACCCGCAACCGAAGCCGCCTCAGCAGCGTCTCCCGCGGTCGCCGACTCAGCGCCAACCGCCAGGGTCCGGGGAGGTGGCGGGATCACACATCTGCTACGATTGGCTGAGCGGACGATGTGTCGGCTGCTCTGATTCGTGAGTTCCGGCCGGCTGCCCACCGAAGGAGGCGGGGCTGGGAATGGAGCTGGGTCCGGCAGCCGCCGAGGGGCGGGGGTCTGACGTCGCACCCGCCAGCGCCCCCACAGCCCTTCCCGGGCGCGCTCCCGAGGGGGCTTCCCGGCAGCCGCAGGCCTGGCCGGGAGGTTGCCCTAGCAACAGCGTGCGTGGCCTGGCTGCAGGGGAGCCGCGGGCAGGTGGCGGTCCTCACCGCCCCCACCCCCAACGTGGGTGGCCCAGAGGCCTTCATCAGTGAAACCCTAGGACAGGAGAAGAAAATGAGCTTTTCCTGATAATTCCTCTCCTCTGCTTCAGAGCCCACCTTTGCCCGCTGCTGGCAGAGAAGCTGTCATCTCCTCGGGGAGATAACGCGCAAATGCAAATAACGAACTCAAACACTATTTCATCCCCACGAGAGTGTAGACGTGCAATAGTCCCTCCCAACCACAGAGGTGGGGGGCTGACGCCCTAAAAGAAAGAAATGAAAACTAGGGAGAAAAAGGCAAAGAAGCAAAAGAAAGGTGGGGAAAGGGCAGATATTTCACAAAATGATCCATTCATTTTACAGTTTCTTCCTACAGACACATCTACACCAGGTTCTGTCAAAGCAATTATTTCTACTCCAGTGACATGGATTAGAGAAGGCATGAGTGCAGAATCTAACAGCTGTATTCAAAATTGCTCTCTACTAGGCCAGGTGCGGTGGCTCATGCCTCTAATCACAGCACTTTGGGAAGCCAAAGCTGGTGAATCACCTGAGGTCAGGAGTTCGAGACCAGCCTGGCCAACATAGTGAAACCCCGTCTCTGCTAAAAATACAAAAATTAGCCTGGCATGGTGGCGGACGCCTGTCGTCCCAGCTACTGGGGAGGCTGTGGCAGGAGAATTGCTTGAACCCGGGAAGGTAACTACCTTCCTTTGCACACAGTATAATATTTTCAAAGTTCATCCATGTTGTAGCATGTATTGGCACTTCATTCCTTGTCACGGCCGAATAATAGTCCATTATACAGACATCACCTTTTTTTTTTTGAAGAGTCTCACTCTGTCTCCCAGGCTGGAGTGGAGTTATGTGATCTTGGCTCACTGCAACCTCCACCTCCTGGGCTCAAGTGATTCTCATGCCTCAGCCTCCAAAGTAGATAGAATTACATGCATGTGCCACCATGCCTGGCTAATTTTTATATTTTTAGTAGAGACGGGGTTTCATCAAGTTGCCCAGGCTGATCTTGAACTCCTGGCCTCAAGTGATCTGCCTGCCTTGGCCTCCCAAAGTGCTGGGATTACAGGCATGGGCCACCGTGCCTGGCTGGACATCATCTTTTATTTATCCATTAATCCATTGATGGACATCTGTTTCTACTTTTTTGGCTATTATACATGATGCTGCTATGAACATTTGTGTAGAAGTTTTTGTGTGTGGCCGGGCGCAGTGGCTCACGCCTGTAATCCCAGCAGTTTGGGAGGCCGAGGCGGGCGGATCACAAGGTCAGGAGATCGAGACCATCCTGGTTAACACGGTGAAACCCCGTCTCTACTAAAAATACAAAAATTTAGCCAGGCATGGTGGCTGGCGCCTGTATTCCCAGCTACTCGGGAGGCAGAGGCAGGAGAATGGCGTGAACCCGGGAGGTGGAGGTTGCAGTGAGCCAAGATTGTGCCACTGCACTCCAGCCTGGGCAACAGAGCGAGACTCCGTCTCAAAAAAAAAAAAAAAAAAAAAAAAGAAGTTTTTGTGTGGACCTCATTTGATCTTTACAGCAACTGTCTAAGGTACATATGATATCTCCTTCTACAGATAACCAGCTGACTGGGTGTGGTGGCTCACGCCTGTAATCCCAGCACTTTGGGAAACCCAGGCAGGAGGGTCCCGTGAGCCCAGGAGTTCTAGGCTGCAGTGAGCCATGATGGCACCACTGCACTCCAGCCTGGGTGACAGACTGAGACCTTGCCTCTCACCCAAAAAAATAAATAAATAATTATATATATACGTGTATGTGTGTGTGTTTGTGTGTGTATGTGTGTGTGTATATATGTGTGTGGGTGTATACACACACACACAGAGAGATAGATAAGAAAACTGACTATAAGATGGTAGACAGCAATTTTGTTGTTTGTTTGTTTTTGTTTTCAGATGGAGTTTCGCTCTTGTTGCCCAAGCTGGAGTGCAATGGTATGACCTTGGCTCACTACAACCTCCGCCTCCCAGGTTCAAGTGATTCTTCAGCCTCAGCCTCCCCAGTAGCTGGGATTACAGGCGCCTGCCACCATGCCCAGCTAATTTTTTTGTAGTTTTATTAGAGACAGGGTTTCGCCATGTTGGCCGGGCTGGTCTCAAACTCCTGACCTCAGATGATCTGCCCGCCTCCACCTTCCAAAGTGACGGGATTACAGGTGTGAGCCACCGCGCCCACCTTTTGTTTTGTTTTTAGAGACAGGGTCTCACTATGTTGCCCAAGCTAGTCTCGAACTTCTGACCTCAAGCGATCCTCTAACCAGTCTTTTAATGTTAAGCAAGGGCCAAGTTACATTCTGCTTTCTACATTTCAGACCTCTTCAGGAAAAGGACTCACCATGGCCTCAGTAATACGGAAGCCACCACCGGTGCACAGCCCCTGCCAGGCTCTTTCCACAAAGAGGGGATGGAGATCTGAGATAACCTCCCACACTGCCCAGAAAATCCTTCCCCCACCTATAAGACCTAGAAAAAGAATTGAGTAGCCACATGGGGAGCTGACACTGGTCCTCCTAGCACGTATTAAACTGTGAGAACGAATTCTAGATGTGGGGAATTCAGTAAGAAGAAAGGACACGATCCTTTCAGTGAAACCTGTCATACGGCAGGATGTCTTACTGAGCAGGACAGCTTCAGGTGATCCGGGGACTACACTCTGAGGCAGAAGTAAGAAGCAGGGTCCAGCCTCTGACAGGGTCCAGCCTCTGAGGCAGAAGTAAGAAGCAGCTTGATCTGAAGCAAAGCTCAGGGTTATTGAGAACAAGATGAACTTTTCCTGCTTTCTAAATCTGCCCCAACATATATAATATATGTGCTAGAAGGAAAAAAAGACTCCAAAATATACTCAAGTGAAAAGAACAAAGTTCAAAACAGTGTGTATAATATACCCATTTGTATATATTTAAAATACACATACACACACACTTGTTATTTTCAGAGGAAATATCAAGAAAGATGCACACATTAAATTGGTAACAGTGTTGTCTCTGGGAGGGAAACTGAAGGACTTGGGCACAGGAATAGGAAAGAGACTAATTCTTTGCTATGTACTCTTGGGCACCTTTAAAAATTATGTGCTATGTGCTTGGATTACCTTTTTTTTTTTTTTCTTATTTTAATAGGCAGGGTCCCATTCTGTCACCCAGGCTGGAGTACAGTGGCATAGTCATAGCTCACTGCAGCCTCAAACGCCTGGGCTCAAGTGATCCTCCCACCTCAGCCTCCTGAGTAGCTAAGACTACGGGTGCACGCCACCCACTCCCTGCTAATTTTTTTTTTTTTAGACAGAGTCTCGCTCTGTTGCCCAGGCTGGTGTGCAGTGGCATGATATCGGCTCACTGCAACCTCTGCCTCCCAGGTTCAAGCAATTCTCCTGCATCAGCCTCTCGAGTAGCTGGGATTACAGGTGCCCGCCACCACGCCCAGCTAATTTTTGTATTTTTAGTAGAGACAGGGTTTCACCATGTTGGCCAGGCTGGTCTCAAACTCCTGGCCTCATGTGATCTGCCCACCTCGGCCTCCCAAAGTGCTGGGATTTCAGGTGTAAGCCACCGTGCCCAGGCTTTTACTTTTTTTTTTTTTTTTTGGTAGGGATGGGATCTTGCTATGTTGCCCAAACTGGTCTTGAACTCCTGGGCTCAAGCAGTCCTCCAACGTTGGCCTCCCAAAGTGGTGGGATTATAGGCATGAGCCATCACGCCTGGCCTGGATTACCTATTTACAAGGAATGAATACATAACTTTTTTTTAAAGGAAAACTTGTTCCTGAAAAACTGTCCAAGACTGTATGCACATCTGATTCACACCACATTTCTATTCCTCTGTGCAATTTAATGAGCCTCATAGATTCTGAACACTCATTCTGCGTTTCTATTTTCTCTCCCGGGCTTTACCTTTCCAGGTGATCAGCCCAGAATTAGATCACCTCACCAGAGAGCATCAGCCAGGTATGGTGGCTCACACCTGTAATGCCAGCACTTTGGGAGTCTGAGGAGGGCAGATCACTTGAGATCAATAGTTCGAGACCAGCCTGGTCAACATGGTAAAACCCAATCTCTACTAAAAACACAAAAATTAGCCAGGTGTGGTGGGGGCACACCTGTAATCCCAGCAACTCGGGAGGCTGAGGCAGGAGAATCGCTTGAACTCAGGATGTGGAGGCTGCGGTGAGCGGAGACTATGCAACTGCACTCCAGCCTGAGCGACAGCGCAAATCTCTGTCTCAAAAAAATTAAAAAAAGATAACCTCGGTCGGGCGCGGTGGCTCACGCCTGTAATCCCAGCACTTTGGGAGGCCGAAGCGGGTAGATCATGAGGTCAGGAGATCAAGACCACCCTGGCTAACACGGTGAAACCCCGTCTCTACTAAAAATACAAAAAAATTAGCCGGGTGTGCTGGCGGGCGCCTGTAGTTCCAGCTATTCGGGAGGCTGAGGCAGGAGAATGGCGTGAATCCCAGAGGCGGAGCTTGCAGTGAGCCGAGATTGCGCCACTGCACTCCAGCCTGAGTGACAGAGCGAAACTCCATCTCAAAAAAAAAAAAAAAAAAAAGATAATCTCACCTGTGTATAGATGGCTTTGCCCCATCTTCAGGCAATTCAAAGGGCTCACAGCCTGTTTTCTTCCAAACAGCCTACGCAACCCTGGCAGAGCCCAGAAGAGGAGAAAATGGGCCAGTGCTTGCTGCCATCCCAGTGAGAGCTGCGAGTCTCTCTCCTCTAGGTCAGCCTTTGCACCGCTTCTACCTTGGGAACTCACCTCTAGAGAAGACCTGGCCAAGGATGAGTGAGGACTCCTTACTACAGCAACCTCACCTCCTGGAGGGAAAGTCTATGCAACATACCTAGGAATGTGCAGGCTTTGAGAACTGAAAAGGCAGCATTGTCCTCCAGCACTTTTCCTTTGGGGGTTGTTGGATTGCTTTGCTCTTAAGAAGGACACAGGCCCCGCACAGTGGCTCACGCCTGTAATCCCAGCACTTTGGGAGGCCGAAGCGGGCAGATCACGAGGTGAGGAGATCAAGACCATCCTGGCCAACAGGGTGAAACCTCCTCTCTAAAAATACAACAATTAGCCGGGCATGGTGCCGCGCGGCGGTAGTCCCAGTAACTCAGGAGGCTGAGGCAGTCAGATTCCTTGAACCCAGGAGGCAGAGGCTGCAGTGAACCGAGATAGTGCCCCTGCACTCCAGTCTGGGCGACAGAGCGAGACTCTGTCTCGGAAAAAAAAAAAAAAAAAGGGACACAAATGCAGCAAAGCTGTCTTCATGGCATTTTCATTCTCGGGTCTGGCATGGAGGGAAGATGGTGGCAGAGGTGGGAAATGGCAGAGATGGGGAGTCCCTCAGAAATGAAAAATTTGAGGCCAGGCGCAGTGGCTCACGCCTGTAATCCCAGAATTTCAAGAAGCGAGGCGATCAGATCACTTGAGGTCAGAAGTTCGAGACCAGCCTGGCCAACATGGTGAAACCCCATCTCTACTAAAAATACAAAAATTAGCTGGGTGTGGTCGTGGGCACCTGTAATCCCAGCTACTCGGGAGGCTGAGGCAGGAGAATCACTTGAACCCAGGAGGTGGCGGTTGCAGTGAGCTGAGATTGCACCACTGCACTCCAGCCTGGGAGACAGAGCAAGATTCCATCTCAAAAAAAGAAAAAAAAAAAAAAAAAAAGAAGGAGATGAATGTGTCTGTCACAACCAGCAGCAACTGGCCTGGCACTGGGTGGATGTTTGGATGGACGGATGGACAGGTAATGAATGGCTAGACGAACAGCAAACACTGCAATTGTCAAAGAAGGCCAGCAGGGCACGGGAGCCGGGAGCCGGGACCCAGGGAGAACAGGAGGACACTTGGGTCACTCAGGGTCCTGCCAGGAAAGGCCAGGGAGACTCCAGGAGAGGACTCCAGAGCCAAAGATCTTTGACGGAGAACTGAGCGTTAAGCTTTCACTCCACCTAAAGTGACCTAAAAGCCCTGGCTAATTTGGGATGAGATGAAACACTTACCTGCACACAGCATCAGAGAGTCAATGGCCTGCGGGAAGCACCTCACAGTTCTCTTGAAGCTTCTGGGATACAGGGATTTAAGGCAGAAAGAAAACGGTGATACAATTTAAAGAAAAAGAAAAATGTGAGCAGGACTCCTGACTTTCTCCACCCCTAGATCCTGGAAAACTGGGCAGGTCAGGCCCCTCAGCCACATCATCATTTGAAAATGAAAATTCAGCCCAGCCTATGAGCAGGCATTTTCCAAGTGGCTACAGAATTCCTGCACCTTCCAAAAATACCTCTTCATGCAACTCCTGCCAGGGAGAGAGGGCCACATGCCCAGGCTGGAGCCGACCAACTGGGCTTCCTGAACCCGGGGGCTGCCACCATGTGCTCTGCAGACCCCAGATTCAGGAAATGTCCACTGCTCCATAGGGAAACCCAGACAGACAGCTGTGCTGTGTTCCAGGCTGAGAGCAAAGCATCCTCTAGTTTTACTTATGACCAAGGAGATTGTAAGGCTTCCAGGAATGTTTTCTAAACCTCACCATGCATCTAAACTACCTGCATAGCTTAGTAAAGTAAACAGCAGCCTCTCCGCAGTTTTAGGAAGCAGATGATCTGGGAGGAACTCCCCACAACCCCCACAGTGAGATGGGGTGGGCTAGTGATTGACGGGCAGCATTAGGGTGTCTTCAGAGAGACTGGCTGGTGATATGCTGTTTCTTGAAATGGGAGCAATTAGCTGGTTTATTTACTTTGTGAAATTTCATCAAGCTACATATACATGTGGGCTTTTCTGTATTTTTTTAAATTTTATTTTATTTTTCTTTAATTGAGACGGGGGTTTCACTGTATTGCCCAGGCTGGTCTTGAACTTCTTGGGCTCAAGTGATCCTCCCGCCTCAGCTTCCCAAAGTGCTGGGATTATAGGAGTGAGCCACCATGCCTGGTCTTTTCTGTATGTTTGTTACACTTCATTTAAAAAGAATAATAATAATAGAACTATGCGAGGTGGTTCACGCCTGTAATCCTAGCACTGTGGGAGGCCAAGACAGAGGATCACTTAAGGCCAGGAGTTCCACCCTGGGCAACATAGAGAGACCCTGTCTCCACTTAAAAAAAAAAAACAAAGGTCAGGCACAGTGGCTCACGCCTGTAATCCCAACACATTGGGAGGCCAAGGCATGAGGATCGCCTGAGGCCAGGAGTTCAAGACCAGCCTGGGCAACATAGGGAGATCCTCAGCTCTACAAAAAAAAATTTAAAAATTAGCCAGAATGGGCCAGGCACGGTGGCTCACGCCTTTAATCCCAGCACTTTGGGAGGCCGAGGAGGGTAGATCACGAGGTCAGGGGATTGAGACCATCCTGGCTAACACAGTGAAATCCCATTTCTACTAAAAATACAAAAATAAAATTTGCCAGGCATGGTGGCGGGCGCCTGTAGTCCCAGCTACTCGGGAGGCTGAGGCGGGAGAATGGCGTGAATCCAGGAGGCGGAGCTTGCAGTGAGCCGAAATCATGCTATTGCACTCCAGCCTGGGCGACAGAGCGAGACTGTCTCAAAAAAAAAAAAAAAGTTAGCCCGTGTAGTAATGCATGCCTGCAGTCCCAGCTACTTGGGAGGCTGGGCAGGAACATCTCTTGAGGCCAGGTGTTTGAGACCAGCCTGGACAACATAGTGAGACCCACTCTCTACAAAAATAGTTAACCAGGTGTGGTGGTGTGCACCTGTAGTCCCAGCTACTTGGGAGGCTGAGGTGGGAGAATTGCTGGAGCCCAGGAGTTTGAGACTGCAGTGAGCTGTGATCATGCCACTGCACTCCAGCCTGGGCAACCGAGGAAGATCTGTCTACAAAAAAAAAAAAAAAAAAAAGGGCCAGGCACAGTGGCTCACTCCTGTAATCCCAGCACTTTGGGAGGCTGAGGCAGGTGGATTGCCTGAGGTATGGAGTTCGAGATAAGTTTGGCCAACATGGTGAAACCCTGTCTTTACTAAAAAATATTAAAAATACAAAAAAATTAACCGGACATGGTAGCATGCACCTGTAATCTCAGCTACTTGGGAGGCTGAGGCAGGGGAATTGCTTGAACTAGGGAGATGGAGGTTGCAGTGAGCTGGGATTGCACCACTGCACTCCAGCCTGGGCGACAGAGTGAGGCTCTGTCTCAAAAAAAAAAAAAAAAAAAGGCTCCCCAATAAATTCTGTTCCTCTACCAGGTTTGAGAATTGCTGAGTTGGAGATATAGGATGAGGGGCTTAGATTACACTAAAGAGGGGCGCTGGGTGCTTCTAAGCACCTAGCTTCTAAGTATGGGGTGGAATAGTTCCAGGGGTATGCCTTCCCCTCTTAGGCAAGTCTAGGACTCTCAGAGTGGTGAGAAGCTCCAGGAAGGAGAGGCTGAGTGGGAGGTGCTTCAGGGAGCAGCTGGCCCTTCCCTGTCCACAGATGCTGACCAGTGACACCAGCGCAGACCAGGACTGACTGCCACACTACCCTACCTGCACCCTACCCCTTGGACGGCCTGCTTAGGCCCCTGGCGACCTGCTTCAAGAGTGCCATTTCCTCCTGTGGCTTAGCTTTCCCTCCCTGGTTAAAGAGGCTGGAAGGGGCCAGGTGCAGTGGCTCACACCTGTAATCCCAGCACTTTGGGAGGCCAAGGCAGGCAGTTCAATTGAGGTCGGGAGTTTGAGACCAGCCTGGCCAACATGGTGAAACCCATCTCTGCTAAAAACACAACAATTAGCCGGGTGTGGTGGTGGGCACCTGTAATCCCAGCTACTCAGGACACTGAGGCAGGAGAATTGCTTAATCCTGGGAGGCAGAGGTGGCAGTGAGCCAAGATTGCGCCACTGTGCTCCAGCCTGGGCAACAAGAGTGAGACTTTGTCAAAAAGGAAAGAAAAAAAAAGGGTGCAGTGGCTTACGCCTGTAATCCCAGCACTTTCAGAGGCCAAGGCAGGTGGATCACCTGAGATCAGGAGTTCGAGACCAGCCTGACCAACATAGTAAAACCCTGTCTCTACTAAAAATACAAAAATTAACCAGGCATAGTGGTGGGCACCTGTAATCCCAACTACTTGGGAGGCTGAGGCAAGAGAATCACTTGAACAGGGGAGGTAGAGGTTGCAGTGAGCCGAAATCACGCCATTGCACTCCAGCCTGAGCAACAGAGCGAGGCTCTGTCTCAAAAAAACAAACAAACAAAAAGAGGCTAGAAGGGCTACCAGCTTCTTGCCACCCTCCCAAGTCCCTTTCCCAGGGCAAGCACCTTCTTCAAGGGCTAGAAGACTCTTGCAGGATCCAGGGGACACCAGCACACAGGCTTTGCCAAAGCCCCACACCAGGCACTGTTCTAGGCTCTGAGGACACAGCAGTGACCAAGACAGTCCCTGCTACCATTCCATTTTTTTTTTTTTTTTTTTTTTTTTTGAGACAGAGTCTCACTCTGTTGCCCAGGCTGGAGTATAGTTGTACAATCTTGGCTCAGTGCAACCTCCCCCTCCTGGGTTCAAGTGATTCTCATGCCTCAGCCTCTTGAGTAGCTGAGATTACAGGCGCGTGTCACCATGCCTGGCTAATTTTTGTATTTAGTAGAGACGGGGTTTCACCATGTTGGTCAGGCGGGTCTCGAACTCCTGGCCTTAAGTGATCTGCCTCCCTCAGGCTTCCAACATGCTGAGATTACAGCCGTGAGCCACCATGACCGGGCCCTGCTACCATTATTGGGTTTACAGTTTAGTGGAGAATCTGGTGATCAGTTACATATGAAGGGTTCAGAATACGCCACCCTCAAATATGCCATTTTGGCATAAGGCTTATTTTGAGCCGAAGGCAATTAAGAAACAAACAGCAAACATAGGAGCTCTCTGTCTTCCCCTTTCTCCCTAAAATTGGAGCATAAATTTCCCTTTCGTAAAGGAAATTTATATTAGTTGTTCTCTGAAAGCAACTAGCAGATAACTCTTATCACACAAGACTAAGAAACCTTACTAAATTGGCCAGGCGTGGTGGCTCACCCCTGTAATCCCAGGACTTTGGGTGGCCGAGGTTGGAGGATCACCTGAGGTCAGGAGTTTGAGACCAGCCTGTCCAACGTGGTGAAATGCGGTCTCTACTAGAAATACAAAAATTATCTGGGCATGGTGGCAGGTGCCTATAATCCCAGCTACTCAGGAGGCTGAGGCAGGAGAACTGCTTGAACCCAGGAAGTGGAGGTTGCAGTGAGCAGAGATTGCACCACTGCACTGCAGCCTGGGTGACAGAGTAAGACTCCATTTCCAAAAGAAAAGAAAAAAAAAGAAAGAAAGAAACCTTACTAAATAACCTTTCTCTTCCATTAGTTTCCCTCAGATATTTAACTTCCCACAGTTTATTGTAGGTGAAAGCCCATATCTCCCTCCTTCCTCCCCACTAGTAAATTAGATATGTAAATCTTTAATTCTAAATACTTAAAGAGCCAGCTGGGTTTTTTTGTTGGTTCTCAGATGCATGTGAAATAAACCTTTTCTCAGCTGGGTGCAGTGGCTCAGGCCTGTAATCCCAGCACTTTGGGAGGCTGAGGCAGGCGGATCACATGAGGTCAGGAGATCGAGACCAGCCTGGCCAACATGGCAAAAACCCATCTCTACTAAAAATACAAAAAATTAGCTGGGCGTCGTGGCAGGCACCTGTAATCCCAGCAACTTGGGAGGCTGCAGCAGGAGAATCGCTTAAACCCGGGAGGCAGAGGTTCCAGTGAGCCGAGATCATGCCATTACACTCCAGCCTGGGCAACAAGAGCAAAACTCTGTATTAAAGGAAAAAAAAAAAAAAAATTCTCCTGTTAATCTGTCTTTTGTCTGTTTAATTTGCAGGCCCCAGTCACTGAACCTAAGAAGGGTAAAGGAAAAGCATGAGTCCAGGCACAGTGGCTCATGCCTGTAATCCCAGCACTTTGGGAGTCTATGGCAGACAGATCACAAGGTCAGGAGTTTGAGGCCAGCCTGGCCAACATAGTGAAACCCTGTCTCTACTAAAAATACAAACATTATCCGGGCATGGTGGCGTATGCCTGTAATCCCAGCTACTTGGGAAGCTGAGGCAGAGAATCGCTTGAACTTGGGAGGTGGAGGTTGCAGTGAGCCGAGATCGCATCACTGCACTCCAGCCTGGGCAACAGTGTGAGACTCTGTCAAAAAAAAAAAAAAACAAAGAAAAGGAGAGAAAGAGAGGAAGGAAGGAAGGAAGGAAGGAAGGGGAAAGAGAAAGAAAGAAAGGAAGGAAGGAAGGAAAGAAAGAAAAAGAAAGAAAGAAAGAGGAAGGAAGGAAGGGAGAGAAAGGAAGGAGAGGGGACGGGAGGGGAGGGGAGGGGAAGGGAAGGGAAGGGGGAGGAACGAAGGAAGGAAGGGAGGGAGGGAAAAGAAAGAAAGAAAAGCATGCTTAGTAAAAGCACTCAAGGCCATGATGACTTACTCATCCCTTAGTGTGCCCAGGGCTCCGCTTCTATTCCTTTCCTCCTGCAGCTCCATCCACCTGTGTTTCCCAGCATAACTCTGCCAGCAAAACTTCAGCCAACATTCACATCACACCACGAAAGACAATTCCGATAGGCAGGACCCATCTCTACGACTCTTGTGATCTGTACCCTGATTTATTTCCTTCCTTCTTTCCTTCCTTCCTTCCTTCCCTATCTCCTTCCTTCCCTCCTTTCTTCCCTATCTCCTTCCTTCCCTCCCTCTCTCCTTCCTTCCCTCCCTCCCTCCATCCTTCCCTCCCTCCCTATTTTCCTTCCTTCCTTCCTTTCTTCCTTTCGTTTTCTTTCTTTCTTTTTTAGAGATTATATTTCACTGTCACCCAGGCCGGAGTGCACTGGCATGATCATAGCTCATTGCAACCTCAAACTCCTGGGCTCAAGTGATCCTCCCTCGTCAGCCTCTTGAGTAGCTAGGACCACAGGCACACGTCACCACATCCAGCTAATTTTTAAGTTTTGTGTAGAGACAGGGGTCTCGCTATGTTGTCCAGACTGGTTTCTAACTCTTGGCCTCAAGAGATCCTTCAGCCTCGGCCTCCTAAAGCACAGGGATTACAGGCATGAGTCACCCTGCCCAGTCTGATTTATTCCTTTCTTAAGGCACTTCTCCCAATCTACTTCGTACTCTCTTTCTTTGTGTATTTGTGTGGTTCTCCACCCTCACCTACATCAGATAGATAGGAAGCTGTTATGACAGGCCCATGACAGGCCTGGGAATATTTGATGAGATGGAGTCAACTGAACGATGGGACGGCATTTCCCTCAAGAATCATCAATTCACTTTATTCTTTTTTACTTATTATTATTATTTTTTTGAGACAGAGTCTCGCTTTGTTGCCTAGGCTGGAGTGCAGTGGGCGCAATCTCGGCTCACTGCAAGCTCCGCCTGCCGGGTTCATGCCATTCTCCTGCCTCAGCCTCCCGAGTAGCTGGGACTACAGGCGCCCGCCAGCACACCCAGCTAATTTTTGTATTTTTTTAGTAGAGATGGGGTTTCACCTTGTTAGCCAGGATGGTCTCGATCTGACCTGGTGATCTGCCTGCCTCGGCCTCCCAAAGTGCTGGGATTACAGACGTGAGCCACCGCGCCCGGCCCAGTTCACTTTATTCTATATCTCTGTTACCTATAGACAAAAAGCCCTATGGTTTGTGCTTGTTTTTTACTTTTTACTTTTTTTTTTTTTTTTTGAGACAGATTCTTGTTCTGTTACCCAGGAGGAAGTGCGGTGGTGCTATCTCGGCTAACCAACCTCCGCCTCCTGGGTTCAAGCGATTCTCCTGCCTTAGCCTCCCAAGTAGCTGGGATTACAAGTGTACACCACCATGCCTGGCTAACATTTGTACTTTTAGTAGGGACCAGGTTTCACCATGTTGGCCAGGCTACTCTGGAAACTCTGACCTCAGGTGATCCACTTGCCTCGGCCTCCCAAAGTGCTGGGATTATAGGCGTGAGCCACCGTGCCCAGCCTTGTTTTTTACTTTTTTTTTTTTTTTTTGAGACTGGGTCTCACTCTGTTGTCCAGGCTGGAGTGTGGTGGTGTAGTCTTGGTTCACTGCAGCCTCCACCTCCTGGGCTCAAGCAATCCTCCCACCTTAGCCTCTAGAGTAGCTGGGACTACAGGCACATGCCACCACACCTGGCTTTTTAAAAAAAAATTTAGACTGGGTGTGGTGGCTCACGCCTGTAATCCCAACACTTTGGGAGCCTGAGGAGGGTGGATCACCTGAGGTCTGGAGTTCGAGACGAGCCTGGCCAACATAGTGAAACCCTGTCTCTACTAAAAATACAAAAATTAGCCAGGCATGGTGGCATGTGCCTATAAATCCCAGCTACTTGGGAAAATTTTTTTAATAGAGACCGGGTTTCACTATGTTGCCCAGGCTGTTCTCAAACTCCTGAGCTCAAGGGATCCTCCTGCCTTGGCTTCTCAAAGTGCTGAGATTACAGGCATGAGCCATGGCACCCAGACTTGTTTTTATTTAAAACCTTATTTTGAAAAAAATTTAAACATAGAAAAAAATTGTGAGAATACCATGAACTCCAATATCCATACAATTCACCAAGTGTCCAACTGTTGATTCACCAATTAACATTTGCCTCATTTGCTTAATCTCTCTATATATACAGATAGGTTATTATGTTTAATGTTATTGAATCATTTGAAATTACAGACACCGTCTTCTGTCCCTTTACTCCTAAATACTTCATTGGTGTCTCCTAAAAATGAGAACATTCTTGGCCAGGCTTGGTGGCTCATGCCTGTAACCCCAGCACTTTGGGAGGCTGAGGCACGAGGATTACCTGAGGTCAGGAGTTTGAGACCAGCCTTGCCAACATGGTGAAACCCCATCTCTACTAAAAATACAAAAATTAGCTGGTACGGTTGTGGGCACCTGTAATCCCAGCTACTTGTGAGGCTCAGGCAGGAGAACTGCTTGAACCTGAGAGGCGGAGTTTGCAGGGAGCTGAGATCGAGCAACTGCACTCCAGCCTAAGGGACAGAACAAGACTCTCTCTCAAAAAAAAAAAAAAAAAAAAAAAAGAACATTCTCTTAAACAATGATCAAATGAAGGAAATTTAACATCGCCATGACACAGACACTGTTATCTACTATACAGTCCATAGTGCAATTTCCCTGATTGTTTCAATTACGTCCTTTATAGCAAGATGTGTTGCAGTTAGCTGTCGTGCCACTTTAGTCTCCTTTAATCTGGAACATTTCCTCTCTCTTTCTGGCTTTCATTCTAGAAGTACACGAGTTATGTGCCCCAGAAGTGTGTTGTAACTTTCCCAGGGTGTCAGTCGTTTCAGGAGCCCATGAGGTCTGTTTGTTCCAATAGTGGGACGTATTGATCATTTGGTTAAAGAGAAATTCACCAGTTTTCTCCCCTGCAAAGTTAGTTTTTCTTTTGTGATAAATAAGTAATCTGTTGGGAGATACTTCGTGACTGTGGAAATATCCTGTGCCCCATCTGACGATGATTCCAGCCTGGTCCTGTTGTACTTGCCAGTCATTCAAGGAAAGTGCAGCTGGCCGGTGCCCAGGCTGGGAGGCGCTGGAGGTGGCAGAGCCAGGCTGGGCAGAGAAGGAAAAGCAACCAGGACAAGAATCTGTGCAGAGAGCAGGGAAGGCATTTGGGATGCCTCGCCGGGAGCCTTCATGCAGCTCACCAAGGGGTGGGTGGTGGACACCCCACTCCCCTTCAACGCCCACCAGGCACTTCTGGGCTACCACAATGGGGCTGGCTCTTTGCTGGGATCATGCCCTGGAGAGAGGCCAGTTTGCAAGAGGCAAAAGGAAGGCTCTTTCCCTCCTCACTACCCAATGGCCTCTAGTGATCCCTGGTCAGGAGGTAGAGGGGAGAAAGCACCAAAGGCAGAAGTACAGTATTTGAGAGTAAATTACATTAGAGTAAATATTATCTCCAGGATATTTCCAGGGTGCAGCAAATCTGCAAGGTTCCAGACACCTGGGCCTGGCCTGGCCCCACTAGCCAGGCCCCTCCACCAGTCCCTGGCCTGTTGCTCTGCTCCCTGCAAATATCTGCTGTGCTGTTGGACACAACCCTAGGCTGGCAGTCAAGGTGGAATAGGAGTGGGGGTGGTTTCCGTGATGCCCACAGGATACACACACAGTCCTAGGTGGACTGGCCGTGAGCTGCTGGAGGTGTATTGGTTTCCCAGACTGTCATAACAGATGACCACGAACTGGGTGACTTGGCACAACAGGAACTTATTATCCCACAGCTCCGGAGATCAGAAGTGTGAAATCGCCAGGCGCAGTGGCTCATGCCTGTAATCTCAGCACTTTGGGAGGCAGAGGAGGGCAGATCACCTGAGGTCGGGAGTTTGAGACCAGCCTGACCAACATGGAGAAACTCCATCTCTACTAAAAATACAAAATTAGCTGGGCATGGAGGTACATGCCTGTAATCCCAGCCACTCGGGAGGCTGAGGCAGGAGAATAGCTTGAACCCAGGAGGCAGAGGTTGTGGTAAGCCAAGATGACACCATTGCACTCCTGCCCCTGGGCAACAAAAGTGAAACTCCATCTCAAAAAAAAAAAAAAAAGTGGCTGGGGGCAGTGGCTCACACCTGTAATCCTAGCACTTTGGGAGGCCGGAAGGCGGGTGGATCACCTGAGGTCAGGAGTTCAAGACCAGCCTGGCCAACATGATGAAACCCCGTCTCTACTAAAAATACAAAAATTAGCCAGGCATGGTGGTGCATGCCTGAAATCCCAGCTACTCAGGAGACTGAGGCAGGAGAATCACTTGAACCTGGGAGGCGAAGGTTGCAGTGAACTGAGATCGTGCCATTGCACTCCAGCATGGGGGATAAGAGCGAGACTTTGTCTCAAAAAAAAAAAAAGATAGCTTTTCCGCGCTACCTGCAAAGGGGTCCATACGGCGTTGTTCTGGATTCCCGTCGTAACTTAAAGGGAAACTTTCACAATGTCCGGAGCCCTTGATGTCCTGCAAATGAAGGAGGAGGATGTCCTTAAGTTCCTTGCAGCAGGAACCCACTTAGGTGGCACCAATCTTGACTTCCAGATGGAACAGTACATCTATAAAAGGAAAAGTGATGGCATCTATATCATAAATCTGAAGAGGACCTGGGAAAAGCTTCTGCTGGCAGCTCGTGCTATTGTTGCCATTGAAAACCCTGCTGATGTCAGTGTTATATCCTCCAGGAATACTGGCCAGAGGGCTGTGCTGAAGTTTGCTGCTGCCACTGGAGCCACTCCAATTGCTGGCCGCTTCACTCCTGGAACCTTCACTAACCAGATCCAGGCAGCCTTCCGGGAGCCACGGCTTCTTGTGGTTACCGACCCCAGGGCTGACCACCAGCCTCTCACGGAGGCATCTTATGTTAACCTACCTACCATTGCGCTGTGTAACACAGATTCTCCTCTGCGCTATGTGGACATTGCCATCCCATGCAACAACAAGGGAGCTCACTCAGTGGGTTTGATGTGGTGGATGCTGGCTCGGGAAGTTCTGCGCATGCGTGGCACCATTTCCCGTGAACACCCATGGGAGGTCATGCCTGATCTGTACTTCTACAGAGATCCTGAAGAGATTGAGAAAGAAGAGCAGGCTGCTGCTGAGAAGGCAGTGACCAAGGAGGAATTTCAGGGTGAATGGACTGCTCCAGCTCCTGAGTTCACTGCTACTCAGCCTGAGGTTGCAGACTGGTCTGAAGGTGTACAGGTGCCCTCTGTGCCTATTCAGCAATTCCCTACTGAAGACTGGAGCGCTCAGCCTGCCACGGAAGACTGGTCTGCAGCTCCCACTGCTCAGGCCACTGAATGGGTAGGAGCAACCACTGACTGGTCTTAAGCTGTTCTTGCATAGGCTCTTAAGCAGCATGGAAAAATGGTTGATGGAAAATAAACATCAGTTTCTAAAAAAAAAAAAAAAAAAAAGATAATAGCTATATAACTAGATGGACAGATAGAGGATGGATGAATGATAGGTATATAGATAGAAGGATAAATAGATAATAGATAGATGATAGATAATAGGTATATAGGTAGATGGATAGATGATAGACGGAAGATAGGTATCTAGATAGATGGATAGATAGATGATAGATGATTGATAGATGATAGATGAATGGATGATAAGTATATAGATAGATGGATAGATAAATAGATGATGGATGGACGGATGATAGGTATATAGATGGATAAATAGATAATAGATAGATGATAGGTATATAGATGGATAGATAGTTGGATGACAGATAGATGGATGGATAGGTAGATAGATGATAAGTAGATAATGAGATAGACAGATAGATAATAGGCAGGTAGATTTTTTTTTTTTTTTTTTGAGACAGAATCTGTTTCTGTCACCCAGGCTGGAGTGCAGTAGTGCGATGTCGGCTCATTGCAAGCTCCGCCTCCCGGGTTCACACCATTCTCCTGCCTCAGCCTCCCAAGTAGCTGGGACTACAGGCGCCCGCCACCAAGCCCAGCTAATTTTTTTGTATTTTTAATAGAGATGGGGTTTTACCGTGTTAGCCAGGATGGTCTCGATCTCCTGACCTTGTGATCTGCCCGCCTCGGCCTCCCAAAATGCTGGGATTACAGGCGTGAGCCACTGCGCCCGGCCATAGGTAGGTAGGTATTTTCTGTGGCTTCTGAAGCCTTCTAGTCAATTGTGTCTCGATTGGATCCTCTGGAAAAAAAAGCATCCAGACCTCAAAAACTAAGGACAGGGACTCTAGAATTTCTGAACTGATGAGTTAAAATAGCTTAGGAATGGGCTCTCAGTTGGGGAATTGCCACATGAGGACACGTTTTAATCATTAATGCTGATGCAGGCCAGATTGCTTTCCAAGAAACCCTGCCCTGTCACTTTTTCCAGCCATTCTTGTCTGAGGAGGCAGAGGAATTGAGCAAGCCTGGACTGTGAGCTGTGCCTGGGTTGGTGGCCAGAGTTTGAGCAGGGGTGTGTGCAGGACAGGGTGTGATGGTGGAATGAGCAGTTCCTTGGGTCCTCCCAGTACCAGGGAAATGCCACAACTGGACACTTCCAGAGGGACCACACTCCTCCAGGTTTGGAGGCCATGGAGAAGAATCCAGGTTCCAAATATGACCCCTTTTCCCCTGCGCTTCTGAAAAACAGCCAAGGGTCACCTTTTTCTTTCTTTTTTTTTTCATGAGACAGTGTCTTGCTTTGTCACCCTGGCTGGAGTTCAGAGGCATGATCATAGCTCCCTCCAGCCTCAAACTCCTGGGCCTCCAGCCTCCCGAGTAGCTAGGACTACAAGTGTGTGCCACCATGCCCAGCTTTTTTGTTTGTTTGTTTTGTAGAGACAGGGGTCTCACTACATTGCCCAGGCTAGTCTCAAATTCCTGGCCTCAAGCAATCCTCCAGCCTTGGTCTCCGGAAGTACTGTGATTATAGGCATGGGCCACCAAGCCCAGCCAAGGATCACTTCTTAACCGATATTATATCTCAAGAAATTTTGCAATTTAAAAAATTAACTTGGTATGAGGCAGCTAAGTACCCTGTACTGTCTGATCAGGGAATCTTAACTGGGAGCTTAACCTGGAGAGATACTTCAAAATTCATAGATGACAGACCTCCTTCTCTGAAACCCTCAAATCAGATCTGAGGCCTAGACTTATGCTGTTTGAGGAAAGTCCATGGAGATTCTAACGCAAGGCTTGAATTGAGGGCCAGTGCAAAAGAACATGGCGAGAATATGGCCAGCCCACGACCTTGATTTCTTTTTCTTTTCCTGTTAAAAATGTCAGTTTCACTGGAATCATCAAAAAATCACATTCTAGAAAATGTGCTAAGCCAGCATTTCTCACTTTAATGAGCATACACATCATATCTTGTTAAAATGCAGATTCTGGCCAGGCGTGGTGGCTCACACCTGTAATCCCAGCACTCTGGGAAGCCAAGGAGGTGGATCACTTGAGGTCAGGAGTTCAAGAACAGCCTGGCCAACATGGTGAAACCCCATCTCTACTAATAATACAAAAATTAGGCCGGGTGTGGTGGCTCACACCTGTAATCCCAGCACTTTGGGAGGCTGAGGCGGGCTGATCACAAGGTAAGGAGTTTGAGACCAGCCTGGCCAACATGGTGAAACCCCATCTCTACTAAAAACACAAAAAAACAAAAATTAGCCGGGCGTGGTGGCTGGCACCTGTAATCCTAGCTACTCAGGAGGCTGAGGCAGGAGAATTGCTTGAAACTGGAAGGTGGAGGTTGTGGTGAGCTGAGATCGAGACACTGCACTCCAGCCTGGGCGACAGTGCAAGACTGTCTCAAAAAAAAAAAAAAAAGGCCAGGCATGGTGGCTCACGCCTGTAATCCCAGCACTTTGGGAAGCCGAGGCTGGCAGATCATGAGGTCAGGAGATCCAGACCATCCTGGTTAACACGGTGAAACTCCGTCTCTACTAAAAATACAAAAAATTAGCTGGGCGTGGTGGCGGGCACCTGTAGTCCTAGCTACTCGGGAGGCTGAGGCAGGAGAATGGTGTGAACCCAGGAGGCAGAGCTTGCAGTGAGCTGAGATCACACCACTGCACTCCAGCCTGGGCAACAGAGCAAGACTCCGTCTCAAAAAAAAAAAATTACCTGGGCACAGTGGCCCATGCATGTAATCCCAGCTACTCGGGAGGCTGACTGAGGCAGGAGAATCACTTGAACCTGGGAGGCGGAGGTTGCAGTGAGCCGAGATCATGCAGAGTGGCAGGGTGACAGAGTGAGACTCCATCCAAAAAATAAAATAAAATAAAATAAAATGCAGATTCTGATCCAGCAGGGCTGGGGTGGGGCCTGACAATTTACCTTAAGTTCTCAGATGATGATTGTGCTGTTGGACCATGGTCCATACTTTGAGTAGCAAGGGGGCTACATCAGTGTGTTACTGAAACCCCAGGGATTCAGTCTGGGTCCTGCCGCTCGCTGCACAGAAAGCCAACCATTGAGACGATGATTCTTGCCAAAGAAGAAGGCTTTAATTGGGTGCTGCAGGCCAGGATAGGGGAGACAAGTCTCAAATCCATCTCCCTGACAGACTAAAATTAGGGGCTTAAACAGCAGGGAAGAAATGTAACTACCTCTGAGAAAAGAGGAACTCGGGAGGGGGTAAGGAAGCAATCATGATGAATGAGGGGCCTGGAGTCTCATTGTCTGGATGCGATGGTCTGGTGAGTTTCAAGTCTTTGATACTTTTTTTTTTTTTTTTTTTGAGATGGAGTCTCTGTCGCCCAGGCTGGAGTGCAGTGGGGCGATCTCAGCTCACTGCAAGCTCTGCCTCCCAGGATTACGCCATTCTCCTGCCTCAGCCTCCAGAGTAGCTGAGACTATAGGTGCCCGCCACCACGCCTGGCTAATTTTTTTGTATTTTTTTAGTAGAGACAGGGTTTCACCGTGTTCGCCAGGATGGTCTCGATCTCCTGACCTCGTGATCCGCCTGCCTCGGCCTCCCAAAGTGCTGGGATTACAGGTGTGAACCACCACGCCCGGCTGTCTTTGATACTTTTTGAGAGACTTGGGTGTCCTTTATTGAGGAAGGAATTCAGATAAAACAGATGTAAGTTTTAAGCTTTAAGATTGGAGGGGTTAGCCAGGTGCAGTGGCTCATGCCTGTAATCCCAGCACTTTGGGAGATCAAGGCAGGTGGATCACTTGAGGCCAAGAGTTCAAGACCAGCCTGGGCAACAAGTGAGACCGCCCCCCCCCCCCATCTCTTAAAGAAAATTTTAGCTGAATGTGGTGGTGTGTGCCTGTAGTCCCAGCTACTTGGGGGACTGAGATAGGAGGATCACCTGAATCTGGAAGGTCGAGGCTGCAGTGAGCTGTGATCATGCCATTGTACTCCAGCCTGGGCAACAGAGTGAGCCCCTGTCTCAAAAACAAACAAACAAAAACAAAAAAAGAAAAAATCCCACCCAGAAGGGCTTTGCTATTTGGAGGTGCACATAGATGTCAACAGAGAGAAGCTGAAGGTTATCACTGGTTTCATAGAGGGCTGCGGAAGGACTTAAGGGGTGAGACAGAATGGAAAGGTATTTGCTTTCATCAATGAGACTGAAGGTAATAGACACCCAGTGACTGAGGGGAGGAGATCCTCAGAAAACTCACCAACGCACCAAAATACCAAAGAGCTGGCAGCGTTAAACATCCAACAAATTTGACACCAGCTCACAACAGTCACACTCAAACAAGACCTTTTCTGTTCCACTTTTTTTTCTCTTCCCTTCCTGTACTCCAATCCCAAGAGATCAGAAGTCAGCCACGCACAGCCCCTTTCTTTAAAGTCAGGCTTCAGTCTTCCCAGCTGTGTTCCAGAGCAATCTGTTTTTTTGGGGGCGGGGGGCGGTTTTTTGTTTTGTTTTGAGAAAGAGTCTTGCTCTTTATTGACCAGGCTGGAGTGCAGTGGTGTCATGATAGCTCACTGCAGCATTGAACTCCTGGGGTCACATGATGCTGCCAACCTAAGCCTCCCAAGTAACTAGAATTACAGGCACATGCCATCATACCAGACTAATTTAAAAAAAAGTTTGGGGGCTGGGCATGTTGGCTCATACCTGTAATCCCAGCACTTTGGGAGGCCAAGACTGGCAGATCACTTGAGGTCAGGAGTTCGAGACCAGCCTGGCCAACATGATGAAGCCCTGTCTCTACTAAAAACACAAAAATTAGCTGGGCGTGGTGGCAGGTGCCTGTAATCCCAGCTACTCGGAAGGCTGAGGCGGGAGAATCACTTGAACCCAGGAGGCAGAGTTTGCAGTGAGCTGAGATTGTGCCATTGCACTCCAGCCTGGGCAACAAGAGTGAAACTCTATCTCAAAAAAAAAAAATTATTTTTGATAGAGACAAGGTCTCGCTATGTTGCCTGGCTGCTCTCAAACTTCTGGCCTCAAGTGATCCTCCCACCTCGGCCTTGGAAAGTGCTAGGATTACAGGTGTGACCCATCATGCCCAGCCCCAGATCAATCTTTACTATGTCTGAGAAACCTCTTATCTCTTCTGCCTCCCCACCAGACTTTCAAGGCCTTGTTGAAGCACTCCTGGCTTAACTGGTGATCTCATATGCATTCCCTAATGAATCACTTGCACGCTAATCTCTAACTCAAGTTTGGCTTCCTGGGAAACCCAACCCGTGGCAAAGTAAATCTTAGTGCTGCTTTTGGAGAATGTTCTCAGGGAAGGCAATGACTTGCCCTTCTATACACCACACCCCCACCAAGCTATGCTTCTGACCAGTGTGGACAATCAATCAACAACTGCAGGGGTCCCCCATGGCACAGCCATGGTCAGGTACAGTTTAGCGAAATCATCTAAAAATGATCAGGATTGAACTTCTCACCAGCTCAATCCTGAGTACTCAGAATCTAAATTAAATTGATTTAAGGTCCATAAACATACTTGAGGCCAAGTATAGTGGCTCACACCAGTAATCCCAGAACTTTGGAAGGTGACAGGCAGATCACTTGAGGTCTGGATTTGGAGACCAGCCTGGCCAACATGGTGAAACCCTGTCTCTACTAAAACTACAAAAGCTAGCCAGGCTTGGTGGTGGGTGCCTGTAATCCCAGCCACTGGGGAGGCTGAGGCAGGAGAATCACTTGAACCTGGGAGGCAGAGGTTGCAGTGAGCCAAGACTGCGCCACTGCACTCCAGCCTGGGCAACAGAGTGAGGCTGTGTCTCAAAAATTAAAATAAAAAGATGCAAAAATTAGCTGGGTGTGGTGGCAGGCACCTGTAATTCCAGCTACTGAGGAAGCTGAGGCAGGAGAATCTCTTGAACCTGGGAAGCGGAAGTTGCAGTGAGCTGAGATTGCGCCACTGCACTCCAGCCTGGGCAACAGAGAGACACTGTGTCTCAAATAAATACACATACTTGAGGTAGATTCTTATAGTGAAGGCCTCTTGTGTTCACATCCTCCTGTATTCCAGCCTTGTGTAATACCCTCCCCTGCGGACTCTGGGCTTGGTCATTCGGTCTTGCATTGGTCAATGGAAACTTAGCAATTGTGAAGCCAGGAGAGGCTTGAAAAGGGCTTGCACTTTGGGGCACGTTCTCTTGCCGCTCTTTAGAGCTGCAAAAATGCCATGAGAGGCCTGGCACGGTGGCTCACGCCTGTAATCCCAGCACTTTGGGAAGCCGAGACGGGTGGATCACAAGGTCAGGAGATCGAGACCATCCTGGCTAACATGGTGAAACCCCGTCTCTACTAAAAATACAAAAAATTAGCCAGGCATGGTGGCGGGCACCTGTAGTCCCAGCTACTCAGGAGGCTGAGGCAGGAGAATGGCATGAACCCGGGAGGCAGAGCTTGCAGTGAGCCAAGATAGCACCACTGCACTCCAGCCTGGGCGATGAGTGAGACTCCATCTCAAAAAAAAAAAAAAAAAAAAATGCCATGAGAAGAAGCCTGGGCCAGCCCTTTTGGGAGATGAGAGACCACCTGGAACAAAGATGAACTGTCCCAGTTGAGGACCCCTTAGACCCATCAGCCTGCCAGCTACCAGATGTGAGTGAGACAGTCCCTGACTATTCAGAGCCAGCCATAAAACATTTAGACTCATAAAACAAGGGAAATAACAAATGTTTATTGTCTCAAGCCACTCGATTTGGAGTGGTTTATTTTATTTTCACTTGTATAAAACTCTTGTGACCTATTTTTTGCGCTTGGTTTTCTTAAGAATCTTTCTTTTTCTTTTTTTCAGAGGCAGGGTCTTACTCTGTCACCCAGACTGGAGTACAGTGGCACAATCACAGTACTCTACTGTCTCCACCTCCTGAGAGCTCAAACAATCCTCCTGCTTCAGCCTCCTGGGTAGCTGAGACTCTATGGGTGTGCGACACCACGCCTGGCTATTTTTTATTTTTTTGTAGAGATGTGGTCTCACTATGTTGCCTAGGCTGGTCTCTAAATCCTGGCCTCAAGTGATCCTCCTGCCTGAGCCTCCTGAGTAGCTGGAACTACAGGTGTGAGCCACTATGCCTGGCCTAGCTTGAATAGTTTTGCTCCCTCAGAAGTGGGCTGTATTGCTGGAATGTTAAATGTGGCCTGGGAAAGAAAGCACACTTAGCCAAGGCTGGGCACAGTGGCTCACACCTGTAATCCCAGCACTTTAGGAGGCTGAGGCAGCCAGATCACTTGAGGTCAGGAGTTTGAGACCAGCCTGGCTAACATGGTGAAACCCCGTCTCTACTAAAAATACAAAAATTAGCCAGGCATGATGGTGCATGCCAGTAATCCCAGCTACCTGGGTGGCTGAGGCAGGAGAATTGCACGAACCCAGGAGGTAGAGGGTTGCAGTGAGCCAAGATCACACCACTGCACTCCAGCCTCGGCAATAGAGACAGAGTGAGACTCTGTCTTCAAAACAAACAAACAAACAAACAAACAAACAAAGCATACTTAGGCAAGTTAGAGAGTTTCCACCAGGACATTTCCTCTCCTTACAAGTAAGCAGATGACAAACTTTACCAGTACAATGGCTAAGATGACTATTTGCCTTTGGCTTTCTGTGTTAACTACATAAGTTCTGTTTACAAAGGCAAAGCTATTTATCTTTTTATTTGGGAGTTATTCCAATGTTATTAAACTTAGGAAGTTCTTTTCCATCATAACATTTGATACATATTTTCCAGCTGGGTGTGGGTGACTCATGTCTGTAATCCCAGAATTTTGGGAGGCCCAGGCAGGAGGATCATCTGAGGCCAGAAGTTCAAGATCAGCCTGGGTAGTATAGCGAGATCTCATCTATAAAATAAGTTTAAAAAATCAGCCAGGTGGCCAGGCGACTCTGGGAGGGCGAGGTGGGTGGATCACAAGGTCAGGAGTTCAAGAACAGCCTGGCCAAGATGGTAAAACCCCATCTCTACTAAAAATACAAAAATTAGCCGGGTGTGGTGGTGCACATCTGTAATCCCAGCTATTCGAGAGGCTGAAGCAGAAGGATCACTTGAACCCAGGAGGCAGAGGTTGCAGTGAGCCAAGATCGTGCCACTGCAATCCAGCCTGGGCGACAGAGCAATAGTCCATCTCAAAAGAAAAAAAAAATCAGCAAGTTGTAGGCTCGGTGTAATGGCTCACACCTGTAATCCCAGCACTTTGGGAGGCCGAGGTGGGCAGACCACTTGAGGTCAGGATTTCAAGAGCAGCCTGGCCAACCTGGCAAAATCTGGTCTCTACCAAAAATACAATAATTAGCCAGATGTGGTGGTATGCACCAGTAATCCCAGCCACTCAGGAGGCTGAGCATGAGAATCGCTTGAACCTGTGAGGTGGAGGTTGTAGTAAGCTAAGATTGCACCACTGCACTCCAGCCTGGGTGACAGAAGGAGACTCAGTCTCAAAAAAAGAAAAAAAGTAGCCAGGTGCAGGGGCAGGTGCCTGTACTCCCAGCTATTGGAGAGGCTGAGGAGGGAGAATTGCTTGAGCCCAGGAGGTTAAGTCTGCAGTGAGCTATGATTGTGCCACTGCACTCCAGCCTGGGTGACAGAGCAAGACTCTGTCTCTAAATAAATAAATAAATACTTTATCTCTAGTATTTTAATGGATTAACAAATCAGTTTAACTCTTTAATGCATTTGTTATTAACTTGGATGTAAAGTGTGAGTGTTTACATAAGTCCATTTTCTCCCGAGACTTATATATATATGTGTACATGTATATATACCTCAATGATTTATCTATTCTCATTCTGGTGTTACACATGATTATAGTTTTACAACGTATTTTTCCACATAAGAGGAAGAATCTCTGTTATTACTCTTTATTTTTTGAGACAGAGTTTTGCTCTTGTTGCACAGGCTGGAGTGCAATGGCATGATCTCGGCTCACTGCAACCTCCACTTCCCGGATTTAAGCGATTCTCCTGCCTCAGCCTCCCGAGTAGCTGGGATTAGATTACAGGCATGCACCACCACGGCCGGCTAATTTTGTATTTTTAATAGAGATGGGGTTTCTTAATGTTGGTCAGGCTGTTCTCCAGCTCTTTTTGTTGTTGTTGTTGTTCTCCAACTCTTGACCTCAGGTGGTCCGCCCACCTTGGCCTCCCAAAGTGCTGGGATTACAGGGATAAGCCACTGCACCCGGCTTATTACTTTTTTTTTTTTGAGGAGTCTCACTCTGTCATCCAGGCTGGAGTGCAGTGGCGCGATCTCTGCTCACTGCAAGCTCTACCTCCCAGGTTCACGCCATTCTCCTGCCTCAACCTTCCGAGTAGCTGGGACTACAGGTGCCCACCACCATGCCTGGCTAATTTTTTGTATTTTTAGTAGAGATGGGGTTTCACTGTGTTAGCCAGGAAGGTCTCGATCTCCTGACCTCGTGATCCACCTGCCTCAGCCTCCCAAAATGCTGGGATTACAGGCGTGAGCCACCACGCCCGGCCTACTCACTCTTATTCTTCACAGATTTCTCAGTGGTTATTTTGTCTATTCTTTTGTTTGTTTGTTTTTGAGACCGGGTCTCTGTGTCACCCTGGAGTGCAGTGGCACCATCTTGGCTCACTACAGCCTCAACCTCTCAGGCCCAATCAATTCTCCCACTTCAGCCTCCCAAATAGCTGGGACTACAGGTGTATGCCTCCACACCTGGCTATTTTTTGCTTTTTTTATTTTAATTTTTATTTTTTTAGAGACGGGGTTCTTGCTATGTCATCCAGGCTGGTCTCGAACTCCTGGGCTCAAGCAATCCACCCATCTTGGCCTCCAAAGTGCTGGGATTACAGGTGTAAAGCACCATGCCCAGTTATTATGTTTATAACTGTGTTGTGGATATTTGTCATGTTTGTGAGCTGACTTTTTTTTTTTTCCAGACAGAGTCTCACTCTGTCACCTAGGCTGGAGTGCAGTGGCATGATCTCAGCTCACTGCAACCTCTGCCTCCCGGGTTCAAGCAATTCTCCCTGCCTCAGCCTCCCAAGTAGCTGGGATTACAGGCATGTGCCAACACACCCAGCTAATTTTTGTAGTTTTTGTAGAGATGGGGTTTCTCCATGTTGGCCAGGCTGGTCTCGAACTCCTGACCTCAGGTGATCTGCTCGTCTCCGCCCCACAAAGTGCTGCGATTACAGGCGTGAGTCACTGTGCCCATTTGAGAAAAGGAATCACTAGCTATGGTAGCCACAGCCTTACAGAATGTATTTCTTTCTTTCTTTTTTTTTTTTTTGAGACGGAGTTTTGCTTTTTCACCCAGGCTAGAGTGAAGTGGCACGATCTTGACTCACTGCAATCTTTACTCCCCAGCTTCCAGTGATTCTCCTGCCTCAGCCTTCCCAGTAGCTGGGATTACAGGCGTGCGTCACCACGCCTGGCTAATTTCTGTATTTTTAGTAGAGACAGGATTTCACCATGTTGGCCAGGCTAGTCTCAAACTCCTGACCTCAGGTGATCCACCTGCCTCAGCATCCAAAAGTGCTGGGATTACAGGCATGAGCCACTGTGCCCGGTCTTGTGAGCTATTTTGAAGAATTTTCTGCCTTATGAGTCTTGCCACTACCCCATCCCCCAAGTTAGAAGCCAGGAAGCATGATTCTCCAGCCTCCCTTGCAGCTAAGGAATGGTTATGTGACTTAGGCTAGGTCATGTGACTGAGGCTCCACTAATCCAACATACTGTTGTGATACTTTAGAAATAAACATGAGCCAGGCATGGTGGTGCAACCTGTAATCCCATCACTTTGGGAAGCATAGGTGAGAGGATCGCTGGAGCCCAGAAGTTCAAGGCTGCAGTGAGCTGTGATCATGCTAGTGCACCCTAGCCTGGGCAACACAGTAAGACCCTGGTCTCTTTTTTTTTTTTTTTTTTTTTTGAGATGGGGTCTTGCTCTGTCTCCCAGGCTGAAGTGCAGTGGTGTGATCTTGGCCTACTGCAAGCTCCGTCTCCCGGGTTCATGCCATTCTCCTGCCTCAGCCTCCCAAGTAGCTGGGACTACAGGCGCCCACCACCATGCCCGGCCAATTTTTTGTATTTTTAGTAGAGACGGGGTTTCACCATGTTAACCAGGATGATCTTGATCTCCTGATCTCGTGATCCACCCATCTTGGCCTCCTAAAGTGCTGGGATTACAGGCCTCAGCCACCGCACCCAGTCCCAGACCCTGGTCTCTTAAAAAAAAAAAAATGGCCAGTCACGGTGGCTCACGCCTGTAATCCCAGCACTTTGGGAGGCCAAGGCAGGTGGATCACGAGGTCAGGAGATCAAGACCATCCTGGCTAACATGGTGAAACTCCGTCTCTACTAAAAATACAAAAAATTAGCTGGGCGTGGTGGCGGGTGCCTGTAGTCCCAGTTACTCAGGAGGCTGAGGCAGGAGAATGGCATGAACCCGGGAGACAGAGCTTGCAGTGAGCCCAGATTGCACCACTGCACTTCAGCCTGGGCAACAGAGCGAGACTCCGTCTCAGAAAAAAAAAAAAAAAGAGGCCAGGCAGGGTGGCTCACGCCTGTAATCCCAGCACTTTGGGAGTCCGAAGCGGGCGGATCATGAGGTCAAGAGATCAAGACCATCCTGGCCAACATGGTGAAACCCTTTCTCTACTAAAAGTACAAAAATTAGCTGGGCATTGTGGCACATGCCTGTCTGTAGTCCCAGCTACCTGGGAGGCTGAGGCAGGAGAATTGCTTGAACCTGGAAGGCGGAGGTTGTAGTGAGGCAAGATTGTGCCTCTGCACTCCAACCTGGCAACACAGTGAGACTCTGTCTCAAAAAAAAAAAAAAAAAAGAATTAATTAAATAAACAACATGAAAAAGCAGGCTCTATGTGGAGTCCATCCATCTGCTGGTGAGGATGACCACAGCAATGTCCAGCTCTGGGGGCTGGCAATAGCTGTGAGGTTGAGTTCCAGATACACATGTGGCATTGGTGCTGGTGACAGTGGTGGATGCAGTGGTTTCTGTCCCTGGCATCAGTGCACATTGGCTCAGTGTCCTGCACTTGGAAGGCTGGTTCTCTCATCATTTCAGTTTTGCAACGTGGTCTGGGCACTGTTCCTGGGAGCCCAGGGTCCTAGTGGTTCTGAGAGTTCCCCAGTGCCTGATAATAAATGCTTTTTCGGCTGGGTGTGGTGGCTCATGCCTGTAATCACAGCACTTTGGGAGGCTGAGGCAGGAGAAGTGCTTGAGGCCAGGAGTTTGAGACCAGCCTGGGCAACATAGCGAGATCCTCTTTCTACAAAAAATGGAAGAGAATAGGTGGGTGTGGTGGTGTGTGCCTATAGTCACAGCTACTCTGGAGGCGGAAGCAGCAGGATGGCTTGAGCCCAGGAGTCTGAGGCTGCCATGGGCTATGATTGCACCACTGCATGCCAGCCTAGGTGGTAGAGACCCTGTCTCAAATAAATAAATACCTGTAATCCCAGCACTTTGGGAGGCCAAGGTGGGCAGATCACCTGAGCTAAGGAATTCGAGACCACCCTGGGCAACATGGTGAAACCCCATCTCTACTAAAATACAAAAAATTAGCCAGGCATTGTGGCAGGTGCCTGTAATCCCTGCCTACTTGGGAGGCTGAGGCAGGAGAATCACTTGAGCCCCGGAGGCAGAGGTTGCAGTGAGCCAAGATCACACCATGGCACTCCAGCTTGGGCTACCGAGTGAGACTCCATCTCAAATAAATAAATAAATTTTTTTTGAAAAGTGCCTTTTCTGTGCTAACTAGAGTATGTGCTGATGTTTGTAACTAGGAAACTTAACTGATACAGGAGGCAAAACTAAGTTAGGGAAGAAAGGTATAATCCAGAATAAATTGTAGGTATTATCTAGACTGACTTTAGGCCAGGTGCAGTGGCTCACAACTGTAATCCCAGCACTGGGGAGGCCAAAACAGGCAGATAACTTGAACCCAGGAGTTTGAGACCAGCCTGGGCAACATGGCGAGACCCCCATCTCTACAAAAAATACAAAAATTGGCCGGGCACGGTGGTTCACGCCTGTAATCCCAGCACTTTGGGAGGCTGAGGCAGGTGGATCACAAGGTCAGGAGATCGAGACCATCCTGGCTAACATGGTGAAACCCCGTCTCTACTAAAAATGCAAAAAATTAGCTGGGTGTGGTGGTGGGCGCCTGTAGTCCCAGCTACTCGGGAGGCTGAGGCAGGAGAATGGCGTGAACCCGGGAGACGGAGCTTGCAGTGAGCCGAGGTCGCACCACTGCACTCCAGCCTGGGTGACAGAACGAGACTCTGTCTCAAAAAAAAAAAAAAGAAAAGAAAAAAATACAAAAATTAGCTGGGTGTGGTGGCAAACGCCGTTAGTCCCAGCTACTCGGGAAGCTGAGGGGGAAGGATTATTTGAGCCTAGGAAGCAGAGGTTTCAGTGAGCTGTGATTGCACCACTGCACTCCAGCCTGGGCAAGAGTAAGACCCTGTCTCAAAAAAGTGAAATAAAATGAAGTGCGATCCACGTGGGTCAGCAGCACCTGGGGGCTTGTTAGAACCACTTAATGTCAATATCACTCCAGTCCTGCTGAATCCACATTCGCTTTTTTTTTTTTTTTTTTTTTGAGACGGAGTCTTGCTCTGTCACCAGGCTGGAGTGCAGTGGCATGCTATCAGCTCACTGCAACCTCTGCCTCTCAGGTTCAAGCAGTTCCCCTGCCTCAGCCTCCCAAGTAGCTGGGATTACAGGCACGTGCCACCACGCCCGGCTAATTTTTTGTATTTTAGTAGAGACAGGTTTTCACCATGTTGGCGAAGATGGTCTCAATCTCCTGACCTCGTGATCCACCCGCCTAGGCCTTCCAAAGTGCTGGGATTACAGCTGTGAGACAGTGTGCCCGGCCCACATGCGCATTTTAATGAGATATCCAGGGAATTTGTTAACACAGATCAAGAAGCAGTCACTGCAGTGACTGCCAGCCCCGGCTGCACTTTGAAACCATTTGGGGACCATTTAAGAAAATATTGATGTCCATTTACATCCTCCATGATATCAGTTGATTCAGGTGAGAATCATCAGTGGAGACCAAAACCACAGGGCAAAAGGATGTGGGAGAGCAGGTTATTCCTACAACTCAAAGCTTTTCCCCATGGACCACTTATTGATTACAAAGAGGGAAAAATTACCTGTACAACAGATAACTCTGGCAGACACCACATAATAAGTGACAAGCTTAGCACAAATAGTGGGACAACGTGACAAGATGAACCTCCCACTGTGATGCCACGAGAGGATCACAACGTCATCCGTCTCACAACGAGAGAGAATTTCTGCCCAAAATGATGAACTTGAATCTAGTAATGACAGGGAAAAAAACAGACAAATCCAAATTGAGAGATAATCTGTAAAACAGATGCCTGGACTCTTGAAAAATGTCAGTTTCTTTTTTCTTTTTTTTTTTTGAGACTGATTCTTGCTCTGTCACCCAGGCTAGAGTGCAGGGACGCAATCTCGGCTCACTGCAACCTCTGCCTCCCGGGTTCAAGCGATTCTCCTGCCTCAGCCTCCCGAGTAGCTGGGGTTGCAGGCATGGGCCACTACGCCTGGCTAATTTTATATTTTTAGTAGAGATGGGGTTTCACCATGTTGGCCAGGCTGGTCTCGAACTCCTGACCTCAAGTGATCTGCCCGCCTTGGCCTCCTGAAGTGCTGGAATTACAGGCTTGAGCCACTGAGCCTGGCCCAAAAATGTCAGTTTCATGAGAATCAAAAAAGACTGGGTGCCCGTGCCGTGATGTGTGCCTGTGTCTTAGCTACTCAGGGGGTTGATGTGGGAGAATCGCTTGAGCCCAGGAGTAAAAGTCCAGCCTAGACAACATAGCAAGACCCCATCTCTATATAACAAAATAAATAAAATAAAATAAATAATATTAAAATTTTTTTTTGAGACAGCGTCTCACTCTGTTGCCCAAGCTGGAGCTGGAGTGCAGTGGTATGGTCACAGCTCTCTGCAGCATCAAACTACTGTGTTCAAGTAATCTTCCTCGCTCAGCTTCCCGTAGCTGAAACCACAGGCATGAGCCACCATGCCCAGCATTTTTTTGTTGTTGTTGTTTACTTAGTATTATTTTTTTGTCAAGACAAAGCCTCACTGTTTTGCCCAGGCTGGTCTTGAACTCCTCGCCTCAGCCTCCCAAAGCACTGGGATTACAGGCGAGAGCCACTGCTTCTGGATAAAAATTATTTTTAAAAAAGACTAGGCAACTGCTCTAGATTAAAGGCAGCTGACTCGACAGTGAGACCCTGTCTCTACAAAAAATACAAAAATTAGCTGGGCATGGTGGTGCATGCCTGCAGTCCCAGCTACTTGGGAGGCTAAGGAGGCAGGATCACTTGAGCCTGGGAGGCAGAGGATGCAGTGAGCTATGATTGCACCACAGCACTCCAGCCTGGGCAACAGGGTGAGACTCTGTCTCAAAAAAAAAATTGAAATAAAATTAAAAAGTGTGATCTAGATTAAAGGCAACTTACTCAACTTTATGCATTATGTGATGTTTACGTAGTGCACTGGGGGAAAAGGCTCTGAAGGACATTTTCAGAACAATTTTGGAGAAATTTGAATAGTAGTTAATATAATTATATTCATGGTCAATGCTCTGGGTGTGGTTAACTGTGATGTGGTTTATGTAGGAGAATACACCTGCTCTTAGAGTTACATGCTTGTATGAATCTGTTCTCATGCTGCTAATAAAGACATACCTGAGACTGGGTAATTTATAAAAGAAAGAGGTTTAATGGACTCACAGTTCCACATGGCTGGGGAGACCTCACAATCATGGCAGAAGGCAAAGGAGGAGCAAAGGCCCATCTTACATGGTGGTAGCCAAGAGAGTGTGTGCAGGGAACTCCCCTTTATAAAACCATCAGATCTCATGAGACTTACTCACTCGCAGGAGAATGGCATGGGAAAAACCCACCCCCGTGATTCAATTATCTCCACCTGGCCCCGCCCTTGACATGTGGGGATTATTACAATTCGGGACGAGATTTGGGTAGGGACACAGCCAAACCATATCATTGCCAAAGTATATAAGGACAAGTGTCATATCTATAATTTATTTTAAACGGTTTAGAAAAAAAAAAGATCCAAAGAGAGAGAGAAAATAAAGGTGGCAATATGCCAAATGCTAATTTGGCTGATGAAGGATCAGCAGATGTTTTCTGTAAAGAGCCATATTGTAAATTATTTAGGCTTTGCAGCCTATAAAGTCTCTGCCAAAATACTCCACGTTGCTGTTTTAGCATGAAAGCAGCCATAAACAATATATAGACCAATAAGCATGGGCCGGGCATGGTGGTGACCCATGCCTGTAATCCCAGCACTTTGGCGGGCCAAGACAGGAGGACTGCTTGAGCCCAGGAGTTGGAGAACAGCCCTGGCAACATAGCAAGATCCCGTCACTACAAAAAAAATTTTTAAAGGAGCTGGGCATCGTGGTGCACACCTGTAGTTCCAGCTACTTGGGAGGCTGAGATGAGAGGATTGCTTGAGCCCAGGAGTTCAAGGCTGCAGTGAGCTGTGTTGGCACCACTGCACTCCAGCCTGGGCAACAGAGCAAGACCCTGTCTCAAAACAAACAAAAAAGCATTACTATGTTTCAATAAAACTTGATTTATGAACAATGAAATTTGAATTTATTTTTTTTTTAGATGGATTCTCTCTGTCGCCCAGGCTGGAGTGCAGTGGCACGATCTTGGCTCACTGTAACTTCCGCCTCCCAGGTTCAAGCAATTCTCCCGCCTCAGCCTCCCGAGTAGCTGGGATTACAGGCACGTGCCACCATGCCCAGTGAACTTTTTTATTTTTGAGAGAGACTGGGTTTCACCATGTTGGTCAGGCTGGTCTCAAACTCCTAACATCAAGTGATCTGCCCACCTCAGCCTCCCAAAGTGCTGGGACTACAGGCGTGAGCCTCTGTGTCCAAAGTTTTGATTTCTTATCATTTTTATGTGTCTTGACATATTTTCTTCTGTTAATTCCTGCATCCATAAGTGTGAATTTTATTTCACTAAGATTAGTAAACAGCCATTTCAAAACTTGGCTCTCTGAAAGTATATACACCAAAATGTTATCAATGATGACTCCTTCAGGATCAGGAGGGAGATGAAGAGGAATTTTATGTGTTTTTTTTTTTGTTTTTGTTTTCCTGAGATAAGGCCTCACTCTGTCACCCAGGCTAGAGTGCATTGGTGCAATCACAGCTCACTGCAGCCTCAACCTCCAGGGTTCAAGTGATCCTCCCAGCTCAGCCTCCCATATAGCTGAGAATACCGGCATGCATCACTATGCAATGCTTTTCTAAAAATTATTTTTTGTAGAGATGGGGTCTCACTATGTTGCTCAGGCTGGTCTCCAACTCCTGGGCTCAAGTGATCCTCCCACCTCAGCCTCCCAAAGTGCTGGGATTATAGGCATGAGCTGCCACGCCCTGCCAGAACTTCATGTTTTACTTTATATACATCCGTATTGTTTAAATGTTCACAAGAATGCATAGGTTGGGCGCAGTGGTTCAGGCCTGTAATCCCAACACTTTGGGAGGCCGATGGGGGTGGATTGCTTTGAGCTCAGGAGTTCGAGACCTGCCTGGGCAACAGGGCAAAACTCCATCTCTACAAAGAATACAAAAATTAGCTGGGCATGGTGGTGCAAGTCTGTGGTCCCAGCTACTTGGGAGGCTGAGGTGGGGGGATCACTTGTGCCTGGGAGGTGGAGGTTGCAGTAAGCCGAGATCACACCACTGCACTCCAGCCTGGGCAACAGAGTGAGACCCCATCCCCCAAAATAAATGAATGAAGGAATGTTCACAAGAGAGCTTTGGTTTGAGGAGGTGGTGTATTTTTTGTTTTCTTTTCATTAAGCTGCTTCTTAGTCAGTTTTTGCTGCAGTAACAAACAACCCCAACATTCCAGTGGCTTACAACAACATACATTTGTTCCTCATATTACATGAGGGCTGAGGGTGGGCCAGAGGGTGAGCAAGCCTCCAGCATCAGAGATCTGCAAATACATGCTCAGGCTCTGCTGCCCTGGTCCTATGTGATCCTGGCTCACCGGGGCTTGTTCTTGGCTCCAATCCTGACTGCAGTCCCCTCCTGTGACCTTGCCTGCATCGGTGACTTCCGCATCTCCCAGCATTCAGACCTTGGCTGTCCTCTGGTTTCCCTGGCTCAGCGCACCCTGCCCTGGCCCTGACTCCTTGGTGTCCCTATGACTCAAGACTCTGGCTCCCTGCCCCCAGGACCCCACCCTGCCCATGTTCTGGCCCTCCCAGCTAAGGCCCCACAAGGGGGAAAAAGAGAGCATTTAACCCAGAACCCACCAGGTTCCTGGGACTCTCTGCCCCTGCCCTGTGCAAGGACAACATGGGTCTTCCGGTTCTATGAACACAGCCACTGACCCAGCCGTGCACGCAGGACACGGCAGACATGTAATTAATGACCCACGAAGCTTCTAACAGAGGCTCATTCTGAGTAGCTAGTACTCTAGGGGGAGTGAAGGGAAGATTGACTCTTGGCTGCAAGCCATACCCAGTATGTCACAGCCCCCAGCCCTAAAGTCTACTTGCTCCATCCTCCTCCTTGGTCAGGGGTATTTGGGAACCACGGGGAAGGAGCTTTAGAAACAGGATTGCTCAATAGATCTGATGCTTGGGCGTTTCGAGTTCCCAGCAAACACTTGCTTCCCAAGCCCAAGCACGTGATCTCTAGCTCTGGAGCAGACAGGTCTAGGTCGACCTGCATCTTTTTTTTTTTTTTTTTGAGACAGAGTCTCACCCTGTCGCCCAGGCTGGAGTGCAGTGGCTCAATCTTGGGTCACTGTAACCTCCTCCTCCCAGGTTCAAGGGATTCTCTTGCCTCAGCCTCCTGAGTATCTGGGACTACAGGCGTGCATCACCATGCCCAACCAATTTTTGTAATTTTTGGTAGAGACAGGGTTTTGCCGTGTTGGCCAGGCTGGTCTCAAACTCCTCACCTCAGTTGATCCCCGACCTCAGCCTCCCAAAGTGCTGGGATTACAGGCGTGAGCCTCCGCGCCTGGCCCTGAAAAATTTTTTTGTAGAGATGGGGACTCACTTTGTTGCCTAGCCTGGTCTCAAACTCCTGGACTCAAGCAATCCTCCTGCCTCAGCCACCCAAAGTGCTGTGATTACAGGTGTGAGCCACTGCACCCAGCTGTCTGCCTCCGCCTCCAGTATTTGCTCCCTGGGAGTGCCTGGGCCATTTTTTCACTCTGCACCTTTGGTTTCCTCCTCTATGACATAGGGATAAGGCATGCAGAGCCCTTAGTGCAGCACCTGGAATGTGGTTGGTGTTGCAAACTAGTAGCTATTGGTTGAGGCAAGAATCATCCCTAGAATATAAGAGTAGTGAGTAAAAATGTGGTAAGAGAATATTTGTCTCAAATATCTCCCCATAAATTGCTTGTTAATTAAAAATGGGGGCAGGGTGCAGTGGCTCACACCTGTAATCCCAACACTTTGGGAGGCCGAGGTGGGAGGATCACTTGAGGCCAGGGGTTCGAGACCAGCCCAGGCAACATAGTGTAATCCCAGCACTTTGGGAGGCTGAGGCAGGTGGATCACCTGAGGTCAGGAGTTCGAGACCAGCTTGGCCAACATGGCGAAACCCCGTCTCTACTAAAAATACAAAAATTAGTTGGGCATGGTGGTGCATGCCTGTAATCCCAGTTATTTGGGAGGCTGAGGCAGGAGAATTGCTTGAACCCACAAGGCGAAGGTTGCAGTGAGCCGAGATCATGCCACTGCACTCCAGCCTGGGCGACAAGAGTGTAACTCTGTCTCAAAAAAAAAGCTGGGAGTGATGGTGCACACCTGTAGTCCCAGCTACCTGGGAGGGAAGATCGCTTGAGCCCAGGAGGTTGAGGCTGCAGTGAGCTATGATGGCACCACTGCACTTCAGCCTGGGTGACACAGTGAGATCCTGTCTCACAAAGATTAAAAAAGGGGAGGGAGAACTAATCAAAGAACACCATCAGAAGAGTAAAAATACAACCCTCAGATTGGAAGTAAATATTTGCAATTCACATATATGATAAAGATTGATATCCAGAATACATTAAGAATTCCTGTGACTAAAAAACACAACAAAACATCAATTTAAAAATCGCCAGGCATGGTGGCTCACACTTGTAATCCCAGCAATTTGGGAGGCCAAGGCAGGTGAATCACCTGAGGTCAGGAGTTCGAGGCCAGCCTGGCCAACATGTTGAAAACCCCATCTCTACTAAAAATACAAAAAATTAGCTGGGCATGGTGGTGGGCGCCTGTAATCCAAGCTACTCGGGAGGCTGAGGCAAGAGAATCACTTGAACCCAGGAGGCGGAGGTTTCAGTGAGCTGAGATCTTGCCATTGCACTCCAGCCTGGGAGACAAAAGCGAAACTCCATCTGCCCCCACCAAAAAAAAAAAAAAGGCAAGGGTGGGGGCACATGTTCTCGGGATCTCCTGAGGGCTGTGTCTTGGGTCATGGTCACTAAAAAATTAAATTAAATTAAAAATTTTTTAAAAGGCAAGGGACTTGAGTAGGCATTTCTCCAAAGAATATATATATATATATATAATATAGATATATATAGATATAGATACAGATTGAAATGTACATGAAAAGATATTCAGTATCATGAATCATTAGGGAAATGCAGATCAAAACCACAATGACATCCCCTTTCACACCCATTTGGATGGCTGATATGAAAAACAAATTTAAAAAAGAAAATGAAAAATAACAAGGGTTGGCAAGAATGTGGAGAAATGGGAACCACATTGTGCGTTGCTGGTAGGAATATAAAATGGTACAGCTGCTATGTAAACAGTTTGGCAGTTCCTCAAAAAGATAAACACACAATTACTAAGCAATTCAGTCATTCCACTGGTAGATACATACTCAGATCGGAAAGCAGGGATTCAGATACTTGCATGCCAGTGTCCATAGCAGCATTATTTGTAATAGCTAAAAGTTGGAAACAAGCCAAATGTGCATCAGCAGACGAATGGATAAACAAAATGCAGGATACACATACAATGGACTCTTATTCAGCCTTAAAAAGGCATGAAATTGGCCGGGCACAGTGGCTCACACTTGTAACCCCAATACTTTGGGTGGCCGAGGCAGTGGATCGCTTGAGGTCAGGAGTTCCAGACCGGCCTGGACAACATGGCAAAACCCCGTCTCTACTAAAAATACAATAAATTAGCCAGGCGTGGTGGCACATGCCTGTAGTCCCAGCTACTCAGGAGGCTGAAGTGGGAGGATCAACTGAGCCAGGGAAGTCAAGGCTGCTGTGAGCTGTAATGGCAGCACTGCACTCCAGCCTGGGCAGCAAGAATAAGTCCCAGTCTCAAAAAAAGAGAAGCCAATTCATTACCTTGAAAATAGGCAAAAAATGGGAAAGAATCAAACATTCATCTTGCCTGCCCTATACAAACTATATCTTGCAGCATAAGTCACAAAAACACACTATGTCCCTCATAAGGAAGGATCACAATACCACCTATAGTGTTGCCAAAGGGATCAAGTGTGAATCTGACTGAGCTTATGGATCCAGCTGCTAAAATGAAGGAAAAACATAAGACAATTAATTAACAAGTTGAACTGTGCAATAAGTAAGCCATCAGCAAAATCCAGGACTATGTGAAATTCTACAGGTCAAACTTCTTGGGCTCTTCATCATGAAACCGTAAGAATAAAAAGGGGGCCAGACGCGGTGGCTCACATCTGTAATCCCAGCACTTTGGGAGGCCGAGGCGGGCGGATCACGAGGTCAGGAGATCGAGACCACCCTGGCTAACACGGTGAAACCCTGTCTCTACTAAAAATACAAAAAAATTAGCCGGGCGTGGTGGCGGGCGCCTGTAGTCCCAGCTACTCGGGAGGCTGAGGCAGGAGAATGGTGTGAACCCGGGAGGCGGAGCTTGTGGTGAGCAGAGATCTTGCCACTGCACTCCAGCCTGGACGACAGAGTGAGACTCCATCTCAAAAAAAAAAAAAAAAAAGAATAAAAAGGGATAAGGCTGAGGCAGAAGGATTGCTTGAGGCCAGGGGTTCAAGACCAGCCTGGGCAACATAGCAAGATCCTGTCTCTACAAAAAAATAGTAAAATAAAATAAAGTAAAAAGAAACGAATCGAGGGTGATCCTCTAGAAAAAGAGTCTTTTTTTTTTTTTTTTTTTTTGAGACAGAGTCTTGCTCTGTTGCCTAGGCTGGAGGGCAATGGCCCGATCTGGGCTCACTGCAACCTCCACCTCCCAGGTTCAAGTGATTCTCCCACCTCAGCCTCCTGAGTAGCTGGGATTACAGGCACTTGCCCAGCTAATTTTTGTATTTTTGTAGAGACGGGGTTTCACCATGTTGGCCAGGCTGGTCTCGAACTCCTGACCTCAAGTGATCTGCCTGCCTCAGCCTCCCAGAGTTCTGGGATTACAGGCATAAGCCACCGCGCCCAGCCAGAGTCTTAAAAGACATGTTAAAGTGGACAAAAGTGCAAGAGAAAACTATCATGGTAAGGAATAGTAATAAAACTGTAAAAAAAAAAAACCCAAAGAAATGGTTTCTGCGAAGTCAGGATTGTGGGTGCTTTAAGCAGGAGAAAGGTCATTGTATTTGAGACAGGACAAAAGGGAGGTTTCCGTAGTGGCTGTAAAAGAGTTCTTTCATTTTTTCTTTTTTGGAGATACAGTCATGCTCTGTTGCCCAGGCTGGAATGCAGTGGCGCCATCATAGCTCACTGCAGCCTCAAACTCCTGGGCTCAAGTGATCCTCCCACCTCAGCCTCCCAAGTAGCTGGAACTACAGCTGCATGCCACCATACCCAGCTAATTGTTGGGATTTTTTTTTTTTTTTTTTTTTGTAGAGGCAGTGTCTTGCTATGTTGCTCAGGCTGGTCTCAAATTCCTGGCCTCAAACAATCCTCCCATCTCAGCCTCCCAAAGTGCTGGGATTCTAGGTATAGGCCACCACAGCCAGTCTACTTCTTGTCCTTGAGTGGTAGTTACAATTATAAGCTCTCCTTAAAATTCATAAAACTATGATTTATAATTAACACATTTTATTTATAATTCTCTCCTTAGGTCGGGTGCAGGGGCTCATGCCTGCAATCCTAACACTGACACAGGAACCCAGGAGTTCAAGGATGCAAATGAGCTATGATCGTGCCACTGCACTCCAGCTGGAGGCGACAGAGTGAGACCCTATCTCTAAAAAATAATAATAATGATGATAATAACATAGTAATAAGAATAGTTCTCTCCTTTTGTCCGTGGTTTTTTTGTTTGTGTTTTGTTTTTTTGAGATGGAGTCTTGCTCTGTTGCCCAGGCTGGAGTGTGGTAGGGGTATCTCGGCTCACTGCAACCTCCACTTCCCGGGTTCAAGCAATTATCCTGCCTCAGCCTCCCAAGTAGCTGGGATTACAGGTGCCTGCAACAACTCCCAGCTAATTTTTTTTTTTTTTTTTTTTGAGACGGAGTCTCGTTCTGTCGCCCAGGCTGGAGTGCAATGGTGCGATCTCGGCTCACTGCAAGCTCCACCTCCTGGGTTCACGCCTTTCTCCTGCCTCAGCCTCCCGAGTACAGGTGCCCGCCACCACACCTGGCTAATTTTTTGTATTTTTAGTAGAGATGGGGTTTCACCATGTTAGCCAGGATGGTCTCAATCTCCTGACCTCATGATCCACCTGCCTCGGCCTCCCAAAGTGCTGGGATTACAGGCGTGAGCCACTGCACCTGGCCAATTTTTGTATTTTTAGGAGAGACAGGGTTTTGCCATGTTTGCCAGGCTGGTCTCGAACTCCTGACCTCAGGTGGTCTGCCTGCCTCAGCCTCCCAAACTGCTGGGATTACAATTGTTAGCCACCACAGCTCGGCCAGTTCACATGTTTTGTGTTTTTATTTATTTATTTATTTATTTATTTATTTGTTTTTGATTTTTTTGTATCTGTGTCTTATCATACAATTAAAAAATTAAAGATTATTTCAAAACCAAATCCTCTAATTTTTTCCCCAGGAAGTCCTTCATGGACATAAAACTGAAGTAAGTGGATTGGATAGAACTGGAATCAAAAGTGACTCCTGGATTTACATAACAGAGCAAGGCAAGAATCACAAAAACATCACAAGGCCATGTATAGCTTATAACAAGTTTGTTTTACAAACTCCTCCAATGTATTGCAAGGATAGAGTACTTTGTAAGATGGTCAGGAATGGCTTTCCAGAAAAAGCAGGGCAGGAGCCAAAGCTTTTTTGTTGTTGTTGTTGTTGTTGAGATGGAGCCTCACAATCTGTCATCCAGGCTGGAGTGCAGTGGCACAATCTCAGCTCACTGCAACCTCTGCCTCCCAGGTTCAAGCGATTCTCCTGTCTCAGCCCCCTGAGTAGCTGGGATTACAGGCACCTGTCCAGCTAATTTTTATATTTTTGTAGAGACGGGGTTTCACCATGTTGCTCAGCCTGGCCTGGAACTCCTGATTTCAAGTGATCCACCTGCCTCCACCACCCAAAGTGCTGGGATTACAGATGTGAGCCACCGCGCCAGGCCAGGAGCCAAATCTTGAGTTAGGATTTGGATACTTGAAACAGGCATGCTGTATAAGCAGATGGAACTGAATACACAAAAGCACAGAGAAGGGAAAACACAAAATATCTTCACACAATGTTCTTTCCTCCGCTGGTTAACTTCTACTTATCCTTCGTGTCCAAACATTACTTGCTCAAAGAACTTTTCCTGTGTCTCCCAGAAAAGGTCAGGTTCTTAGCGCACTCTCCTTTGTAACTCTTACCACAGTTGTAATTCAGTGGTGAATTGTGATCTTGGTCATTTAGCATCTCCTCTCCCAGAAGGCAGGGGACCTAGTTGTCTGAGTCATATCATGTCTCCACTGCCTAGTCCTAACTAAGCCTTGCACTGCGTAGTCCTAAACCTTGCGTCATAGACACTCATTAAAAATTGATGAAAATTTACGTGTGAACCCATTCAGCTGGAATAGAAGGTTCTGCAAGATAATTTTTTTTCTTAAGACAGAGTCTCACTCTGTCATTCAGGGTGGGTTGCAGCAGTACAGTCACGGCTTACTGCAGCCTGGACCTCCCGGGCTCAAACCATTCTCCCACCTGAGCCTCCTGAGTAGCTGGTACTACAGATGTGTGCCACCATGCCAGATAATTAAATTTTTTGTGTGTGTGTGTGACGGAATCACGCTTTGTTGCCCAGGCTGGAGTGCAATGGCACAATCTTGGCTCACTGCAACCTCCGCTTTCTGGGTTCAAGCGATTCTCCTGCCTCAGCCTCCCCGAGTAGCTGGGACTACAGGTGTGCACCACCATGCATGGCTACTTTTTGTATTTTTAGTAGAGATGGGGTTTTGCCAGGTTGGCCAGGCTGGTCTTGAACTCCTGACTTCAGGTGATCCACCCGTCTCAGCCTCCCAAAGTGCTGGGATTACAGGCACAAGTCACTGCGCCTGGCCTAAAAAAATTTTTTATAGAGATGGGGAATCACTTTGTTGCCTAACCTGGCAACAAATTGCTGACCTCAAGTGATCCTCCGGCCTCAGGCACCAAAAGTGCCGGGATTACAGGCATGAGCCACTGCACTCAGCCACAAGAGATTTAAAGTTGGAAATGTTATTGGAAGCCAAATGGTGAATGACCTAGAATGTTAAGAGTTAAATGCTTAGTTTATTTTTTTCTCTTTCTCAACATGAAAAATGTATTGTCTCACAGTCCAAAGGCTAGAGGTAATGACAGGGTTGATTCCTTCTTTTTTTTTTTTTTTTTGACACAGGGTCTCACTCTGTCACCCAGGCTAAAGTGTTAAAGTGTAGTGGTGCAATCTTGGCTCACTACAACCTCCACCTCCTGGGCTCAACCTCCTGGGCTCATCCTCAGCCTCCTGAGTAGCTGGGACTACAGGTGCACACCACCATGCACAGCTAAGTTTTGGATTTTTTTTAGAGATGGGGTTTTGCCACGTTGCCCAGGCTGATCTCAAACTCTTGCGTTCAGGTCACCTGCCCGCCTAGCCTCCCAAAGTGCTGGGATCACAGGTGGGAGCCAGGTTTGTTCCTTCTGAGAGCTCTGTTCCAGACCCCTCTCCTTGGTTTGTAGTTGGCTGTCTTCTCACGTGTCTCTTCACATCATCTCTCTATGTGTGTCTCTGTGTCCAAATTTCCCCTTTTTATAAGGACAACAGTCATATTGGACTGGGGCTCACCCAAATGACCTCATTTCAACTTGATTACCAGTGTAAAAAAACCTAGTCTCCAAATAAGGTCACATCTGAGATGCTAAGGGTGAGGTTTCCAACGTATCTGTTTTGTTGATGCATGGTGCAGTGGCTCATGCCTGTAATCCCAGCACTTTGGGAGGCCAAGGTGGGAGGATCCCTTGAGGCCTGGAGTTCGAGACCAGCATGGTCAACATGGCAAAATCCATCTCTACTAAAAATACAAAAATTAGCCGGGCATGGTGGTGCACACCTGTAGTCTCAGCTATTGGGAGGCTGAGGCACAAGAATTGCTTGAACCTGGGAATTGGAGGTTGCAGTGTGCCAAGATCACACCACTACATTCCAGTCTGGGCAACAGAGTGAGACCCTGTCTCAGAAAAAAAAAAAAAAAAAAAAAAAAAAGCAGAGATATCTAAATTGTCTTTGTATTTCACATGCCTTGAACCATTTTTATTTAATTTTTTTTTTTGAGACGAAGTCTCGTTCTTATTGTCCAGGCTGGAGTGCAGTGGCACAGTCTTGGCTCACCACAACCTCCGCTTCCTGGGTTCAAGCAATTCTCGTGCCTCAGCCTCCTCAGTAGCTGGGACTGCAGGCACCCGCCACCAGGCCTGGCTAATTTTTGTATTTTTAGTAGAGACAGGGTTTCGCCATGTTGGCCAGGCTGGTCTCAAACTCCTGACTTCAGGTGATCCGCCCACCTCAGTCTCCCAAAGAGCTAGGATTACAGGCGTGAGCCATCGTGCCTGGTCTAATTTTTTTTTTTTTTTAAATTTTTGAGACAGGGTCTCTCTCTGTTGCCTAGGCTGGAGTGCAGTGGTGCGAACACAGCTGACTGCAGTCTTGACTTCCTGGGCTCAAGCAGTTCTCTTCCCTCAGCCTCCTGAGTAGCTGAGACTACAAGCACATGCCACCATAACCAGCTAATTTTTTTATTTTTGTAGAGATGAGGTCTGACCATGTTTCCCAGGCTGGTCTGGAACTCCTGGGTTCAAGTGAGCCTCCCACCTTGGCCTCCCAAAGTGCTGGGATCACACACGTGAGCCACTGTGCCCTGCCTTAACAGTTTTTAAGTGTGCAGTCTAGTGATATTAAATATATTTAAAATGTTGTAAACCATCACTACCATCTATCTCCACAACTCTTTTCATCTCGTAAAACAAAAAACATATACCTATTAAACAATAACTTCCAATCCCCTCTCCACCCACCCCCTGGAGACCACCATTTTACTTTCTGTCTCTATGATTTTGACTATGCTAAGTACCTTCTATAAGTGGAATCATACAATATTTTTTGTGTGTAACTGGCTTACTTCATCTAGCATAATATCCCTAAGGGTCATCCATATTGTAATGTCTGAAAATTTTTTTTGTTTTTTAAGGCTGAATAATATTTCATTGTATGTATATGCCACATTTGGCTTATCCATTTATTCACTGATGAACACTGATTGTTTCCATATTGTGTGTGTGTGTGTGTGTGTGTGTGTGTGTGTGTGTATGGGTTTTTTTTGGAGACAGAGTCTCACTCTGTTGCCCAGGCTGGAGTGCAGTGGTGTGATCTCCATTCACTGCAACCACCACCTCCTGGGTTCAGGTGATTCTCCTGCCTCAGCTTCCCGAGTAGCTAGGATTACAGGCATGTGCCACGATGCTGGGTTACTTTTTGTTGTTGTTGTTGTTTTGGTAGAGACAGGTTTTCACCATGTTGGCCAGGCTGGTCTCCAAATCCTAACCTCAAGTGATCCACCTGCCTCGGCCTCCCAAAGTGCTGGGTGACTGGTGTGAGCCACTGCGCCCAGACTGTTTCCATTTTTTGCTACCATGAATAAGACTGCTGTGAACATGGGTGTATAAATATTTTTTCAAGGCCTTGCTTTCAATTATTTTGTGTATACAGTCATCCCTCAGTATCCACAGGGGATTGGTTCTAGGACACACTGAGGATATCATAATCCACAGATGCTCAAGTCATTTATTTAAAATGAGGTGGTATTTGCATATAATCTATGCATATCCTCTTGTATACTTTAAATCATCTCTAGATTACTTATAATACCCAATACAATGTAAATGCTGTGTAAATAGTTGTTATACTGTATTGTTTAGGGAATAATGATAGAAGAAAAGGTATGTACATCTTCAGAACAGACACAATCATCATAGGCCTAACTACAATGTCCATGTGTAGCTGGTTGAATCAACATGCAGAACCCATGGATACAGGCTGGGCGCAGTGGCTCACACCTGTAATCCCAGCACTTTGGGAGGCTGAGGTGGGTGGATCACCTGAGCTTAGGAGTTGAGACAGCCTGTCCAACACCATGAAACCCCCGTCTCTACTAAAAATACAAAAATTAGCCGGGCATGGTGGTGCACTTCTGTAATCCCAGCTACTCAGGAGGCTGAGGCACAAGAATTTCTTGAACCCGGAAGGTGGAGGTTGCAGGGAGCTGAAATTGTGCAACTGCACTCCAGCCTGGGCAACAGAGTGAGACTCCATCTCAAAAAAACAAACAAACAAACAAAAAACCATGGATACAGAGGGCGAGCTATATACAAAGATATGGAATTGCTACCTTGTATAATAATTCTATTTTCAATTTTTTGAGGAATTGCTACACTGCTTTCCATAGTAGCTGCACCATTTTAAATTGCCAGCAACAGTGCATAAGGGTTCCACTTTCTCCATATCCTCTCCAACACTTGTTATTTCTGGCATCTTAGTTACTTTCTTTTTAATAGTAACTAAAGGACACTTTTACATGTATAGAATTCTTAGTTGACAGGTTTTTTTTTTTCTTTTGAGACAGAGTCTTGCTGTCGCCCAGGCTGGAGTGCAGTGGCACGATCTCAGCTCACTGCAACCTCTGCGTCCTGGGTTCAAGTGATTCTCCTGCCTCAGCCTCCAGAGTAGCTGGGATTACAGGTGCCTGCCACCACGCCCAGCTAATTTTTGTGTTTTTAGTAGAGATGAGGTTTCACCATGTTGGCCAGGCTGGTCTTGAACTGCTGACCTCAGGTGACCTGCCTGCCTTAGTCTCCCAAAGTGCTGGTATTACAGGCATGAGCCACCATGCCTAGACTGTTTGTTCTTTTCTGTTTGCTCCTCAAAGTAATTTCAAATGTACTTTCTTCAAGTTTGTTCATTCTCTCTTCTACCTGCTCGATCCTTCCATTGACTCTACTGAATTTTTCAGTTTAGTTATTGTATATTTCATCTCCAGAATTTTTGCTTAGGTTCTTTTTATAATTTCTATCTCTTTATTGATATTCTCATTTTATTAATATATAATTTTGCTGATTTCCTTTAGTTCTTTGTCCATGCTTTTCTTTAACTATTCAAGCATATTTAAGATGGTTTTAAGGTCTTTGTCTAGTAAGTCTGATACCTGTGTCTCTTCAGGAATAATTTCTTTATTTTCTTTTTATGAGATGCAGTCTTGCTCTGTGACTCAGGCTGGAGTGCAGTGGTGCGATCTCAACTCACTGCAACCTCCCGGGTTCAAGTGATTCTCCTGCCTTAGCCTCTTGAGTAGCTGGGATTACAGGTGCCCACCACCACACCCAGCTCATTTTTGTATTTTTAGTAGAGACGGGGTTTCACCATGTTGGCCAGGCTGGTCTTGAACTCCTGACCTCAAGTGATCTGCCTGCCTCAGCCTCCCAAAGTGCTGGGATTACAGGCGTGAGCTAGTGCTCCCAGCCTCTCCAGATATAATTTCTGCCACTTCATTTTCTTCCTTGAAATAGTCCATGTTACCTTGGTTTTTTTTTTTTTTTTTTTTTTTTGAGACGGAGTCTTGCTCTTTTGCCCAGCCCAGACTGCAGTGGCACTATCTCGGCTCACTGCAAGCTCCACCTCCCGGATTCATGCCATTCTCCTGCCTCAGCCTCCGGAGTAGCTGGGACTACAGATGTCCGCCACCACGCCCGGCTAATATTTTGTATTTGTAGTAGAGAAGGGTTTCACCGTGTTAGCCAGGGTGGTCTTGATCTCCTGACCTCGTGATCCACCTGCCTCAGCCTCCCAAAGTGCTGGGATTACAGGCGTGAGCCACCGCACCCGGCCTTGTTTTTTTAAATACAGTTTGTGATTTTTGTTGTTGGAAAGTAGGCATTTGAAAAGGCAGCCATTTCTCTGTCTGCAGATTGGGTCTGTGCCAGTGAACTCCTTCACTAATTAGCAGGACATTTTTTGTGTCTTGGGATCGGCCTGAGGAGAAAGCAAAATGTCTTGGTCCATTTTGTGCTGCTATTACAGAATATTACAGACTGGGTACTTTATAGAGAACAGAAATGTATTTCTCACAGTTCTGGAGGCTGGAAAGTCCAAGCAGAAGGTGCCCACATCTGGTGTGATAAGGGCTTTCTTGCTGGATCCTCACATGGCACAAGGCAGAGGGTACAAAGGGATGAAATGTGTGTCCTCACATGGCAGTAAGCCCTTTATACAGTGGTATTAATCCATTAATGAGGGCAGAGCCCTCATTACCTCCCATTAGGCCCCACCTCCCAATACTATTGTAATGGGGATTACATTTCAACATAAATTTTTGGAGAAGAGAAAAACATTCAAACCATAGCATTCTCCCCTAGCTCCCCTAATCCATATCTTTCTCACATCCAAAATATCTTCATTCCATCCCAATAACCCCAAGAAGTCTTAATTTGTTTCGGCATCACCCTTAAAAGTCTAAACTTCAAAGTCTTATCTAAATCATGCCGGGTGAGGTGGCTCACGCCTGTAACTTTGGGAGCACTTTGGGAGGCTGAGGCAGGGGGATCATTTGAGGTCAGGAGTTCGAGAAAACCTGGCCAACATGGAGAAACCCCATCTCTACTAAAAATACAAAAATTAGCCAGGTGTGGTGGTGCACGCCTTTAGTCCCAGCTACTTGGGAGGCTAAGGGAAGGGAACTGCTTGAACCCAGGAGGTGGAGGTTGCAGTAGTGAGCTGAGATCACACCACTGTACTCCAGCCTGGGCAACAGAGCAAGACTCCACCTCAAAAAAACAAAGCAAAAGCCTTGTCTGGGAAATCTGCTGGTCCCCTTATTAATTTTCTTTCTTTTTTTTTCTTTTTTTTAGATGGAGTCTCACTCTGTCACCCAGGCTGGAGTGTAGTGGTGTGATCTCAGCTCACTTCAACCTCCATCTCCCAGGTTCAAGCCATTCTCATGCCTCAGCCTCCTGAGTAGTTGGGACTACAGGCTGCACCACTGCATCTGGCTAGTTTTGGTATTTTTGTAGAGACAGGGTTTCACCATGCTGACCAGGCTGGTCTCGAACTCCTGACCTCAGGTAAGCCACCTGCCTCAGTCTCCAAGTGCTGGAATTACAGGCAAGAGCCACCACACCTGGCCCCAGACAAGGCTTTTATTTCGGGGCTTGTGCCCCAGTACAAGGACGCTCCAGCTGACTCTCTGAAAAAAGCCAGTAGGAGTGTTTTTTTAATTAGACAAAGTGTGGGAATTGACATCAGGGGTAAGGTTTGCAGGCTGAGCTGGTAGCACATGATGGGCAAGGCATGCAAGTCGGCATATCTGGTTGCAATGGTTATCTTGGGTAATGGACAATTTAGTGGTCTGGCCGGTGACAAAAGGGCTGTAAATCAATTACTCAGCATTTCTTCCTGAGGTGGAACACTCCCCAACCTCGCTCTGATATTTAGATTTTCTAAGGCCAGTTCCTGGAATTTTTTTTTTTCTTTGAGACAGAGTCTCACTCTGTCCCCCAGGCTAGAGTGCAGTGGCACAATCTTGGCTCACTGCAACCTCTGCTTCTGAATTCAGTTCAAGCAAATCTCGTGCCTCAGCCTCCAGAGTAGGTGGGACTACAAACGCATGCCACCACACTCAGCTAATTTTTTGTATTTTTAGTAGAGACGGGATTTTGCCATGTTGCCCAGGCTGGTCTCGAACTCCTGAGCTCAGGTGACAGGTGATCCACCCACCTTGGCCTCCCAAAGTGCTGGGATTACAGGCACGAGCCACACACCTGGCTTATTTCCTGGAATTCTTTAAGTGAAAGGCATGGTTAAACATTATGGCATCAGTGAGGTAGTGGTGTGGGGTTTTTTGTTGTTGTTTTTTAATTTTTGTGGGTACATAGTAGGTGTATTATTTATGGATTACATGAGATGTTTTGATAGTCATGCAATGTGTAATAATCACATCATAGAAAATGGGGTATCCATCCCTTCAAGCACTTACCCTTTGTGTTATAAGCAATCTAGGATGGGTGAAGTGGCTCATACCTGTAATCCCAGCACTTTGGGAGGCTGAGGCAGGTGAATCACCTTAGGTCAGGAGTTCAAGACCAGCCTGGCCAACATGGTGAAACCCCCATCTCTACTTTAAAAAAAAAAAAAAAAAAATTAGCCAGGTACGGTGGCGCTTGCCTATAATCCCAGCTACTCTGGAGCTGAGGAGGGAGAGTTGCTTAGAAACCAGGGGCAGAGGTTGCAGTGAGCCGAGATCGTGCCACTATAGTCCAGCCTGGGCAACAGAGTGAGACTTGGTCTCAAAAACAAAAACAAACAAACAAACAAAATCTATACTTTTAGTTATTCTTATTTTTAAATTTTAATTATTTTGAGACACAGTTTCGCTTTGTCACTAGGGCTGGAGTGTAGTTGCGTAATCTCAACTCACTGCAACCTCTGCCACCTGGGTTCAAGTGACTCTCCTGCCTCAGCCTTCTGAGTAGCTGGGATTACAGGCGCACACCACCACACCTGGATAATTTTTGTATTTTTAGTAAAGGTGGGGTTTCACCATGTTCGCCTGGCTGGTCTCAAACTCCTGACCTCAGGTGATCCAAAAGCGCTGGGATTACAGGTATGAGCGACCATGCCCGGCCATTATTTTTTTAATTTTTAATTTTTGTGGGTAGATAGTAGGTGTATATATTTATGGGATACTTTGATACAGGTATGCAATGCATAATAATCACAGGGTAAAGGGGGTATCCATCCCCTCAAGCATTTATTCTTTGTGTTACAAACAATGCAATTATGCTCTTTATTTTTAAATTGAGGCTGGACACGGTAGCTCACCCATGTAATTCCAGCACTTTGGGTGGCTAAGGCAAGCGTATTGCTTGTGCTCAGGAGTTTGAGACCAGCTTGGGCAATGAGATAAAACCCCGTCTCTACAAAAAAATACAAAAAAATTAGCCTGGTGTGGTGGCACACACCTGTGGTCCCAGCTACTTGGGAGGCTGAGGTGGGAGGATTGCTTGAGCCCAGGTTGCTTGAGCCCATGAGCTGAGACTGCACCACTGCACTCCAACCTGGGTGACAGAATGAGACCTTGTCTCAAAAAAAAAAAAAAAAAAAAGTACAATAAATCTTTGATTGTAGTCACCCTGTTGTGCTATCAAATACTAGATCTTATTCCTTCTATCTAATTATATCGTTGTATCCATTAGCCATCCCCCCCAACCCCCACTACCCTTCCTAGCCTCTGATAACCATTCTTCAAATCTCTACCTCCATTAATTAAATTGTTTTAATTTTTTTTTATTTTTTTTTTTGAGACAGAGTCTCACTCTGTTACCCAGGCTGGAGTACAGTGGCATGATCTCAGCTCACTGAAACCTCCGCCTCCCGGGTTCAAGCAATTCTCCTGCCTCAACCTCCCAAGTAGCTGGGATACAGGTGCCTGTCACCACACCCAGCTACTTTTTGCATTTTTAGTAGAAATGGGGTTTCGCCATGTTGGCCAGGCTGGTCTTCAATTCCTGACCTCATGATCCACCCTCCTTGGCCTCCCAAAGTGCTGGGATTACAGGCGTGAGCCACTGAGCCTGGCCAATTTTTATTTCTGAAACATTTATTATTAATGTGATAGGAAAATTACACAGAATATATGTTCATTTCTTATAAATTTAGGTCTTCCAGAACCTGGTTTAACAAAAAACTGAGGTTAAATTCAGGTCTCAAATATAGAAACTTAAACTTTTCTTGAAATCCAATTAAAAATGTAGATCTAGGCTGGGCGAGGTGGCTCACGCCTGTAATCCCAGCACTTTGGGAGGCTGAGGTGGGCAAGGTCAGGAGATTGAGACCATCCTGGCTAACACGGTGAAACCCTGTCTCTACTAAAAAATACAAAAAATTAGCCCAGCTACTCGGGAGGCAGAGGAAGGAGAATGGCATGAACCCAGGAGGCGGAGCTTGCAGTGAGCCTAGATGGCGCGACAGAGCGAGACTCCGTCTCAAAAAAAAAAAAAAAAAAAAGTAGATCTAAATAGAGTCAGTCTTTTAAGAAAAAAATCACACATTTTAGCCTCAGTCAGATTTCACTTTATTTGTATCGATGACAATATTAACTCTTCAGATTTATAAAATGACAAAACTTGATAATTACCTGGAAACAATTTATTATTAACTAGGTTAACCCTAAATCCATCAAGAAAAACCACCTAACATATTCAGTGTTAAAAAGAGACATTACGACTAGCCTGGCCAATATGGCAAAACCCTGTCTCTACTAAAAATACAAATTTTAGCAGGGTATAGTGGTACGTGCCTGTAAGTCCCAGCTACTCAGGAGGCTAAGGCACCAGAATCGCTTGAATCTGGGAGGCAGAGGTTGCAGTGAGCTGAGATCGTGCCACTGCACTCCTGGGCGACACAGCGAGACTGTCTCAAAAAAAAAAAAAAAAAAAGAGAGAGACAACAATGAGACAGATTGGCACATGTATGCCCTGAGAAATAAATCAACAGCTCCCACTAAAATTCTCAATACGCTAGACAGATTTAAAAGTACAATCTGGTACTTTCTCTTTTTTGAGATGGAGTCTCACCCTGTCGGCTAGGCTGGAGTGCAATGCACGATCTTGGCTCACTGCAACCTCTGCCTCCCCGGTTCAAGCGATTCCCCCGCCTCAGCCTCCCGAGTAGCTGGGATCACAGGCATGCAACACCACGCTCGGCTAGTTTTTTATATCTTTAGTAGAGATGGGGTTCCACCATGTTGGCCAGGCTGGTCTTGAACTCCTGACCTCATGATCCGCTCGCCTCCGCCTCCCAAAGTGCTGGGATTACAGGTGTGGGCCACTACACCTGGCCCCAATCTGGTACTTTCAATGTTGCCTGTAAACAGATTTCAGCTGAAGCTCAGATGGTAAGGTTAAGATGCCTGGGGACTGGGATGGATGGATGGGCAGGAGGGTTGGAAGAGAAGTAATCCAATTAGCATTGAAAATAAGCATGCCAATTTGGAAAATCAAATGTCTATGATCATTTTCTTCCCTAAAACAGGGAAGAAAGTGAATGTGGAAAATCCGATTTTCAGCAATATTCGCAGGACCTAAGGCAACAACCACATGCCTGGGGCAACTATACTTTCCAAATCCTGAATATTAAAAAGGTTTTCACATGGTAATCATCTTAATATTTTCTTTTTTTTAGATGAAGTTTCGCTCTTGTTGCCCAGGCTGGAGTGCAATGGTGCAATCTTGGCTCACCTCAACCTCTGCCTCCCGGGTTCAAGCGATTCTCCTGCCTCAGCCTCCCGAGTAGCTGGGATTACAGGAATGTGCCATCACCCCTGGCTAATTTTGTATTTTTTTAGTAGAGATGGGGTTTTTCCATGTTGGTGAGGCTGGTCTCAAACTCCTGACCTCAGGTGATCCGCCTGCCTTGCCCTCCCAAAGTGCTGGGATTACAAGCATGAGTCACCGTGCCAGGCTAATTGTGTCCTTTTTAAAGGAACAAACAATTTGACTGTTGTGCAAATGAGGCTTACCTGGTCTGAATATGAAGCACCTGCCCTGGGCTGCTGTCTCAGGGCAGGAAAGTGGGGTGGTCAGAAAGGCAGCCAACACTGTTTCTGCTGCCACTGTCACTAAGCCTGGAGTGCCTGTTTTCAACTGCAGTGATCTGGTCCCTAACATTTAGCCTAAATAGTGAGCTGGTAAACAAAGCCCCTGCCAGCAGAGAAAAGGGGCTCTAGAGCTGTTGAAGGATTGGCCAGGCCGGTTCTTTTCTTATCTCTGTTGTTCTCGAGGAAATTCCTCTAAGGTGAGCCAAGGTCAGTGGCTCATTTTAACTTAGAGTAACTCTCTGGGGACTCTAACCAGACTTCCAACAGTGCTCTGGGCCCCTGCTTAGTAAGTTCCCAGGGAAGCAGATGAAACTAATTAGGACATGGCCCACCAAAGGCGACACAAGCATTTTCCCCGCTGTGCACAGAGACCTCCCCACAACTGGGGCAAAGGCCGTGGAGGAAATCTTTCAAGCACAGAGGGGTCCGCGGTCACTGTCCCCACCTTCAGCTCTCTGCCCTGACAACCTCAGCCTGTTTTCACCATGTTTCTTCTCCCCCAGGCACAAATATTTCTTTTTAACTTATTTTTGTGATGTACCCAACTAACCACAAAGCCAGGCCTGCTGGGATGAGGATAAAAATCAAATAAACAATCCTCTCAACGTCCAGGAAACGGCTGCCAGGACTTCTGACTTCATGAAACGCCGAGGCCAGCTGTGCTTTTCTATGCTGGGTCCTCTTCGTCCATTGCCACATTGCTGTTGGTATTCTTCTTCTGCTCAGCCTCTGGCTCTGCAGGCAGAATGCTGGTGACGGTGTGGAGAAGAGCTTCAATCTGCTCCTCCGTGAGCCGCTCTTCACTCTCTTCCACCATCTGCAGAAGGAAAGAAAATCCTCCAGGGTTACAAATGAAACTTACAGCCTTGGGCAGCCTTGCCCACTGTGCTCATGGTCTCAGCCCGGCCTCCTGGCACACAGACCTCACAGCCTGGGTCCTCGTGAGTCCTCTCCATCTTACAGACGGAAGGGTGGAGCCAAGTCACATCCTGGACTGAGCCAATGCGACTGATCAAAATGGGTCAGTAAAAACCAAGTTGTAGGATAGCATTTTTCTTTAAAGAAAAGGAAAACCCCCAGCCTGGGAAGCACAGAGGAACCCCATCTCTTAAAAACAAACAAAAAAAATCAACCAAGCATGGTGGTGTGCGCCAATAGTCCCAGCTACTCGGGGGGCTGAGGTGGGAGGATCACTTGAGCCCAGGAGGTCGAGCCAAACACTCCAGCCTGGGTGACAGAGCAAGACTTTGTCTAAAAAAAAAAAAAAAAAAGAAAAAGAAAAAAAGGAAAAAGCTAAGTTATATAACCACACACACACACACACACACACACACACACACACACACACACACACACACACACAGAGAGAGAGAGAGAAGTGGTGAACAGGTTGCATATGCATCTCGAAGAAGTTAAATGGCACTTTATGTACTTTTATATTTCACAAGCACATCTGTAATTTTTTTTTGGCGGGGGGGGGGGCAGGACAGAGTCTTGCTCTGTCGCCAGGCTGGAGTGCAGTGGCACAATCTCGGCTCACTGCAACCTCCGCCTCTCAGGTTCAAGCAATTCTCCTGCCTCAGCCTCCCGAATAGCTGGGACTACAGGCATGAGCCACCACACACAGTTAACTGTTCGTATTTTTCGTAGAGACGGGGTTTCACCATGTTGGCCAGGATGGTCTCAATCTCTTGAGCTTGTGATCCACCCACCTTGGCCTCCCAAAGTGCTGGGATTACAGGTGTGAGCCACTGTGCCAGGCACACATCTGTAATTTAATGAACTGTATCAGCAACACGGTTGATGATGCCCACTATGTGCCAAATGGTTTGGAGCCTTCTTCTAATCCTCACTCCCACTAGCAACAGCCCTGCAGGGAGGCCTCCCATGTGTCTGGAGCTGCATCTTGCACTTCCCATCTGGCATTTCCTTTCGTCCTCCCAACAATGCTGCTAAGGGGTAGAACTGGAATCCCCAGCCAGAACTGCCCAGTCTAAAACCCACAGTCCCCCACGTTGCACACCACACTGCCCATCAAAGGTCCACATAAAACCTGGTTTCTGATGTGGTCCCAGAAATCTGAATCTAGAGATGATACCCACAGCCTGAGCCAGTTTCCTTAGCTTCGCCCCTAATTCTAAACAGAATTAGGTCGTCAGCTGCCTTTTTAAAAGCAGCAGGCAGGCAGTCAAGTTACTTAACCCTGTTTGCTTGGTGGCATCAACCATCAATCACAAACACCTTTCTCAGCTCAAGGTGGCCAGATTCTATTCCATGGCATTCCCCACAGCAATCTCTGAAATCCGGCAACTGGGACCACAGGGAGTTCCAGAAAGAAATCCTGGCAGACTGAAGTAAAACAAGATAATAAGACAGGCCTGCAATCCTGGAGAGGATCCCAGTCTGACCACCTCCCTTTACAGACAACAGCACAGTTCAGGAAGTCATGTGACATGCCCAAGGTCACACTACGAACTCCTGGCAAAACCCTGGTCTCTCCACTCACTTTAGCCCAAAAGTGTTTCTGCAACTAGATAATAATCCTGGTGTCCCAGGATGGGGGAGATCCTGAGTGAATCAATGGGGGCTACTCCCTATGATGCTGTGAAATAAAATGACCATTTTCTAAAGATTCCATGGCTCAGGAAAATGTAAATTCTCTTCTGAGAAAGAAACAATCTTCAACCCCCCCCCCTTTTTTTTTTGAGACAGAGTTTCACTCTTGTTGCCCAGGCTGGAGTGCAATGGCATGACCTTGGCTCCCTAGCAGCTCGGATTACAGGCATGCACCACCACACCCAGATAATTTTGTATTTTTAGTAAAGACAGGGTTTCTCCATGTTGGTTAGTCTGGTTTCGAACTCCTGACCTCAGGCGATCCACTCACCTCGGCCTCCCAAAGTGCTGGGATTACAGGAGTTAGCCACCGCGCCCGGCCAAAAACCCATTTTTAAAATCAGACATGGGGCCGGGTGCGGTGGCTCACGCCTGTAATCCCAGCACTTTGGGAGGCTGAGGTGGGCGGATCACAAGGTCAGGAGATGGAGACCATCCTGGCTAACACAGTGAAACCCTGTCTCTACTAAAAATACAAAAAATTAGCTGGGCGTGGCAGCATGCGCCTGTAGTCCCAGCTACACGGGAGGCTGAGGCAGGAGAATGGTGTGAACCCAGGAGGCGGAGGTTGTAGTAAGCCAAGATCGTGCCACTGCACTCCAGCCTGGGCGACAGAGTGAGACTCTGTCTCAAAATAAATAAATAAATAAAATAAAAATAAAATCAGACATGCAAAATTACAGTCTGTAAAAAGCAGTAATCTAACATGTACTGCCCCCAAAGAATAAAGCAGAGAAAGGAGGGAAATAGCCAAGATTTGATTATTCAACCTGGAGAAAAGATGATCTCCGTTTGAGAAAATAATGTGCAGAAAAGAATTTTGCTAAGTTCACTAATGGCCGGAGCTTTTATCAACATCCAATCCTCCTTAATTACAGTCAAGACCTTTTTTTTTCAACCTAAGGTTCCCAGTCACAGGAAGAAACCCTAAGCTGCATTAAACTAAATGAAATATAAACAAAAAAGAAACTTTCAGAAATAAAAAACTTACTAGCACGTCTTGGATCACTAGGATAAATGACAATGACTACATTATCCCTCACCCCCACCTTTTTTTTCCCCAAAGAGAGTGGGTCTTACTCTGTCACCCAGGCTGGAGCATACTGGCGCAATCATCACTTACTGCAGTCTCAAACTCCTGGGCTCAAGCAATCCTCCTGCCTCAGCCTTCCGAGTAGCTGGGACTATAGCTATGTGCCACCATGTCCAGCTAATTATTTTTTATTATTTTTTGTAGAGATGGGGTTGCGCAGGCTGGTCTTGAACTCCTGGGCTCAAGTGATCCTCTCACATCACCCTCTCAAAGTGCTGGGATTATAGACATGAATCACTGTGTCCGGCCCTTCACCTTTTCTTTCCAACACAGGAGAAACAGTCCAAATAAGTAAAGTTCAAAGCACCATCTCAAGGTTCTCAGATACCAACCATTTCAGGTAGTTGAGAACATAAGGGGAAATAAAACTTAAAAATCCAAAGTATCAACAGCTGGGTTAACATAAATGATACATTTATTATCTCAATCCCAGGAGCATCAAACTGGGTTGCCGACCTCCAAAAATGGCAACTTGAAGTTGCCAAACCTAAAGTCCTACTTTCCTCAAAATGATTCAAAGATCTGACAGCAACAATGTATACTACTAAATATTTGATCCAGAACAGTTCACTGAATCTGGCTTTCTAAATTTCAACTTTCTCTAATGTAAAATGAAAGTAACGCCTACAGCGAGGACAAAAGGAGAACATATGTAACAGTGTTTTACAAGCAATAACGCTCTATATGAGTCAAGACTTCATAATCACGAAATTACTAACAGGCCTAGATGGTAGTGCTGTTCAGGGCAGTGGCCTGTGAGGTCACAGGATCCACTGACCTCAGGCCGGAGGGCTCACAAATCATTTCAAATCAATACACAACTGGGCACAACAAGTCCTAAGCTGGGTGGCCACCTCATTTCCTCACCGAGCCTCTGAGTCAGCAGGCAGTCATCAGAGGGCCACAGCAAATCACAGCCCAGGCGTAACTGAAGAGGCGAGGCTTCAGCCTCCAAAAGACACCTGGCTTCCAAGTGAATGCTAATAAATGTTGGATGCTGGGACTGTTTTCTGAACCCAGGGAGAAAAAATGGCTCTAGTGTTAATATAGGGAACTTCTCACTCAAGTCCTTTGTGCTTGCCACTGTAAGTGAAACCTTTTATTTCCTTTTGTTTTCTAGAGAAGGAGTTTCGCTCTTGTCGCCCAGGCTGGAGTGCAGTCACGCTCACTACACTTGGCTCACTACAACTTCCGCCTCCCAGGTTCAAGCGATTCTCCTGCCTCAGCCTCCCAAGTAGCTGGGATTACAGGTGCCCACCACCATGCCCAGCTAATTTCTGTATTTTTAGTAGGGATGAGGTTTCGCCATGTTGGCCAAGCTGGTCACAAACTCCTGACCTCAGGTGATCCACCCACCTCGGTCTCTTAAAGTACTGGGATTACAGGCGTGAGCCACCGTGCCCAGCCATTTGCTTTTTTTTTTTTAAAAGACAGGTTCTTGCTCAGTCACACAGGCTGGAGTACAGTGGCACTATCATAGCTCACTGCAGCCTTGAACTTCTGGGCTCAAACAATCCTCTCACCTTAGTCTCCTGAGTAGCTGGGACTACAGGTGTGCGCCACCATACCTGGCTAATTTTTTTCATTTTTTGTAGAGATGGGGTCTTACTATGTTGCCCAGGCTGGTTTTGAATTCCTGGCCTCAAGCAATCCTCCCACCTTGGCCTCCCAAAGTGCTGGGATCACAGGCGCAAGCCACCATGTTCGGCCACAGCTTTCATTTCTTATTCACTCTGGTAAGAAGCGATACTGCTAGAAACCTTGGTAAACAATTTGCTACCTTTTGTAGCCAAATTCCAGAGTGGGAAGAATCTGGCTATAAAATGGTCCAACTACTGAGAAACAGCAGTTTCTACCAAGGCCTACCTACTTTGTAGAAACGAGAAGGAAACCATCTCAGGGGATGCCACACACATCTTTCTTCTCATGAAGCACAAGTACCTGGCTTGGAGGAGCAAAGTAAAGCTTCTGAATCAGAAGGTCCCAATCAGCCACTCACCAGCCCTCTGGGCTAAAATGGAGAGGACACTTGCCCCCTTCCAAGACTATGGGGAGGGCATTCAAAGTGACAGATAATCACAGGCACCAGGACCAAGGACTGAGACCATGTCTGGCACACCCCATGCACTCTTTTTTTTTTTTTTTTTCCCAAGATGGAGTCTCACTCTGTCACCCAGGCTGGAGTGCAGTGGTGCGATCCCGGCTCACTGCAACCTTGGCCTCCCGTGTTCAAGTGATTCTGCCTCAGCCTCCCAAGTAGCTGGGATTACAGGTGTGCGCCATCATGCCCAGCTAATTTCTGTACTTTTAGTAGAGATGGGGTTTTACCACTTTAGCCAGGCTGGTCTTGAACTCCTGACCTCAGGTGATCTGCCCACCTTGGCCTCTCAAAGTGCTGGCATTACAGGCATGAGCCACCGCGCCCGGCCCACCCCAGGCACTCTCAATAGCAGCAAAACTTCCCCCAAGTAATGATACCACTTTCCACAGGCTCTGGCTGAGGTCACACTAATCCTCATCTCTTCTCTCTGCCTGTCATTAAGCCATGAGTAACATATGTTGCTGATTAAAGCTGGAGGAGACATGACATATGATCAGGGATTCGTTTCTTGCTGTTCTGTTTGTTTTTTCTCTCCTCTAAGCTCTAAGTTGAAACTCCAATACAGTGTAAAGCATGAAAATAATCAGGACACATGAGAAAGGGGTTTCTATTTAGCCTACAGGCGGGTTCCCAGAGAAAGGCACCCTTCATGGAAGGAACTGTTCTAATTTAATTTTGGGTACATTCTGAAGGGCAAAAACAATCCTAGGAAGACAATGAACAATTTAGTAAAAAATTAAATACCCTGTGGCCTTTTAAAAAGTTTTTCCATTAGCAACTCTAAAAATTGTATTTTTGACCATTTTCTTCCATACTTTTCTAAAGGAAATTTGACAAAGAGCTAAGTATTTCTAAAACTGACTTTGGAAACTGCTTTATTCTCATTTTGTTAATTCTCTAAAGTTTCTTCTTCTTTTTTTTTTTTTAAACTGGCAATTAGACGGCCTGCTTAACACTTGTCAGGTACCGATGCTCTCTGCCCTGTAATAAGAAGGCAGCGGCCACAGCATGCCCAGTGGTGGCCCGGGTATCTCCCTGGATCATTTCCCGGGCCCCTTATCCCATCGCAGGCCCCTCTATTCTGGCTGCCTCCTCCTATTCCAAAGCCTACGCTCTCAGTACAAAGCGGACTTCACAAGTGATGAGGCTGCACTAAATAAACGGTTTATGCAGGGAAATGGGATCACATTCATGGTTTTAGATGTGATCTCTGACGGTGATGTGGGAGATGGACTTGGGGAGCCAGGGAGAATGGGGAGAGGATAACCGCAAGAGCCGCGTGAAGAAATAATGGCAGAAATCAACGCAGTACACAAGGGAGAGAAGCAAGAACGAAGACAGAAGCAACAGAACTTGGGGACTCCCTGACTATGAGATGAAAGGAAGAGAATGGCTTGCAGGTTTCCGGCGTGGGAGGCCAGGCCAGGAGATGAGCAAGGAAGGGAGCCGATGGGACAGCGCACACATGCTCCCCTCACCCAGAAGGAGAGGAAGCAAGAGCAGGGTGAAGGGTGGGCGTGGGGACAGAGAATGTTCACCAGAGACATGCTGAATTTCATGTTTTTTATGCAACATCTGGTTGGCAACAACGCCTACAGGGAAGCAATGGCCAGAATGGCCTGGACATCAGGGGAGTCGGAGAGCCGCCAAGTCATCAGCCAAAACCCTAGGGGAGGAATGAAATCTCCTCCAGTGTTTTGTGGTCCCTAAGTCCACACTAACTAGGATCAAACTGGCAAGGTCTCCTTTTCCTTAAGAAATGGAGTGGTTGGGCAGCCTCTTAAAAAAAACGCAGTTCCTGGCTTGTCCACCACAGCCATTCTACATCTCAGACCCACAGCAGCCTCCCTAGCACAGGCGCCCTTCACTCACCAGCTGGATCTCCACAGCAGTCACAGGCCGGTGGTTCAGCAGCTGGAGCTTCTCAGCTCTGTGGAGGGAAAGTACAGCGTTGACAACTCGCATAGCCCTAAGTCCTGAGTCCTGACTGAGCTGCACAGAGAATAATTTGCCAGATAAAAAATGGGAGAACCACTGGAGTGTGGCCCTCAGTTCCTTCAACTGTAAATCGAGAGAATGGGAACAGGAGCGTGTATGTGAGTGACTCCCAGCCCACGGTACGAATGGGTATCAGAGGCGTGATGGTAGGAAACAAAGCAGCAGGGCATATGCCATTTTTAAAACAGGGGGGTCATTTTCTTTTTTCCTTTTTTTTTGAGACAGAGTTTTCCTCTTATTGCCTAGGCTGGTGCGCAGTGGCACGATCTTGGCTCACTGTAGCCTCCGCCTCCAGGGTTCAAGTGATTCTTCTGCCTCAGCCTCCCAAGTAACTGGGATCACAGATGCTCGCAACCACACCCACCCAGTAAATTTTTGGTATTTTTTTTAGCAGAGATGGGGTTTCATCATGTTGGCCTGGCTGGTCTCAAACCCTCGACCTCAGGGGATCCACCTGCCTCGACCTCCCAAAGTGGTAAGATATAGGTGTGAGCCACCGTGCCCGGCCCAGGACGGTAATTCCTATCTGGAAAATGTGAAGAAAATAATGCTTTCTTCATCCAAATTATAGAAAGTACCAACTAACAAAATCACCTTAGGCCAGGTGTGGTGGCTCATGCCTGTAATCCCAGCACTTTGGGAGGCCAGGTGGGAGGATCCCTTGAGGCCAGGCATTCCCAATCAGCCTGGGCGACATTAAAAAACCTTACAAAAAAATTAAAATAAATTAGCTGGGCATAATGGGTTGCGCCTGTAGTCCCAGCTACCTGTAGTCCCAGCTACGGAAGGCAGAGGACAAGGAGGTGAGGCAGGAGGATCGCTTTAGCCTGCACTCCAGCCTGGGCGACAGAGCCACACCCTATCTCTAAAACTAAAAAATTAAAACACACAAAATCATCTTGTGTGGTCATCTCTTAGAAATGGGTAAATTCCTTTTTGAGATGAAGATTTAATATTTCCCAGATTTGACTTATTATCTTAGTAAACAAAACAGGGACTAAAAGAGGCAGGAGTTAATACACAGAAATACAGGTACAGTGCCTCTGCCCTGAAAGCACTTAACCCAGCTGGAGAAAGAAGACAAATACATGTAAATTTTCACAACAAAAGATCTGAGTGACAGTTAGATATAGTGATCATCTGCCTCAAAGAAAGAAACAGATCATTGCTGAAAGGGTGGCCGAATCATGTGGACTCTGAAAGACTACAGAACTTCAGAGGAGATCAAATGACTGCAGTGACCACCCCTGTGCAGGCAACAACTTCTACATTTCTCTCTCAATTTGACCCTGGGGCTGCAGATCCATCTTTCCAATCAGCTCAGTAAGTATTTATTGCATTAAACACCTTCTGGAGTGAAAACATGAAGAAGCCACGACTCCTGCAGCCATGTGTTGGGGGAAGCAGAACACTTACCCACTCTCCCTGAGCCTCAGTTTCCTCATCTGTGAAACAGGAATGATAACAGTACTTAACTATCTTATGAGAGGATTAACAGGGATGAAAATCTTTCCAGAGGCCGCCGCTACCATTTATTGCTTGCTTTCTATGTGGAACTACATCAAATCCTCAGATTTCACTGACACTGAGAGAGTAAATAACTTGTCCACAGTTGCAAAGCTAGTAAATGGCAGAGAAGCTCCTGTTCTTGGCCATCTGCTTCTAGTGTACATGTGATAATGGATGGAAAGTGTCATAATGCCATCTGTCTCACGATAGTTTCTCCATAAATGGCAGTCATTATTAGGGCAGTTCTAGTCAATTTCTACTGCTTGTAATCCCCCAAATGTTTACTCTAGACTCAAGGAGGGAGACTCCACAGAGATGACCCTTGCACTAGACCCTGATGGCTTTTCAACGCAAAAGGGATGGGAGGGACAGCCAGCCAGGGCAGGAACAACACAAGGACGTGCCCAGAGGAAAGAAAGCTCCCGGAGTTTTAGGAAACAGCTAGAGAGGGGTGGGACATGGGGTGAAAGAGTCATTTGGGACAAGATCGAAAGGGCCCTGACTATCAAGAGGCTGGGTGTGACTTGGTCAATATAGGAGAGCAATCAAGGAAGAGGGGCATGCTCTGGCTGGTGCTGGCAGCGATTTTGGAAGACCCAAGAAAATGGAGGCAGACAGTGAGGAATGCATTGTAACACCCCCTGGGTGAGTGAGAGTGAGTTATGAAGTTGGCCAGCAGGAGCAGGCATGCCAGTAAGCGTCTAAACACATGAAACGCTTCCCGTCACCCTCAGGTAAAGTCAACAGGACTTGACAACTGCCTAGATTGGGTAGGATCGGGGAGGAGGAGTGAGGGAACAGATAGAGTCAAGGTTAGGTTGTTTAGAAAAAAAATACATTATTTAACATGAAATTTGAGTTTGTAGTACCTTTATAACTCTGAAGAGGCTTCTGTCAAAAAGTGTGTCTAGTTTGGTCTAAAACTAAAGGAAAAAAACCAGCACTAGATTTATTTGCAAGGAGTTACATGAAACCATGGAGTGGATATTATGGGTCCAGAGACCAACTGTGGAGTGAGTGAAGACCAGGACAGAACACCATAAAGTGCCTCCATTTAACGGGCCAGGAGAAGCCAGGCACGGTGGCTCACATCTGTAATCCCAACACTTTGGGAGGCTAAAGTAGGAGGATCACTTGAGGCTGGGAGTTCAAAAACAGCCTGGGCAACAAAGTGAGACTCTGTCTTTACAAAAAATAAAAATAAAACAATTAGCCAAGCATGGTGGCATACACCTGTAGTCCTAGCCACTCAGGAGGCTGAGGCAGGATTGCTTGAGCCCAGGAGTCTGAGGCTTCAGTGAGCTATGATCACACCACTGCACTCCAGTCTGGGAGACAGAGCGAGAAAAATAGGTTGACTGTGTCAATATAGAAGTCACTGAATTTGCCAACCAAGAGGTCATTGGTGGCCTGTGCAGTTCAGTGGAATGACAGCTGTGCTGACAACTGGACTCTGAGGACTGAGGAATGATTGTGGAGGAACGAACCTCTTGATAACACAGAAGTAAAAAAGCAGCTCCAGCCGAAGGAGGGAGGGTCTGGAAGGAGAGTGGAGAATGGCCACCGGCTGGGGAGACAAACACATGGAGAGGCTGAAATTCCAGGAGGGAAAAGTAAAGACCCTCAGAAACTGCTGCCCACATCTCCAGCAAAGGGGCTCATGTTCCACCGAGACCACGGTGAGGGGAACCAGCAGCCAATCGGAAAGGACTGGAAGGGAGATGAGTTCATTCCGGTTAGTTTTCTCAGTTCCCGTCTGAGAGGTCTCCACGTGAAGAGGGAGAAGAGGGATCGCAAGGACTAAAAGCTACAGAGGATAGGTAACGAGATGACCAGAAGATCAGCAAAGACATTCACAACCGCTCCCTGAAAAACTCCAACTCGAGGTCAAACCACCAAGCAAGTTCCCTGTCCTACACCCAAGGAGCTGAGCACTGCTGTGGTCACAGCAGGCCCCCAGGCACTCCACACTCCAGTCTGGGGTGGTGGAATTAAGGGGGTCAGCGCACAAACATTCCCTGCTGGCTTCAGAACCAAGCCACTTTCATTGTCTCTACTTTCTCCCCTTGCTTCTCAACTCCCTGCACCCTAGCTCTTGCCCAAGTGATCACCAAAAGTGTTCTTGCTTCAAGGGCCTGGTGCCTCCACACGGACAAATCCAGCGGCTGCTCCTCGGTCCTACTCCATCTGACACTGCTGATCATTCCCTCCTTAAAACTGCCTGCCCTCGGGGCTTCCATGACACCTTCTCTTTCAATTCTTTCCTGATCCGACTCTCCCTTCTTCATCTCCTTCTGGATTTTCTCTTCTCCAGAGAGGCTCTGGCACTCTCATGGTGCTGACTTTCATCCTCTGACCCTCCTACTGACATCCTCACCCAGGCCTCAAAATCTCAGCTACCACTACAGGCTGTAACCAAGAAGTCCATGCTTTCTGGAGACAGAGAGAGGAGAAGGACCAGAGAGCAGATCAGAGGCGGGGACGGGCAGCAGGGTGGGCGAGGTGGGAAAAGTGCACGTGGTTAATGACTATGAAAAAATAGAAAGAATGAATAAGATCTAGTATTTGATAGTCCAACAGGGTGACTACAGTCAACAATAATTTAATTGTACATTTAAAAATAACTATAAGAGTATAACTGAATGTGTTATGCTCACAAATATAACAAGAGCTGCAAGTTCCCAGAGGAGCCAGGCCCAGCCACAGTGAAGAAGCCTGCCGCTCCCTCTTCTGGCTGTTGGACAACAACGCTGCCTGAAGCGTTAACTCTTGGCAGAGTCATGGAAACAAGCAATTAATCAAAGGGTTTAGGTTAAAAGGATTAGAAAGGCTTTTAAAAAGATTTTTAAAAATCTTCGATTTTAGGATCATTAGTGGAAAAAAGGGAGCTAAGATCAATCCTTCTTGAATACTACAGTCTGCTTTAAATTTATATAGATCATGGCCAATCACGAATCAGCTTGCAAGACAATGCCTATATATTTGTAGGTTTTTTGAACAGTATTTGTCCATACTTACAGTAGAAAAGATGTTGGGCTTAGGAAGCAATACATTAGCCCAAAGAGATGAAAAGAGGCCTTAAAAATCAACTGTTAGCACTTCTGCTATAGGAGAAGATGGAGGAAGCCCACGAAAGCCTTTCTCTCTCCACAGATTACAGTGAAAAATTTCGACACAGCCGGGCGCAGTGACTTATGCCTGTAATCCCAGCACTTTGGGAGGCTGAGGCGGCGAATCACCTGCGGTCAGGAGTTCGAGACCAGCCTGGCCAACATGAAGAAACCCCGTCTCTACTAAAAATACAAAAATTAGCGGTGATGGCATGCACCTGTAATCCCAGCTACTCAGGAGGCCGAGACAGGAGAATCGCTTGAACCCAGGAGGCGGCAGTTGCAGTGAGCTGAGACTGTGCCACTGCACTCCATCCAGCCTGGGTAACAAGAGCAAGACTCCAACTCAAAAAAAAAAAAAAAAAAAAAAAAAAAAGAAAAGAAAAGAAGAAATCTCCAGACAAAAAACAAAAAAAATACCCGACTCTGAGAAGCAAACAAAAGCAGGTGGTCTGGGAGGGAAACAAAACCTGAGAACCATTTGGGGTGGAGGATGGATGTGAGTTTCTTGGGGCTTTTTCCCCTTTTCTCTCAGGGCCTCAATCCTGGTGCAGCTGCGGTGGCCCCACAAGCAGCTCCAACTCCAGGAGAAATCCAATCTTTCTCGCCAGGAGACTGAGAAAGGCTGGAGACCCAAGAGGAGCTCACAACTCAAGGGCAGCCCCCCAGGTGGGGACCAGCAACAGGCGTAGCCTGGAAGAGAGCCCTTGCTGTCCAGAGTGCCCAAGAGTCATTTTTCCCTTTTCCCTTTTCTACTTTCCCTGCTCTGCTCCAAGGACAGCTCTAGTAACAACCATACACAGGTGGGCAGGTAAACCTTTGAGAGAAACTCGGAACTTGTGGCTAGAGGACCCAAAAGGGGGTATCATGTGGGCCAGAGGGTAGGAGCAGGGAAGTTCCAGAGAGGAGAGCTAGAGAAGGGGACTCCTCCAAATTTGAGTATCAATCAACACAAATTCTAGATTCACCTGAGCTGTTTATGTGCAGAACAGCACCAAAACAGCAAGCATGGAACAGACCCAGCACAGCAAAGACCCCAAGTGAGAAGGGAGCAAGTTCCACTGCCAGTCCAGTCCCATATGCAAAGACCCAGAGTGGGTTTCAAAACCAAATGACACTGAAATCCTTGCCCCGGAAGGCAAGACCGACTTGAAGTCTGAACCTAATTGGATTGACAGCCTCCTAAAACACAAACCAGAAGCTTTTAACAGGACCCAGAGTCTAAACAATATAATACTCAAATGCCCAGGATACAATCTACAATTACCTCGACCACGAAAATACGACTCATTCTCCAGGGAAAAGATAATCAACAGATGCCAAGCCCATGATGACATGTTAAAATTATCAAGATTCTAACTATTATAATAACTGGGGGAAAAAGTAAACATTCCTGAAATGAATGGAATAATACAAGTTCTCAGGAAAGAATAGAAGTTATAACAAATAACCAAATGGAAACTTTAGAACTGAAAAATACCTGAAATGAAAAATTCACTGGTAGGCTTGATAACGGAAGATGCCAGAACAATCTGTGCATATACAGACAGATCAACAGAAATTATCCCATTAGACTCTGAGGCTGCAGTGAGCCTGAGGGTGCCACCGCACTTCAGCTTGGGCAACAGAGTGAAACCTTATCTCTACTAAAAAAAGAGAAATTATTCCATTTGAACTACAAATTTTTTTAAAAAGGAACAGAGCCTCAAAGACCTGTACAGCAGTATCAGAGGTTTACCAGTTGTGTTTCTGGGAGCTGAAGAAAAGGAGGAGAAAGAGATTGGGATAGAAAAAATATTTCAAAAATAGCTGAGAACTTCACAAATGTAGTAAGAAACATAAATTTACATAATCAAGAAGCTCAGCAAAAATAAACTGGGGAAAAAAAAGCTGAAATACATCATTATCAAATTATTGAAGACCAAAGACTTGATAATCTTTTTTTAAATTTATCTAAATTTTTTTTTTTTTTTTTTTTGAGACGGAGTCTCGCTCTGTCCCCCAGGCCGGAGTGCAGTGGCGCATCTTGGCTCACTGCAAGCTCCGCCTCCCGGGTTCACGCCATTCTCCTATCTCAGCCTCCCGAGTAGCTGGGACTACAGGCGCCCGCCACCATGCCCAGCTGATTTTTTTTTTTTTTGTATTTTTTTAGTAGAGACGAGGTTTCACCGTGTTAGCCAGGATGGTCTCGATCTCCTGACCTCGTGATCTGCCAGCCTTGGCCTCCCAAACTGCTGGGATTACAGGCGTGAGCCACCGCGCCCAGGCTAGTGAAGTGAAGCAGTAGGAGTAGAGGGGGATAAAAAAATCTTAACAGCAGCCAGAGGAAAATGACACATTAGGGTTAGAGTGATAGCGGATTAAAATTTTTTTTTAATTAATTATTTTTCAAAATATAGAGATGGAGTCTCACAATGATGCCCAAGCTGGTCTCAAACTCCTGGCCTCAAGTGATCTTCCCGCCTCAGCCTCCCAAAGTGCTGAGATTATAGGCATGAGCCACTGCATCCAGCCTGATCACAGATTTCTAATCAAAAACTGTGACAGCCAGAAGTCACTGAAATGACATCTTAAAAGTTCTGAAGGAAAAGATCAATCAACCCAGTGAAATTATCCTTCAGGAATGAAAGGAAATAATGACATTCTCAGCTAAATGAAAATAAGAGAATTTGTAGCCAAGAGACCTGTTCTCAGAAAAGTGCCAAAGGAAGTTCTTCCTGGTGAAGTAAATGATAAAAAGGACACAGGGCACTTCAGGAATAGAGAGGAAAAGAAATGATGACAAAAAGACTATTTTTGTTCTCTTAAGTTCTTTAAAATATGTAAGAATATAGAAAGTAAATATAAAAACACTACTAATAGTATGCAGATTATATGTTTCAATGTATGTAGATTATATGTTATAAATACAACCATAACACAAAAAGAAGGTAAAGAGACTTATATACACTAACTGGTAAAATATTAACTCTGGACTATAAATGGTCAGGCATGCATATTATTAACCCTACTAGTAACCTAGTAGGGATCCCTTCAGTAACTACTAAAAACAAAAATAAACAAAAAGATACAGCCAAAAGGCTACAAATCTTTTTAGCTTTATAGATATAGAAAAAGCAAGTGACAACATTCAACATCCAATCTCAGCAATCTGAACTTCCTAAACCTGGTAAAAGACATTCATGGAAAACCTAAACTAGCATCATACTTAATGGTGAAGGACTGACTGTTTTCTCTTAATATCAGGGACAAGATGAGGATGTCTGCTCTCACCACTCCTACTCAACATCATCCTGGAGGCCCCAGCCAGGGCAATGAAATAAGAAAAAGAAGGAAAAGCCATACAGATGAGAAAGAAGTAAAACTCTGTTTGCAAACACCACAACTTTCTGCATAGAAAATCCTAAAGAATACACTAAAAAAGTTCCTAGAACTAATAAGTGGATTTATCAAGGCTGGAGGGCATAAGATCAATATAAAGTCAGCTGTACTTCTATATCAGCAATCAACAACTGGAAATGAGCACCATTTACAATAGCACGCAAAATTATGAAATAGGTATAAATCTAAAAAAATTTGTGCAGAACCTGTATGCTACACTGTTTTCATGGACTAGAAGGTTCAGTATTGGCGGGTTGTTTTTTTTTAACCTTTGACTGATCTTAAATTATTATTAAATTTTTTTTTGAGACAGTCTCGCTCTGTCGCCAGGCTGGAGTGCAGTGGCGCAATCTCGGCTCACTGCAACCTCCATCTCCCAGGTTCAAGTGATTCTTCTGCCTCAGCCTCCCGAGTAGCTGGGACTACAGGCGCCCCCGTCACCACACCCGGCTAATTTTTTGTATTTTTAGTAGAGACGGGGTTTCACCATGTTGGCCAGGATGGTCTCGATCTCTTGACCTCGTGATCCACCTGCCTCAGCCTCCCAAAGTGCTGGGATTATAGGTGTGAGCCACCGTGCCCGTCCGATCTTGAATTATTAATATTGTCAAGATGTCAATTCTCCCCCAAAACTGACCTATAGATGTAACGCAATCCCAATCAGAATCTCAGCAGGATTTGTTCCAGATATCAACAAGTCAATTCAAAAATGTATACATAGGCCAGGCACGGTGGCTCACACCTGAAATGCTAGCACTTTGGGCGGCCAAAGCAGGAGGATCACCTGAGGTCAGGAGTTCAAGACCAGCCTGGCCAATACAGTGAAACCCCATCTCTACTAAAAATACAAAATTGGCCAGGCACGGTGACTCACGCCTGTAATCCCAGCACTTTGAGAGGTCGAGGTGGACGGATCACCTGAGGTTGGGAGTTCGAGACCAGCCTGATCAACATGGAGAAACCACGTCTCTACTAAAAATACAAAACTAGCCAGGTGTGGTGGCAGATACCTGTAATCCCAGCTACTGTGGAGGCTGAGGCAGGAGGAATCACTTGAACCCGAAGGCAGAGGTTGCGGTGAGCCGAGATTGCACCATTGCACTCCAGCATGAACTCACAAGAGTGAAACTCCATCTCAAAAAAAACCAAACCAATAAAAAAAAAACGGGCTAGTTTTCTTCTCATGTAAACTCTTGATGTATGACGTTTTCAATTTTAAAAGGTTGAACTCATTCCAGACCAAGAAAAGGAACTGGAAACTACAAGAACTCACAGAAGATGATCAAGCCACTTTTGCCTCAAGCAAACACAAATGTCAAAAGACTTCACTGATCAACTTTATAAAAAGTACTTTAACTTGTCAACCCTACTTTTCATCCAATTTGGTCTGAATTCTGGGAGTGGGGGTGATGCGATATGTCATACAAACTGGGACTCCAAGAAAAGATTTTTTTTTTTTTTGAGACAGAGTTTTGCTCTTGTTGCCCAGGCTGGAGTGCAATGGCGCAATCTTGGCTCACCGCAACCTCCGTCTCCCAGGTTCAAGCGATTCTCCTGCCTCAGCCTCCCTAGTAGTTGGGATTACAGGCATGTGCCAGCACGCCCAGCTAATTTTGTATTTTTAGTAGAGATGGGGTTTCTCCATGTTGGTCAGGCTGGTTAGAACTCCCAACCTCAGGTGATCCACCCACCTCAGCCTCCCAAAGTGCTGGGATTACAGGCATGAGCCGCCACGCCTGGCCAAGAAAAGATTTTTAAACCCCATTAAGATTTGTTCCTCATGGCACATGTATACATATGTAACAAACTTGCACGTTGTGCACATGTACCCTAGAACTTAAAGTATAATTTTGAAAAAAAAGATAATAAAAAAAGAAGGAAGAAAGGTCTTCTGCATTTACCCATTCAAACCAGAGTTAGTACTTGATTAATATAATATTTCAATTCTGTCTTGTTTTTTCCCCATTTCTACCACATTATCACATTTCCTTCCTTTCAAAACAATTTAACTTATTTTACTAATATTTTGAGATCAGCTCGTGACATTTAATGTTCTCAATAATTAGAGAAGAATTACTTTGGTTAGCCTAGAATATACTCACTTGTGTTTCTAAATTAGTAAGCTCATTTTCATCTAGATAATGGGAGGCTAGAGAGGTCCTGCTTTAAGAGTAGAACTATTGGTTCTACCAATTTTGGCTTGGAGGCACTGTGTCTGTAAGAACCAAGTGGCCCTGATACTCAGCTCTTGGTGTGAAGTGCTTTATAAAGTTTATCTGAATTGAATCATTAGGGAAGAAGCAGTGTTAATAATATAGAAATGGTTGGCCCTGTTCACATTAATGGTTAATAAATAAGGTTGCATCATTTATGGCTTCTGGAGTCCAAAAAGGACATCTACACATATTGTTTCCATGAAGACACCACCCTTCACCCTTTCCCAGCCTTGTGAGTTTAGCAGATGATCCTTATTCAGTGGTGAGGATAATGAAACTCAGAGAGGTCAAATACCTTTTCCAAGGTCATGGTGCTATAAGGGGCAGAAACTGGACTACAGCCCAGGTTCCCCGATTCCAAGCTTGTTATGCTGTAGTCAGATGCTAGCAGTTGGGAGTTAGCAGATATAAATAAACTGTATTTTGGCCCATTTGATTGAGATCTCTACCCATGACCTAAATTTGCCTTCTTTTCCATGAAGCATTTCCATTTCCCCTCACCCGTCTTTTTTGAGAATGTAAATTAATCTCTGCTAATTTTGCAGAATAAGCAGGCAGAGTAATACAGTATCACTAGGATAAATGAACTTTCTTCATTTATAAAAAAAAAAAAGATTTGTTCCTTACTCTAGTCCCTATGTCTAACTTTCAGTTGTTTCATCTCCAATACTATAATCCTTCTTTAAATCCAAACCCAGCCGAATATCAATACACGGTTGCTACGAATGTAGCAACTATCATTTCACCATGTGTCACTCTCTTCCTACTTAAAAGATTTACTTACTTGGTCAACTTGTGGCTTTTCAATGCTGTGAGAAATTCTCTGACAATTTCAGGACTCTGGTGCCTGCATGGTGTTTTTGATATGTATTTTAACGTCTGGCAAAAAAAAAAAAAGAAAAAAGCCAAGCATAAGACAAAGAACCCTGAATGAGAAAAAACGAAAGCAATGACTGTAATTAAAATTCTAAAATTTTGTTTGTAAAAATCCTGTAGAGGCTGGGCACGGTGGCTCACACCTGTAATCCCAGCACTTTGGGAGGCCGAGGTGGCCAAATCACCTGAGGTCAGGAGTTCGAGACCAGCCTGGCCACCATGGTGAAACCCCATCTCTACCAAAAATACAAAAAATTAGCTGGGTGTGGAGGTGCATGCCTGTAATCCCAGCTACTAGGGAGGCTGAGGCAGGAGAAACACTTGAACCCGGGAGGCAGAGGTTGCAGTGAGCCGAGATCACACCATGGCACTCCAGCCTGGGTGACAGAGTGAGACTCTGTCTCAAAAAAAAAAAAAAAAAAGAAAACAAAAAAGAAAAAAAATCCTGTATAAAACAAAAAGGCATTCAGGAGAACCAATCTTCATGTAATTGGAATTCCTGAAAGAGAAAACCAGTAGCTAGAAGAGGAAGAATAACTAATGAAATTTTAGGAGAAAACTTTTCTGATCTCAAAAAAAAAAAAAAACCTCAATCTGACAATTGTGTTATATTTTGAACAATTTTTTTAAAGAGGGGGAACCCAAAGAATAAAATAAATTGCCATGAGTCTACATGGATATATACAACTGAATAAATAAACGGGTAAGAAGAGACAACTTTTTCTTTTTTTTTTTTTTTTTTGAGACGGAGTCTCACTGTCACCCAGGCTGGAGTGCAGCGGCACGATCTCGGCTCACTGCAAGCTCCGCCTCCTGGGTTCACACCGTTCTCCTGCTTCAGCCTCCCAAGTAGCTGGGACTACAGGCGCCTGCCACCACGCCCAGCTAATTTCTTTTTGTATTTTTAGTAGAGACGAGGTTTCACTGTGTTAGCCAGGATGGTCTCGATCTCCTGACCTCGTGATCCACCCGCCTCGGCCTCCGAAAGTGCTGGGATTATAGGCATGAGACACCGCACCCAGCCAAGAATGAGAAAAATTTTTAAATCACTCTTAGGCAATTGTACCATAGTCATAACTACTGCAGGAAAGACCCACCAATAAATGCTAAAATTGATGGTTAAAAGCTTAAGCAAAGGGTAGGCTGTTTTCCTAGCCGCAAAGCATCTCCCACAAAATATTTTTTAATTACTGTGGTGGTTTTAACATACAACCACAAATTCTTTGATATCCCTCCCTTCAAGAGGTGGAGCTTAATCCCCCCGCCCCGCTTCCCCTTGAATATGGGCTAAACTTGGTGAGTCCTTTCATCTTATTTATTTATTTATTTATTTATTTGAGACAGAGTCTTGCTCTGTCGCCCAGGCTGGAGTGCAGTGGCGCAATCTCGGCTCACTGCAAGCTCCACCTCCCAGGTTCACGCCATTCTCCTGCCTCAGCCTCTCTGAGTAGCTGGGACTACAGGCGCCCGCCACCACGCCCAGCTAATTTTTTCTATTTTTTCTTTTTAGTAGAGATGGGGTTTCACCGTGGTCTCGATCTCCTGACCTTGTGATCCGCCTGCCTCGGCCTCCCAAAGTGCTGGGATTACAAGCGTGAGCCACCACGCCCAGCCAAATCCTTTCTAACATAATGTGGAAATGAAGAAACAGTAGATTTACAGTAGAGAAACCAGGCAGATACCATCTTAACGAAATGACCAAAGTTAACATCACCCATAAGAAACATCAATATCATGTACCCCCAGAAATCAGGACACGAGAAGGGGAGATTACCTCTGTGGTACTCTTCCTCAAAAGCCATAGGTTTTGTGTAATCATAATAAAACATCAGGCAATCACAAATCAACAGACATTCTACAAAATACTTGATGAGCCTTTGGAAGTGTCAAGGTCATGGAAGACAAAGGAAGAGTAAGGATATAGAATGAATGTCATTTTGGGGACATGTTAACTAAATATAAAATGGTATCCTGAACTGAATCCTGGAACCCAGAAGACAACAATGGGAAAACAGGGCATTCAAATAAAATTTAAGTTTGGCTTAATAGTATGTACCAATGTTAATTTCTTGGTTTTGATCACTGTACCATGGTTATGTAAGATATTAACATCAGAGAAAACTATGGGAAGGGTACATGAGAACTCCCAGCACTGTCTCTACAACTTTTATGTAAGAGAAAAATGGCTGGGCACGGTGGCTCACGCCTGTAATCCCAGCACTTTTACGTTTATGTAATGTAAGAGAAAAATGGCTGGGCATGGTGGCTCAAGGCTGTAATCCCAGCACTTTGGGAGCCAGAGGCGGGCGGATCACATGAGGTTGGGAGTTTGATACCCGCCTGACCAACATGGAGAAACCCTGTCTCTACTAAAAATACAAAATTAGCCGGGCGAGGTGGTGCATGCCTGTAATCCCAGCTACTCGGGAGGCTGAGGCAGGAGAACTGCTTGAACCCGGGAGCCAGAGGTGAGCCGAGGTTGCGCCATGGCACTCCAGCCTAGGCAACAAGAGCGAGAATCCGTCTCAAAAAAAAAAAAAAGAAAAATGATTTCAAAATAAAAAGATTTTTCTTTTTTTTCTTTGATTTGCAATGATGTGATGCTTTCTCGTGATTACACAGATTTTGTGGCTTTTGAGGAAGAATATAGATAAAATTTCGGAGGAATTATAATTACATGTTTTGGAAGGAATCTCAAACTTGAAAAATAATAGCCTTAAGTGTGTAAGTTCCCAGCACTTTGGGACGCTGCAGTGGGAAGATCCCTTAAGCCCAGGAGTTGGAGACCAGCCTGGACAACAACAACAAAAAATAGCCAGGCGTGGCAGCGGATGCCCATAGTCCCAGCTACTTGGGAAGCTAAGCTGGGAGCATCACCTGAGCCTAGGAGGTTGAGGCTGCAGTGAGCTGTGATCCCCTTTCAAGGAGAAATGAGGGCAATCTTTTACACTATTCCTTCTAACTTTGTAGCTGGCTAAACTCTAAACTTGACCAAACTCCTCTCACTTCTATAAACAGAATAAAAATCAGGTTAGAGTAGGCTGGGCGTGGTGGCTAATGCCTGTAATCCCAGCACTTTGGGAGGTCCAGGCGGACGGATCACAAGGTCAGGAGATCGAGACCATCCTGGCTAACATGGTGAAACCCTGTCTCTACTAAAAATACAAAAAATCAGCTGGGCGTGGTGGAGGGCGCCTGCAGTCCCAGCTACTCGGGAGGCTGAGGCAGAAGAATGGCATGAACCCGGGAGGTGGAGCTTGCAGTGAGCAAAGATCACACCACTGCATTCCAGCCTGGGCGACAGAGCGAGACTCTGTGTCAAAAAACAAACAAACAAACAAAAATCAGGTTAGAATAAAACATTCAGATCATATAAAAAGCAATCTTGATTTCAGCTGCCAGTCATTGGGAGAATAAACCCCCCTCCCTCAATGGTACTTTAGGTAGGTCTACCAGAAGCCCAGCCTTACTTCATAGGTGATAGTGTTCAAGTTCTGTTGCCCAGAGCTGTGTTTATTCTTTCCACTTTCTTTACGCTGCTCTTTCAGATCAGTTAGTAACTGAAATACCTAGGAGGAGATACAAAAAAGACGTTTATGAATAAATTTGAGAAATATATCTATCCAAGGTCAGTGGTTTTGAAGGATAAACAGGAAAGTATAGTACTTCCTTTCACCCGCCCATCACCCAGCTTCCAACTCTTGGATTTGAGCAAATATGAGTCCCAGAGGCATATTACATTTTTAAAAAATGTTCTTTTATATAAGCCAAATAATCCAAATTCATTAATTTACTTAAAATATTTCAAATATTTCCTATCAATATGTACATCACTAATCTGATCTCAAAAATATACTATTTGAAAGCAGATTTTCTTAAAGCAAATATTTTGTTAAAAAAGAATTCTGGGTCCAGGCATGATGGCTCACACCTGTAATCCCAGCACTTAGGGAGGGTGAGGTGGGCAGTTCATGAGGTCAGGAGATCAAGACCATCCTGGCTAACACGGTGAAACCCCATCTCTACTAAAAATACAAAAAATTAGCCGGACATGGTGGCGGCGCCTGTAGTCCCAGCTACTCGGGAGGCTGAGGTAGGAGAATCACTTGAATCCAGGAGGCAGAGGTTGCAGTGAGCCTGGATGGTGCCACTGTACTCCAGCCTGGGTGACAGAGCGAGACTCCATCTGAAAAAAAAAAAAAAAAAAAGAATCCTGCTTCTCTAGTATAAAAATCTAATACAATAATTTCTTTCTGGAAAAGAAAAATTTTGAGGCAAGTGATAAGACAGAGTTTGCCCCCCAAAAAGGAAAGGAAAAAATGCTATGGATCTTTAGAAGCAAACTTTCCCACAAGGATAAAACATACATGTATTAGTGCTGGGGGCAGGGGGGAATCTTAGTCTCATTCCTGTTTTAGAGATTCTACCACAGAAGTGAAGAAAATGCAGGCTCACACACCATCACCAGATACAATACGACCCCTCTCATCTGCTGGTCCTTTCAGAAATAGTGGCATGAGATCAATGAATGCAATGTTTCCCCAATGGATAAAACACCCAAACACCTAGCAAAGTCCAAACTGGACAAGGAGGTTCCTAAAAGCCAAAGGCTTGGCCAAAAACCATTCAACCATTTCCTTCCTGTTCTAAGCTGCAACCACTTAAGACTGAGCCTTTAGGGAGGAAAGAATATGGCCAACTCTGTTTATTCTACTACCTTCTTTTTTGTGGGGCGGGGGAGGGGAGCACCACAAGGGGGTAGGTTTCTTTCTTTCTTTTTGCTGTCTTACACTCTGGGAGCTTTTTTTTGGGGACACGGTCTCAAAAGCTGTCTCCCAGACTGGAGTACAGTGGTCATCACTGTAACCTCAAACTCCTGGGCTCAAGCGAACCTCCCCTCTGCCTTCCAAGTAGCTAGGACCATAGTAGGTGTTTGCTACCACGTCCAGCTAATTTATTTATTTTTATTTTTTTTGAGACGGAGTCTCGCTGTCACCCAGGCTGGAGTGCAGTGGCACAATCTTGGCTCACTGCAGGCTCCACCCCCCGGGTTCACGCCATTCTCCTGCCTTAGCCTCCCGAGCAGCTGGGATTACAGGCGCCCGCCACCTTGCCCGGCTAATTTTTTGTATTTTTAGTAGAGATGGGGTTTCACCGTGTTAGCCAGGATGTTCTTGATCTCCTGACCTCGTGATCCGCCCGCCTCGGCCTCCCAAAGTACTGGGATTACAGGCGTGAGACACCGCGCCCGGCCGCTAATTTATTTTTTTAAGAGCTGGGGGTCTTGCTAGGTTTCCCAGGCTGAGCTCTAACTCATAGCCTCAAGCAATCTTCTCTCCTTGGCCTTCCCAAGTGCTGAGATTACAGGCGTGAGACACTGCACTTAACCTACTACCTTCTAGACCTCCTGAGTCTTTCTGAGTTTAGACTCTAGCACATGGAAAATTCACAGTCAAGGTATAAATGGTTCTTTCTACACCTGGAGTGAGCCTATCAGATGGTTTTGCTAGTGCCAAATAGGAGGCAAAAATGCTGGAATATCTCCTCTCTTACCAACCTTTTTCCTTCTTTTCCTTTCTCCAGCAATCCCACCCTAAGCCCCAAAAATTCTACATTTCTTAATTTCTACTATTCAGAAAGGTGAGTCAACTAAACTCACTCTTTTTTTTTATTTTTTAAGTAGGGATGGGGTTTCACCATGTTGGCCAGGATGGTCTCGATCTCCTGACCTCGTGATCCGCTGGCCTTGGCCTCCCAAAGTGCTGGGATTATGGGCATGAGCCACTGTGCTTGGCTTAAACTCACTTTCAAAATAAGGATGTTAATACCCATAAGACTATTTGCAATGTATAAAAGCATTATAAATATATAAATATATCAAAGGTGATAACTAGGAAAAATCATAAAAATTTTAATGGGAAATTTTGCAGACAGAAACAGCCTTAAAATAGATGCTTCTATCCTATGACTACATCCCAAATGATGATTTGGAATCGTTGAGATTTAGAGAAGGTTGCCCCCTCTAAAATAGAGTCTTCCCAGCTTTCCTGAAGTACTATGTATAACGTGTCAAGCTTACACTATTCCAAGGTCCACCAGATGTTGCCACGTCTTATTTTAAAGTGGAAAATCCAAATAAATTCAGTCATTTCTTTTTTCTTTTTCTTTCTTTCTTTCTTTTTTTTTTTTTTTTTGAGACAGAGCCTTGGTCTATTGCCCAGGCTGGAGTGCAGTGGCACATCTTAGTTCACTGCAACCTCCGCCTCCTGGGTTCAAGTGACCCTCCTGCCTCAGCTGGGATCCGAAGTAGCTGGGACTATAGGCATGTGCCACCACACCCAGCTAATTTTTGTATTTTTAGTAGAGACTGGGTTTCACCATGTTGGCCAGGCTAGTTTTGAACTCCTGACCTCAAGTGATCCAGCCTCAGCCTCCCAAAGTGCTGGGATTACAGGCGTGAACCACTGCACCCAGCCTGAATTCAGTCATTTCTAACCAAAATGAATTTAACAATCTCAGGAGCAAAGGGCAAACTATCAGAGAGGAAAATGTAACAATCCAATTTACCTCGTAGTTACTGAGAAGCGCAGAATTGGCATCCTTCCTGAAAAAGAAAAGTAAGCTATCATCAGTCTGGGCTCACACCCCTTTCTGGGTATCAAATTCTGTAAAAGAATTCCTGTCAAGATACAGTAGTCCACTTTTTGAATTTAGGGACTACAACCTAAAATTGAAACTGAGAAATGTCCTAAGTCCAACATGGTTTAGCTAGCTGTGGGCAATTTCAGAGTAGACTTGGGAACAAAGTGCTGTCCCATCCCACAGCCATGTCCTCTCCCCATTACTATCTGCCTCCCATCAGCTATTGACATCTTGGGCAGCCACGTCCTCCTGCTGAATCAACAGAAATGGCCCACTTAACACCAATGTCACCACTGGGAATTCCAGCCATGGGCAAGTATCCTGCCAAATATCTGCCATGCTCCCAGGGTGTTCACCACCTACGTCAACTCAACAGGTACAGTCAGGGTGGCAAGCAGTGGCCAAAAGCCTCGTTCCCTGTGTAACAGTTAATCCAGGCAATATGCCATCTTTCCTGAGTGAAGAAACACAACGATGTGACGTATATTAAATCACAATCGATCCACTCTATAATAGCATATCAGAAAGCATTGTTTTCAGCAGTCTGGAGGCAGTGGAGTATGACAAAGAACATAGTTTTGAAATCAGATTTGGGTTCATGTTCTAGCTCTGCCACTTATGTGCTGTGAGAATTTTAGTTAAGTTAATTACTCCTTAAGTTTTCCTTCTAAAATAAAAATGGGATGAAACTAGTATCTAAAAGTATGGCCTGGATTCTAAATCCAGCTCCTGAATTCTTTGGCCATGTGAATCTAGGCAAGTTACTTAATCTCATTATGCTTACATTTCCTATCTATGAAACGGCAACTATAGTATCAACCTTGTAAGACTGTTCACAGGGTTCACTGGAAACACGTAAAGTACCTGGAACATAGTAAGTGCTCAATAAGCACCAACATTATCACTACTACTATCTGGGCAACTAGCACTACCAACAGCAACTCCTACCTCATCAAACTGTTATGATAAAATGAGACAACAAATTTTAAAAGTTTAGAATAGTTCTTGGTACTTGTATTAACATCTCCATAATGGAAGGCTATTATTTGTAAAAGATACTATCTCAGTTAATTCTCACTGAAAACCCTGTGATGTAGGAGCTATTCGTATGATTCCTACTCTGCAGAGATAAAGCACAAGACTCAGAAATTAAGTAACTTGCTCAAGATCACACAGTAAGAAGTCTAAATAAAGTGGAAGGTAACTATGGAACTGTGGGAAATGAGACTGAACTGGATGAATGGAAACTGGTCATGCAGAATCCTTAAAAATCAGGTAGAGGGGTCTGCACTTGATGTAATGTGCAACAGAGACCTCTGTATGTTCTTAAACCAGGAGTGTGGCGAGATGATCCAAATGATGACCCAAGACTTCAAAAGCATGGGCCAGATAGGTGACTTCCCAGTCAATAAAGCAAAACTAACAGTGGTTCACAAAGAGATAGACCTCGGCCTTAGGTCATCAGCACAGTGATGTCAGCACTATAATCAAATCAGCTCTGTGAAGCTTACCAAATGCTACCAGTGATTCAAGCTACGATTTCACAAAAGTGCTGCTTTGCCCAAATGACCACAAACACACTCAAGTCCCAAAGAGTATCATATTTGAAAGGAATCTAACACAGGAAGGACAATGCATAATTAGTGCACGTGACAGAGTTCATTTAAAATTGAAAATGACAAATCAAACCACATGTCATCTTTGCCTGCTTAATCAGGAAATCAGCCCACTGGCTTCCTCCTATCTTTGCTTGAAATTGAGTTATAACTCCCTGTGCTCTCCAAAATATGAAGCATTAAAACATCCCTTCCTGGAATACTTGACTGGAGAAAAAATATGAATGTTTTTTCTCTTCAGGGCCAATGGATCCATCGCAGGTGCACCGTTACAACTTTATTTCCAAATAATGGCCCCTTCTCTGTCATTCAGAATATTCCACGTCGTGGGAAATTTGTCCTTGGCCATTCCAAGTTACTACCCCACTAAACAAGTCAATAGTGTAATGCAAGAATCCAAAGAACACCCTCTGCCTCTTCTAGAACGAATATAAAGGAGGAAAACTCTCTTTCACATAAGTTTTAATGAATCTGTGTTTTGGGATCAAGAGAACCAATTGATGTTTACACAGGTACTCTGTGTAACAGACTCTGGCTGACAGAAGCTGATTTATTCATTGATTTTATCAGGAAGATAAATTTTTTTAAAACCCAGCTAAATATTCACAGAATAAATGCCAATCAATGTATGCTAGGCCTTTCTTTATTTAATAAAATGTCAAGAGGTACTTTATCTACCTTTTATGAAGTCCTAAACGAGCTGTATGTATTGGGGAATTTTTTTTAAGGCAGTTTTTATCTTTGAGAAGTTACTGTAACCACCACTAAACGACAGGTTGTTGGCAACAGGATATGGTGAAACCAGACAGACATCAACTTAATCAAGTTATCCAATTTCACAGCACCAATGATGTGACGCATGAGAAAGACATCCCTCAGAGCAATCCAGCCCCAAGATGTTTAATTCAAATCTATCCATGAGGATATAATCAGAGAATTCCAAATTGAGGAACAGTCTTCAAAACAACTGGGTTAAATTTAGACTCTTCAAATATCAATGTCATCTGTCACAGTGCCAATGTCACAAAAAGAAGCTAAGGAAACTTCCAGAGGAAAGGAAATTAAAGAAACATGACAACTAAATGCAATGTGTAGTTCTTCACTGGATCCTGAATTGGGAGGAAAAAGAACATTATTATGGCAACTGAAGAAATGTGAGTTTACATTGTATCTTAATAATAGTAGATTATCAGCGCTAAGTTTCCTGAGTGTGATAAGGCGACTGTAGCTACATCGAATGCCCTTTTTCAAGAAGGGGTGAAATGATCTGCTATCTACAACTCTCTAATGGTTCAGTAAAGTAAGTGTGTGCACCTGTGTATGGAGAGAAAGCTCATGCCTGTGCAAAAGAAATAAGGGAATGCCAGGCATTGTGGCTCACACCTGTCATCCCAGCTACTCCGGAGGCTGAGACAGGAGGATCACTTCGTCCCGGAGTTTGAATCCAGCCTGGGCTCAAGTGTCTCTAATCAAAAAAAAGAAAGGAAGAAAGAAAGGAAGGAAGGAAGGGAAGGAGGGAGGAAGGAAGGAAGGGAGGGAGGGAGGGAGAAAGGAAGGAAGGGAGGGAGGGAGGGAGGAGGGAGGGAAAAGAAAAAAGAAAAGAGAAAAAGGAAAAGGCAGCAAATATCAGAATCAAAATGTTAACAAGTGGTGACTCTAGGTAATATTTGTGGCATTCTTTTTATTTTTAGTTTTTTTTTTGTTTGTTTTTTTTTTTTTTGAGAAGGAGTCTCGCTCTGTCTCCCAGGCTGGAGTGCAATGGTGCGATCTCGGCTCACTGCAAGCTCTGCCTCCCAGGTTCATGCCATTCTCCTGCCTCAGCCTCCCAAGTAGCTGGGACTACAGGCACCCGCCATCAGCCCGGCTAATTTTTTGTATTTTTGGTAGAGACAGGGTTCCACTGTGTTAGCCAGGATGGTCTCGATCTCCTGACCTCGTGATCCGCCCGCCTCGGCCTCCCAAAGTGCTGGGATTACAGGAGTGAGCCACTGGGCATGGCATTTTTTTTTTTTTTTTTTTTTTTTTTGAGACGGAGTCTCACTCTGTCACCCAGGCTGGACTGCAGTGGCGCGATCTCGGCTCACTGCAAGCTCCGCCTCCCGGGTTCACGCCATTCTCCTGACTCAGCCTCCGGAGTAGCTGGGACTACAGGCGCCAGCCACCACGCCCGGCTCATTTTTTTGTATTTTTTTAGTACAGACGGGATTTCACCACGTTAGCCAGGATGGTCTCGATCTCCTGACCTCATGATCCGCCCGCCTCGGCCTCCCAAAGTGCTGGGATTACAGGCCTCAGCCACTGCGCCCGACCCCCTCTTTTTTTTTTTTTTTTTTTTTTTGAGACAAGAGTTTCGCTCTTGTTGCCCAGGCTGGAGTGCAATGGCATGATCTCAGCTCACCATAACCTCCACTTCCCGAGTTCAAGCGATTCTCCTGCCTCAGCCTCCCAAGTAGCTGGTATTACAGGCATGAGCCACCACACCTGGCTAATTTTGTATTTTTAGTAGAGACGGGGTTTCTCCATGTTGGTCAGGCTGGTCTCAAACTCCTGACCTCAGGTGATCTGACCGCTTTGCCCTCCCAAAGTACTGGGATTACAGGCGTGAGCCACCATACCAGGCCTCTAAAAGTTTTTTAGAGCTACTAGAACTTAATAGACACATCTAGCAATTATAAACGTAGAAGCTGTTGATCTCTACAAAGCAGGAACTGTCTGCTCTACAGCTAACACTTTAGTATTATGTAATATATTCACATGCAATCAGACTTCTAGAAACTGCTTACCTATACAAAACTTCATATTCTCCTGTAGGACTTAGAATAGTACTCATTTTACGCCAGGCGCAGTGGCTCACGCCTGTAATCCCGGCACTTTGGGAGGCCAAGTCGGGCGCATCACGAGATCAGGAGATCAAGACTATCCTGGCTAACACGGTGAAACCCCGTCTCTACTAAAAATACAAAAAATTAGCCGGGCGTAGTGGCGGGCGCCTGTAATCCCAGCTACTCAGGAGGCTGAGGCAGGAGAATGGCGTGAACCCAGGAGGCGGAGCTTACAGTGTGCCGAGATGGGGCTACTGCACTCCAGCCTGGGCGACAGAGCGAGACTCCATCTCAAAAAAAAAAAGAAAGAAAGAAAGAATAGTACTCATTTTATTGACATGTGTTTAAAGCAAATACTCTTAAGTGCATTTTAAAGACTGTCTAGAAAAAAGTCCAGGGACTTGTGCACACAGAGGAGAGACCATGTGAGAACATAGCAAGAAGTTTGCAATCTGCAAGCTCAGGCAAGAGGCCTCAAAAGAAACCAAACCTGCTACACCTTGATCCAGTCTCCCGAAATGTCAGAAAACAAGTGTTTGCTGTCTAAGCCACCCAGTGTCTGGTGCTTTCTAAAAGCAGCCCTGGCAAATTAACATAGCAATGCTTGAGTAAAAAAAAAAAAAAAAAAACAACTGTCTAAATCTATACTACAGGCAGGCAGTTACTTAATTTCCTTAAGTAATGAATTAGATGACTGAAGCTGACTTTCCATTTGACACTTCTTGTAAAATTTGCTTAAAATGGTGAGTCAATTAAGTGGATGTAAACAACTACTTGAGGAAACTGAATTCCAAATAAACAGAACAAAATGATCTCTTGGTGGACTTTCCTTAGAAGCAAACACATACACAAATGGCACATGCAAACAGTGCCTTTTTTTTTTTTTTTTTGAGACGGAGTCTTGCTCTGTCGCCCAGGCTGGAATGCAGTGGCGCGATCTCAGCTCACCGCAAACTCCGCCACCCAGGTTCATGCCATTCTCCTGCCTCAGCCTCCCAAGTAGCTGGGACTACGGGCACCCACCACCACGCCCGGCTAATTTTTTGTATTTTTAGTAGAGATGGGGTTTCACTGTGTTAGCCAGGATGGTCTCGATCTCCTGACCTCGTGATCCACCCACCTCGGCCTCCCAAAGTGCTGGGATTACAGGCGTGAGCCACTGTGCCCGGCCAAACAGTGCCTATTAATTGCCACACAGTCAACTCTTACGCAGGCAATGACGACAAGAATTGCTCAAATTCTCCTATGCCCAACCTATGCTATCAAGTCATGCTCTGAAAACCTAAACTCTGGTACAAGCAAACGGAGCAGCTTCTGAAGTCAATGAACAACTTAACTTGTAGCATTCGCTTGGGAGCTAGCAAATGAGTATCCTCTTTCCAGTCCTGTTACTGAGTTGTTATAGTACCTATTACCCACCTTTTCTAAATATGAGTATTTCCAGCTGTAAAAGGAAAGAAATCCTGACACTACCTCAAAAAGATGGTACAGAGGATAATGTCTATTTTCCCAATTATATATATTACGTTCAAGAATAAAAGAGTGGATACAAACTTTTCCAGCCATATAAATGATCATTTATAGACAAAGCCAAATAGCAAATACCTTATATATAGAAATACCTAATTTTGCTATATATTTTGCATGGTGGCACATGCCTGTAGTCCCAGCTAGTCAGGAGGCTGAGGCAGAAGAATCGCTCGAACCCAGGAAGTGGAGATTGCAGTGAGCTGAGATTGCACCACTGCACTCTAGCCTAGGTGATGGAGTGAGACTCCATCTCAAAAAAAAAAAAAAAAAGTATGCTTTTACTTGACGAAAATACATTTCCGAGTAATGGTCAAGAAATTTTTATTTTTAAATTGTCAATCAAATAAAGCATAAATATTCCTCCCCTTAAATAAATTTCTGGGCCAGTGTGGTGGCTTATGCCTGTAATCCCAGCACTTTCGGAGGCCGAGGCGGTAGAATCACCTGAGCTCAGGAGTTCAAGACCAGCCTGGCCAACATGATGAAACCCCATCTCTACTGAAAATACAAAAATTAGCCAGGCAGCTACCCAGTAGGCTCAGGCAGGAGGAATGCTTGAACTCGGGAGGTGGAGGTTGCAGTCAGCCGAGATTGCGCCATTGCACTCCAGCCTGGGTGACAAGAGCGAAACTCCATCTCAAAAAAAAAAGAAGAAATTTCAGGTATTATTATTATTATTATTATGTATTAGTTACTTAGTAGGTATTTCCTCAATCAGAATTTTAAAAAGTAGCAAAAACTTAGGGGAGCTGTTCATTGTGCCTCCTCGCTTCAGGTTCTGGGAGTGTCTGATAGAGGTACAATATACAGGCATCCCCTGGTATTCACTGGAGATTGGTCCCAGGACCCCCACATATACTAAAATCCAAACATGCTTGTGTCCCAGAGAGCCTTGCAGAACCAGCAGCTAGGAAGCCAGCTCTCCACATACGTGGGTATATTCTCATCCCTCAAATACTATATTTTCATTCTCTGTGTTTGGTTGCAGATGTGGAACCTGCAGATATGGAGGGCCAACTGCATTTATTTTTTAAAATCTGCGTATAAGGAGATCCATGAAGTTCAAGCTCGTGTTGTTCAAGGGTCAACTGTATCTGCAACTCAAGGTTCTGCTAAAGATCCTAAGGAGCAGACTTCCAAAGGTCACGCCTCCTGTTGAAGACCAGGTGAGGACCAGAAGTTAGGCTTCCAGACCTTTCCACTCCAGGGCCCTTCCACTCCCAAATCACATGTCTATCTCAGGAAACCTCATTTTCCCATGAATTACTGGCTGCAAAATTCTTGATTGGTTACAGGAAGTCACTGACTACTTGGCAGAAGGGGACAGGCTGTTACAAGAACAAAACCCCGTGATTCAAACCATTTCACTTAGGAAAATCAGAAAATATACACGCCTAGCAACTAGGATGCTAGCTAATGAATTTATACAGTCGGCTTTCCTTAGCCTCAGGTTCCACATCCTTAGATTCAACCAACCTCAAATGAAAAACATGCAAAAAACATTTTTTTTTCTTTTTCTTTTTTTCTTTTTTTTTGAGACGGGGTCTTGCTCTATCGCCCAGGCTGGAGCGCAGTGGTGCGATCTTGGCTCACTGCAAGCTCCACCTCCCGGGTTCACGCCATTCTCCTGCCTCAGCCTCCCGATAGTAGCTGGGACTACAGGCGCCCGCCACAGCGCCCAGCTAATTTTTTCTATTTTTAGTAGAGAAGGGGTTTCACTGTGTTAGCCAGGATGGTCTCGATCTCCTGACCTCATGATCCGCCCCACTCAGCCTCCCAAAGTGCTGGGATTACAGGCATGAGCACCGGGCTGCAAAAAAAATTTTTAAGAAAATGCTACATTGTTGCTGACATGTACTATGTAGTTAGGCCTAGGATGGCTGCCTCTACACTGAACATGGATAGACTGCTTTTTGTCATTATTCCCTAAACAACACAGTACAACTACTATTTACACAGCCTTTACATTGCATCAGATATGACAAGTTGGTTGATAATCAAACAGTTTTTCCTCTGCTCTCACTCGACAACAATCAATACAGAAGACTTCTGTGACCAGATGTGTGGGGATTTCTCTCTACCAATAAACAAGCAATCAATTCTGCAGCCAACACCAGCTGGGTACCTTCCAATCCAATTCATTTCAGACATTATCTGAAAACAGTGTGAGATTCCACAGGCTGAGGGCTCAGTCCCAGAAGACTGCCCCTACTTCAGACAGCAGTCACACAAGTCAGGGCCTCCAGAACTTCTCAACGGCGGGCTTCAAGCTGCAGTTCCCAAGACCTCCTCTTTAGGCTTCATTAATTTGCTAGAATGGCTCACAAAACACCTACTTAGGTTTACTGGTTTATTAAAAAGGATATTACCAAGCATACAGATGAAGTGGTGCACAGGGTGAGGGATAGAGAGGGGGCGCAGAGCTCTATGCCCTCCCCAGGCATACCACCCTCCAGAAACTTCCACCTGTTAGGCTATCCAGAAGTTCTCTTGGGCGTTTTGTAGAGATTTCATTAGAGAGATGATTGAAGCATGGCCAACCTCACAGTAATTGACTGGACAGAGAGTGTGATCTAATACTAAGACTGAGTGCAGACACCCAGCAAGGCCCATCCAGATTCTCCCTGGCCTCTCTGTGTGGTATTCCTTCCTACTGGGTAAGGGGCAGGACCCCCTCTGAAACAATCAGACAAGATAGGTCAGAGAATTTCTTTACAACCAGCTCTAAGACAGAAAGGCAGGGGATGATTAGAGGGCAAGAGACAGACAGAGCTTCTGTTTTCTGAGGCCTGCTTCTGAGGCTTAGAGTGCCCCAACATTCTAACAAAAGACTGTCTTTCACCTTTACTGCTCTGAAGCTGTCCCAAGGCCGCTTCAGGAACCTTGGACAAAGGACAAATACTTTAACAAAAGTTATGCTTACTGTTTTAGTTATTTAGGAAGTAATAAAGGCTATGGTAGTTATGAGCCAGGAACCATGGACAAAAACCGATATTACATGTCATGGTATCATAATAAGTCATCTAGAGACGATTTAAAGTATATGGGAGAATGTGCATAGATTATATGCAAATACTACACCATTTTATATCAGGGACTTGAGCATCTGTGAATTTTGGTATACGCAGGGGGTCCCAGAACCAATCCCCCAAAGACGCTGAGAGATGACTATATTTATGAAGCTAATAAAGTATTGTTATATTACTTTATTGAACAAGTATTTGCTGAATGCCTACTGTGTGCCAGATGCAATGCTAAGCACTAGGTGAACAGACACTGGTCCCCACCCTCCAAACAAGTAAACATACATTTATTATTGCAACTTGTAATTATTTGAGGGAAAGTAAATCAAGGTACTATGAAAGACAAAAAGAACTTATGTTAGTTAGGCTTACTGAAGACGAAAGGCAACTTTGAAAAGGGACACAACCTTCAAGAACAGGTGGCCAGGTGTGGTGGCTCACGCCTGTAATCCCAGCACTTTGGGAGGCTGAGGCAGGCAAATCACCTGAGGTCAGGAATTCAAGACCAGTCTGGCCAACATGGAAACCCCGTCTCTACTAAAAATACATAAATTAGCTGGGCGTGGTGGCACACGCCTGTAATCCCAGCTATTTGGGGTAGGCTGAGGCACGAGAATCTTGAACCCTGGAGGCACAGGTTGCAGTGAGCTGACATTGCGCCACTGTACTACAGCCTGGGTGACAGAGCAAGACTCCATCTCAAAAGCGAACTAAAAAAAGAACAATAAAAAGAAGAGAACAGGACGAGGGCGAGGAGGAAAGTATACCAGACAGAGGGTACCACAACGCAATGGTCCTCAGGAAGTGCTTAGAAGGTTAGAGGAGAAGGAAATACCTGTCAGTGGAAAGTGTGTGTCTGGGAGGTTGGGAGAGTGGCAAGTGGTAAGGCTGGGGAGTAGGTGAGGTTTTACAGGGTCTTGCAGGTCCTGGTAAGAGATGGAGATTTTCTCTAAGTACAATGGAAAGTCAATGAAGGGTTTTACCCAGGAGCGACATGTTCCAATCATTACTTAAGATCACTCCAGTTGCCATGTGGAGAACAGAATGGAGGCTGGGGAAGAGTGAACACTCAAAGGCTATTGCTTAATCCAGCCCAGAGGTGATGGACTACAAAGCTAACATTGGAGATGGTGAAAAGTAACTGCATTCAAAATATATTCTAGGGAGGAAACAACAGGACCACTGATGGACTGGATTTAGGGAGTGAAGAGAGAGGGCTAGATTTTTGGTCTATGCAATTGGATAGATGATGAGAAGAAGGTTAGAAACATACCTTTGAGAACCATCAGCACATAGATGGGTTAAATGACAGAGTGTGGAGAGAAAGGGTCCCAGGACTGAGCCCTAAGATACCACTCAACAGTTAGACATCAAGCAAGAGAGGAATGGGACCCAGGGAAGGACACTGAAGTAGTCCTTGATGTAGGAGGAAATATCACAAAGGAACATACATCACAAGAAAAGGAAAGTTTCTAGAGTTTCTGTATTAACCACTGCTGAGAGATCAAGAAAGTTGAGGCCAGAAAATCAACCTCTGAATCTGACAAGATGAAGGGATCAGGTTTTTTTTTTTTTTTTTTGAGACAGTCTTGCCCTGTCACCTAGGCTGGAGTGCAGTGGCACAATTTGGTTCACTGCAACCCCTGCCTCCCGAGTTCAAGTGATTCTCCCGCCTCAGCCTCCTGAGTAACTGGGATTACAGGCGCCCACCACTACACCCAGTTAATTTTTGTATTTTTAGTAGAGAGGAGGTTATGCCATGTTGGCCAGGCTGGTCTCAAACTCCTGACCTCAGGGGATTCGCCCACTTTGGCCTCCTAAAGTGCTGGGATTATAGGCATGAGCCACCGCGCCCCGCTGGTTCAGGTAATCTTAACAGTCATTTCCGTAGACCAGTGAGGATGAAAGCCCAACAGAATGATTGAGAGAATGAGGGGCTAATCAGCACTTTCAAGAAGTTTTGTTGGGATGGGAAGCAGAAATGGAGTAAGAGGTGGACATGTATGTGGGGACGGAGGATTTTCTAAGATGAATTCTCTAAAGCAGGGTTGTATGCTCACAGGAAATGCTCTAGTAAAGAGGGAAAAATTAGTAATGATGGCTTGGACTAGAGTAAATTATATGAATAGTTTTTTAGGTTGCAGATGAAATCCCATCAGTGGGTTGCAAAATTAATTCAGTGGTTCAGTTTTTTTTTGTTTGTTTGTTTTTTTAAGACAGAGCCTTACACTGTCACTCTGGCAGGAGTGTAGTGGCTCGATCTCAGCTCATTGCAGCCTCCTGGGATCAAGTGATCCTCCCATCTCAGCCTCGTAAGTAGCTGAGACTACAGGCATGAACCACCACACCCAGCTAACTTCTTAATTTTTTGCAGAGACAGGGTCTCCCTATGTTGCCCAGGCTGGTCTCCACCTCCCAGGTTCAAGTGATCCTTCTGCCTAAGCTTCCCAAAGTGCTGGGATTGCTGGTGTGAGCCACCACGGTTGGCCCCATTCATCTTAATAAAAAATAGACAATATGAGAGTGTACTCCACACATTATTGTTTCATGAGCCTTTCATTTCAGTTACACAGACATATTGTGTTTAAAAAAAAAAAATCGGAAGGGGCCAGGTGAAGTGGCTCACGCCTGCAATCCCAGGACTTTGGGAGTACAAAGCAGGAGGATCACTTGAGCTCAGGAGCTCGAGACCAGCCTGGGCTGTAGTGAGACCCTACATCTACAAAACTTTTTAAAAAAAATTAGCGGTGAGTGATGGCGTGGGCCTGTAGTCCCAGCTACTGAAGAGGCTGAAGCAGGATTGCTTGAGTCCAGAAAGTGAGGCTGCAGTGAACCATGATTACACCCCGCCTGGGGGACAGAGCAAGACCCTGTTTCTTAAGAAAAAACAATTAATTAAAAATGTAAAAATGTGAAATGCCATAGTACATATAACCATTAAACATGAGGCAAAAGAACATAAAGGAAACTGTATCAAATAATCAGTTCAAAGACAACACAAGATAGTAATACCTACAAATTAATATCAACCGTATAAAGCCCACATTCAGAGTAGATGCAAAATCTTCCATTTGCACCAGGCGCAACGAGCAAGCATGGAAAAGACCACGTGGAGTTAAACTATCAGAAAACCTTTTACCCTCGCCTTGCACACACACCCACACACCCCCTGCTGTTTCTCTGGTCCCAGTCCTGGTTCACGTCCGTCCCTTCTCCACCCCAAAACGAGCCCCTTCCCTCACAGTGTTTACTGCTCCCATCAAACTCCGAGGGCAGCTCTTCCGAGGGCTCTCCAGGGGCCTACAGCTGCAAGCAGAGCTCTACCCGGCCCTGATTCGTCTCTCCTCCACCTACTTTCAGAGCGGACAGACTCAGGCCTTTATAGCCTTCTAAGTTCGGGGTCGGATACCAGACTGGGCTCCACCCCCGCACTGTGACCCAGAAACGCTGAGGGGGCACATTGAAAGGCAGCCGGACACGGAAGTGCTCGGCCCCGCACCCCAGACACTGCGCGGAGGGGAAGCGAAGGTTCGGAAGGGCAAAGCGAGAGTCCCGTTCGTCCCCGTCACCATCCCGCGGCCCTCCCGGACAGGGCCGGCCCGCTGCCCTCACTCCCGTACGAGGGTCGCCCAGTCCCCACGGCTCTCAGCTCTCAGCGGTCAAACCGTTGGGCTCCTCGGCCGAAAAGGGACGCGCCCGAGAAGACTTACACTTCCATGACGTCCCGCCTCGTCGCCCCTAGCTGCCAGCAGACAAAGAACCTCACACTTCACAGCTGTCTCCGCCGCCACCAACAGCGCCAAGGTGCCAGCTCCGCGCGCCAAGGTGCTCGCCGGGATCGCCGCGCTGCATGCCGGGAGCTTGGCGGACCCGGAACCTCGCGCTGCGCGTTCCCCTTTTTCGGGGGGCAGGGTGGGGGAGTGTCCCTGCATCCTTCCACCAGGCCGATTTAAGACTGCTAAGCGTTTGCGGACAGGATTATCTTGTGTTTTCTTTTCTTTTTTTCTTTAACCTTTTTTTTTTTTTTTTTGAGACGGAGTCTCGCTCTGTCGCCCAGGCTGGATCTCGGCTTACTGCAACCTCCGCCTCCTGGGTTCAAGCGATTCTCCCTCTGCCTCAGCCTCCCAAGTAGCTGGGACTACAGGCGCTTGCCACCAAGCCCGGCTAATTTTTTGTGTTTTTAGTAGAGACGGGGTTTCACCGTGTTAGCCAGGATGGTTTCAATCTCCTGACCTCGTGATCCGCCCGCCTCGGCCTCCCAAAGTCCTGGGATTACAGGCGTGAGGCACCGTGCCCAGCCTCTTTTTTTCTTTCTTGAGACAGAGTCTCGCTCTGTCACCCAGGCTGGAGTGCAGTGGCACGATCTTGGCTCACTGCAACCTCTGCCTCCCAGGTTCAAGCAATTCCCTGCCTCAGCCTCCCGAGTAGCTGGGATTACAGGCGCCCGCCATAACGCCTAGCTAATTTGTGTATTTTTTAGTAGAGACGGGGTTTCATCATCTTGGCCAGGCTAGTCTTGAACTCCTGACCTCGTGATCCACCCGCTTCGGCCTCCCAAAGTGTTGGGATTACAGGCGTGAGCCACCTCGCCGGGCTCTGTCTGTTTTCGTGGTCTAGGTTTTAACAAAGTATTAATCAGCTGAAGTTGTGAGACGTGATCGGGTTAGTGGGCCTTTGCATGTTAAAATCCCACCCCTCAGAGAGTAGTGAGGCTGGTGGCATCTGGGCTGCCAGAAACATTGCAGTTTATTTATTTTTTTTTTAAGAGACAGGGTCTTGCTCTGTCGCCCAGGCTGGAATGCAGTGGTGCAATCAGAGCTCACTGCAGCCTTGAACTCCTGGGCTCAAGCAATCCTCCCACCCCAGCCTGCCAGAGTAGCTGGGACCACAGGTGCGCTCCGCTACACCTGGCTAATTTTCTTTTTTTCTTTTTCTTTTTTTTTTTTTTTTGAGATCAGTCTCACTCTGTTGCCCAGGCTGGAGTGCAGTGTCGCGATCTCGGCTCATTGCAACCTCTGCCTCCTGGATTCAAGCAGTTCCCTGCCTCAGCCTCCCCAGTAGCTAGGATTACAGGTGCCCGCCATAATGCCCAGCTAATTTTTGTATTTTTTTAGTAGAGACAGGGTTTCACCGTCTTGGCCAAGCTGGTCTTGAACTCCTGACCTTGTGATCCACCCTCATCAGCCTCCCAAAGTGCTGGGATTACAGGCGTGAGCCACCGCACCCAGCCACCTGGCTAATTTTCTAAAATAAAATTCTTTATTGTCCAAAGAGTCAGCTACAAAATTTTTTAATTTTTTTGTAGAGATGGGAGTCTCACTGTGTTGCCCAGGCTGGTCTTGAACTCCTCGCCTCAAGTGATCCTCCCACCTCCAACTCCCAAAGTGCCGGGATTACAGGTGTGAACCACCGCAATAGCCTCTGTTGCCTACTTTGTAAATAATAAGGGTGTTAAATAATCCTTATAAAGTTCCTGGCACTTTATTAATTACTGTGGCAATACAACCATGACTCTCTATGAGGTACATTGCATTATTATTGACATTTTATAATTGAAGAAACTGAGGCAGACTTGGAGAGATTATGATTTACCAAAAGTCACTCATCTAGGAAGTTGTCCAGTGGGTATTGAACCCCAGCCAATCTGAACAAATACAACAGATGCATTAACTAGAGACTGATGAGTGGATGAATAAAATGTGCTACATTTGTGCAATGGAAAACTACTTAAAAAGGAGGCTGGCCGAGCACGGTGGCTCACGCCTGTAATCCCAGCACTTTGGGAGGCCGAGGCGGGCAGATCACGATGTCAGGATATCGAGACCATCCTGGCTAACAGGGTGAAACCCCGTCTCTACTAAAAATACAAAAAAAATTAGCCGGGCGTGGTGGTGGGCGCCTGTAGTCCCAGCTACTAGGGAGGCTGAGGCAGGAGAATGGCGTGAACCCAGAAGGCAGAGCTTGCAGTGAGCCAAGATCGTGCCACTGCACTCCAGCCTGGAAGACAGGGCAAGACTCTGTCTCAAAAAAATAAAAATAAAAAGGAGGCCAGGCTTGATCTCAGCACTTTGGGGAGCAGAGGCAGGAGGATTTCTTGAGACAAGGAGTTCCAGAGCAGCCTGGGCAACATAGCCAGACCCCCTAACTACAAAAAGTTAGCCAGGTGTGGTGGTGAGCACCTCTAGTCCCAGCTACTGGGGAGGCTGAGGTAGGAGAATTGCTTGAGCCAGAAGGTAGAGGCTGCAGGGAACTATGATCACACCACTGCACTCCAGCCTACAGAGTGAGAGACCTTGTTGCAAAAAATATATATAGACAGATTGATAGATAAATGCTGCAAGATGGATAACCTCCCAAAACATGATGCTATTAATAAGTGAAAGAAGCCAGACACAAAATAATATATATTGCCTGGCCAGGTGGCTCACGCCTGTAATCCCAGCACTTTGGGAGGCTGAGGTGGGTGGATCATCTGAGATCAGGAGTTCAAGACCAGCCTGGCTAACATGGGGAAACCCTGTCTCTACCGAAAATACAAAAATCGCCAGGCGTGGTGGCTCACGCCTGTAATCCCAGCACTTTAGGAGACTGAGGCGGGCAGATCATGAGGTCAGGAGTTCGAGACCAGCCTAGCCAACATGGTGAAACCCCGTCTCTACTAAAAATACAAAAATTAGCTGGGTGTGGTGGCGGGCACCTGTAATCCCAGCTACTCGGGAGGCTGAGGCAGGAAAATTGCTTGAACCCAGGAGGCGGAGGTTGCAGTGAGCCGAGATCACGCCACTGCACTCCAGCCTGGGTGACAGAATGAGACTCCTTCTAGAAAAAAAAAAAAAAAGAATACATATGGTATGATTCACTTTATATAGAATGTCCAAGAAGAGGCCAATCTATGGATACAGACAGAAGGCTAGGTTGGGGGCAAGGATGGGAAGTGATTGCTAATAAGTAGGGAGTTTCTCTTTGGGAAACATAAATTGTCTAAAATTATTATAGATGGTGGTGGTGGTTGCACAACCCTGTGAATATACTGAAGACACTGAGTTGTATACTTTAAATGGCATATTGTACAGCATATTAATCCTATATTAATAAAGCTGTTAAACATTTTTTACTCTGCTGAGTGTGGTGGTCCACACCTGTAATCCCAGCACTTTGGAAGATGAAGGCAGGTGGATCGCTTGAGCCCAGTTTGAGACCAGCATGGGCAACATGGTGAAACCTCATCTTTACCAAAAAAATAGAAATTAACCAACTTGATGGCTCGTGCCTGTAATCGTAGCTACTCAGGAGGCTGAGGCAGGAGCATCGCCTGAATCTGGGAGGCGGAGGTTGCAGATCACGCCACTGCATTCCAGCCTGGGTGACAGAGCAAGACTCCATCGCAAAATAACGACAACAAAAAAGTCATAAAATGCCACCCAGACCCAGCTGGCCTAGTTAGTGTGGAGAATTCCCTGTACCTTCGCTGAGGAGATTGGGCCCCACAAAGAAATGCTAAAGATGCCCCTTGTGTTATTCACTCAACAAGTATGTAGCCACGGCCCATCGGGGGCTGATGATACAAATGTGACTAATACACACCCTCTGCACTGGCTAGCTGACAGCCTAGTTGAGGAACCAGCTCTGGACATAAATAACCACAATGCATTGTGTTTCGACGCGATGGGCAGGGGAGGGAATGACTAATGAGGTGGAGAGGCGTCCCAAAGCCACGGGCCTTTGAAGTGGGTGAGGGAAAAGCACACGAGGCCGAGGGATTGGGTATGGGCTTCAGTGAAAAACAGCAGTGCCTCCGACAGCTCCCATGATAAAATGGCTCAGGTGTGACTTAGAGTAGGGAGTTAGCTGGGTGTTCGAATGGTACCTGGTAGGCCAGGTGCGGTGGCTCATGCCTGTCATCCCATCATTTCGGGAGGCCAAGGCGGGTGGATCACTTGAGTCCAAGAGTTCAAGACCAGCCTGGCCAACATGGTGAAACCTCATCTCTACTGAAAATACAAAAATTAGCCGGGCATGGTGGCAGGTGCCTGTAATCCCAGCTACTCAGGAGACTGAGGTAGGAGAACCACTTGAGCCCGGGAAGCGAAGGTTGCAGTGAGCCGAGTAAACATTCTTTTTACTGTCTGCACCTCTGGTCCTGGATAGTCACTGATCACCATGACAATTAAGGGTATGGACCTTAAGAAGAAAAGATTATCCTGGATTTTCTATGTGGTATCAACATAATCACGTGGATCATTAAAAGCATAAAATCATTCTCACATGATGTCAGAGCCCAAGGGAGGTGTGGCTAGGGAAGAATGATCTGAGAGATGCAATATTCCTGCCTTTGAAGATGGAGGAAGGGGCCATGAGCCAAGGAATGTAGGTAACTGTAGAAGCTGGAAAAGGCAAGAAAACAGATTCTCCTCTGAAGCTTCCAGAAAGGACTGCAGCCCGGCTGGGTGCCACGGCTCACACCGGTAATCCCATCACTTTGGGAGCCCAAGGCAGGCGGATTACTTGAGGTCAGGAGTTTGAGACCAGCCTAGCCAACATGGTGAAACACTGTCTCTACTAAAAATTTAAAAAATTAGCTGGGGGCCGGGCGCGGTGGCTCACGCCTGTAATCCTAGCACTTTGGGAGGCCGAGACGGGCGGATCACGAGGTCAGGAGATCGAGACCATCTTGGCTAACACGGTGAAACCCCGTTTCTACTAAAAATACAAAAAATTAGCCGGGCGTGTTGGCGGGCGCCTGTAGTCCCAGCTACTTGGGAGGCTGAGGCAGGAGAATGGCATGAACCTGGGAGGCGGAGCTTGCAGTGAGCCGAGATCGCGCCACTGCACTCCAACCTGGGAGACACAGCGAGACTCCGTCTCAAAAAAAATAAAATAAAATAAAATAAAATAAAATAAAAAATTAGCTGGGTGTGGTGGCAGGCGCCTGTAATCCCACCAACTTGGGAGGCTGAGGTAGGAGAATTGCTTGAACCCGGGAGGGGTAGGTTGCAGTGAGCCAAGATCGTGCACTCCAGGCTGGGCAACAGAGCAAGACTCTGACTCAAAAAAAAAAAAAAAAAAAAGGACTGCAGCCCTACCAACACCTTGATTTTAACCCAGTGAGACTGATGTAGGACTTCTGTATTACTCCATTCTCACACTTCTATAAAGAAATACCTGAAGGCCGGGCACGGTGGCTCACGTCTGTAATCCCAGCACTTTGGGAGGCTGAGGCAGGCAGATCATGAGGTCAGGCGTTTAAGACCAGCCTGGCCAACATGGTGAAACCCCGTCTCTACTAAAAAATACAAAAAAAATTAGCGGGGCGTGGTGGCGCACACCTGTAATCCCAGCTACTGGGGAGGCTGAGGCAGGAGAATCTCTTCACCCAGGAGGCAGAGTTTACAGTGAGCTGAGATTGCACCACTGCACTCCAGCCTGGGCAACACAGCAAGACTCTGTCTTAAAAAAAAAAAAAAGGAATACCTGAGACTAAAAAAGAAAAAAGAAATACCTGAGACTAGATAATTTATAAAGAAAGGTGGTTTGGCTGGGCGTGGTGGCTCACACCTATAATCCCAGCACTTTTGGAGGCCGAGGTGGGAGGATCACGAGGTCAGGAGATCAAGACCATCCTGTCAGTGAAAACCTGTTTCTACTAAAAAATACAAAAAATTAGCCAGGCGTGGTGGTGGGTGCCTGTAGTCCCAGCTACTTGGGAGGCTGAGGCAGGAGAAAGGTGTGAACCCAGGAGGTGGAGCTTGCAGTGAGCCGAGATTCTGCCACTGTACTCCAGCCTGGGCGACAGAGCAAGACTCTGTCTCAAAAAAAAAAAAAAAAAAAAAAAAGGTGGTTTAATCAGCTTACAGTTCCACAGGCTCTAGAGGAAGAAAGGCAGCATCTTCTTCTGGGGAGGACTCAGGGATCTTCTACTCATGACAAAGGTGAAGGGGAGCAGGACCAAGAGACGAGGGGAGGAGCTACACACTTATTATTATTATTACTTTATTTCTTTATTTTATTTTTGAGACAGAGTCTCGCTCTGTCACCCAGGCTGGAGTGCAAGAGTGCAGTGGCATGATCTTGGCTCATCACAACTTCCGCCTCCTGGTTTCAAGCAATTGTCCTGCCTCAGCCTCCTGAATATCTGGGATTTCAGGTGCCTGCCACCCTGCCCAGCTAATTTTTGTATTTTTAGTAGAGATGGGGGTTTCACTGTGTTGTTCAGGCGGGTCACGAACTCCTGACCTTGTGATCTGCCTGCCTTGGCCTCACAAAGTGCTGGGATTACAGGTGTGAGCCACCACGCCCAGCCCATGTCTGCAAATTCTCTGACACCCCTCATGGAGTGGAGTCTAACTCCTCCCCACCTTGAACATGGTCTAGCCTTCCTGACTTACTTCCTTTTCTTTTGAGACAGGATCTCACTGTGTATCCCAGGCTGGAGTGCAGTGGCGCAATCACGGCTCACTGCAGCCTTGACCTCCTGGGCTCTGGCGATCCTCCCACCTTAGCCTCCTGAGTAGCTGGGACCATAGGTGCTCACCACCACACCCAGCTGATTTTTTTTTTTTTTGAGATGGAGTAGCGCTCTTGTTGCCCAGGCTGGAGGGCAATGGCGCGGTCTGAGCTCCCTGCAACCTCTGCCTCCCGGGTTCAAGCAATTCTCCTGTCTCAGGGTCCCAAGTAGCTGGAATTACAGGTGCCTGCCACCACACCCAGCTAATTTTTGTATTTTTTTGTAGAGATGATGTTTCACCATGTTGGCCAGGCTGGTCTCAAACTCCTGACCTCAGGCAACCCGCCCACCTCGGCCTTCCAAAGTGCTGGGATTACAAGTGTGAGTCACTGCTCTCGGTAGATTTTTGTATTTTTTTGTAAAGATGGAGTTTCACCACCGTTGCCCAGGCTGGTTTCGAACTCCTAGGCTCAAATGATTCTCCCATTTCAGCCTCCCAAAGTGCTGGGATTATATGTGAGAGTTACTGTGCCTGGCCAACTTACTTCTTCTAATTCTTTTATTTTTTTTTGAGACAGAGCCTCCCTCTGTTTTCCAGGCTGGAGTGCAATGGCGCGATCTTGGCTCACTGCAGCCTCTGCCTCCCGGGTTCAAGCGATTCTCCTACCTCAGCCTCCCAAGTAGCTAGGATTGCAGGCATGTGCCACCACACCCAGCTAATTTTTGTATTTTTAGTAGAGATGAGGTTTCACCATGTTAGCCAGGCTGCTCTTGAACTCCTGACCTCACTCAGGTGATCTGCCCACCTCAGCCTCCCAAAGTGCTGGGATTATAGGCGTGAGCCACCACGTCTGGCCCTGACTCACTTCTAAGAGGTAGAATGTGGTCAAAGAGACTGCATGACTGCTGAGGCTGCGTCAGAAAAGGTAATGCAGCTCCCACCTGGCTCTCTCTGGGGCTATGGGCCTTTGGAGCATGAAGCCAGCCTATAAGAAGCCCAGCTGCCTCCACACCACCATGCTGGAGGGATTACATGGAGAGATCACACAGTTATACTGTGAGATGTCCTGTCTGTCCCAGCCCTCAGCCATTCGAGTCTTCCCAGTCTAAATACAAGACGTGTGACTGAGGAAGCTTTTGAAATGATCCCACATGGTGGTGCATGCCTGTAATCCCAGCTGCTTGGGAGGCTGAGGGAGAGTTGCTTGAACCCAGGAGGCAGAGGTTGCTGTGACCAGGATCAAACCACTGCACTCCAGCCTGGGTGACAGAGCAAGACTCCATCTCGAACAATAAAAATAAAAATGAAGGCCGGGTGTGGTGGCATATGCCTCTAATCCCAGCACTTTGGGAAGCCGAGGTGAAAGGATCACGAGGTCAGGAGATAGAGACCATCCTGGCTAACACAGTGAAACCCCGTGTCCACTAAAAATACCAAAAATTAGCCCTGTGTGGTGGTGGGCACCTGTAGTCCCAACTGCTTGGGAGGCTGAGGCAGGAGAATGGCGTGAACCCGGGAGGTGGAGCTTGCAGTGAGCAGAGATCGGGCCACTGCACTCCAACCTGGGTGACACAGCAAGACTCCATCTCAAAAAATAATAATAATAAAATAAAAAATAAAAATAAAAACATGGTCTGGTCTTCATGACTCACTTCCTTTTGAGACAGGATTTCAGCCAGTACTGTAAACATATGAGGAACCATAAGCAAGACCTCCTAGCTAATTCAACCCCCTGAATTATCAGAGGTAATAATTGTGACAGTTGTTTTACAACCTGGGATGTCTCCTTACACAGCAAAAGACAACAGATAGACACATATAGTACTTTACACATAAAAAACATTGAAAACAGCAGTCCTGGCCAGGCACGGTGGCTCACTTCTGTAATCCCGGCACTTCGGGAGGGCGAGGCGGTGGGATCACCTGAGGTCAGGAGTTCGAGACCAGCCTAGCCACCATGGTGAAGCCCCGTCTCTACTAAAAATAAAAAAATTAGCCAGGTGTAGTGGTGTACACTGGTGTAATCCCAGCTACTCAGGAGGCCGAGGGAGAATTGCTTGAACCTAGGAGGTGGAGGTTGCAATAAACCAAGATCGTGCCACTGCACTCCAGCCTGGGCAACAGAGTGAGACTCCATCCCAAAAACAAAAACATGTCAGTCCTAATTGTTATTATTATTTCAAACCAGCTTTATCTTGACCCACTAGGCCCTTATGTATTAATCATAGCAACTATTATTTATTGAACACTTAGTATAAATCAGACATAGCACATATGTGCACACCTTGTTATACTCCACTTTGATTTATTGTGCTTCACAGAAACTGCATTTTTTACAAATTGAAGGTTTGTGGCAACCCTGTGTTGGGTAAGTCTGTCAGTGGCATTTTTCCAACAGCACATGCTCACTTCATACCTCTGTGTCACAGTTCGGTAATTCTGGCAGTATTTCAAACTTTTATTTTATTTATTTATTTATTTATTTTGAGACGGAGTCTCGCTCTGTCACCCAGGCTGGAGTGCAGTGGCGTGATCTCGGCTCACTGCAAGCTCCGCCTCCCAGGTTCACGCCATTCTCCTGCCTCAGCCTCCCGAGTAGCTGGGACTACAGGCGCCGGCCACCACGCCTGGCTAATTTTTTGTATTTTTTAGTAGAGACTGGGTTTCACCATGTTAGCCAGGATAGTCTCGATCTCCTGACCACGTGATCCACCCGCCTCTGTCTCCCAAAGTGCTGGGATTACAGGCTTGAGCCACCATGCCCAGCCCAAATTTTTAATTATTACTATATCTGCTGTGGTGATCTGTGATCAGTGGTCTTTGATATTACTACTACAGTTGTTTTGGGCATCATACACCATGCCCATTTAAGATGGTGAATTTAATCAACAAATGTGTGTGTTCTAACTGCCTCTCTGACCAACTGTGCCTCCGTCTCATGCCTTCTTGCCCTCTTGAGTCTCCCTATTTCCTGAGACAGAACAATATTGAAATTAGGTCAATTAACAAGCCTACAATGGCCTCTAAGTGTTAAAGTGAAAGGAAGGGTCCTACATGTCTCACTTAATGTCAAAAGCTAGAAATGATTAAACATCATGAGGCAGACATGTTGAAGACTGAGAAAGAACAAAAGCAAAGCCTCTTGTACCCATTAACCAAGTTGTGAACACAAAGGAAAAGTTATTTTTTTCTCTCTCTCTCTTGAGACAGAGTCTCGCTCTGTGGCCCAGGCTGGAGTGCAATGGCGCAATCTCGGCTCCCTGCAACCACTGCTCCCGGGGTTCCAGTGATTGTCCTGCCTCAGCCTCTCAAGTAGCTGGGATTATAGGCACGTGCCATCACAACCGGCTAATGTTTTGTATTTTTAGTAGAAACGGGGTTTCCCCATGTTGGCCAGGCTGGTCTTGAACTCCTGACCTTAGATGATCTGCCTGCCTTGGCCTCCCAAAGTGCTAGGATTACAGGCATGAGCCACCGTGCCTGGCAGGAAAAGTTCTTGAAGGAAATTAAAAGTGCTACTCCTGTGAACACACGAATGAGAAGAAAGCAAAGCAGCCTTATTGCTGATACAGAGAAAGTTTGGTCTGGATAGAAGATCAAACCAGTCACAACATTCCCTTAAGCCAAAGCCTAATCCAGAGCAAGGCTCTAACTCTCCTGAATTCTATGAAGGCAAAGAGGGGTGAGGAAGCTGTAGAAGAAAAGGTGGGGCTGGGTGCGGTGGCTCAGGCCTGTAATCCCAGCACTTTGGGAGGCTGAGGTGGATGGATCACGAGGTCAGGAGTTTGAGACCAGCCTGCCCAATACAGTGAAACCTCGTCTCTACTGAAAATACAAAAATTAGCCAGGTGTGGTGGCACGCGCCTGTACTCCCAGCTACTCAGGAGGCTGAGGCAGAAGAATCGCTTGAACCCGGGAGGCAGAGGTTGCAGTGAGCAGAGATTGTGCCACTGCACTCTAGCCTGGGCAACAAGGCAAGGCTCCATCTCAAAAAAAAAAAAAAAAAAAATTAGCTGGAGGTGAATTCTCAATCCCATGAGCAAACTTGAATGAATGAGCAATTGCTTCTTATGACCGAGCAAAAAAATTGGTTTCTTCCGATGGGATGTACTCCTGGTGAAGATACTGTGAATATTGCTGAAATAACAGCAAAAGATTTAGAATACTACATAAAAACCTAGTTGATAAAGTAGGAGCAAGGTTTGAGAAGATTGACTCTAATTTTGAAAAAAGTTCTGCCGTGTGTAAAATGCTATCAAACAGCATCACATCCTACAGTGACGGTGGAAGTCAATTGATGCTGCAAACTTCAATGTTGTCTTATTTTAAGAAATTGCGACCGGGCACGGTGGCTCAGGCCTGTAATCCCAGCATTTTGGGAGGCCGAGGTGGGCGGATCACGAGGTCAGAAGATCGAGACCATCCTGGCTAATACGGTGAAACCCCGTCTCTACTAAAAATACAAAAAATTAGTCGGGTGTGGTGGTGGGCACCTGTAGTCCCAGCTACTTGGGAGGCTGAGGCAGGAGAATGGCGTGAACCCGGGAGGCGGAGCTTGCAGTGAGCTGAGATCACGCCACTGCATTCCAGCCTGGGCGAGAGAGCAAGACTCCATCTCAAAATAAATAAATAAAAATAAATTAAAAAAAAGAAATTGCAGCCAGGCGCGGTGGCTCATGCCCGTAATCTCACACTTTGGAAGGCCAAGACGGCTGAATCACCTGAGGTTGGGAGTCCGAGACCAGCCTGACCAACATGGAGAAAACCCCATCTCTACTAAAAATACAAAAACTTAGCCAGGCATGATGGCGCATGCCTGTAATCCCAGCACTTTGGAAGGCTGAGGCGGGTGACTCACCTGAGGTCAGGAGTTCGAGACCAGCCTTACCAACATGGAGAAACCCCATCTCTACTAAAAATATAAACAATTAGCCAGGCATGGTGGCACATGCCTGTAATCCCAGCTACTCGAGAGGCTGAGGCAGGAGAATCAATTGAACTTGGGAGGTGGCAGTTGCAGTGAGCCAAGATCCCCCAGGTGCGCACCACCATGCCAGAATAATGAAAACTTTTTTTTTTTTTTTTTTTTTAAGAGATGGGTGTCTCCCTGTGTTGCCCAGGCTGGTCTTGAACAGCCTGGGAAACAGCAAGAATCACTTTCTAAAAAATTAAAAATAAAAAGATTAGCCGGATGTGGCAGCACACACCTAAAGTCTCAGCTACTCATGATGCTGACGGAGGTGGATCACTTGAGCCCAGGCGTTTAAGGTTACAGTGAGCTATGATCATGCCACTGCATTCTTGCCTCTTTTAGTGAGACCCTCCTTTAAAAAATAAAAAGTTATGTTTACACTCTTCTGTAGTCTTTTATTAATTAATTAACTTTTTTATTTTTTGAGAGGGGGTCTTGCTGTGTCACCCAGGCTGAAGTGCAGTGGCATGATCTTGGCTCACTGCAACCTCCACCTTCTGGGTTCAAGTGATTCTCCTGCCTCAGCCTCCCGAGTAGCTGGGATTACAGGCACATGCCACTCTGCCTGGCTAATTTTTGTATTTTAGTAGAGATGGGGTTTCACCATGTTGGTCAGGCTGCTCTCGAACTCTTGACCTCAAATGATCCACCCGCCTCTGTAGTCTCTTAAGTATGCGATAAAATTATGTCTATAAAAACAATGTACAGGCCGGGTGCGGTGGCCCACGCCTGTAATCCCAGCACTTTGGGAGGCCAAGGCAGGCAGATTACCTGAGGGCAGGAGTTTGAGACCAGCCTGGCCAACATGGAGAAACCCCATCCCTACTAAAAATACAAAAATTACCTGGGCCTGGTGGCACATGCGTGTAATCTCAGCTACTCGGGAGGCTGAGGCGGGAGAATTGCTTGAGCCCGGGAGGCGGAGTTTGCAGTGAGCCAAGAATGTGCCACTGCACTCCAGCCTGGGCAACAGAGCAAGACTCTGCCTCAAAAAAAAAAAGAAAGAAAGAAAGAAAAAAAGTATATACCTTAACTTAAAAATAATGCTTAAAAATATTAATGATCATCTGAGTTTTCTTTCAGTAAGTCATTACATTTTTGTTAGTGGAGGGTCTTGCCTCGATGTTGGTGGCTGCTGACTGATCAGGGTGGTGGTTCCTGAAGGTTGAGATGGCTGTGGCAATTACAGGCGTGCACCACCATGCCTGGCTAATTTTTCTATTTTTAGTAGAGACAGTGTTTCACCATGTTGGCAAGGCTGGTCTTGAACTCCTGACCTTGTGATCCGCCTGCCTTGGCCTCCCAAAGTACTGGGATTAGAGGCGTGAGCCACCGAGCCCAGGCTTAATACACCATTTTATAAGTTTTTTCTTAGGTAGGGTCTCACTCTGTCAGCTATGCTGGAGTACAGTGACATGATAAGAACTCTCAATGAAGCCTCAAACTCTGGGGCTCAACAGATCCTCCTGCCTTACCCTCCAGAGTAGCTGGGACTACAGGCATGCACCAACATGCCCTTCTAATTTTTGAATTTTTAGTAGAAATGGGGTTTCACCATGTTTGGCCAGGCTGGTCTCGAACTTCTGATCTCAGGCTACCCACCCACCTTGGCCTCCCAGAGTGCTGGGATGACAGGTGTGAGCCACTGTGCCTGGCCTCATTTTTTTTTTTTTTTTACTTCACTTTATTGTGCTTCAGAGATATTGCATTCCTTAACATTTTTTAAATTTAAAAATATAAATAGGCCGGGCGCAGTGGCTCAAGCCTGTAATCCCAGCACTTTGGGAGACTGAGGTGGGCGGATCACAAGGTCAGGAGATCGAGACCATCCTGGCTAACACGGTGAAACCCCATATATACTAAAAATACAAAAAAATTAGCCGGGCGTGGTGGCGGGCACCTGTAGTCCCAGCTACTCGGGAGGCTGAGGCAGGAGAATGGCATGAACCCGGGAGGCGGAGCTTGCAGTGAGCTGAGATTGTGCCACTGCACTCCAGCCTGAGCGACAGAACAAGACTCTGTCTCAAAAAAAAAAAAAAGATAATAATAATAATATATAAAACAATTTAGATGGGGGGGGGTCTCGCTATGTTGACCAGGCTGGTCTCGAACTCCTGGCATCAAGCAATCCTCCCATCTCAGCCTCCCAAAGTGCTGGAGTTACAGGCATGAGTCACCATGCCTGGCCCATTTCTTAACATACTAGAGGATTGTGGCAACCCTGTGTTGAGGTAGTGTATTGGTGCCATTTTTCCAACAGCATGTGTTCATTCGGTGTCTTTGTGTCACATTTCGGTAATTCTTATTGTATTTCAAACTTTATTACTATTTTTTTGAGACAGAGTCTTACTCCATTGCCCAGGCTCAAGTGCAGTGGTTTGACCATAGCTTACTGCAGCCTTGACCGCCTGGGCTCAAGTGATCCTCTTGCCTCAGCCTTCTGAGTAGCTGGGATGACTGGTTTGTGCCACCATTCCTGGCTAATTTTTAATTTTTAAAAAAATTTTTATTTTTATGAAAGCAGGGTCTCACTATGTTGGTCAGGCTGGTCTCAAACTCCTGTGTTTCTAGCAATCTTCCCGCCTCAGCCTCCCAAATAGATGGATTACAGGCGTGAGCCACTGCACCTGGCTCTTTTTTTTTTTTTTTTGAGATGGAGTCTCACTCTGTCGCCCAGGCTGGAGTGCAGTAGCCCGATCTCGGCTAACTGCAACCTCCGCCTCCCAGGTTCAAGCGTTTCTTCTGCCTCAGCCTCTGGAGTAGCTGGGAGTACGGGTATGAGCCACCAAGCCCGCTTGGCTGTTTCTTTTTCTTCCTCCCTCTTTCCTCTTTTCCTCCTCCTCCTCTTGTTTCTTTTTCTTCCTCCCTCTTTCCTCCTCCTCATTCTTTTTCCTCCTCCTTCCTTCCTCCTTACTGCTGCCCCCCAAATTGCTGGGATTACAGGCATGAGCCACCGTGCCTGGCAGTTTCCGTCTCTTCCTTCTCCTCCTCCCCCCTCCCCTCCCCTCCTCCTTTACAGGCCTGAGCCACCAATCCATGTAGTTTCCTTCTCCTCCTCCTCCTTTACAGGCATGAGCCACTGCGCGTGGCTGTTTTTTCCTCCTCCTCCTCCTCCTTTACAGGCGTAAGCCACCTCGCCTGGCTGTTTCCTCCTCCTCCTCCTTTACAGGCTGCGCCACCACACCTGGCTGTTTCTCCCTCTTCCTCCTCCTCCTCGTCCTTTACAGTCGTGAGCCACCTCGCCTGGCTGTTTCCTCCTCCTCCTCCTCTTCCTTCTCCTCCTTTACCGGCATGAGCCACCCTTCCTGGCTGTTTCTTCTTCCTCCTGCTCCTCCTCCTTCTCCTCCTCCTCCTCCTTTACAGGCATGAGCCACTGTGCCTGGCTGTCTCCTCCTCCTCCTCTACAGGCGTGAGCCACTGCAACTGGCTGTTTCCTCCTCCTCCTTTGCAGGCTTGAGCCACTGTGCCTGGCTGTTTCTTCCTCCTCTTTCTCCTTTACAGGCGTGAGCCACCACGCCTGGCTGTTTCCTCCTGCTCCTCCTCCTCTTCCTCTTCCTTTACAGGTGTGAGAGCCACCGGGCCTGGCTGTTTCTTCCTTCTCCTCCTCCTCATTCTCCTCCTCCTTTACAGACCTGAGCCACGGAGCCTGGCTGTTTCTTCATCCTACTCCTCCTCTACAGGTGTAAGCCACCAAGCCTTGCCGTTTCCTTCTCCTCCTCCCTCTCCTCCCCCTTCTCCTCCTTCTCCCCCTCCTCCTCCTCCCCCGCCTCCTCTTCTCCCCCTCCTCCTCCTTTCCTCCTCCCCCTCCTTTCCTCCTCCTCCCGTCTTCCTTTCCTCCTCTTCCACCTCCTCCTCCACCTCCACCTCCTTCTCCTCCACCTCCACCTCCTTCTCCTCCTCCTCCACCTCCTTCTCCTCCTCCTCTACCTCCTCCACTTCCTTCTCCTCCTCCTCCTCCTCTCCTCCTCCCCCTCTCCTCCTCCTCCTCTCCTCCTCCTCCTCCCCTCCTTCTCCTCTCCTCCTCCTCCCCTCCTTCTCCTCCCCTCCTCCTCCCCTCCTTCTCCTCCCCTCCTCCTCCCCTCCTTCTCCTCCCCTCCTCCTCTCCTCTCCTCCTCCTCCCCTCCTCTCCTCCTCCTCCTCTCCGCCTCCTCTCCTCCTCCTCCACTCCTCCTCCTCCTCTCCTCCTCCCCCTCTCCTCCTCCTCCTCTCCTCCTCCCCTCCTTCTCCTCTCCTCCTCCCCCCTCCTCCTCCTCCTCTCCTCCTCCTCCCCTCCTTCTCCTCTCCTCCTCCTCTCCTCCTCCTTCTCTCCTCCTCCTCTCCTCTCCTCCCCTCCTCCTCCCCTCCTCCTCTCCTCCTCCCCTCCTTCTCCTCCCCTCCTCCTCTCCTCCTCCTCCCCTCCTCCTCTCCTCCTCCCCTTCTCCTCTCCTCCTTCTCCTCCCCTCCTCCTCCCCTCCTTCTCCTCCCCTCCTCCTCTCCTCCTCCTCCCCTCCTCTCCTCCTCCTCCCCTCCTCTCCTCCTCCTCTCCTCCTCCTCCTCTCCTCCTCCCCCTCTCCTCCTCCCCCTCTCCTCCTCTCCTCCTCTCCTCCTCCTCCTCCTCCTCTCCTCCTCCTCCCCTCCTTCTCCTCTCCTCCTCCCCCTCTCCTCCTCCTCCTCTCCTCCTCCTCCCTTCCTTCTCCTCTCCTCCTCCTCCTCTCCTCCTCCTCCTCTCCTCCTCCTCCCCTCCTTCTCCTCTCCTCCTCCCCCTCTCCTCCTCCTCTCCTCCTCCTCCCCTCCTTCTCCTCTCCTCCTCCTCCCCTCCTTCTCCTCTCCTCCTCCTCTCCTCCTCCTTCTCTCCTCCTCTCCTCTCCTCCCCTCCTCCTCCCCTTCTCCTCCCCTCCTCCTCTCCTCCTCCCCTCCTCCTCCTCCTCTCCTCCACTCCTCCACTCCTCCTCCTCCACTCCTCCTCCCCTCCTCCTCCTCTCCTCCTCCCCTCCTTCTCCTCCCCTCCTCCTCTCCTCCTCCTCCCCTCCTTCTCCTCCCCTCCTCCTCTCCTCCTCCTCTCCTCCTCCCCTTCTCCTCCCCTCCTTCTCCTCCCCTCCTCCTCCCCTCCTTCTCCTCCCCTCCTCCTCCTCCCCTCCTCTCCTCCTCCTCCTCTCCTCCTCCTCCTCTCCTCCTCCTCCCCTCCTTCTCCTCTCCTCCTCCCCCTCTCCTCCTCTTCCTCTCCTCCTCCTCCCCTCCTTCTCCTCTCCTCCTCCTCCTCTCCTCCTCCTCCCCTCCTTCTCCTCTCCTCCTCCTCTCCTCCTCCTTCTCTCCTCCTTCTCTCCTCCTCCTCTCCTCTCCTCCCCTCCTCCTCTCCTCCTCCTCTCCTCCTCTCCTCTCCTCCTCTCCTCTCCTCCACTCCTCCTCCTCCACCTCCTCCACTCCTCCTCTCCTCTCCTCCACTCCTCCTCCTCCACCTCCTCCACTCCTCCTCCTCTTCTTCCTCCTCCTCCTCCATCTCCTGCTCCTCCACTGCTCCTGGCTGTTTCTTCCTCCTCCTCCTCCTCCTCTTCCTTCTCCTCCTCCTCCTCCTTTAACAGGCATGAGCCACCACACCTGGCTGTTTCCTCCTCCTCCTTTACAGGCTTGAGCCACTGTGCCTGGCTGTTTCTTCCTCTTCCTCTTCCTCCTTTACAGGCATGAGCCACGGCCTGGCTGTTTCCTCCCGTTCCTCCTCCTCCTCCTCCCCCCCACTCCTCCTTCTTTCTTATGTATGTATTTATTTATTTATTTACTTACTTATTCATTTATTTTTAGACAGAGTCTCCCTTTGTCACCCAGGCTGGAGTGCAGTGGCATGATCTCAGCTCACTGCAACCTCTGCCTCCCGGGTTCAAGCAAGTCTCCTGCCTCAGCTTCCCAAGTAGCTGGGACTACAGGCTCCTGCCACCACACCCAGCTAATTTTTGTATTTTTAGTAGAGATGGGGTTTCACCATGTTGGCCAGGCTGGTCTCGAACTCCTGACCTCAGGTGATCCACCTGCCTCGGCCTCCCAAAGTGCTGGGATTACAGGCGTGAGCCACCGCGCCCAGCCACTATTTTTTAATTTATTTTTTAAAGACAGAGTCTTGCTCTTGTCACCCAGGCTGGAGTGCAATGGTGCAATCTCGGCTCACTACAACTTCTGCCTCCTGGGATCAAGCAATTCTGCTTCAGCCTCCCGAGTAGCTGAGATTACAGGCGCCCGCCACCATGTCCAGCTAAGTTTTGTATTTTTAGTAGAGATGGGGTTTCACCATGTTGGCCAGGCTGGTCTCAAACTCCTGACCTCAGGTGATCCACCCGCCTCAGCCTCCCAAAGTGCTGGGATTACAGGCGTGAGCCTCTGTGCCCAGGATTATTGTTTTATTTATTTATTTATTTATTGATTTATTTATTGAGATAGAGTTTCACTCTTGTTGCCCAGGCTTTATTTATTTATTTAATGAGATAGAGTTTTGCTTTTGTTGCCCAGGCTGGTGTGCAATGGCATGATGTTGGTTCACTGCAACCTCCACCTCTGGAGTTCAAGCGATTCTGCTGCCTCAGTCTCCCAAGTAGCTGGGACTAGAGGCGTGCACCACCACACCTAGCTAATTTTTAGCATTTTAGTAGAGATGGGGTTTCACCATGTTAGTCAGGCTGGTCTTGAACTTCTGACCTCAGGTGATCCACCTGCCTTGGCCTCCCAAAGTGCTGGGATAACAGGTGTGAGCCACCGCGCCAGCCTATTATTGTAATAATATCTGTCATGCTGATCTATGACCAGTGATCCTTGATGTTACTATTGTATCCATCCAAAAGTAATTGCAGGTTTTGCCATTGAAAGTAATGGCACAGCTGGGCGCGGTGGCTCATGCCTGTAATCCCAGCACTTTGGGAAGCTGAGGTGGGTGGATCACGAGGTAAGGACATCGAGACCATCCTGCCTAACACGGTGAAACCCCGTCTCTACTAAAAATACAAAAAAAATTAGCCAGGCCTGGTAGCAGGCGCCTGTAGTCCCAGCTACTCGGGAAGCTGAGGCAGGAGAATGGCGTGAATCCGGGAGGCAGAGCTTGCAGTGAGCCAAGATCACGCCGCTGCACTCCAGCCTGGGCGACAGAGCGAGACCCTGTCTCAAAAAAAAAAAAAAAAAAGTAATGGCACTAGGCTGGGCGGGGTATCTCACACCTATAATCCTAGCACTTTGGGAGGCTGAAGTGGTTGGATCACCTGAGGTCAGGAGTTCAAGACCAGCCTGACCAACATGGCGAAACCCCATCTCTACTAAAAATACAAAAAAAATTAACCAGGCCTGGTGGCAGGTGCCTGTAATCCCAGCTGCTTGGGAGGCTGAGGCAGGAGAATCACTTGAACCCAGGCAGAGGAGGTTGCAGTGAACCGAGATTGCGCCATTGTACTCCAGCCTGGGCAACAGAGTGAGACTATGTCTCAAAAAATAAAAAACAAACAAACAAACAAAAAAAGATTGACAATGGAAGCGGAGAGAGAATTGAAGATGCTACACACTGGTCTTGCAGATGGAAGAAGGAACTACAAGCCAAGGAATGCAGGTGGCCTCTAGAAAATGGAAAAAACAAGGAAATGGATCCTCCTCTAGATCCTGGCTGACACTTGATTTCTTCTCAGTAAAACCAATTTCAGACTTGTGATGTCCAGAATTATCAGATTACACATGTTGAGCCATTAAATTCATGGTAGGCCGGGTGTGGTGGCTCATGCCTGTAATCCCAGCACTTTGGGAGGGTGAGGCAGGTGGAAGGCTTGAGCTCAGGAGTTTGAGACTAGCCTGGGAAACATAGAGCCCATCTCGATTTTTTAAAAATAAAATGAAATTATTTAAAAAGTTTGGCTGTTTTTTTCTTTCTTTTTTTTTTTTTTTTTTTTTGAGAAGGACTCTCACTCTATCACCTAGGCTGGAGTGCAGTGGCATGGTCTCAGCTGACTGCAACCTCCACCTCCCAGGTTCATGCAATTCTCATGCCTCAGCGTCTTGAGTGGCTGGGACTACAGGCGTGCACCACTGCGCCCGGCTAATTTTTGTATTTTTATTAGAGATGGGGTTCCAATATGTTGGCCAGGCTCATCTCGAACTCCTGGCATCAAGTGATCCACTGGCCTCGGCCTCCCACCGTGCTGGGATTACAGGTGTGAGCCACTGTGCCTGGCTTGGCTTGGTTTATTTTTTTTTTTTGAGGTGAAGTCACGCTCTTGTTCCCCAGGCTGGAGTGCAATGGCACGATCTCAGCTCACAGCAACCTCCACCTCCCGGGTTCAAGCAATTCTCCTGCCTTAGCCTCCTGAGTAGCTGAGATTACAGGTGTCTGGCACTGCATCCATCTTTTTTTTTTTTTTTTTTTTTTTTGAGACGGAGTCTCTCTCTGTCACCCAGGCTGGAGTGCAGTGGCGTGATCTCCGCTCACTGCAAGCTCTGCCTCCCGGGTTCACGCCAGTATCCCGTCTCAGCCTCCCGAGTAGCTGGGACTACAGGCAGTGCCTGGCTAATTTTTTGTATTTTTAGTAGAGATGGGGTTTTACCATCTTGGCCAGGCTGGTCTTGAAGTCCTGACCTTGTGATCCACCTGCCTTGGCCTCCTAAAGTGCTGGGATTACAGGCGTGAGCCACCGCACCCGGCCTGTTTTTTTTTTTTAATGTGGTAGCTGGGATCTTGCTATGTTGCCCAGGCTGGTATTGAACTGAACTCCTGGCTTCAAGCAGTCCTCCCACCTTGGCCTCCCAAACTGTCGGGATTACATGCATAAACCACCGTACTTGGCCTCTAATTTCAGACATCTCTTATCAGGAGTTTGGTGAGATTTGCATAGAAGAGGTCTCTGTGTCACCACGGGCTCTCTACTGAACACTTGCCTTGTGCCTGGCCTGGCCTCAGGGCTCTCTGCAGGCTTGGTGTAGCCATGCCTCCCTTGACTGCAGCAAGGTGCAGGTCCCCTCCACGCCCTGCATCCCAGTCACCCTCCCCTCAAGGTCAATGTGGGGGAATTTATCTGTACATCACTCTCTAGGGTGGAGGAGGTGTCTGTTTTGCAGGAAGCTAACCCAGTGGCTGGCATCACATACTAGCTGGATGGCTGACCTTACCACTCCATACACCGTGCCCCTTAGGAGGTCACAGGTCACCCTTGCGGTGCTGGTACAGGCCTCAGCCTGAGCAATACCCGTGATGGTGCCTGAATGGTCCAGGAAAGGGTAGATTCAGCAAGGGGTGAATGAGGGCAGGGGGAGCCCAGGGGACGCTGGGAAAGAAGGGAGATGGACAGTGACTGACGGGGCCACCCACACCCATCAGGTACCACCAGTCCTGCCAATGACACCCAAGGCAGGAGGTCATTTTTTTTCCCCCAATGAGACAGAGTCTCACAATGTTGCCAAGGTTGGTCTTGAACTCCTAGCCTCAAACAATCCTGGCTCAGCCTCCTGAGTAGCTGGGATTACAGGTGCACACCATCATGCCACGCTTTTTTCTTTTCTTTTTTTTCTTAGGTCACTGTGTTATTTTTGTTGTTGTTTTTTGAAACAGAGTCTTGCTCTGTCACCCAGGCTGGAGCCAGTGTCGTGATCTCGGCTCACTGCAACCTCCCCCTCCTAGATTCAAGTGATTCTCCTGCCTCAGCCTCCTGAGTAGCTGGGATTACAGGCATTCCCCACCACGCCTGGCTAATTTTTGTATTTTTGGTAGAGATGGGGTTTCACCCTGTTGACCAGGTTGGTCTTGAACTCCTGACCTCAGGTGATCTGCCCGCCTTGGCCTCCCAAAGTGCTGGGATTACAGGCATGAGCCACTGTGCCCAGCCAGAAAGTTTGCATTTCTAAGCTCCTCGGTGAAAATTATGATGGCCAGGAATGACAGTCTGAGAACAACTGCTCTGGAAGATTTTATCTGTGACCCAGAGCTTTGACCCTTTTGGGGATTTGGTGTCACATCCTCACTGCTGGAGTTTGGCTTTTGGTTCCTTTTTTTTTTGAGACACAGTCTACTTCTGTCACCCAGGCTGGAGTGCAGTGGCACAATCTCAGTTCACTGCAACCTCCACCTCCCAGGTTCAAGTGATTCTTCTCCCTCAGCCTCCCAAGTAGCTGGGATTACAGGCATGTACCACCACGCCCAGGAAATTTTTTTTTGTATTTTTAGTAGAGATGGGGTTTCACCATATTGGCCAGGCTGGTCTCGAACTCCTGGCCTCAGGTGATCTGCCCGCCTTGGCCTCCCAAAGTGCTGGGATTACAGGCGTGAGCCACTGCACCCAGCCTTGGTTCCTTAACAAAATCTGTCATTGCTCCCAAAATCACGTGGTAGGGGTTATTCATTCTTCCTTGAGTTTAGCTTGTTTGTCTTTGTTGTTAATAAAATATAAGTTTCAGACATTTCTTATTTTTTGTCTTTTAGGGACAGGGTCTTGCTCTGTTTCCCAGACTGGAGGACAGTGGTGCCATCACAGCTCACTGCAGCCTCCCACTGCTGGGCTCAAGCAATCCTCCCGCCTCAGCCTTCCACGTAGCTGGGACTATAGGCACACACCACCACAACTGGCTAGTTTTTGTTGTTGTTTTTAGACAGAGTCTTGCTCTGTGGCCCAGGCTGGAGTGCAGTAATGCAGTCTTGGCTCGCTGCAACCTGTCTCCTGGGTTCAAGCAATTCTCCTGCCTCAGCCTCCCGAATAGCTGGGATTATGGGCATGCGCCACCACGCCCGGCTAATTTTTGTATTTTTATTAGAGATGGGGTTCCACTATGTTGGCCAGGCTGGTCTTGAACTCCTGGTCTCAAGTGATCCACCAGCCTCAGCCTCCTACAGTGCTGGGATTACAGGTGTGAGCCACCGCGCCCAGTTTGGCTAGTTGTTTTGTTTTTGCTTTCATTCATGTTTTTTTTAATATGGTAGTTGGAGTCTTCCTGTTGCCCAGGCCTCCCAAAATGCTAGGATTACAGGCGTGAGCCATCGCTCCTGGCCTAGGAGGTCACTGTGATACCCTGTTTGAAGGGGATGGGGCCTGGACAGAGCAGAGGCTATGATGGGAGCCCCCTCTTCCCTTCCCGTCTACGACTCTCATTGCCCTTGCCCAGTTTTCTCTGCTTCCATTTATTTTTCATTTATTTATTTATTTTTAGAGATAGGGTCTCACTCTGTTATCCAGGCTGGAATGCAGTGGCGTGATCATAGTTCACTGCAGCCTCCACTCCTGGGCACAAGTGTCCTCTCACCTCAGCCTTACAAGTAGCTGGGACTATATGCATGGGCCACCACGCCAGGCTATTTATTTTATTATTGAGTAGAGATGGGGGTCTCCCTGTGTTGCCCAGGCTGTGTCAAACTCCTGGCCTCAAGCATCCTCGCACCTTGCCCTTCCAAAGTGCTGGGATTACAGGCCACCCTGCCCTGCCTCTCCAGTCCCTGACTGTCCCCACTGGCCAGCGCCAGAAAGCCCAGCAACGAGGGAGCCAGGCTGGGGCAGGAAACACACAGCAGCCTCCTCTCGCGCCCACTTTATTAGGGGGCAGGTGTGGGAGGACCTAGGCCTGCTGTGCCTGCAGTAGCGCCCGCACCTGGCGGATCTGCCAGTCGACGCTGGAGCGCGCAGTGCCGCCCAGGGCACCATACTGCTCCACACTGTGCCCGTAGTCCCACACGCAGCTCACGTCGCCCGAGAACAGGGGGCTGGGGAGAGAGGAAGAGGTGGGCCAGGGCGCCAGGCCACCCTGGGCTCCAGGCACCCAGGCTCACTTCCTAGGAGGCAGCATGGGGAAGGGGATGGGCCGTACCTGATGGTCTGCAGCTCCTGCAGTGACAGCTGGTTGAGGGCGACCCCCTTGGTCTCGGCCATGAACACAGCTTTCCCGGAGGCCTCGTGGGCCTGGCGGAATGGCATCTGGGTGCCAGGGAGGAAGATGGCGCTGAGGCAGCTTTCTCCATGCCCTGATCTGCCTCCATTGCCTGCACCCCCTTCCTTTTTTTTTTTTTTTTTCTTTTTGACACAAGTCTCGCTCTGTTGCCCAGGCTGGAGTGCAGTGGCGCTATCTCACCTCACTGCAAACTCCACCTCCCAGGTTCAAGCAATTCTCCTGCCTCAGCCTCCCGAGTAACTGGGATTACAGGAGTGGGCCACCACACCCAGTTAATTGTTGTATTTTTACAACAAAAGAGACGGGGTTTCACCATGTTGACCAGGCTGGTCTCAAACTCCTGGCCTCAAGTGACCCGCCCACCTCGGCTTCCCAAAGTGCTGGGATTACAGGGGTGAGCCACCAGGCTGGGCCGTTTGCACCCATTCCTGAGCTCCCCCACCCTCTGGGGGGGCACCCCATCTCCTCACCCTCCCCCTGGCTGCTACACACTTACCCCTTTGCGGACCAGGTAATAGGCAAGGTCAGTGGCCAGCATGTCGGGGCTGAGAGCCTGTCCCATGTTCTCTTGGTGAATCTGGGGGCACAGGTGGGCGAGTGGTGAGCCCTGGGGACCCTGGGGTCTGAAGCTGCCAGGCCCAGGACCTGCCCCTCTGCCAGGACATCCCTGCCTTGGGCAGATACTCTCTTACCCACTCGGCTCTGTCTCACTCTCAACTTGAACCATCTTCTCATAATTATCGATAATATTTACATGTGCTATGAACACTTACTGGTCTGTATGTTTTACTGGCCTTTATGTTTTCAAAGAGTCCTTATCTTCAGCATGCATCAGATGTTCCTGGAGGATTTGTTTTCTGTTTTAGGAGACAGGGTCTTGCTCTGTTGTCCAGGCTGGAGTGCAGTGGCCATTATAGCCCTCTGCAGCCTGGACTCAAGGGATCTTCCAGCCTCAGCCTCCCAAGTAGCTGGGACTACAGCCATGCACGCCACCGTGCCTAGCTAATTTGTTGTTGTTGTTTTGGGCTTTTTTGAGACAGGGTCTTGCTCTGTCGCCCATGTTGGAGTGCAATGGCACAATCCTGGCTCTCTGCATCCTTGAGCTCCTGGGCTCAAGGGATCCTCCCACATCAGTCTCCTAAGTGGCTGGGACCACAGGTACACGCCATCACGACTGGCTAATTTAATTTTTTTAATTTTACAGACAGGGTCTCGCTATGTTGCTCAGGCTGGTTTTGAACTCCTGGGCTCAAGCGCTTCTCCTGCCTCAGACTCTCAAAGTGCTGGGATTACAAGCATGAGCCACCAGGCCTAGCCACTGGAGAATTTACTAAGAAAAATACAAATTGCTGGGGAGCACCCCCAGAGTCTCTGATTCAGCCATCTGGAGTGGGGCCTCACATCACATTTCTCAGGACTTCTGAGGTGATGCTGGTGCTGCTAGTTGGGGGACTAGCCTCCAGAAACACTGCCTTTTTTTTTTTTTTTTTGAGATGGAGTCTTGCACTGTCACACAGGCTGGAGCGCAGTGGCGTGATCTCTGCTCACTGCAGTCTCCATCTCCCGGGTTCAAGCAATTCTCCTGCCTCAGCCTCCTGAGTAGCTGGGATTACAGGCGTGTACCACCACACCCAGCTAATTTTTATATTTTTAGTAAAGACAGGGTTTCGCCATGTTGGCCAGGCTGGTCTCGAACTCCTGACCTCGAGTGATCTGCCCACCTTAGTCTCGAAAATTGATGGGATTACAGGCATGAGGCTCTGCACCCAGCCAAGAAACACTGATTTCAAGACATATCCTGAACTATTTAGGAATGAAATGATGTGATGATGGGAATTTGCTTCAAAATAAGGGGGTAAGGGAGTGGGAGAGAGCTGTGGGTAAAGACAGCTGGAGCCAGGATGTCCGTGAGTTGATTATCATTGAAGCTGGGTGTCGGTACATAGGGTTCATTATGCATTCTCTAGCTGTTATATACATAAATTTCCCATAATAATTGATTTTAAAAGAAATCAGCCAGGCAAAGTGGCTCATGCCTATAATCCCAGCACCTTGGGAGACCAAGGTGGGAGGATGGCTTGGGGCCAGGAATTTGAGACCAGCCTGGGAAACATAGGGAGACCCTGTCTCTACAAAAAATAAAAAAATTAGCCAGGCGTGGTGGCGCATGTTTGTAGTCCCAGCTACTCTGGAGACTGAGGTGGGAAGATCACTTGAGCCCAAGAGTTTGAGGCTGCAGTGAGCTATGACCGCACCACTGCACTCCAGCCTGGGCGACAGAGAGTGACCCTGTCTCTAAAAAATGTTTTTTAAAGATATTTAATTTAATTTAATTTAATTTAATTTATATATTTGTAGATGGAGTTTTACTCTGTGGTCCAGGCTGGAGTGCAGCGGCATGATCTTGGCTCACTACAACTTCCATCTCCTGGGTTCAAGCTATTCTTCTGCCTCCGCCTCCTGAGTAGCTGGGATTACAGGTGTGGGCCATCACGCCTGGCTAATTTTTGTATTTTTCGTAGAGACATGGTTACGCCATGTTGGCCAGGCTGGTCTCAAACCCCTGATCTCAAGTGCTCCATCTGCCTCGGCCTCCCAAAGTGTGAGATTCCAGGCATGAGCCACTGCACCTGGCCTTTTGTTTAGATTTTCTTTTTTTAAAGAGTTCTGGTCAGGCCATTTGACAGGCCCCAGGCCCCCTGAGTCTCATCTACTTCCACTGCATGGCAGCAGTTTCTGTCCTTTCCCTGTTCCCCAGGAGCAGGAGCGAGCACACCTCTCCTTCCCTGCCCCAGGTCCTCCAGCCCCACCTCACCTCCTCCCAAGGCCACCCTCCCCGCATGCCCACCCCAGTGCCTGGGACCTAGGGGAGGTGATGTCTTGCCTGCAGCGTAGAGATGACGCCAGTGGCCACCTGGAGCACGGCACTCATAGTGTCTGACACTTCAAACACAGCTTCCTTGTCCTCCTGGGAGGCACATGGCAGGAGGTGAGGGCCTAGCAGCCCCCTGGCACCCAGGGTCCCCACAGCCCCACCCCCCCACTGAGGCATCCCCACTGCCTTCCATGGGAAGAACACTCAATACCCCAACAAAGGAAGGGCAGAGAGTTCAAGGGCAGCCACGGATGGAGCTGTGTGCACAGGATGGGAGGATGTATGGCAATCCCGGGGTGGGGCCCTGCCTGGGTGTGCCAGAGCCCTGAGAACTGGCACGTAGTAGCCAGGCCTCCCCCGGCCTCGCACCTGTAAGTCTTTGTTGTAGGTGCTGGGAAGTCCCTTGAGGGTCATCAGGAGCCCAGCACACTGCGGGAAGAGGGAGGCACAGGGGCTGGACCCGGGATCCTGCCCCGCTGGCCACCCACCATCAGCCCAGAGGCCCCGCCCCTCCCCCGCCTTGCTCACCCGCCCAAACACACGCCCAGCCTTGCTCCGGATCAGCTCCAAACTGTCGGGGTTTTTCTTCTGGGGCATCAGGCTGCTTCCCGTGCTGGGGACAGAGGTGCTGGCGCTGAAGGGGCTGGACCCTTGGCTGGTCCAGCGCCGCAATGGCCAGGTCTGGCGGAGGGGTGGGGCGGGGAGGAAGGCAGCCACGTCGGCGGGGAGGAAGGCAGCCACGTCGGCGGGGAGGAAGGCAGCCACGTCCGCGGGCGGCGGGGAATACAGAGGCCGGCAGCGGCAGATGGAGGTGGCAGTTCAGGGCTTACCTGTAGGCATCTGAGAGCTGCACGAAGCTGAATTCCTTGGTGCAGTAGAGGATGAGGTCCTCGGCCATCCTGCTGAGATGGGTCATGCACAGCGAAGCCCAGAACAGGAACTCGGCTGGGAGAAAAGGTTCCCAGTCACCAGGCCTCTCCCATCCCCACCCAGCCTGACCATACAGGGGGCAGGAGGAGGTTAGGCGGTGGGGGGACCCGGCTAAATTTTCATTTTTCGCAAAGATGGGGTCGTGCTATGTCGCCCAAGCTGTTCTGAAACTTGTGGGCTCAAGCAATCCTCCTGCTTTGGCCTCCCAAAGTGCTAGGATTACAAACGTGAGCCATTGCACCTAGCGTGTTTTTTGTTATTGTTGTTTTAAATAAACCAGCTTTACTGAGTTATCACTCACATACAATTTATCCATTTATTTATTTATTTATTTTTTTGAGATGGAGTCTCGCTCCCAACGCACAGGCTGGAGTACAGTGGCGCAATCTCGGCTCACTGCAACCTCTACCTCCCAGGTTCCAGCGAATCTCCTTCCTTAGCCTCCCGAGTAGCTGGGATTACAGGCATGCACCACCATGCCCAGCTAATTTTTGTGCTTTTAGTAGAGACAGGGTTTCACCATGTTGGCCAGGCTGGTCTTAAACTCCTGACCTCATGTGATCCACCTGCCTCGGCCTCCCAAAGTGCTAGGATTACGGGCGTGAGCCACCATGCCTGGCCTATTTATTTTTATTTTATTTTATTTTATTTTATTTTTTGAGATGGAGTTTCGCTCTTGTTGCCCAGGCTGGAGTGCACTGGCGTGATCTTGGCTCACTGCAGCCTCCGCCTCCTGGGTTCAAGTGATTCTCTGGCCTCAGCCTCCTGAGTAGCTGGGATTACAGGCACCTGCCACCACACACCCAGCTAAATTTTGTATTCTTAGTAGAGATGGGGTTTCACCATGTTGGCCAGTGCTGGGCATGGTGAACCACCATGCCCCACCCAATTTACCCATTTAAGGTTTATACTTCAGTGTACAATATCACCACAACCAGCCTGTCCGTGGAGGTATGGGAGGAAACTGGAGAGAAGCTGGGCTGAAGGACTAAAGTGAGGCACAGGGCAGGGGACTGGCTCCCCAGGACTCACCCACAAAGTCCCGCTCACTAGTGGCATCCATGCTGTTGAGAGTGATGGCCCCAAAGTTGAGTTCTGGGGGGGTGGGAGGAAGCAGGGCTAAGCTGGAGGACAGGGAGTGGCCCCCTCTACCCCAACTAGGTTGCCCAGCCCCCTCCCCTGATCAGGGTGGGGCAGCAGCTGGGGGGAGGGATCTTTTGCACAGTCCCAGGAGGGAGGCAGGAGCCCTGAGTCTCTCAGTACCAGGCATCCCTGCCATGAGTGACCCCTGAACTTGATGACCTCAGTGCCCATAGGCAATGAATGAAGGTTTCACCAGGAGCCACAGGCCCCTGCCCTCTGGTTTCAGGTGTGTCTGCAGGTCTTGGCGGGTGCTGAGGGTGATTCTCCCTGGGGAGGAGGGGCAGGACGTCTCACCTGCTCGGAGCAGCTCTCGGTCCACACCCAGGGGATTGCCTGCAATGGCCCCACTGCAGGGACAGGGATTCATGGTGACCAGGGCTCCTGGCAGGCAGCCCTGACACACACACACACACACGAACGCACACACAGAGAACCAAGTCCTGGTTGCCAGGGCAACCACCTGGCGCTTAGCCTCTTCCCTGGCCCAGTCTCCTTGGGTACAGAATACTTGTCCCCAAGTGTCCACAAAACACTTGTCCCCAAGCACTAAGTCACCCTGGGTGCAGGACACTTGTCTCCTGACACATGTTCCCACATGTCAGGCTGAGGGCAGCAGGCTGGGCTTGCCAGGAGCCTTGCTGGAGGGCTCTGGCCCTGCTCTGACACATTCAATGGCTTGGTCGTCCCCACCTTAGCGAGAGCTGGGGCTCCATGCAGGGTCCCCTGCTGAGCAGATAAGGCGGTTTTCTGTCCCACTCTGCACTTCCCAGCTCTGTCAATCCCTAAGGCTATGCAGCAGCCACCCCCACCAGGCCCTCGGGGCACTGGAGCCTCACCCACCTCCCCAGGGGCAGGACATTGATCCGCTTCCGCACCTCCAGCAGCCGCTCAGAGTCTCGGGTCAGTGCCACGGCGTGGCTGTGGGAAGCCAGGGGCAGGAGGGTCAGGGCAGCCGGGGTCCTCCCCTCTAGCACAGCCCCTGCACCTCACCTGGCTCACCTCAGAATCCAGTGGCTCCAGCGGATGGGCTGGGCCCTCTGCAAATGGGTGTACCCCGGGAAGAGAACATCACGTTCCCTGTGGGAGAGGAGGAGCAGAAGCTCGGGTGGAGGCTCATGCAAGGCTTGCCTGTGACACTGGAACCCTGCAGGCCTGGGTTACCCCGGGAAAAAGTGTCGCCCGGCAGCACTCCACCTGAATGAGGGATCTGGTGATCTCCCAGGGACAAATCAGTCTTAAGGGCAAAAGAAGCTAGAAGTGGGACCGTGTGAACCAAGGACTGGGCCTGAGCTGTGGGGCTTCCTGCAGTGAGGCTTTGCCAGAAACACCCGAAGTCCAGCCTCTGTCACTCAGCATCTCCGAGCAGGGGCCAGAACAGGGGAGGAGGCCCATGTTGGGTATGACTTGGCCGTGGGAGGTTTCGTTTGAGGACCCTAGAAATAGCTGGGGCTCATTCAAGGGCTGCTCTGAGCAGGTGAGATGCCCTGCACCTCATTCAAGTAGGCAGGGCAGAGGCAGAGGTGCTGTGAGTGATGGTCCTGTTTTCTTGTTGTTTTGTTTTGTTTTTATTTTTAGAGACAAGGTCTCGTTCTGTTGCCCAGACTGGAGTGCAGTGGCATGATCATAGCTCACTGCTGCCTCGATCTCCTGGGCTCAAGCGATCCTCCTGTCTCAGCCTCCTGAGTAGCTGGGACTAAAGGGACATGCCACCATGCCCAGCTAATGTTTAGTTTTTTGTAAAGATGGGGTCTTGTGGCCAGGCGTGGTAACTCACGCCTGTAATCCCAGCACTTTGGGAGGCCGAGGCGGGCGGATCACAAGGTCAGGAGATCGAGACCATCCTGGCTAACACGGTGAAACCCCATCTATACTAAAAATACAAAAAATTAGCCAGGCGTAGTGGTGGGCGCCTGTAGTTCCAGCTACTCAGGAGGCTGAGGCAGGAGAATGGCATGAACCCAGGAGGCAGAGCTTGCAGTGAGTCGAGATTGCACCACTGCACTTCAGCCTGGGCGACAGAGCGAGACTCCGTCTCAAAAAAAAAAAAAAGATGGGGTCTTGCTATGTTGCCCAGAGTGGTCTGAAACTCCTGGTTTCAGGCAATCCTCCTGCCTTGGCCTCCCAAAGGGCTGGGATTACAAATATGAGCCACCATACCTGGCCTGTTTTTTGTTGTTGTTGTTTTTGAGAAAGAGTTTTGCTCTTGTTGCCCAGGCTGGAATGCAGTGGCGTGATCTCGGCTCACTACAACCTCCACCTCCCAGGTCCAAGAGATTCTCCTGCCTCCCAAGTAGCTGGGACTACAGGTGCCCACCATCACACCCAGCTAATTTTGTGTATTTTTAGTAGAGATGGGGTTTCACCATGTTGGCCAGGCTGGTCTCGAACTCTTGACCTCAGGTGATTCACCCGCCTCAGCCTTCCAAAGTGCTGGGATTACAGGCGTGAGCCACAGCACCTGGCCTGTTGTTTTAAATAAACCAGCTTTACTGAGATATCATTCACAATTTACTCATTTAAAGTTTACACTTTACTGTACAACCATCACCACAACCAATTAAAACATTTTCATCACCCCATGAAGAAATTCTGTACTCAAGGCCAGGCACGGTGGCTCAAGTCTTTAATCCCAGCACTTTGGGAGGCCAAGAGGGAAGGATCACTTAAGGCCGGGAGTTTGAGACCAGCCTGAGCCACATAGCGAGACCCTGTTTCTACAAAAAATTTAAAGAATTCGCGGCTGGGCACGGTGGCTCACACCTGTAATTCCAGCACTTTGAGAGTCCGAGGTGGGTGGATCATGAGGTTGGGAGATTGAGACCATCCTGGCTAACATGGTGAAACCCAGTCTCTACTAAAAATACAAAAAATTAGCCGGGCGTGGTGGTGGGCACCTGTACTCCCAGCTACTCGGGAGGCTGAGGCAGGAGAATGGCGTGAACCTGGGAGGCAGAGGTTGCAGTGAGTGGAGATCGCGCCACTGCACTCCAGCCTGGGCAACAGAGCAAGACTCTGTCTCACAGGTGGTGCACACCTGTGGTCCTAGCTACTCAGAAAGCTGAGGTGGGAGGATCATTTGAGTCCAGGAGTTTGAGACTGCAGTGAGCTATTACCGAGCCATTGCACTCCAGCCTAGGTGACAGAGCAGGATCTCATCTCTAAAGACAATTTAAAAAGTTAAAAATTTAAAAATTAAGTGGAGCGCAGTGGCTTATGGGTGTAATCCTAGCACTTTGGCAGGCCGATGCGGGCAGATCACCTGAGCTCAGGAGTTCAAGACCAGCCTGGTCAACATGGCAAAACCCATCTCTACTGAAAAAAATATAAAAATTAGCTGGACATGGTGGTGCACACCTGTAATCTCAGCTACTTGGGAGGCTGAGGCACTAGAATCACTTGAACCCAGGAGGCAGAGTTTGCAGTTAGCTCAGATAGCGCCACTACACTCCAGACTAGGTGACAGAGCAAAACCCTGTCTCAAAAAAAAAAAACAACAACAACAAACAACAACAACAAAAAATTAAAGAAACCCTGAACTCAGTAGCAGACACTCCCTGTTCCTCCTAGCAGCCCCACACCACCTGCTGGGTGACAATTCTTGTGCCCTTGTTTTCCCCCAAGTCTGCACAACAGGGGTCACAGGGAGTTGAGGAAGAGGAGGGGTCTCTGACAACACATGGAGACTCCTCAGCAGCTCTTCGTCCAGGTCTGCAAGGAACAAATCCAGTCCCAAAGACACCAGGTCCCAGAAACCAAAGCCTGAAATGAGGCCAGCAGGAGGCAGCCTTTGGCTCTGTCTTTTGCCAGATGGGCTGGATGGGGAGGCGAAGCTTAGGATGGGGGATCTGGGGGACAGGCAGTGTGGGGAGTGACTCTGGCTGCTCCAGGCACAGCCAAGCTAGCTGTGCTTGGCTTAGCTTCCTGCCTTCAAATCCGCAAATGGTGAGTTTTCTTTTTTTTTTTTTTCTTTTTTTTTGAGACAGGAGTCTCGCTCTGTAGCCCAGGCTGGAGTGCAATGGTGCGATCTCGGCTCATTGCAACCTCCTCCTCCCGGGTTCAAGCAGTTCTTCTGCCTCAGCCTCCCGAGTAGCTGGGATTACAGGAGCACACCACCACATTGCCTAATTTTTGTATTTTTAGTAGAGACAGAGTTTCCCCATGTTGGCCAGGCTGGTCTCGAACTCCTGACCTCAGGTGATCCACCCACCTCGGCCTCCCAAAGTGCTGAGATTACAGGCGTGAGCCACCGCACCCAGCCCCACGAAGGGTTAGTCTTCTCTGCCTGCTGAGCTAGACTGGCATGGGAGTATTGGGGCCTGCAGGAAATGGCCCACTCCTGGCTGCTCTGCCTCGATCCTGGAGTTCTGGGATGCCCCTGTCCCCCAGGGCCTGGCACCCCCACGCTGTTCACCCCTGCCCCCTAGGTCTCCTGTTCAGGCTTCCATCACACCTCTGTCTGCCCCCTGGGTGTCCCTGTAGGACTCACGCCTCTGCCCGATCCACCATGGTCCTAATGAGCTCCCAGAGGAGGCCCGAGAGTGTGGAGCAGGTCTGCCGCATCCACAGCCTGAGGTCCGTGACCACCTGTGCGAGGAGGAGATGGTGCTCAGGGAGGCCGACGTGTTGCTTCCCTGAGGAGCCAGGACCGCTGCAGAACTCTAACTGCCCCCTGGGCTCCTCAAGGTTGGGACAACACGGAGCAGGGGGTGGAGGGGCTAAAGCACCTGGTCATTCCGGCTCCGTCCCGTGTGCAGCTTCCCTGCCGTTTCACCAATGAGCTCCTGGAGGTGAAGGGAGACCCAGGGTCATGGTCTATACCCCCAGAGGAGTCAACCCAGGCAGGGCAGGTTTCCTCATCAGCCCTGCCAACCTACCTCCATACCCCAGGGCTCCGGGTCCTCCCCAAATCTCTCGCCATTTCTGCTGAGGCCTGTTCTTTTTTTCTTTTCTTTTTTTAATTTTTGTAGTTGTGGGACCTCATTATGTTGCCCAGGCTGGTCTCGAACTCCTGGTCTCAAGCAATCCTCCCACCTCAGCCTCCCAAAGTGCTAGGATTATAGGCATGAGCCAGGGTGCCTTGCTCATGTCCTGAGGTCTCACATGCTGTCTGCCAATGGCGAAGTAAACAGAATGGTGCTAATGCTCAAAGTGGCCCTGGGCAAGGTGGAGAGGGGAGGCAAGGAAAGCGGTGGGGCTCCAGGGGTCGTACCTTCAGGCGGCGCTCATTGGCTGTGTGGATGTCCTCATCATTGGAGTTCAGTTTGAAGGTGCCCTGGGCCCACTCCTCAGCCACCTGTAGTGGGTAGCACCAATGCCGGGGTCAGGTGAGCAGGCATCAGCAGCCAAGAGAGCCCCTGCCTTGGTCCCACCCTATCCCTGGTGACTGACTGTCCCTGTCCAGGAGCTGAGTCCTGGAAGCGCACCTTGGGAGGGGGCATCTCAGGCCCAGCACACCTTTACCCATGAGCCATGTGGGCCACAGGGGTCATTAAAGGATGGAGAGAGGCAGTCATCAAGGCACACAGTTAAACAGCACTTGAGTATATAATTAGTTCAATGTGAAACCACAGATGGGCAACACTGCACTGTTTGCTCAGGGATTTGGTGGGAGCCTGGGGCCACAGGGAAGGGGCCTTGGGTGGGGCTTGGGCCACGGCAAGTACCTTGTCTAGGCCATGGAGTATCTGGTCCATCTCGGCCTTGGTGAGGAGCCCTGCCTTCTCCAGGCCCCTGCTGTAGGCTTTGCTGCCTTGAACATCCACCTCCCAAAGGTGCCGGTCGTAGGCAATGGACGCGTTGAACTTCTCCATGATGGGGTCCACTGCACCCACAAACCGGCCACCCCAAAGCTTCCCACTCTGGCCAGGAGAGCAAGAACAATTAGTCTCTCCTCCACCCTCCAGAACAGTGCTTCTTGCAAAGAGTCTTTGGGAAACTTATCAAGTCTGATGGTAGCAGGGGCATCAGATCATTCTAACTGGGCAGACAAGGAGGCTGAGACCTTCCCAGAGTCACCACCCTGGGAGTGAGCATGGGAACATGGCTGAACACCAAAAGTTTGGGTTCTTTTTTTTTTTTTTTTGAGACAGAGTCTCACTTTGTCGGCCAGGCTGGAGAAACTCTGCCTCCCAGGTTCAAGAGATTCTCCTGCCTCAGACTCCCAAGTAGCTGGGATTACAGGCACGTGCCACCACACCCAGCTAATTTTTGTATCATTAGTAGAGATGGGGTTTCACCATGTTGGCCAGGCTGGTCTTGAACTCCTGACCTCAGGTGATCCTCCCACCTTGGCCTCTGAAAGTGCTAGGATTACAGGCATGAGCCACTGTGTGTGGCCTTGAAGTTGGGGTTCTTTCCCACCACATGGCACCCCTCCAAGGAGATGGTGGCAGGGCCTGAGACACCCCTGGGACCACAGCAGAGCTTCTGGAACCTTTCCCACCACTGACCAAGGTGCTAGGTGCCATCCTAATTGTTGACACAACCCTCTGGGGTAGGCACCAATACAATTCCACTATGAAGATGGGGAAACTGAGGCACAGAGCAGCCTGCTGTCACCTGGGGTGGGATAGCCAGGGCTGCGGCCCAGCAGTCTGAAGTCAGAACCTATGCTTTTCACCCCTGTTCCACCAGGGCTTCTGGACTTGGCTCTGGTGTCCAGAACCTTTGCTGCAGGGACAGGCAAAGAGGCCTTGAGGGTCTCCACCAAGCTTAAGTGCCCTGCAACTCTCTCCCTCACAGCTTGGAGCTGGACTAAGATCCCAATTCCTACCACTCCCTTGGCTCTGAAAAGCACCCTGACACCCCCCATTGTCACTGGCCTTCTAGGAGGTCACTGGGTGATCCCTTACTCTCCAGGGGCCAAGGGCAGAGGAATGGTATGTAGGCATCTACGTTTTGTTCGTTTTATTTGAGATAGAGTCTCACTCTGTTGCCTAGGCTGGAGTGCAGTGGCGTGATCTCGGCTCACTGCAACCTCCACCTCCCGGCTTCAAGCCAATTTTCCTGCCTCAGCCTCCCGAGTAGCTGGAATTTTAGGCGTGTGCCACCACACCTGGCTGAGTTTTATATTTTTAGTAGAGACGGGGTTTCACCATGTTGGTCAGACTGGTCTCGAACTCCTGATCTCAGGATCCCCTGACCTTGGCATCCCGAAGTGCTTGGGATTACAGGCATGAGCCACTGTGCCAAGCCTGTTTTGTTCATTAAAAAAATCTTTTTTAATTCTTTTTTTTTTTTTTTTTTGAGATGGAGTCTCTCTTTGTCACCCAGGCTGGAGTGCAGTGGCAGGATCTTGGCTCACTGCAAGCTCCACCTCCCAGATTCACGCCATTCTCCTGCCTCAGCCTCCTGAGTAGCTGGGACTACAGGTGCCCGCCACCATGCCTGGCTAATTTTTTCTATTTTTTTTTTTCAGTAGAGACGGGGTTTCACCTTGTTAGCCAGGATGGTCTTAATCTCCTGACCTCATGATCTGCCCACCTCGGCCTCCCAAAGTCCTGGGATTACGGGTGTGAGCCACCACACCCGGCCTTTAAATTCTTTTTTAGACACAGGGTCTCATTTGTTACCCAGGTTGGAGTGCAGTGGCACCATCATAGCTCACTGCAGCCTCAAACTCCTGGTCTCAACCAATCCTCTTGCCTCAGCCTCCCCAATAGTTGGGACTACAAGCATGCGCCACCACACCCAGACATTTTTTTTAAATTTTATAGGACTGGGAGTGGTGGCTCATGCCTGTAATCCCAGCATTTTGGAAGGCTAAGGTGGGTGGATCATGAGGTCAGGAGATAGAGACCATCCTGGTCAACATGGTGAAACCCGGTCTCTACTAAAAATACAAAAATTAGCCAGGCGTGGTGGCGCTCGCCTGTAGTTCCAGCTACTTAGGAGGCTGAGGCAGGAGAATCGCTTGAACCCGGGAGGCGGAGGTTGCAGTGAGCCAAGATCACGCCACTGCACTCCAGCCTAGGTGACAGAGCAAAACTCTGTCTCAAAATAAATAAATAAATGAACAAAATAAAATAAAATAAAATAATTGGTAGAGACAGGGTCTCACTATGTTGCCCAGGCTGGTCTTGAATTCCTGGGCTCAAGCTGTCCTCCAGCCTCAGCTTCCCAAAGTGCTGAGATTATAGGCATGAGCCTAGGCGCCAGCCACATCTATGTTTTGAAAGAGGGCAGAGGCCAGGGCATGGGACAGAGTGGGGAGGGGGTACAGAACACCTGGGGAGCAGCCCTAGTGCCCAGGACTGGGAGGAGGGTGGGGTAGAGGTGGGCATGTCACTTCACTGACGTCCTTTTTGTGGAAGGGAGTCTACAATGGCCAATGGGGACATATATCCTCCTCTGTCCCCCTACAATGCCCCAGACTTCTATTAACCACCTGGCCTGGCACCTATTATTAAACCTCAGGGGCTGGGCGTGGTGGCTCACACCTATAATCCTAGCACTTTGGGAGGCTGAGGTGGGCGGATCACGAGGTCAGGAGATCGAGACCATCCTGGCTAACACGGTGAAACTCCGTCTCTACTGAAAACACACACACAAAAATTAGCCAGGCATGGGGGTGGCGGGCGCCTGTAGTCCCAGCTACTTGGGAGGCTGAGGCAGAAGAATGGCGTGAACCCGGGAGGCGGAGCTTGCAGTGAGCTGAGATCGTGCCACTGCACTCCAGCCTGGGCGACAGAGCAAGACTGTCTCAAAACAAAAACAAAAACAAAAACCCTCAGGGTTGGGAGGCCCAGGCAGGTGGATCGCTTGAGGTCAGGAGTTCGAGATCAGCCTGGCCAACATGGTGAAACCTCATCTGTACTAAAAATATAAACATTAGCCAGGCGCAGTGGCAGGAAGCTGTAGTCCCAGCCACTTGGGAGTCTGAAGCAGGAGAATCACTTGAATCCTGGAGGTAGAGGTTGCGGTGAGCAGAGATGGCGCCATTGCACTCCAGCTTGGGCGACAGAGCAAGACTCCTTCTTAAAAATAATAATAATAATAATAATAATAAGATAAGGATAATAATAGTACCTCTCTGATAGCCTTATTGTGAGCATTTAATCAGATAATATTTGCAAATTGCATACATAACACGGTGCCTGGTGCTCAGGAAGGACTCGAGAAATGCCAGCTGTTACTAAGGGAGGGCTGGCAGGGGATAGGACATGCTTCAGCTCCACTCCTGGTTCCTGTATGCACCCCAGAGACCTCTCCAGTGCTCTGGCCCTGAGCTGTGAGCTGACTCCTCTATGCCCAACAGTCCCGACTGCCAAAGGACTCTGCCCTTCAGAGGCAGCCTCCGCCCCCACCCCATCTTTGAGCTGGTCCTGCCCCTTACCCCACAGCTGCCCCACCAAGCCTAGATCTCCAGCAAAGCACCACATGGGGCCCTGGTCCTGATCACTGGAGCCAGCCAGTCAGAATTGGGGCCAGCCTGCCCCTCAGCCAGGAGCCTGGCACCGCCTCCCCCAGTGGGCTCCTGGGCCACCCTGCCTAGGTTGTTAGTAATAAAAATAACTACTTAATAAGTGGAGCTGCAGCCAAACCAATTAGTGCCAACCTACAGGAAGGCCTGGGGCAACCTGAGGTCACCTAGAACACTGGGCTTGTTGGAAGCCAGACCACTCTGCTCTAGAACCAAACTCCTATCCTTACTGGCAGGCATAATAGGACCCCACAGGGAGATCAGAGTGAGGTGTCTCCCCTTGGGCACTGAGGAGAGTGGAGGCCCAGTGTGGTAGCAGAAGGTGCTACTCCAAGCCAGGACACATCTGGGCCGGAATGGTCTCTTCAGGGCCAGGGGATGGGGCACTGAGTTGGGTTGGGTTGAATGAGCAACAGTTAAGGTCGAATGTACATGGGAAATACCAGTTTTGGTTTTGGGACTTGTGGGTTTTTTTTCTTTTTTTGAGGTGGAGTCTTGCTTTGTCGCCCAGGCTGGAGTGCAGTGGTGCGATCTCAGCTCACTGCAACCTCCGCCTCCCGAGTTCAAGCGATTCTCCTGCCTCAGCCTCCCGAATAGCTGGGACTACAGGCACCCACCACTACACCCAGCTAATTTTTGCATTTTTAGTAGAGACGGGGTTTCACCATGTTGGCCAGGCTGGTCTCAAACTCCTGACCTCAGGTGATCTGCCCACCTCGACCTCCCAAAGTGCTGGGATTACAGGTGTGAGCCACCATGCCTGCCAGGTTTTTTTATTTTTATTTTTTTGAAACTGGATCTCACTCTGTTGCCTGGGCTGGAGTGCAGTGGTGAGATCATGCTCACTGCAGTCTCAAACTCCTGGGCTCAAGCAATCCTCATGCCTCCGCCTCCTGTGAGACTACAGGTGTACGCCACCACACCTGGGTAATTTTCAAAATCTTTTTGTAGAGACAGGGTCTCACTACATTGCCCTGGCTGGTCTGGAATTCCTGGGCTTCAGCAGTCCTCCCGCCTCGGCCTCCCAAAGTAGAAATATCAGTATTGTTGTGGTTAGCCACCATTTATTGAGCACCTACTGTTGCTCAGCCCTGTGCTAGGGATTTCACATATGTTATTACGGCCTTTTATGAGGTGGGCAATATTACCCCTATTTCACAAATGAGGAAAGAGGTTTAAAGGGCTCAAGTGACTGGTACAGAAACCAAGTCTGTTTGGCTCCAAAGTCCAGGCCCTACCCCCCTGCCATGACCCAGAAGCTTGCAGGGCACTGAGCTTGCAGGGCATTGAGAAAGAGGAAGTGAATTGCTAGCTAATGAAGGCCAAAAGGGCCTGGAACCCAGACCTCCTGCTTCCTGGAGTTCCCTTCATCAAGCATCAGGCGAACAGCCCCTTTCACCTGAAGGGTCCAAAGCAATGGCCTCATAATCTAGTGCCTTACAGAGTGAGGCCGACAGCTATTATTACCCCCATTGCCAGATAAATCAACTGTGGCCCAAGGAAGGAAAACCTCTGCCTGGGAATCCAGCATCTCAGTGGTCAGGAGGAGAGGCCAGGAGCCACTGACCCTAAGAGGCAGGGTCCAGTGAGACAGGAAGGGACCAGGCACCAGGGTTGCTGGAGCCACGAGGCGACGTCCCCTTTTTCCTGGCTCTTTCCACATGCCACAGTCAAGGACAAGAACACTTAGGGGCTGAGCTTTATTCTATAAACAGGGACAATTGCTCTAGCAGGAGAAGGGATGTGGTGTGGGGTGGGACCTGACAGGAGGACACGTGGTAAGAAGGAAGGAAGAGTTGGAAGGCTGAAGGCTTGGGAGCCACTTTTCCTGGCCAGGCAGGCATCACTGTGAGGTGAGGGCAGAGCCACTCTACCCCTAGTAGTGTGGGTTGGTGGGTTTGCCACAAGGGCTGCCTGCGGATACTGGTAAGTCCCGGTAAAGGTGACTGCTGGGCTCCAGAAGATGCACCTGGGAGGGCTGGGGGTGCAGGCTTCCTAGGTAATTTTCAAAATTACTTCCTGGAGGGCGATTCCCAGCAGGGTGGCCCGAGGCAGGTCTGGCGCCCCCACTCTCTCCTTTGGAGGCTAGGAGGACCGGAGTCCCCGAGGTCCCACTCACCTCCGAGGCCATGTTGGGCGGTTCCTCGTCGTCCGGAAGCTTCGGTCCTCCGGGTCTGGAAGACAAGACCGGACTGACGACCTCCTTGGCCAGCAGGGTCCCCCGGGCCGGGCTGGCTCCGAGTTCTGGGCACTGCGCTTGAGGGAGCGCAGCCCTTGGGGACGCGGACGTGAGAGCGCGCCACGGTGCTCGGCGTCCTCCACGCCCGTCCCGCCCATCCGGCCGCCGCGCACTCACCTCCGCCTGGCCGCACGGATAGTGTCGCGCCCGCCACTGGCCAGGGCTTTTCTGGCCGGGATGGCGTCAGCAGCCGCCGGTCCTGTCCCCACCCCTGGCGACGGCCGCGTCAATAGGAGGCCGCCCGGCGGGGTGGGCGTTGCCTCCATCCTCCAATCCTGGCCGTGGGCGGGGACACCTCCCGCTGAGCTGGAGGCTAAGCGGCCCCGGGGCGGGGAAGCGGGCGGGGAAAGGGTTGGGGGGACCCCGACGGGGAAGGGGCCTGGGCTGGGGTTGAGGAGGGTAGTGCGCTGGCGTTCGTGCTGTGGTCAGCAGACACGCAGGGGACTGGAGACTCGGGCCAGGGGTAGAGGCTATAACATCAGGCCCGGGCCTAACAGGTTCAAAAGATATATAAGGTGAAATGGCATGTTCGCTCATTCATTCATTCATTCAACAAACACGTACCAGGCACCTCTATGTGTCAGGTACAGAGAAAGGCATCAAGGAAAAAGGAAGGACCATCAGAAATGAAGCCTGTGCCAGGCGCGGTGGCTCACAGCTGTAATCCCAGCACTTTGGGAGGCCGAGGTGGGAGGATCGCTTGAGGCTAAGAGTTGGAGACCAGCCTGGGCAATACAACAAGATCCCGTCTCTACAAAAAAATTAATAATAATAATAAAAAAAAGTCAGGCGTGGTGGTGCACGCCTGCAGTCCTAGCTACTCAGGAGGCTGAGGCGGGAGGAGCACTTGAGCCCAGGAGTTCGAAGCTGCAGTGAGCTATTGTGCCACGGCACTCCAGCCTGACTCCTCTGTAAAAGAAAAGAAACGCGGCCAGAGGCCGGGCGCGGTGGCTCACGCCTGTAATCCCAGCACTTTGGAAGGCCGAGGCGGGTGGATCACGAGGTCAGGAGTTTGAGACCAGCCTGGCCAAGGTGGTGAAACCCCGTCTCTACTAAGAATACAAAAATTAGCCGGGCACGGTGGCGGGTGCCTGCAATCCCAGCGACTCCGGAGGCTGAGGCAGGAGAATCGCTTGAACCTGGGAGGCGGAGATTGCAGTGAGCTGAGATGGTGCCATTGCACTCCAGCCTGGGTGACAGAGCAAGATTCAGTTTCAAAAAAAAAAAAAAGAAAGAAAGAAAGAAAGAAAGAAAAGAAAAGAAAAGAAAAAAGAAACGCAGCCAGGCACAGTGGCTTACGCCTTTAATCCCAGCACTTTGAAAGGCTGAGGCGGGCGGATCACCTGAGGTCAGGTATTCGAGATGAGCCTGGCTGACATGGTGAAACCTTGTCTCTATTAGCCGGGTGTGGTGGTGGGCGCCTGTAGTCCCAGCTACTCCAACAGCTGAGGCAGGAGAATCACTTGAACTAGGGAGGCGGAGGCTGCAGTGAGCTGAGATGGCACCACTGCACTGCAGCCTGGGCAACAGAGTGAGACTCTTGTCTCAAAAAAAAAAAAGAAAGAAAAGAAAAAGAAAAGAGAAAACAAAGAAAGAAACGAAACAAAAGAAATGAAGCCTGACTTCAAGAAGTTCCAACATAGCATGGAGGAGGTGTGCAGGGAGCACAGGCGTTGGGTGGTGGGGGGGGCTATGTTGGGTACTCAGGGAAGAGGTCCTTGATCTGATTAATTAATTATTCAACCAAAATGTCAGGCTGGATTCTAGGCACTGGAAGTACCCTGAAGGGGCTTCTAATGAACCTGTCTTCTGCATTGGGTCTTGGAAGATGGGGGGAATTTGCCCAGGGAAGAAGGGGAGAACATTCCAGGCAGAGGGAGAAGTCTGGACAAAAAATGTGACTGGCCTGCTTTAAGAACAGGAAATCATCCAAGTGGCTGTAACTATAACAAAAGGTAGGGAGGAGAGGTGGAAGGAGTTTGGGAGAAGGCTGTGAAGAGTCTTCAATGTCAAGAGAGGGAGTTTGTTCTTGGTCCTATAGGTCATAGGAAACCCTGATCGATTTTAAAATCAGAGGAGCCAAATTTATTTTATTTTATTTTTATTTATTTATTTTTTTGAGATGGAGTTTCGCTCTAATTGCCCAGGCTAGAGTGCAATGGCACAGTCCCAGCTCACTGCAACCTCTGCCTCCCAGGTTCAAGCGATTCTCCTGCCTCAGCCTTCCAAGTAGCTGGGGTTACAGGCATGCACCACCACGCCTGGCTAATTTTATATTTTTAGTAGAGATGGGGTCTCTCCATGTTGGTCAGGCTGTTCTTGAACTCCTGACCTCAGGTGATCCGCTCGCCTCAGCCTCCCAAAGTGCTGGGATACAGGGGTGAGCCACTGCGCCCGGCTGAAACCCCATGTTAAAAAAGAAAGAAAGGAAGGAAGGAAGATAAATCTAGCTATAGTATTGAGGATGGAATGGAGGGAGAAGAAGAGACCAGTGGCTGGAATGTTTTGTGATTTGAAGGTGTTTAGCCCTCACTCAACTCAAGAGTGGAATTACTTGGAGTTCCCAGAATGCACCTGACTGTTTCAAGCCTTCCTAAATGCTCTTCCCTGTGCCTGGGATGCCCTTCCCTCAGTGTCGATCTTGCTACCTCCAATTTGTCCATCAGTATTTTTTTTTTTTTTTTTTTGAGACGGAGTCTCGCTCTGTCCCCCAGGCTGGAGTGCAGTGGCACAATCTCGGCTCAATGCAAGCTCCACCTCCCGGGTTCACGCCATTCTCCTGCCTCAGCCTCCTGAGTAGCTGGGACTACAGGCGCCCACCACCATGCCCGGCTAATTTTTTGTATTTTCAGTAGAGATGGGGTTTCATCGTGTTAGCCAGGATGGTCTCAATCTCCTGACCTCGTGATCCATCCGCCTTGGCCTCTGAAAGTGCTGGGATTACAGGCGTCAGCCACCGCGCCTGGCCTTGTCCATCAGTATTCTAGCCAAACATCATCAATGTCAGGTAGACTCCCAGCTGATCCAGGCATCCAACTCTGGGCTCCCATGTGATCCTGAGTATACGGGCATTTAGCAATCTTTTCCTGATTTGGGAGCACTGTAGTAGTGCCTTCTGGGCCTCCACCACCCAAGTGGTGAGCTCCTTGCAAGCAAAGCCTCATCTGACACATTTGTGTGCCCTGACTCCCAGCCCTCTCCTGTCTTCTCCCACAGAAGCCCTAGAACTGGGCTGCAGCTGACCACTGGGAGGACAGGAAAGACTGTTAGATCAACTGTATGCCGTGTGGTCCTGAAAAATGCCAAAGTGGAGTGGCAAGTCCCGAGATCCAACAGCTAGTGTCTGAGGCCTGGCATCCCTTCCTGGGAGGCCTCGTGTGAAAGTCAGTGGCATTCTGCAGACGTGAGGTCGTACTTCTGAATATCCAGCAAAATACTGGGGCCAAACCCTTTGACAAATGAACTGAGGCTAGAAAGAGAGTTGGAGAAGTGGTTTGACAGCAGAGCTGTAACCACAATACCTAACATGGGTAAGTCACCAGGTGGCAGGCTCTGAGCTAAAATTCATCTCATTGCATCTTCACGACAGTTCTGTTTATAGATAAAGAAAGAGAAGCTGGCTGGGATCCGTGGCTCACGCCTGTAATCTCAACACTTTGGGAGGCTGAGGCGGGCAGATCACCTGAGGTCGGGAGTTTGAGACCAGCCTGACCAACATAGAGAAAGCCCATCTCTACTAAAAGTACAAAATTAGCTGGGCATAGTGGTGCATGCCTGTAATCCTAGCTACTCGGGAGGCTGAGGCAGGAGATCGCTTGAATCGGGAGGCAGAGGTTGCGGTGAGCCGAAGTCGTGCCATTGCACTCTAGCCTGGGCAGCAAGAGTGAAACTCCATCTCAAAAAAAAAAAGAAAAGAAAAGAAAAGAAAAGAAACAGAAGCTGCAAAGGGTTAGGGTTAGGGGTTAGAGGACATGTACACAGGCACCCAGGTAGAAGAGGACAGTCAGTCTGGCTGTCCAGAAGACAGAAGAGAGATTGTCAGTCCAGGTTTGTTTGCAACAAACAGCAAGCTTGCAAGCTTGGCATACGTGGAGGCCATGCTGTAGGGATGGGGAAGAGACTCAGGAAGAGGAGAAAGACAGGAAGGCAAGCTGGGCACGGTGGCTCATGCCTGTAGCCCCAGCTACTTGGGAGGCTGAGGCAAGAGAATCGCTTGAACCCAGGAGGTGGAGGTTGCAGTGAGCTGAGATCGTGCCACTGCACTCCAGCCTGGGGACAGAGCGAGACTTGGTCTCAAAAAAAAAAGACAGGAAGGCAGCATAAAGGCTTGCAAAAAACAAAAAATCAAAAACAAATAAACAGAAAGCAGATGAGTCAAAAGTGTCTGCAGCTGAGTCCCTGACAGTTGACACTGAAATGGACGTGAGCCTTTATCTTGACAAAGCATCCTTGGCATTAAAGACTCATAGGAGGGCAGGGCGAAGTGGCTCACGCCTGTAATCCCAGCACTTTGGGAGGCTGAGGTGAATGGATCACCTGAGGTCAGGAGATTGAGACCAGCCTGGCCAACATGGTGAAACTAAGTCTCTACTAAAAACACAAAAATTAGAGTGCGGCCTGTCCTGTCCTTGCCATGAGGCTGCAGCAGGCACCAGAGTCCAGAAAGGTGTTCATTCAGCGAGACTACAGCAGTGGCACAGGCTGCCAGTTCCAGACCATGTTCTCCATGGAGCTGGAGAACCAGATTGATAGGCAGCAGTTTGAAGAAATAGTTCAAACTCTAAATAACCTTTATGCAGAAGCAGAGAAGCTTGGTGGCCAATCATATCTCGAAGGTTGTTTGGCTTGTTTAACAGCATATACCATCTTCCTATGCTTGGAAACTCATTACCAGAAGCTTCTGAAGAAAGTCTCCAAATGCATTCAAGAGCAGAATGAGAAGATCTATGTTCCACAAGGCCTTCTCCTGACAGACTCCATTGAGTGAGGACTGCGAGTTATTGAAATTACCATTTATGAAGACAGAGGCATGAGCCATGGAAGATAAACCATAGAATTAAAGATCCTGCTTCTAGCCGGGCCCCTCATGTATTCATTGGCCGACTGCAGAGTGTCTCTACCTCCTCTCCAGAGTATCATTCCTATCTGCCGCCAGAGCCACAGTGCCATTTACTCCAAGGACTTTGTAAAATTCCACACCTGGAATGACCTCTAGTCGCTCAGTATCCACTTTGTGTCTCCAAATTGTGTAGGACTCTGTAATCTTTTGACTAGTTTGTGAGAAAACACAATGAAGCATTTCACTTTTTTTATTGAAGGCCATTTAATAAAACACAGCTGGTCAGCCCAGTGCAAACCTTATTATCTGCCACCAGTACGTACCATTGGTTCTCTTCATTCCTTGGGCCAGCTTCTCAGGTAGCTTTAGACCTCAACAAGTTGTATCTTTTCCAGTGTTCCATCTTGTTCCCCTAAATTAATAAAATGCTTTTCTCCAGGATTTTGGCAAGGGTTGGTGTGGCTGTGGTTTTGCTAATGCACCTCCTAGATTTCAAAGATTTACCAGTTTTACCATGACTCATATATTAAGATCTGTTTCTACTATTCAGTTCCTCAAACTGAAGCTCATTGAAAAAATAATGTATAATGTTATTTGTTTTATTATAGCAATTATTCCTCATTAAAGCAGTATTTAATGCAATTTCCAGTTATTTCTTTGGAGAATGTTATGTCATTGTTGCATTACCTTAAAGATTGTGAAGATGTGATGTGTGTTGCTTGTTCATCACAAAAATCAGTAAGCACAATAAAGTGGATGCCAAACCATCAAACACATAGATGTTCCTCCTGGGTCCCTGGATATGTAATAAGCAGGTATAAAAATATTTTAATTATAGTTTTCTTATAAATATAACTTACGAGAAAAACATTTGATTGGAATAATACTGTATACTACTAATTTTTAACTATCCCTACGCAAACCTTATGACTCACAGAATTTTCTCATATACAGTATTCAGTGCACAGAAAACTTATGACTGGCTCAAGTACAGTAAGTTACTTCTAAGTAAAACTCTCAAGTCTGAGTCCATATTTGTAGCTCTGCTTTTGGTTGTACGTTTCTAGGATCAGGGCTGTTTATGCCTTTTCGTTCATCCTTGGGGTTTGAGAGCACTGTATGAGGGAGAGAGTTTAAAAATACATTAGGAGACAGAAACCATTAAAAGTTTAACTGTCAGAGATATTGTAGGTGCTAATACTGGATTTCATCTTTCAGATTTAATTTCTTTTATGGGTCTGTTAATCATTCAATAAATCCCATAAGTATGTGTAATATTTCAATTGTGTAAAACTCGTTTGTCACTTTAAAGCCTGTAACAGTGTGTTTGTGTTTTCAACCCATTGCAATAACTTTGCTGAAATATTAACACATTAATAAAACTTTTCTTAAAAAAATAAAATAAAATAAAAATACAAAAATTAGCCAGGCGTTGTGGTGCATGCCTGTAATCCCAGCTACTCGAGAGGCTAAGGCAGGATAATCACTTGAACCCGGGAGACGGAGGTTGCAGTGAGCCAAGATCACACCACTGCATTCCAGCCCGGGTGATTAAAAAAAAAAAGGCCGGGCACGGTGGCTCCTGCCTGTAATCCCAGCACTTTGGGAGGCCGAGGTAGGCGGATCACTAGGTCAGGAGATCAAGGCCACCCTGGCTAACATGGTGAAACCCAGTCTCTACTAAAAATACAAAAAATTAGCTGGGCGCCGTGGCGGGCGCCTGTAGTTCCAGCTACTCGGGAGGCTGAGGCAGGAGAATGGCATGAACCCAGAAGGCAGAAGTTGCAGTGAGCCGAGATCGTGCCACTGTACTCCAGCCTGGGCGACAGAGCGAGACTCTGTCTCAAAAAAAAAAAAAAAAAAGGAAGACATGGAAAAAGCCAATAAAACAACATATGAACAAAATGGAAATATCAGTAAAGAGATAGAAAACCTGAAAAAGAAACTAAGAACAAATTTTGCAGCTAAAAAGTATAATAACTAAAATGACAAATTGGCAGAATAAATGATATAGTTTGGATGTCTGTCCCCCCAAACCTCATATTTAAATGTAATCCCGATGTTGGAGGTGGGCCCTGGTGGGAGGTGTTTTGGTCATGGGGCCAGATCCCTTACGAATGGCTTGGTGCTCTCCTTGCAATAGTGAGTGAGTTCTCGTGGGATCTGGTTGTTGAAAAGTGTGTGACACCTCCCTCCTCTCTCTCTTGCTCCTGCTCTTGCTGTGTGATGGGCTGGCTCTCCATTACCTTCCACCATGATTGTAAGTAAGCTTCCTGAGGCCTCACCAGAAGCAGATGCCAGCACCATGCTTCCCACAAAGCCTGCAGAACCATGAGCCAATGAAACCTCTTTTCTTGCTGAATTACGCAGTCTTGGTAGTCCTTTATAGCAACACAAAGAATGGCCTAATACAAAAAAGAATGAGCAAATTTGAAGAAAGGACAATGGAAATTATGGAGTCTGAGGAATAGAAAGAAAAAAGATTGAGGAAAAGTGAACAGAGCCTAAGAGACCTGCGGGAAACCATCATGTGCACTAACCTATGTATTGTGAAAGTTCCAAAGGAGAAGGGGGATGGGTGTTGAGAGAATATTTAAAGAAATAATAGCTGAAAACTTCCCAAATTTGACAAAAGACATGAATATAAAAAATCCAAGAAGTTCAATGAACTCCAAGTAAGATGAAATCAGAGACCCATAGTGAGACACATTATAATGAAAGTTTTGAAAGCCAAGAAGAGAACCTTGAAAAGAGCATGAGAGAAGCAACTCGACATGCAAGGAATCCTCAATAAGATGAAAATCAGCAGATTTCTCATCAGAAACTATAGAGATCAAAAAACTAATATAGTGAAGTGGGGAGCTGTTAACTAAGCATCTCATATCCAGCAAAACTATCCCTCAAAAATGAGAGAGTGGCCAGGTGTGGTGGCTCATGCCTGTAATCCCAGCACTTTGGGAGTCTGAGGCGGGCAAATCACGAGGTCATGAGTTTGAGACCAGCCTGACCAACATGGTGAAATCCTGTGTCTATTAAAAATACAAAAATTAGCCGGGCGTGGTGGCAAAGAGAATTGCTTGAACCTGGGAGGTGGAGGTTGCAGTGAGCCGAGATTGTGCCACTGCACTCCAGCCTGCGTGACAGAGTGAGAGTCCGTCTCAAAAAAAAAAAAAAATGTGAGGGAGATAGTAAGATATTCAAGATAAACAAAAGCTGAGGGAGTTTGGGCTGGGCATGGTGGCTCACACCTGTAATCCTAGCACTTTGGTAGGCCGAGGCGGGCATATCACCTGAGGTCGGGAGTTCGAGACCAGCCTGATAAACATGGAGAAACCCCGTCTCTACTAAAAATACAAAATTAGCCGAGCGTGGTGGCGCATGCTTGTAATCCCAGCCACTCGGGAGGCTGAGGCAGGAGAATTGCTTGAACCCAGGAGGCGGAGGTTGTGGTGAGCCCAGATCGCGCCATTGTACTCCAGCCTGGGCAACTGAGCAAAAATCTGTCTCAAAAAAAAAAAAAAAAAAAGCTGGCCAGGCGCAATGGCTCATGCCTGTAATCCCAGCACTTTGGGAGGCCAAGGCAGGCGGATCATGAGGTCAGGAGTTTGAGACCAGCCTGACCAACATGGTGAAATCCCATCTCTACTAAAAACACAAAAATTAGATTGGTGTGGTGGCGGGCGCCTGTAATCCCAGCTACTCAGGAGGCTGAGGCAGGAGAATCGCTTGAACCCGAGAGACGGAGGTTGCAGTGAGCCCAGATCGCGCCACTGCACTCCAGCCTGGGCGACAGAGCAAGACTGTGTCTCAAAAAAAAAAAAAAAAAAAAAGCTGAGGGAGTTTGTTGTCACTAGACCTGCCCTGGAAGAAATGCTCAAAGGAATCCTGCAGGGTGAAGTGAAAACACACTAGTCAGTAACTCCAAGCCATTTGAGGAATTAGAGATCTCAATAAAGATAAATACATGGGTAATTATAAAATCTAGTATTATTGTAACAACAGTCTATATCTCCACTTTTTGTTTTTTGTTTGTTTGTTTGTTTGTTTTTGAGACAGATTTTCCCTCTGTCACCCAGGCTGGAGTGCAATGGTGCAATCTTGGCTCACTGCAACATCCACCTCCCTGGTTCAAGCAATTATCCTGCCTCAGCCTCCCGAGTAGCTGGGATTACAGGTGCTGGTGACCATGCCCGGCTAATTTCTGTATTTTTAGTAGAGATGGGGTTTCACCATGTTGTCCAGGCTGGTCTTGAACTCCTAACGTCAGGTGATCTGCCTGCCTCGGCCTCCCAAAGTGCTGGGATTACTGGTGTGAACCACTGCACCTGGCGTCCACGTTTTGTTTTCTAAACGATTTAAAGAAAGAATATATTTTCAAAAATAGTAGTCTAAAAGCTAGTGTTATTGTAACTTTAGTTTGTAACTCTACATCTTGTTTTCCACATAATTTAAGGGACAAATGTATTTAAAAGAATTATTAGGCCAGGTGTGGTGGCTCATGCCTATAATCTCAGCACTTTGGGAGGCTGAGGCGGGTGGATCATGAGGTCAAGAGTTTGAGATCAGCCTGACCAACATGGTGAAACCCTGTCTCTACTAAAAACACAAAAATTAGCTGGGCGTGGTGGCATGTGCCTGTAATCCCAGCTACTCAGGAGGCTGAGGCAGGTGAATCGCTTGAACCAGGGAGGCGGAGGTTGCAGTGAGCCGAGATCGCATCACTGCACTCCAGCCTGGGTGACAGAGCAAGACTTTGTCTCACAAAAAAAAAAAAAAAAGAATTATTAGTTTTGTTTGGGGACATGCAATGTATAAAGATATAATTTTGTACATCAGCGGACCGGGCGCGGTGGCTCACGCCTGTAATCCCAGCACTTTGGGAGGCTGAGGCAGTGGATCACGAGGTCAGGAGATCAAGACCATCCTGGCTAACATGGTGAAACCCCGTCTCTACTAAAAATACAAAAAATTAGCCGGACGTGGTTACAGGCGCCTGTAGTCCCAGCTATTCGGGAGGCTGAGGCAGGAGAATGGCCTGAACCTGGGAGGCGGAGCTTGCAGTGAGCAGAGATCACGCCACTGCCCTCCAGCCTGGGTGACAGAGCGAGACTCTGTCTCAAAAAAAAAAAAAAAAAAAAAAAAAATTTGTACATCAGCAACTGAAAGCGTTGAAGACAGAGCTGGAAATAAAGAGTTTCTGTATGTTCTTGAAATTTTGCATGTTATTAAAGTATATATCTCTTTTACTTAGGTCTTCTTTAACTTCTCTGAGCAACATTTTATAGTTTAAAGCGTACACACGTTCACATTTGTCTTAGCTTCCTAGGGCTGCTATAACAAATTACTATGAACAAAAATTTCTGTTGATCTGGCTTAAAACAACAAATTTATTTTCTCTTAGTTCTAGAGACTAGAAATCTGAAATAAAGGTGTCAGCAGAGCCATCCTCTTTCAAAGGCTGTAGAGGGGAACGTGTTCCAGAATCTGTTTCTTTCTCTTCGCTTCTGGTGTCACCGTTAATGTTTGGCATTACTTGATCTGCAGCTGCATAACTTCAATTTCTACCTCCATCATCACATGGCATTTTCCCCCTGTGTCTTCACATTGTTTTCTTATAAGGACACCAGTCATATTGTATTGAGAGCCCACCTACTCCAGTATAACCTCCTTTTAACTAATTCCATCTGAAATGACCCTGTCTCCAAATAAGGTTATAACCTGAGGTAGTAGAGGTTAAGACTTCAACCTATATATCTGGAGAACACAATTCAACCCATAACAACATCTGTTGTCAGATTTAGCCATAAGTATTTCACATTTTTGATGCCATTATAAATTGTATTATTAACTTACTTTTAATTTCTGATTCGTTGTTGCTAGCATATGGAAATACACTTAATTTTTGTGTTTATATCCTGCTTTTAAAAAATAGGCTTTATTAAATTTTCTACATAGATAGTCATCTGGGAATAAGTAGAATTTACTTCTTCCTTTCTAAATTGAATGTCTTTTTAAAAAAACCTCATTGAGGCTGGGAGCAGTGGCTCATGCCTGTAATCCCAGCACTTTGAAAGGCCGAGGCAGGCGGGTCACCTGAGGTCAGGAGTTCGAGACCAGCCTGACAGGATAAAACTCTGTCTCTACTAAAAATACAAAAATTAGCCAGGCACAGTGGTGCATACCTGAAGTCCCAGCTACTCGGGAGGCTGAGGCAGGAGAATCTCTTGAACCCGGGAGGTGGAGGCTGCAGTGGGCCAAGATTGCACCACTGCACTCCAGCCCGGGTGACAGACCAAGATTCTGTCTCAAAAAAAAATAAAAAAATAAAAAAATAAAAAATAAAAACCTCATTGCACTGGCTAGACTATTTTGTACAAAAAAAAGAGAGAATATTTTATACAGTGCTGAATAGAAGTGAGGGGAGTGGACATTCCTGTCTTGACCTGATCTTTATGGGAAAGCATTTAGTCTTTCACCATCAAGCATGCTGTTATTTGTAGGTTGTTTGATGGTGCCCTTTATCAGTTTGAGGAAGTTCTCTTCTATTTCTAATTTGCTGAATTCATCCTGTCAAACACTTTTCTGAATCTATTGAAAGATATTAATGGTTTTCTTTTTTAGTTTAATAAAGGAGTTACATTGATTGTTTAAAAATAGCCTTACTGAGATATAATTCATATAGCATAAAATTCACACATTTACAATGCACGATTCAGTGATTATTATACTCAAAAGTTATGCAACCATTGCCACAGCTTAATTTAAAAACATTTTCATTGGCTGGGCATGATGGCTCACGCCTGCAATCCCAACACTTTGGGAGGCCAAGGTGGGCAGATCACAAGGTCAGGAGTTTGAAACCAGCCTGGCCAACATGGTGAAACTTGTCTTTACTAAAGATACAAAAAATTAGCTGGGCGTGGTGGCACGTGCCTATAATCCCAGCTACTTGGGAGACTGACGCCGGAGAATTGCTTGAACCTGGGATGCAGAGGTTGCAGTAAGCCGAGATCACGCCACTGCACTCCAGGCTGGGCAACAGGGTGAGACTCCATCTCAAAAGAAAAAAAAAAAAAAGAAAGCAAAAAAATTTTTCATAAAAGAACTCCACAGCTATTAGCAGTCTAAAAATATTTTCTTCCATGCTGTGGATTGTCTTTTCACTTTCTTGGTTGCATCATTTGCAACAAAAATGTTTTTAATTTTGATGAAGTCCAACATATTTCTTTTTTCTTTTTCTTTTTGTACTTTTGGTGTCATATCTAAGAAAACTTTACCTAGCCCAAGGTCATAAAGATTTACTCTTGTTTTCTTCTAAGAGTTTTATAGTTTTAGCTCTTAAATTTAAGTCTATGCTCCAGTTTGAGTTAATTTTTCTATATAGTGTGAGGTAGGGGTGCAAGTGATTCTTTTGCATATGGATATGTAGTTACCTTTGCAGTAGTTGTTGCAAAGACAAATTATGGCCTAGTAGTATCTCATCATGGATTTAATTTGCATCTCTTTCGTGAATAATAATGTTGAGCATCTCTTCATATGTCTATTGGCTATTCGTATATCTTCTTTGGAGAAATAGCTATTCAAATCATTTTCTCATTTTTATATTAGGTTGTCTTTTCAAATATCCCCATTAAAATGTCTTGACATTCTTGTAAAAAATCAGTTGGCCTAAATGTAAGGTTTTCTTTCTTTCTTTATTTCTTCTTTTTTTTTTTTTTTGAGACAGAGTTTTACTCTTGTTGCCCAGGCTGGAGTGCAATGGCATTATCTCGGCTCACCGAAAACTCTGCCTCCCAGGTTCAAGCGATTCTCCTGCCTCAGCCTTCCCAAGTAGCAGGGATTACAGGCATGAACTACCACACCTGGCTAATTTTGTATTTTTGGTAGAGATGGGGTTTCTCTATGTTGGTCAGGCTGGTCTCAAACTCCTGACCTCAAGTGATCCACCCCCCTCGGCCTCCCAATGTACTGGGATTACAGGCGTGAGCCACCGCACCCGGCCGAGTTTCACTCTTGTTGCCCAGGCTGGAGGGCAATGGCACTATCCCGGCTCACTGCAACCTCTGCCTCCCAGGTTCAAGTGATCCTCCTGCCTCAGCCTCCTGAGTAGCTGGGATTACAGGCACCCACTGCGGCACCCAGCTAATTTTTGTATCTTTAGTAGAGATGGGATTTCACCATGTTGGCCAGGCTGGTCTGGAACTCCTGACCTCAGGTTATCCACCGGCCTCAGCCTCCCCAAGTGCTGGGATTACAGATGTAAGCCACTGCACCTGGCCTCAGTATGTTATTCTTTTCTGATGCTATTGTAGATAAAATTCTCTTTTCTTTCTTTCTTTTTTTTTCTTTTGAGATAGTTTTGCTCTTGTTGCCCAGGCTGGAGTGCAACGATGCGATCTTGGCTCACTGCAACCTCTGCCTCCCTGGTTCAAGTGATTCTCCTGTCTCAGCCTCCCTCTAGTTCCCTCTGCCTTTCTCTAGCTTCTGGTGATGCCTAGCAATTTTTGGCATTCTTAGGTTTGTAGGTGCATCACTGTGATTTGTACCTCCATCGTCTCATGACCTTCTCCCTGGGTCTCCTCTGTGTCTCTGTATCCAAATCTCCCTCTGATATAGTTTGGCTCTGTGTCCCCACCCAAATCTCATGTTGAATTGTAATCCCCAGTGTTGGGGGAGAGATCTGGTGGGAAGTGGCTGCATTATAGGGGCAGATTTCTCCCTTGCTGTTCTTGTGATAGTGAGTGAGTTCTCATGAGATCCGTTTTTTTATTTCTTATTTTTTATTTTTATTATTATTATTTTTTTTAGACAGAGTCTCGCTCTGTTGCCCAGGCTGGAGTGCAGTGGCGCTATCTTGGCTCACTGCAAGCTCCGCCTCCCTGGTTCACGCCATTCTCCTGCCTCAGCCTCCCAAGTAGCTGGGACTACTTGGGAGTCCCAAGTAGGTGGGAGGCACCTGCCACCACGCCCGGCTAATTTTTTACATTTTTAGTAGAGACAGGGTTTCACTGTGTTAGCCAGGATGGTCTCGATTTCCTGACCTCTTGATCCGCCCGCCTTAGTCTCCCAAAGTGCTGGGATTACAGGCGTGAGCCACCGCACCCGGCCAGATCTGGTTTTTTAAAAGTGTGTAGCACTTCCCCCCTTCACTTGCTCTCTCTCTTGCCGCCATGTGAATACATGCTTGCTTCCCCTTCACGCTTCCACCAAGATTGTAAGTTTCCTGAGGCCTCCCCAGCCATGACTCCCATATAGCTTGTGGAGCTGTCAATTAAACGTCTTTTCTTTGTAAATGACCCAGTCTCAGGTACTTCTTTTTTTTTTTTGAGACGGAGTCTCACTCTGTCGCCCAGGCTGGAGTGCAGTGGCGTGATCTCGGCTCACTGCAACCTATGCTCCCAGGGTTCAAGCGATTCTCTTGCCTCAGCCTCCCGAGCAGCTGGGATTACAGGTGTCTGCCACCGCGCCTAGCTAATTTTTATAGTTTTAGTAGAGACGGGGTTTCACCATGTTGGCCAGTCTGGTCTTGAACTCCTGACCTTGTGATCCACCCACCCCGGGCTCCCAAAGTGCTGGGATTACAGGTGTGAGCCACCGCATCCAGCCTTCAGGTAGTTCTTTATAGCAGTGTGAGAATGGACTAACACTCCCTCTCCTTTCTCTTATAAATGTATCAGTCCTTAGATTTAGGGTCCATGCTAATCCAGAATGATCTTGTTTTAACTTGATTACGTCTGAAAAAACCCTATTTCCAAATGAGACCAGATTTACAGGTACTGGAAGTTAGGACTTGAATGTATATTTCTGGGGACACAGTTTAATCCTCTGCATTGGGGTTTCCACAGTTGCCCATAATCAGGTTGAGGAAGTTTCCTTCTCTTTCTAGTTTATTGCTGTTTGTTTAAATAGTGAATTATACTTATAGAGATTTAAATAGTAATAAAAATCTTATATATTAACCTATGTACTTTCCATTTCCTATGCTCTTTATTCCTGTCAATCCAGATTTTCATTTGTTATCATTTTCCTCCTGTCTGAAAAACTTATTTAATATTTTATGTAGTGCAGTTCTGTTGGTGATGAATCCTCTCAGCCTTTGTATGTCTGGAAATATCTTTATTTCATCTGTGTTTTCTTTTATTTTTTGAGATGGGGTCTCACTCTGTCACCCAGGCTGGAGCACAGTGGTGCAATCTCAGCTCACTGCAACCTCCGCCTACCAGGTTCAAGTGATTCCCCTGCCTCACCCTCCTGAGTAGCTGGGATTACAGGTGTGCACCACCATGGTTAGCCAATTTTTGTATTTTTAGTAGAAACGGGGTTTCACCATGTTGGCCAGGCTGGTCTTGAACTATGGGACTCAAGTGATCCACAAGCCTCAGCCTCCCAAAGTGCTGGGATTACAAGCATGAGCCATCACGCCTAGACTTATTTTCATAATATATACATATATGTGTGTGTATATATATATATGTATATATATATATATTTTTGAGACAGAGTCTTGCTGTCGCCCAGGCTGGAGTGCAGTGGCGCGGTCTCAGCTCACTGCAGGCTCCACCCCCCAGGGTTCACGCCATTCTCCTGCCTCAGCCTCCCGAGTAGCTGGGACTACAGGCGCCTGCCACCTCGCCCTGCTAATTTTTTGTATTTTTAGTAGAGATGGGGTTTCACCGTGTTAGCCAGGATGGTCTCGATCTCCTGACCTCGTGATCCGCCCGCCTCGGCCTCCCAAAGTGCTGGGATTACAGGCGTGAGCCACGGCGCCCGGCCTCATAATATTTTAATAAATGATTGTTATTGTATAGAAATGATGGCCAGGTGGCAGTGGCTCACGCCTGTAATCCCAACACTTTGAGAAGCTGAGGCAGGAGGATCACTTGAGGCCAGGAGTTTGAGACCAGCCCGGACAATAAGTGAGACTCTGTCTCTATTAAAAAAAAAAAGAAAGAAAGAAAATAAAAAATAGAAATGCTATTGTAGGCCGGGCGTGGTGGCTCATGCCTGTAATCCCAGCACTTTGGGAGGCTGAGGCGGGCGGATCACAAGGTCAGGAGATGGAGACCATCCTAACACAGTGAAACCCAGTCTCTACTAAAAATACAAAAAAATGAGCCAGGCGTGGTGGCAGGCGCCTATAGTCCCAGCTACTCAGGAGGCTGAGGCAGGAGAATGGCACGAACCTGGGAGGCTGAGGTTGCAGTGAGCCGAGATCGCGCCACTGCACTCCAGCCTGGGCAACAGAGTGAGTCTCCGTCTCAAAAAAACAAAAAACAAAACAAACAAAAAAGTACCTACCTTAACTTTAAAAATATTGCTTAAAAATGTTAATGATCATCTGAGTTTTCAGTAAGTCATTACATTTTTGTTAGTGGAGGGTCTTGCCTCGATGTTGGTGGCTGCTGACTGATCAGGGTGGTGGTTCCTGAAGGCTGAGATGGCTGTGGCAATTTCTTTTTTTTTCTGAGATGGAGTTTTGCTCTTGTTGTCCAAGCTGGAGTGCAGTGACGCGATCTCAGCTCACTGCAACCTCTGCCTCCTTGGTTCAAGCGATTCTCCTGCCTCAGCCTCCCGAGTAGCTGGGATTACAAGTGTGCACCACTATGGTTGGCTAATTTTTTGTATTTTTAGTAGAGATGGGGTTTCACTATGTTTGCCAGGCTGGTCTTGAACTCCTGACCTCAGGTAATCCTCCCGCCTCGGCCTCCCAAAGTGCTGGGACCACAGGCATAAGCCACCACGCCCAGCCAGCAATTTTTTTTTTTTTTTGAGACGGAGTCTCCCTCTGTCGCCCAGGCTGGAGTGCAGTGGCACGATCTTGGCTCACTGTAAGCTCCACCTCCCGGCTTCACGCCATTCTCCTGCCTCAGCCTTCTGAGTAGCTGGGACTACAGGCGCCCGCCACCACGCCTGGCTCATTTTTTTGTATTTTTAGTAGAGACGGGGTTTCACCGTGTTAGCCAGGATGGTCTCGATCTCCTGACCTCATGATCCACCCGTCTTGGCCTCCCAAAGTGTTGGGATTACAGGCGTGAGCCACCACGCCTGGCCAGCAATTTCTTAAAATAAGACAACAGTGTGGCCGGGCGCAGTGGCTCACGCCCGTGGTCCCAGCACTTTGGGAGGCGGAGGAGGGTGAATCACATGAGGTCGGGAGTTCGAGACCATCCGGACCAACACGGTGAAACCCTGTCTCTACTAAAAATACAAAAAATTGGCCGGGCGTGGTGGCACACGCCTGTAATCCCAGTTACTGGGGAGGCTGAGGCAGGAGAATCATTTGAGCCTGGGAGGCGTAGGTTGTGGTGAGCTGATATTGTGCCACTGCACTCGGGCCTGGGAGACACAGCGAGACTCAGTCTTAAAAAAAAGAAAAAAAAAGACAACAGTGAAGATTACAGCATCAATTGACTTCCAACTTCACTGTAGCATGTGATGCTGTTTGATAGCATTTTACACATAGGAGAACTTTTTTCAAAATTAGAGTCAATCTTCTCAAACCCTGCTGCTACTCTATCAACTAGGATTTTATACAGTATAAATCTTTTGCTGTTATTTCAACAACATCTACAGCATCTTCACCAGGAATACATCACATTGGAAGAAACCAATTTTATTTGCTCAATCATAAGAAGCAACTACTCATTAATTCAAGTTTGCTCATGGGATTGGGCAATCAATTCACTCCCATCTTCGGGTTGAACTTCTTTTTTTTTTTTTTTGAGATGGAGTCTCACTCTGTCGCCCAGGCTGGAGTGCAGTGGCGCAATCTTGGCTCACTGCAACCTCCATCTCCCGGGATCAAGCAATTCTTCTGCCTCAACCTCTGAAGTAGCTGGGATTACAGGCGCGTGCCACCACCCCCGGCTAATTTTTGTACTTTTAGTAGAGATGGGGTTTCGCCATGTTGGCCAGGCTGGTCTCGAACTCCTGACTTCAGGTGATCTGCCCTCCTTGGCCTCCCAAAGTGCTGGGATTACAGGTGTGAGCCACCATGCCTGGCCTGAACTTCTAATTCTAGTTCTCTTGCTATTTCGGCGACACTTGCAGTTCCTTCCCCAACTGAAGTCTTGAACGCCTTGGAATCGTCCATGAGGGTTGGAATCCACTTCTTCCAAAATTCTGTTCATGTTCATCTTTTGATCTTCTCCTATGAATAACAAATGCTTTTAATGGCATCTAGAATGGTGAATCCTTTCCAGTTTTCAATGGCTTCACCCAGATCCATCAGAGGAATCACTAGCTCTCATAGCCATAGCCTTACAAAATGTATGGTTTTTTTTTTTTTTTTTTTGAGACGGAGTCTTGCTCTATTGCCCAGGCTGGAGTGCAGTGGAGCGATCTTGGCTCACCGTAACCTCCACCTCCTGGGTTCATGCTATTCTCCTGCCTCGGCCTCCTGAGTAGCTGGGACTACAGGCGCCCACCACCACGCCTGGATAATTTTTTGTATTTTTAGTAGAGATGGGGTTTCACTGTGTTAGCCAGGATGGTCTTGATCTCCTGACCTCGTGATCCGCCTGCCTCGGCCTCCCAAAGTGCTGGGATTACAGGCGTGCACCACGGTGCCTGGCCAATGTATTTCTTTTTTATTGAGAGGGAGTTTCACTCTTTCACCCAGGCTAGAGTGAAGTGGCACAATCTTGGCTCACTGCAACCTTTACCCCCCAGTTTCCAGTGATTCTCCTACCTCAGCCTCCCCAGTAGCTGGAATTACAGGCGTGTGCCACCACGCCCGGCTAATTTTTATGTTTTTAATAGAGATGGGCTTTCACAATGTTGGCCAGGCTGGTCTCGAACTCTTGACCTCAGGTGATCCACCCATCTCAGCCTCCCAAAGTATTAGGATTACAGGCATGAGCCACCACACCTGGCCAAAATACATATATATATTTCTTTTTTCTTTTTTTTTTTGAGACAGAGTTTCGCTCTTGTTGCCCTGGCTGGAGTGCAATGGCATGATCTTGGCTCATAGCAACCTCTGCCTTCCGGGTTCAAGCCATTCTCCTGCCTCAGCCTCCGGAGTAGCTGGGATTACAGGCATGCATCACCACACACGGCTAATTTTGTATTTTTAGTAGAGACGGGATTTCTCCATGTTGGTCAGGCTGGTCTCGAACTCTGGACCTCAGGTGATCTGCCCGCCTCGGCCTCCCAAAGTGCTGGGATTACAAGTGTGAGCCACTGCGCCTGGACCTTTTTTTTTTTTTTTTTTTTTTTTAGATGGAGTCTCACTCTGTTGCTCAGGATGGAGTGCAGTGGCATGATCTCAGCTCACTGCAAACTCTGCCTCCCAGGTTCAAGCTATTCTCCTGCCTCAGCCTCCTGAGTAGCTGAGACTACAGGCATGGGCCACCATGCCTCGCTAATTTTTGTATTTTCAGTAGAGACGGGGTTTCACCATGTTGGCCAGGCTGGTCTCGAACTCCTGACATCAGGTGATTCACCCACCTCGGCCTCCCAAAGTGCTGGGATGACAGGCGTGAGCCACCACGCCCAGCCCCAACTTTTCTTCTACAACTTCCTCACCCCTCTTGGCCTTCATAGAATTCAGGAGAGTTAGGGCCTTGCTCTGGATTAGGCTTTGGCTTAAGGGAATGTTGTGGCTGGTTTGATCTTCTATCCAGACCACTCAAACTTTCTCTATATCAGCGATAAAGCTGTTTTGCTTTCTTTTCATTCACGTGTTCACTGCAGTAGCACTTTTAATTTCCTTCAAGAACTTTTCCTGCCAGACACAGTGGCTCATGCCTATAATCCTAGCACTTTGGGAGGCTGAGACAGGCAGATCATCTGAGGTCAGGAGTTCGAGAGCAGCCTGGCCATCATGGTGAAACCCCGTGTCTACTAAAAATACAAAAATTAGCCAGGTGTGGTAGTGCATGCCTGTAATCCCAGCTACTTGAGAGGCTGAGGCAGGAGAATCACTGTAACCCAGGAGTGGAGGCTGCAGTGAGCTGAGATCGCGCCACTGCACTCTAGCCTGGGCCACAGAGTAAGACTCGGTCTCAAGAGACTTGGCTAATGGGTACAAGAGGCTTCGCTTTTGTTCATCTCAGTTTTCTACATGTCTTTCTCACTATGTTTAATCATTTCCAGCTTTTGACATTAAGTGAGATACGTAGGCCCCTTCCTTTCACTTTAACACTCAGAGGCCATTAGGTATTGACCTAATTTCAATATTGTTCTGTCTCAGAAAATAGGGAGATTCAAGAGGGCAAGAGGGCGTGAGACGGAGGCACAGTTGGTCAGAGAGGCAGTTAGAACACACACATTGGTTGATTAAATTCACCATCTTAAATGGGCACAGTGTATGATGCCCAAAACAACTGTAGTAGTAACATCAAAGACCACTGGTCACAGATCACCACAGCAGACATAGTAATAATGAAAAAGCTTGAAATATTGTTAAGAATTACCGAACTGTGACACAGAGGTATGATGTGAGCACGTGCTGTTGGAAAAATGCCACTGACAGACTTACTCAACACAGGGTTGCCACAAACCTTCAATTTGTAAAAAATGCAGTTTCTGTGAAGCACAATAAATCAAAGAGCAGTATAACAATGTGTGCGCATATGTGCTATGTCTGTTTTATACTAAGTGTTCAATAAATAATAGTTGCTATGATTAATACATAAGGTCCTAGTGGGTCAAGATAAAACTGGTTTGAAATAATAACAATTAGGACTGCTATGTTTTTGTTTTCGAGATGGAGTCTCAGTCTGTTGCCCAGGCTGGAGTGCAGTGGCACAATCTTAGCTTATTGAAACCTCCATCTCCCAGGTTCAAGCAATTCTCTACCCTCAGCCTCCTGAGTAGCTGGGATTACACCAGTGTACACCACTACACCTGGCTAATTTTTTTATTTTTAGTAGAGACGGGGCTTCACCATGGTGGCTAGGCTGGTCTCGAACTCCTGACCTCAGGTGGTCCCACCGCCTCGCCCTCCCAAAGTGCTGGGATTACAGAAGTGAGCCACCGTGACTGTCCGGGACTGCTATGTTTTCAATGTTTTTTATGTGCAAAGTATTATATGTGTCTATCTGTTGTCTTTTGCTGTGTAAGGAGACATCCTAGATTGTTAAACAACAACTGTCAGAATTATTACCTCTGATAATTCAGGGTGTTGAATTACATAGGATGAGGTCTTGCCTAGGGTTCCTCCTATGGTTACAGTACTGGCTGAGGCTGGGGTCATTTCATTTTCATTTTTATTTTTCAAGATGGAGTCTTGCTCTGTTGCCCAGGCTGGAGTGCAGTGGCTTGATCATGGCTCACTACAACTTCTGCCTCCTGGGTTCAAGCAATTCTGCCTTAGCCCCCCGAGTAGCTGGGATTACAGGCGCGCACCACCATGTGGAGTCATTTCAAAAGCTTCATCAGTCACATGTCTTGTATTTAGGCAGGGAAGACTTGAATGGCTGAGGGCTGGAACAGAGGACATCTCACAGTATAACGGTGTGGTCTCTTTATGCAATCCCTCCAGCATGGTGGCTTGGAGGCAGCTGGGCTTCTTATAGCCTGGCTCTGTGCTTCAACGGCCCATATTCCCAGAGAGAGCCACGTGGGAGCTGCATCACCTTTTCTGATGCAGCCTCAGCCGTCATGCAGGTCTCTTCCACCGCATTCTACTCCTTAGAAGTGAGTCAGGGCCGGATGTGGTGGCTCACACCTGTAATCCCAGCACTTTAGAAGGCGGAGGTGGGCAGGTTGCCTGAGGTCAGGAGTTCAAGACCAGTCTGGCCAATATGGTGAAACATCATCTCTACTAAAAAATACAAAAATTAGCTGGGAGTAGTCGTAGGCACCTGTTATTCCAGCTACTTGGGACCCTGAGACAGGAGAATTTCTTGAACCCGAAAGGCAGAGGTTGCAGGGAGCTCAGACCGCGCCATTGCCCTCCAGCCTGGACAACAAGAGCATTACTCTGTCTCAAAAAACAATAAATAAATAAATAAATAAATAAATAAATAAATAAATAAATAAATAAAATAAAAATCAGCTGGGTGTGGTGGTGAGCACCTATGGTCCCAGCTACTCAGGAGGCTAAGGTGGGAGGATCACCAGAGCCCAGGAGGTTGAGGCTGCAGTGAGCTGTGATTGCACCACTGAATTCCAGCCTGGGAAACAGAGTGAGATCCTGTCTCAAAAGAAAAGGGAGTGAGTCACGAAAGCCAGGCCATGTTCAAGGTGAGGAGGAATTAGACTCCACTCCATGAGGGGTGTCAGAGAATTTGCAGACATGGGCTGGGCGCGATTGCTCACGCCTGTAATCCCAGCACTTTAGGAGGCCAAGGTGGGCGGATCACAAGGTCAGGAGTTTGAGACCAGCCTGAGCAACATGGTGAAACCCCTGTCTCTACTAAAAATACAAAAATTAGCTGGGCTTGGTGGTGGGTGCCTGTAATCCCAGCCAGTCGGGAGACTGAGGCAGGAGAATCGCTTGAACCCCAAGAGGTGGAGGTTGTGGCGAGCCAAGATCACACCACTGCACTCCAACCTGGGTGACAGAGAGAGACTCCGTCTCAAAAAAAAGAAATTAGCAGACATGTTTTAGAACCACTGTGTGTGTATGATCACATTTCATTCTTTTAGTGTTACGAAAGCAGTAGAGTTCAGCCTAGCTCCAGCTGTTGGCCGCACAGAAAGCCAATCATTGAGACAGTGATTATTGCCAAGGAAGATTTTAATTGGGTGCTGCAGCTGAGGAGATGGGAGATCAGTCTCAAATCCATCTCCCTGACTACTAAAATTAGGGGTTTATACAGCAGGGAAGAAATGCAACTATGTGTGGGAATACAGGAACTCAGGAGGGGTAAGGAAGCAATCATGATGAATGAGGGGTCCGGAGTCTCATTGTCAGGATGCCATGACCTGGTGAGTTTCAGTTCTTTGATAAACTTTGAGAGGCCTGGGGATCCTTTCCTGAGGAAGGAACTCAGGTAAAATAAAATGTAAGTTTCAAGCTTTATGACCGGAAGTGTCAATTTCTTTTTGTTTATTTATTTTTTTCTTTTCTTTTCTTTTTTTTTTTTTTGGAGACAGAGTTTCGCTCTGTCACCCAGGCTGGAGTGCAGTGGCGTGATCTCAACTCACTACAGCCTCTGTTTCCCAGGTTCAAGGAATTTTCGTACCTCAGCTTCCTGTGTAGCTGGGATTACAGGCTCCTACCCCCACGCCCAGCTAATGTTTGTATTTTTGGTAGACGCGGGATGTCACCATGTTGGCCAGGCTGGTCTTGAACTCCTGACCTCAGGTGACCTGCCCGCCCTGGCCTCCCACAGTGCTGGGATTACACGTGTGAGCCACCCACCTGGCCAGGACTTGTTTTCTTAATCCCTGTGCTATAGAAATTATACTAGACTAAAATATAAAGGGTTTTTTTTTTGTTTTGTTTTTGTTTTGTTTTGAGACATAGTGTTGCTCTGTCACCCAGGCTGGAGTGCAGAAGCACAGTCTCGGGTCACTGCAACCTCCACCTCCCAGGTTCAAGTGATTCTCCTGCCTCAGCCTCCCAAGTAGCTGGGATTACAGGAAACCACCACCACACCTGACTAATTTTTGTATTTTTAGCAGAGATGGGGTTTCACCATGTTGGCCAGGTTGGTCTCAAACTCCTGACCTCTGGTGATCTGCTCGCCCTGGGCTCCCAAAGTGCTGGGATTACAGGTGTGAGCCACTGTGTCCGGCCGGGATTTATTAATAAGCACTTTTTTTTTTTTTTGAGATGGAGGTTCACTCTTGTTGCCCAAGCTGGAATGCAGTGGCACAATTTCAGCTCACTGCAACCTCCACCTTCTGGGTTCAAGTGATTCTCCTGCCTCAGCCTCCCGAGTAGCTGGGATTATAGGCATAAGCCACCATGCCCTGCTAATTTTCTGTATTTTTAGTAAAACGGGGGTTTCACCATGTTAGCAAGGCTGGTGTCGAACTCCTGACCTCAGGTGATCCACCCACTTTGGCCTCCCAAAGTGCTGTGATTACAGGCATGAGCCACTGTGCCCAGCCATTTTTTTTTTTTTTTTTTTTTTTTTTTTGAGATGGAGTCTTGCTCTGTCACCCAGGCTGGAGTGCAGTGGCATGATCTCAGCTCACTGCAGCCTCCACCTCCCAGGTTCAAGTGATTCTTCTGCCTCAGCCTCCTGAGTAGCTGGGATTACAGGCAAGTGCCACCACGCCCAGCTAATTTTTGCATTTTCAGTAGAGACGAGGTTTCACTATGTTGTTCAGGTTTGTCTCAAACTCCTGACCTCAGGTGATCCACCTGGCTCGGCCTCCCAAAATGCTCGGGCACTACGCCTGGCCCCTTTTTTTTTTTTTTTTTTTTTTAATTTTAGTAGAGATGGGGTTTCACTGTGTTGCTCAGGCTGGTCTCGAACTCCTGAGCTTAGGCAATCTGCCTGCCTAGGCCTCCCATAGTGGTAGGATTACAGGCGTGAGCCATGGCGCCCGACCTTTTCTTTTTCTTTTTTTTAAAGAGACAGTATCTCCCTCTGTCACCCAGACTGGAGTGCAGTGTTGCTCACTGTAACCTCAAACCTTAAGGCTCAGGTGGTTCTTCCGCCTCAGCCTACTGAATAGCTGGGACTACAGGCACATGCCACCCTGCCTGGCTAATTTTTTGTAGAGACATGGTCTCACTGTGTTGCACCATCTGGTCTTGAATTCCTGGGCTCAGGCAATCCTCCCACCTTGGCCTTCCAAAGTGCTGGGGTGACAGGCATAGGCATGGCATCTGGCCAATAAGCATTCTTATGCAGTGTTTACTAAGCGCCAAGCACTATCCCAAGCACTTTTCTGGGGACTGTGTATGTTTATGTGAAAAAGCCTACAGCAGAGGCCCCAGGAGACAGGCCTGCCTGGAGGGCTGGGTTGGGAGTGGAGAGCAGGCCCCCTCAGGACCATGGAGCCTCCAGGACAGAGTCCTTCCTCCCAAGGAAGTTAAGGCAGAGTTAAGGTTCCTGCTTGGTTGGAAGGTCCAAGGGGCAGTCCTGAGTGGGACACTGTGACTGTCACTCTGATTGTCCCCCTACAAGGCCCCATGGACTCCAGCAGCCAGAGAATGAAGATAATAATAAATTAAAGCATCTCAAGGCATCTGCAGAAATCCTGTCAGGCAGGAGGCCATGCCTCAGGGTGCAGGAATAACAGCAGCCTGGCCTGCCGCAGCAAGATAGCAGCCCCTACTGCAGAGGCCGGTGGCAGCCACCATTGGGGGCACAGACTCTGGGGGTGCTCGTGCATGCGTGTGTGTGTGTGTGTGTGTGCATATCATACTTTGAGACACCTGGATCTATCTAGGAGGTATCTGAGAGGTACTCAGCCTCCTGCAGAAAAGGTGGGGACGGACCTGGAGAAGCAGCATTTTGTAACCTTGGACCCTGAGTGAGCAGGAGACAGTCTGCACAGAACAACAGATATATACGGGAATGTACTGATTTTCTCTTACTGCAGTAACAAACTGCTGCACAAAACCCCACAAATTTATTGTCTTAAAATTTTATAGGTTAGAACAAGGGTCCCCAAACCTTGAACCACAAACCAGTACTAGTCTGTGGCTTGCTACGAACCACGTCGCACAGCAAGAGGTGAGTGGTAGTCGAGCGAGCAAAGCTTCTTCTGTATTTACAGCAGCTCCCCATTGCTCGCACTCCCACATGAGCTTTGCCTCCTGTCAGATCAGTGGCAGCATTAGATTCTCATAGGAGCGTAAACCCTATTGTGAATAGCGCATGCACGGGATCTAGGTTGTGGGCTCTTTATGAGAATCTAATGCCTGATGATCTGTCACTGTCTCCCAACACCCCCAGATGGGGCTGTCTAGTTGCAGGAAAACAAGCTCAGGGCTCCCACTGATTCTACATGATGGTGAGTTGCATAATTATTTCATTATCTATTACAATGTAATCATAATAGAAATAAAGTGCACGTTTAATGTAATGTGCTTAAACCATCCCGAAACCTCCCTGCCTCCTAGTCAGTGGAAAAACTGTCTTCCACAAAACAAGTTCCTGGTGCCAAAAAGGTTGGGGACCACTGGATTAGGAGTCGATATGGTTTGGATCTGTGTCCCCACACAAATCTCATGTCGAATTGTAATCTCCAGTGCTGGAGATGGGGCCTGGTGGGAGGTCATTGGGTCATGGGGGCGAAGTTCTCATGAATGGTATAGCACCATCCCTTTGGTGCTGTTCTTGCAATAATGAGTGAGTTTTCATGACACCTAGCTGTTTAAAAGTGTGTAGCTCCGGCCGGGCACAGTGGCTGATGCCTGTAATCCCAGCACTTTGGGAGGCCGGGGTAGGCAGATCACCTGAGGTCAGGAGTTGGAGACCAGCCTGGCCAACATGGTAAAACCCTGTCTCTACTAAATATACAAAAATTAGCCGGGTGTGGTTGTGCGTGCCTGTAATCCCAGCTACTCGGGAGGCTGAGACAGGAGAGCCACTTGAACCCAGGAGGTGAAGGTTGCAGTGAGTCGAGATTGCGCCATTGCACTCCAGCCTGGGCTGGAGTGAGACTCGGTCTCAAAAAAATTAAATAAGGCCAGGCGTGGTGGCTTACGTCTGTAATCCCAGCACTTTGGGGGGCTGAGGCAGGCAGATCATGAGGTCAGGAGTTCGAGACCAGCCTGGCCAACATGGTGAAATCCTGTCTCTACCAAAAATTAGCTGGGTGTGGTGGTGCACGCTTGTAATCCCAGTCCATCAGGAGGCTGAGGCAGGAGAATCGCTTGAACCTGGGAGGTGGAGGTTGCAGTGAGCCGAGATCGTGCAACTGCACTCTAGCCTGGGTGACAGAGGGAGACTCCGTCTCAAAGAAAATAGAGAAATAAAATAATAACAAAAAAGTATGTAGCTCCTCCCCTCCTCTCTTGCTCCTGCTCCCCCTTGCCTTCCGCCATGAGTAGAAGATCCCTGAGGCCTCCCCAGAAGCAGATGCTGCCATGCTTCCTCTAGAGCCGTTGGAACTGTAGGCTAATTAAACAATCTTTCTTTATAAATTACCTAGTCTCAGGTATTTCTCTTTTTCTCTTTACTTTTTTTGTGTGTGTGTGTCGCCTAGGCTGGAGTGCAGTGGCGCAATCTCAGGTCACTGCAAACTCCGCCTCCTGGGTTCAGGCAATTCTCCTGCCTCAGCCTCCCCAGTAGCTGGAATTTCAGGTGTGCGCCACCATGCCCAGCTAATTTTTTTGGATTTTTTTTTTTTTTTAGTAGAGATGGGGTTTCATCATGTTGGCCAGGCTGGTCTTAAACTCTTGACCTCGTGATCTGCCCGCCGTGGCCTCCCAACATGCTGGGATTACAGATGTGAGCCACTGTGCCTGGCCTTCAGGTATTTCTTTATTGAAGTGTGAGAACGGACTAATACAGAAGTCCTACATGAGTCTCACTGGGCTAAAATCAAGGTGTTGGTAGGGCTGCAGTCCTTTCTGGAAGCTTCAGAGGAGAATCTGTTTTCTTGCCTTTTTCAGCTTCTAGAGGTTACCTACACTTCTTGGCTCATGGTCTCTTCCTCTACCATCAAAGGCAGGAACATTGCATCTCTCAGACCATTCTTCCCTAGCCACACCTCCCTTGGGTTCTGACATTAGCTGAGAATGATTCTATGCTTTTAATGACCCCTGTGATTAGGTTGACACCATGTAGAAAATCCAGGATAATCTTTTCTTTGCCTCTCAAGGCCCACACCCTTAATTGTCATGGTGATCAGCGACTATTCAGGGCCAGAGGTGCAGACAGTAAAAAGAACTTTTACTTGGCTCACTGCAGCCTTTGCTTCCCAGGCTCAAGCGGTTCTCCTACTTCAGCCTCCTGAGTAGCTGGGATTACGGGTTCCAGCCACCATGCCCGGCTAATTTTTGTATTTTTAGTAGAGATGGGGTTTCACCATGTTGGCCAGGCTGGTCTTGAACTCCTGGACTCAAGTGATCCACCCACCTTGGCCTCCCGAAATGATGGGATGACAGGTGTGAGCCACTGCGCCCGGCCTCCTGGGTACCATTTGAACACCCAGCTAACTCCCTACTCTAAGTCACACCTGAGCCATTTTATCATGGGGACTGTCAGAGGCACTGCTCTTTTCCACTGAAGCCCATACCCAATCCCTCAGCCTCATGTGTTTTCCCCTCACCCACTTCAAAGGCCCATGGTTTTGGGACGCCTCTCCGCCTCATTAGTCATTCCCTCCCCTGCCCCATCGCGTCAAAACACAATGCATTGTGGTTATTTATGTCCAGAGCTGGCTCCCCAACTACGCTGTCAGCTAGCCAGTGCAGAGGGTGTGTGTTAGTCACATTTGTATCATCAGCCCCCGATGGGCCATGGCTACATACTTGTTGAATGAATAACACAAGGAGGAGCTTTAGCATTTCTTTGTGGGGCCCCATTTTCTCAATGAAGGTACAGGGAATTCTCCACACTAACCAGGCCAGCTAGATCTGGGTGGCATTTTATGTACTTTGTTGTTGCTGTTGTCGTTGTTTTTCATTTTTTTATTTTTATTTTTTTTTGAGATGGCGTCTTGCTCTGTCGCCCAGGCTGGAGTGCAATGGCGTGATCTCGGCTCACTGCAACCTCTGCCTCCTGGGTTCAAGCGATTCTCCTGCCTCAGCCTCCCAAGTAGCTGAGACTACAGGCGACCGCCACCACGCCCAGCTAATTTTTATACTTTTAATAGAGACAGGGTTTCACCATGTTGGCCAGGATGGTCTCGATCTCTTGACCTTGTGGTCTGCCCTCCTCGGCCTCCCAAAGTGCTGGGATTACAGGTGTGAGCCACTGCGCCCAGCCGTTGTTGTTGTTTTGCGATGGAGTCTTGCTCTGTCACCCAGGCTGGAGTGCAGTGGCGCGATCTGCAACCTCTGCCTCCTGGGTTCAGGCGATTCTCCTGCCTCAGCCTCCTGAGTAGCTGGGGTTACAGGTGCGAGCCACTGCGCTGGTTAATTTCTTTTTTTTCGTAAAGATGAGGTTTTGCCACGTTGCTCAGGCTGGTCTCAAACTGGGCTCAAGCGATCCACCTGCCTTCATCTTCCAGAGTGCTGGGATTACAGGTGTGGGCCGCCATGCTCAGCCGAGTAACAAATGTTTAACAGCTTTATTAATATAGGATTCATATGCTGTACAATTTGCCATTTAAAGTGTACAACTCAATGTTTTCAGTATATTCACAGGGTTGTGCAACCACCACCGCCATCCATAATACTTTTAGGACATTTTCGTTTCCCAAAGAGAAGCTCCATATCTATTAGCAGTCACTGCCCATCCCTGCACCCAACCCCTCTCCTAGCCTTCTTTCTGTATCCATAGATTGGCGTCTTCTTGGACATTCTATATAAAGTGAATCATACGGTATGTATATATATTTTTAGGAGTCTTGCTCTGTCGCCCAGGCTGGAGTGCCGTGGCATAATCTTGGCTCACCACAACCTCTGCCTCCCGGGTTCAAGCAATTTTCCTGCCTCAGCCTCCTAAGTAGCTAGGATTACAGGCGCCTGCCACCATGCCCGGCTAATTTTTGTATTTTTAGCAGAGACAGGGTTTCACTATGTCGGCCAGGCTGGTCTCGAACTCCTGACCTCATGATCTGCCTGTCTCGGCCTTCCAAAGTGCTGGGATTACAGGCGTGAGCCACTGTGCCTGGCAATTTTTGTATTTTCAGTAGAGATGGAGTTTCACCATGTTGGCCAGGCTGGTCTTGAACTCCTGATCTCAGATGATCCACCCGCCTTGGCTTCCTGAAGTGCTAGGATTATAGGCATGAGCCACGTGGCCAGGTGATATGTATTATTTTGTGTGTGGCGTCTTTCACTTATTAATAGCGTCATGTTTTGGGAGGTTATCCATGTTGTAGCATGTATCTATCCATCTATCTATATGTATTTTTTGCAACAAGGTCTCTCACTCTGTAGGCTGGAATGCAGTGATATGATCATAGCTCCCTGCAGCCTCGACCTCCCGACTGAAGTGATTCTTCCACCTCAGCCTCCCCAGTACCTGAGACTACAAGTGCTCACCACCACACACCTGGCTAACTTTTTGTAGATAGGGGGTCGGGTCTGGCTATGTTGCCCAGGCTGGTCTGGAACTCCTGGTCTCAAGAAATCCTGCCCCCGCCTCCCAAAGTATTGGGACCAAGCCTGGCCTCCTTTTTATTTTTAAATAGTTTTCCATTGTACAAATGTAGCACATTTTATTCATCCACTCACCAGTCTCTAGTTAATGCATCTGTTGTGTTTGTTCAGATTGACTGGGGTTCAATACCCACCGGACAAGTTCCTAGATGAGTGACTTTTGGTAAATCATAATCTCTCCAAGACTGCCTCAGTTTCTTCAATTATAAAATGTCAATAATAAAGGAATCTACTTCACAGAGAGTCATGGTTGTACTGCCACAGTAATTAATAAAGTGCCAGGCACTTTATGAGGATTATCTAACACATTTATTATTTACAAAGGAGGGAACAAAGGCCATTGTGGTGGCTCACACCTGTAATCCCAGCACTTTGGGAGGTGGAGGTGGGAGAATCACCTGAGGCCAGGAGTTCAAGACCAGCCTGGGCAACATAGAGACTCTCCCATCTCTACAAAAAAATAAAAGAAAAATTCTAGCTGACCCTTTGGACAGCAAATAATTTTTTTTTAGAAAATTAGCCAGAGGGGGCCAGAAGCGGTGGCTCACGTCTGTAATCCTAGCACTTTGAGAGGCCGAGGTGGGCGGATCACGAGGTCATGAGATCGAGACCATCCTGGCTAACACGGTGAAACCCCGTCTCTACTAAAAAAAAAAAAAAAAAAAAAAAAAAAAAAGCCGGGCAGGGTGGCGGGCGCCTGTAGTCCCAGCTACTCGGGAGGCTGAGGCAGGAGAATGGCGGGAACCTGGGAGGCGGAGCTTGCAGTGAGCCGAGATTGCGCCACTGCACTCCAGCCTGGGTGGCAGAGCCAGACTCCGTCTCAAAAAAAGAAAAAAGAAAAAAAGAAAATTAGCCAGGTGGCCGGGCACGGTGGCTCATGCCTGTAATCCCATCACTTTGGGAGGCTGAGGCAGGTGGATCACGAGGTCAGGAGGTCAAGACCAGCCTGGCCAAGATGGTGAAACCCTGTCTCTAATAAAAAATACAAAAATTAGCCGGGCATGGTGGCGGGTGCCTGTAATCCCAGCTACTTGGGAGGCTGAGGCAGGGAATTGCTTGAACCCAGGAGGCAGAGGCTGCAGCGAACCGAGATCGCGCCACTGCACTACAGCCTGGGCGACAGAGCAAGACTCCGTCTCAAAACAAACAAACAAACAATAGAAAACACGAGATAATCCTGTCCGCAAACGCTCAGCAGTCTGAAGTCGGCCTGGGCGAAGGATACAGGAACACGCCCCCACCCCCCCCAACACCCCCACCCCCGAGAAAGGAGAACCTGCGGCGTGAGGTTCCGAGTCCGCCAAGCTCCCGGCATGAAGCGCGGCGCTCCTGGCCTGCACCTTGGCGCGCGGAGCTGGCACTTTGGCGCGGTTGGCGACGGTGGGGAGAGCTGTAGAGTGTGAAGTTCCTTGTCTGCTGGCAGCCAGAGGCGACGAGTCTGGACCTCATGGAAGTCCAGACTCTAGTCTGGGCGCGTCCCTTTTGGTACGCGAGGAGCCTAACGGTTGGGCCTCTGAGAGCCGAGACCCGTGGGGACTGGGCGACCCTCGTACGGAAATGAGGGCAGGGGGCTGGCTGGTCCTGTCCGGGAGGGCCCCGGGGTAGGGACAGGGACGAACGGGACTCAAGCCCCTCCGAACCTCCACAACCTGTGTCTGGGGTGCGGGGCCGAGCACCTCCGTGTCCGGCTGCCTTTCAATGTGCCCCTTCCTTCTCTCATTCATTTACCAGCGTTTCTGGGTCACAGTGCGGGGGTGGAGCCCAGCCTGGTATCCGACCCGGGACTTAGAAGGCTGTAAAGGCCTGAGTCTGTCCGCTCTGAAAGTAGGTGGAGGAGAGACGAATCAGGTCCGGGTAGAGCTCAGCTTGCCCCACCGGGCCCTGGGAGCCCTCACTCCGAAGAGCTGCCCTCAGAGTTTGATGGGAACAGTCAACACTGTGAGGGAAGGGGCGAGTTTTTGGGTGGAGAAGGGAAGGATGTGAGCCAGGACTGGGACCGGAGAAACAGCACGGGGTGTGTGGGTGTGTACAGGCGAGGGTAAAAGGTTTTCTGACAGTTTAACTCCACGTGGTCTTTTCCGTGCTTGTTCGTTGCGCCTAGTGCAAATGGAAGTTTTTGCATCTACTCCGAATGTGGGTTTTATATGATTGATATTAACTTGTAGGTATTATCTAACTTGTGTTCTCTGTGAACTGACTGATACAGTTTCCTTCACGTTCTCTTGCCTCATGTTTAATGGTTATATGTACTATGGCATTTCAGATGTTTATATTTTTAATTAATTAATTTTGTTTTTTCTTAAGAAACAGAGTCTTGCTGTGTCCACCAGTGGGAGTGTGGTGGTGTAATCATGGTTCACTGCAGCCTCGACCTTCTGGACTCAAGCAGTCCTGCTTCAGCCTCTCCGGTAGCTGGGACTGCAGGCCCACACCATCACTCACTGTTCATTTTTTTTTTTTAAGTTTTTGTAGACAGAGGGTCTCACTACAGCCTAGGCTGGTCTCAAGTGATACTGAGCTCAAGTGATCCTCCTGCCTTGTACTCCCAAAGTGCTGGGATTGCAGGTGTGAGCCACCTCACCTGGCTCTTTTTGAGTTTTTTTTTTTTTATTGACTTAACATAATATGTCTGTGTAACTGAAATGAAAGGCTCATGAAACAATAATGTATGGCGTACACTCTCATATTGTTTATTTTTTTGTTAAAATGAATGGGGCCAAGCGTGGTGGCTCATACTAGTAATGCCAGCACTTTGGGAAGCGTAGGCAGGAGGATCACTTGAGCCTGGGTGGTAGAGACCAGCCTGGGCAACATAGGGAGACCCTGTGTCTGCAAAAAATAAAAAAGTTAGCTGAGTGTGGTGGTTCATGCCTGTAGTCTCAGCTACTTACGAGGCTGAGATGGGAGGACCGCTTGATCCCAGGAGGCTGCAATGAGCTGAGATCCAGCCACTACATTCCTGCCAGAGTGGCAGAGCAAGCCTCTGTCTAAAAAAAAATAAAAATAAAAATAAGTTGACCTACTGAATTAATTTTGCAACCTACTGATGGGATTTCATCTGCAACCTGAAAAACTATTAATATATTTTACTCTTGTATAAGCCATCATTACTAATTTTTCCCTGCTTACTAGAGCATTTCCTGTGAGCATACAATCCTGCTTTAGTGTATTCATCTTAAGAAAATCCTGTCCTCACATACATGTCAGCCTCTTTTTTTTTTTTTTTTTTTTTTTGAGACGGAGTCTTGCTCTGTTGCCAGGCTGGAGTGCAGTGGCACCATCTTGTGTCACTGCAACCTCAGCCTCTTGGGTTCAAGCAATTTTCCTGCCTCAGCCTGCTGAGTAGCTGGGACTACAGGTGCATGCCGCCATGCCCAGCTAATTTTTTCTTTTTGGAATTTTAGTAGAGATGGGGTTTTACCATGTTGCCCAGGCTGGTCTCAAACTCTTGAGCTCAGGCAATCAGCCCAGCTCGGCTTCCCAAAGTGCTAGGATTACAGGTGTGAGCCACCACACCTGGCCACATGTCCACCTCTTACTCCATTTCTGCTTCCCATCCCAACAAAACTTCTTGAAAGTGCTGATTAGACCCTCATTCTCTCAACCATTCTGTTGGGCTTTCATCCTCACTGGTCTACAGAAATGACTGTTAAGATTACCTGATCCAGTGGGGCGCATTGGCTTACGCCTATAATCCCAGCATTTCAGGAGGCCAAGATGGGCCAATTGTCTGAGGTCAAGAGTTTTAGACCAGCCTGGTCAACATGGCGAAACCCCATCTCTACTAAAGATACAAAAATTAGCCGGGTGTGGTGGTGGGCACCTGTAATCTCAGCTACTCAGGAGGCTGAGGCAGGAGAATCACTTGAACTCGGGAGGCAGAGGTTGCAGTGAACCAGATTGTGCCACTGCACTGCAGCCTGGGTGACAAAGCAAGACTGTTTCAAAACAAAAACAAAAACAAAAACCTGATCCCTCCATCTTGTCAAATGCAGATGTTGATTTTCTGGCCTCAACTTTCTTGATCTCTCAGCAGTGGTTAATACAGAAACTCTAGAAACTTTCTTTTCTTTGTGATATATGCTCCCTTTTGATATTTCCTCCTACATCAAGGACTACTTCACAGTGTCCTTCCCTGGGTCTCGTTCCTCCCTTGCTTGATGTCTGAGTGTTGAGGTATCTTAGGGCTCAGTCCTGGGACCCTTTCTCTCCACACTCTGTCATTTAACCCATCTATGTGCTGATAGTTCCCAAAGATATGTTTCTAACCTTCTTCTCATCATCTATCCAATTGCATAGACCAAAAATCTAGCCCTCTCTCCTCACTTCCTAAATCCAGTCCATCAGTGGTCCTGTTGTCTCCACCCTAGAACGTATTTTGAATGCAGTTACTTTTCAGCATCTCCACTGTTAGCTTTATAGTCCATCACCTCTGGGCTGGATTAAGCAATAGCCTTAGAGTGTTCACTCTTCCCCAGCCTCCATTCTGTTCTCCACATGGCAACTGGAGTGATCTTAAGTAATGATTGGAACATGTCACCCCTGGATAAAACCCTTCATTGACTTTCCATTGCACTTAGAGGAAATCTCCATCTCTTACCGGGACCTGCAAGACCCTGTAAAACCTCACCTACTCCCCAGCCTTACCACTTGCCACTCTCCCAACCTCCCAGACACACACTTTCCACTGACAGGTATTTCCTTCTCCTCTAACCTTCTAAGCACTTCCTGAGGACCATTGCGTTGCGGTACCCTCTGTCTGGTATACTTTCCTCCTCGCCCTCGCCCTCGCCCTGTTCTCATCTTCTTATTTATTTATTTTTAATTTTTTAATGGAATCTTCCTCTGTCACCCAGGCTGGAGTCCAGTGGTGCAGTCTCAGCTCACTGCAACCTCTGCCTCCTGGCCTCCTGGGTTCAAGGGATTCTCCTGCTTCACCCTACCAAGTAGCTGGGATTACAGGTGTGTGCCACCATGCCCAGCTAATTTATGTATTTTTAGGAGAAACAGGGTTTCCATGTTGGCCAGACTGGTCTTGAATTCCTGACCTCAGGTGATCTGCCTGCCTCAGCCTCCCAAAGTGCTGGGATTACAGGCGTGAGCCACCACACCTGGCCACCTGTTCTCTACTTGGGTTGTGTCCCTTTTCAAAGTTGCCTTTCCTCTTCAGTAAGTCTAACTAACATAAGCTCTTTTTGTCTCTCATAGCACCTTGATTTACTTTCCCTCAAATAATTACAAGTTGCAGTGATAAATGTATGCTTACTTGTTTGGAGGGTGGGGACCAGTGTCTGTTCACCTAGTGCTTAGCATTGCATCTGGCACACAGTAGGCATTCAGCAAATACTTGTTCAATAAAGTAATATAACACTTTATTAGCTTCATAAATATAGTCATCTCTCAGCATCTTTGGGGGATTGGTTCCGGGACCCCCTGCGTATACCAAAATTCACAGATGCTCAAGTCCCTGATATAAAACGGTGTAGTATTTGCATATGATCTATGCATATTCTCCCATATAGTTTAAATCATCTCTAGATGCCTTATTATGATACCATGACATGTAATGCCAGTTTTTGTCCATGGTTCCTGGCTCATAACTGCCATAGTCCTTGTTACTTTCTAAATGACTAAAACAGTAAGCATAACTTTTGTTAAAGTATTTGTCCTTTGTCCATGGTTCCTGAAGTGGCCTTGGAACAGCTTCAGAGCAGTAAAGGTGAAGGACAGTCTTTTGTTAGAATGTTGGGGCACTCTAAGCCTCAGAAGCAGGCCTCAGAAAACAGAAGATCTGTCTCTTGCCCTCTAATCATCCCCTGCCTTTCTGTCTTAGAGCTGGCCGTAAAGAAATCTCTGACGTATCTTGTCTGATTTTAGGTTACAAGACCCCCATTTCAGAGGGGGTTGTGCCCCTTACCCAGGAGGAAGGAATAGAGAGAGGCCAAGGAGAATCTGGATGGGCCTTGCTGGGTTTCTGCACTCAGTTAGATGACACTCTTTGTCCAATCAGTTACTGTGAGGTTGGTCATGCTTCAATAATCTCTCTCTAGTGAAATCTCTACAAAACGCCCAAGAGAACTTCTGGATAGCCTAACAGGTGGAAGTTTCTGGAGGGTGGTATGCCTGGGGAGGGCATAGAGCTCTGCGCCCCCTCTCCATCCCTCACCCTGTGCACCACTTAATCTGTATCCTTGGTAATACCCTTTATAATAAACCAGTAAACCTAAGTAAGTGTTCAAATTAATGAAGCCTAAAGAGGAGGTCCTGGGAACTGCAGCTTGAAGCCCGCCATTGAGAAGTTCTGGAGGCCCTGACCTGTGAGACTGGTGTCTGAAGTAGGAGCAGTCTTCTGGGACTGAGCCCTCAGCCCGTGGAATCTGACACTGTTTTCAGATAGTTAGTGTCCGAATTGAATTGGATTGGAAGGTACCCAGCTAGTGCTGGCTGCAGAATTGATGGCTTACTTATTGATAGAGAAAAATCCCCATGCATCTGGTCACAGAAGTCTTCTGTGTTGATTGTTGTCAGGTGAGAGCAGAGGAAAACCAGTTTGATTCTCAACCAACTTATAATACATGATGCAATGTAAAGGCTGTGTAAATAGTTGTTGTACTGTGTTGTTTAGGGAATAATGACAAAAAGCAGTCTATCCATGTTCAGTGTAGAGGCAGCCATCCTAGGCCTAACTACATAGTACATGTCAGCAACAATGTAGCATTTTCTTAAACATTTTTTTTGCATGTTTTTCATTCCAGGTTGGTTGAATCTAAGGATGTGGAACCTGAGGCTAAGGAGAGCCGACTGTATAAATTCATTAGCTAGCATCCTAGTTGCTAGGCGTGTATATTTTCTGATTTTCCTAAGTGAAATGGTTTGAATCAAGGGGTTTTTGTTCTTGTAACAGCCTGTCCACTTCTGCCAAGTAGTCAGTGACTTCCTGTAACCAATCAAGAATTTTGCAGCCAGTAATTCATGGGAAAATGAGGTTTCCTGAGATAGACATGTGATTTGGGAGTGGAAGGGCCCTGGAGTGGAAAGGTCTGGAAGCCTAACTTCTGGTCCTCACCTGGTCTTCAACAGGAGGCGTGACCTTTGGAAGTCTGCTCCTTAGGATCTTTAGCAGAACCTTGAGTTGCAGATACAGTTGACCCTTGAACAACACGAGCTTGAACTTCATGGATCTCCTTATACGCAGATTTTAAAAAATAAATGCAGTTGGCCCTCCATATCTGCAGGTTCCACATCTGCAACCAAATGCAGAGAATGAAAATACAGTATTTGAGGGATGAGAATATACCTGCATATGTGGAGAGCTGGCTTCCTAGCTGCTGGTTCTGCAAGGCTCTCTGGGACACAAGCATGTTCGGATTTTGGTGTATGTGGGGGTCCTGGGATCAATCTCCAATACATACCAGAGGATGCCTGTATATTGTACCTCTATCAGACACTCCCAGAACCTGAAGCGAGGAGGCACAATGAACAACTCCTCTAAGTTTTTGCTACTTTTTAAAATTCTGATTGAGGAAATACCTACTAAGTAACTAATACATAATAATAATAATAATAATACCAGAAATTTCTTCTTTTTTTTTGAGACGGCGTTTCACTCTTATCACCCAGGCTGCAGTGCAATGGCACGATCTCGGCTGACTGCAACCTCTACCTCCTGGGTTCAAGCGATTCTCCTGCCTCAGACTCCTGACTAGCTGGGACTACAGGTATGTGCCACCATGCAAAATATTTATATAGCAAAGTTAGGTATTTCTGTATATTAGGTATTTACTATTTGGCTAACTTTGTCTATAAATGATCACTGATATGGCTGGAAAGGTTTGTGTCAACTCTTTTATTCTTTTTATTTATTTGTTTATTTATTTTGAGACAGAGTCTTGCTCCATCAACCAGGCTGGAGTGCAGTGGTGCGAACTCAGCTCGTGGCAACCTCTGCCTCCTGGGTTCAAACGATTCTCCTGCGTCAGCCTCCCGAGTAGCTGGGATTACAGGCGCCCGCCACCACACCTGACTAACTTTTTTGTATTTTTAGTAGAGACAGGGTTTCATCATGTTGGCCAGGATGGTCTCAATCTCTTGACCTCATGATCCGCCCACCTTGGCCTCCCAAAGTGCTGGGATTACAGGTGTGAGCCACCGCACAGCCCACTTTTTTTTTTTGAGACGGAGTCTCATTCTGTCGCCCAGGCTGGAGTGCAGTGGCGTGATCTCGGCTCACTGCAAGCTCTGCCTCTCAGGTTCATGCCATTCTCCTGCCTCAGCCTCCCGAGTAGCTGGGACTACAGGCGCCTGCCACCACGCCCAGCTATTTTTTTGTATATTTAGTGGAGACGGGGTTTCACTGTGTTAGCCAGGATGGTCTCTATCTCCTGACTTCATGATCCGCCCGCCTTAGCCTCCCAAAGTACTGAGATTACAGTCGTGAGCCACCGCGCCCGCAGCCCACTCTTTTATTCTTGAATGTAATATATATAATTAGGAAAATGGACACTATCCTCTGTACTATCTTTTTGAGGTAGTGTCAGGATTTCTTTCTTTTCACAGCTGGAAATACTGATATTTAGAAAAGGTGCGTAATAGGTACTATAACATCCCAGTAACAGGACTGCAAAGAGGATACTCGTTTGCTAGCTCCCAAGAGAATGCTACAGGTTAAGTTGTTTATTGACTTCAGAAGCTGCCCAGTTTGCTTGTACCAGACTTTAGTTTTTCAGAGCATGACTTGATAGCATAGGCTGGGCATAGGAGAATTTGAGCAATTCTTTTCGTCATTGCCTGCGTAAGAGTTGACTGTGTGGCAATTAATAGGCACTGTTTGCATGTGCCGTTTGTGTATGTGTGTGCTTCTGAGGAAAGTTCACCAAGAGATCATTTTGTTCTGTTTATTCGGAATTCAGTTTCCGAATAAACTGAATTGTTTATATCCATTTAATTGACTCACCAAGTTAAGCAAATTTTACAAATTAAATGTCAACTAGAAAGTCAACTTCAGTCATCTAATTCATTACTTAAGGAAATTAAGTAACTGCCTGCCTGTAGTATAAATTTAGACAGTCTTTGAAATGTGTTTGGAGTATTTGCTTTAAACACATGTAAATAAAATAAGTACTATTCTAAGTCCTACAGGAGAATATTAAGTTTTTGTATAGGTAAGCAGTTTCTGGAAATCTGATTGCATGTGAACGTATTACATAATAGTAAAGTGTGAGCTGTAGAGCAGACAGTTCCAGCTTTGTAGAGATCTACAGCTTGTACATTTATAATTGCTAGATGTGTCCATTAAGTTCTACTAGCTCTAAAACACTTTTGAAGACCTGGAGCAGTAGGTCATGCTTGTAATCCCAGCACTTTGGGAGGCCACGGCGGGGGGGATCACCTGAGGTCAGGAGTTCGAGACTAGCCTGACCAACATGGAGAAACCCCATCTCTACGAAAAATACAAAATTAGCTGGGACATGCCTGTTAATCTCAGCTACTTGGGAGGCTGAGGCAGGAAAATCGCTTGGACCCGGGAGGTGGAGGTTGCAGTGAGATGAGATTGGGCCATTGCATTCCAGCCTGGGCAACAAGAGCAAAACTCCATCTCAAAAAAAAAAGAAAACAAAACAAAACAAAAAAAACTTTTGGGGCAAATGTATTTTACATCCTCAATTATAAGTTACAGTAATTTTATTTTTAACTTTATGGCATTCTTTATTTTAGTTTTACATTTTCATATTCCTTAACTTCTTAGCATGAAAAATTTTAAACCTGTGAAACAGCTGCAAAAACAGTACCACAAATACCTGTATTATACTCATTACCTGAAGTCACCACTTGTTAACATTTTGATTTGGGTATTTGCTACCCTTCTCCCTTCCCCCTTCCCTTCTTTTTTTTTTTTCTTTTTCTTTTTTTTTTTTTTTTTTTGAGAGGGAGTCTCGCACTGTCGCCCAGGCTGGAGTGCAGTGGTGCCATCTCGGCTCACTGCAACCTCCACCTCCCAGGTTCAAGTGATTCTCCTGCCTCAGCCTCCTGCTGAGATTACGGGCGCCTGCCACCACACCCAGCTAATTTTTTGTATTTTTAGTAGATACAGAGTTTCACTATGTTGGCCAGGTTGGCTTTCTTTCTTTCTTTCTTTCTTTTTTTTAATTAGAGACACTTGAGCCCAGGCTGGATCTAAACTCCGGGCTGAAGCGATCCTCCTTTCTCAGCCTTCGGAATAGCTGGGATGACAGGTGTGAGCCACCGTGCCTGGAATTCCCTTATTTCTTTTGCACAGGCATGAGCTTTCTCTCCATACACAGGTGCACACACTTACTTTACTGAACCATTAGAGAGTTGTAGACAGCAGATCATTTCACCCCTTCTTGGAAAAGGGCATTCTGTGTAGCTACAGTCGCCTTATCACACTCAGGAAACTTAGCGCTGATATATCTACTATTATTAAGATACAATGTAGGCCAGGTGCAGTGGCTCATGCCTGTAATCCCAGCACTTTGGGAGCCGAGACGGGCGGATCACTTGAGGTCAGGAGTTGGAGAGCAGTCTGGCCAGCGTGATGAAACCCCATCTCTACTGAAAATACAAAAATTAGCCAGGTGTGGTGGTGCATTCCTATAGTCCCAGCTACTTGGGAGGCTGAGGTGGGAGAATTGGTTCAACCTGGGAGGCGGAGGTTGCAGTGAGCCGAGATCGTGCCATTGCACTCTAGCCTGGGCAACAGAGCCAGACTTTGTCTCAAAAAAAAAAAAAAAAAAAAGATGCAATGTAAACTCACATTCCTTCAGTTGTCCTAATAGTGTTCTTTTTCCTCCCAATTCAGGATCCAGTGAAGAACTACACATTGCATTTAGTTGTCATGTTTCTTTAATTTCCTTTTCTCTGGAAGTTTCCTTAGCTTCTTTTTGTGACATTGGCACTGTGACAAATGACATTGATATTTGAAGAGTCTAAATCTAACCCAGTTGTTTTGAAGACTGTTCCTCAATTTGGAATTCTCTGATTATATCCTCATGGATAGATTTGAATTAAACATCTTGGGGCTGGATTGCTCTGAGGGATGTCTTTCTCATGCATCACATCATTATTGGTGCTGTGAAATTGGATAACTTGATTAAGTTGATGTCTGTCTGGTTTCACCATATCCTGTTGTCAACAACCTGTCATTTAGTGTGGTTACAGTAAATTCTCAAGGGTAAAAACTGCCTTAAAAAAAAATTCCCCAACACATACAGCCCGTTTAGGACTTCATAAAAAGGTAGATAAGGTACCTCTTGACCTTTTATTAAATAAAGAAGGGCCTAGCATACATTGGCATTTTGTCAGAGTATTTAGCTGGGTTAAAAAAAATTATCTTGCTGATAAAAGAAAATCAATGAATAAATCAGCTTCTGTCAGCCAGAGTCTGCAAAATGCAGTACCTGTGTAAACATCGATTGTTCTCTTGATCCCAAAACACAGATTCATTAAAACTTATGTGAAAGAGAGTTTTCCTCCTTTATATTTGTTCTAGAAGAGGCAAAGAATGTTCTTTGGATTCTTACATTACAGTATTGACTTTTTCAGTGGCGTAGTAACTTGGAATGGCCAAGGACAAATTTTCACAGAGCGTGCAATATTCTGAATGACAGAGAAGGGGCAATGATTTGGAAATGAAATTGTAACGGTGCACCTGGGATGGATCCGTTGGTCCTGAAGAGAAACAATATTCATATTTTTTCTCCAGTTAACTATTCCAGGAAGGGATGTCTTAACGCCTCATATTTTGGAGAGCACAGGGAGTTATAACTCAATTTCAAGCAAAGATAGGAGGAAGCCAGTGGGCTGATTTCCTGATTAAGCAGGCAAAGATGACATGTGGTTTGATTTGTCATTTTCAATTTTAAATGAACTCTGTCACATGCACTAATTATGCATTGTCTTTCCTGTGTTAGATTCCTTTCAAATATGATACTCTTTGTGACTTCAGTGTGTTTGTGGTCATTTGGGCAAAGCAGCACTTTTGTGAAATCGTAGCTTGAATCACTGGTAGCATTTGGTAAGCTTCACAGAGCTGATTTGATTACAGTGCTGACATCACTGTGCTGATGACCTAAGGCCTAGGTTGAGCCCTGTGTGAACCACTGTTGGTTTTGCTTTATTTATTGACTGGGAAATCAACTATCTGTTTGGCCCATGCTTTTGAAATCTTGGGTCATCATTTGCATCATCTCACTGCACTCCTGGTTTAAGACATACAGGGGTCTCTGTTGCACAATATGTCAAGCGCAGACCCCTCTACCTGATTTTTCAGGATTCTGCATTACCAGTTTCCATTCATCCAGTCCAGTCTCATTTCCCACAGCTCCATAGTTGCCTTCCACTTTATTTAGACTTCTTACTGTGTGACCTTGAGCAAGTTATTTAATTTCTGAACCTTGGCTTCCTGTCTATAGAGTAGGAATCATACGAATAGCTTCTACATCATAGGGTTTTTAATGACAATTAACTGAGATAATATCTTTTAAAAATAATAACCTTCCATTATGGAGATGTTAATACAAGTACCAAGAACTGTGCTAAACTTTTAAAATTTGTTGTCTCACTTCATCATAACAGTTTGATGAGGTAGGAGGAGCTGGTGGTAGTGGTAGTTGCACAGGTAGTAGTAATGATAACGTTGGTGCTTATTGAGCACTTAATATGTTCCGGGTATTTTACATGTTTCCAGTGAACCCTGTGAACAGTCTTACAAGGTTGATACTATAATTGCCATTTGATAGATAGGAAATTTAAGCATAATGAGATTAAGTAACTTGCCCAGATTCACATAGCCAAAGAATGCAAGAGCTGGATTGAAATCCAGGCCACACTTTTAGATACTAGTTTCATCCCATTTTTAGTTTAGAAGGAAAACTTGGGGAGTAATTAACTAAAACTCTCACAGCATATAAATGGCAGAGCTAGAATGTGAACCCAAATCTGATTTCAAAACTATATTCTTTGTCATACTCCACTGCCTCCAGACTGCTGAAAACAATGCTTTCTGATATGCTATTGTAGAGTGGATCGATTGTGATTTAATATACATCACATTGTTGTTTCTTCACTCAGGAAAGATGGCATATTGCCTGGATTAACTGTTACACAGGGAACGAGGCTTTTGGCCACTGCTTGCCACCCTGACTGTACCTGTTGAGTTGACGTAGGTGGTGAACACCCTGGGAGCATGGCGGATATTTGGCAGGATACTTGCCCATGGCTGGAATTCCCAGTGGTGACATTGGTGTTAAGTGGGCCATTTCTGTTGATTCAGCAGGAGGATGTGGCTGCCCAAGATGTCAATAGCTGATGGGAGGCAGATAATAATGGGGAGAGGACATGGCTGTTGGATGGGACAGCACTTTGTTCCCAAGTCTGCTCTGAAATTGCCCACAGCTAGCTAAACCATGTTGGACTTAAGACATTTCTCAGTTTCAGTTTTAGGTGGTAGCCCCCAAATTCTAAAAGCGGACTACTACATCTTGACAGGAATTCTTTTTTTTTTTTTTTGAGACAGAGTCTCTCTGTGTCGCCCAGGCTGGAGTGCAGTGTCGCGATCTCGGCTCACTGCAAGCTCCGCCTCCCCGGTTCATGCCATTCTCCTGCCTCAGCCTCCCGAGTAGCTGGGACTACAGGCACCTGCCACCACGCCCGGCTGATTTTTTTTTGTATTTTATTGATTGATTGATTGATTGTAGAAATGGGGTTTCACCATGATAGCCAGGATGGTCTTGATTTCCTGACCTCATGATCCGCCTGCTTCGGCCTCCCAAAGTGCTGGGATTACAGGTGTGAGCCACCGTGCCCGGCCCCCAACTTGACAGGAATTATTATTATTATTATTATTATTATTATTATTGAGACGGAGTCTCGCTCTGTCGCCCAGGCTGGAGTGCAGTGGCGTGATCTTTGCTCATTGCAAACTCCGCCTCCCGGGTTTATGCCATCCTCCTGCCTCAGCCTCCTGAGTAGCTGGGACTACAGGCGCCCGCCACCACACCCGGCTAATTTTTTGCATTTTAGTAGAGACGGGGTTTCACTGTGTTAGCCAGGATGGTCTCAATCTCCTGACCATGTGATTCGCCCGTCTTGGCCTCCCAAAGTGCTGGGATTACAGGTGTGAGCCACCGCGCCCGGCAGATGGGAATTCTTTTACAGATATTTGATACCCAGAAAGGGGTGTGAGCCCAGACTGATAACTTACTTTTCTTTTTCAGGAAGGATGTCGATTCTGCGCTTCTCAGTAACTACGTGGTAAATTGAACTGTTACATTTTCCTCTCTGATAATTTGCCCTTTGCTTGTAAGATTGTTGAATTGATTTTGGTTAGAAATGACTGAATTCAGGCTAGGTGCAATGGCTCACGCCTATAATCCCAGCACTTTGGGAGGCTGAGGCAGATGGATCACTTGAGGTCAGGAGTTCGAAACCAGGCTGGCCAACATGGTGTAACCCCATCTTTACTAAAAATACAAAAATTAGCCAGCTGTGGTGGCACGTGCCTGTAGTCCCAGCTCCTTGGGATCCCAACTGAGGTAGGAGGATCACTTGAACCTGGGAAGTGGAGGTTGCAATGAGCCAAGATCGCGCCACTGCACTCCAGCCTGGGCAACAGAGCCAGGCTCTCTCCAAAAAAAAAAAAAAAAAAAAAAAAAAGGATGTAGTTGAATTTTCCACTTCAAAACAAGACATGTGGCACCATCTAGTGGACCTTGGAATAGTCTAAGCTTAATATGTTATACGTAGTACTTCAGGGAAGCTGGGAAGACTCTAATTCAGAGCAGGCAAATTTCAGTAAATCTCAAAGATTCTAGATAATCATTTGGGATGTAGTCATAGGATAGAAGCATCTATTTTAGAGCTGTTTCTGCAAAATTTCCCATTGAAATATTTATGCTTTTTCCTAATTATCACCCTTGATATATTTATATATTTATAATGCTTTTATACATTGTTATTTTAATCTTCAAATAGTCTTTTGGGTATTAACATTGTTATTTTGAAAGTGAGTTTAGTTGACTCACCTTTCTGAATAGTAGAAATTAACAAATTTATAATTTTTTGGGCGTAGGGTGGGGTTCCCAGGGAAAGGAAAAGAAGGAAAAAGATTGGTAAGACGGAAGATATTCCAGCATTTTTGCCTCCTATTTGGCACTAGCAAAACCATCTGATAGGCTCACTCCAGGTGTAGAAAGAACCATTTATACCTTGACTGTGAATTTTCCATGTGCTAGAGTCTAAACTCAGGAAGACTCAGAGGAGGTCTAGAAGGTAGTAGGTTAAGTGCTGTGGCTCATGCCTGTAATCTCAGCACTTTGGAAGGCCAAGGAGAGAAGACTGCTTGAGGCTATGAGTTAGAGATCAGCCTGGGAAACCTAGCAAGACCCCCAGCTCTTAAAAAAATAAATTAGCTGGGCATGGTAGCAAACACCTACTATGGTCCTAGCTACTTGGAAGGCAGAGGGGAGGTTTGCTTCAGCCCAGGAGTTTGAGGTTACAGTGATGACCACTGTACTCAAGCCTGGGAGACAGCCTTTGGGACCCTGTCCCCTAAAAAAAGCTCCCAGAGTGGAAGACAGCAAAAAGAAAGAAACCGCCTCCCTTCCACATCCCCCCAAAAGAAAAGAAGGTAGTAGAATAAACAGAGTTGGCCATATTCTTTCCTCTCTAAAGGCTCAGTCTCAAGTGGTTGCAGCTTAGAACAGGAAGGAAATGGTTGAATGGTTTTTGGCCAAGCCTTTGGCTTTTAGGAGCCTCCTTGTCCAGTTTGGACTTTGCTAGGCGTTTGGGTGTTTTATCCATTGGGGAAACATTGCATTCATTGATCTCATGCCACTATTTCTGAAAGGAACAGCAGATGAGAGGGGTCGCATTGTATTTAGTGATGGTGTGTGAGCCTGCATTTTCTTCACTTCTGTGGTAGAATCTCTAAAACAGGAATGAGACTGAGATTCCCCCCTGCCTCCAGCACTCTAATGCATGCATGTTTTATCCTTGTGGGGAAAGTTTGCTTCTAAAAATCCATAGCATTTTTTCCTCCCCTTTTTTTGGTAAACTCTGTCTTATCACTTGCTTCAAAATTTTTCTTTTCCAGAAAGAAATTATTATGTTAGATTTTTTTTTTTTTTTTTTTTTTTGAGATTGAGTCTCACTCTGTCGCCCAGGCTGGAGTGCAGTGGCACGATCTCGGCTCACTGCAAGCTCCACCTCCCGGGCTCATGCCATTCTTCTGCCTCAGCCTCCCGAGTAGCTGGGACTACAGGCGCCCGCCACCACGCCCGGCTAATTTTTTTTGTATTTTTAGTAGAGATGGGGTTTCACCGTGTTAACCAGGATGGTGTCGATCTCCTGACCTCGTGATCTGCCTGCCTTGGCCTCCCAAAGTGCTGGGATTAAAGGTGTGCACCACCGCACCTGGCCTATGTTAGATTTTTATACTAGAGAAGCAGAATTCTTTTTTAACAAAATATTTGTTTTAAGAAAATTTGCTTTCAAATAGTATGTTTTTGAGATCAGAGGAGATTAGTGATGTGTATATTGATAGGAAATGTTTGAAATTTTTTTTTTTTTTTTTTGAGATGGAGTCTTGCTCTGTTGCCCAGGCTGGAGTGCAGTGGCGTGATCTCAGCAACCTGCAACCTCCGCCTCCCAGGTTCACGCCATTCTCTTGCCTCAGCCTCAAGAGTAGCTGGGACTACAGGTGCCTGCCACCACGCCTGGCTAATTTTTTGTATTTTTAGTAGAGATGAGGTTTCACCATTTTAGCCAGGATGGTCTTGATCTCCTGACCTCATGATCCGCCCGCCTCAGCCTCCCAAAGTGCTGGGATTACAGGCATGAGGCACCGCACCTGGCCATATTTGAAATATTTTAGGTAAATTAATGAATTTGGATTATTTGGCTTATATAAAAGAGCATTTTTTTAATGTCATATGCCTCTGGGACTCATATTTGCTCAAATCCAAGAATTGGAAGCTGCGTAATGGGCGGGTGAAAGGAAGTACTACAGTTTCCTGTTTATCCTTCAAAACCACTGACCTTAGATAGATATATTTCTCAAATTTATTCATAAACTTCTTTTGTGTATCTCCTCCTGGGTGTTTCATTTACTAACTGATCTGAAAGAGCAGCGTAAAGAAAGTGGAAAGAATAAACACAGCTCTGGGCAACAGAACTTGAACACTATCACCTATGAAGTAAGGCTGGGCTTCTGCCAGGCCTACCTAAAGTACCATTGAGGGAGGGGGGTTTATTCTCCCAACGACTGGCTGCTGAAATCAAGATCGCCTTTTATCTGATTTGAATACTTTTACTGTAACCTGATTTTTATTCTGTTTATAAAAGTGGGAGGAGTTTGGTCAAGTGTAGTGTTTAGCCAGCTACGAAGTTAGAAGGAATAGTCTAAAAGATTGCTCTCACTTCTCCTTGAAAGGGAATCACTGCTCACTGCAGCCTCAACCTCCCAGGCTCAAGTGGTGCTCCGAGCTCAGCTTCCCAAGTAGCTGGGAATATGGGTATGCACTGCCATGCCTGGCTAATTTTTTTGTTGTTGTCCAGGGTGGTCTTGAACCCCTGGGCTCAAGGGATCTTCTCACCGCATCTTTCCAAAGTGCTGGGGCTTAGACACTTAAGGCTATTGTTTATTTTTCAAGTTTCAGATTCTTCCCAAAATATGTAATTATAATTCCTCTCAAATTATATCTGTATTCTTCTTCAAAAGCCACAAATTCTGTGTAATCATGAGAAAATATCAGACCATTGCAAATCAATTTAAAAAAACACCTTTTATTTTGAAATCATTTTTCTTTTTTTTTTTGGAGATGGAGTCTCCCTGTTGTTGCCCAGGCTGGAGTGCAACAGCACGATCTCGGCTCACCACAACCTCCGCCTACCAGGTTTAAGTGATTGTCCCGCCTCAGACTCCTGAGTAGCTGGGATTACAGGCATGCGCCACCTCGCCTGACTAATTTTGTATTTTTAGTAGAGATGGGGTTTCTCCATGTTAGTCAGGCTGGTATCGAACTCCCAACCTCAGGTGATCCGCCGATCTTGGGCTCCCAAAGTGCTCGAATTATAGGTGTGAGCCACTGCGCCCAGCCATTTCTCTCTTACATAAAAGTTGTAGAGACAGGTGCTGGGAGTTCTTGTGTACCCTTCCCATAGTTTTCTCCGATGTTAACATCTTACATAACCATGGTCTATACCATGAAAAACCAAGAAATTAACATTGGTACATACTATTAAACTAAGCTAAAATTTTATTTGAATACCTTGTTTTCCCACTGCTGTTTTCTGAGTTCCAGGATTCAGTTCAGGATACCATTTTTTTTTTTTTTTTTTTTTTTTTTGAGAGGGAGTCTCTCTCGCTCTGTCGCCCAGGCTGGAGTGCAGTGTCGTGATCTCGGCTCACTGCAAGCTCCGCCTCCCAGGTTCACGCCATTCTCCTGCCTCAGCCTCCCGATAGTAGCTGGGACTACAGGCGCCCGCCACCACACCTGGCTAATTTTTTGTATTTTTAGTAGAGACAGGGTTTCACCATGTTAGCCAGGATGGCCTCGATCTCCTGACCTTGTGATCCACCTGCCTCGGCCTCCCAAAGTGCTGGGATTACAGGTGTGAGCCACCGCACCTGGCCCAGGATGCCATTTTATATTTAGTTAACATGTTCCCATAATGTCATTTGTTCTGTGTCCTTACTCTTCCTTTGTCTTCCTTGACACTTGTGAAGGGCTGGTCAAGTATTTTGTAGAATGTCCCTTGATTTGTGATTGTCTGACGTTTTCTTATGATTACACAGAACCTATGGCTTTTGAGGAAGAGTACCACAGAGGTGATCTCCCCTTCTCGTGTCCTGATATCTCAGGGTACATGATATCGATGTTTCTTTCTTTCTTTTTTTTTTTTTTTTGAGATGGAGTCTCTCTCTGTTGCCCAGGCTGGAGTGCAGTGGCGCAGTTTTGGCTCACTGCAACCTTCACCTCCTGGATTCATTCCATTCTCCTGCCTCAGCCTCCCGAGTGGCTGGGACTACAGGTGCCGGCCACCACGCCCGGCTAATTTTTTGTATTTTTTTAGTAGATACGGGGTTTCACCGTGTTAGCCAGGATGGTCTCAATCTCCTGACCTCGTGATCCGCCCGCCTCGGCCTCCCAAAGTGGTGGGATTACAGGTGTGAGCCACCGCGCCCGGCCAATGTCGATGTTTCTTATGGCTACTATTGTTAACTTTGGTCATTTGGTTAAGATAGTATCTGCCTGGATTGTCCACTGTAAAGCTACTGTTTCTTCATTTCCATATTATGTTAGAAAGGATTCACCAAGTTCAGCCCATATTCAAGGGGAAGAGGGAGATTAAGCTTCACCTCTTGAAGGGAGGGATATCAAAGAATTTGTGGATATATGTTAAAACCACCACAGTAATTAAAAAATACTTTTTGGGAGATGCTTTGTGGCTAGGAAAACAGCCTACCCTTTGCTTATGCTTTTAACCACCAATTTTAGCATTCATTGGTGGATCTTTCCTGCAGTAATTATAACTATGGTACAGTTGCCTGATAGTGATTTAAAAATTTTTCTCATTCCTTCTATGCTTATTAGATTTATATATATATATATATTTTTAAGAGACTAGATTTTGCTGTGTTGCTTCAGGCTGGTTTCAAACTCCTGGCTCAAGTGATCTTCCTGCCTTGGCCTCCCATAGTGCTGGGATTACAGGTGTGCACCACTGCACCCAGGTCATATGAGTTAGAATTCTTCCACAAGAAAAAGTTGTCTCTTCTTACCCATTTATTTATTCATTAGTATATATCCATGTAGACTCAAGGAGATTTATTTTATTCTTTGGGTTCCCCCCTTTAAAAAAATTGTCCGAAATATAACATAATTGTCAGAGTGAGGTTTTTTTTTTTTTTTTAACATCAGAAAAGTTTTCTCCTAAAATTTCATTACTTATTCTTCCTGTCCTAGCTACTGGTTTTCTCTTTCAGGAATTCCAATTACATGAAGATTGGTTCTCCTGAACACCTCTTTGCTTGTTTTATACAGGATTTATTTATTTATTTATTTATTTATTGAGACAGAGTCTCACTCTGTCACCCAGGCTGGAGTGCTGTGGTGCGATCTCAGCTCATTGCAACCTCTGCCTCCTGGGTTCAAGTGATTCTTCTGCCTCGGCCTCCCTAGTATCCGGGATTACAGGCATGCACCACCATGCCCGGCTTTTTTTTTTTTTTTTGTATTTTCAGTAGATATGGCGTTTCACCATGTTGGCCAGGCTGGTCTCGAACTCCTGACCTTGGGTAGTCTGGCCACCTTGGCCTCCCAAAGTGCTGGAATTACAGATGTGAGCCACTGTACCCGGCTTGTACAGGATTTTTAAAACAAAATTTTAGAATTTTAATTACAGCCATTGTGTTTCCTTTTTCTCATTCAGGGTTCTTTGTGTTATGTTTGGCTTTTTTCTTTTTCCAGACGTGAAAATACATATCAAAAACACTGTGCAGGGCCGGGCGCGGTGGCTCACGCCTGTAATCCCAGCACTTTGGGAGGCCGAGGCGGGCGGATCACGAGGTCAGGAGATCGAGACCATCCTGGCTAAGACGGTGAAACCCCGTCTCTACTAAAAATACAAAAAATTAGCCAGGCGTGGTAGCGGGCGCCTGTAGTCCCAGCTACTCGGGAGGCTGAGGCAGGAGAATGGCGTGAACCCGGGAGGCGGAGCTTGCAGTGAGCCGAGATGGCGCCACTGCACTCCAGCCTGGGCGACAGAGCGAGACTCCGTCTCAAAAAAAAAAAAAAAAAAAACACTGTGCAGGCACCAGAGTCCTGAGATTGTCAGAGAATTTCTCACAGCAATGAAAAGCCACAAGTTGACCAAGTAAGTTAACCTCTTAAGTAGGAAGAGAGTGACATATGGTGAAATGATAGCTGAGGAAAGCCATTTGTAGCAACCGTGTATTGATATTCAGCTGAGTTTGGATTTAAAGGAGGATTATAGTATTGTAGATGAAACAATTAAACGTTAGACATAGGGACCCTTCTAGAGTAAGGAACAAAACTTAATGGGGTTTTAAAAATCTTTTCTTGGAGTTCCAGTTTGTATGACCTATCCCATCACCCCCACTCCCAGAATTCAGACCAAATTGGATGAAAAGTAGGGTTGACAAGTTAAAGTACTTTTTATAAAATTGATCAATGAAGTCCTTTGATGTTTGTGTTTGCTTGAGGCAAAAGTGACTTGATCATATTCTGTGAGTTCTTGTAGTGTCCAGTTCCTTTTCTTGGTCTGGAATGAGTTCAAGCTATTAAAATCGAAAACATCATAGATCAAGAGTTTAGAGGAGAAAAAAACTAGCCCAAGTTTTTTAGAGTCAGTTCTAGAGCTGATATATTTCAAAAGCTTTTGTCATTTCACTTAGGATAATCAGTAACTTTCTTTTGGAGGACCCATTTGGTGTTACATCAGGCACACAGGTGGTACAATCCACGAACTAAATGCACTTCTCCCACCCTCTTTCTCCAAGTGAACTCTGAAGACAAAACATCTTCCGTGTATGTGCAAATCTTCCATGTGTATCTTCTGTACTGGTGTATAACATTTTTAAAAAACTGTAGTAAAATACACATAACATAGCCGGGCGCCGTGGCTCATGCCTGTAATCCCATTTCTTTGGGAGCCCAAGGCAGGCGGGTGACCTGAGGTTGGGAATTCGAGACCAGCCTGACTAACATGGAGAAACCCTGTCTCTACTAGAAATACAAAATTAGCTGGGTGTGGTGGCACATACCTGTAATCCCAGCTACTCGGGAAGCTGAGGGAGGAGAATCGCTTGAACCTGAAAGGCAGAGGCTGCGGTGAGCTGAGATTGCGCCATTGCACCTCCAGCCTGGGCAACAAGAGTGAAACTCTGTCTCAAAAAATATATATAAATAAATACACATATCAAAATTTACCATTTTAGGCCAGGTGTGGTGGCTCACAGCTGTAATCCCAGCACTTTGGAAGGCTGAGGCGGGTGGATCGCTTGAGGCCAGGAGTTCAAGACCAGCCTGGCCAACATGATGAAACCTTGTCTCTACTAAAAATAAAAAATTAGCCAGGCATGGTGGCAGGTACCTCTAATCCCAGCTACTCGGGAGGCTGAGGTAGGAGAATTGCTCGAACCTGGGAGGTTGTAGTTAGCCAAGATCGCGCTACTGCACTCCAGCCTGGGTGATAGAGCAAGACTCTGTCTCAAAAGAAATTACCATTTTAACCATTTCTAAGTGTACAGTTCAATTGTTGCAACCAATATGCAGACCTTTTCAGTTTGCAAAACTGAAATTCTGTATCCCTTAAACAATTCTGCACTTGCTTCTCCTCTGTCCCTGGCAGCCACTGTTCTGGTTTTTGTTTCTATGAGTTTGACTCCTTCATACAAGTGGAACCATACGGTGTTTTTTTCTTTTTTTTAAGTCATATCTGAATGTTTAATTTTTAAAATTATTTTAACAATTGAAGTGTGCAGTTCAGTGGCATTAAGTAAATTCACGTTGTACAATCATTGCCATCTATCCACAGAACATTTTATCTTGCAAAACTGAAACTCTGTGCCCAGTAATCAATAAATTACCCATTCTCCCCTCCTCCTAGCCCCTGGCAACAACCATTCTATTTTCTGTCTTCATGAATTTGACTATACTTAGTACTGCATGTAAATGGGATCGCACAGTATTTGTCCTTATATCATTTAGCATAATGTCTTTGCCCGGGCGTGGTGGCTCATGCCTGTAATCCCAGCACTTTGGGAGGCTGAGGTGGGCAGATCATCTGAGGTTGGGAGTTCGAGACCAGCCTGACCAACATGGAGAAACCCTGTCTCTACTAAAAATACAAAATAAGCCAGGCGTGGTGGCGCATGCCTGTAATCCCAGCTACTTGGAAGGCTGAGGCAGGAGAATCACTTGAACCCAGGAGGCGGAGGTTGCAGTAAGCTGAGATTGCACCATTGCACTGCAGCCTGGGCAACAAGACCAAAACTCCATCTCAAAAAATAATGTATGAGAACTTCCTTCCTTTGTATGGCTGAGTAATATTCCATTTTATATGTAAACCACATTTTGTTTTTCTTTCTTTCTTTTTTTTTTTTTTTTGAGATGGAGTCTCGCTCTGCTGCCCAGACTGGAGTGCAGTGGAGCAGTCTCGACTCACTGCCATCTCTGTCTCTCGGGTTCAAGCGATTCTCCTGCCTCAGCCTCCCAAGTAGCTGGGATTACAGGTACTCGCCACCAAGCCTGGCTAATTGTTTTGTATTTTTTTAGTAGAGACAGGGTTCCACCATGATGGTCAGGCTTATTTTTGAGCTCCCGACCTCAAGTGATCCATCCGTGTCGGCCTCCCAAAGTGTTGGAATTACAGGTGTGAGCCACTGCGCCTGGCCCACAGTTTGATTTTCTAACATCCATTGATGGATACTTCCTTCCACCTTTTGGCTATGGTGAATAATGCTGCTATGAGCATGGGGGTTCAGATATCTCTGTGAGACCCTGCTTTCAGTTCTTTGGGTACACAGAAGTGAAATTGATACATCATATAATATTTTTGTTTTTAACTTTTTTGCGGAACCACCATACTATTTTTTTCTATTGGCTACACCATTTTACAGTCCTAACAGCAGTACACTAGAGTTCCAATTTCTCCACATCCCTGCCAACTTTTCTCATTTATTTCCTTCCTTCTTCCCTCCCTCCCTCTAGCATCTATGAAGTGTGAAGTAGTCTCTTATTGTGGTTTTATTTTGCATTTCTGTAATGATAAGTGATGTTGAGCATGGTTTTACATGCTTATTAGCCATTTGTATGTCTTCTTTGGAGAATATCTATTCCAGTCATTTTCCCTCTTTTTGTTTTTGAGACAGGGTCCCACTCTGATGCCCAGGTTGAAGTACAGTAGTGCTATCTTGGCTCACTGCAGCCTTGACCTTCCCAGGCTCAGGTGAGCCTCCTCAGTAGCTGGGACTACAGGCATGCCACCACCATGCCCACTTAATTTTTGTATTTTTTGTACAGACAGGGTTTCTCCACATTCCCTGGGCTGGCCTCAAATTCCTAGGCTCAACTGATCCACCCACCTTAGCCTTTCAAAGGGATTACAGATGTGAGCCACCACACCTGGTCCTTTTCCCAAATTCGAATGAGGTTTTTTTGGTTCAGTTTTAGGAATTTTATATATATTCTGGATATTAATCCTTTTGTAGATATATGGTTTGCAAATATTTTCTCCCATTCTGTGGGTTGTCTTTTTACTCTGTTGGTAGAGTCCTGTGGTGCACAAAGTTTTTAAATGAAGTCCAATTTGTCACTTTTCTTTTGTTACTTGTGCATTTGATGTCAGAGATCCAATAAACTATTATCAAATTCAGTGTCATGGCTAGGCACGGTGGCTCATGCCTGTAATCCCAGCACTTTGGGAGGCCGAGGTGAGCAGATCACCTGAGTTCTCGAGTTCGAGACCAGCCTGGCCAACATGGCGAGACCCTGTCTCTACTAAAAATACAAAAATTAGCTGGGTGTGGTGGCGCACGCCTGTAGTCCCAGCTACTCAGGAGGCTGAGGCAGGAGAATCTCTTGAACCCAGGAGGTGGAGGTTGTGATGAGCCAAGATCATGCCACTGCACTCCAGCCTGGACAACAGAGTGAGACTCTGTCTCAAAAAAAAAAAAAAAAAAATTTCGGTGTCATGAAGCGTTTTCTGTATGCTTTCTTCTAAGAAGTTTATTGTTTTAGTCTTATGTTTAAGTATTTGATCCTCTATTTAAAAATTAAAAAGAATTTTAAATTAAAAAATTTAATTGACATAATTGTGCATATTTATGGCATATAAAGTCATATTTTGATATGTATATAATGTTTAATGCTCAAATTAAGGCAATTAGCATACTTATCACTGCAAATATTTATCCATTTTCAGTTAATTTTTGTATATAGCATAAGGTAAGGATCCACCTTCTTTCCTTTGCATGTGAATATCCAGTTTTTCTAGTACCATTTGCTGAAAAGATGATCCATCTCTCTTGAATGGTCTTAGTCTCCTTATCAAAATTATTTGACCATATATGCAAGTGTTTTCTTTCTGGGCTCTCTACTCTGTTGGTCTGTATATCTGTTTCTCTGCTAATACTACACTATTTTGATTGCTATAGCTTTACAAGAAGTTTTGAAATCGGGAAGTATGACTACTCAGACTTTATTTTTCTTTTTCAAAATTGTTTTAGCTACTTGGGGTCCCTTTGGATTTCATATGAATTTTAGGATGGATTTCCCTATTTCTGAGAAAAATGCCAATGAGGTTTTTTGTTTTTTTTTTTTTGAGACAGAATCTCGCTCTGTCACCTAGGCTGTAGTATAATGGCGTGATCCTGGCTCACTGCAACCTCTACTTCCCGAGTTCATGTGCCACCATGGCTAATTTTTTTATTTTTAGTAGAGATGGGGTTTCACTATGTTGTCCGGGCTGGTCTCGAACTCCTGACCTCGTGATCCATCTACCTTGGCCTCCCAAAGTGCTGGGATTACAGGTGTGAACCACCGTGCCCGGCCTACCATTGAGATTTTGATAGGGATTGCATTGAATAATATATCAATCACTTTAGGTAGTATTGACATCTTAATATTAGTAAGTCTTCAATGGATGTGCTTCCATTTGTTTGTGTCATCTTTCACAATTTCTATTGTTGTTGTTATTGTTGTTTTGAGATGGAGTCTCGCTCTGTCACCTAGGCTGGAGTACGGTGGTGTGATCTCTGCTCACTGCAACCTCTGCCTCCCGGATTCAAGCGATTCTCCTGCCTCAGCCTCCTGAGTAGCAGGGATTACAGGCATGTGCCACCACGCCCAGATAATTTTTGTAATTTTAGTAGAGATGGCATTTCACCATGTTGGTCAGGGTGGTCTCAAACTCCTGACCTCAGGTGATCTGCCGGCCTCAGCCTCCAAAAGTGCTGGGATTACAGGCGTGAGCCACTGCACCCGGCCAATTTTTGTATTTTTAGTAGAGATGGGGTTTCACCGTGTTGGCCAGGCTGGTCTTGAACTCCTGACCTCAGGTGATCCCCCTGCCTCGACCTCTCAAAGTGCTAGGATTACAGGCATGAGCCATCGTGCCCGGCCTATGTAACATTTTTGAATTGACTTGTTGATACCTGCAACAAATCCTACTGAGATTCTGATTGGGATTGTGTTATATCTATAGGTCAGTTTTGGCAGAGAATTGACATCTTGACAATATGAATAATTTTATTTATTTATTTGTTTATTTATTTATTTTTGAGACAGAGTCTCTGTCGCCTAGGCTGGAGTGCAGTGGTGCGATCTCGGCTCACTGCAAGCTCCACCTCCTGGGTTCATGCCATTCTCCTGCCTCAGCCTCCTGAGTAGCTGAGTAGCTGGGACTACACCACGCCCGGCTAATTTTTTGTATTTTTAGTAGAGATGGGGTTTCACTGTGTTAGCCAGGATGGTCTCGATCTCCTGACCTCGTGATCCGCCCGCCTCGGCCTCCCAAAGTGCTGGGATTATAGGCGTAAGCCACTGCACCCGGCCAACAATATGAATAATTTAAGATCAGTCAAAGGTTAAAAAAAACAACAACAATAGTGAGCCTTCCAGTCCATGAAAACAGTGTAGCGTACAGATTCTGCACAAATTTTTTAAAATTTATACCTATTTTATAATTTTGGGTGCTATTATAAATGGTGCTCATTTCCAGTTCTTGATTGCTGATATAGAAATATAGCTGAATTTATATTGATCTTATGCCCTCCAGCCTTGCTAAATACACTTATTAGTTCCAGGAACTTTTTTAGTTTATTCTTTAGGATTTTCTATGCCTACAGTCATGTTGTCTGCAAATAGAGTTTTATTTCTTTCTCATCTGTATGTCTTTTCTTTTTCTTATTTCATTGCCCCAGCTGGGGCCTACAGGACGATGTTGAGTAGGAATGGTGAGAGCAGACATCCTCATCTTGTCCCTGATCTCAAGGGAAACAGTCAGTCCTTTACCATTAAGTATGATGTTAGTGTAGGTTTTCTATGGATGTCCTTCAACAGGTTTACGAAGTTCAAATTGCTGAGATTGGGTGTTGAATCTTGTCACTTGCTTTTTCTGTATCTATAAATCTAAAAAGATTTGTAGTCTTTTGGCTATATCTTTTTTGTTTATTTTTATTTTTAGTAGTTACTGTAAGGATAATAATATGCATGCCTGACCATTTATAGTCCAGAGTTAATATTTGACCAGTTAGTAAGTGTATATAAGTCTCTTTACATTATAGTTGTTGTATTTATAACATATAATCTACATACATTGAAACATAAAATCTAGGTACTGTTAGTAGTGTTTTAACATTTACTTTCTATATTCTTTTTTTTTTCTTTTTTTGAGACAGAGTCTCACTCTGTCACCAGGCTGGAGTGCAGTGGCGCGATCTCGACTCACTGCAACCTCGGACTCCCTGGTTCCAGCTATTCTCCTGCCTCAGCCTCCTGAGTAGCTGGGATTACAGGCATGTGCCACCACGCCAAGCTAATTTTTATATTTTTAGTAGAGACAGGGTTTCACCATGTTTGCCAGGATGGTCTCGATCTGCTGACCTTGTGATCTGCCCACCTCTGCGTCCCAAAGTGCTGGGATTACAGGCGTGAGCCACCGTGCCTGGCCTATTTACTTTCTATATTCTTACATATTTTAAAGAACTTAAGATAACAAAAATAGTCTTTTATGTCTACCCAAGATGTCATCATTTCTTTCACTCTCTGTCGCCCAGGCTGGAATACAGTGGTGCAATCTCAGTTCACTGCAAGCTCCGCCTCCTGGGTTCACGCCATTCTGCTGCCTCAGTCTCCCAAGTAGCTGGGACTACAGGCGCCTGCCGCCACACCTGGCTAATTTTTTGTATTTTTAGTAGAGACCGGATTTCACCATGTTAGCCAGGATGGTCTCGATCTCCTGACCTTGTGATCCGCCTGCCTCGGCCTCCCAAAGTGCTGGGATTACAGGTGTGAGCCACAGCGCCAGCCAAGAATGTAATTATTTTCTTTCATTCCTGAAGGATAATTTCACTGGGTTGATTGGTCTTTTCCTTCAGAACTTTAAAAATGTCATTTCAGTGACTTCTGACTGTCACAGTTTCTGATTAGAAATCTGTAATCAGGCCAGGTGTGGTGGCTCATGCCTGTAATCTCAACACTTTGGGAGACCAAAGCAGGAGGATCACTTGGGGCCAAGAGTTTGAGACCAGCCTGGGCAATATAGCAAGACCCCATCTCCTTTTTTTTTTTTTTTTTTTAAGACAGAGTCTCGCTCTGTCACCCAGGCTGGAGTGCTGTGGCGCAATCTCTGCTCGCTGCAAGCTCCACCTCCCAGGTTCACGCCATTCTCCTGCCTCAGCCTCCTGAGTAGCTGGGACTCCAGGCTCCCGCCACCACGCCCAGCTAATTTTTTGTATTTTTAGCAGAGATGGGTTTCACCGTGTTAGCCAGGATGGTCTTGATTTCCTGACCTCATGATCCACCCGCTTCGACCTCCCAAAGTGCTGGGGTTACAGACGTGAGCCACCGCGCCTGGCCCAATTAATTATTTTTTAAAAAATAGAGATGGGGGCCGGTCGTGGTGGCTTATGCCTGTAATCCCAGCACTTTGGGAGGCTGAGGAGGGTGGATCACAAGGTCAGGAGATCGTGACAATCCTGGCTAACACGATTAAACCCCATCTCTACTAAAAATACAAAAAATTAGCCGGGTGTGGTAGCGGGTGCTTGTAGTCCCAGCTACTTGGGAGGCTGAGGCAGGAGAATGGCATGAACCCGGGAGGCAGAGCTTGCAGTGAGCGGAGATCATGCTACTGCACTCCAGCCTGGGCGACAGAGTGAGACTCTGTCTCAAAAAAAGAAAATAATAATAATAATAATAATAATAATAATAATAATTAATTGAAAAAAAATTTAAAAAATCTGCTATCACCCTAACCCTAATGTGTCATTTTCCTCTGGCTGCTTTTAAGATTTTTGTATTCCCTCTCTACTCCCACTGCTTCACTTGACTAGCCTAAGGAAAATTTTTTTTAAATAAAATTAAATTTGAAAAAAGATTGTTCAAGTCTTTGGTCTGCAATAATTTGATAATGATATATTTCAGCATTTTTCCCCAATTTATCTTTACTGAGCTTCTTGATTATGTAAATTTATGTTTCTTACTAAATTTGTGAAGTTTTTAACTATTCTTGAAATATTTTTCTGTCCCAAACTCTTTCTCCTCCTTTTCTTGAATTCCAAAAACACAGTGAGCTGAGACTGTGTCACTGCCCTCTAGCCTGGGTGACAGAGAGAGACTCCAATCACCCAATCACTCCTGGGTGATTGGTAGACCTCTGATGCTGCTGTACAGGTTTCTGTGGTTCTGTTCCTTTTTTTAAAAAAAATTATATTTCAAATGGAATAATTTCTCTCTTTTTTTCTGTCTCTTTTTAAATAGAGACAGGGTTTCACTCTGTTGTCCAAGCTGAAGTGCGGTGGCGCGATCAGGCTCACTGCAGCCTCAGAGTCTTAACGGGATAATTTCTGTTGATCTGTCTGTATACACACAGATCGTTCTGGCATCTTCCGTTATCAAGCCTACCAGTGAATTTTTCATTTCAGGTATTTTTCAGTTCTAAAGTTTCCATTTGGTTATTTGTTATAACTTCTGTTCTTTCCTGAGAACTAGTATTGTTCCATTCATTTCAGGAATGTTTACTTTTACCACCAGTTGTTATAGTAGCAGAATCTTGATAATTTTAACATCTGGGTCATCATGGGCTTGGCATCTGTTGATTACCTTTTCCCTGGAGAATGAGTCATATTTTCGTGGTCGAGGTAATTGTAGATTGTATCCTGGGCATTTGAGTATTATATTGTTTGGACTCTGGGTCCTGTTAAAAGCCTCTGGTTTGTGTTTTAGGAGACTGTCAATCCAATTAGGTTCGGACTTCAAGTCGGGGCAAGGATTTCAGTGTCATTTGGTTTTTGAAACCTTTGCCCTGCCACTCTGAGTCTTTGCATATGGGACTGGACTGGCGGTGGAACTTGCTCCCTTCTCACTCGGGGTCTTTGCTGTGCTGGGTCTGTTCCATGCTTGCTGTTTTGGTGCTGTTCTGCACATAAATAGCTCAGGTGAACCTAGGATTTGTGTTGATTGATATTCAAGTTTGGAGGAGTCCCCTTCTCTAGCTCTCCTCTCTGGGACTCCCCCGCTCGTACTCTGGTTCACATGAGATCCCTTTTTTGGTCCTCTAGCCACAAGTTCTGAGTTTCTCTCAAAGGTTTGCCTGCCCATCTGTGTGTGGTTGTTCTGAATGTCTCTCAAAGGTTTACCTGCCTGCCTAGGTGTGGTTGTTCCCAGTGTCTCTCAAAGGTTTACCTGCCTGCCTGTGTGTCGTTGTTACTAGAGCTGTCCTTGGAGCAGAGCAGGGAAAGTGGAAAAGGAAAAAATGACTCTTGGGCACTCTGGAGAGCAAGGGCTCCCTTCCGGGCTACGCCTGCTGCTGGTCCCTGCGTTGGGGGCTGCCCTTGAGTTGTGAGCTCCTCCCAGGTCTCCAGCCTTTCTCAGTCCCCTGGTCAGAAAGATTGGGTTTCTCCTGGAGTTGGAGCTTTCTATAGGGGCCACTACAGCTGCACCAGGATTGAGGCCCTGAGAGAAAAGAGGGAAAAAAGCCCCAAGAAACTCAGATTCATCCTCCACCCCAAATGGTTCTCAGGTTTTGTTTCCCTCCCAGGCCACCTGCTTTTAATTTGCTTTTCAGAGTCCTCAGGTATATTTTTGTGTATTTTGTCTGGAGATTTCTTCCTCTTTTTTTTCTTTTTTTTTTTTTTGAGACGGAGTCTCGCTCTGTTGCCCAGGCTGGAGGGCATTGGCACAGTCTCGGCTCACTGCAACCACTGCCTCCTGGGTTCAAGTGATTCTCCCACCTCAGCCTCCTGAGTAGCTGGGATTACAGGTGCATGCCACCAGCGCTAATTTCTGTATTTTTAGTAGAGATGGGGTTTCTCCATGTTGGCCAGGCTTGTCTTGAACTCCTGACCTCAGGTGATCCGCCGCCTCAGCCTCCCAAAGTGCTGGGATTACAGGTGTGAGCCACTGCGTCCAGCTGTCTCAAAATTTCTCATTGTAATCTGTGCAGAGAGAAAGGCTTTCGTGGGCTTTCTCCATCTTGTCCTATAGCAGAAGTCCTAACAGTTGATTTCTAAGGCCTCTTTTCAGCTCTTTGTCTGGGCTGATGTATTGCTTCCTAAGCCCAACATCTTTTCCACTATAAATATGGACAAAGACTGTTCAAAAAACCTACACATTGTCTTGCAAGCTGATTCATGATTGGCCATAATCTATATAAATTTAAAGCAGACTGTAATATTCAAGAAGGATTAATTTCAACTCCTTTTTTCCACTTGTGATCTTGAAATCGAGGATTTTAAAAAATCTTTTTCTTTTTTTTTTTTTGAGACGGAGTCTCGCTGTGTCGCCCAGGCTGGAGTGCAGTGGCGCGATCTCGGTTCACTGCAAGCTCTGCCTCCCGGGTTCACACCATTCTCCTGCCTCAGCCTCCCGAGTAGCTGGGACTACAGGCACCTGCTACCATGCCCGGCTAATTTTTTGTATTTTTAGTAGAGATGGGGTTTCACTGTGTTAGCCAGGATGGTCTCGATCTCCTGACCTCATGATCCACCTGCCTCAGCCTCCCAAAGTGCTGGGATTACAGGGGTGAGCCACCACGCCTGGCCAAAAATCTTTTTAAAAGGCTTTCTAAACCTTTTAACCTCAGCCCTTTCATTAATTACTTGGTTCCATGACTGCCAAGAGCAAATGCTACAGGCAGTGTTGTTGTCCAACAGCCAGTAGAGGGAGAGGCAGGCTTCTTCACTGTGGCTGGGCCTGGCTCCTTCTCTGGGAACTTGCAGCCCTTGCAGTTCAAACAGCCTCAGTGTCCCGTGACCCAGGGAGCTGCTTGACCAAAGCCATCAAGACCTGGACCATTGTGTGCTAGTTGCAGCTTAAGACATTACACTTAAAACAGGAACTCCTGAAGCGTCTTTAATCCTGGTGTTTGAATATTCACAACAGAATTTTTCTCTGCCATTCTCTCAGGGAGAGGAGATTCAAGATAACAGCCCTTAATGGGTCTGATTCTGTTAGTACAAGCCGGGGCTCTATTAACTTGCTTAAATACCTCCACTACCAGAGAGACCTTGCGGGTAGGGTAGGAACCATGTTTTGTTTGACTTTATAACCTTATTCAGCAAAGCAGTAGTGTTGGGACTCAACTGCAAGTCACTGTGATACGATGTCCTGTGTCATTTTTTCTTTTTTTCAAGATGGAGTTTCGCTCTTGTTGCCCAGGCTGGAGTGCAATGGCGTGATCTTGGTTCACTGCAACCTCCGCCTCCCCAGTTCAAGTGATTCTCCTGTCTCAGCCTCCTGAGTAGCTGGGATTACATGCGCCTGCCATCATGCCCGGCTAATTTTTTTTTTTTTTTTTTTTTTAGTAGAGATGGAGTTTCACCATGTTGGACAGGCCAGTCCTGAACTCCTGACCTCAAAGAATCCACCCGCCTTGGCCTCCCAAAGTGCTGGGATTACAGACGTGAGCCACCGCGCACCTGGCTCTGTGTCATTTTTTTCTACAGCATGTTACTTCCTCTGAAGCATTTGGCTCTTTAATCATTTTAGTTTTTGCTTCAGGCATCTAGTTCCCAAAGAACTGCAGCCTGGCTTGTAGCCCCAGCTCTCATACTGACATCTCCTCCCTAAAGTATACAGCTCTGTGTTAGGGTTGGGATTAGGTCTGCCGGGAATACAGCAAGAGGACTTGCCTTCAAGACCCAGCTTAGATAGGGTCATAAATAACTTTGCATCCCTAAAAAGGACTCTTCTGGGCACAGATTATTTTTGGGAGTTGACAACGTATTTGGAATATGTTCCTCTGGGACCAGCAAAGCTCAGAGTCGACGGATGAGTTGTAGGTTTCCTGGTGTCTGCAGTCGGGTACCCTGGCTGCTTTCAGAGAGTGGAGTCCTGCCCCGTATCTCCCCAGAGTTTTCCCCTTTCTCTCCCATGAACTTTTGCAAGTCGGGGCTTCCCTAGCTCTTTCTCTCATGTATGCTTCAGATTACGTTTGCCTCATGGCAGCTTTGTCTTGGTTGTTGGGGACACAAAGATGAACACAGTGGAAGTGCTATGGTAGGGACACGGTGGAGAGACCCTGAAGTGTCAGCAAACACCATGTACCAAGTAGGGCCTGAGATCAGGAAGTAGCCTCATGCTTTTCTGTAGGGTGTTTGCAGTTTGGGTCAATTGGGATATGAGTGCAAAGTAGGGCCATACAAAGCTATAGAGACTGACAAAGACCAGATTTCAGAGGAACCGGGGCTGAACTAAGGAAATTCAAGTTCAGACTACAACCTGTGAGGACAGTGGGAGGATTACAAGCAGGATAATGAGATGACTATGTTTCTGTCTTTTAAAAGAGACTTTATTTGTATGAGTGCAGATAGATTGAAAAAGTGGCAGCCCACTGAAGATGAAGGCCATCATCCTCTAACCAAGAGGTTGGAGTGGGCTGTAGAAATGGTGAGGAAGGGATAGGTATCTTTTTTTTTTTTTTTTTTTTTTTTTTGAGACGGAGTCTCGCTCTATCACCCAGGCTGAAGTGCTGGAGTGCAGTGGCACGATCTTGGCTCACTGCAAGCTCCACCTCCCAGGTTCACGCCATTCTCCTGCCTCTGCCTCCCGAGTAGGTGGGACTACAGGTGCCCGCCACCATGCCTGGCTAATTTTTTGTATTTTTTTAGTAGAGACGGGGTTTCACCGTGTTAGCCAGGATGGTCTTGATCTCCTGACCTCATGATCCACCCGCCTTGGCCTCCCAAAGTGCTGGGATTACAGGCGTGAGCCACCAAGCCCAGCATTTTTTTTTTTTTTTTTGAGTTGGAGTCTTGCTCTGTTGCCCAAGCTGGAGTGCAGTGGCGCGATCTCGCTCGCTGCAATCTCCTCTTCCTGGGTTCAAGAGATTCTCTTGCCTTAGCCTCCCGAGTAGCTAGGACTACAGGCGCCCACCACTATGCCCGGCTAATTTTTATATTTTTAGTGGAGACAGGGTTTCACCATGTTGGCCAGGCTGGTCTCAAATTCCTGACCTCAAATGATCCGCCTGCCTCTGCCTCCCAAAGTGCTGGGATTACAGGCATGAGTCACCATGCCTAGCCTAGATGTCCTGAAAGAAGTGTAATCATTGATACTTGGTGACTTAATATGTGCAGTGGGTGAAGGAGGAGTCAAGGAGGACCCTCAGATTTCTGGCCTGGGTGCCTGGCACTTCACCGAGAAGAGAAGTACAATGGGAAGAGCTAGTTTGTTGGGAAGGCTGTAGGGTCACTCTGGGGCGTGTTAAGTTCATGGCATGTCAGAGATGTCAAGGTGGAGAAATCTAGCAGGCAGTCGGCCACAAATGTGTGAAGCTCAGGTCACATGGCATGAGGACATGGCTGTTTTTTAATTTTTAAATTTTTCTGAGTACATGATAGGTGTATATATTTTGGGTATATGGGATATTCCTTTTTTTATTTTGAGACGGAGTCTTGCTCTGTTGCCCAGGCTGGAGTGCAGTGGTGCGATCTCAGCTCATTGCAACCTCTGTCTCCCAGGTTCAAGCCATTCTCCTGCCTCAAATTCCCGAATAGCTGGGACTGCAGGCACCCACCACCACACCCAGATAATTTTTTTGTATTTTTAGTAGAGACAGGGTTTCACCATGTTAGCCAGGATGGTCTCGATCTCCTGACCTAGTGATCCGCCCGCCTCAGCCTCCCAAAGTGCTGGGATTATAGGCGTGAGCCACTGCGCCTGGCCAGTATATGGGATATTACAATACAGGCATACAATGTGTAATAATCACAGTAGGGTAAATGGGGTGGCCATCACCTCAAGCATTTATCCTTTGTCTTATAAACATATCCAGTTATACTTTTATAGTTATTTTTAAATGTATAATGAAATTATTGCTGACCATAGTAATCCTGTTGGATTATCAAATACTAGACCTTATTCATTCTTTCTATTTTTTCATACCCATTAACCACGCACACTTCCCCCACCTCACCCACCCCACTGCCCATCCCCACCTCTGGTCTGCTGCTCTCTGGTCCTTCTCCTCTCTCTGTCTCCAGAAAGCATGGACTTCTTGGTTATAGCTTGTAGTGGTAGCTGACATTGTGAGGCCTGGGTGAGGACGTCAGTAGGAGGGTCAGAGGATGAAAGACAACATCATGAGAGTGCCAGAGCCTCGTGGGAGAAGAGAAAATCCAGAAGGAGATGAAGAAGGGAGAGTCAGAAATATCAGAAAAGAATTGAAAGAGAAGGTGTCATGGAAGCCCCGAGGGCAGGCAGTTTTAAGGAGGGAATGATCAGCAGTGTCAGATGGAGTAGGACCGAGGAGCAACCGCTGGATTTGTCCGTGTGGAGGCACCAGGCCCTTGAAGCAAGAACACTTTTGGTGATCACTTGGGCAAGAGCTAGGGTGCAGGGAGTTGAGAAGCAAGGGGAGAAAGTAGAGACAATGAAAGAGGTGGCCGGGTGCGGTGGCTCATGCCTGTAATCCCAGCACTTTGGGAGGCCAAGGTGGGTGGATCACAAGGTCAGGAGAGCAAGACCATCCTGGCTAACACGGTGAAACCCTGTCTCTACTAAAAATACAAAAACTTAGCCAGGCATGGTGGCACACCCCTGTAGTCCCAGCTACTCGGGAGGCTGAGGCAGAAGAATTGCTTGAACCTTGGAGGCGGAGGTTGCAGTGAGCCGAGATCACGCCACTGCACTCCACTCCGGGCAACAGAGCAAGACTCCATCTCAAAAAAAAAGAAGAGGTTTGGTTAACCCCGGGCGCGGTGGCTCACGCCTGTAACCCCAGCACTTTGGGAGGCCATGGCAGGTGGATCACGAGGTCAGGAGATCGAGACCATTCTAGCCAACATGGTGAAACCCCGTCTCTACTAAAAAAAAATAAAAATTGGCTGGGCATGGTGGCATGTGCCTATAATCCCAGGGGAGGCCTGGCTTCTCCTGGCCTCTTAAATGGAGGCACTTTATGGTGTTCTGTCCTGGTCTTCACTCACTCCACAGTTGGTTTTTGGAGCATAATATCCACTCCATGGTTTCATATAACTCCTTGCAATTAAATCTAGTGCTGGTTTTTTTCTTTAGTTCTAGACCAAATTAGGCCTCAAACTAGACACACTTTTTTTTTTAAGACACACTTTTGACAGAAACGTCTTCAGAGGTGTAAAGGTACTACAAACTCAAATTTCATTTTAAATAATGTGTTTTTTTTGAGACGGAGTCTCGCTCTGTCACCCAGGCTGAAGTGCAGTGGTGCAGTCTCGGCTCACTGCAAGCTCCACCTCCCAGGTTCATACAATTCTCCTATCCCAGCCTCCCGAGTAGCTGGGACTACAGGCATCCACCACCACACCTGGCTAAGTTTTTGTATTTTTGGTAGAGACGGGATTTCACCGTGTTAGCCAGGATAGTCTCGATCTCCTGACCTCCTCCCAAAGTGCTAGCATTACAGGTGTAAGCCACCATGCCCGGCCTAAATAATGTATTTTTTTCTAAACAACCTAACCTTGACTATCTGTTCCTTCACTCCTCCTCCCCCGACACAATCTACACAGGTCCTGTTGACTTTACCTGAGGATAACGGGAAGGATTTCACCTGTTTAGACACTTACTGGCATACCTGCCGCTGCTGGCCAACTTCATAACCTTACTCTTGCTCACCCAGAGGGTGTTACAGTGCATTCCTCACTGTCTGCCTCCATTTTCTTGGGTCTTCCAGAATCGCTGCCAGCACCAGCCAGAACATGCCCCTCTTCCTTGGTTGTTCTCCTATATTGACCAAGTCACACTCAGCCTCTTGATAGTCAGGGCCCTTTCGATCTTGTCCCAGATGACTTTTTCACCCCATGTCCTACCCCTCTCTAGCTGTTTCCTGAAACTCTGGGAGCTTTCTTTCCTCTGGGCATGTCTTTGTGTTGTTCCTGCCCTGGCTGTCTGTCCCTCCCATCCCTTTTGCGTTGAAAAGCCTTCAGGGTCTAGTGCAAGGGTCATCTCTGTGGAGTCTCCTTTCTTGAGTCTAGAGTAAACATTTGGGGGAGTAAACATTCTACAAGCAGTAGAAATTGACTAGAACTGCCCTAATAATGACTGCCATTTATGGAGAAACTATCGTGAGACAGATGGCATTATGACACTTTCCATCCATTATCACATGTACACTAGAAGCAGATGGCCAAGAACAGGAGCTTCTCTGCCATTTACTAGCTTTGCAACTGTGGACAAGTTATTTACTCTCTCAGTGTCAGTGAAATCTGAGGATTCAATGTACTTGCACATGGAAAGCAAGCAATAAATGGTAGCTGCAGCCTCTGGGAAGATTTTCATCCCTCTTAATCCTCTCATAAGATAGTTAAGTACTGTTATCATTCCTATTTCACAGATGAGGAAACTGAGGCTCAGGGAGAGTGGGTAAGTGTTCTGCTTCCCCCAACACATGGCTGCAGGAGTCATGGCTTCTTCATGTTTTCACTCCAGAAGCTCTTTAACGCAGTAAATACTTACTGAGCTGATTGGAAAGATGGATCTGCAGCTCCAGGGTCAAATTGAGAGAGAAATGTAGAAGTTGTTGCCTGCACAGGGGTGGTCACTGCAGTCATTTGATCTCCTCTGAAGTTCTGTAGTCTTTCAGGGTCCACACTATTCGGCCACCCTTTCAGCAATGAGCTGTGTCTTTCTTTGAGACAGATGATCACTATATCTGTCACTCAGATCTTTTGTTGTGAAAATTTGCATGTATTTGTCTTTTTTCTCCAGCTGGGTTAAGTGCTTTCAGGGCAGAGGCACTGTACCTGTATTTCTGTGTATTAACTCCTGCCTCTTTAAGTCCCTGTTTTGTTTACTAAGATAATAGGTGAAATCTGGGAAACATTAAATCTTCATCTCGAAAAGGAATTCACCCATTTCTAAGAGATGACCAAACAAGATGATTTTGTATGTTTTAATTTTTTAGTTTTAGAGATAGGGTGTGGCTCTGTCACCCAATCTGAAGTGCAGTGGTGCGATCATAACTCACTTCAGCCATCAACTCCTAGGCTAAAGTGATCCTCCTGCCTCACCCCCCTTGTCCTCTGCCTTCCGTAGTTGGGACTACTTGTGTTTCACCAGAAAAAAATCAGCTTCCTGTTTGAATACCCACTAGACATTTAAAGTTCTACAATAAACCCATCGAAGATGCAAAAAAAGCGCCTCTGCAAAAACAAAAAACCCACAATCAAGCATCATCGACTCCCCAAGTAAACAAAATGGTAATATCAAAAAAACAGATAAAGCTGTCATCTACCAAAAAAGCGGAGCTGCCGACCTGGGGTCCACTAAAGAAGCTGACACAGTTAGCTAAAAAAAGCCTAAAAAAACAAGGGTAATACAAACTCTAGAAAATATACTGGTTACAGCTTTGATAATTGTATCAACGGTGGTAAGTCGCCTCATGTCTGCAGAAACAGCTGCAGCTAATTATACTTACTGGGCCTATGTGCCTTTCCTGTCCTTAATTTGGGCAGTCACATGGATAAATAATCCTATTAAAGAATATGTTAATAATAGTGCGTGGGTACCAGGCCCCACAGATGATCGTTGCCCTGCCCAATCAAAAAAAAAAAAAAGAAATAATAATAAATATTTCCATTGGGTATTATTATCCCCCTATTTGCCTAGAAAAGGCACCAGGATGCTTAACGCCTACAACCCAAATTTGGTGGGTAGAAGTACCTACTGTCAGTGCCACCAGTAGATTTACTTATCACATGGTAAGTGAAATGTCACTCGAGCCACAGATAAATAATTTACAGGACTCTTCTTATCAAAGATCATTAAAATTTAGGCCTAAGGGGAAGCCTTGCCCCAAGAAATTCCCAAAAAATCAAAAGGCCCAAAAGTCTTAGTTTGGAAAAAATGTGTGACTGATACTGCTGCGGTATTACAAAACAATAAATTGGAAACTATTATAAACTGGGCCCCTCGAGGCCAAGTATATTATAATTGTACAGGCCAGACTCACTCATGTTCACAGGCCCCATCCATCTGGCCCATTCATCCAGCCTCTATTAGTGATTTAACTAAAAGGCAAGACCAGGTTTTATAAAGGTTAAAATCACCCTATCCATAAAAATGGGGTAAAAAGAGTATTTCATCACCTCAACCAAAGTTAGTTAGTCCTGTTACTAGTCCTAAACATCCAAAATTATAAAAACTTACTGTGGCTTTGCACCACGTTAAAATTTGGCCTGGAAATCAAGCTATAAAACCAAAAAGTCATAAGCCATATTATACTATCAACCTAAATTCCAATTTAACAATTCCTTTACAAAGTTGTGTAAAACCCCCTTATATACTAGTTGTAAAAAACACAGTTATTAAACCAGATTCCCAAACTATAACCTGTGAAAATTGTAGATTGTTTACTTGCATTGATTCAACTTTTAATTGGCAGCACCATATTCTGCTAGTGAGGGCAAGAGAGGGCGTGTGGATCCCTGTGTCCATAGACCGACCATGAGAGTCTTCCCCATCTGTCCGTATTTTAACAAAAGTATTTTAAAAAGTTCTAACTAGATCCAAAAGATTCATTTTTACTTTAATTACGTGATTATGGGTCTTATTGCAGTCACAGCTACTGCTGCGGCTGCTGGAATTGCTTTACACTTCTCTATTCAAACCGCTAAATATGTAAATAATTGGCAAAAGAATTCCTCAAAATTGTGCAATTCTCAGACCCAAATAGATCAAAAATTGGCAAACCAAATTAATAATCTTAGACAAACTGTCATTTAAATGAGAGGCTCCATGAGCTTGAAATATCTTTTTCAGTTACAGTGTGACTGAAATACGTCAGATTTTTGTATTACACCCCGAGCCTATAATGACTCTGAACATCAATGGGACATGGTTAAACGCCATCTACAAAACAGAAAAAATAATCCTACTTTAAATATTTCAAAATTAAAAAAACAAATTTTTAAGGCATCAAAAGCCCATTTAAATTTGGTACCAAAAACTAAGACAATTGTAAAAGCTGTTGATGGCCTCACAAATCTTAACCTCGTCACTTGGGTTAAAACTATCAAAAGTTCCACTATTGTAAATTTGTATTAATCCTTGCATGCCTGTTCTGTCTGTTGTTAGTCTACAGGTGTATCTAACAGCTCCAAAAAGACAACGACCAACAAAAACAGGCCATAATGACTATGGCGGTTTTGTCAAAAAGAAAAGGGGGATATGAAGGGAAAAGAAAGAGAGATCAGACTGTTACTGTGTCTATGTAGAAAAGGAAGACATAAGAAACTCCATTTTGACCTGTACCCTGAACAATTGCTTTGCCCTGATATGATGTTAATCTGTAACTTTGCCCCGATATGCTGTTAATCTGTAACTTTGCCCCAACCTTGTGCTCACAAAAACATGTGTTGTATGGAATCAAGGTTTAAGGGATCTAGGGCTGTGCAGGATGTGCCTTGTTAACAAAATGTTTACAGGCAGTATACTTGGTAAGAGTCATCGCCATTCTCCCATCTCAATAAACCAGGGGCACAATGCACTGCGGAAAGCCGCAGGGACCTCTGCCCTGGAAAGCCCGGTATTGTCCAAGGTTTCTGCCCATGTGATAGTCTGAAATATGGCCTCATGGGATGGGAAAGACCTGACCATCCCCCAGCCCGACACCCGCGAAGGGTCTGTGCTCTGGAGGATTAGTAAAAGAGGAAGGCCTCTTGCAGTTGAAATAAGAGGAAGGCCTCTGTCTCCTGCCTGCCCCTGGGAATGGAATGTCTTGGTATAAAACCCGATTGTACATTTGTTCGATTCTGAGATAGGAGAAAAACTGCCCTGTGGTGGGAGGCGAGACATGTTGGCAGCAATGCTGCTTTGTTATTCTTTACTCCACTGAGATGTTTGGGTGGAAAAAAGCATAAATCTGGCCTACGTACACATCCAGACATAGTACCTTCCCTTAAACTTATTTGTGACACAGATTCCTTTACTCACATTTTCTTGCTGACCTTCGCTCCACTATCACCCTGCTCTCCTGCCACATTCCTCTCACTAAAATAGTAAAAATAGTAATAAATACTAAGAAAACTCAGAGACCGGTGCTGGTGTAGGTCCTCCATATGCTGAACACCAGTCCTCTGGGCCTACTTTTTTTTCTCTATACTTTGTCTCTGTGTCTTATTTCTTTTCTCAGTCTCTTGTCCCACTTGATGAGAAATACTCACAGGTGTGGAGGGGCAAGCCACCCTTTCAGTATTTTTAGTAGAGATGGGTTTTATGTTGGTCAGGCTGGTCTCGAACTCCCAACCTCACGTGATCCACCCACCTCGGCCTCCCAAAGTGCTGGGATTACAGGCATCAGCCACTGCACCCAGCCCCCAAATTATTTTTTAAAGCAGAAGACTGTGGAAATAGTGGATATATAAAGGTGATGGGATTATGAATATGGTTTCTTGTTAATGTCCCCTTAATATATGATATTTTTCAAGGCTACAGAGTCTATAAAATAAGGAAAAATGTTTACAGGGAAGATGGGAGTGATAATTTCCTGGAATGGGACTGGTTTTTCTGGACATCATGAGATAGTGCTCTCCATGATTAAACAGTAATTGACATAAAGTCAACATTAATATAATAAAAATATTGGTGAATCAAGTTTTCAAAACACAAAAATGTTGTACACGCTAGTGGTTCTATAAATAACACATGCTTTTATTTAACATCAAGACACTTCAGGGCAAAGACACAAAGTACTAAACGGAATATAACAAACTTATTTTTGTATTGATAAATACTTACCAAGTAATAACTATAGTATATAAAATATAAGTCCAAAGACACTGTTTGGCTGGTTTAATACACCATCCTTTCCAAAAATGGAACCCAAAAGACCAAATCCTCGACCCCATCTGTAAAATAAGGAAAACCAGTAACCCTATATTTGAATTTCCCTATTTTAAAAAATGTATCATTATTTGAGAACGTTATCCAATTCTAAAATCCACTAAGTTGTGAAATGTCTTAAATGTCCTGTGTTGAGAGAGTGATTTGCCCCAAAGAGAGGGAGGCCAGTCACTAGATTTCTGATTAGAAATAATCATCTAAAATGAACATATCTAAAGGTGCCAGTATACCCATCTGAATCTCTCAGTTGCCAATTTCTATATATTCTCTTCTCCAGAAGGTAGGGCAAAGTATTCGTTTTCCAATGGCATTAGTATTTGCAGAAGGAGACTTCTCTATGCAGAAGGAGACAGTTGTCCACTGTCTCTTAACAGTGGACTACTGACATTTTGGGCTAGATAATTCTTTGTGCTGTGGGGTGTTCTGTGCATTACATAACTAACAGTACCCCGGGGCTCCCCCAACTAGATGCTGCCAGTACTCCTCCACCCCAGGTGTGACTACCAAAAATGCAGTCACAGCCATTGCCAAACGTCCACTGGGAAACAACTGCCACCAGTTGAAAGCCATAGATGTAAGGGGTGCTATTTATTCACTCAAAGAATATAGATTGAAAAGTTGTTTCTTCACAAATTTCACCAGGATATGCATTAAGAAATATACTGGGAATGTATTTTTTAAATGTAGGACCGGGCCCGTGGCTCACTCCTGTAATCGCAGCACCTTGGGAGGCCGAGGTGAGCAGATCACGTGGTCAAGAGTTTGAGACCAGGCTGGCCAACATGGTGAAACCCTTGTCTCTACTCAAAATACGAAAAATTAGCCCAACATGGTAGTGCGTGCCTGTAATCCCAGCTACTTGGGAGGCTGAGGCAGGAGAATCGCTTGAACCCAGGAGGCAGAGGTTGCAGTGAGCCGAGACTGCACCACTGCACTCCAGCCTGGGCAACAAGAGCAAAACTCCACTTCAAAAAAAAAATGCAGGACGATATCAGAAACTGTAGGTCTTTCCTAGAATCCTATCTCAGAAGTAAAAAACCGGATACATTATATGCCCTATCAGTTTTTATTTGCAATTTAACTTTAAATCTTGGATATGACTTAATATTTTTAAAACCTGATTTTCTTTTTTAAATTGTTAATACTGATTTGATAAAACTTGATACAAATAACAAGCTAACATTCATTGTGAATAACAAAACCTTTAAAGATAATGTTAACTCTGGCTTGAACGAGAGTGCTTCTTAAATGCTAAAAAAAAAATAACCAGTTATGGTGTTAAGTCAGTAGAGAAACACTCTAAACAAAATCTAAACTTTGGTTCTGAAGACAAACTGCCCCAAAACAAGGATAAATAAGTGATTCTCCACGGACCACAATAGTTTAATGGCACTCGATGCCCAAGATATAGAATGAAACCCCTGCATAACAGTGATGTTGGGAGAGAAAAATCACCCCGATTTTACAAACAAGTGAAAGCCATGAAGATTTTTTTTTTTTTTTTGAGACGGAGTCTCGCTCTGTCACCCAGGCTAGAGTGCAGTGGACGGTCTCAGCTCACTGCAAGCTCCGCCTCCCGGGTTCATGCCATTCTCCTGCCTCAGTCTCCAGAGTAGCTGGGACTACAGGCACCCGCCACCACGCCCGGCTAATTTTTTGTATTTTTTTTAGTAGAGACAGGGTTTCACCATGTTAGCCAGGATGGTCTCAATCTCCTGACCTTGTGATCTGCCCAACTTGGCCTCCCAAAGTGCTAGGATTACAGGCGTGAACCACCGCGCCCAGCCGCCATGAAATTTTTATTGTACAATTATACAATCCTTTTTTTTTTTGTATTTTTTGTAGAGTTGGGGCTTTCTCATGTGCCAAGACTGGTCTCGAAGTACTGGACTCAAGCAATCCCCCCACCTTGACCTCCCAAAGTGCTGGGATTACAGGCCGAGCTATGACACCCAGCCTTCAGTTATACATTTCAAAGAACGTAAAATAATTTCCATTATATTCATTTATTCTTTCACTCATCTAAATACTTATTGAGCATGTACTGTGTGAACTGACGCTACGTGCCGGGGATCCAGAAGTGAACGAGCCAGACAAGGTGCTGCCCTTGTGGACCTTAAATTCTATTTAGGGAAGAGAAACAATAAACATGTAAACACATTCCAGATTACCTGCAGCAATGGACACACCTTGTAACAGATACACAGGAAAATTAGAAGGGGAAACTCTAGATCAGTGCTTCTGAAATTTTTAAAGCACAATCACTTTGGGGTCTGGTTAAAATGTAGCTTTTCCTTCAGTGGGTCTGTGGTGGGGCCTAAGACTCTGCATTTCCAGAGAAAACACAACACAAAATGAAATGCTTGCAGGCAACACTGATGCTTCTGGTCTGAAGCCCACACTTGGAGATCCATAGCTGTGGGCAGAGAAGGGGTGCAGCAAGCTCCTCTAGCTTGATGGTCGGGAAGGACCTTTTCCAGGAATGAAGTTTTGAATGAGATCCTGAGTGATGGTAAGCAATCGGTCTCATGAGCAATGGCAAGTCAAAGGCCTTGAGGTAGGAATGAGCTGTGGGTGTGCCAAGGAAGGCTGTCGAGGCTGGGGCATGGTGATTGAGGAGAGTGACAGGAGAACTGGGAGCGAGTCCAATCATTTACATTATTTAGGGCCTTGTGTGTAGGCCATGCCGAAGAGTTTGAATTTTATTCTAATTGCAATGAAAGACGTTTAGTAGCTTTCAAACTGGAGAGTGAGATAAGCTTATTTATGATCACTCTTCACTGCTGCATAAAGAACAAACTGCTGGGGGCCAGAGTACAGACGGGGAAACTATATGCAATCAAACCTCTTAGCCCTACTCATCCCAGGCAGGAATTCCAATTTAAATCACTGCCTTTGGCAACAGAAATAAATGGCATACTGCCAAAATTATGGCTAAACAGAATTTTTATATATTCAAAGCATTGGTCTATGCCTGATTATTCATGTAAGAACACATGGGTATTTTCCTCGAAAACAATGTGGCAATCCACAAATGAATATATTATCAAAGTTATACATGCATAAGGTTTCAAAATAAAATAAAATCAACGCCTTCTAATACAGAGATGTTCCCTCCTCCAGCCCTCCCCAAGTCAGTTCTCATCCCAGAGGCATCCACTTTGATGTCTGTTAACTGTTTTCACTGTTATTTAGCTCCACATTTCTAAATAATATGTTTACATTGCTATTTCTTTGTTTTTCCTTTTTGAGACAGTCTCACTGTGTCGCCCAGGCTGGAGTGCTGTGGCACGATCTCAGCTCAATGCAACCTTTGCCTCCTGGCTTCAAGTGATTCTCCTGCCTCAGCCTTTTGAGTAGCTGGGATTTCTAGCACCTGCCACCATGCCCAGCTAATTTTTGTATTTTCAGTATAGATGGGGTTTCATCATGTTGGCCAGGCTGGTCTTGAACTCCTGACCTCAGGTCATCAGTCCGTCTCGGCCTCCCAAAGTGCTAGGATTACAGGTGTGAGCCACTGCATCCAGCCCTAAATATTATCTTTTGACTTTCTAATATGGTAAGCCAGAATGTTGCTTTTTTTTTTTTTTTTTTTGAGATGGGGTCTCACTCTGTCAATCATGTTGGAGTGCAGTGGTGCGATCTGCGCTCATTGCAACTTCCACCTCCCAGTCTCAAGCAATCTTCCCTCCTCAGCCTCTCAAGTAGCTAGGACCACAGGCGTCCACCACCATGCCTGGCTGATTTTTATATTTTTAGTAGAGATAGGGTTTCACCATGTTTCCCAGGCTGGTCTCGAGCTCCTGAGCTCTGGTGATCCACCTGTCTTGGCCTCCCCAAATGCTGGGATTACAGGTGTGAGTTACTGTGGCTGGCTAAATATTGCTTCTTTAAAAAAAAAAAAGTTTACTATGTAATAGAAAACTTCAAATGCATATACACAAAGTGAAGAGAAGAGTGTAATAAACACCCATGTATCATTTTGCTATGGTAAAGAGAAAAGGTATTATAAAAACAAAACACACACAAAAATACAAAAAATCCCAGGTACCCATCACCCAGCTTCAATAATTATGCCTTTCTTGTTTCATCTCCACCTCTACATACTCAACACTTGAGAATTACTTTTAGTTCTTTTATTTATTTTTATTTTTATTTTTTGTGACAGAGTCTCGCTCTGTCACCCAGGCCAGAGTGTAGTCACACTTTCTCGGCTCACTGCAACCTCTGCCTCCTGGGTTCAAGTAATTCTCCTTTCTCAGCCTCCTGGATAGCTGGGATTACAGGTGCCCACCACCATGCCGGGCTAATTTTTTGTATTTTTGGCAGAGCCTGGTTTCATCATGTTGCCCAGGCTGGTCTTGAACTCCTGAGTTCAGGAGTTCCACCTGCCTTGGCCTCCCCAAGTGCTGGGATTACCAGCGTGAATTTTTTTTAAAATTTATTTTATACTAAAAAACTTCAAATGCATATACACTAAGTGAGCAGAAAAGTGTAATAAACCCCCATGTATTGTTTTGCTATGGTAAAGAGAAAAGCCAAATAAAAACAAAACAAACAGGCCAAACAAAACAAAAAAACCCATGTGCCCATTACCCAGCTTTAATAATTATGCCTTTCTTGTTTCATCTTCACCGCTACATACTCATCCCTTGAGAGTTACTTTTAGTTCTTTTATTTATTTTTATATTTATTCTTTGAGACGGAGGAGTCTCACCCTGTTGCCCAGGCTGGAATGCAATGACGCGATCTCGGCTCACTGCAACCTCTATCTCCTGGATTCAAGTGATTCTCTTGCCTCAGTCTCCCGAGTAGCTGGGACCACAGGCATGTTCCACCACACCTGGCTAATTTTTTGAATTTTTTAGACCTCAAGTGATCCACCCACCCTGGCCTCCCAAAGTCCTGGGATTACAGGCACAAGCCACCGGGCCCAGCCTTAAGTAAGTTAAATTTCTGATTACCTTTATTTACTGATTCGTTATAGATATTTTGGAAATCATTTGCTTTTTTCTTTGTTGTTTAAACTTTTGTTACCATAAATATGCAATTATCTTGCTTTTGCCACTTTTAAGAATATCAACATTTATTCTTTAAAACAATAATCTTAAAATTATCCTTATTTATTTATTTATTTATTTTTGAGACAGAGTTTCGCTCTTGTTGCCCAGGCTGGAGTGCAGTGGTGCAATCTTTGCTCACTGCAACCTCTGCCTCCCGGGTTCAAGGGATTCTCCTGCCTCAGCCTCCTGAGTAGCTGGGATTACAGGTGCCTGCCACTACCTCCAGCTAATTTTTTTGCATTTTTAGTAGAGGTGGGGTTTCACCATGGTGGCCAGGCTGGTCTCAAACTCCTGACCATTAAAAAGGAAGAATGAACCTTGGAAAGTCTAAAAAGGTGGGAGAAACATTTGCGAGGCTTAGAAGGGTGCATATAAGATGTTCGGAGGAACTTAGTGGAAGATTTGTAAACTTATTTGGTAAGTTGCTGTTTTGTTTTCATTATTTTTAATGTTATTACAGTTATATATAGTTTAAAAAAATCAGATAGTGCTACAAGACTTGGAACAAAAAGCAGCATTCCTCTGACCCCTGAGGTATCCTCCTTAGAAGCAACTCATTTTAGTGGTTTCTCTCAATATTTACCCATAAATTTCTTTTCACAAAAATGCCTTATTATTTTTATTCATATTTTTTAATTTTTAAATTTTTTTTGTAGAGATGAGGTCTCACTACGTTGGCCAGGCTGGTCTCGAACTCCTGGGCTCAAGTGGTCCTCCCACCTCAGCCTCCCAAAGTGCTGGGATTACAGGCATGAGCCACCAGGCCTGGCCACTTATTATTTTTGGATCATCTAGCACTGTATGCTAAACTAGACTATGATTTAGTAGACTTTCACTTCCCTATCCCCCTCCCAATTATACCATAATTTGTACTTATATCAAAATTTTTGGTTCTATCAGTATATATTGTTTACATGGTTATCACTATATTGTCTGACACAGAGCCCAGAATGATCTGTTCTAACAAGATTCTGTAGAGTGAATCAAGTCATAGGCGATCAGTAAATAGAAGAATGACAGTAACACAACACCAAGTTGCATGGTCCAGACATCATTTTCCCCAGCATGTTAAAAGTGCTCATGCCTGGAATCCCAGCACTTTGGGAGGCCAAGGCGGGAGGATCATTTGAGGTCAGGAGTTTGAGACCAGCCTGGCCAACATGGCAAAACCCCGTCTCTACTAAAAATACAAAAATTCGGCGGGCCTGGTGATGGACACCTGTAATCCCAGCTACTTGGGAGGCTGAGGCAGGAGAATCGCTTGAACCCGAGAGGCGGAGTTTGCAGTGAGCCAAGATGGTGCCATTGAACTGCAGCGGCTGTAATTCCAGCAGTTGGGGAGGCTGAGGTGGGCAGATCACGAGGTCAGGAGTTAGAGACCGGCGTGGCCAAAATGAGGAAACCCCATCTCTACTAAAATTACAAAAATTAGCCGAGCATGGTGGCGCACTCTTGTAATCCCAGCTACTCAGGAGGCGGACGTTGCAGTGAGCCGAGATCGAGTCACTGCAATCCAGCCTGGGCGACAGAGCAAGACTCTGTCTCAAAGAAAAAAAAAAGGGACCGGGTGGGTGGCTCATGCCTGTAATCCCAGCACTTTCGGAGGCTGAGGCGGGTGGATCACCAGGTGAGGAGATCAAGACCATCCTGGCTAACACAGTGAAATCCCATCTCTAGTAAAAATACAAAAAAAAAAAAAAAAAAAAAATTAACCAGGCATGGTGGTGGGCACCTGTAGTCCCAGCTACTTGGGAGGCTGAGGCAGGAGAATGGCGTGAAGCTGGGAGGCAGAGCTTGCAGTGAGCCGTGACCGCGCCACTGCACTCCAGCCTGGATGACAGAGTGAGACTCCATCAAAAAAAAAAAAAAAAAAGAAGAAAGAAATGGGCCAGGCACGGTGACTCAAGCTTATAATTCTAGCACTTTGGGAGGCTCAGATGGGAGGACTGCTTGAGGCCAGGAGTTTGAGACCAGCCTGGTCAACATAGAGAGACTCCATCTCAATTGTGTCAAATATTAATTATATTTTAAATTAAAAAAAGTTAAGAAATGCAATAAAGTGAACCACAACAAAGTGAAGTCAAAGAAAATGAGGCTGGGTGCAGTGGCTCACACCTGTAATCCCAGCACTCTGGGAGGCCGAGGCAGGTGGATCACCTGAGGTCAGGAGTTCGAGACCAGCCTGGCCAACATGGTGAAACCCAATCTCTACTAAAACTACAAAAATTAGCACCGTGTGGTGGTGCATGCCTGTAGTCCCAGCTATTCTGGAGGGTGGGGCAGGAGGGTCTGTTGAGCCCCAGAGTTTGAGGTTTAGTGAGAGTTATAATCATGTCACTGTACTCCAGCCTGGCTGACACAGTGAGACCCTGTCGCAGAAAAAAATTATAAAATGGTGTATTAATAAGTATGCTAATCTACTAGAGAATGCTGTTAAATGACAAGTAGTCCATAATTGCCTACAACCTCATTTTCACTGGAAATTAAAGTTAGGAAGCGTTAAGAATTCTGATCAATATACATAATTGACCTACTAAATATAATACAGGTGACTGTGTGAAAAGTATCCAAGGAAAATAGTTTTTTTTTTTTTTTTTTTTTTGAGATGAACTCTCGCTCTGCTGCCCAGGCTGGAGCGCAGTGGTGCGATCTCGGCTTACTGCAAGCTACACCTCCCAGGTTCACGCCATCCTCCTGCCTCAGCCTTCCCAGTAGCTGGGACTACAGGCACCTGCCGCCATACCTGGCTGATTTATTTTTTTATCTTTTTAGTAGAGAAAGGGTTTCATCGTGTTAGCCCAGATGGTCTCAATCTTCTGATCTCGTGATTTGCCCGCCTCGGCCTCCCAAAATGCTGAGATTACAGGCATGAGCCACCATGCCCAGCCGAGTATATTTTTTATAAGGAAATGTGGTAGGATTGATAAGGAATCAGAGAGACCGACTGGATTGAGGAGGATATTTATTATTTTGGTGCACCGGCCCAGTCGGCTTAACATCCAAAGGATTGAGCCCCGAATAAAGAGTTAAGTTGCCTTTTAAGCATTTCATGGGTGCGGTGCAGTGGCTCATGCCTGTAATCCCAGCACTTTGGGAGGCCAAGGCAGGTGGATCACCTGAGGTCAGGAGTTCAAGACAAGCCTGGCCAAGATGGTGAAACCCTATCTCTACTAGAAATACAAAAATTAGCCGGGCATGGTGGTGGGCACCTGTAATCCCATCTACTTGGGAGGCTGAGGCAGTGAATTGCTTGAACCCAGGAGGTGGAGGTTGCAGTGAGCCAAGATCACGCCACTGCACTCCAGCATGGGGGACAGAGTGAGACTCTGTCTCAGAAAAAAAAAAAAGCATTTCATGGGGTGGGGGGAGATCTGTGCAGGGGGAAGCATATTACAGAAGAGAGAAACAAAGACAGTTATTTAATTAACTGAGACATGCATTACATACTTTCTTACTTTTCAAGGAAAAACATGTTTTATGACTTGAGGTTATCTGTCTAGTGACCTTGCAGCAGCATAGCTAAAGAAACAGGGTCTTTGCTATTGTGAATAGTGCTGCAATAAACATACGTGTGCATGTGTCTTTATAGCAGCATGATTTATAATCCTTTGGGTATATACCCAGTAATGGGATGGCTGAGTCAAATGGTATTTCTAGTTCTAGATCCCTGAGGAATAGCCACACTGTCTTCCACAATGGTTGAACTAGTTTACAGTCCCAACAACAGTGTAAAAGTGTTCCTATTTCTCCACATCATCTCCAGCACCTGTTGTTTCCTGACTTTTTAATGATCGCCATTCTAACTGGTGTGAGATGATATCTCATCATAGTTTTGATTTGCATTTCTCTGATGGCCAGTGATGATGAACATTTTATCATGTGTCTGTTGGCTGCATATATGTCTTCTTTTGAGAAGCGTGTGTTCATATCCTTTGCCCACTTGTTGTTGGGGTTGTTTGTTTTTTTCTTGTAAATTTGTTTGAGTTCTTTGTAGATTCTGGATATTAGCCCTTTGTCAAATGAGTAGATTGCAAAAATTTTCTCCCATTCTGTAGGTTGCCTGTTCAGTCTGATGGTAGTTTCTTTTGCTGTGCAGAAGCTCTTTAGTTTAATTAGATCCCTTTTGTCAATTTCGGCTTTTGTTGCCATTGCTTTTGGTGTTTTAGACATGAAGTCCTTGCCCATGCCTATGTCCTGAATGGTATTGCCTAGGTTTTCTTCTAGGGTTTTTATGGTTTTATGTCTAACATTTAAGTCTTTAATCCATCTTGAATTAATTTTAGTATAAGGTGTAAGGAAGGGATCCAGTTTCAGCTTTCTACATATGGCTAGCCAGTTTTCCCAGCACCATTTGTTAAATAGGGAGTCCTTTCCCCATTTCTTGTTTTTGTCAGGTTTGTCAAAGATCAGGTAGTTGTAGATGTGTGGTATTATTTCTGAGGGCTCTGTTCTGTTCCATTGGTCTGTATCTCTGTTTTGGTACCAGTACCATGCTGTTTTGGTTACTGCAACCTTGTAGTATAGTTTGAAGTCAGGTAGCGTGATTCCTCCAGCTTTGTTCTTTTGGCTTAGGATTGACTTGGCAATGCGGGCTCTTTTTTGGTTCCATATGAACTTTAAAGTAGTTTTTTCCAATTCTGCGAAGAAAGTCATTGGTAGCTTGATGGGGATGGCATTGAATCTATAAATTACCTTGGACAGTATGGCCATTTTCACGATATTGATTCTGCCTATCCATGAGTGTGGAATGTTGTTCCATTTGTTTGTATTCTCTTTTATTTCATTGAGCAGTGGTTTGTAGTTCTCCTTGAAGAGGTCCTTCACATCCCTTGTAAGTTGGATTCCTAGGTATTTTATTATCTTTGAAGCAATTGTGAGTGGGAGTTCACTCATGATTTGGCTCTCTGTTTCTCTGTTATTGGTGTATAAGAATGCTTGTGATTTTTGCACATTGATTTTATATCCTGAGACTTTGCTAAAGTTGCTTATCAGCTTAAGGGGATTTTGGGCTGAGACAATGGGGTTTTCTAGATATAAAATCATGTCATCTGCAAACAGGGACAATTTGACTTCCTCTTTTCCTAATTGAATACCCTTTATTTCTTTCTCCTGCCTGATTGCCCTGGCCAGAACTTCCAACACTATGTTGAATAGGAGTGGTGAGAGAGGGCATCCCTGTCTTGTGCCAGTTTTCAAAGGGAATGCCTCCAGTTTTTGCCCATTCAGTATGATATTGGCTGTGGGTTTGTCATAAATAGCTCTTATTATTTTGAGATACGTCCCATCAATACCTAATTTATTGAGAGTTTTTAGCATGAAGGACTGTTGAATTTTGTCAAAAGCCTTCTCTGCATCTATTGAGATAATCATGTGGTTTTTGTCTTTGGTTCTGTTTATATGCTGGATTATGTTTATTGATTTGCATATGTTGAACCAGCCTTGCATCCCAGGGATGAAGCCCACTTGATCATGGTGGATAAGCTTTTTGATGTGCTGCTGGATTTGGTTTGCCAGTATTTTATTGAGGATTTTTGCATCAATATTCATCAGGGATATTGGCAGTATTCACAATAGCAAAGACTTGGAACCAACCCAAATGTCCAACATTCATAGACTGGATTAAGAAAATGTGGCACATATACACCATGGAATACTATGCAGCCATAAAAAAGGATGAGTTCATGTCCTTTGTAGGGACATGGATGAAGCTGGAAACCATCATTCTCAGCAAACTATCACAAGGACAAAAAACCGAACACCACATGTTCTCACTCATAGGTGGGAATTGAACAATGAGAACACTTGGACACAGGAAGGGGAACATCACACACCAGGGCCTGTTGTGGGGTGGGGGAAGTGGGGGGGATAGCATTAGGAGATATACCTAATGTAAATGATGAGTTAATGGGTGCAGCACACCAACATGGCATATGTATACATATGTAACAAACCTGCACATTGTGCACATGTACCCTAGAACTTGAAGTATAATATATACATATATATATATATAAAGAAATCTCACAGAAACACCAATGATAAAAGTACTGGAGGCTGGATGCTGTAGGTTATGCCTGTAATCTCAGAACTTTGGGAGGTCAAGGCTGGAGGATTGCTTGACCCCAGTGAGACAGCCAAGTATAAAGGGGTTCCCCGAGAACCTTCGACCAGCCTGTGCACAGGGAGGCATGTGCACTGGGGTGGAGCCATGGAATTTCACACCATTTGCAGAGGGGAAGATTCTGGCTTCCCCTGTTCTGGAGTGGTAACTGGGAATTCAATCTGTGAGGCAGGGAGCCTACCAGCAGAACTCTCGCTTTGCTGAGAGTCCCTGTTTCCCTTTTTATTTCCTTCTTGCCCAATAAACCCTGCTCTTCTCACCCTTAAAAAAAAAAAGAAAGAAAGAAAAGAGAAACAGGGTCTTCACAAAACCTGGGAAAGGAGGAGTGATAAGGCTCACTAGCCACAGAAAAGCAGCCAGTTAATTTTTAAAGGACTCCAGCTCTTTCTTTCTAAGGGGGAATTGGGTTTTCTCACATACAACTGAGTTTCTGCTTACACATTCTTTAATTTCTTTTAATTCCAGTTCCAGTGCAACAGACATGCTTCCACTAATGGAAAAGAGATGGCAACATTTGGCGCAGTGGCTCACGCTTGTAATTCCAGTACTTTGGGAGGCCGAGGCGGGTGGATCATGAGGTCAGATATTCCAGACCAGCCTGGCCAAGATGGTGAAACCCCATCTCTACTAAAAATACAAAAGTTAGCCAGGTGTGGTGGCGCATGCCTGTAATCCCAACTACTCAGGAGGCTGAGTCATGAAAATTGCTTGAACCCGAGAGGTGGAGGTTGCAGTGAGCTGAGATCGCACCACAGCACTCCAGCCTGGGCAACAAGAGCGAAACTGTGTCTCAAAATAAATAAATAAATAAATAATAAGTAAAAAACCTAAAAACAAAATAAAACAAAATCCCTCAGGGCTTTTCTTCAGGGAAGGCAGGAGAAAATTGTAACTTAGCTTTGCTATAATGTTCAGCTAATTTTGAAAATAAAATCACAGTGCTAAGAAAATTGTTTCTGATGAATTTTGGTACAAAGCAGAATTACAGTGTAAATATTTGATTTTAAAACATTAAGAGGCAAATAATCACACATTATATGATTTCATTTGTTTATTTATTTATTTAGTTTTGAGGTGGAGCCACACTCTGTTGCCTAGGCTGGAGTGCACTGGCACGATCTTGGCACATTACAACCTCCGCCTCCCGGGTTCAAGCAATTCTTTCTGCCTCAGCCTCCCAAGTAGCTGGTATTACAGGCGGGACCACCATGCCCAGCTAATTTTTTGTATTTTTAGTAGAGAAAAGGTTTTGCCATGTTGTTTAGGCTGGTCTTGAACTCCTGATCTCAGGTGATCCACCCGCCTCGGCCTCCCAAAGTGCTGGGATTATAGGCGTGAGCCACCGTGCCTGGCCTCTATGATTCCATTTATATCGCAAGCCAAAGAAAAGGACTGAGGTGAGTCTGAATCATTTTAGTTGATTTTGCCAATGTTAAGGGCGTATCCAGGAAAGAAAAAAAACACACACAAAAGTACAGGAAACATCTGCTATCTGTGCTTTTTCCAAAGAAGGTTTGGGGACTTCTATAAATAAAGGGAAAAGAGTGGGCAGTAGGAGAAAGAGCAAAGAAAGAAAAAAGAGAAGGTATATATCTAATAGAGTTGCATTCGAAAGCAATTCATTCGGATCTTTTGATCAGTGTTTACTGAATCCACATTTTACATGTGGAAGGAGAGGGTAGAAGAACTGTCACCTGGGCATTAATTTTGCACTTAGTGAATCTGCATTTTATATAAGATAAATAAACATAGAGTAGAGGAGGCAGCCAGATGTGGATTTGTCTCAGGTGGGTGGAAGGGTGACAATTAGTTCTGTCCTTTGTCCATCACTTGTGAACATAAGTTATCCATTGACATTATCAGGGTGAAATTCAACGGAACTCTTTTTTTTTTTTTTTTTTTTTGAGACAGAATCTTGCTCTGTCGCCCAAGCTGGAGTGCGGTGGCATGATCTCGGTTCATTGCGACCTCTTTCTCCCAAGTTCAAGCAATTCTCCCGCCTCAGCCTCCCACGTACCTGGGATTACAGGCACCCACCACCATACCTGGCTAATGTTTGTATTTTTAGTAGAGATGGGGTTTCACCATGTTGGTCAGGCTGGTCTCGAACTCCTGACCTCAGGTGATCCACCTCCCTCAGCCTCCCAAAGTGCTGGGATTATAGGCGTGAGCCACCACACCCAGTCTCAACAGAAGTCTTTTAGGGTCAATATCTTGAGGCCCACAAGGAATTTTCTTGGAGCAAATTCGGAGGGAGGTATGTAGTCTTTTATCTTTGTAGTTATCTCTTTTTTTTTTTTTTTTTTTTGAGACGGAGTCTCGCTCTATCGCCCAGGCGGGAGTGCAGTGGTGCGATCTCAGCTCACTGCAAGCTCTGCCTCCCAGTTTCACCATTCTCCTGCCTCAGCCTCCCGAGTAGCTGGGACTGTAGGCACCTGCCACTATGCCTGGCTAATTTTTTTTTTTTTTTTTTTTAGTAGAGACGGGGTTTCACCATGTTAGCCAGGATGGTCTCGATGTCCTGACCTCGTGATCCGCCCGCCTCGGCCTCCCAAAGTGCTGGGATTACAGGTGTGAGCCACCGCACCCGGCCTGTAGTTATCTCTTTAGAAAAAAAAAATGGGAGATAGGTTTGCATGACCCAGTTCCCAGCTTGACTTTTCCCTGTAGAATAGTGAGTCTGAGGTCCCGAGATTTTATTTTCCTTTTATAATATAAACATGAAATAATAATGTATATTTGTAAGATCTGAAAACTACAGTGTAAAAGAAGGAAGAACACACAAAAAGAATACACACACACACAAACATATATACATATATGCACAAACACACATATATGGTCTCTGTCCCTGTTTCCTGGGTGCACAGCTCCTGAAACCCTTGAAATCTGCAAAGTGGTAAGTGTCTTTGTGGATGCTAATGAGACGACTGATCTCTGGGGCCTCGTGAATAGCCTCAAAATGAGGCCTGGTTGCCAGGGGAACCAACCTCATGATTAGGGGATTGGAACTTTCAGCCCCCTGCCCCCATATTTCCAGAGATAGGGAGGAGCTGAAGGTTGAGTTGATCACCAGTGACCAATGATTTAATGAATCTTGCCTATGTGGCCATCGTGGTGGCTCCTGTCTGAAATCCCAGCACTGTGGGAGGCCAAGGCAGGAAGATTGCTTGAGGTCAGGAGTTTGAGACCAGCCTGGGCAACATAGTGAGAATTCATCTCTACAAATAAAAAAATTAGCCAGGCATGGTAATGCATGCCTATGGTCCAGCTACTCAGGAGGTGGAGATGAGAGGATCACTTGAGTCCAGGAGATCAAGGCTGCAGCAAACTACGATTGCACCACTGCATGCCAGCCTTGGTGACAGAGCTAGACCCTGTCTCTATTTTTTTTTTTGAGACAGAATCCCGTTCTGTCACCCAGGCTGGAGTGCAGTGGCACGATCTCAGCTCACTGCAACCTCTGCCTCCCGGGTTCAAGCAATTCTCCTGCCTCAGCCTCCCAAGTAGCTGGGATTACAGGCGTGTGCCACCACGCCTGTCTAACTTTTTTTATTTTTAGTAGAGATGGGGTTTCACTGTGTTAGCCAGGATGGTCTTGATCTCCTGACCTCATGATCCGCCTGCCTTGGCCTCCCAAAGTATGAACCCAGAAGGCGGAGCTTGCAGTGAGCAGAGATTGCGCCACTGCACTCTAACCTGAGTGACAGAGTGAGACTCCATCTCAAAAAAAAAAAAAATCTTTGTAGCTATCTATTTAGGAATAAAATGGGAGAGGCAGGTTTGCATGATCCAGTTTCCAGCTTGACTTTTGCTTTTGGCTTAGTGAGTTGGTGGTCCTGAGATTTATTTTCCTTTCACAGTCATTATTCAGGGAAGAGGGTAGGGTCTTGATATTCAAAATTTCTTGGGTGATAAATCTACCAGGGTTTGGATGAGGCCAGACATTGCTCTTTCAGTATCTCAAACCCAGAAAGATGAGTTACTGACATTGAATATGTGAAAGGAAAACAGTTCTGTTTAATTTCTTGAATTTCATCTAAAACAGTTCTGGTTTTGTTTTGTTTTGTTTTGTTTTGAGACAGAGTCTTGCTCTGTTGCCCAGGCTGGAGTGCAATGGCACCATCTCAGTTCATTGCAACCTCTACCTCCTGGTTCAAGTGATTCTCCTGCCTCAGCCTTCTGAGTAGCTAGGATTACAGGCATGCACCACCACACCTGGCTAATTTTTGTATTTGTAGTAGAGATGGGGTTTCACCATGTTGGCCAGGCTGGTCTCCAACTCCTGGCCTCATGCAATCCACCTACCTTGGCCTCCTAAAGTGCTGGTATTATAGGCACGAGCCACCATGCCTGGGCAAAACAGTGCTGCTGAATTTCACCCTGACAGCATAAATGAAAAACTTGTCTTCACAGGTAAAGGACAAAGGACAGAACTAAAAGTCATCCCTCTGTGCACTGGAGACAAAAGCATATCTGACTGCTTCCTGTACTCTATGTTTATTTATCTCATGAAAAAATGCAGATTCACTGAGCTCAAGATAAATGCATAATTGACTATTTCTCCACCCTTTTCTTTCCACATGTAAAATGTGGATTCTGTAAACGCTGATCAAAGACTCAAAGGAACACGATCACTTGGCGCTTCAATTTGTTCTCCCTCCCCACTTGTTTTTTTATTTTGCCTTCCCCTACTACTCACTTTCTTTCCCTTTATTTATTTGTTTATTTAAGACCGAGTCTTGCTCTGTTGCCCAGGCTGCAGTGCAGTGGTGTGATCTCGGCTCACTGCAACCTCTGCCTCCTGGGTTAAAGCAATTCTCCTGCCTCAGCCTCCCGAGTAGCTGAGATTACAGGCATGTGCCACCACACCCAGCTAATTTTTGTATTTTTGGTAGAGACGGGGTTTCACCATGTTGGCAAGGCTGATATCAAACTCCTGACCTCAGGTGATCCGCCTGCCTAGGCCTCCCAAAGTGCTGGAATTACAGGCATGAGCCACCCAGCCCGGCCTCTTTTTCCCTTTAAATATTGAAGTCCCCAGACCGTCTTTGGAAAAAAAAAAGCATGCATCATATTTCCTGTGGTTTTTATTTCTTTTTTCCTCCCACTGCATCCTCAACTTTCACAAAATGACCTCTAAAAATGACTGAGACACTCTTCAGTAATTTTCTTTGATTTACAAATGCTTACCAAATTCAGATGCTTGAATTGAGCAAAACACAACAGCTAAAACAAAGATATCAGAAAAATGTTGAATGGCTGGCCAGGTATGGCAGCTCATGCCTGTAACCTCAGCACTTTGGGAGGCCAAGGCTGGAGGATCACCTGAGGTCAGGAGTTTGAGACCAGCCTGGCCAACATGGTGAAACCCCGTCTCTACTGAAAATACAAAAATTATCCAGTTGTGGTGGTGAGCACCTGTAATCCCAGCTTCTTATTAGGCTGAGGCAGGAGAATTGCTTGAACCTGGGAGGTGGAGGTTGCAGTGAGCTGAGATTGTACCACTGCACTCCAGCCTGGGCAACAGCGTGAGACTCTGTCTCAAAAAAAAAAAAAAAAAGAAAGAAAGAAAGAAAGAAAGAAAAAAGAAAAATGTTGGATAGTATCTGTGTCTCTGAAAAAGAAACAGATCAGGCCAGGCACGGTGGCTCACTCCTGTAATCTCAGCACTTTGGGAGGCCAAGGCAGGCGGATCATGAGGTCAGGAGATCGAGATTATCCTGGGTAACACGGTGAAACCCCGTCTCTACTAAAAATACAAAAAAATTAGCCAGGCGTGGTGGTGGGCACCTGTAGTCCCAGCTACTCGGGAGGCTGAGGCAGGAGAATGGCGTGAACCCGGGAGGCGGAGCTTGCAATGAGCCGAGATTGTGCCACTGCACCCCAGCCTGGGCGACAGAGCAAGATTCTGTCCCTCAAAAAAAAAAAAAGAAACAGGTCATGATGCTGATGAGTAAGATCTAAGAGTCTATGAGTAAGACCTACAGAAATAAGCAGATGCCGGCTGGGTGCAGTGGCTCACGCCTGTAATCCCAGCACTTTGGGAGGCCAAGGCTGGTGGATCACTGGAGGTCAGGAGTCCAAGACCGGCCTGGCCAAAATGGCAAAACCCCTTCTCTATTAAAAATATAAAAATTAGCCAGGCGTGCTGGCATGTACCTATAGTCCCAGCTATGAGGGAGGCTGAGGCAGGAGGATCGCTTGAACCTGGGAGGCAGAGGTTGCAGTGAGCTGAGATCATGCCACTGCACTCCAGCCTAGGCAACAGAGCAAGGCTCCATCTCAAAAAAAAAGAAGATGCCAAATGATTCCTAATTCCTAAGACCTCTTTGTGATATTTTTAAAAATGTAATAAAATATGTTTCCAGCAATTTGGGAGGCCAAGGCAGGCAAATCACCTGAGATCAGGAGTTCAAGACCAGCCTGGTCAACATGGTGAAACCCCGTCTCTACCACAAATACAAAAATTATTATCTGGGCCTGGTGGTGCACGCCTGTAATCCCAGCTACTCAGGAGGCTGTGGCATGAGAATCGCCTGAACCCAATAGGCAGAGGTTGTGGTGAGCTGAGATCACGCCATTGCACTCCAGCCCGGACAATAAGAGTGAAACTCCGTCTCAAAGAAAAGAGAAGAAGAAAAAAGAAAGAAAGAAAAGAAAGAGGATGTGTCTCTTCTTTTCAGCAGCTGCAAAGTGGTAGACACCATTCCATGTCATACAATTGGTTCAAAGAATCTTATCTGAATAAGGTGTGTAATTGAAATACTCATGAAACTTGTTCTGTTTTCTGTTACTAAAAACTGTCCTTGGGAACAAGATACTGAAACATGCAGGATATGGATGAATCTCAAAAACATGCTGTGTGGAAGAAGCCAGACCCAAAAGAGCATCCCGCATTATTCTATTGATGTGAAATTCTGGAAACACCAAATCTAATCCATAGTGACACAGAGCAGATCAGTGGTTGCCTGGGTTGGGGTGGAGGATGGATTGACTAGGAGGGGTCAGGGGAAACTCCCTGGAGTAATGGGAAAGTCGTTTTTTTTTGAGTCGGAGTCTTGCTTTATCGCCCAGGCTGGAGTGTAGTGGCGTGATCTCTTCTCACTGCCACCTCTGCCTCCCAGGTTCAAGCTATTCTCCTGCCTCAGCCTCCCAAGTAGCTGGGATTACAGGCGCACACCACCATGCCCAGATAATTTTTGTATTTTTAGTAGAGACAGGGTTTCTCCACGTTGGTCAGGCTGGTCTCGAACTCCCGACCTCAGGTGATCTGCCCGCCTCAGCCTCCCAAATTGCTGGGATTACAGGCTTGAGCCACCGAGCCCTGCCTTTGTTTTTTGTTTTCAGACAGGTTCTCATTGTGTTGCTCAGGCTGGAGTGCAATGGTGCTGCCTCAACTCACTACAGCTTTCCTGACCTGGGCCCAAGTGATCCTTCCACCTCAGCCTCCCAAGTAGCTGGGACTACAGGCCTTTGACAACACACTTGGCTAAATTTTAAAATATTATTTGTAGAGATGATATATCACTATATTGCCCAAGCTGGTCTGGAACTCCTGGGGTCAAGCGATGCTTCCACCTTGCCTTCTCTAAGTGTCAGGAGTACAGGAGTGAGCCATTGCTCCTGGCCTTATTTTTTATTTATTTATTTTTTTTTGTGACAGCGTCTTCCTCTGTCACTCTGGCTAGTGTGCAGTATTGCAGTCATAGCTCACTGCTGCCTCTGACTCCTGGCTCAAGTGATTCTCTTGCCTCAGCCCCCTGAGAAACTGGGACCACAGGTAGATGCCACCATGCCTGGCTAATTTTTTTAATTTTTTTTTTTGAGATGGAGTTTTGCTCTTGTCACCTAGGCTGGAGTGCATCGATGTGACCTCAGTTCACCGCAACCTCTGCCTCCCGGGTTCAAGCGATTCTCCTGCCTCAGCCTCCCAATTAGCTGAGATTACAGGCATGGGCCACCACGCCTGGCTAATTTTGTATTTTTAGTAGAGACGGGGTTTCTCCATGTTGGTCAGGCTGGTCTCAATCAACATGGATATCCGCCCATGGAGATCTGCGATCAACCTCAGGTGATCCGCCCGCCTCGGCCTCCCAAAGCGCTGGGATTACAGGTGTGAGCCACTACGTCTGGCTGTTTTTAACAAATTTTGTAGCCGGGTATATTCATGTTGCCCAGGCTGTCCTGGAACTCCTGGCCTCACGCAGTCCTCCCGATTCAGCCTCCCAAAGTTGAGATTACAGGCATGAGCCACTGCACCTGAGCAGAAAGTTCTATATCTTGATAGTGGCAGTGGGTATTCAGATATATCCATTTGCTAAGCCTCATCAAACTGTACAAAGTGAGACCCTGTCTCAAAACAATCTATACGCTTAAAATGAGTGCATTTTATTGTATGTAAACTTCAGTAAAGCTTATTTTAAATAATAAAACAACTGTCCATGGAAATATTTATACAAAGAAGAGGGGGTCTTTGAAGACACTCAGAATTCAGAGATTATTTTTAGATCTTGCCAAAAAAAAAAACTCCAAACCAAGAAGACTTTAACCTTGAAAACCACACAGGAGGGGGGCTGAGGCGGGAGAATTGGAAATGCCTGTTATTCTAATTGGAAGTTGTGCTTGATAATTGTTGTCATGGTATCGATATTAAAATATTAAAGTAGCAATTAAAATATCAAGTGACATCTCTGTAGATATAAGGATATAAACACTTGTATTTATATATATATAGGCCGAAGGTGGTGGCTCACACCTGTAATCCAGGCACTTTGAGAGGCAGAGATGGGAAGATCACTTGAGGTCAGGAGTTCAAGACCAGCCTGGTCAATACAGCAACACCCCATCTCTATTAAAAAAAAATCTGACCTGGTGCAGTGGCTCACATCGGTACACCCGGCACTTTGGGAGGCCAAGGCAGGCAGATCACGAGGTCAGGAGATTGAGGCCATCCTGGCTAACACGGTGAAACCTCGTCTCTACTAAAAAATACAAAAAATTAGCCATGCATGGTGACACACGCCTGTAGTCCCAACTACTCGAGAGGCTGAGGCAGGGAGGTGGAGGTTGCAGTAAGCCGACATTGTGCCACTGCACACCAACCTGGGTGACAGAGCAAGACTTCGTCCTAAAAATGAATAATAAAAATTAAAAAAAAAAGTTTAAAAAAAAATCTACACATTTCATATATATATGTGTATGTGTGTATACATATATATGATGAAAATTGACAGTTCCCTTTTCTCTATATATATGAGTGTATTAAAAAAACCCGTGACTCTGTCAATTCCTTCTTCAAACATAAATTTGAAAGTCTTTCAGGCTGGACACGGTGGCTCATGCCTGTAATCTCAACACTTTGGGAGCCTGAGCTGGGAGGATTGCTTGAGGCCAGCAGTTCAAGGCCAGCCTAGGCAACATAGTGAAACCCTGAATACAAACTTTTTTTTTTTTTGAGACAGACTTTCATTCTTGTTGCCCAGGCTGGAGTGCAATGGTGAGATCTTGGCTCACTCCAACTTCCGCCTCCTTGGTTCAAGTGGTTCTCCGGCCTCAGCCTCCCGAGTAGCTGGGTTTACAGGCGTGCACCACCATGTCTGGCTAATTTTGCATTTTCAGTAGAAATGAGGGTTTCTCCATGTTGGTCAGGCTGGTCTCAAACTCCCAACCTCAGGTGATCCACCTGCCTCAGCCTCCCAAAATGCTGGGATTACAGGCATGAGCCACCATGCCCAGACTAAAAAATGTTTTTTTTTTTTTTTGAGATGGAGTCTTGCTCCCTTCTCGCAGGCTGGAGTGCAGTGCTGTGATCTCAGCTCACTGCAACCTCCAGCTCCCAGGTTCAAGCAATTCTCCTTCCTCAGCCTCCCCATTAGCTGGGATTACAGGTGTGCACCACCACACTTGGCTAATTTTTGTATTTTTAGTGGAGATGGGCTTTTGCCATGTTGGCCAGGCTGGTCTTGAACTCCTGACCTTAGGTGATCCACCTGCCTTGGCCTCCCAAAGTGGTAGGATTACAGGTGTGAGCCACCACACCTGGCCAACAAAATGTTGTAAAAATTAGCTGGGCATAGGGTCGGGCATGAAGGCTTACACCTGTAATCCCAGCACTTTGGGAGGCCGAGGCAGGCAGATCACCTGAGGTCAGTTCAAGACCAGCCTGGCCAACATAGTGAAACCCCGTCTCTACTAAAAATACAAAAATTAGCCAGGCATGGTGATGCACCTGTAATTCCAGCTATTCAGGAAGCTGAGGAAAGAGAATCGCTTGAACCTGGGAGGCGGAGGTTGCAGTGAGCTGAGATTGTTCCAATGTACTCCAGCCTGGGCGACAGAGTGAGACTCCGTCTCAAAAAAAAAATACATAAATAAATTTTTTTTAAAAAAATTAGCTGGGTGTGATGGCATGTGTCTGTAGTCCCAGCTACTTGGGAGGCTAAGGCAGGAGGATCACCTGAGCCCAGGTGGTCGAGGCTACAGTAAACTGTGATGCAGCCTGGGTGACAGTGCAAGACACTTTCTCAAGAAAAAAAAGCCTTTGCCAGGTGGTATGGCAGAGTGATTCAGAGTGACAGCATAAACACTTGGAAACAGATTGATTAGGTCAAATTCCCAGTTCTGCATCTTACTAGCTCTGTGGTGTTAGAAAAGTTACTGAACCTTCATGTGTCTCAGTTTCCACATTTGAGAAATGGTAGTAATAATAGTCCCTATCCTGTGGTTTGGTTATGGTTTGTTTGGCCCCACCAAGTGTTGTGTTGAAATTTGATTCCCCACTGGGCCCAGTGGCTCACGCCTGTAATCCCAGCACTTTGGGAGGCCAAGGCAGGCGAATCACCTGAGGTCAGGAGTTTGAGACCAGCCTCAACATGAACAAACCCCGTTTCTACTAAAAATACAAAATTAGCCGGGCATGCATGCCTGTAATCCCAGCTACTCGGGAGGCTGAGGCAGGAGAATTGCTTGAAACTGGGAGGCGAAGGTTGTGATGAGCCAAGATGGCGCCATTGCACTCCAGTTGGGGCAACAAGAGCGAAACTCTGTCTCAAAAAAAAAAAAAAAAAAAAGAAAAAGAAAAAGAAATTTGATTCTCAATGTTGGAAGTGGGGCCTTGTGGGAGGTGTTTAGGTCATAGGGGCAGGTCCCTCATGAATGGCATGGTGCCATTCTCGTGGCAATTAGTGATTCTCACTCTTTTTTCTTTTCTTTTCTTTTTTTAATTTTTTGAGACAGAGTCTTGCTCTGTTCCCCCAGGCTGGAGTGCAGTGGTGTGATCTTGGCTCACTGTGACCTCCACCTCCCGGGTTCAAATGATTCTCCTGCTTCAGCTTCTCTAGTAGCTGGGATTACAGGCACCTGCCACCATGCCTGGCTAAGTTTTGTATTTTTAGTAGAGATGGTGTTTTACCTCAGTTGGCCAGACTGGTCTTGAACTCCTGACCTCAGGTGATCTGCCCACCTCAGCCTCCCAAAGTGCTGGGATTATAGGCGTGAGCCACTGCCCCTGGCCTGAATTACTGATTTTTACATACTGTATAAACGTCTGCATCCTACTTTTTCTTACTTTTGTTAAATTTGGCCTAAAGCTGCCTCATAAACAGTGAACTGTATTCTAATTTAAGCATGTCAAGATTTCACTAATGAAATATAAAAGTAAAATTTAAAAAAAGAAAATATGAAAATAAAAAAACCATGTAAACATTTGGGAGAGAGCCTTTAGGCCTTGTCAGTTCCCAGAATGTACTTATTTTCACTATGCTGGGGACTCCATTTCCAGTATTGAGGTCCATTTTCAGAAGGTGGATTTGGTGAGCATGAAAAAAGGGGGTGGGGGAGTAATCATACAAACAATTGTGTCCAGGCCAGGTTCCTAGGACATGAGGGCTCCCTCTGTATGGCAGAGGCACCTGACATCCGTAACTGTTGTGCACCCTGCGAATGACTTTATGGTCTAAGAATGTATGTTTAGAGCCCCAGCTAAGGAATCAGGAGTGGCAAGATCCTGGAAGGATGCCAATCTATGAAACCCTGAGTCAAGAGGTCAAGCTGGGCACTTGTTTTCCTTTTTCTTTTTTTTTTGTGGGAGTTTCACTCTTGTTGCCCAGGCTGGAGTACAATGGCGTGATCTCGGCTCACTGCAATCTCCGGTTCAGGTGATTCTCTCACCTCAGCCTTCCCGAGTAGCTGGGATTACAGACATGTGCCACCATGCCCAGCTAAATATGGAGATGCGGTTTCTCCATATTGGTCAGGCTGCTCTCGAACTCCCAACCTCAGGTGATCTGCCTGCTTCAGCCTCCCAAAGTGCTGGGATGACAGGCGTGAGCCACCGCACCTGGCCAAGGCACTTGGTTTCTTAGATCACCCACTTGGCCCTCTTCCAAGTTGTACTTTCCTTCTTTCCTTCCTGTTCTAAAGTTTTTTAATATTTTTTTTTTCCTGAAATGGCATCTCACTCTGTAGCCCAGGCTGGAGTGTGGTGGCGTGATCTCAGCTCACTGCAACCTCTGCCTCCTGGGTTCAAGCATTTCTCCTGCCTCAGCCTCCTGAATAGTAGGGATTACATAGTAGAGATGGGGTTTCTCCACGTTGGCCAGGTTGGTCTCAAACTCCTGATATCAAGTGATCCTCCCGCCTTGGCCTCCCAAAGTGCTGGAGTTTGGAGTTACAGGCCTGAGCCTCTGTGCCTGGCCTGCTTTTTTTTTTAGACTGAGTCTTGCTCTCTCTCCAGGCTGTAGTGCTGTGGTGCGATCTCGGCTGACTGCAACCTCTGCCTCCCGCGTTCAATCGATTCTCCTGCCTCAGCCTCCCGAGTAGCTGGGACTACAGGCGCATGCCACCATGCCCAGCTAATTTTTTAGTAGAGATGGGGTTTCATCATATTGGCCAGGCTGGTCTCAAACCCCTGACCTCGTGATCCGCCCACCTCCGCCTCCCAAAGTGCTGGGATTACAGGTGTGAGCCACTACGCTCAGCACTGGCCTGCTTTTTAACAGGCTTTTACTACTGCTCTGCAGCTTACCTCCCTCTGGCTTTCTGCCTCATGCCCCTCAGTGCAATTCTTTCTTCTGAGGAGGCAAGAATTGAGGTTGTTGCTGATGTGTAGGGATTCACCACCAGGAACTCCACCAGTAACAGGTCGAGGATGCTAGTTGAAAATGTTATGTAAGCTGCATGCTTTTTACAAATGGTAGTGGTTCTCATGTCCAGCAATGGCCACTGCACCGTCCCTGTATGAAAGTCCCCTCCATAAATCTATGTCTCCTTTGCTGTCTCCAGATCTCCTCCTCTACCTCTCCCACACGGTGCCTTCCCTACTGGAGTAAACTGGGGTCCCGCAGGGCACCCTTTCCCTGCAATTTTTTTTTTTTTTGAGACAGAGTCTCGCTCTGTTGCCCAGGCTGGAGTACAGTGGTGCGATCTCGGCTTACTGCAGCCTTTGCCTCCGGGGTTCAAGCGATTCTCCTACCTCAGCTTCCTGAGTAGCTGGGATTACAGGCACGCACCATCACGCCCCGCTAATTCTTTTTTTTTTTTTTTTGTATGTTTACAAAATAGGGACGGGGTTTCACTATCTGTTGGCCAGGCTGGTCTCGAACTCCTGGCCTCAAGTGATCTGCCCCCTCCCCCCCTCGGGTTCCCAAAGTGCACCTGGCCTCTCTCCCTGCATCTTTATGTGCCTGCAACACCAAGAGGGAGCTCTTGGCCCCTGGGTTAAGGTCAGGGCTCCAGAAGCCCAGGGTCAAGGCTATGGCCGCATCCCAAGGACGTGCATCCCTGCAAGAGGCTGCATCAGACAGGCATGGAAGAGGCGCCGCTGGGGCCTCCTTGAATTCCTGCTGGGAAAAGCAAGTGGAGGTGCTCCTTGAAGAAACAGGGGGATCCCACCGATCTCAGGGGTTCTGTTCTGGCCTGCGGCCCTGGATCGTCCAGCCTGGGTCGGGGTGGGGAGCAGACCTCGCCCTTATCGGCTGGGGCTGAGGGTGAGGGTCCCGTTTCCCCAAAGGCCTAGCCTGGGGTTCCAGCCACAAGCCCCACCGGGCAGCGCCCGGCCCCGCCCCTCCAGGCCTGGCACTCGTCCTCAACCAAGATGGCGCGGATGGCTTCAGGCGCATCACGACACCGGCGCGTCACGCGACCCGCCCTACGGGCACCTCCGGCGCTTTTCTTAGCGCGGCAGACGGTGGCTGAGCGGGGGACCGGGAAGCATGGCCCGGGGGTCGGCGGTTGCCTGGGCGGCGCTCGGGCCGTTGTTGTGGGGCTGCGCGCTGGGGCTGCAGGGCGGGATGCTGTACCCCCAGGAGAGCCCGTCGCGGGAATGCAAGGAGCTGGACGGCCTCTGGAGCTTCCGCGCCGACTTCTCTGACAACCGACGCCGGGGCTTCGAGGAGCAGTGGTACCGGCGGCCGCTGTGGGAGGTGCGATCTCGGAGCAGGGCCGGGAGGCGCCCGAAAGCCCGGCGGTGGGAGTGGGGGAACCCGGGCCCCCCGCAGGCTTCTTCCCCTGGGCGTCTCCGAGCTGGGGCCCGCAGGAGGTTAAAGGTCAATGGGCTTGGGGGCGCCGGGTTGGGGGACGGGGGAACATGAGCACCCTGGAGGGCCGGGGCGGATTAGGCAGGAGGAGAAAAGGCTCCTGCCGAGCCCTTTCCCGAGGCAAAGGCTGAGTCTGTGCAGTATCCTTCCTTTCAATATTTATTTTTAATTTTTAAAAAATTTTTTGAGACTGGGTTTGCACCTGTTTCCCAGGCTGGGGCGGAGTGGCGCCAGCCTAACTTCTGAGCTCAAGCGATTCTCCCGCCCCAGCCTTGCAATTTAGCTGGTGCCACCACGCCTGGCTAATTGAAAAAAAAAAAAAAAAAAATTATCTGGGCTCGGTGGCTCACACCTGTAATCCCAGTACTTTGGGAGGCGGAGGCGGGCGAATCGCCTGAGGCCAGGAGTTTGAGACCAGGCTGGCCAACATAACAGGGTGAAACCTCATCTCTACTAAAAATATAAAAATTAGCCAAGTGTGGTGGTTCATGCCTGTAATCCCAGCTACTTGGGAGGCTGAGTCAGGAGAATTGCTTGAACCCGGGAGTAGAGGTTGCAGTGAGCTGAGATCAGGATGCCACTGCACTCCAACTTGGGCGACATAGTGAGACTACGTCTCCAAAAAAAAAAAAAAAAAGACAAAAAAACTTAAAAAAAAAAAAAAACAGGGTGTCACTATTTACCCAGGGTGGTCTCGAACTCCTGGCCTCAAGCCATCCTCCCACGTTGACCTCCCAAAGCGCTGATTACTGGCATGAGCCACCCACACACTCTGGCCACAGCGGCATGCACTGCACAGAGCTGGGCCCGGGGATCGGGAGGAGGTGACAGTTTAGATGTCCTGAGGTCAGCTCTGCCGAGGCAGGAAGTCCCTTGGTTTTCAAGGTTCACATAGAGGACAGGACGCGACATCAGGCCCAGGACGCCACCCCTGTTCCCCTCCTGACTTGGATGTGGTCTGCAGAGAAGTGGAACTGGGTGAGGTCTGGGCAGCTTTTGCCTGGTCTACATCCTCTTTTTCTGACTTTGCAGCATTCAGTACAGGAGGGAGAGAGGAGGGGGTTGGGTGCCAGTGTGCGCCCCACTCACAGTGTCCTAAGCAAAGCTCCCCCCATTCCTCCAACCAGCCTTCCTCCCTGTGACAGGCAGTGGCCATCTGCCTCTTAGTCACAGGTCTGAACCTTCTTGCCTCTGGCTGGGATGTGGCCCTGGGCTTGCTCCTGTCTCAGGAGATATTGTGCCCCATCCACTCTGAGGAGGAACTCCTGGCCCCACTGGCCCAGGTGCACAGATCGCCCTGGCAGTTGACCTGTCATCAGCAAGTTATCTGTCCTTTCTGCCAAGAGTCCCCGCTATGTGTCAGGGCTTGTGCTAGGCCTGGGGGCACAGCCGTGCAGCACACTGGTCCTGGACCCCTTTGGGGGCCTAGGAGCTGAGCCCGGCTCTTCTCTCCACAGTCAGGCCCCACCATGGACATGCCAGTTCCCTCCAGCTTCAATGACATCAGCCAGGACTGGCGTCTGCGGCATTTTGTCGGCTGGGTGTGGTACGAACGGGAGGTGATCCTGCCGGAGCGATGGACCCAGGACCTGCGCACAAGAGTGGTGCTGAGGATTGGCAGTGCCCATTCCTATGCCATCGTGGTCAGTGCGGCCAGGAGCAGGCAGGGCGGGTGGGGGGGCACGGCTTCTGAACAGCATGGGACCTCCAGCTGCCACCCACGGCATGTATGCTAGGGTGGGATGGTGGGGGGTCCTGCCCTGCCCTGGGGGCTGTGCCCTGTATAGGTGGATAGGTAGCCTGATCTACCCCATTGGGATGTCATTCTTCCCATCTGGCTGGAAGGCCCCGGAGCCCCATGCTGCAGGTTATGTGAGGGAGTGCCCGATAGCAGGGCGCCTCCTCATGCCCTGACCTGCAGCCCCCTCCCCATATCTCCTGTGTCTGCAGTGGGTGAATGGGGTCGACACGCTAGAGCATGAGGGGGGCTACCTCCCCTTCGAGGCCGACATCAGCAACCTGGTCCAGGTGGGGCCCCTGCCCTCCCGGCTCCGAATCACTATCGCCATCAACAACACACTCACCCCCACCACCCTGCCACCAGGGACCATCCAATACCTGACTGACACCTCCAAGTGGGTACCATCCTGCCTCCATTGCACACACCCACCTTCCCGCCCCACCCTGTGGTCTTCCTGGTAGGGACTGGGTGGCCTTCACAGAGTGGAGGCCTTGGATCTGGGGAGGCCAGGGAGGCCTGTGAGCTGAGGTCAGGGGATCCAGGGCAAGGGCCCAGCGAACCACAGTCCTCCCATCCTAGGTATCCCAAGGGTTACTTTGTCCAGAACACATATTTTGACTTTTTCAACTACGCGGGACTGCAGCGGTCTGTACTTCTGTACACGACACCCACCACCTACATCGATGACATCACCGTCACCACCAGCGTGGAGCAAGACAGTGGTGAGGGCTTCTGGTAGGATCCTCTCTCAGCGGGGCCCAGGGTGGCTCTGTTTGTTCCCTGTTTGGAAAGCTCTCCCAGGAAAAAGGTGCTCCCAGCATCTCTACACCCTCACAGATTCCCTTCCACCTATGAAGCTAAAATTCAGCCTGTGTGAGCGGATACGGGCTCCCAAAATCACCCGTGTGGTTGACCTCGCTAGGAGAAGAGGGGTCTGGCCTAACGTCACACAGCTCGGGGTGGCAATCCTGTCCCTTCTCTATTGTGCTACTCTCACTCCATCTCCCCTTGCTACACATCGTGCTCAAGGAACAGGCAGCTTCGGTGGCGGGGGGCGCCGGGCATGGTGGCTTATGCCTGTCATCCAGCACTTTGCAAGAAGGCCCTGGTATAAGGATCACTTGAGGCCAGTAGTTCAAGAGCAGCCTGGGCAACATAGCGAGGCCATCACCACAAAAAATTAAAAAATTAGCCAGGGATGGTGATGTGTGCCGGTAGTCCCAGCTGCTGAGGCAGGAGAATCACTTGAGCCTGGGATGTCAAGGGTGCAGTGAGCTATGACCACGCCACTGCACTCTGGTCTGGGCAACAGACGCAGACCCTGTCTTTTTTTTTTTTTCTTTTTTTTTTTTGAGCTGGAGTCTCGCTCTGTCGCCAGGCTGGAGTGCGATGGCGTGATCTTGGCTCACTGCAACCTTTGCCTCCCGGGTTCAAGCGATTCTCCTGCCTCAGCCTCCCGAGTAGCTGGGATTACAGGCACCCGCCACCACGCCCGGCTAATTTTTCTATTTTTTTTTTAGTAGAGACAGGGTTTCACTCTATTGGCCTGACTGGTCTTGAACTCCTAACCTCAGGTGATCCACCCTCCTCGGCCTGCCAAAATGCAAGGGTTACAGGCGTGAGCCACTGTGCCCAGCTGGGATACCCTGTTTTTTTTGTTTTTGTTTTTTGTTTTTGAGATGGAGTCTTGCTCTGTTGTCCAGGCTGGAGTGCCGTGGCGTGCTCTTGGCTCACTGCAACCTCCGCCTCCCGGGTTCAAACAATTCTCTTGCCTCAGCTTCCTGAGCAGCTGGGATTACAGGCGTGTGCCACCACGTCCAGCTAATTTTTGTATTTTTAGTAGAGATGGGGTTTCACCATGTTGGCCAGGCTGGTTCAACTCCTGACTTCGGGATCCACCCGCCTCAGTCTCCCAAAATGCTAGGATTACAGGAATGAGCCACAGCGCTCGGTCTGTATTTAAGAAAAATTTTTGTTTTAAGTTTTTTTTCTTTTTAAAAATACATCTTTTTCAGGGCGGGCACGGTGGCTCATGCCTGTAATCCCAGCACTTTGGGAGGCCAAGGTGGGGGGATCACGAGGTCAGGAGATCGAGACCATCCTGACTAACATGGTGAAACTCCGTCTCTACTAAAAATGCAAAAAATTAGCTGGGCGTGGTGGCAGGGGCCTGTAGTCCCAGCGACTCGGGAGGCTGAGGCAGGAGAATGGCGTGAACCTGGGAGGCAGAGCTTGCAGTGAGCTGAGATTGCATCACTGCACTCCAGCCTAGGGGACAGAGCGAGACTCCATGTCAAAAAATAAAAATAAAAATATATATATATATCTTTCTCTCTTTCTGAGATGAGGCTTGCACTGTGGCCCAGGCTGGAGTGCAGTGGTGAGATTATTGACAGCCGTTGTGGGGCCGCGGTTCTAAGTTTAAAAGAATTTAGGCTGGGTGTGGTGGCTAATGCCTGTCATCCCAGCACTTTGGTAGTCCAAGGTGGATGGATCGCTTTAGCTGCAAAGTTTGAGACCAGCCTGGGCAACATACTGAGACCCTATCTAAGAAAAAATAAATAAATAAAATAAAATAAATGAATAAAAAAGAATTTAAAAAAGAATCCCACAGCAAAGACAATGCACCATAGAGCAATTTATTGCCAAGGAAAGGTATTTTGGAAGTTAAGTTTAGAACAGCCTGGGTGCACTGGCTCATGCCTGTAATCCCAGCACTTTTGGAGGCTGAGATGGGTGGATCACTTGAGCTCAGAAGTTCAAACCAGCTTAGCCAACATTAGCTGGACATTGTGGTGTGAGCCTGCAATCCCGGCTACTTAGGAGGTTGAGATGGGAGAATTGTTTGAACCCGGGAGGTGGAGGTTGCAGTCAGCTGAGATTGCAACACTGCACTCCAGCCTAGGTGACAGAGTGACACCCCCATCTCAAAAAAAATAGTGAAGTGCAAAATGCACAGTTCACCCTGAGACACAGAATTCAGGACAGGCTGCTCGTAAGGATGAGACAGCACCGATTATTACTGGGGAAACTCCCTTTCTGGGAGTCTTCCGTGATGAATTCCTAAGGAGCTGGGAAGAGGTGTTACTGTAAGCACGTTCTGGGCCGTCCTCTGGTTGCACATGCGTAGTAGCTGTACATGCTTGTTCACATGTCACGTGTCTCAGCGCCGTGGTTGGCATGTCTGAGGGACACGGTCACTTCCTTGACTACCTATCCTGCCTCAAGATCATAGCTCACTGCAGCCCCGAACTCCTGGCTCAAGCAATCCTCCCACTTCAGCCTCCCAAGTAGCTGGGGCTGCCGGGGCTGCAAGCACGCACCACCACGACCGGCTGATTGTTTGTATTTTTAGGGAAGAAGTGGTTTCCCTATGTTACCCAGGCTGGTCTTGAACTCCTGGTCTCAAGCGATCCTCCCACCCCAGCCTCCTCAAGTGTTGGGATTACAGGTGTGACCACTGCACCTGGCCAAAATCTTTTTTTAAATTAAAAAAAGCACCAGGTGCGGTGGCTCACACCTGTAATCCCAGCACTTTGGGAGGCCAAGGCGGGTGGATCACCTAAGGTCAGGGGTTCAAGACCAGCCTGGCCAATATGACAAAACCCATCTCTACTAAAAATATAAAAATTCACCGAGCATGGTGGTGCACGTCTATAATCCCAGGTACTTGGGAGGCTGAGACAGGAGAATCACCTGAACCCCAGAGGTGGAGGTTGCAGTGAGCCGAGATCATGCCACTGCACTCCAGCCTGGGGGACAGAGTGAGACTCCGTCTCAAAAAAAAAATTAAGAAATTAAATTTAAAAAAAGCAACAGAAACAAATGGCTGCCTGGCAGCGGTGGCTGCAGGGCGCTCCTGTTTGTGTGACTCAGGTCGTGTCCCTCCCTCAGCCCTGGTCTCTCTTGTTTCTTGCAGGGCTGGTGAATTACCAGATCTCTGTCAAGGGCAGTAACCTGTTCAAGTTGGAAGTGCGTCTTTTGGATGCAGAAAACAAAGTCGTGGCGAATGGGACTGGGACCCAGGGCCAACTTAAGGTGCCAGGTGTCAGCCTCTGGTGGCCGTACCTGATGCACGAACGCCCTGCCTATCTGTATTCATTGGAGGTAATGGTGGTTTGGGACATGCCTAAGGGAGGTCTTTTGCCCCCATGTGGTGACCCTGGCTTCAGCAGGAGCCCAAGACAGGTGGATGGGCAGGCATGGTCCTCTGAGCTTTCTGATGTTTCTCACCCTTGGTGGGAGGCCCATGTTTTTTTGTTTTTTTTTTTTTGAGATGGTCTCACTCTGTCACCCAGGCTGGAGTGCAATGGCCTGATCACAGCTCACTGCAGCCTTGAACTCTCAGCCTGCAGCAGTCCTCCTGCCTTGGCCTCCTGAGTAGCTGGGACTACAGGCACATGCCACCATGTCTGGCTAAATAAAAAAAATTTTGTAGCCTGGGCAGAGTGACTCATGCCTGTAATCTCAGCATTTTGGGAGGCTGAGGTGGGTGGATCACTTGAGGCCAAGAGTTCAAGACCAGCCTGGCCAACATGGTGAAACCCCATCTCTACTAAAAATATGAAAATTTGCTGGGCATGGTGGCGAACACCTGTAATTCCAGCCACTCGGGAGGCTGAGGCAGGAGAATTGCTTGAACTCAGGAGGCAGAGGCTGCAGTGAGCTGAGATCACACCACTGCACTCCAGCCTGGGGGACAGACTGAGACTGTCTCAGAAGAAAAACATTTTTTTTTGATAGAGATGGGGTCTCAGTCTGTCGCCAGGCTGATCTTCAACTCCTGGACTCAAGTGATCCTCCTGCCTTAGCCTCCCAAAGTGTGGGAACTCCAGGCATGAGCCACCTTGTCATGTCAAAGGGAAGGCCATGTTTTGAAGGGCAGGTTCCCAGGGTCAGCCAGGGTAGGGCAGAACCTCTGATTGCTGCATCTCTGCTTACAGGCCCAGAGGCAGCTGCTGGGGTGCATGAGGGGCCTTCCTGCTGGAGGGCAGGCCGGATGGGGCTTAGGCTGTCGGGGTGCTCACACCTGGTGCTTTGGCTGTCATAGGTGCAGCTGACTGCACAGACGTCACTGGGGCCTGTGTCTGACTTCTACACACTCCCTGTGGGGATCCGCACTGTGGCTGTCACCAAGAGCCAGTTCCTCATCAATGGGAAACCTTTCTATTTCCACGGCGTCAACAAGCATGAGGATGCGGACGTGTGTTGGGGCTCCTGGGTCCTTGTGGGGGCTGCTTCTGGTCACCCTCCACTTTCGCCTTCCCTGTGTCCTGCAGTTGAGGGCAGCTCAGGGCAATGAGGCAAATGGCTCCAAATGGAGAGGGGGCTCATGGGGTGGCTCTCCAGGGTCCTGGCTCTCAGAGGAAGTGCAGCTTCGACAGGGACAGGGGTCACTTGGCTCTGCTATCCCCTAGATCCGAGGGAAGGGCTTCGACTGGCCGCTGCTGGTGAAGGACTTCAACCTGCTTCGCTGGCTTGGTGCCAACGCTTTCCGTACCAGCCACTACCCCTATGCAGAGGAAGTGATGCAGATGTGTGACCGCTATGGGATTGTGGTCATCGATGAGTGTCCCGGCGTGGGCCTGGCGCTGCCGTGAGTCTCTGCTGTGCACCTGCTCCGCCTGCCCAGCCCGGGGGCGTCACCGTGACCCTCTGTCCCTTCCCTCCTGGCCCGCAGGCAGTTCTTCAACAACGTTTCTCTGCATCACCACATGCAGGTGATGGAAGAAGTGGTGCGTAGGGACAAGAACCACCCCGCGGTCGTGATGTGGTCTGTGGCCAACGAGCCTGCGTCCCACCTAGAATCTGCTGGCTACTACTTGAAGTGAGTGCTCCCTGCCTGCCCTCGGCTAGATTGGGAAGGAGACCCTGGCAGGTGGCTGACCTCGGTGGGCGTGTGCTGTTCAAGATCGGCCTCGCGTCCAGCCCAATGGGAAGGCCGTCCATACCCAGATAGTTCAGGGGACCAAATATCTACCCACCCAAATTGTGGTTTTCTTTTTTGTTCTTTTTTTTTCTTTTTGAGATGGAGTCTCACTATATGGCCCAGGCTGGAGTGCAGTGGGGTGATCTCCGCTCATTACAACCTCTGCCTCCTGGGTTCAAGTGATTCTCCTGCCTCAGTCTCCTGAGTAGCTAGGATTACAGGCACCCATGAACCACTGTGCTGGGGCTGTTTTTTTTTTTCGAAATGGGTTCTCACTCTGGTTGCCCAGGTTGGAGTGCAGCGGTGCAGTTTTGGCTTACTGCAGCCTTGACTTCCCAGGCTCAGGTGATCCTCCTGTCTCAGCCTCCCAAGTAGCTGGGATTCTAGATGTGTGTCATCACGCCCAGCTAATTTTTGCTTTATTTTTTATTTTTTGGATATGCAGTCTCCTTCTATTGCCCAGGATGGGGTGCAGGGGCATGATCTCAGCTCACTGCAACCTCTGCCGCTCAGGTTCAAGTGATTCTCCAGCCTCAGCCTCCCGAGTAGCTGGGATTACAGGCACATGCCACCACGCCCAGCTAAGTTTTCCTTTTTTCCTTTTTATGAGATGGAGTCTCACTCCGCGGCCAGGCTGGAGTGCAGTGGCGCAATCTCGTCTCACTGCAACCTTCACCTTCCAGGTTCAAGTGATTCTCCTGCCTCAGCCTCCTGAGGAGTTGGGATTGCAGGCACACGCCAACATACCCTGCTAATTTTTGTATTTTTAGCAGAGACGGGGTTTCACCATTTTGGCTAGGATGGTCTCGATCTCTTGAACTCATGATCCGCCCGCCTCGGCCTCCTGAAGTGCTCGGATTACAGGCGTGAGCTACCATGCCTGGCCAACTTTTGCATTTTTCAGTAGAGACGGGGTTTCACTCTGTTGGGCCAGGCTGGTCTTGGACTACTGACCTCAGGAGATCCACTTACCTCGGCCTCCCAGAGTGCTGGGATTACAGGCGTGAGCCACCGTGCCCGGCTAATTAGAGACTGGGTTTCACCATGTTTGCCAGGCTGGCGTGGAACTCCTGGCCTCTAGTGATCCTCCTGCCTCACCTTCCCAAAGTGCTGGGATTACAGGTGTGAACCACCACACCTGGCCCCCTTTTCTTCCTTACAATCGTGCAGTTCTAACTCAGCGTTCAGAGTTGGATTTTTCACTTGGGGTAGAAGCAGGAGAGGTGGTAGAAATGCCTCTTGACTCATACAGCACACCCCAATTTCATGCAGTGCTTTGGGCTGAGCCAAGTCTGCAGCAGGCAGAAGGCTCTGAGAAGTTGTTGCAGCCTGGGCCAAGGACAATTCAGAGCTCGGGGGCACAGGGGTGTGCTCAGCAGGACTGGGTGGACAGGCCCTTTGTTGCGAAGGGGAAGAGTACAGGCTTCCAGGAGCAGGTGTTTGAGGCGTCTTTGGGAGGTGGCCAGAGGAGATGCCTGTTTTCTGGGGCAGGATTTGGAGGGAGCCACCCAGGCTGGAGAGGTTCAGCCAGGCTGTCACAGGCTTTGAAGTTTCCCATCTGAGAGCCTGGCTGTTGGAGAGTGTGGGTTTGGAACTTGAGGCTAGGGGGTTCTTTTCTGATCTGTGCCAGCCACAGCCTTCGGATAGGCAGAGCAATGATGGGGGAGGGCGTAAAAGAAGAAATGAACTGAGGAAAGAGAAGAGGAAAACAGGCTTCAACAACAGTCTGGGCTGGGTGCGGTGGCTCACGCCTGTAATCCCAGCACTTTGGGAGGCCGAGGTGGGTGGATCACCTGAGGTCAGGAGTTTGAGACCGGCGTGGCCAACAGATATTGAAACCCTGTCTCTACTAAAAATAAAACAATTAGCGGAACACAGAGGTGGGCGTCTGTAATCCCAGCTACTTGGGAGGCTGAGGCAGGAGAATTGCTTGAACCCAGGAGGTGGAGGTTGCAGTGAGCCAAGATCATGTCATTGCACTCCAGCCTGGGCTACAGAGTGAGATTTTGTCTCTCAAAAAAACAAAAACAAAAACAGTCTGTACTGTGGAGGCCTCGGGCAGGTGCCGGGAGCTCTGAGCACAGACGGGTCCCTCTGTTGGGTTTTTCTTCCCTTCTAAGGGACATTTTTTCTTATTTATTTATTTATTTTTTGAGATGGAGTTTTGCACTTGTTGCCCAGGCTGGAGTGCAATGGCACAATCTCGGCTCACCGCAACCTCTGCCTCCTGGGTTCAAGTGATTCTCCTGCCTCAGCATCCCGAGTAGCTGGGATTACAGGCATGCGCCACCACGCCCAGCTAATTTGTATTTTTAGTAGATATGGGGTTTCTCCGTGTTGGTCAGGCTGGTCTCGAACTCCCAACCTCAGGTTATCTGCCTGCCTCAGCCTCCCAAATAGCTGGGGCCACAGGTGTGTGCGGCCATGTCAGGCTAAGTTTAAATTTTTTTTTTTTTTCCCGCAAGATGGAGTCTTGCTCTGTTGCCCAGGCTGGAGAGCACTGGTGCAATTTTGGCTCACTACAACCTCTACCTCCTGGGTTCAGGCAATTCTTCTGCCTCAGCCTCATGAGTAGCTGGGATTCCAGGCGCATGCCACCATGCCCAGCTAGGTTTTTTTTTGTATTTTTTTGTAGAGATAGACTTTTACCATGTTGACCAGGCTGGTCTCAAACTCTTGACCTCATGATCCACCCGCCTCGGCCTCCCAAAGTGTTGGGATTACAGGCGTGAGCCACCATGCCCGCCCCTAATTTTTAAATTTGTTGTAGAAACAAGGTCTTGCTATGTTGCCCAGGCTGGTCTTGAACTCCTGGTCTCTAGTAAAACTCCCAAAGTGCTGGGATTCTAGGCGTGAGCCGCCTTGCCCGGCACTTGCACCATTTCTCTGCATGCATCTCCACTCCCACTGCCCAGGACCTGTGGACTTAGATTTGAGTCACTGCTGAGCACCTCGCACCTAGCCCCATGCCTACCTCCCAGCCTGCACTCCCTGTTTGCTTGATGCATTAATAAATATCCCTCCCAAATCTGCATCCATCCACCTCCTGTGTTCAAGAGCTGTTTCAGGGAGTCAACCTCATTTTTGCCAGTGTCCAGCCTAGTGACCTCAGCTCTGTGTACCTGGAAGGGTGGCTACTCCTCTGGGGGTAGAGGATTCGGAGATGGGGGTAGACGGAGTGATGTTAGAGAGCTCGGTCTAGGACTAGAGGATCATATGCCCTTATGTAAAATACATCTCAAGTTAGGGAAGAAAGCAGCGGCTCCATGCTTTTTTTTTTTTCCCCTTTGTTTTTGTTTGTTTGTTTTGAGACAGGGTCTTGCTCTGTGGACCAGGCTGGAGTGCAGTGGCATGATCTTGGCCCACTGCAGACTCCTCCTTCTGGGTTCACGCCATTCTTCTGCCTCAGCCTCCTGAGTAGCTCAGACTATAGGCGCCGGCCACCATGCCCGGCTAATTTTTTATATTTTTAGTAGAGACGGGGTTTCACCGTGTTAGGATGGTATCGATCTCCTGACCTTGTGATCTGCCCGCCTCGGCCTCCCAAAGTGCTGGGATTACAGGCGTGAGCCACTGCGCCTGGCCGCTAATTTTTGTATTTGTAGTAGATAGAGTTGGGGTTTCACCATGTTGGCCAGGCTGATCTTGAACTCCTGACCTCAAGTGATCCACCCGCCTCGGCCTCCCAAAGTGCTGGGATTACAGGTGTGAACCATCGTGCCTGGCCCCGTGTTGTGTTCTGGCGGTGGAAGATGGGACAGAGAGGATGGGAGGGTGTCTGAGCCATTCCTGGACTGATGGAACCTGTTTCTTCTGCCTTTTGTGGACAGGATGGTGATCGCTCACACCAAAGCCTTGGACCCCTCCCGGCCTGTGACCTTTGTGAGCAACTCTAACTATGCAGCAGACAAGGGGGTGAGCCTGGGGGTCCCCACCCCACTTCTCCCTGCCTTTGCCTGGGCTTGTCCTGAAGCCTGGTCATGGGAACAGCCAGAAAGAACCATGCGCTGCCAGTCTGGGTTTTATTTCATTTTCTTTTTTACTTAAAAAGATAGAGACAGGGTCTTGCCATGTTGCCCAGGCTGGTCTCCAACTCCTGGGCTCAAGCGATCCTCCTGCCTTGGCCTCCCAAAGGCCAAGGTGTGGGCCACCACACCCCGGCCGCAGCCAGTCTGTTTTCACAGATGGTCTTTGGGTTAATGAGAATTCTCCCCCTGCTTACTCGCCAGGCAGTGTGGCTTTCTCAATCCAAGGAGGCTGGGCATAGGGAGATGGGATTTGTTTGCTCAGTTTGGACTCAGCATTTTTTGCACTTCGATTTAATAGACTCATAAAACGTCAAAGATTTAAGGGAGCTTAGAGTTCATCTGGCCCACACCTGGCTGATGAGAATCTCTAGGGGAAGTTTTTATGAAATGCCAGATCTCTGCGTTCTGAGGTCCTGATTTAGTACGTCCAGGGTTGGAACTTGAGTTTTTCTTTTTCTTTTGTAGAGGCAAGGTCTTACTCTCTTGCCCTGGCTGGAGTGCAGTGGTGCGATCACAGCTCACTGCAGCCTTGAATTCCTGAGCCCAAGTGATCCTCCTGCCTCAGCCTCCCGAGTAGCTGGGACTCCAGGTTTTCACCACTGCGCCTAGCTAATTTTATATCTTTTTATAGAGGTGGCATCTCTCTATGTTGCCCAGGCTGGTCTCAAAGTCCTGAGCTCAAGTGATCTCCTGCCTTGGCCTCCCAAAGTGCTGTGATTACAGGCATGAGCTGCAGTGCCTGGCTGACATTAGCATTCTTTATTTATTTATTTATTTATTTATTTATTTTGAGATGGAATCTTGCTCTGTTGCCCAGGCTTGAGTGAAATGGTGCAATCTCAGCTCGCTGCAACCTCGTCCTCCCAGGTTCAAGCAATTCTGCCTCGGCCTCCTGAGTAGCTGGGATTACAGGTGCATGCCACCACACCCAGCTAATTTTTGTATTTTTTAGTAGAGATGGGGTTTTGCCATGTTAGCCAGGCTGGTCTCAAACTGCTGATCTCAGGTGATCTGCCCACTTCGGCCTCCCAACGTGCTGGGTTTACAGGCGTGAGCCACCACACCCGGCCAGCATTTTTACTAGAAAGAAATGTGTTCAGGACGCATTAGAAACTAGCCAGTTGGACACAGAAGCCCCTGCTGCTCAGCTGTAAGCACCACTATGCTGAAGCTTGGGGTGGTCCTACTCGGTCGTCACCGCCCTGCTTCTTGGAGCGACTTTTCTGGCCCTCTGCAGTCCACAGTGCTGCCTTGTGAAAGCTCCCTCAAGATTCTCTGTGACAGCCGGGCATGGTGGCTTACACCTATCATCCCAGCACTTTGGGAGGCTGAGGCAGGCAGATTACTTGAGATCAGGAGTTCAAGACCAGCCCAGCCAACTGGTGGAACTTCATTTCTACCAAAAATACAAAAAATTAGCTGGGCGTGGTGGCGCACGCCTGTAATCCTAGCTACTCGGGAGACTGAGGCATGAGAAGCACCTGATGGTTGGAGGCAGAGGTTGCAGTGAGCTGAGATCGCACCACTAACATTCTAGCCTAGGCGACAGAGCGAGACTCTGTCTCCAAAACAAAACAAAAGATTTTCTGTGAGAATGACTGCATCGGCCCCTCGGGTGGCAGTGCTTCTCCAGGGCAAGGTGAGGGGAAGCCCAGTGATGGGAGTGCTGCCTGGAGAGGAGTCAGTTCCAGTGGTGGGGGCCCTGGGCTTTGGCTGAGGGCTGTGCGTTGGCAGCTGCTGTGCCTCTCACAGCCCTTCCCAGCTGCGCACGTCATGAGTGTCAGTGCGGAGTCCCAGGCCTACCTCCTCTGGGCCACTTTGTGACCATGTTTCTTGCCTATGGCAGGGTAATTTCAGGATCTAAATTGGTACACTTGGATGTTCTCAGCCCCAGGAGGCAGCTGTTCCCATTCTAGGTTTTTTTTTTTTTTTGGTAGAAATGGGGGCTTGTGATGTTGCCCAGGCTGGTCTCGAACTCCTGGGATCAAGTGATCCTCCCATCTTGGCCTCCCAATGTGCTGGGATTACAGGCATGAGCCACCGTGCCCTGCTAATTTTCTTACTACTATTTTTTGTAATGCTGCGGTCTTGCTGTGTTGCCCAGGCTGGTCTTAAGCCATCCTCCTGCCTCAGCCTCCCAGAGTGCTGGGATTACATCCCCCTTCTTACCTTCTCTGCCAGAGGAGCCCCCGCAGTGTGTGAATGCTGAGTCATGCTGTCTACTGAGTGCTGAACGGGCTCTGCCGCTCTGGTCCTAGGCTCCGTATGTGGATGTGATCTGTTTGAACAGCTACTACTCTTGGTATCACGACTACGGGCACCTGGAGTTGATTCAGCTGCAGCTGGCCACCCAGTTTGAGAACTGGTATAAGAAGTATCAGAAGCCCATTATTCAGAGCGAGTATGGAGCAGAAACGATTGCAGGGTTTCACCAGGTAAGCAGTGTTGAGCTTTCTGCTTGTGTGTTCTCTCAGGGCAGAGATGTCACTCGCCTCCTCCAGCCTGACCTGCGCCCATTGCACTGCTCCCCTCGCTTCAGCTTTGGGCTCTCCTCCCACGGCCCTGTCCACGTTCCCTCACCGCCAGCAGCCAGGCCTGTGCCCCACTCGCTTGGTCCTCAGAGGTGGCCTCCTTACTGGCTTTGTTTCCAGATAGCCTCCTATCACCCGTGCCCAAGTGGTCTTTCTAACAGATCCAAATTTGTATTTGTTTTTGAGACCGGATCTCTCTGTCACCCAGGCTGGAGTGTGGTGGTGCGATCACTGCTCACTGCAGCCTTAACCTCCTGGGCTCAAGTGATCCTCCCACCTCAGCCTCCTGAGTAGCTGGGACCATAGGCACATGCCAACACGCCTGGCTAATTTTTTTACTTTTGTAGAGATGGGGTCTTGCCATGTTGCCCAGACTGGTCTTGAACTCCTGGCCTCAAGTGATCTGCCTCAGGCTCCCAAAGTGCTGGGATTACAGGTGTGAGCCTCTGCACCAGCCACAGATGAAAATTTTGGGAGTCCTGTCATTGGCTCCCCCAGGCCCACAGGACAAAGCCCTAACCTCTGGTCAGGACACTCAGTGTCCTCTGCTCTCTCCTGGGTTTTCATCCCCTTCTCCCCTCTATCCCAGCCACTGATCTGTTTCCACTGCCCTCGCTTGCTCTCCTGCTCTTGCTTGAGCTGTTTCTTCTGCCTGGAATGCCCATGTTGGCACCATAATCACCAACTAAAATATCCTTTTTCTTAATTTTCATATTTTAGATATAGGGTCTTGCTATGTTGTCCAGGCTGGTCTCAAACTCCTGGACTCAATTGATCTTCCTGCCTTGGCCTCCAAAAGTGCTGGAATTACAGGCATGATCCACTGTGCTAGCCTTTTTTTCTTTTTCTTTTTTTCAGGGTCTTGTGTTGCCCAGGCTGGAGTGCAGTGGTGTCATCATAGCTCACTGCAGCCTTGAACTCCAGGGCTGAAGCAATTCTTCCACCTCAGCCTCCTGAGTAGCTGGGACGACAGGCATGAACCACCATGTGCAGCCTATTTTTAAATTTTTTTGTAAAGATGGAGTCTCACTATCAGGCTGGTCTAGAACTCCTGGCCTTATGTGATTGTCCTGCCTCAGACTCCCAAAGTGCTGGGAATGCAGGCATGAGACACCATGCCCAGCCTGTTGTCATTTTTTTAATCTATCTCATTTTTTTGTCCTCCTCACCAAAGATATGTTGGTTTGTCTTGTGAGGTTTTTTTTTTCCTGTGGATTCCTGAACCCCATCCAGCCCCTCATTCCCACCCCAGCCAGCTCACACTTGTTTGTCACAGCTCCTGGTTGACACACAGGGAACAGCCACCCACAGTGGACTGCGCTGTTCTGTTTGCACCCTTAAATTTATCGTGCTTACAGAATGCCACTTCTGCAAACTAGTCAAGTAGGGGAAGTGGCTCTTGGATATGTTTGCTTGCGCATCCTCTTTGAAAAGGTAACCAGCTCTGAATTCTTTTTTTTTTTTTGACACAGAGTTTCGCTCTCGTTGCCTAGGCTGGAGTGCAGTGGCGCGATCTCGGCTCACTGCAATGTCCACCTCCTCGGTTCAAGCGATTCTCGTGCCTCAGCCTCCCGAGTAGCTGGGATTACAGGCATGCGCCACCACGCCCACCTCATTTTGTATTTTTAGTAGAGATGAGGTTTCACCATGTTGGTCAGGCTGGTCTTGAACTCCTGACCTCAAGTGATCCGCCCGCCTTGGCCTCCCAAAGTGCTGGGATTACAGGCATGAGCCACCGTGCCAAGCCCCAGCTCTGAATTCTTAAGAAACTCTTGAGAGGGTCTAGGTCAGTGCTGATAGAACCTCTGCAGTGCTGGGCATGGTGGCTCACACCTGGAATGCTGGCACTTTGGGAGGCCAAGGTCAGAGGATCTCTTGAGCCCAGGAGTTTGAGACCAGTCTGTGCAACATAGACCCCATCTCTACAAAAAATTTAAAATTAGTTGGGCATGGTTACGAGTGCTTGTAGTCCAAGCCACTTGGGAGGCTGAGGTGGGAGGATTGTTTGAGCCCAGTAGGTCAAGGCTGCATTCAGCTACGATTGCACCACTGTACTCCCACCTGGGTGACAGAGTGAGACCTTGTTTCAAAAAATAAAAAAAAACAAACTTGCAATGATGGAAATGTTCTATATTTGCACTGTCTGAAATGGTACACACTAGCTACACATGGCTACTGAGGTCTTGATATATGACTAGGATAACTGAATTGATTTAGTTTAATTAAAGAAATTTTTTTGAGACAGCCTCACTCTGTTGCCCAGGCTGGAGTGCAGTGGCATAATCACAGCTCACTGCTCAACCTCCTGGGCTCAAGCGATCCTCCCTCCTTAGCCCCAGGTAGCTTGAACTGCAGGCGTGCGCCACCACACCTGGCTAATACTTTGACTTTTTGTAGAGACTGGGTCTCACTGTGTTGCCTAGACTAGTCTTGAAATCCTGGGCTGAAGTGATCCTCCTGTCTCGACCTCCAAAAGTGCTGGTATTACAGACCTGAGGTACCATGCCCAGCCTGGTTTGGTTGAATTTAATTTAATTTATATATATATATATATATATTTATATTTATATTTATTTATTTATTAGAGACAGGGTCTCACTGTGTCACCCAAACTGGAGTGCAGTGGTGTGAACACAGCTCACTGTCGCTTTGATCTCTGGGGCTCAAGCAGTCCTCCAACCTCAGCCTCCCAAGTAGCTGGGACCACAGATGTGTGCCACTAGGCTTGGCTAATTTTTGTACTTTTTGTAGAGATGGGGTCTTGCTATGTTGCCCAGGCTGGTCTTGAACACCTGGGCTCAAGCAGTCCTCCCACCTCAGCCTCCCAAATTGCTGGGATGACAGACATGAGCCACTGCACCTGACTGAAAGACATATTTTTGCCTGTAGTGTAGTTTAGCCTTTAGACTGTACCAGCAGATAGAGGTGGAAAAGTAATGTGAAACGAATGTCAAATTACGTTTATAAATAAAGCAGCTGCTCATTAAGGTTGTTTTTTTTTTAAACCTCCTTTTTGATTCTGGGTTACATCATTCCCTGGCTGTCTTTACCCCAGCATCAGTGAGTCCTGCAGTCACTGTAGCCCCCTGCGAGGACAGATATTTTGGTCACCATCAAGTGGATCTTTATTTTTATCTAACATTTACAATTCTGCCAGTTCTGACTCTTACATTCTCTTTGCCTTGAATCCCAGGATCCACCTCTGATGTTCACTGAAGAGTACCAGAAAAGTCTGCTAGAGCAGTACCATCTGGGTCTGGATCAAAAACGCAGAAAATACGTGGTTGGAGAGCTCATTTGGAATTTTGCCGATTTCATGACTGAACAGTGTAAGTGGCAGTTTGGCTCATGGGATAATGTACCCGTCCTTATTTTTTCAGGTTGCCTTTCCAATTTTGGCCATTTCAATTGTAAGAATATTGGAAACAAAGTTGGGGAAGCTGGTTTAATCCATATAGGTTGCGTTGAGAATTTTCTAGGAAAAGTAAGTTGTGTTTAGGAAGTAGGAAAGCACTCAGGCCCCCGCCTCCCAAATACGGTCAAAAAGCAAACAGGAGAGTCAGCTATAGTGAATCGGAAATGGCTGGCTTGCCTTTTCCTTGTCTATTTTGTAGCCAAGGAGGAAGGAAAAACGGGACCTCATTATGGATTTACTTTTGGGACACTCATTATTCCACAGTAGGGTACAAAGCCTGAGAGGCTTAAGGTATTTCAGTCTGTTGTATATTACTTGCAAAAAGCAGGCTGATTGAATATAGGTGAGTTTCAACACGTCTTGAATGGGGTAGCATTTAAAAGTCTTCAGGCTGGGCATGGTGCTAATGCCTGTAATCCTAGCACTTTGGGAGGCCAAAACGGGAGGATCGCTTGAGGCCAGGAGTTCAAGACCAGCCTGTTCAGCATAGCAAGACCCCATCTCTACAAAAAATAAACAGATTAGCTAGGCGTGGTGGTGTGTGCCTGTAGTCTCAGCTGCTTGGGAGGCTGAGGCAGGCGGATAACCTGAGCACAGGAGTTGGAGGCTGCAGTGAACTATGATTGCACCACTGCACGAGAGCCTGGACAACAGAGTGAGACTTGTCTTTAAAACACAAGATTGGTCTTCAAAGAGAATAACATCTGCGGTGTCTTGTGAGGATGGATGAGGGGCTGCCAAGTTCGCAATGAATGTGTCCCATTTCTTCTTAGTTTATGGACTTACCATAAACTGAAGATAGCAGTTTGGTGGGTTGGAGAAGCATGTGGTAATGGTGGGAATTATAATACATTACTTACAGGGAAAGACAGGCCTTTGAAAGGTAAAGCGTAAGAGTGAGAATGGAATACGGATGAATGAATGAACAAGATGAGGTGAGAAGGAAGAGGTAAAGGGAAAAGGAGAACAGGAAGCTGTCCTCTGCGTGGCACCTGTGATAAATGGTTTCTGGGGACATCCCTGATGGCAGTTTTGTGGAGAGGTGCGAGGCTTTATGCGGTAAGAAATGAGCTGCAGGCTGGGCGCAGTGGCTCATGCCTGTGATCCCAGCACTTTGGGAGGCCAAGGTGGACAGATCACCTGAGGTCAGGAGTTTGAGACCAGCATGGCCAACATGGAGAAACCCCGTCTCTACTAAAAATACAAAATTAGCCGGGTGTGGTAGCACATGCCTGTAATGCCAGCCACTTGGGAGACTGAGGCATGAGAATCTGTTGAACCTGGGAGATGGAGATTGCAATGAGCTAAGATCACACCACTGTACTCCAGCTTGGGCAACAGAGTGAGACTCTTTTTTTCTTTTGAGACGGAGTTTTGCTCGTTTCCCAGGCTGGAGTGCAGTGGCGCTATCTCAGCCTACTGCAACCTCCACCTCCCAGGTTCAAGCAATTCTCCTGCCTCAGCCTCCCGATTAACTGGGATTACAGGCATGCGCCACCACACCCGGCTAATTTTGTATTTTTAGTAGAGACGGGGTTTCTCCATGTTGGTCAGGCTGGGCTTGAACTACTGACCTCAGGTGATCCGCACATCTGGGCCTCCCGAAGTGCTGGGATTACAGGCATGAGCCACCATGGCCAGCTGAGACTCGGTCTTAAAAAGAAAAAAGAAATGAGCTGCATCACGTTGGGCAAGTCACCTAAGCTTTTCATAAGCCTGTCCAGTGGGGATAATGCCACCTCCTTGTTGGTGTCGTAAGGGCTGCATTTGATGAAGTACTTGGCGATGCCTGTGTTCACTTATGGAAGAAACAGTCTTGAACCTTTTGGTGGGGAAAGCCCCCTTTCCATTGAACATTTCCATTTAGTGGTGGTCTTACTGGGGACAGAGAATGTCCTGAGAGCACAGCCCTGACAGGTCGTTGCCAGCTGTGCTCCTCCACCAGGCTCAGCTCAGGCCTAATGACCACTGGTGGTGGGTGCTGCCAAGCTGGACGTCAGCCCCGGCGGACTTTGAACTCCATGAGTAGGTCCCACGCAGGGACCTGTGGCTGGTCAGGACCCTGGCTCCCACTAGGCGCTATCTCTTCAGAAAGGCCCAAGGCTTTTCAAGGGTAACTGTCCCAGATACCCCTAGCCCTCTGCCTACCCAGTTACCAGACAGCTGGGTACCCAGCATGTAAACCTTAGTTTGCAAATAAAAGATAAACTTCTAGTGCTTTTTTTTTTTTGGAGATGGAGTCTCACTCTGTCGCCCAGGCTGGAGTGCAGTGGCACAATCTCAGCTCACTGCAACCTCTGCATCCTGGGTTCAAGCGATTCTCCTGCCCCAGCCTCCTGAGTAGCTGGGACCACAGGCACCCACCACCATGCCTGGATAATAATTTTTGTATTTTTAGTAGAGATGAGGTTTCACCATATTGTCCAGGCTGGTCTTGAACTCCTGACCTTGTGATCCGCCTGCTTTGTCCTCCCAGAGTGCTGGGATTACAGGCATGAGCCAATGTGCCCAGCCAGTTTTTGTATTTTTAATAGAGGCGGGTTTCCTCATGTTGGCCAGGCTGATCTTGAACTCCTGACCTCAGGTGATCCACCTGCCTCAGCCTCCCAAAGCACTGGGATTACAGGCGTTGGCCACCACACCTGGCCACTGTTTTGGGTTTTTTCCCCTAACAGACTAGAAAACTAGAAATTAACACACCAGGGAACCTGGGTGTTTGGGCAGAGCAGTGGTATTTAAATATTTCAACCCATAAATTGTCACTTCAGAGCAAGCATCCTGAAACTGTAAGAGGACATTTGGCTGAGCATGGTGGCTTGTGCTTATAATCCCAGCACTTTAGGGAGGCTAAGGAGGGCAGATTGCTTGAGCCCAGTAGTTTGAGACCAGCCTGGACAACATAATGAGACCTTGTCTTTACTAAAAAATAAAAATAAAAGATTACTGGGCATGGTGGTGCTGGAGAGGCTGAGGCAGGAGGATTGCCTGAGCCCAGGAGGTTGAGGCTGCAGTGAGCTATGATTGTGTCACCGCATTCCAGCCTGGGCAACAGGGAGAAAAAAGAAAAAAAAAGACATTTCTATTTAGTGCCTACCTTAGCTCCAGACTGGTTCTAACTTGACCCATCAGAAGTCATCTGAATCACTTTGTGTCTTTTTTTTTTTTGTAGCACCGACGAGAGTGCTGGGGAATAAAAAGGGGATCTTCACTCGGCAGAGACAACCAAAAAGTGCAGCGTTCCTTTTGCGAGAGAGATACTGGAAGATTGCCAATGAAACCAGGTATCCCCACTCAGTAGCCAAGGCACAATGTTTGGAAAACAGCCCGTTTACTTGAGCAAGACTGATACCACCTGCGTGTCCCTTCCTCCCCGAGTCAGGGCGACTTCCACAGCAGCAGAACAAGTGCCTCCTGGACTGTTCACGGCAGACCAGAACGTTTCTGGCCTGGGTTTTGTGGTCATCTATGCTAGCAGGGAACACTAAAGGTGGAAATAAAAGATTTTCTATTATGGAAATAAAGAGTTGGCATGAAAGTGGCTACTGAAAAGCATCTGAAATCATTTCTGTGCGTCGCGCTGTTTTCAGAGCTTTAACTGTGTGTGGACTTTTGAGAAACTGCTGCTCCAACACCCTCACCACGTTCAGAGCAGCTGGTTCCCGAGGGTGTCTGCAGGAATAGCCCCATGGTCCTAGGGCCACCGTGTTTGTGTAGCAAACCAGGCCAGCCTCGACAGGGAGTGAGTAGAAGACTTTCACAGCTGCTGTTCGACTCCTCAGATGAGCTAAAGTCCCACATGTACCAACAAATTCATAGAAACGCTGTCATTGTTGCAGCACTTAACAGGGTCTGTGTGCCAGTTTCTACATAGTTAAGCTGGCAGTGTCTGAATTGGAAGGTTAGAGGTAACTGGTTCTCCCAGAACATTGTTTTGACCTCAGCCATAGGGTCTTGACAGAAATGGACAGATGAGTGTAAAAGCCCATTGGCTTTATCATAACGGATGCCACTGAATGTGACAAGACCTCCTTAAACAACTTTGCCTACAAATCAGCATTCCATGCCTTTACACCCCAAAATGACGCTACCTGCCCCCTCCCAGAGCACAGTCTTTCCTTAAGGAATCTGTCCTCCCTCTCTTCCTGGGCTCCAGTAAGGCAAGGATGGTGCATCAATTCTGATTTGAAGTATATGCTTTGGAAAAATACTCCTTTTGGTGTCCAGTCAGTTGAAAGACAATGAACCAATACAGTTTGTTTTGTTTGTTTTGAGACAGTCTTGCTCCGTCGCCCAGGCTGGAGTGCAGTGGCGCAATCTTGGCTCACTGCAACCTCCACCTCTAGGGTTCAAGCAATTCTCCTGCCTCATCCTCCCAAGTAGGTGGAACTACAGGCATCTGACACCATTCCCAGCTAAATTTTTAAAAATATTTTTAGTAGAGATGGGGTTTCACCATGTTGGCCAGGCTGGTTTCGAACTCTTGACCTCAGGTGATCTGCTCGCCTCAGCCTCCCCAAGTGCTGGGATTATAGGCGTGAGCCACCGTGCCCGGCCTCCAATATGGTTCTTGCTATAGAACTTGATTTTCCCCTGTCTTGTGGTTGAGCCCCGTGTCTCCACACAGACCCTCCTTTTTAGCTTTCCTGTGCAAGCTCCATGAAAGAAAGAATAAAGTTAATTTCATGTGGTTTTATTAGGCATCGTCCATTTTTTAAAAATGAGTGTAGTCAGTTCCAATTAGGAATCTAGAGCTTCTGTATTTTTTTTTTATCAACTTCTCTTTAGTTTTTCAAAGGAATCAAGTTTTGTGTTCCAGTATGTCAAAGTATAATGAATAAAACTTACTTAGTTGACAAACATTAAGAAAAGTTAAATGTAATAGACACATTTAAATGGTTTACAAATTAGGGGCAGTCCATTGTTTTTTTTCTTGAGATGGAGTCTTCCTCTGTCGCCTAGGCTGCAGTGCAGTGGCGTGATCTCGTCTCACTGCAACCTCCACCTCCCTGGTTCAAGCAATTCTCCTGCCTCAGCTTCCTGAATAGCTGGGATTACAGGCGCACACCACAATCCTGGCTAATTTTTCTGTATTTTTTAGTAGAGGCAGGTTTCACCATGTTGGCCAGGCTGGTCTTGAACTCCTGACCTCAAGTGATCCACCCACCTCTACCTCCCAAAGTGCTGGGATTACAGGCATGAGCCATTGCACCCAGTGGGGGCAGTCCCTTTCCACAGGTGTTGAGCTCCAGCACAGAACACACTTGTTCTATTCCGTGAAGTATGGCTCAGCTGTATTTCCAACGGATTCATCTTTCTTGCCGATGCTACCTTTTTAGAGGATTATACAGGGAGTACTCAAGGTAAGCTAAAGTAAAACTATGGAAAAACAGCTCATTAATACATTCTGAGTGTTCACAGAACTGTAGGCAGTGACACATTTTGTCATTAATTCTTGACAATCACATACACCGCAAACCTACAGGAATTCCAAGAACTAGAGGTCTGAGGACTCTGAATCTTCTGCAAGTTACATATGATTTAAGAGAAAAAGAATACCTTAGAAATGAGGTTACAGTACTGACTTCAAGAATATAAGGCTCCTACTGAGTCTAAAAAGACTTCGTTTCAGTTCTTTTGGAATGCAACCCTGCAGTTTAAGAATAATGGGAGCACAACTTCCACAGGTAACTTCTACATTTATTTTATACCAAAAAAGTTATGTGCAACAAATAAACATTCTTACATATTTACATTTGGTTTTATTTACCAGTTAGCAAAACAGTGCCTTAAATCTCTGATAAAGAGTATTTCTATGTAGATTAAAGGGGAAACCTGCCCAGTGAACTCCATTTTAAATGACTGTTTACTCTGGAGCTTAAAGCACTAGTAAGAAATATTTCTGATGGAACATACTACACAGATCATATACCTAATACTTAGGCTATGCTTAATACAGTTTTATAACAAAATATTTCACCTTTTCTGGGCAAATTTGTAGTAAAAAATGTTTAACCAAGTAGCCGGGGCTCCCACCCTTGCCCTTTTTGTTTGATGGAAGGGTAGTTCTCACAATTAGAAACCATAAGTGCTGCCTGAGGTGTCTGAAATGTTTCACCCATGCCTGTGTGTTAGAGAAAAAGACATGAGGACAGAAATTGCATATTAGGTCATTAGGTCTTTTTCCCCAAATAGGTTACCAGAAATCACAGTGGGTCTCCTTGTTGGCATCTAATAATGATCTTCCAAGACAAGATCTCCTGTCACTCTTGGTACCAATCTAAGTTATGAAGTAATTGCTGAAGATAACTCTGTACTTTTGCAAATAGTCTTTTCCAAAACTAAATGAAAAACAAAAGTCAACAAATAGTTTTTATTTTTATTTTTTTATTTGAGACAGAGTTTCACTCATTGCCCAGGCTGGAGTGCAATGGCGCAACTGTGGCTCACTGCAACCTCCACCTACTGGGTTCAAGCAATTCTCCTGCCTCAGCCTCTGGAGGAGCTGGCATTACAGGTGCCCGCCACCATGCCCAGCTAATTTTTGTATTTTTAGTAAAGACAGGGTTCCACTATGTCGGTCAGGCTGATCTCGAACTTCTGACCTCAGGTGATCCAACCACCTCGGCCTCCCAAAGTGCTGGGATTACAGGTGTGAGCCACCATGCCCAGCCAGCAAACAGTTTTAATTTCACTGTAGTCTTGGTCCTCTTTGAATGCAGTCTCTCTTTTTTTTTTTTTTTTTTTTTTTGGGACAGTCTCGCTCTGTTGGCCAGGCTGGAGTGCAGCGGCACGATCTTGACTCACTGCAACCTCTGTCTCCCGGGCTCCAGCAATTCTCCTCCCTCAGCCTCCCGAGTAGCTGGGATTACAGGGGTGTGCCACTGCGCCTGGCTAATTTTTGTATTTTTAGTAGAGATGGGGTTTCACTATGCTGGCCAGGCTGGTCTTGAACTCCTGACCTTAGGTAATCCACCCGCCTCGGCCTCCCAAAGTGCTGGGATTATAGGCGTGAGCCACCGTGCCCGGCCGAATGTAGTTTCTTTGAATGAAAATAGTCAATGCTTTGAACATCATTTGAAAGTAATGAATTTAAGGAGAGGACACATGTATGAAGGAACAGTGATTCTGGGCACACAGCTAGTTAAACCTGAGTTATTTCACCGGAAATTTACCTTTAGTGAGAGCAACTAGCTGTAATGCAAAACAAATGAAATTCTCCAAATCACCTAGATTCCCTAGAATTTATCATCTAACCCCAATTCCTGTTATTTCTTCAAATGATATTTGTGAACATCAAGTCAATAAATGGCTTCATTTGGAACAAATCACTTAAAAAAGATGAAGCATGGAATTACTGCTAAAAACAAATGTTTCCCCTCGTCTGTCCTTTAACACTGGTGGCTAGTAATGCTGCAGTGTTCAAATATTCAGTCTAAAACAGGCAAAACAATCTTCTAATTTTGTAACACTGGTGATTCCCCTCCTCTTCTGGGCAGAATCGGAGGTATAGAAAGGAATCTGAATTCTCCAGGGCAAAAAACACCCAATTAACACCCACCAGGATTCTGTTACTGAGACACTGGCATTACAATGCTGTTATGACAGGCAGTACGTGTTCCTCTCTCAGTGAGAAAAAGGGTATTAATTCGACTGGGCCATAGGAATGTGGCAAAAGTTTTTATACAACTGAAACAGTGGTTTCCCCGAGGCTTAGAAAAGCAAAGGAAAAACTGGAAGGGTCTAGCTGACCATTTTCCCATGTTTTCTCAGGTAAGAGTTGAAGACATTTGCAAGAATGCAACATCAAGACAAGCTTTAACTATACTCTGTTGATTGATACAAAATAGGATGAAAAACCATTGGATATTGGGACACGAGGAACTTGTTTAGCACAACCGATGTTATGTATACCACAGTTTTAACCATTAGGCCATTTCCACTGTAGCTTAGAAAAAAGAACCAGAGGACTGCCTTGGTAGAGCTGGATGCGCTGCTACAAGATGGCCTCACTGTACAGCCCTCAAACGTGAGGACTTCTTTCTCCATAGACACCAGATGGCCAATCAGTACTTTCTAGAGTTCTTTAACTACTTCAGAATGCAAGAACAGTACATACATACTCCAACAGCCATTGAAAGATTCACATTCATGGGAAAACACAAGTCTTGATGAAATCTTGACTTAAGCTCTCTTTTAAGAAACTGGTTGAAACTGGTGAAAAGTTCATTACGATTTGGACTTGATACCTGCCTCAGGCCAGAAGACCTACGTTGCATCAATTCTGAGTCAGTTGGAAGCTACGGAATTGTTGCTGTGACTCTACACATTTGAGTTTACAGAGCAGAGCCCGTCCCCTCCCTTCAAAGAGAAGGCAAATAAAGCACTCAAGAGATACTGGTCTCATTGACTATTTTCAACATAAAATGATTAATCAGGTTGGAAGCAAAAACATTACTGCTGCTTCTCAACCAGAGGATTAAGTGATCACACAGGACCCTTCTGTAGAGTGCAGGTTTTCTACCTGACGGTGAAGAAAGGAGGGAAGGACACTTCTTCTGCCCAAGGTCAACACACAAAATATTTGGTTTGAGATTTAAGACAGAAGGCACTTTTAACATTCTGATATCAGATGTTAACCATACAAACATCCTGTCACAATTTCATTTGGGTGTACTCAAATCCCCTTACAAAAGTCTTCTTACTGCATGTGTGTCATTATGAGAGCAGTGGCGACATGAGCAGATTTAGCCTTGAGATGTGTCTACCTGTTGCTATTCTCCCGATGAAGCAAACTGGGCAGCATGTCAGCCCTGAAGGTTACAAATCCAGTATTTGACTGCAAAACAATTAAATTAGACATCTGAGTGGTTAGTGCAGAAAGAAACAATTAGCAAGAACACTGGCTCCCACTCCGGAGCGATGGGGCTTGGACTGGTCTTTTCCATCATAATACTCTTTGCTTGACTGGCACCAACGTTAAGGAAAAATATCTGCATGAAAATTCAACTAGTGGAAGAAACTTTACCTAAAAATGCCATGTTTATATTTCCAGCTTTTCTCCAAAGAAAAATACCCATTTTCCCATCCTTAGTGTCTGATGGCCTTGGACTTGAAGGTCTGGCCACATGACTCATTCTGTAAGGTTAACAACTGGCCCAGTTTTATGACTGAACACAAACTGGACTTGAACGTTCCAATTCAATTTTTTCCTTTCAGAAGAGGGAGATGAAAGGGAACCGACCACCCTATTATTATTTTTTTCGCCCTATTATTTACTGCAACCACGGCTGCCAGTACTTTTCACAAGATGCTGTGTATAGGCTATTTTCACTATCTCCTCAGTCAACGCTGAGCTGACAGTTCTTCAGTGCTACACTCCAACTAAACTGTACAGTAAGTTCTGCAGAAATGGATCTAATATTTCTACCTTTATTTACAAATATCACAAATGGATTCTAGTTGAATCTACATGTTTAAATCCATCGGCTAAAAACATATTACATATTGTAAACATGGCAATATTTAATACAGTATCTATTCTAGAATATTTTCATGTCATGATCACATTTGTTATACCTGAAATTGAATTTATACACATTAAAGAATTACTAGCAATGGTTGCTCACTTTACAATTGAGGGCAGGGGGCTAGGGCTACATTTTATCATTTCAGAAACACTTCAAAGTAAAGTTAAAGCTTGTCTTTGATTGGCTCGGCGTATCCTTTTTGTATCCATATTTAAAATGAAGACTGACACAGAAAATAGCGAGGGCCCCTTCTAATTTACCGGATTTTTAAAAATCAGTTTGAGATTCTTAGGGAAAGTGTCTGTTGTGAATAATAATAATAATAATAATAATAAAAACCTGCTGCAAAATAAACTGAATGGAAAGGGGCTTGAGACTGTTAGGGTGGAGTCTGTCGGGCGTCAGTCCTGCTTGGGTTGCAGCTGCCGCTTCCAGGCCTCGTTCAAGTAAACTAGTCGTTTGTAGTTGATAATGAGAAGAAGGAAGTTTAGCACGTACGTGACGATGCAGATGATGCAGAACTCCTTCAGCACAAAGTACAGAATGTAGGCCAGGTACAGGGACCCCACGACCGACATGATGGAGGATGTCATGAGGATCAAAGCCGCCACAGCGCTTGCTGTCATGCCTGTAAGAGAAGAGACGCAGGCTCAGTCAGGCCTTGGTGCTGGAGAGAGGCTTTCTGAGTGACAAGGAATAACACTGTGTGACTTGCTGCAGTGTTTGAACACTGATCTTCCTGCCAACTCTGAAAATTGAGAACAGAAATACTGCTCTGTTTTGTTAAAATTATACAGGTTGACTCTGCAGTTGATAATGCCAGGTTTTGGGGTTTTTGAGATGGAGTCTCACTCTACTGCCCAGGCTGGAGTGCAGTGGCACAATCTCAACTCATGCAACCTCTACCTCCTGAGTTTAAACAATTCTCCTGCCTCAGCCTCCCAAGTAGCCAGGATTACAGGCACGTGCCACCACGCCTGGCTGATTTTTTGTTGGCCAGGCTGGTCTCCAACTCCTAACCTCAGGTGATCCTCCTGCCTCAGCCTCCCAAAGTGCTGGGATTACAGGCATAGGCCACCATGCCCAGCCAAATGCCAGTTTTATAGCTGTGATGTTTTTGATTTCTCAATCTTTCAGGTGAAACATTACTAATTTCACAAACTAGCCTAGTTGAAAATATGCACACAAAGAAAACATGCAATCTCACAATCACATTAAGCAATGAAGCTGACTTGTAACATCAACAGCCCCAAGACACCAAATGAATAACGGGACATGAGGACCACAACCTTTTTCTTCCGAGCTGCACACATTTGGTGAGAACCTTCTCTGGACTTTCACTACATCCTGCCCATCTGTGGAAAGTAAAATTTGCTTTTCCATGTTTAGATCAAATTGATTAAAAATCCACAATGAGAGGTGACTACACCAACAAGCTGCTGAAGAGAGAAAAAGAAACTCTTGATAAACATTTCAGGAAGGGCTCACCCTGGTGGATAAGGGAAACCACATTTTGCCCGTTGGCTGCATGTGGGTCAAACCTGATCAAGAAAAATGGTGGACATGTGTGCTAAATCCAGGCTCTCAATACAAAAAGGCACCTGAAGCCACGCACAGTGGCTCATGCCTGTAATGCTAGGACTTTGGGAGGCTAAGGCAGGCAGATCATTTGAGGTCAGGAGTTTGAGACCAGCCTGGCCAACATGGTGAAACCCCCTCTCTACTAAAAAGTACAAGAGAAAAACAAAATTAGCTGGGCATGGTATTGCACACTTGCAACCCCAGCTACAAGGGAGGCTGAGGCACGAGAATTACTTGAACCCAGGAGGCGGAGGTTGCAGTGAGATGAGATTGCACCAGTGGACTCCAGCCTGGGCGACAGAGTCTTAACTCTGTCTCAAAAAAAAAAAAAAAAAAAAAGGAAAAAAAAAGGCACCTGAATTCTGGACTCTATCTTCACATGTATTGTTTTTAATTTCTTATAGGCAACAGTATAGAGAATATGTGCATTTATTTTCAAGGACAGAGAAGGCACAGCATGTTAAACTACCCTCCTACCCAATGACTCATGGATAAGGAAAACAGAAACAGGAACAAAATAACAGGTGGGAGCAGGTATAAAGAAGTCAGTTAAAGAGCTGAAATCCTGGGCCCTGTTGGCAAAAAAAAAATGCAACAAGAAGACGCCTGTGGGCCGGCTGCAGCACAGCCACGGGCCTAGATGCTTTCATAGGGCACTTCAAGACTAAGGTGCTGCTGAATTACTTGTTGCAGGGACTAGCAAATCTGGCCAGCTACCTGCTTTTGTAAATAAAGTTTTATTGGCACCCAGCCATGCTCATTCATTTATGTAATGTCATTCATTATGTAATGTCTGTGACTGCTTTCATACTAGAAGAGTTGAGTGGCTGCGGCAACTGGCAAAGCCTATTTTCTGCCAGGCCCTTTACTGAAAAAGTTTGCTGACTTCACCTATGCTAAACAACTAACATTTCGAAATTAATGTGGTCACAATTTTACCTAAGAAAGATAACTTCAGAATGATACGGGCAACTTATTTCTTCCTCTATGCCTTTCTTTTCTCAACTGTAAAACTGGGATAACAATCATGCCTACTTCTTAAGACTGCTGGGCAATTAAATGAGCTGAGATAATGCAGGATTAAAGCACTTAGAATAGTGTATAAATACCAGATATCCATTAAATGCTACTGTAATGCAGCTAGGTACGTTTGGCTCAGGGTCAAATTCCCAATGGAATTTAAAATGTGCTGTAACTCTAAATAAATGATGGTACAATTATGCAATGGATTATTCTGCAGCTGTAGAAAAGAATGAAGACATTTAATATACTGATATGGAAAAATCACCATGATATATTCATCAGGCAAAAAAAAGAAAATGCAAGCTGTAGAACAGTGGGTATAGCATCTGCCTTTTATATTTTAAAAAGGAGGAAAATTAAGATTGTGTATTTGTACTTTCTCGTATATGCATAAAGAGACAATAACAAGCTATCAGTCGGGGCTGAGGAGCACTGGAAACCAGGCATAAAGGGAAGGGGTGGGATAGATTTTTCTTTGTGTAACATTTAATATATGTGTGTATATATATATATATATATATATATATATATATATATATATATTTTTTTTTTTTTTTTTCCTGAAGGAGTCTCGCTCTGTCACCCAGGCTGGAGTGCAATGGTGCGACGTTAGCTCACTGCAACCCCTGTCTCCCAGGTTCAAACAATTCTCCTGCCTCAGCCTCCCAAGTAGCTGGGATTACAGATGTGCGGCACCACACCTGGCTAATTTTTGTATTTTTAGTAGAGACGGGGTTTCACCATGTTGGCCAGGCTGGTCTTGAACTCCTGACCTCGTGATCCACCCATCTTGGCCTCCCAAAATGCTGGAATTACTGGCATGAGCCACTGTGCCCGGTCCTTTTTAAAAACTTTTGAACCACGTGAATGGATTACCTATGAAAAAATTAAATTAAAAATGCTGTATCTCAAACAGGTTAGAAGGGAGTACAGATGCTGTGCTCTGGAAACTGCTACGTTAGTTCAAATGTGCCTCCCATGAAGACACCAACATTAAAAGGCACGTGAAGCATCTAAATGCGGGTCAAAAAATGCGAATGAAAAAACACATATGATAAATATGATTTAAAATATGTATATACCATGGCATTAAATTAATGGTAAAACAAAAATTTGGCTGTCACACCTCTATCTTCAAGAGTTAATCTAGTCAAAGGCTGTTCTTAGGTTCTTTGCCTTTAAGGGAAAACATCTTGCATCTGGGCTTATACTTCATATTCTTCTCTAGAAATCCAGCAAAATGGAAATATGCAGAATACATAGTGAAATTTCTCCCTCCTCCCCAACCACCCGACCCTTTTCTATGCATTTACATGCATGTATACAAACATGTTTATCCTATACCTATTATACCAAAATTTGCTTTTTTCACTAAATAGTGTCTTTATCTTTCTAGGATATAAACATAGATCTCCTTTTTCCTTTAATGGCTACATAGTATTTCATAGTATTTTCTAATTTATTCAACCATTACCTATTTGTAACCTACCTCCATTTTTTTTTGCTATTTTACACTGTACTGCTATGAATATCCTTGTGCACACATCTTTCTACTTCTGCAAGATAAATACATAGATATGGAACTGGGCAAACTCGACAGAACTACTGAGAATGATTTAGATTTATAATTTGCCTCATAACAAATCAATTTCAGATAGAAGAGTTACATGTATTTTTAATGAACCAAATCAGAAGAGCTGACAGGTAATGGAATATTAACAATTAAAATACAAAAGCATTGGTATGCAACAAGATCTACAAAAAAGAAGAAAAATAAAATGCAAAGGCATCAACAGATGGATTTAACTCTAAAAGTATAAAAACTTAATACAATATAAATTCATAACACTAACAAGAAAGGATAAAGAATGCATAAAATGTTTGTAACACATATAAAAATGTACTAGTATCGGGATCCAATAACTAAATGCTAAATGGGCAATCAAAGGAAATTAAAAAGAGTAAAAATTAAAGTAATAGGTACTAATGTGTAACTATTAGCAATTTTTCCAGGTGAAGATTATCGTTACAATTAAAAAAAAAAAAGAAATTTTACAAAGCATGTCTTAAAAATAAAGACCGCTGGAGCTTCAGGGAAACCAAAGAACTGAGGGAAAAGCAAATTGGTAACACTGATTAAAATTGAAAATATCTGTGTTTTTTGATCCTATGCATGGAAATTTATTTTGTGGAGATAATTCAAAGAAGGAAGGAGCAGGAGGTCTTTAAAAAAAGTTGATCACTGCAGCATTATTTTGAAGTAAAAGGAGTGAAACCTAGATGTTAACAATAACACTTAGGATAAACGACACTATGTTGAAACACAGTTCACATTAAATTATTAGTTTTTGAGACAGCGTCTTGCTCTGTCCCCCAGGCTGGAGTGCAGTGGTGTGATCTCGGCTCCCTGCAACCTCCATCTCTTAGACTCAAGTGATTCTCTCACCTCAGCCTTTCAAGTAGCTGGGACTACAGGTGTGTGCCACCACACCTGGCTAATTTTTGTATTTTCTACAGAGACAGAGTCTCACCATGTTGCTCCTGGGCTCAAGTAATCTGCCCTTCTCAGCCTCCCAAAGTCCTAGGATTACAGGTGTGAGCCACTGCACCTGGCCCCAAGTTATTATTATTATTATTATTATTATTATTTATTTCTTTTTTGTGAGACGGAGTTTCGCTCTTGTTGCCCAGGCTGGAGTGCAATGGCGCGATCTCAGCTCACTACAACCTCCGTCTCCCGGGTTCAAGTGACTCTCCAGCCTCAGCCTCATGAGTAGCTGGGATTACAGGCATGCACCACCTCGCCCAGCTAATTTTGTATTTTTAGTAGAGACAGGGTTTCTTTATGTTGGCCAGGCTGGTCTCGAACTCCCAACCTCAGATGATCTGCCTATCTTGGGCCTCCCTAAGTGCTGGGATTACAGGTGTGCACCACCGCACCCAGCCCAAAAATTATTTTTAAAAGCAGAAGACTGTGGAAATAGTGGATATGTAAAGGTAATGGGATTATGAATATGGTTTCTTATTAATGTCCCCTTAATATATGATATTTTTCAAGGCCACTGAGTCTATAAAATAAGGAAAAACGTTAACAGGGAAGATGGGAGTGATAATTTCCTGGAATGGGACTGGTTTTTCTGGACATCATGAGATAGTGCTCTCCATGATTAAACAGCAATTGACATAAATTCAACAATAATATAATAAAAATATTGGTGAATCAAGTTTTCAAAACACAAAAATGTTGTACACGCTAGTGGTTCTATAAATAACACATGCTTTTATTTAACATCAAGACACTTCAGGGCAAAGACACAAAGTACTAAACGGAATATAACAAACTTATTTTTGTATTGATAAATACTTACCAAGTAATAACTGTAGTATATAAAATATAAGTCCAAAGACACTGTTTGGCTGGTTTAATACACCATCCTTTCCAAAAATGGAACCCAAAAGACCAAATCCTCGACCCCATCTGTAAAATAAGGAAAACCAGTAACCCTATATTTGAATTTCCCTATTTTAAAAAATGTATCATTATTTGAGAACGTTATCCAATTCTAAAATCCACTAAGTTGTGAAATGTCTTAAATGTCCTGTGTTGAGAGAGTGATTTGCCCCAAAGAGAGAGAGGCCAGTCACTAGATTTCTGATTAGAAATAATCATCTAAAATGAACATATCTAAAGGTGCCAGTATACCCATCTGAATCTCTCAGTTGCCAATTTCTATATATTCTCTTCTCCAGAAGGTAGGGCAAAGTATTCGTTTTCCAATGGCATTAGTATTTGCAGAAGGAGACTTCTCTATGCAGAAGGAGACAGTTGTCCACTGTCTCTTAACAGTGGACTACTGACATTTTGGGCTAGATAATTCTTTGTGCTGTGGGGTGTTCTGTGCATTACATAACTAACAGTACCCCAGAGCTCCCCCAACTAGATGCTCCCAGTACTCCTCCATCCCAGGTGTGACTACCAAAAATGCAGTCACAGCCATTGCCAAACGTCCGCTGGGACACGACTGCCCCCAGTTGAAAACCATAGAATGTAAGTTGTGTTATTTATGCACTCAAAGAATATAGATTGAAAAGTTGTTTCTTCACAAATTTCACCAGGATATGCATTAAGAAATATAATGGGAATATATTTTTTAAATGTAGGGCCGGGCCCGTGGCTCACACCTATAATCCCAGCACCTTGGGAGGCCGAGGCGAGGAGATCACGAGGTCAAGAGTTCGAGACCAGGCTGGCCAGCATGGTGAAACCCGTCTCTACTCAAAATACAAAAAATTAGCCGGACATGGTGGTGTGCACCTGTAATCCCAGCTAGTTGGGAGACTGAGGCAGGAGAATCACTTGAACCCTGGAAGTAGAGGTTGCAGTGGGCCGAGACTGCACCACTGCATTCCAGCCTGGGCAACAAGAGCAAAACTCCATTTCAAAAAAAAAATGCAGGATAATATCAGAAACTATAGGTCTTTCCTGGAATCCTATCTCAGATGTAAAAAACCGGATACATTATATGCCCCATCAGTTTTTATTTGCAATTTAACTTTAAATCTTGCATTTGACTTAACATTTTTAAAATCTGATTTTTTAAAAATTGTTAACTTATTTGATAAAACTTGATACAAATATCAAACATTCATTTTGAATAAAAAACCTTTAAAGATAATGTTAACTCTGGATTGAACGAGAGTGCTTCTTAAATACTAAAAAAAAAAAAATAATAACCAGTTATGGTGTTAAGTCAGTAGAGAAGCAGTCTAAACAAAATCTAAACTTTGGTTCTGAAGACAAACTGCCCCAAAGCAAGGATAAATAAGTAATTCTTCACAGGCCACAATAGTTTAATGGCACTTGATGCCCAAGATATAGAATGAAACCCCTGTATAACGATGATGTTGGGAGAGAAAAATCACCCCGATTTTAAAAACAAGTGAAAGCCATGAAGATTTTTATTGTACAATTATGCAATTCTTTTTTTTTTGTTTGTTTTGTTTTGTTTTGTTTTTTTGAGACAGGATGTTCCTCTGTTGCCCAGGCTACAGTGCAGTTGCAATCATGACTCACTGCAGCCTTGACCTCCGAGGTTCAAGTGATTCTCCTGCCTCAGCCTCCCGAAGTAGCTGAGACTACCACACCCAGCTATTTTTTTTTTTTTTTTTGGTATTTTTTTGTAGAGTTGGGGCTTTCCCATGTGCCAAGACTGGTCTCGAAGTACTGGACTCAAGCAATCCCCCCACCTTGACCTCCCAAAGTGCTGGGATTACAGGCCGAGCTATGACACCCAGCCTTCAGTTATACATTTCAAAGAACATAAAATAATTTCCATTATATTCATTTATTCTTTCACTCATCTAAATACTTATTGAGCATGTACTGTGTGCACTGACGCTACGTGCCGGGGATCCAGAAGTGAACGAGCCAGACGAGGTGCTGCCCTTGTGGACCTTAAATTCTATTTAGGGAAGAGAAATAATAAACAGGTAAACAAATGCCAGATTACCTGCAGCAATGGACACACCTTGTAACAGATACACAGGAAAATTAGAAGGGGAAACTCTAGATCAGTGCTTCTGAAATTTTTAAAGCACAATCACTTTGGGGTCTGGTTAAAATGTAGCTTTTCCTTCAGTGGGTCTGTGGTGGGGCCTAAGACTCTGCATTTCCAGAGAAAACACAACACAAAATGAAATGCTTGCAGGCAACACTGATGCTTCTGGTCTGAAGCCCACACTTGGAGATCCATAGCTGTGGGCAGAGAAGGGGTGCAGCAAGCTCCTCTAGCTTGATGGTCGGGAAGGACCTTTTCCAGGAATGAAGTTTTGAATGAGATCCTGAGTGATGGTAAGCAATCGGTCTCATGAGCAATGGCAAGTCAAAGGCCTTGAGGTAGGAATGAGCTGTGGGTGTGCCAAGGAAGGCTGTCGAGGCTGGGGCATGGTGATTGAGGAGAGTGACAGGAGAACTGGGAGCGAGTCCAATCATTTACATTATTTAGGGCCTTGTGTGTAGGCCATGCCGAAGAGTTTGAATTTTATTCTAATTGCAATGAAAGACGTTTAGTAGCTTTCAAACTGGAGAGTGAGATAAGCTTATTTATGATCACTCTTCGCTGCTGCATAAAGAACAAACTGCTGGGGGCCAGAGTACAGACAGGGAAACTATATGCAATCAAACCTCTTAGCCCTACTCATCCCAGGCAGGAATTCCAATTTAAATCACTGCCTTTGGCAACAGAAATAAATGGCATACTGCCAAAATTATCATGGCTAAACAGAATTTTTATATATTCAAAGCACTGGTCTATGCCTGATTATTCATGTAAGATCACATGGGTATTTTCCTCGAAAACAATGTGGCAATCCACAAATGAATATATTATCAAAGTTATACATGCATAAGGTTTCAAAATAAAATAAAATCAATACAGAGATGTTCCCTCCTAATACAGAGATGTTCCCTCCTCCAGCCCTCCCCAAGTCAGTTCTCATCCCAGAGGCATCCACTTTGATGTCTGTTAACTGTTTCCACCTTTTTTTTTTTTGAGACGGAGTCTCACTCGTGTCGCCCAGGCTGAAGTGCAGTGGTGCGATCTCGGCTCACTGCAAGTTCGGCCTCCCAGGTTCAGGCCATTCTCCTGCCTCAGCCTCCCAAGTGGCTGGGACTACAGGCGCCCACCACCATGCCCAGCTAATTTTTTTTTATTTTTAGTAGAGATGGGGTTTCACCGTGTTAACCAAGATGGTCTCGATCTGCTGACCTCGTGATCCGCCCGCCTCGGCCTCCCAAAGTGCTGGGATTACAGGCGTGAGCCACTGCGCCCGGCCCTGTTTTCACTCTTATTTACTTCCACATTTCTAAATAATATGTTTACATTGCTATTTTTTTTTTTTTCTTTTTGAGACAGTCTGGCTCTGTCGCCCAGGCTGGAGTGTAGCAGCGCAATCTCAGCTCAATGCAACCTTCACCACTTGGGTTCAAGTGATTCTCCTGCCTCAGCCTTTTGAGTAGCTGGGATTACTAGCACCCGCCACCACGCCCAGCTAATTTTTGTATTTTCAGTAGAGATGGGGTTTCACCATGTTGGCCAGACTGGTCTTGAACACCTGACCTCACGTCATCTGTACGCCTTGGCCTCCCAAAGTGCTAGGATTACAGGCATGAGCCACCGCACCCAGCCCTAAATATTATCTTTTGACTCGCTAATATGGTAAGCCAGAATGTTGCTTTTTTTTTTTTTTTTGAGACGGGGTCTCACTCTGTCAATAATGTTAGAGTGCAGTGGTGCGATCTGCGCTCATTGCAACCTCCACCTCCCAGTCTCAAGCAATTTTCCCTCCTCAGCCTCTCGAATAGCTGGGACCACAGGCATCCACCACCGTGCCTGGCTAATTTTTGTATTTTTGGTAGAGATGAGGTTTCATCATGTTGCCCAGTCTGGTCTCGAACTCCTGAGCTCAGGCATTCCACCTATTTTGGCCTCTGCAAATGCTGGGATTACAGGTGTGAGTTACTGTGGCCAGCCAAATACTGCTTTTTCTTAAAAAAAAAAAAATTATTATATAATAGAAAACTTCAAATGCATATACACAAAGTGAGCACAAGAGTGTAATAAACACCCATGTATTATTTTGCTATGGTAAAGAGAAAGGGTACTATAAAAACAAAACGCATACAAAAAAAACAAAAAAACCCCAGGTACCCATCACCCAGCTTCAATAATTATGCCTTTCTTGTTTCATCTCCACCTCTACATACTCATCACTTGAGAATTACTTTTAGTTCTTTTATTTTTATTTTTTGAGACAGAGTCTCATTCTGTCACCCAGGCCAGAGTGTAGTGGTGCTATCTCGGCTCACTGCAACCTCTGCCTCCTGGGTTCAAGTGAGACTCCTGTCTCAGCCTCCTAAAGTAGCTGGGATTACAGGCTCCCACCACCACTCAGGGCTAATTTTTTTTTTTATTTTTGGTAGAGCCAGGGTTTCATCATGTTGCCCAGGCTAGTCTCATCTTCTAGATTCAAGTGATTCTCCTGCCTCAGCCTCCCAAGTAGCTGGACCACAGGCATGTTCCACCACACCTGGCTAATTTTTTGTATTTTTTAGACCTCAAGTGATTCGCCCACTGAAGCCTCCCAAAGTGCTGGGATTACAGGCACAAGCCATTGTGCCCAGCCACAAGGAAGTTAAACTTCTGATTACCTTTATTTACTGATTTGTTATTGATATTTTGGAAATCATTTGCTTTTTTCTTTGTTGTTTAAATTTTTGTTACTAATAAATATGCCATTATCTTGCTTTTACCACTTTAAGAATATCAACATTTATTCTTTAAAACAATAATCTTAAAATTCTCTTTATTTTTATTTATTTATTTTTCAGACAGAGTTTCACTATTGTTGCCCAGGCTGGAGTGCAATGGCACAATCTCGACTCACTGCAACCTCTACCTCCCAGGTTCAAGGGATTCTCCTGCCTTAGCCTCCTGAGTAGCTGGGATTATAGGTGCCTGCCACTACCCCAACTAATTTTTTTGCATTTTTAGTACAGTTGGGGTTTCACCACATTGGCCAGGCTGGTCTCGAACTCCTGACCATTAAAAAGGAAGAATGGACCTTGGAAAGTCTAAAAAGGTGGGAGAAACATTTATGAGGCTTAGACGGGTACATGTAAGATGCTCTGAGGAACTTAGTGGAAGATTTGTAAACTTATTTGGTAAGTTGCTGTTTTGTTTTCATTATTTTTAATGTTATTACAGTTATATATAGTTTAAAAAAATCAGATAGTGCTACAAGACTTGGAACAAAAAGCAGCATTCCTCTGACCCCTGAGGTATCCTCCTTAGAAGCAACTCATTTTAGTGGTTTCTCTCAATATTTACCCACAAATTTCTTTTTACAAAAATTCCTTATTATTTTTGTTTTTAAATTTAAAACATTTTTTTTGTAGAGAGGGTTTCGCCATGTTGGCCAGGCTCGTCTCGAACTCCTGGGCTCAAGTGATCCTCCCACCTCAGCCTCCCAAAGTGCTGGGATTACAGGCATGAGCCACCAGGCCTGGCCACTTATTATTTTTGGATCATCTAGCACTGTATGCTAAACTAGACTATGATTTAGTAGACTTTCACTTCCCTATCCCCCTCCCAATTATACCATAATTTGTACTTATATCAAAATTTTTGGTTCTATCAGTATATATTGTTTACATGGTTATCACTATATTGTCTGACACAGAGCCCAGAATGATCTGTTCTAACAAGATTCTGTAGAGTGAATCAAGTCATAGGCGGTCAGTAAATAGAAGAATGACAGTAACACAACACCAAGTTGCACAGTCCAGACATCATTTTCCCCAGCATGTTAAAAGTGCTCATGCCTGGAATCCCAGCACTTTGGGAGGCCGAGGTAGGCAGATCACTTAAGGTCAGGAGTTTGAGACCAGCCTGGCCAACATGGCGAAACCCCGTGTCTACTAAAAATACAAAAATTATGCGGATGTGCTGGCGGGCGCCTGTAATCCCAGCTACTTGGGAGACTGAGGCAGAAGAATCGCTTGAACCCAGGACGCAAGCCGAGATTGCGCCACTGCACTCCAGCCTAGGTGAAAGAGCACGACTCCATCTCGATTAAAAGGAAAAAAGAAAAGAAAAGAAAAGAAAAAAATTCAACAAGTCTTTTTTTTTTTTTTTTTTTGAGATGGAGTCTCGCTCTGTCACCCAGGCTGGTGTGCAGTGGCGTGGTCTTGGCTCACTGCAAGCTCCGCCTCCCGGGTTCATGCCATTTTCCTGCCTCAGCCTCCCAAGTAGCTGGGACTATAGGTGCCTGCCACCACGTCAGGCTAGTTTTTTTTTTGGCATTTTTAGTAGAGATGGGGTTTCACCGTGTTAGCCAGGGTGGTCTCAATCTCCTGACCTCATGATCCGCTCGTCTCAGCCTCCCAAAGTGCTGGGATTACAGGCGTGAGTCACTGCATCCGGCCAACAAGTCTTCAAACTCTGCCAGTAGTTTTACTAGAAATAACATTGCTTTCATTCTCTGGTCCCAAGATTACACTGGTTTTGAGTGGTCTGCTCCATTCCTGTCCCATAACCTCTGGTACTTTTTAAAAATACTTTTTATTGGAGCATCATTATACATCATAAAGTACAGGTGTATAAAGTTCAGTTAATTTCTATGAGCTGAACACATGCGTGAATCAGTAGCCGGATGAAGAAACAGCAATACAGCTAGGCGCAGTGGCTCACGCCTGTAATTCCAGCACTTTGGGAGGCCAAAGCAGGTGGAGCAATTGAGGCCAAGATTTCAAGACTAGCCTGGCCAGCATGGTGAAACCCCATCTCTACTCAAATACGTGGTAGCACTCGCCTTATAGTCCCAGCTACTTGGGAGGCTGAGGCAGATAATCGCTTGAACCCGAGAGGGAGAGGTTATAGTGAGCCGAGATCACGCCACTGCACCCCAGCCTGGGTGACAGAGCAAAACTCTCAAAAAAAAAAAAAAAAAAAAAAACCTTAAGAAAAAGAAACACAACAATACCAGCAGCACCTTAGAGGCACCCATTCCCTTCTTCCAGTTACCCTTCCTCCCCCAGAATAACCACTCTCCTGGGGTCTTTCTAAAAAATATTATATTAACATCAAAATATACCAAACAGTATAGTAAATATAAAATAAGCGTACAAAAATAAAATACATTGAATAATGTATTTTTAAAAATTATTTTTTACAAGGCACATACCCTTATAGCCACACCCACATCTAGAAATAGAACTTTGGCAGGGCATGGTGGCTCATGCCTGTAATCCAGCACTTTGGGAGGCCATGGTGGGAGAACTGCTTAAGCCCAGGAGTTCAAGATCAGCCTGGGCAACATTATGAGACTCTGTCCCTACCTAAAAAAAGAAGAAAGAAAAAAAATTGCTGGGCGTGATGGCACATGCCTGTAGTCCCAGCTACTCGGAAGGCTGATCACTTGAGTCCAGGAGTTTGAGGCTGCAAGCAATGAGCTATGATTGTGCCACTGTACTGCAGCCTGGGTGACAGAGTGAGAGCCTGTCTTAAAAGAAAAGAAAAGAAAAAAAAAGAAATAGAACTTTGCTAGCCCCTGTCTGTGCCCCAATGCAATTAAACACCTCTTCTTTCCTCTAAAAGCACTAACTATCCCAACTTTTATCCTTAGTTTCTCTAAGGATTGACAAGTGAGCATTCCTAGACACTATATAGTTTAATCCCCACTCTCGTTCTATTTTACTTGATATGTTGTTTAGGACTCTCTTAAGCTATAGGTTCCTTGCTCTGGTATTTTTAGGGCTCAATTCCGTAGAAAATAAATTTTTCCAGGGACATGTTATACTGTCCATCACAAAAATATCTATAATTAGCTGTCATCATATTTCCTTTTGAGCACAAATTGCTTTTCATGGAGTTATGAATTTATATTTTGTTTGCTTAGTTTTCTATGTCACTATTATTGGTCTTCTGAACCCCTTCTGAGCAATACTTTAAACAAGATCAACCATGTGAAGGAATCTATGATTTGCATCTTTCTCTGAAGACATCTCTCTTGGAGCCCTTGCCTTCCTGGAGCACTCTGGATGACATGTCAGGCTGGCTACTCTCTGGTCCTGCTGCAGCTGTCGTCCTAAGACTTCCAATCTCTTCCCCACACTGAATCTTCCATTTCTTATATTTGGTGTCTTCCATTTCTCCTTGGTTTACTTTACTTGGTGGCACAATCCTCTAATAGTTTCTTTCCTTGAGAAAATACACACTGGAGGTCAAATTTCTGAGATGCTGGACATCTAAAAATATCTTTCTTCTGCTATCATAATTGATTGATTGTTTGGGTATGTAATTATACGTTAAAAATAAGTTTCTGGCTAGGTGTGATGGCTTATGCCTGTTATTGCAGAACTTTGGGAGGTTCAGGATTGCTTGAGGACAGGAATTCCAGACCAGCCTGGGCAACATGGTGAGACCCCATCTCTAGAAAACATAAAAAAATTAGCTAGGTGTGGTGACACACACCTGTAGCCCCAGCTACTCGGGCAGCTGGGGTAGGTTGACTGCTTGAGTCCAGGAGTTCGAGGCCACAGTGAACAAGGATCACATCGCTCCATTCCGGCCTGGGTGACAGAGTGAGACCCTGTCACAAAAACATAAAAACTAAAAAAAATAATGACAATTTTCCCTCAGAATGTTTTAAAGACACATTTCTTTAGCGTCATGATCAGACTATTACATTTGGCAATCAACAGCATGGGTGCAAAAATAGTCTACATTAAAATTCTTTGTTGGACTGTTTTCAGTTTCCAGAGAACAGAAACTAAAATGCCCTGTTATACAATTACAGCCCAAATACAGCCCTCGAGTCTTTTGCCCATACACATGAGTATTGTCTGAAGCATATCCCTGAAGAAGCTAGGCCCTGACACCACTGTGCCTGGTTGAGTTCGCAAATCTGTTGTAACCTGCGGCTTCCCTGTCGCTGCTCTGGCTAAGCCTTGTTTCTCCTGCTAAGCCTTGTTTCTGGCAGAAATTAATGCCCTCTGCCTCTGTCATACCTACTGCTGCTACTGCAACCACCACAGCCACCTTGGTTTCAGGGTTTGGCAAAATATTGGCTTCCACCACCATAGGGGCCAGAGCTTCTGCCTCCAAAGTTTTTTCTCTTTATACGTCCAAAATTTGAAGACTGACTGTTGTAACTGCCAAAATCACTGTCACTTCCACCACATCCAAAATTGCTTCCATTATTACCAAATCCATGATAGCCATCCCCACTGCCACCATATCCACCACCATCATGGCTGGCACGAAAGCCACCATGACCAAACTTGTCACTTCCACCAAATCACCTCCACGACCACCACCAGTTTCCAGGACCCCTTTTACTTCTTTGGCTGGATGAGCCACCAGCCATGTCTTGCTGCAACCTGGACTTTCCTTACTTCACAGCCGTGGCCATTTACAGGATAGTATTTCTGAATGACAATCTTATCCACGGAGTCGTGGTCATCAAAGGTTATAAAAGCAAAGACCCTTTTCTTGCCACTGCCTCAGTCAGTTGTGATTTCAATCACTTCAATTTTCCTATCCTGTTCAAAATAATCTCTTACGTGATGTTCTTCGGTGTCCTGTTTAATGCCACCAACAAATATCTTTTCCACAGTCACATGGGCACCCAGTCTTTGAGAATCTTCTCTTCAGACAGCTCTCTGAGGTTCCACAGCTCTTCCAACCACCTGGTATGGCCCTGATTCATGGCTGCATCCATCTCCTCCACAGTGGCAGATGACCAACCCAAAGCCCCCGGAGTGCTTGGAGTCTGGGTCTAGGACCACACAGTCATGAGCATTCCCCATGGTTCAGAGGGGCTCCCCGGACTCGGCTGTTTCAAGGCTTCACTGTTTCAAGGCTTCCACAGCTGTTCGGGCTCTTTAGGAGACTCTGGTTTAGACATGTCCACAGTGGGAAGAGAGGCTTGAATGATGCTTCCTTGGCAGCACTGAAGGCCACAAATCCCTCAACATTTTTAAAGATACTCTTCCACCATCCTGCTTTCAGAGGTGGTTCTTGAAAATTCTGATGCTATTCTGAGCTTCGAATGTGACCTGTTTCTGCTCTAAGAATCTTCTTTTTAATCTGGGCATTCTCAAATTTCACAAAGGATGTGCCTTGTTGTGGGAGTTGAGTCATTCACTGTGAAGGGCTCTTTCAATGCAGAAATTCACATTATTCAATATTAGGAAATTTTCATACATTTCTTAGCCAAATGTTGGCCCTGTAATTTTCTTTGATCTTTTTTTCTATTTTCCCTCTTTTTCCTTTTACTCCATTTCTAGGAGATTACCATGATATACTCTCCCAAACCTGTTAAATTCATTTATTAAACTTATTGCTAACATATGTTTAATTTTATGTGTTCTCTCTTAGTCTCTGATTATTCCTTTTACATAAATAGCATCTTGTTTTAAGGATATCACTTTTTTTTTCTGAGATGGTTTTTTTTGAGATGGAGTCTCGCTCGGTCGCACAGCGGCTTGATCTCTGCTCACTGTAACCTCCGCCTCCTGGGTTCAAGCAATTCTCCTGCCTCAGCCTCCCAAGTAGCTGGGATTACCAGCACCCACCACCACACCTGGCTAATTTTTATATTTTCAGTAGAGACGGGGTTTCACCATGTTGGCAAGGATGGTCTCGAACTCCTTCAAATGGTCCACTCACCTCAGCCTCCCAATGTGCTAGGATTACAGACACGAGCCACTGCACTCAGCCAAGGATATCACTTTTTCTTAGATCTAAGGAGATCAAATAATTTATGTTTATTTTAAGTTTATTTCTGGCTACTTCAATTTTTGGTTGCTCTGAGTTCCTTGGACATACATCCATATGTGTCTGCCTCTCATACTAGAGACTTTTCTCAAATGTTTGAGGACCATTAACCGTCTATTCATTTGTAAGACCAAGGCATTAAAAATCTGAGTGTCAGCCAGGCACACTGCCTCACGCCTGTAATGCCAGCACTTTGGGAGGCTGAGGTTGGAGGGATTGCTTGAACCCAGGAGTCTGAGACCAGCCTGGGCAACATGGCAAAACCCTGCCTCTACCGAAACAAACAAACAAACCACCACCAAAAAAAAAATTAGCTGGATGTAGTGGCACACACCTGTAGTCCTAGCTACTAGGGAGGCTGAGGTGGGAGGATCACTTGAGCCCAGAGGTCAAGGCTGCAGTGAGCTGTGTTTGTGCTACTGCACTCCAGCCTAAAAGAATGAGATACTATCTCAAAAACGAAACAAAATAAAACAAAAAAAATCTGAATGCCAATTCCAGTGCTGGATAAAAGGGAATATGCCCACTACAAGCTGCTCTTCCTGACAGGTTACAATTAAAAATTGGACAACACAAAAAGCAACTGAGGATTCTGAAAAGGAAAAATAGCTGGTTGATAGAGGAGAGGAGTAAAAACTGGAAGATCAAGTAGTACATTGGAGTTTCTTGGGTTCTTTTCCCCTCTTCTTTGCAGAATTGCCCAAGGGGTAAGGTGTGTGAGGGGTCAGACAGCAAAACAACAACAACAACAACAACAAAACAAAACCCATAAAACTTCTTTCTGGCCAGAGGATGAGGACAAGAGATCCACGTGGGCTGGAGAGCATGATGACAGCGTACTTTCACATTCATTATTTTTTCCCTCTTGGCCTTGCCTAAAGGTTGGCCAGCAGTCCAGGCACCTCAAAGCCTGTCTCTTTCCCTGGAAGAAATGAGAGAAGGGGTCTCTGCGGCTGTAAGCATGTAAAAGGAATCCTGTTGTTTCTTCTCTTTTCTTTCACTGCCTCACTCTTCGGGTGAAGCCAGTCACATGGAACTGTGTGACAGAGAAGGAGGTTAAAACTGTCTGAGAGAAACCCATCTTTCTAGCAAGAGAAACAGCAAAAGGGGTGCCTGGGAGCCAGAGATGGGGAAGAAAATCCCAGCAAGGAAAGGACCAGAGAAGGGAGTCCCTTAATTCTGTGTAGGAACTAACACAAGCCCCAGACTCACCCAAGTGGCACATGCATGGAATAGACCCCAAAGGCACAGCAAAGTCTCTCAGAAATAAACTACGATATAAACGATCATTCAAATTGCAGACAAATCACTGAGAGGCGCACATGAGGGAAAACTCAAACAGGATAGCAAACGCTTTTAAAATAAAACTGGCATTGAACCCATCACCCACAGAAGGAGAGGCAGAGCTTGTGAAACTGGATTGCCTGTTAAAACAAGGCAAAATCATTATTCTCCAGATGTTAACAGGACCCAGACTCTTAAACATACTCTTCAAAATACACTGACGATGCACTCCAAGATTATATGACATACAAAGAACTAGAAGAATGTTACCAGTTCTCAAGAGAAACAAACGATGATGAACAGATGTCAACCCTGAGATGACACAGATGCTGGAATTACCAGAATCAGATTTAAAACAGTTATTACATCTATGTTCCATAAGTAAGTAAAGAGAAATGACTGGGAAGATGGAAGTTCTCAGCAGAGAAAAAGTAACCATTAAAAAAAAAAAAAAGGAAACTATAGAACTAAATAATATAAGATCTGAAATTAAAAATCCACTAGATGAGGTCAATAGCAGAATGGAGATACCAAAGGGAAGATTCAGTGAGCTGAAAGATTAACAGAAATTATCCAATTTGAACAACAGAGAGGAAAAACATGTTAAAAAAAAAAGAATAGAGACTTAAAGAACAATCTTAAATATCAATCTGAAATATAGGACAATATTTTGGTAATGTCCTATATTTAACAATCTTAAATATAGGACAGTATCAAAAGGTCTAACATTTATTTCACTGGACTTCTGGAAGGAGAAAGAAAGAGATTGATGCACAAAAAGGTATGAAAAAATAGTAGCTAATAACTTCCCAAATTTAGCCAAATATAAAAATTTATAGATTCAAAAACTCAGTTAACATGAGAGTTGATTAAACTCGAAGAATGCCACACCCAGACACATCATAACCAAACTACTAAAAACCAAAGACAGAAAAGCCCTTGAAAGCATCCAGAGAAAAATGACACATTATATAAGCAGACAAGAATTCAAATGCCTACCAATTTTGCATCAGAAACCATGAAGGGGGCCAGGTGCGGTGGCTCATGCCTGTAATCCCAGCACTTTGGGAGGCTGAGGCGGGTGGATCACAAGGTCAGGAGATCGAAGATCATCCTGGCCAACATGGTGAAAACCCGTCTCTACTAAAAATACAAAAATTAGATGAGCGTGGTGGCGTGCGTCTGTAATTCCAGCTACTCGGGAGGCTGAGGCAGGAGAATCGCTTGAACTTGGGAGGCAGAGGTTGCAGTGAGCCAAGATCACGCCACTGCACTCCAGCCTGGTGACAGACCAAGCCTCCATCTCAAAAAAAAAAAAAGAAACCATGGAGGCCGAAATCTTTAAAGTACTGAAAAGAACTGTCAACTGAGAATTCTACATCCCTCAAGATCTCTTTGAGGGATCAAGAACAATCAGACACTTCCAGAAGCAAGAAAATAAAGAGAACTTACTACCAGCAGACTGGCACTATGAGAAATGCTGAAGGAAGTTCTTCACATTGAAGGAGAATGACACCAGAGGGAAATATGAAATTTCAGAAATGGTAAATATCTGGGTAAATACAATAGACCCCCCCCCCCTTTTTTTTTTTTTTGAGATGGAATCTCACACTGTCACCCAGGCTGGAGTGCAGTGGTGCGATCTCCACTCACTGCAACATCCACCTCCCGGGTTCAAGTGATTCTCCTGCCTCAGCCTCCTGAGTGGCTGGGATTATAGGCACCCGCCACCACGCCCGGCTAATTTTTTGTATTTTTAGTAGAACTCCTGACTTCGTGATCTGCCCGCCTTGGCCTCCTAAAATGCTGAGACCACAGGCGTGAGCCACTGAGCCCAACCTAGACTTTTTTTAAATATCTAAAGTGCTTTAACATTTGTAAGATTCTTCAGCCTTTAAAACGAGAGAAATTCTGTCATTGGTGACGTGGATGGAATTGGAGAACATTATGCTGGATGAAATAAGCCTGGCACAGAAAGCAAATACTGCATGTTTTCACTTACATGTGGAAACTAAGACAATTGAACTCATAGAAGCAGAGAGTAGAATGGTGGTTATAGAGGCTGGGGGAGTGGGAGGAATGAAAAGATGGTGGTCAAAGGATACAAAAATCTTCAGACAGGAGGAATAAGTTTTATTTTGAGATCTATTGCACAGCATAGTGAACATAGTAAATAATAGTGTGTTCTGCATTTCAAAACTGCCAAGAGAATAAATTTCGAATGTTCTCAACCACAAAAAATAAGTATTTGAGGTGATGGATATGTTAAGTAGCTTGATTTAATTATTCTATATTATATTGGTAAATTATAACATCATGTTGTACTCCATAAATATATACAATTATTGACTGTCAATTTACAATAAAATGATTTTTTTTTAAAGAGATGGGGGTCTCACTATGTTGCCCAGGCTGGTCTTGAACTTCTGGCCTCAAGTGATCCTCTCACCTCAGCCTCCCAAAGTGCTGGGATTACAGGCATGAGCCACCACACGCAGCTAATTTACATTAAAATTTTTAGAAAACTGACTAAAGATGCATCAAAAGATTTTTTTTCAGTTTAAAAACTTAAGATTGTTGGAAGCAAATGTAACATTGTGGAGTGGGGTTTTCAATATATGTAGATATAACAAATGACAATTATAACATAAGGCGGGTGTGGATTAAGGAATCTTTATATTAATAGTTGTAAGATTTCTATATTCTCCTTAAAGTTGCTAAATATAAAATCTAACTAGAATATGAAAGGCTATGTGTGCATACTGTAATCTCTAGAGCTACCACATAAGAATTCACAGAGATAAAAATAAAAAGTCAATAGATAAAATACCAAAAAATACCAATATCTAAAAGGCACGAAATAGGGGAAAGGACAAACCAAAACAGAGAGGTTGACCTAAATCTAAACATACTAACAATTATATTAAAAGTAAATGGTCTGAATATACCAATAAAAGACATACATTGTCAAACTGAACTGAAAAGCAAAAAAGACCCAAGTATATGCTATTTACAAAAAACTCACTTTAAATATAATAACATAGGTTAAGAGTAAAAAGATGAAACAAGTTACATCATACAAACACTAATCAAAAGAAATCCAGAAAATGGTTAAAATGTAAACTTTATGTTGTATAAACTTTGCACAAGAAAAAAAACAAAAGGTACCGTGCTTGTATTAATACCAGAAAATGTAGTCTCCAGGACAAGGGAACTTACCAGAGAAGAAAGAGACATATAACGGTAAAAGAATCAATTAACCAAAAGGATAAAACAATCCTAAATATACAGAAATCTAATAAGAGAACTCCCAAATAAATGAAACAAAAACTAACAAAACTGAAAGAAAGAATAAATCCACAATTATACTTAAAGACTTCAATCTCTCTCTCTCTCAGTAATGGACAGAACAGGTGGGCAGAAGATCAGAAAGGATACAGGTCTGAAGAGAACCATCAAGCAACCTGATCTGACATTTACAAAATATTCTGCCCAACAACAGCCGACACACTTTTTTTTTTTTTTTTTTTTTTTTTTTGAGACAGAGTCTTATTCTGTTGCCCAGGCTGGAGTGCAGTGGCGCGATCTCGGCTCACTGCAACCTCCACCCCTTGGGTTCAAGCAATTCTCCTGCCTCAGCCTCCCGAGTAGCTGGGATTACAGGCACCTGCCATTGTGCCTGGCTAATTTTTGTATTTTTAGTAGACATGGGGTTTCATCATCTTGGCCAGGCTGGTCTTGAACTCCTGACCTCGTGACCCACCCGCCTTGGCCTCCCAAAGTGCTGGGATTACAGGCATGAGCCACTGCGCCCAGCTGCACACACATTCCTTACAAATACACATAGAAGTTTCATCGAGATAGACCACATCGTAAACAAAACATAAACATATCATAAACAAACTTCAAGTTTAAAATAACTGAAATTGTACAAAGTATGTCCTCTGACCATAATAGAATTAAACTAGAACTCATACAGAAAGATATCTTCAAAATGTTCAACTCTTTGAAAACTGAACAATAGATTCATGGATCAAAGAGGAAGTCTCAAGGAAATAACAAATTTTGAACTGAATAAAAATATAACAAATTAAAATTGGTGTTATGCAGCTAAAGTAGTGCTGAGAGAGAAATTTATAGCATTAAAATGCTTATATTAGAAAGGAAAGTTTAAAATTATTACTCCAAGCTACCACCTTAAAAAATGACAAAAAGAACAGGCCAGGTGTAGTGGCTCACCCTGTAATCTCAGCACTCTGGGAGGCCAAGGTGGATGGATCACTTGAGCTCAGATGTTCGAGACCAGCCTGGCCAACATGGTGAAACCCTGTCTCTACCAAAAATACAAAAATTAGCTGGAGGTGGTGGCGGGTGCCTGTAATGTCAGCTGGTTGGGAGGCTGAGGCAGGAGAATTACTGGAACCCGGGAGGCAGAGGTTGCCATGAGCTGAGTTCGTGCCACTGCACTCCAGCCTGGGCAACAGCATGATACCCTGCCTCAAAACAACAACAACAACAAACCCAAAGAACAATTTAGATCTAAAGCAAGCAGAACGAAGGAAAGCAAAACAAAACTTAGAGCAGAAATAAATGAAATTTAAAACAGAAAAACAATAGAGAAAATAAATGAAACCAAAGGCTGGTTCTTTGAAATGATCAAGAAAATCAATAAATGGGCTGGGCATGGTGGCTCATGCCTGCAATTCCAGCTCTTTAGGAGGCTGAGGCCAGGGATCACCTGAGGTCAGGAGTTTGAGACCAGCCTGGCCAACATGGTGAAACCCTGTCTCTACTAAAAATACAAAAAGTAGCCGGGCATGGTGGTGGATGTCTGTAATCCCAGCTATTCTGCAGGTCAAGGCATGAGAATTCCTTGAACCCGGGAGGCGGAGGTTGCAGTGAGCCGAGATCACCCCACGGCACTCCAGCTTGGGACACAGAGCGAGACTGCATCTCAAAAAAAGAAAAAGAAAATCAATAAACCTCTAGCTAACCTTTATTGATAAACCTCTGACAAAAGAATAAAAAAACAAGATACAAAGTATTAATATCAGAAATGAAAGAAGGGATATCACTAGACACAGTTATATACATTAAGAGGATAATAAAGGAACTCTATGCCCATAAATTTGACAACTTAGATGAAAAGGACCAATACTTTGAAATTCACAAATATCAAAACTCACTCAAGAAATACAGAATCTGAATATTCCTATTACTAGTTAAAAATCTTGAAAGAAAACAAAAACTGCAGGTCCAGATGGTTTCACTGGCAAATTCTACCAAATATATACGAAGTAATACCAATTGTACACAATCTCTTCCAGAAAACAGAAGAGGAGGGAACACTTCTTAACTCATTTTGTAAGGCTAGCTTTACCCTGACATCAAAACCATACAAAAGCATTAAAAGAAAAAAAAGGAAAAAAAAAACCACCACAGACCAATATCATTCATGAAAATAGACTCTTAAAACCCCTCAACAAAATATGGTAAATCAAATCCAGCAATATACAGAAAGGATAATATATCATGACCAAGTGGGATTAATTTTGGAAATGCAAGGCAGGTCTGACATTTAAAAACCAATCAGTGTAATTCATCATGTTAACAGACTGAAGAAAAACCATATGATCATCTCAATAGATGCAGATAATATATTTGACAAAATACAAAATCTATTCATGATTAAATTTCTCTGCAAGCTAGGAAGAGAGGCAATTTTCCTTGATTTGATAAAGGTCATCTAAAATACTCCTACAGTTAACATCACATTCAATGGGGAAAGACGAAATTCTTTCTCCCTAAGATAGGAAGAAGGCAAGGATGTCTGCTCTCACCACCCCTACTCAACATTGTACTGAAAGCCCTTAGCCAGTAAAATAAAGGAAGAAAAAAAAATCAAAGGCATACAGATCAGAAAAGAAGGAATAAAACTCAATTTGTAGATGGCACAATTGTCTATATAGAAAATCCCAAGTGAGACTGAATACAAAAGTGGACGATGCCTCAACCATATATACATACAGAACTCTGACCCACAATCTCTGCAGCCACCAACCAAGGAAGCCAAACTACAACCGCTGTAGCAATCAGTTCCAAACAGCCAATGCTTGATCAATAACTGCATGCTTCCCTAATTTTTGCTGTTTCCAATTTAGGAACAAGCACAGCAAGCCAAATACGCTCCCCTAACCACTCACACAGGAGGACTCACTTCTAGCGAGCCTTGCTTCCAGCTCCTCCACGCCAACAACTTCCAGTCAGGGCACACCTGAAGTCTTTCTTTTCTTCCACTCTAAAGCTTTTACACTCCTCTTTAAGAATCTCATTTGAGTCTATGCCAAATGCAAATAGTAGTGACTGATGACCTTCCTATAGCAAGCTCTGAATAATAGCTTTACTCATCCTCATTTGAGTGGTCTCCATTTATTTCCACATAAGGAAAATGCAAAAGAGCTTCTAGAATTAAGAAGTTTATAACGTTACCCGGCACAAGACCAATATACAAAAATCAAAATTATGTTTCTTTATTCTAGTAAGGAACTATTAGAAATAAAAATATTTGTAATATCATTTATAATAGCACACACAGACAAATACATAGGCACATATCTAACAAAATACGTGTAGTATTTATAAGCTGAAAATTATAAAACTGATAAAAATAAAGACAACCTATATACATAGAGATATTATGTTTGTGGATTGGAAGACTAAATATTTTTAGGATATTAATTATCCTCAGATTGATCTACGCACTCAATGCAAGCTAACCAAAATATCAGTAGGGGTCAGGCATGGTGGCTCACAACTACAATCCCAGCACTTTGGGAGGCTGAGGCAGGAGGATCACTTGAGCCCAGGAGAACCTGTCTCTACAAAAAAAATTTTTAAAAAGTAAAGTTAAAAAAAACCACATATATAATATATATATATATACATACACACACACATACATATATATATATATATATCAGTAGCATTTTTTTGTGGATAGTGACAAATGTTACATAGAAAAGTGAAGAAACTAGAAAAGCCAAAACAGTTTTGAAAAATAAAGTTGGTGAACACACACTAACTTCAAGATGTTGTAAAGCTACTGTAATCAAGACAGTGTGGTAGTGGTGAAAGGACAGACACAATGATCAGCAGAGAAGAATACAGAGCTCAGAAACAGACACAACTGATTTTTATTTTATTTTTTGAGACAGAGTCTCCCTGTCACCCAGGCTACAGTGCAGCGGCGCGATCTCGGCTCACTGCAACCTCTGCCTCCAGGGTTCAAGCTATTCTCCCACCTCACCCTCCTGAATAGGTGGATTACAGGTGCCTCCCACCACACCCAGCTAATTTTTTTTGGTATTTCTAGTAGAGATGAGGTTTCACCATGTTGGCCAGGCTGGTCTTGAACTCCTGACCTCAGGTGATGCGTCTGCCTCAGCCTTCCAAAGTGCTGGGATTACCGGCGTGAGCTACCATGCCATGCCCAGCCCTCTTTTTTCAAAAACTCTTAAAAACTGAACCATAAGGAAACAAACAATCTAATTTGTTTAAAGGCAAAAGATTTAAACAAACAAGTCACCAAATATATATAGATGGCATATAAGCACATGGAAAGATGCCCATTATCTTTAGTTATTAGAGAAATACAAATGAGAATCCCAATGATACACCAATACACACCTACCAGAAGAGCAAATAAACATAACAAAATAAATACCCAAGTACTGGTGAGGATGTGGAGCAACTGAAACTCTCACACATTGCTGGTGGTCACACAAAATAGTATGGAAATCAAATTGGGAGTTTCCTATGAAGTTAAACATATACTTATCATATGACCCAGCAATCCTCACCCTCTCCACCCCATTTACTCAAGAGAAGCAAAAATTTATGCTCACCCAAAAACCTGTTTGGAAACGTAGAGTAGCTTTATTTATAATTGTCCCACACGTAAGCAACACAATTGTCCTTCAATGGGTGAATGGATGAATACACTGGTACATACCATGGACTATCACTCAGCAATAAAAAGGAATTGTTTCATTTGGTGATACATGAAACAACACGGATAAATCTCAAATACATGTGAACAAAGTGAGACTCAAAGACTAGACAGTATAAAATTCCATTTAAGTGATATTCTGGTAAAGGTAAAACTATGAGGGTAGAGAATAAACACATGCCAGGAGTCAGGGATGGGGAAAGGCTGACTACAAAAGGGAATTGTTCTATGCCAGGAGCACATGCCTGTAATCCCAGCTATCAGGGAAGCTGAGGTGAGAGGATCTCTTGATCCCAGGAGTTCAAGACCAGCCTGGGTATCACAGTGAGACCCCATCTGAAAAAAAATAAAAAAAAAGAAAAGAAAGAAAAAAGGTAGGGGTAGGGATTGTTTTGATGTTGATGCTAATAGTGGCTACATGACTATACACGTTTCTCTAAACTCAACAAACTATAAACCAAATAGTGAATATCACTGTATAGAAGCTTAAAATTTTCTTCCCATTAAAAAAAAATTCAATAGTTCTTGGGGCATGTAGAAAATAACCTATATGTGGGCAGTCCACTTTCAATTCTAAGTGCCTTAGTATAGGTTTAAACAGCCTTCACGGAAATAAAGAGATAAAGAAGCAGAGTGTACTGAGCCAACACTGCTCTCTCCTCCTTCCTGCCTCCCCTTTCACCCAGCAGCCAGGCGCCTATCAGTTGGGGCCCCCTTAACTACCCTCTCCCCACCCCACCAAATAATTTAGTTTAGGCTATCTTGCAACATAAATAATTGTACCCTTTCTTATCAGTTAAGTGCAGCCACTAGGGCCAAAAGACAAATGTTTGGAGAGTGCTGAGACTGTTGCAATGCATGGTGGGCTACAATAAAATGCAGCAGAAAGATCCTAAAGAACATACTTGAAATCTTAATCCAACTACCAATAGGCGAAGTCTGGGAAGATTGTAACCCTGTAGTACTCAGCCAATGAGCAACTGGGGGAGGGACCTGCACACGAGGGGATAAATGGCTTGTTGTGACTGTGCTGGGTGTGCCTGTCCACCAGACACCTTATCTTGCAAGGCTGCCATTCAAAGTCTCACTTTTCGCCGTTCTCCTGGTCTCTGAGTCCATTCTTTGGGTTTGGACAGATGAGTTTGTTTCTCACAGGTACAAGAGGTTATTGGTTGACATGGATGAATTATACAATATATAAAATCCCAGAATCCACTATATATAGTGAATCCATATCCATCCTACATATAGTGAATTCTGGGATTTTAGTACACTTGTCACCCAATTAGTGTACATTGTACCCATTATGATTTTTTTTTTCCTTTTTTTGAGACACCATCTCACTCTTGTTGCCCAGGCTGGAGTGCAGTGGCACGATCTTGGCTCACTGCAACCTTTGTCTTCCAGGTTCAAATGATTCTCCTGCCTCAGCCTCCCAAGTAGCTGGGACTACAGGCACCCACTACTATGCCCAGCAATTTTTCGTGCTTTTAGTAGAGATGGGGTTTCACCATGTTGGCCAGTCATAGAATGACTTCTTTTCCTCTGGGTAGATACCCAGGAGTGGGACTGCTGGATCAAATGGTAGTTAGTTCTACTTTTAGTTCTTTAAGAAATCTCCATACTGTTTTCCAAAGAGGTTGTATTAATTTACATTCTCACCAGCAGTATGTAAGTGTTCCCTTGAAGCTTAAAAATTAATTTTAAAAATTAATTAGGCTAAGTGTGGTGGCTCATGCATATAATCCCAGCACTTTGGGAGGCTGAGGCGGGCAGATCACAAGGTCAGGAGTTCAAGACCAGCCTGGCCAATATGGTGAAACCCCGTCTCTACTAAAACTACAAAAATTAGCTGGGCGTGGCTACCCCAGCCACCCGTGGTGGCGGGTGCCTGTAGTCCCAGCGACCCTGGAGGCAGAGGCAGGAGAATCGCCTGAACCCAGGAGGCGGAGGTTGCAGTGAGCCAAGATTGTGCCACTTCGCTCCAGCCTGGGCAACAGAGTGAGACTCTGTCTCAAATAATAATAATAATAATAATAATAATAATAATAATAATACATTAAAATTTAAAGGTAGAATAGAATTCTTATTGAGTGTGGCTTTGTCAACACCCAACATATGTTACCATAGGTGAATAATTACAGATGTTACCATAGGTGAATAATTAAGCAGAGTTAATTATATCATTAGTGGTCCCCAAAGGTCAATATCTGTACATATTTTTTTCTAGAAAAAAATATTTCTCTCAGAAAAATCATTTCCACCAGCCTCCTACTTCTAGGGTACAGATTGGAATGAAGACGCTTGGCTGCCAGTGTTCTTGGACTCTGCCTATTTTCTCATTCTTTTTGTCCTGTGGTTTTATGCAATTTCTTGTATTCCTTTACTCTCATTTCCTTGGGGTTTCCTAAGGGTATAGAAATAAGCACATGCATTAAATCTATTATGTTTATCTTGGAATCTAAAATGCACTTACTCAAATTTTATCAAATCCTATATAATAAGCAATAGGTGTTACAAGCAGTAAAGGCTTTGAAGTTTTGTACCAACCTAACATATAGAGAACCTCAAAGCCCTTACTGCTTCCAACACCTATTTCTTGTGACTGAATGACAGCCCCTACCCTCAAGAAGCTTAAAGAACAGGGAAAAACATCATACTCTGAAACATAATATAATGTACTAAATACACCAAGTACCTATGGACTCAAATGAAGAGGCTGAATTCTGCCTGAGGGGTTAACAGTCACCGTGGCATTGGTATACAACACAGATTGAAGGGGTCAGAACTGGAAAGAGTGAGACCAACTCGGAGACTGTAACAGTTTAGAGCACTGAAGACGGATCCGAAGATTGAAGAAGTAAGACTGACAGGATCTGACAACTGGCTGAATTGAGGAAGAATGACTGACTCCCGGGTTTCCAGGATGACTGAATAGATAGTGAGGCCATTCATGGGACAAAGAACACAGGAGGAAGAACAGATGACTGAGTTGAGTTTTGACTTGTTGACTTTTCACATACCTCCAAGTCACACAGATAACTCCATCCAATAAGCAGCCCAAAATAAAAACCTGAAGGTTTCTAGATGGGTCTGAAATGCAGATTTAGAAGTATGGTTCTAAACATGATAGCCATGAAGAAGAATGTTCAGGGAGAATATGAGGGAAAGGGAAGATTACGGATGGAGTACTAGGGAACACCACAAGTTAAGCAAAGGACCAACCAGGAGGGAAAGCACCCATGAAGGTGATGGAAAACAGCTGGAAGCGGGGGAGAACCAGGAGAGAGAACGGTAACAGGAAGGTACAGGAGAATCTAAGGAAGAACACAATATTCTGTATCAAATGCTGAGAAAAAGATTCATAGAATACAGAGTAACAAATATTTATATTCCATATAAATAAAAACTAAGCACTTCATCATTTGTTACCACATCTGCAAAAATTACTAGATAGATTTTCACCCAATTTGAAGACCACGTGTCACATAAAAAGTTTACCATGAAGTACTGTCAAAGTCTAACAGTGGTTCCAGTGAGGAATACCCTGGAGGTTTTACTTGGCTAGAGGTTGGCAAACTACAACTCATGGCCAAATCTAGCCCACTGCTTGTTTTTGTAAATAAAGTTTAATCAGAAAACAGCCATTTACATTTGTATTACTCTGGCTGCTTTCAAACTATAATATTATAGAATAGTCATGTAGTTAGTTTGGCAATGATCCTGTGGCCCGTGAAGCCTAAAGTATTTGCTTTCTGGCTCTTAACAGAAAAAGCTGGCTAACTGCAGTATAATGTCACTATCAATAGAGTGTGCCATTCTAGGATGAAAAGTCAGCGTCCAGATTAACAGAAGGCAAAGACGAGTTTGCTGCTAAGTGGCTGATTGGCCACTAAAGGCCTCACAATGGGTGTTTAACTTGGTGCATTGAACCTGGTCCAGGGTCTAGCTTTGGGTTTTACAATCTCAAAACCTTGAAAAACCTTGGGAAGCTGATATGCCCAGCCTCAGTAAGCCATGTATGAAGATATTAGAACATACTGATCTCACATTCCTTACTGGGAAGCCTACCCCAGCTAGATCACCCTCTGCTACAGGCTTTAAGTCTCAACACATTAAAACCTTAGGGTGGTACCACCTCATGCACTGCTATACTGGAAGGGGAAGACTTTGTAATCAGAGTAGAAATCCAACTACCCACCCATATCTCAGAAACTAGCAAGACCGATCCCATTAGCTTCGAAGCATCCCTTCTACCTGTCACTGCCAGAAGGTGAGGCTTCCTAAGTCACCGATCATCACATGAACCCACACTGCTCTGTACTTTTCATTAAAATCTAATGTCTCATTCCTCTCCTGTCCCAAACCTCTCAGCTCTGTCCTCTGAAATCCCTGCTCATTGATCAATAAGCTATTAACTTTAGAAAAATATTTCTGCCTTCTTTCGCTCTTCCCTGACAATATGAATTCTCTTGCAGCCCATTCAGCTGGAAACACTTTTTGGTCTCACACTCCTAATTTGTCAAGGCCAGGAAGGAAAATACCGTCCTTCCTTTTCATTTTTGCTGTCAGGAGTTTGCTTCTCTTTCCCTCTTGCAAATCTTCCTGCTTCTTGGAGGTGTGTTTCCATATAACTACATATGCTCCAGCCACCGCTCTCTGTTGCCACCTGCCAACCTCATAATCACACTTAGAGTCACTCCCTCACACGCTCTCATTCAAGGAAGCTGTTTCACTCCTTGCTTATCAGTCTTTCTCTCCTCCCCAATTACTATCATCTTATTTTTTTTTTCTTTTTGAGACAGGGTCTCTATCGCCTAGGCTGGAGTGCAGTGGTGCAATCACAACTCACTGCAGCCTCGACCTCCCCAGGCTCAAGTGATCCTCCTGCCTCAGCCTCCCAAGTAGCTGGAATTACAGGCATGCACCACAACACCTGGCTAATTTTTGTGATTTGTTGAGAGACAGGGTCTTGCTATGTTGCCCAGGCTGGTCTTGAACATCAGGGCTCAAGCGATTCACCTGCCTTGGCCTCCCAAAGTGCCATTGCACCCTGCTCCTATCATCTTTTTAAGAGATGTCAGCCTCACACAGACGAACAAGCACATCAATTATGTCCTTAATAACTCCAACTCAGTTACCTTTCCTATGATCAAATGCTCTACTTTATCATCAGCAAAAACAGGGGAAGAATAGGACAAAAGCAAAATCTGGAGAGGGAGAGAGATAATGGTTAAAACTTTTCCAAAACTGAAGAAAGACACACTAAGCCATAGATTCAAGAAGAGTTGAACCCCAAGCAGGACACGTAAATACTTTTGCAAGCACATCACAGTAAACTTTCTGAAAACGAAAGAAAATTAGCCATCTTTAAAAGCTGCCAGAGAAGGCAGGGAAGAACACAGCACTCTTAAAGCAGCAAAACTAAGACTGACAGCTAATACCAACAGAAAGAAAGCAAGCCAAAAGACAATCAACTGCCAATCCACAATTCCAGGTGCAAGTCTACATTTCGGCTGAAAATGAAGGTTAAAAACAATTTCTTCTTCAGATGAATAAAAACTGAATTTGTTCACGCCAAAGGAAGTTCTTCAGGCAAAAGAAACATGATCTGGCCAGGCGCAGTGGCTCACACCTGTAATCCCAGCACTTTGGGAGGCTGAGGCGGGCAGATCACCTGAGGCCAAGAGTTAGAGTCCAGCCTGGCCAATGTGGCAAAGCCCCGTCTCTAGTAAAAATACAAAAATTAGCCAGAAGTGGTGGTGCAGCACATCTGTAATCCCAGCTACTCGGGAGGCTGAGGCAGGAGAATCACTTGAACCCAGGAGGCAGAGGTTGCGGTCAGCCAAGATTACGCGACTGCACTGCACTCTAGCCTGGGTGACAGAGCAAGACTCTGTCTCAAGAAAAAAAAAAAAAGGAACATGATCCTAGACAGAAGCACTGCAAAGATAGAGGGGGAAATAATGATTGAAAGGAGAAATACGAGGGAGACTAAATGAATACTGACTATGTCAAACAAAATGTCTTGTGGAGTCAAAAATATGCAGAATTAAAATAAATGACAATAATGACAAAAAAGGTATGTGATTAGTAAATGAAGCCTAAATATCCAAAGGTCCACGCACTGATAGAAAAGTGATACAACTATTAATTTATATTAGAGTTCAATAAACCAAGGATGCATGGTATAACCTGCAGGGTAATGACTTAAAAGAAATGAGGTGGCTCATGCCTGTAATCACAGCACGTTGGGAGGCCAAGGTTGAAGAATCCCCGAGGCCAGGAGTTTGAAACCAGCCTGGGTAACACCGTGAGACCTGTCTCTAAAAAAAAAATTTTTTTTTTTTTTTTTTTTGAGATGGAGTCTCGCTCTGTCGCCCAGGCTGGAGTGCAGTGGCATGATCTCCGCTCACTGCAAGCTCCGCCTCCCGGGTTCATGCCATTCTCCTGCCTCAGCCTCCAGAGTAGCTGGGACTACAGGCACCCGCCACCACGCCCGGCTAATTTTTTGTATTTTTAGTAGAGACGGGGTTTCACCATTTTGGCCAGGATGGTCTTGAGTTCCTGACCTCGTGATCCACTTATCTTGGCCTCCCAAAGTGTTGGGATTGCAGGCGTGAGCCATCGTGCCTGGCCAAAAATTTTTTTAATTAGTTGAGCATGGTGGCACGCACCTGTAATCTCAACTACTTGAGAAGGTGAAGTGGGAAGACTGCTTGAGGCCAGGAGTTCAAGGCTGCAGTGAGCTATGATCTCGCCACTGCACTCCAACCTGGGTGACACAGCAAGACCTTGTCTCTAAAACGTAAATTAATGTATATGAATAAGATAATACAGTGGGGGGAAATGGAATAAGATGTTTGATTAATCCAAAAGAAGGCAAGGAAAGAGAAAAATGAACATGGCACTGGTAGGGGAAATAGGAATCCTAAGACATTAGCTTTAAATCCAAATATATTCATAATTAAATTGAACATATAAAAGGTCTATAAAATGCCTACTAAAAATACTACTATCAACACCTGTAGGATGTAGCTAACACTGTGTTTAGAGAGAAATTATAACCATAACTTCATGCATTAGTGCTCTAAGTATCAATCTCAAAAAGTTACAAAAATAACAGCCAGTTAAACCCCCCCCAAAGTAAAAGATACTAATAAATGTAAGAGAAGCAGTCTATGAAAAAGGAAACAAAAATAGTACAAATCAAAGATTAATAAAAGTGGTCAATGTGTAGAAAGACCCATATTTAACTTTCTTTCTTTCTTCTTTCTTTCCTTCTCCTTTTTCTCTTTCTCTTTCCTTTCTCCTTTCTTCCTTCTCTCCCTTCTTTTCTTCCTCCCTCCCTCTCTTCCTCCTTTCTGTCTTTTTTTTTTTTTTTTCTAAAAACAGGGACTATGTTGCCCAGGCTGGCCTTGAACCCCTGGGCTCAAGCAATCCTCTCACCTCAGCCTCCCAAGAAGCTGGGACTACAGGCGCATACCACCGTGCCTGGCCCATCTTTAATTTTTAAAAGAGAGAAAAACAGTGTAGGAAAGAGAAAGGACACGACACCACAGAAGCTACTTAATTCTCATCTTTCAGATCCCAGCTTTTGACACCTGGCCAAGAAGGAGCCTCCCCACTCCTCCTGTTAGCTTTCTATTTTATCCTCTCCTACAACCAAAGCTCCTTTCTCAAGAGCTTCTATCTCAAATTATGTACACGAATCTATGTGTTAATCAATTACGGTGTCTCCTATACCAGTCTATGCTCCAGGAGGAGAAGGATCATTCAGCAGTGAGTCCCCAGTGTCTAGCAGGGTCCAGCAGGTGGGAGAGACCCAAACATTTATTTAAAAAATACTTATTGAGTGCCCACCATTTGTCGGGCATGGTATCAGGTGCTGGGAACACAATAAACAAAATAGACAACATTGTATGTCCTCATGGTGTCTACCCTCTCATGGAGAGAGAGACGAGCAGAAAAGCAAACAGAAACAAAGCAGGGAAAGATGAGTACAGGGTTGAAGGAACTGCAATCTAAACTTATATTCAAAATTTGAAGTCGGGTGGTGAGGCGAGGAGGCCTCGCTGAGGTGAGAAAGCAAGTCATGCATGCTCGGTGGGTGTGAGGTACAGCCAGGAAGCCAGGATGCATGGAACAGAGCAAGCAAATGTAAGAAGGGAAGAGTAACAGGAGCCACAAGAAAAAAAACACCAGGGCAAGGGTAGCAGTAGATCATGGGGTCTTTAGGCCATGATGATGACTTTGACTCTGAAAAAAATGGGCATCCAAGGGGTGGTTTTGGCCACCTGGCTAATTTTTTTGTAGTTTTAGTAGAGACAGAGTTTCACTGTGTCAGCCAGGATGGTCTCGATCTCCTGACCTTGTGATCTGCCCGCCTCTACTTCCCAAAGTGCTGGGATTACAGGCATGAGCCACCGCGCCCGGCCTGGCCACTGTTTATATTTTTAAAAGGTCACTCTGGCTGTAGTATTGAAAATAGACTATGAGGAAGAAGGATGGAAATAAACTCAGTCTGCTACTGCAATGATCCCAGCAGAGAGCATGGTAGCTTAGAACAAGATGACCGCAGTGGAGGTGGTGAAAACTGGTTAGGCCCAGGATATATTTTGAAGGTAGAGCCACCAAGACTTGCTCGCAGATTGGATGTGCAGCATGAGGCAAGAAAATGGTCTAAGATGACACAGAGGTTTCTGACTTTACTAGCTGGGAAGAAAAGTTGCTATTTTCTGAGTTAGGAAAGAAAAGGCTTCAGAGACCAGGAATTCAGGATCAGGAATTCAGTTTTGGACACAAGTTGAACTACCTTTTAAGTGGAAATGTCAGAGAGGCAAATGGATATATGAATTTGCAAGTTAAGTTAGAAATAAAAATTTTGGAGTGGTCAGCATACAGCTTGCTATTTAAAGTCAAGAGACTGAATGACATCAACAAGTAACCTTTGATAAATGCATCAATCCATTAATCAATGACTAATAAACATATGACTATTAGCCATCAGAGCTGTCAAGGATGAACAGGTAGTGTAGGACTATGGGGACCTGAGCTTCTCTTGGAGTGGAACCACAGCTATGCTGTTGTTTTAGTTTATTATTATTATTTATTTTTACTTATTTATTTTTTGAGAAAGGGTCTCGCTCTGTCACCCAAGCTGGAGTGCAGTGGCGCGATCACTGCAACCTTCATCTCCTGGATTCAAGCAATTCTCGTGCCTCAGCCTCCGGAGTAGCTGGGATTACAATCATGTACCATCACACCTGGATTACTTTTGTATTTTTAGTAGAGATGGGGTTTCACCATGTTGGCCAGGCTGGTCTTGAACTCTTGGCCTCAAGTGATCTGCCTGCCTCAGCCTCCCAAAGTGCTGGGATTACAGATGGGAGCCACCGCGTCCCGCCTGTTTTGTTGGTTTTTAAAGAATCTTCCTTTGCCTTCAGATATTCTCTTATACCACCTTTGAGAAAAAATTGCATAGCTAACATTAACACGACATATATTTTCTCAGTTACCTCTTATTTGATCTCCAAATTTGGTGGCTTTCGCCTTAACTGACACCATAGGTTACCTGCACTGAAGCAAGAAAGCACCTTGAAATGGATGCTGTGCATGTGTTACTGACACCTGGCTGAGAAAAGTGCCCTTTGTGGAAAGTGAAGATCATCCCAACCATTCATTTCTCTAGGTTTGACTCTTAAATCAACCCAGACCACCAGAAAGCTATGTCTTTGGACAGTATGTCTCTCCTATGTAAAAGCGCTTGCAGTGAGTTTCATGTCAGCATTATGTCTTAGTAATTTCAAAAGGAAATGGTCATACGAATGCCTTTGCTTAATCTGCTCTGGCAATGTTGCTGAAAATATTATCTACATATCTCTGTGTCCTTTATGTGAAACCCTCCAAGGGATTTCTTTTATAATCCATGGAAAAACTTTGCATTCCCTGAAGAGTTACAGGCAATGTTCCCCTTTTTAGGCAATACTGCCATGAAGTATACAATGTTTGATTCCATTTATATGATCTTCTAGAACAAGGAAAACTGTAGTAGAACAAAAGAATCACAATGGTTATCTCTAGGAGGTTGCGGGGTAGGGAACTGATTGGCAAGAGGCGTGATGAAACCTTTAGGGTTGTAGTAATGTAGTAGCAAAGTATCAAAGCTCATCAACAGTGGCACTATCGAGAAAGAACTGTCACTGTAGCTGTCCCTGGACTCTACCTGCTAGATGTCACTACTAACCTATTGCGACCCTGTCCAGTTGTGACACCAAGACTATTTCCAGACCACTGTCAAATGTTCCCTGGTAGGCAAAGCCACCACCCTATATAACTTGACAGAGTTTTGGCTTACTTAGGCGTACATGTTCATTAAAATTCAGAGAATATACATTTCAAATCTGTGTATTTCATTGTATGTGTATTTTGGCTCAAAAGAAAATGTAAGCAAATAATGAACTAATGATATGCATGCTAAAGTACTTAGGAGAAAGTTTTTAGTGATGGATACAGGGGTAGATAATTGTATAGCAAATAAAAATGCAAGTACAAGTGAAATGTTAATGGTAGAGTCTGAGTGGTGGATATACAGGCATTCTCTAGAAAATTCTTTAAAGTTTTCTGTATGTTTCAAATTTTTCATAATAAAATGTTGGGAAAAATTTATCATGGGAGAGGAAAGGGCATATGAGACCCAATGAGTAAGTAGCTGAGCAAAGGCAGAGGAACATGAAAAGTCTGGCAAACTGCAGGTTACTTCCAATGCCTGGAGTACAGTGTATCAAGGAAGGAGAGGTAGACAGAAGACAAATCATGGAGAGACTTACAGGAATTCTGACTGTCCTATGCAGGCAAAAAGCACTTTACACTACACCCTCATAGCCACATGCACAGCAGAATGGAAGGATAGGAAACCTAGAAGAGCAATGAAGGCCTAAATCAACGCACAGAGAAAAGGTGGAGGGAAGGGGTGGAGATGAGAAACATTAAAGTAAAATCAATAGGACATAATCACCAATTGGATTAGGAATGTGAAGATAAAGAAAAAAGAGGTGTGAGAAAGTAACCAGGACACTTTTTTGTCTCGTTGGGGCTCTTGGTGCACGGGAGAAAGTCTCACTTTGTAAAATGAGGAATTAAGTAAATAACTAATTACGTGATATGCTAATACTATCATCTAACATCCTTGAGACCTAAAACTCCTAGTGTAGAAGAAAAGGGATAAGATATAGGAGATAAAATAAACACTCTGAAGTCCTGAATTTGAATTGGGAGTGTTTTAAAGATAACCATGTACTGTTATCCTAAAAAAAGATATTTCAGGCCAGGCTTGGTAGCTCATGCCTATAATCCCAGCACGTTGGGAGGCCAAGGTGGGTGGATCACCTGAGGTCAGGAGTTCGAGACCAGCCTGACCAACACGGAGAAACCCCGTTTCTACTAAAAATACAAAATTAGCCAGGCATGGTGGCGCAGGCCTGTAATCCCAGCTACTCAGGAGGCTGAGGCAGGAGAATCACTTGAACCTGGGAGGTGGAGGTTGCAGTGGGCTGAGATTACACCATTGCACTCCAGCCTGGGCAACAAGAGCAAAACTCCATCTCAAAAAAAAAAAAGAAAAAAAAAAAAGATGTTTCCTATATCAAACAATGACCAATCTATAGCAATAAGATCTAGGTTGTGATCTTCTAATTCCATTTCCCCCTAAAAGAATCTAGGACTCCTCAGAGAAATGGCTAGTTTCAGGTAGGGGACAGGAAATGCACAAGATGAACCAAGAACATCTGGTCATACCAAACAAGGAAGCTATCGAAGGCGATGGAAGTCAGGTGAAAAGGACTTAGAAGAAGGCAGAGAAGTCTGGGTGTCAATAAGAATAATAACCACAATGGATTGAAGCACATCAAACACATTTAAATTCTATGACTTTCTAATAATACAAACTAATTGGTCAACATGGGAAATGCTAGGGAACCAACTCATTATTTTCAAAACTGGCAAATAAAGAGAAAAAAACCAGGCACATAACCTGCCTTTTCTATACAAACTGTATCACTGGGTAATCAAGCAGTAGACAAAAAGGATGTTTCCTCTTTTTTTTTTTTTTTTTTTTAAATTTTAGACAGAGTCACGGTCTGCTGCCCAGGCTGGAGTAGAGTAGCGTGATCTTGGCTCACTGCAACCTCCGCCTCCTGGGTTCAAGCGATTCTCCCGCCTCAGCCTCCCAAGTAGCTGGGATTACAGACATACACCACCATGCCCAGCTCATTTTTGTATTTTTAGTAGAGACGGGGTTTCACCATTTTGTCTAGGCTGGTCTTGAACTCCTGACCTCAAGTGATCTGCCCGCCTCAGCAAGTGCTGGGATTACAGGTGTGAGCCACTGCACCCAGCCAGGAGGTTTCTTCTTATACAAGTATTGCAGCTAACACATGAAGAATGAATGATGGAATAGCACCATTTTGCAACACCTAATAAATTAGGTGTTGATTTAGGCATTGAATATAAATAGCCTCACCCCCAATCATGCCTCTACTATCAAACCTCTAGATCTAACTCCCAATTTCCCAGATGGTAGGAAACTCTACTACACCAAAAAAAAACTGGTTTCTTTAATAAACTGCAAGGGATGGAGAGACGAAGGGAGAATTACAGATTAAAGGTACCATCAGGCTGGGCACGCCTGTAGTCCCAGCTACTTGGGAGACTGAGGCAGGAGAATCACTTGAACCCAGGAGGCGGAGGTTGCAGTGAGGAGAGATCGCAGCACTGCACTCCAGCCTCGGTGGCAGAGCAAGACTCCATCTAAAAAAAAAAAAAAAAAAGAGTTCAGAAAATAAGCTCACAAAGGCTGGGCGCGGTGGCTCATGCCTGTAATCCCAGCACTTTGGGAGGCTGAAGTGGGTGGATCACGAGGTCAGGAGATCGAGACTATCCTGGCTAACACGGTGAAACCCCGTCTCTACTAAAACTACAAAAAATTAGCCAGGCATGGCGGCAGAGGCCTGTAGTCCCAACTACTCAGGAGGCTGAGGCAGGAGAATGGTGTGAACCCAGGAGGCGGAGCTTGCAGTGAGCCGAGATCGAGCCACTGCACTCCAGCCTGGGCAACAGAGTGAGACTCTTGTCTCAAAAAAAAAAAAAAAAAAAGAAAAAAAAAAGAAAAAAAAAATAAGCTCACAATCACAAATTACAAACCGAAGAGGGAGAGTAAGTATTTGTGGGTTTTTTTGTTTTCTGAGACACGGTCTTGCTCTGTTACCCAGGCTGGAGTGCAGTAGCACAATCATGGCTCATTGCAGCCTCGAACTCCTAGGCTCAAGTGAGTTTCTCACCTCAGCTTCCCATGTACCTGGGACCACAAGGCATGTGCCACCACATCCAGCTAATTTTTGTTATTTTTTGTAGTGACAGAGTCTTGCCATGTTACCCGGGCTGGTCTCAATCTCCTGGTCGGTCTCAAGCTATCCTCCTGCTTCAACCTCTCAACGTCCTGGACTTACAGGGTTGAGCCACAACACCCAGCCAGAGGGAGAGTAAGTAGATGCAAACAAGATAATTCTAAGAATGAAAATAATAAAACAATATAGGGGTGGAAAAGAATTAGCTTGAAAACAGCAAGGGGAAGCAGAAAGAATGCTGTTACCACTCTCTTGGACTCCATGGTATATGGGCTGTGAGAGAATGAGTAATTGCCATTAAAAAGCAGTGCTGGAAGAGGTGAGTTTCATTGAGGTAAGATTGCAAAGGGAAAGATGGGGAGGTTAAGGATGCAGGACAATTTATTTACAGAAGATATAGAGGGAAGGGATAGGAGAGACAGTGGCAAAAAAGAAGTGCCTGGGTTGGGTGCAGTGACTCACGCCTGTAATCCCAGCACTTTGGGAGGCCAAGGCGGGAGGACCACTTGAGTCCAGGAGTTGGAGACCAGCCTGGGCAACAAAGTGAGACTTCACCTCTACAAAAATTTTCAAAATTAGTTGGGCATGGTGGTATGATGGTGCACACCTGTAGTTTTGGCTACTCAGGAGGCTGAGGTGGGAGGATCGCTTGAGCCCAGGATTGCACCACTGCACTCCAGTCTGGGTGACAGAGTGAGACCCTGCCTCAAAAAATTAAATTAAAAATAAAATAAAGGCACTGAAGATTTACTGTCTCTATATTAATACACTGTACCAAATTCAAGACACATTTTTATTTTTTTATAATGCCTCTAAACTCAAGAAATAAGGGTTGGAGTCTAAGGTGTGTCAAGAGGCCATTCCAATTCCCACTTGTAGTCATTCCAGCTCTGTGTTTTGGCAGCTTTGGAAACTCTCCCATATACCTAGTACTGGAGGGAGGCCCTAGAAGTTTATTTTGGCACAAAAAGCCACACCAAAAGAACTACTCAGAAATTTTCCTTAGTGATTTCATCCATATAATTACAATCAGACCTCTGAATGTTCATCCTGGTAACTGAATATTCTCATTCCACCACATCTCACCCCCACCCCCCTCCCTTTTTTTTTTTTTTTTTGAGACAGAGTCTCACTCTGTCGCTCAGGCTGGAGTGCAGTGGCCCGATCTCGGCTCATCACAACCTCCAACCTCCCAGGTTTAAGCAATTCTCCTGCCTCAGCCTTCCGAGTAGCTGGGATTACAGGCACCCACCACCACACCCGGCTAATTTTTGTATTTTTAGTAGAGATGGGGTTTCACCACATTGGCCAGGCTGGTCTCAAACTCCTGACCTCAAGTGATCCACCTGCCTCGACCTCCCAAAGTATGGATTACAGGTGAGAGTCACCGCGCCTGCCTCTTTTTTCCCTTCTAATGGCACAGAATATTATATGTGTGTGAAGCTCTGGGTGGAGAACACCCCAACTCCTATTTGACTGCTGTAGTACAATGAATAGCAGGCCCAGATCTCCTTCCATAAGGACGTTACGTGAAAAAAACAAAGGGTCTATGCAACAGTGCTAAGGAAGGGAACCAGGAACGTTCCCAGAACTCAGAGAAGCAATCTTCCTCTACAGAAAATTCACTATCAGAATAAAGAATATGATATATATTTCATAAAAATTCAATTTTTCAGTTATAGCAGCCAAGATGGGCTCTGACATATACATTTCAGATCTGTGGAGGGAGCAGCCCCACAGGATGCTCTTTCATTTGCAGTTTTGCTGCTGACAGCATTACCAGCTCTCTGAGATACCCACACCTCCCTACCTAATCTTGCCAGTAACGCAGACAGATTGGCATGCAAGGCTCAGTAACTACCACAGTGCTACTCAGAGTGGGTTCCACGGACCGGTGCTGCTCCTGGAACTGTTTACTAGTCCATGATGAAATACATACAGAAATGGAAAAGAAAAACTTTCCCATGTTGTAAATTTACTAAAATGTAATTTTATGAATTGAATCTATTAATAAAAACGTGGCATATGTTTTATATTTTATATTTTTATCTTTTAAAATGAATTTTTCTAGTACTTTGTTTCAATTGTATTTTACAAAGTATAGATCCCCACCTGATGGGTGGGAGGAGTATTTCCTCATCACAATGTGAGAAGCACTGATGTACTAGATTCTTATACACTAGGCCTTAAGTGCCCAGTTTCAAAGGGTACGAGCAACGACAAACCTAGTCATGGTGTCAGTAAAGCTTCCTTGGAGCCCTCAGTCAGCTGTTGAGGAACATACTGCCTGCTACATGGGCCTTTGTGCATTAAGATTCAACATGCAGATGCTTCATGAGGTTATTCTCACTAATCCATTACACAAATCAGAAGAAACTGACACGCGATTGAGCCAGCTGAGAAACACGGGATGTTACACGCACTGAAATGCATCAGCTGTCAACACTGTGAGCTCGGAAAGAGCCACAAGCTCCAGCACACAATATATGGTTCCTGGTGGCTTCCTGGAGAAAAAACAATATTCTACAGCTCCACTAATATAAGCTACTTTTGTAAATTCACACCTCAGAAACATTTACGCACAGCTCATGCCTACTTTAAATGTTCTGAAATTCTAGTTAAAATAGTAGACGCCTATAAATGAACGCATTGTCAAGCTTTTGAAAATTAGAGTGCAATACGATGAAATATAAAGTTACAGCATTTCTTGTTTTTTCCCTGAGATGGGGTCTTGCTCTGTCACTCAGGCTGGAGTACAATGGTGCAATAGCGGCTCACTGCAACCTCTGTTTCCCAGGCTCAATCAGTCCTCCCCCTTTTACCTTGATATTATATTATGGGATTATATGTCAATAGTGGGTAATGTGCCCTGTTGTGTGATATAATAGGTATCAAATAAATCCTTTAAAAAGATGCAGTGAAACTAGCTATTTTCTATGGACTTAATGCATGTAAAGCCTATAACTTTCTAAGAATGATACAATCATCCAGTCAGAGCAAAATGCCTATCAGAGCAAAACCACAAACCAGTGCTGGTCTATGAATTATTTGTTATGAATCCACGACAGGGTCAGTTCAGAAATTGAGAATAAGTGTTTAGAAAGTTGTATAGGCCAGGCATGGTGGCTCATGCCTGTGATCCCAACACTTTGGGACACTGAGGTGGGAGGACTGCTTGAGCCCAGGAGTTCAAGACTAACCTGGGCAAAATAGCAAGATGCTGTCTCTGTTTAAAAACAAACAAACAAACAAAACTTTTATACACATTCAACAATGCCATGACATGCAAGTGCACGACCAGTGATTTGTCTTGCTGAACAGAGAGTAATAACCTATCTAGGTGCTGTCAAGCTCACATGGGGAGGTGTATATGGCATGACATGTACTAGGCAGGTATGGCAGAATCAAGTTATATGAGAAATGCTATGCCTATTTTACCAACTACCTAAATGTATACAAAAATCTGAGAAAATGCATGGGTTTATTCATTTTTATAACTACTTAATTTTGCAAACATTTTCATTTTAAGCCTGTATTTAAATTTGTAATTTAACATGAGTTAAACTAGAGAAATGAAGTTTACATTCTTTTTAACCAAATTTACATATGGATAAACAAGCTTCAGTTGATTTTGCAGCATCTTTTCAGTGGAAAAGACATGCCTCTGAATATAGTAAACCACAGGACAGTGAAGGAAGTGAATCCAAAGAGATGAAGACCAAAAGATGCCACACCACTTTCACTCAGGAGTGGGGCTGAGCCCTCATATACTGAGTTCAGGATTGTAGCCATAATTAATGGTGAAGTGTAACATCACAGTGTGTTAACTGAAGAGATATACTGGTTAATGGAGCAACAAAATCATCAAAATTTAAGGGGCATTTATTAAGCTCAAAACAGAGAGAATTCTTTGAAAGAGTACTACATTTTAAAGGCTAATAGAAGCAGATGATCAGTATTTTATCCATAAATGTTTTACATGCTTCCTGTCCCAGCACTTTGGATTGCTAAAATGAAAATGCTATTGTCAAGAACAAGTGAATATTACTTATATGAAAGGGTAAATCTGCACTTTCCAATGAAAGCACAGCTTGCTACCTTTGGAAACTAATGATACAGAAGACCAATTTACAAAAAAAAAACTTGCAAAGTGCTTTTCATTGTACCTTGACAAGCGCACAGATATTGCTAATGTGCTATCCAAAGATGATGGTGATGTGAAGGAAGAACTAACTCTTTTTCTCAGTTTTACATCCAACAAACACAACTAGTTCTGAACTGGGTAAAACGATGAGAATTATGTTGGCAACAAAACTGGTCTGGAATTTTGTATACAAGAATGTTCTGATAGCACAGCTGCAATGACAAGAAAACATTCTGGAGTAGTTCCCCAGATTAAGCAGCTTGCACCAGAAAGAAAATCACACACTGCTTGGTGTGTGATCTCGGTACAAAAAATGTCAGTTGAACTAAACAGTATGTGTGTAGTGTCATAATAAAAATCATGAGAATGCAAATACACATTAATGATTATTGTCTTTATTATGTGCTAATAGAAAAGGATACTGTTAGTGAATTAATGTTAAAATAATGTTCATATTAAAACAATGGTACTGAGGAGAAATTTGAATTACAGAACAGACTCAGTGCTTCTGCAAGGTAAGAAACAAGTTTGTTTCCAACTTTTAAAAGATGTGAACTGGTTAGCCAACTTGTTACTTTTAATTATCTTAATACTTCCTTAGGAGGAAGGAAAGCAACAGGCTTTTTAGCAACAGGTAAGATTAAAAGGCAAAAACAAGGCCAGGCACGGTGGTTCATGCCTGTAATCCCAGCACTTTGGGAGGCCGAGGTGGGTGGATCACGAGGTCAGGAGTTCAAGACCAGCCTGGCCAAGATCCTGAAACCCTGTCTCTACTAAAAATACAAAAATTAGCCGGGCATGGTGGCACATGCCTGTAATCCCAGCTACTCAGGAGGTTGAGGCAAGAGAATCGCTTGAACCTGGGTGGCAGAGGTTGCAGTGAGCTGAGATTGCACCACTGCACTCCAGCCTGGGGGACAGAGCAAGCCTCCGTCACACACACACACACACAAAGGCTAAAACAAAAGTTAGAAGTTTCAAAGAACAGTTTCGACAGATGATCACCAAATACCTTATAAATGAAACAGAACATTCTGAAATTTAATTTTTCAACCAATGAGATCCACACACAGGAAATGTAATAGAACCAAATCTATTTCCTTCACCTAAAGATAATTTAATTCTTCATGGCATAAACTGTTACAATTGGCTAATGCTGAAAGATAAAGGATTAAAGAGACTTGCTTTATTGTGGATACAATTGGAAGTCCATATCCTGAACTTGGTGAAATTGTTTTTAAGATCTCTTCTTCCATTCCCATCACGACATCTCGGTAACAATGGTTTCTCTACTTAAGAGTATTATTAAATCAAAACATAGCAAAGCTTAGCTTTATATTGTCACTTGAAAGTGATGCTGTGCCCGGGCACGGTGGCTCATCTGCAATCCCAGCAATTTGGGAGGCCGAGGTGGGTGGATTGCTTGAGGTGAGGAGTTTGAGACCAGCCTGGCTAACATGGCAAAACCCTGTCTCTACTAAAAAAAAAAAAAAAATTAGGCTGGGCGCGGTGGCTCACGCCTGTAATCCCAGTACTTTGGGAGGCCAAGGCTATGTTGGCCAGTCTGGTCTTGAACTCCCAACCTCAGGTGATCCAACCGCCTCGGCCTCCCAAAGTTCTGGGATTACAGGTATCAGCCACCGTGCCCAGCCTGTATTGTATTGATATTATTAAAACGTAATTCAGCTGAATAAATTACATGAGCTTGTATTTTACATGTCTGATGTTTTTATTTATTTTTTAATACTTCATCTTGCAAACATATCAGTCTACAATGGATTGGAATTTTTTTTTTTTTTTTTTTTTTTTGGGATGGAGTCTTGCTTTGTCACCCAGGCTGGAGTGCACTGGCACGATCTTGGCTCACTGCAACCTCTGCTTCTGAGGTTCGAGCAATTCTCCTGCCTCAGCCTCCTGAGTAGCTGGGAAGATAGGTGCATGCCACCACACCCAGCTAATTTTTTGTATTTTTAGTAGAGACGGGGTTTCACCATATTAGCCAGGATGGTCTCCATCTCCTGACTTCGTGATCCACCTGCCTCGACCTCCCAAAGTGCCGGGATTACAGGCATGAGCCACCATGGCCGGCCTGGATTTGAAATTTTAAAAACTCTGCCTTCAGTGGTTTGAGAAATACCAGGCTAGCCTTAAGTAGTTACTTGCATTTTGAGTTTGTGTCAACAGATTAAATCCAGATAAATAATCTTGAATAAATCTCTGTTCTTCTTTTGAGATGGAGTCTCGCTCTGCCACCCAAGCTGGAGTGCAGTGGCGCGATCTCGGCTCATTGCAACCTCTGCCTCCCGGGTTCAAGCGATTCTCCTGCCTCAGCTCCGAAGTAGCTGGGATTACAGGCATGCGCCACCATGCTCGGCTAATTTTTCTATTTTTAGTAGGGACGGCGGTTTCACCTTATTGGCCAGGTTGGTCTCGAACTTCTGACCTCAGGTGATCTGCCCGCCTCGGCCTTCCAAAGTGCTGGGATTACAGGCATGAGCCACCGCACCCAGCCAAATAAATTTCTATTAACTGAGATTCTACTAATACAAATTTGAAGGGTATAGGAAAATGTCTTAACTGTCAATATTCATGAGCAGAGCAGTTGTGGCCTCTGTGTATCAAAGGAGTTAACAGATCTGACACACTGCTTGCTTGTTTTCCCAGTAAGTAATCAAAGCTGGGACCAGAGCACATTTTCATACTTAATCCAGTGTTCGCTCCATTGAAACTGTTGTCTTTGATACGGGAAAAAAAAACTGATGAGGGAAGATCTTGAAAACAAAACCTATCTTGCTTAGGTTAACCAGCTGAGTAAAACTGTCATTGGAAATAACCAAATGTTCTGATTGTAATCTCAGACTCCCTGAAGTTCAAGTGAACTTGAACTTGAAAAATAATTAAACACCTGCTCAAAGATCTGTAGATCATTAGCCTACCTAGTCACAGAGAAAGTATTAAAACCTTTTCTCTCTGATTAAAACAAAATGAAACAAAACAGTAGTATTCACAGTGGTGTTTATTGACAGTAATCACAACTGAACAGCGGGAGGCCTAGGGAGGGTCATTCTGGACTGTGAAAGCAATCTACATTTCTCTTTCTAGCTAGTAACAAAAGGATGCCAGAGGCCGTCAGAAATATTGCTACCATGAATAGTTTTTGGTATGAGGAAAGATATTTAAATCCTCCATTTATTTATTTTATTTATTTATTTATTGAGACAGAGTCTCACCCTGGCTGGAGTGCAATGGCATGATCTCGGCTCACTGCAACCTCCGACTCCCGGGTTCTAAGCGATTCTCATGCCTCAGCCTCTGTTGTAGCTGGGATTATAGGCACACGCCACCATGCCTAATTTTTGTATTTTTAGTAGAGACGGGGTTTCACCATGTTGGCCAGGCTGGTCTCGAACTCCTGACTTCAGATGGTGTGCCTGCCTTGGCCTCCCAAAGTGCTTGGGATTACAGGCATGAGCCACCGAGCCTGGCCAAAAACCTCCATTTTTACTTAAGTTTTAATGATTAATTTCACATTATAATGTGAAAAGTAATGAGTCTCTAGCAGTCTTATCCTTAAAACTGGGGCTGATTATAAAGCACTACTTTGCTCCATCCCATTTTCCTTCAAGTCACCTATTTTCAGTAAATACACTAGTTTCACTTTCCACCCTTGTATAGGGGCTGTAAATACTACTAGGAAAAAACCCATAATTAGCACCAGTACAAGTTCAAGGTCCCCAACCTGAGCGTAAGCACTGCTTTATAATTTTTTTACCCATCCCAGGTTATAGCCTCCTATGGCCCCAAAATGAAATCTCAAATGTCCTTCATTCTGCATAAAACCCATGCTGGCCCCTCAGTGGAAAACGTCAAGTCAACCATGAATTATGGATCTCTTCCCCTTTACTTTCACGCCACTGATTTCTGTTGCACGGACTCTGCTTATTACCATGTATGCCTAGCATTAAACTGGACTCCTAGAGAAGAGGAACTCACATTCATTTCTGGGTCCCTAGGGCCAAAGTGTAATTAAGGAAAGGAATAACTCCAATTCTTTCAAATTCTGAATTTGTGGTCCTCTCAAAAATAGGCAGTGTGTATTCAAGATCTGCTTGTTTCCCTGATCCAGTTCTCCACCTTTGGGGGTCTTACAAAATAGGCCAGTAAGTCAAAAATGTCTAGAGATTACTCCCACATGGTAATCTTTGCAAATAAAACTCTTAGATCTAACTTTATACTACTAAAAATTTCACCATACTCCTTTTTTTTTTTTCTTTTTGAGACAATGTCTTGCTCTGTCACCCAAGCTGGAGTGGAGTGGTACTACAGCTCACTGCAGCCTCATCCTCCTGAGCTCAAGCAATCCTCCCACCTCAGCCTCCCGAGTAGTTGAGACCACTGGCACCAGGCTGGTCTCGAACTCCTGACCTCAGGTGATCCACCCACCTTGGCCTCCCAAAGTGCTGGGATTACAGGCATGAGCCACCGTGCCTGGCCTTTTTGACAAATTTATTGAGCATCTAGTATACTATGGCCATGATACAACAGAGACTATGGGAGATACGGAATGTGTCTTCAAAACGCTCACATTCTAGAACCAATGAAGCTGAAGTAGTAACCAAAGAAGTGAATGAAGAAAACTAGGTTGATGAAGAAAAGGGGCAGGAAGAGAAGAAAAGGAAAAAATAAATGCATACGTTTTATGTTTTAGCCAAATTTAAGGCAAAGAGATTTTGATAGAATTTCAAAGATTTCAGAGATAAAGTAAGTATCCTACAAGCACGGTGAGGATTGGGTGTCTGGGGTAATCAAGTTTTTGAAAAATCTGGGTGGCGATGTTTTTATACTAATACCACACGTGGACCAAGCATAAGGTTAAATTGGCACTTCCATACATCTGTAGTGGAAACACAAATTGTTTAAATTTTCTAGATGTAAATTTGACAATTCTACTTGTAGGAATACAGCCAAAAAAATCAATGATGTAAAGATTTACACGGAAGTATACAAGAATACTCATATTATTTAAAATGGCAAATTTGGCTGGGCACAGTGGCTCACACCTGTAATCCCAGCACTTTGGGAGGCCGAGGAGGGTGGATCACGAGGTCAGGAGATTGAGACCATCCTGGCTAACATGGTGAAACCCTGTCTCTACTAAAAATACAAAAAATTAGCCGAGTGTGGTGGCGGGCACCTGTAGCCCCAGCTATGTGGGAGGCCGAGGCAGGAAATGGCATGAACCCAGAAGGCGGAGGTTGTAGTGAGCTGAGATCGCGCCACTGCACTCCAGCCTGGATGACAGAGCGAGACTCCATCTCAAAAAATAAAATAAAATAAAATAACCACGCCAATTTAAAACAACTTATATGACAAATTATCTAGACTGAAACAAGTTATAATGTGGCACTCAGTGGAATACTATACAGACATTAAAAGCTGTTTTCAAATATTTTATTACAGGTCCAAATGTTCACGATTAAAAGTTAAAGGAAACAAAAAGCATGATTCCAATTTTGTTTCTAAAAAACTGCACATTATTTATGTGTATACACCTGCATTTGTATGCATATGTGTGTGTATGTATGTAGGTGTATATATATACATACCTATATGTATACATATACATATCTATATGTATACATATACATATACATACAGGCATGTGTATGTATATACACTTGCATGTATATATACATAATATGTATACGATGTGTATAACATACATATATACATACATACACAGGAAGAAATGTATACACACATATATATACACAGACAAAAATCAACTGGAAAGAAGTACACTTAATGATGGTGAAAATGGAGATTTTTATCTTCTCTTGTATTTTTAACCTGAATGAATTTTTCAAGACCATTTACATTTAATGTGATAATGGACCCAAGACTGTTTAAATCTACCATTTTGCTGTCTTTTTCTATTCATCCCATCTGTGCTTTGTTTCTTTCCCCATATGTCTTGCATTCTTTTAGGTTAATTACTTTTTAGAATTCTATTTATTTCCACTATCAGTTTATTAGCTATACCTCTTTAATTTTTATGGTAGTTGTTCTAGGTTTTAAATTATACATTGTTAACTATCAGTCTGCCTTCCAGGTGAAGTATACCACTCCGTGTACAGCTTAAGAACCTTAGTAAGGTTTCTGCCAGGCACGGTAGCTCACGCCTGTAATCCCAGCACTTTGGGAGGCTGAGGCAGGCAGATGACTTGAGGTCAGGAGTTTGAGACCAGCCTGGCCAACATGGTGAAACCCCACCTCTACTAAAAATACAAAAATTAGCTGGGTGTGGAGGCACACCCCTGAAATCCCACCTACTCGGGAGGCTTGTTGAACCTTGTTGAACCCAGGAGGCAGGGGTTGCAGTGAGCTGGGATTGCACTACTGTACTCCACCCTGGGCAACAAAGTGATACTCTGTCTCAAATAAATAAATAACCCGACTAAGGTTTCTTATACCCTTCTGGTCCCCTTCCATTCTTTGGGCTATTGTCATAACTTTTATTCCCATGTGTTATAAAACCTATAATGCATTATTATTTTTGCTTTAAGCAACTATCTTTTTAAAGCTACTATTTCTTTAATTCACAATGTTGTGGAACCATCACCACTAACTGCAGAACATTTCCATCGTGCAAAAAGGGAAATCCTGTACCTGTTAACAATCACCTTCAATGCAGCCATCTTTTAAAGAGAATAAAACGGAAAAAAAATTCTTATGTTTACTCCCACAGTTACCATTTCTAGCACTTTTCAATCCTTTGTGAAGATCTAAATTTCCATTTTAAACCATTTGCCTTCTGCCTGAATAACTTCAACACTTCTTGTGCAGGTCTGCTGGCAACAAGTTCCAGTAGGCCTTTTTTTTTTTTTGAGACACGGTCTCGCTCTATCACCCAGGCTAAAGTGCAGTGTGGCTCAATTACAGCTCACTGCAGCCTCTGCCTCCCAGGCTCAAGCGATCTTCTAAACTCAGTCTCCCAAGGAGCTGGAACCACAGGCGCGCGCCACCATGCCTGGCTGATTTTTGCATTCTTTGTAGAGATAGGCTTTCACCATGTCACCCAGGCTGATCTCAAAATCCTCCTACCTTGCCTCCCCAAGTGCTGGGATTACAGGTGTTGGTCACTGCACCCAGCCCCAGTAGTCTTTTTTAAAAAGCACTTTAAAGATGTCTCTCCAGGCTGGGCACAGTGGCTCATACCTGTAATCCCAGCACTTTGGGAGGCTGAGGCAGGCAGATCACAAGGTCAGGAGTTTGAGACCAGCCTGGCCAACATGGTGAAACCTTGTCTCTACTAAAAATAAAAAAATTAGCCAGGCGTGGTGGCATGCGCCTGTAATCACAGCTACTTGGGAGGCTGAGGCAGGAGAATCACTTGATCCTAGGAGGCAGAGGTTGCAGTGAGCCGAGTTCATGCCACTGCACTCCAGCCTGGGCAAGAGTGAGACTCTGTCTTGAAAAAAAAAAAAAAAAAATGAAGGCCAAGCGTGGTGGCTTACACCTGTAATCCCAGCACTTTGGGAGGCCGAGGCGGGTGGATCACCTGAGGTCGGGAGTTCGAGATCAGCCTGACCAACATGGAGAAACCCCGTCTCTACTAAAAATACAAAATTAGCCAGTCATGGTGGTACATGCCTGTAATCCCAGCTACTCAGTAGGCCGAGGCAGGAGAATCACTTGAACCCGGGAGGCGGAGGTCGCGGTGAGCCAAGATCACGCCATTGCACTCTAACCTGAGCAGTAAGAGCAAAACTCCATCTCAAAATAAATAAATAAATAAATAAATAAATAAAATTAAAGATGTCTCTCAATTGTATTTTGATTTGCTAAATTTCTGATGAGAAGTCTGCTATCATCCTTATCTCCGTTACTCTGTACATGATGTGAATTTTTTCTCTGCCTGCTTTCAAGATTTTCTCTTTATAATGGGTTGCCAACAGTTTGATGATGATGTGCCTTGGTGTGGTTTCCTTTATAGTTATTCTCCTTGGGATTCTTAAATATGTGGGCTTACTGTTTTCATCAAATTTGAGAATTTTCTTGTCATTATTTTTTACAATCTTTTTTTTCTGTTCTCCCCTTTCCCTCTTTTCTGGGGCTCCAATTACACATATGTTAGACTATTTCTATCTCTAACAATTGTCCTTGTTACAGTCATTGATGCTCTATCAATTTTTCCATTTTTCTTTCTGTTCTCATTTTGGACAGTTTCTATTGCTGTCTTCAAGTCCACTGATCTGCAGTGCCTCAACTTCTGTTAATGCCATCACTGTATTTTAAATTTTATTTCCAACTCAAGATGTTCTGTTTGGGTCTTTTTAAAATACACCTTCCACTTCTCTTTCCATTATGTTAACCATTTCCTCTACTTTTTTGAACTGACAGCATATTTGTAATTGCTGTTTTCATGTCTTCGTCTGTTAATTCCATCATCTCTGTCATTTCTGGATCTAGTTCTGTTGATTGTTCTCCTGATTACATCACATTTTCCTGGTTCTTTGCATGCCTGGTCATTTTACTGAATGCCAAACATTATGAGTTTTGTGTTTTGGGTGTTGGATTTTGTGTTTTTCTTTAAACAGGGCTGGACTTTGTTCTCACAAACAGGTAAGATTCTTTAAATCGGCTGTATCTTCCAAGACTTGCTTTTTCATTGTTAGAGTAGATCCAGAGTAGCCTTTAACTTAGGGCGAATTTAGCCTCTTTACAATGCCCTTTTGATGCCCTTGCATATACTCTGGCTAATGGGAACATAGACTATTCCCAGCTCTGTGTTGAGTCCCAGGAATTGTTTGGCCTGCTGCTTTCCAGTGGGGTTGTTTCTCTGGCCTCAGGTGCTCTCCTCTCATGCACCTGTAGATCAGGACTCAACCAGATTTCAGGAGACTCCTCCACCTATCTCTGGAGTTCTGTGTACAACTCCCACCTCTCTGGTACTCTGCCCCATGAATGATGACAACCTTCCCTCCCCGCCAACCCCCATCTTGTCCTCCCAATTCTAAGACACCATGCTCTGTTTGACTTCCCCATCCCTGCTCTGCAGCCTGAAAACTACCTCCAGATAATAAATTGGGGCAACCACAGAGCTCAGTAGGTTTGTTTCCCAGCTTTCAGTGACCACAGTCTTGCTTTGCCTGTTACCCAATGCCTACAAATTGCTATTTCATATATTGTTACTTAAAATAGCAAGGTAAATCCAGTCCTTGTTATTCTATCACTGCTGGACAGAATACATATCGCAAATCAAGTAACAGTTTCTCAATTTGTATCTTGTTGTTGTTGCTGTTTTGAGATAGGGTCTCACTCTCACCCAGACTGGAGTGCATTGGCTCATAACTCACTGCAGCTTCAATCCCCTGGGCTCAAGGCATCCTCCTGCCTAGGCCTCCCAAAACACTGGGATTATAGGCACATGCCAGCTACTATGCCCTCAACTTAGTATTTAAATGCTTAGTCTTCATCCAGCTCTACCTCTTTATAACACCAAACAAAAATTTTCCTCCTTTTTTTCTTGGAATTTGCTCTTCTTAGTTTGACACTAAACTCTTAATTCTCCTATCTCTTTGATTATCATTTCTGATTCTTGAATCTTGAAAGTTCTAGGCAAGTTTCCAAAATCCTATTCTTGCCGCATTTTCTTCTCCATCTGTGTAGGATCTCACCTGTGAAATTTCAACAAGTCCCACAAATTCATTCATAACCTCTTTTGCAGAAGTACTACGTGACTGGCCTTGGATTTCTTCATTCACAGAGGTGAAAAGGGTGAATACAAAATATAATTTCTACTACATTTTAAAGTTTATGTATGTACTTCTATTATTAATATTTTTATTATTATTTTTAGCAGAGTCTTGCTCTGTCACCCAGGCAGGAGTTCAATGGCGCAATCTTGGCTCACGGCAACCTCTGCCTCTGGGGTTCAAGCGATTCTCATGCCTTAGCCTCCCGAGTAGCTGGGACTACAGGCATGTGCCACAACACCCAGTTCTAATATTTGTATTTTTAGTAGAGATGGGGTTTCACCTTGTTGGCCAGGCTGGTCTCGAACTCCTGGCCTTAAGTGATCCACCAGCCTCAGCCTCCCAAAGTGCTGGGATTACAGGCGTGAGCCACCACGCCCAGCTATGTATGTAGTTTTATACATATACAACCAGAGGAACAAACAGCAGTTAATTCACTTAAGGTATTAAGAATGATGATTTGTTTTGTGTGTAACATTTTCTTTATTTTTCTATATTTTCTTTTTTTTTTTTTTTTTTTTGAGATAGAGCCTCGCTCTGTCACCCAGGCTGGAGTGCAGTGGCACGATCTCAGCTCACTGCAAGCTCCGCCTCCCCTCCCGGGTTCATGCCATTCTCCTGCCTCAGCCTCCGGAGTAGCTGAGACTACAGGTGCCCGCCACCACGCCTGGCTAATTTTTTTGTATTTTTAGTAGAGATGAGGTTTCACCGTGTTAGCCAGGATTGTCTCCATCTCCTGACCTTGTGATCTGCCCACCTCAGCCTCCCAAAATGCTGGGATTACAGGCATGAGCCACCACACCTGGCTATTTTTCTGTATTTTCAATACACACACACACACACACACACAAACACACACACACATACACATACACGTGCGCGCACATGCACACACGCACAAAGCTATTTTTGTGTGTGTGTGTGTGACAGTTTCACTCTTGTTGCCCAGGCTGGAGTGCAATGGCGTGATCTTGGGTCACTGCAACCTCTGCCGCCTGAGTTCAAGCGATTCTCCTCCCTCAGCCTCCGGAGTAGCTGGGATTACAGGCATGTACCACCACGCCTGGCTAATTTTTGTATTTTTAGTAGAGACGGGGTTTCTGCATGTTGGCCAGGCTGGTCTCAAACTCCTGACCTAAGATGATCCGCCTGTCTCAGCCTCCCAAAGTGCTGGGATTACAGGCGTGAGCCACCACGTCTGGTATGAAGCTATTTTTTAAGTCCCCCATAAGCTTGAGTCATTTCAATTTGTCCTTCTGTTTCCACGTCTAGTCAAAAATCCTACTGGAAACAATGAATTTCAATCCATGAGAAAAAACATTACTGCAGAGGGCTCTAGAATAATGATCTCAAAGCAGCACTAAAAAGCTAGCAGAATGAAAAACCCCCTTTTTTCCAGGTCAGAGATATGAGACAATCTGCAAAGAGGAAGCCATGCCCTTGGCATAGAAGCAGCTTGTTCCTGGGATAAAGAGGTGGATTTGGAAGAGTAGGCCAATGTTGGACAATAAGCCAAGGGGGGAAACTGTTGAACAGAGTCAAGAGGCTGCGGCCTTGAGCCTGCATTTTGGGTGGCACCCAAAGATGACAAAAGGAGAAACATGTCATAAACCAGGCTTCAAATGGCACTTTGGCAGAAAGTTGTTTTGCTGCCCAAACTGGCATTTAATATTGCTTGAAATGAATAAGACACGCCAGCCTTCAACTTTTTACCATGTAATTAATCAGCTCTGAATAAGGTCATGTCTTTTTACTTTAGTGCTCTTTTGAAAATGGATAATAAACAAAGTAAAGTATTCAAAAGTCACAAAATAGTATGGACCTTGAGAACATTGTGCTAAGTGAAACAAACCAGTTACAAAAGGGCAAACACTATATGATTCCACTTGCATGAGCTATCTAGAGTAGTCAAATTCATAGAAACAGAAAGTAGAATGGTGACTGCCAAGGGTAGGGGAAGTATTAAGTACTTGTTTAATGGCTAGGAAAAAGTTTTGGAGACTGGTTGTACAACAATATGAATATACTTTACACTACTGAGCAGTACCCTTAAAAATGTTTAAGATAGTAAGTTTTGCTACATGTATTTTATCACAATTAAAATTTTTAAAAAATGTTAAGTCACAAATTAGTATAGAAAGTGTCACCCAATTCTGCCTTCTGGCCACTCGGTTCCACTCCTCAGAGACAGCCAGTGTTAGCATATCTTCCCATCTTTCCAAATATATTCCAATTATATATGCTTGCAAATATATGCCTATAGAGGTAAAACACACCCATACACAAACGGTGGCATACTACACATACTGTTCATGCACTTTGGTCTTTTCATTTAATGTATCTCAGAGACTTTTCTAAATTACTTCATATACAACTGCCTTACTCCTTTTAGGAGCTGCTATCTGGCCGGGCGTAGTGGCTCACACCTGTAATCCCAACACTTTGGGAGGCTGAGGTGGGTGGATCATGAAGTCAGGAGTTCAAGACCAGCCTGGCAAGATGGTGAAACCCCGTCTCTACTAAAAATACAAAAATTAGCCGGGCGTGATGGCAGGCGCCTGTAACCCATATACTCGGGAGGCTAAGGCAGAGAATTGCTTGAACCCAGGAGGCAGAGGTTGCAGTGAGCCGAGATTGTGCCACTATACTCCAGCCTGGGTGACAAAGTGAGACTTTGTCTCAAAAAAAAAAAAAAAAAAAAAAACCTGCTACAAATTTACTGTATGACTGTATCAATTATTTTACCAGTTCCCTAGTTATGGGTAATTAGGTTTTGCATGAGTTTTTGTGCTTATAAACACAGCAATGAATACCTTCATGCTATTTTTAAGCCCCACATATACAAGAGTGTGTGTAAATATATGTTACATGCCTAGGATGAAACTGCTAAAACAAAAGTTATGTGCATTCTTTATGTGTGATTGTGTGATGTGTGACTTGATGTATACACACTATTTTTATTTATATTAAAATGTGTATTGAAGTATAGCATACATTCAGAACAGTACATAATTCTTAAGTTCATAGCTTGATGAATTTTCTCAGTGTAATTCCACGTAACACAGAGATTAAAAAAAAAAAAAGATTATAAGCCTCCAAAAGCCCCTCATGTCTCCATCCAGTGAGCTCCGCAAGAGTAATACTACCCTGACTTCAAACACCACAATTTTGTCTTTTTTTGAATTTATATTTGTGTTTGGCTCTTTCACCCAACATTATGATTGTGAGTCATTCATGTTGGGTGAACTGTAATTCATTCATTCTTATTGCTCTATAATATCCCATTGTGTAAATACATCACAACTGATCTAAACTATACTATACTACACAAAGTATGTGCATTCTTAAACTTTAATGGATATTATTCAACTGCTCTCCATAGAGTTTAGACACTTACCATTAATGTACGGAAGTAGCTGTCTTCCTACACCTTAGTCAATAGCTAATCAAACTTAATCATGTTAATCGGGTATTTTTAAAATGCTTTCAGTATAGTTTCAATTTGCTTAACTCTTACACTGACTGCAACTGAGGATCATTTCATACATTTAGGAGCCACTTGTCTTTCCTTTGAACTGTCTCTGAATGTGCCCACCTGTCTACTGAGTTGTTGGTCTTTTCTATCAGCAAGCGATCCTGCTTTTTAAAGGAAATTAGCCCTTTAAACATGCTGCATGGCAACTATTTCTTCCCAGCTTATCACTGGAGTCCCAATTTTGTTTATACTAGTTTTTGCCATGTCTAGGTTGTCTGTTTATTTATTTATTTATTTATTTATGAGATGAGGAGTCTTGCTCTGTTGCCCCGGCTGCAGTGCAGTGCAATGGTGCGATCTCGGCTCACCGCAACCTCCGCCTCCCAGGTTCAAGCAATCCTCTTGCCTCAGCATCCCAAGTAGCTGGGATTACAGGCATGTGCCACTACACCTGGCTAATTTTTGTATTTTTAATAGAGACAGTTTCACCTTGTTGGCCAGGCTGGTCTCGAACTCTTGGCTTCAAGTGATCAGCCTGCCTCAGCCTCTCAAAGTGCTGGGATTATAGGCATAAGCCACCAGGCCCAGCAGCTTGTCTGTTTTTACGCAAATTCATCAACTTTTTTTTCTGTATGCAAGGGCTCAAGTTGAATGATGAAGAATCATAAGAGAGGCAGGAAGAGAAAGAGGAAGAAGAAAAGGAAGAGGAAAAGGGAAGGAGGGAGGGAGGGAAAGAAGGAAGGAAGGAAGGAGGGAGGAAGGGAGGGAGGGAGGGGAAGATAGGAGCGGAACCTATTACATTGCTGGTAGGAGGGTAAGCTGTTGCAATTATTCTGGAAAACTGGCAATATATACCAAAACTAAACAAACATACATCCTATGACCCAGCAGTCCCACTCAATTCCAACAGAAAATGAGTATTTATGTCCACCAAACATGTATAAATGTTCTTAGCAGTTTTATTCACTTTAGCCAAAATATAGAAACAACCAAAATTTTCATCAATAGTAAAACAGATAAAATGTGATATCCTAAAGAAGAACTGCAATATACAACATAAATAAATGTCATAGACATGTTAAACAAAAGAAGTGAGATAATGGCTGGGCGCGGTGGCTCACACCTAAAATCCTAGCACTTTGGGAGGCTGAGGCGAGTGAATCACTTGAGGTCAGGAGTTCAAAACGAGCCTGGCCAACATGGTGAAACCCCCGTCTCTACTACAAAAAAAAAAAAAAAAAGTTGGCCGAGTGTGGTAGCGGGCACCTGTAATCCCAGCTACTTGGGAAGCTGAGGCAGGAGAATCGCTTGAACCCGGGAGGCGGAGGTTGCAGTGAGCCGAGATCACGCCACCGCACTCCAGCCTGGACAGAGGGAGACTCTGTCTCAAAAAAAAAAAAAAAAAAAAAAAGAAGTGAGATAGCAAGATAGTTCTCTTTTTTTCCCAATGGCTACTCAGTTCATCCAATACCATTTACTAAGGAATTCACTATTTTCATCACATATACCACTGCTGACCACATAAAACATTTCTATAGATGAGGCTACTTCAGTGCTGTCAGCTCTGTGCCAGTGATCTGATGCTCAAATTGGTTTGGCTTCAACATACACTTTAATATTTCACAGCACTAATACCTCCCTCATGAACAGATTTTCATAATTTTTGTGAAAAGTTTCATTTTCGTTCTTTCATATAAACTTTAGAATCAAGTTTTGAAAAGCCTATTGAGCTATTAATTGGGATTACTTTAAATTCACAAATTATATGTGTGTGTGTGTGTGTGTGTATACATATATATATATATAATTTTTTTTTCTCACAGATAGCATTTCACTATATGGCCCAGGCTGGTCTCCAACTCCTGGCCTCAAGTGATCCTCAGCCTCCCAAAGTGCTGGATTATAGGCATGAGCCACTGTGCCTGGCCTATTTCACTAAATTTAATACATTTTCAATTTAAGATGCACAGTTATTTTATGCCAATTGAAATAGCTTCTTTAGACTTAAATGTTTCTGTTTTCATATCCCATCTAACTTGTGTTTATAATGAAAGTAAAGTTATGTAAGGTAAGTTGGTTAAGATGCTCCTAACCTAACTTCATAATTAGCATATGGCCAGAAGTACCTGGAAGATGTCATCAGCTTTAAGCCGTATCTTAACTTTAGAAATCATAAAAGGTAAAAAAGGATCTTTCTAACAATATAAAATACAGCAACTTACAGCAGATACTGACATCTTACAAATGTGAGAGCTATCCTGTTCAAGAACACAATATGTTTTAGCATTTATTCAATTCTTTTATGAGCTTCAGTAAAGTTTTGCAATGTTTTTCAGAAATATCTTTCATTTTCTTGTTAATTCTTAAGTTTCTCTTACTTTTTCTTTGTAAAGATAGGGTCTCACTGTGTTGCCCAAGCTGGTCTCAAACTCCTGGGCTCAAGTGATCCTCCTGCCTTGCCCTCCCAAAGTGCTGGGATTACAGGCACAAGACACTATGCCTGGCCAATTTACTTCTTTTCTTTTCTTTCTTTTTCCTTTTTGAGACGGAGTCTCTCTCTGTCGCCCAGGCTGGAGTGCAGTGGTGCGATCTCGGCTCACTGCAACCTCCACCTCCCGGGTTCACACCATTCTCCTGCCTCAGCCTCCCGAGTACCTGGGACTACAGGTGCCCACCACCATGCCCAGCTAATTTTTTGTATTTTTAGTACAGATGGGGTTTCACCGTGTTAGCCAGGATGGTCTCGATCTTCTGACCTCGCGATCCACCTGCCTTGGCCTCCCAAAGTGCTGCCACCGTGCCCGGCCCCAATTTATTTCTAAGTAGAATTTTTTCCTTCAAAAATTCTGTTTGGAAAATGTGCAAACCTTTATACAGAAAATTGTGTAACAATATTGAGAAAAAAATTAAAGTTCAAAACACATGGAGAAATAATGTCTATGAATCAGAGGATTCAATAGTATAAAGATTTCAAATTCCCATTACAGCAGGTGTAGATTAAAAAAAAAAATTTTGGCTGGGCGCAGTGGCTCATGCCTGTAATCCTAACATTTTGGGAGGTTGAGGCAGGTGGATCACCTGAGGTCAGGAGTTCGAGACCAGCCTGGCCAACATAGTGAAACCCCATCTCTACTAAAAATACAAAAATTAGTGGGGCGTGCTAGTAGGTGCCTGTAATCCCAGCTACTCAGGAAGCTGAGGCAGGAGAATTGTCTCAAAAAAAAAAAAAAGTCAATTACTCCCAAACTGATTCAACACAATTCCAATCAAAATCCTAACAGGTATTCTTGTGGAACATCACAGCTGATTCTAAAATGTATGTGGAAATGCACAGGGCGCAGGGCCACACATAACCAAGATTTATTATCCACTGGATATCAAGACATAAAACTAGACGAGTGATTCTCAAACTTTTTGGTTTGACATTCCTGCAAACTACTGAGACTCTAAAATGCTTTAGTTAACATGCATTATACCTATTATATTTATCACATTAGAAATTACAACAGGAAATTTATTTATTTATTTTTAGTTTTTTTGAGATGGAATCTCCCTGTCACCCAGGCTGGAGTGCAGTGGCACATACCTATTATATTTATCACATTAGAAATTAAAACAGGAAATTTATTTATTTATTTTTACTTTTTTGAGATAGAGTCTCCCTCTGTCACCCAGGCTGGAGTGCAGTGGCATGATCTCGGCTCACTGTAACCTCCACTTCTCAGGTTCAAGTGATTCTCCTGCCTCAGCCTCCCAAGTAGCTGGGATTAAATGCATGTGCCACCACATCCAGCTAATTTTGTATTTTTAGTAGAAACAGGGTTTCACCATGTTGCTCAGGCTGGTCTCGAACTCCTAACCTCAGGTGATCTGCCCGCCTCAGCCTCCCAAACTGATGGATTACAGGTATGAGCCACCACACCAGGTCCAAACAGGAAAGTTTTAAATATCAATTCATTCATTTAAAAATAACAAGAAATCTATTATATGCTAACATAAATAACACTTTAATGAAAAATAACTGTTTTCCAAAACAGATTAAAAAAATGAGTGAGAAGAGTGGCACTGTTGGATATGTTTTGGAAATCTCCTTAATGTTTGGCTAGATGGGAGACAGCTGGATTCTCTTATCTGCTTCTGCATTCAATCTGTTGCAACACTGCATTTCATGCGGCCTCTGGAAAACCCTATTGTACACTTGTGGGAGAATGAGTGTGAGGCAAAAAACAACCAAGTGTTACTATCAAAATAGTTTTGACCTGGCCTCTGAAAGGGTCTCAGGAAACCTGCATAGTCCTGGGACCACACTTTGAGAATTGCTGAAATACAGTACTTAAGACAACGGGTCACTGGGAGAGGACAAACAAGAATAGAAGAGGCAGGCAAATCCTGGTATACACAACTACCTGATTTATGACCAAGGCAGCTCTACAAAGCAGGAGGAGATGGCCTTTTCAATAAATGGAACTAAACATCATCATCATCATCTTCATGTCATCTAGAATAACAAACTGACCCCATCTCACACCACACAGACAAAAATTCCAGAGATTGTTGATCTAAATGAGAAAGGCAAAACAGTAACAGAAAATAATGTAGATTATCTTCACACCAGGATACAAAAACCCCCAATTACAAAGGAAAAGGCAGAAATATTCAACTACATTAAAATTAAGAATTTCCATTAATCAGAGAAATGCAAATCAAAACTACAATGAGATATCGTCTCACTCCAGTTTAAATGGATGAGATGATGGTGAGGATGTGGAAAAAGGGGAACCCTTGTACACTGTTGTTGGTAATGTAAATTAGTACAATCACTATGTGGACGTTCCTCAAAAAAACTAAAAATAGAACTACCGTGTGATCCAGCAATCCTGCTACTGGGTATACACCCAAAAGAAAGGAAATTGGTGTATCGAAGAGATTTCTGTACTCCCATGTTTACTGCAGCACTATTCACAATAGCCAAAATATGGAATTAACCTAAGTGTCCATCAACAGATGAATGGATAAAGAAAATGTGGCACTTACACACAATGCAGTACTGTTCAGCCATGAGAATGAATGCAATCCCATCATTTTCAACAACATGGATAAAACTGGAGGACATTATGTTAAGAGAAATAAGCCAGGCACAGAAAGATGAACATTGCATGTTCTCACCCATATGTGGGAGTTAAAGAAAAAAAATTGAACCCATGTAGATAGAGTAAAGGACAGGAAGGGAAGTGGGAAATAAAGAGGGATTGGTGACTGGGCACAAAAATACAGTTAAAAAGAATGAGTAAGTCTAGTGTTCAGTACCACAATAGGGCAACTACAGTTAACAATGATTTATTTTATATTTCAAAATGACTAAAAGACTAGAATTGGAATATTCCTAACATGAAGAAATGATAAATGCTTCAGGTGATGGGGTACTCTACCCTAATTTGATAACCATGCATTCTATGCTTGCATCAAAATACCACATCTACCCTATAAATATGTATGGCTATTATGTATCCATAATAATTAAAAACAAAAATAAAAAAATTCTGTTAGTGAAGAGACACCTTTAAGAGAATAACAAGGAAAGGCCAGCCACTAGCTAGTAATAGATACATGCAACACAGGTATGGGGCAGGGAGGGGAGGGGATCAATACATTTATCCCTTATACAAACCAACCAGAAAATTAGCCAAAAGACTTCAATGAGCTCTTCACAGAGAGGATATCCAAATGGCCGAAAAACATATAAAAGGCTGGTCAACCTCATTAGTAATCAGGGAAATGCAAATTAAAACCAAAGTGGAGTGTTAATTAGTACAACCACTTTGGGAAACTGTTCTGTCGTTTCTAATAAAGTTAAACACTCACCTATCCCATGACCCAGAAATCCACTCCTAGATATATACACAAGATAAATTAGTATATATGAGAATGTTCATAGCAGCTTAATTCACAATAGCCAAAACCTAGAAACAATCAATAAGAAAATGAATAAACAAAGGGTAATATAATCATACAACAGAACTCAGCAAGAAAAAAAGAGTAACTCATACCACCACCAAGTTGGATAAATTGCAAAAAAAAAAAAAAAAAAAATTATGCTGGGCAAAAGAAGCCAGACACAGCAGAGTCCTTACTGTCTGAGCCCATTTATATGAAGTTCAAAAACAGGCCAAACGCATGTATAGTGGCCAAAGTCAAAACAGTGTGGTTAGAATAGCAGCTTCTTTCTGGAAATTACCATGAAAGAACTTTCTGGGTGACGGAAATATTCTATATCTTCATCTGGGTAGTGGTTATAGATACATTTATAGGTAAAATACTCCTCAGGCTGTACATTTTTGTTTTTATTGTGTATGACATATACCTCAGTTACACACAAAAACCCATTATGTACCTACCAGAATGGTTAATAAAATTTAACAGACTTACAATTCTAAGCCTTGGCAAAGAGGTGGATAAACAGGAATTCTCACACATTGTTGGTAGGAATCTAAACTAGTGCAACCACTTTGGAAAATAGTCTGGCATTACCAAGTAAAACTGAAGATATGCAAAAATGTTTATAGCTGCAGTATTCATAATTGCTGCAAACTGGAGACAAATATCAATCAAAAAGAGAGTGAAGGCTGGATGTGGTGGCTCACGTCTGTAATCCCAGCACTCTGGGAGGCCAAGGCAGGTGGATAACCTGAGGTGAGGAGTTCGAGACCAGCCTGGCCAACATGGTGAAATGCCGTCTCTACTAAAAAGACAATAATTAGGGGCTGGGTGTGGTGGCTCACGCCTGTAATCCCAGCATTTTGGGAGGCCGAGGCGGGCGGATCACGAGGTCAGGAGATAGAGACCATCCTGGCTAACAAGGTGAAACCCTGTCTTTACTAAAAATACAAAAAAATTAGCCGAGCTTGGTGGCAGGAGCCTGTCGTCCCAGTTACTCGGGAGGCTGAGGCAGGAGAACGGTGTGAACCCAGGAGGTGGAGGTTGCAGCAAGCCGAGATCACACCACTGCACTCCAGCCTGGGAAACAGAGCGAGACTCTGTCTCAAAAAAAAAAATTACCCGGGTGTGGTGGTGTGCA